>NC_041035.1:6580784-8980784 GCF_900634625.1 Parambassis ranga
ACTATGTGGACTGCTCTGATTCAAAGGTCTGGACCCAGGCAAATGGAACACATCCACGCAGATGTAATAACCACACAGGAGGTGAATGTCCATTGATGAACCATTGTTTTCAGTCTGTGGTAACCTTTGTTTGGGCCGTTGCATTGTCCTTCATCAACCTTTTTCCAAATAGATTCTCATCGAAAACAAATACATAAAATTAAAAATTAAATTGTCAAGCATAAATGTGTCGCTCTCAACCAACATATCAACTTTGACCTCCACTAATAACAGAAATGAACATGGCCTCTGTTCTCCTCACAACACTATGTGATGAGTGAAAGAGGCCAGCAGCCACCAAAAGAACATTGGGATGCTTCCCAGATTTCTGTCTCGATCTCTCTCACTTCTCTGCACGCAGGATTTGGGGAATTCGGGAATCTGCGAGGAGCCCCCAAACCGCCATTGTGCTCGCCTCCCTCTCTTTCTCTGCTCTTTTCTCAGCGAGCCAAACGGGAGAACGCCCGCGCTATAATGCCTCCCCTACTCCATCTCGGCTAAGCTGTCATTGGCTTCACATGAGAAACAATGAAACTTCATCGGAGACCAGATTACAAAAGGGGAAGGGGGGGTTCAATATGAAAATTTGTTCTAAAGGAGGGGGGAATTGTGCAATAAAAAAAGGCAGAGGCTTTGTCTCTTCCTCTCTATGGCCATTATCTTTGGGGAGGTTTGGGGATCTGCTTTCTTAGCTTTTTGTCAGTGGTGCAGGGGAAGACCTGGGGTAGTACGACCCGGCTTTTGGCTGCCAAATCGCCCTAACCCTCTTTACCACTCTTTTTTTTTTCCTCCTCTTGTTCCTTTTACTGTTTTTAAAACAAGCTTAGGACACAGCATCTCTCTGTCTCTTCCACTTGCTCTCTCTCTCTCTCTCTCTGGACCCAGCTTGTTTAAATTGGCCGATAGGAAGGGATTTGGGATGGATGGAGGGGGCTTAGAGAAACGCAGAGTGGAGGGGTTGGAGGTGGTGGTGGTTGTGGTGGGGGGGTGCAGAGAGTCATCAGTGTTACAGTCAAACAGCCATGAAAAGCCTATGAGGATGAAAAGAACAAGAGCGCCTTTTTTTTATCTAATGCACACAAATCCCATATAAATACTCCAATATGTTAGTTGGTGTATGACAAGGAATGCCCCATCCATCATCCCCCTGCCCCCTCCACCCCCACCCCCACCACCACCATCCCACAATAATAGAGACATGGATGGCTATATTTGTATGTATCTGTTTATGTGAAACAGAGACGGATGCTTTCAGAGTGTCTTTAGTCACACTGCTTCAACATGTCATTCATGTGGACGATTGTGTTAAACAATCACTGCGATGCAGTGAGTTTGGGCTGCACTCCCAAGACTGAAAATGGACTCTGGGTTCAACGCTGGCATCGCTGGAAGCGTAAGACCCGGAACTGATGTGGCTTTGACATTTGAAATGTCAACGGGAGTGAAGGCTTTAATCTGCAGCTGGGTCATTTGGCTGTAGATGTTCTCACACAACTCATACACACACAATGGAGAATCTCTGAGGGAGAGGACCATGTACGACTACAGTGATGACAAATGTGTATTTGTAGTGCGGGGAACTATGGATTTTTTTTTTGTATTTAAAGTGTTTATAATCAATGTTGTATAATAGCAGTGTGTCAAATGATAATGTGAAATAGGACACCCATAGTGCTACACATCTGTCTGAGTACTTCAGCAATCCGTACTTTTGGTTAGATGGCTAAAACATCGTGAACACACTAAAGCTTGTAAATATTTTTTTTTTCTTCACGCTCTCTGCTTGGCCTTCAAACACACTGACCAAGCTGATAAACAGAGTGGAGTATTTATCAGATATTTAACAACTCCTAGAGGAGAGTGAATATTACATTGGTTTTAAATAACAAATGTGCAACTGCACACACACATGTAGCGCATAATACTTACTGTGCTCTAGGAGCATCTGAGTGTGAAGAGGCCGTGGCACTCTGGTTCCTCTCTGCCTGTCCGTCATCGAGGCTGGAACCACACACACCATTTCTGCCTTTGATGAGTTCTTCTAAGACACACACACACATACAAAGACACATACTATTATACTATTAAACATACATATACATACATATAAACATACAAAGAACAGCCCGGATTGTTCCACTATATTCTATTACGGTGCCTAAAAAAAAACGAATGTTGAAGGTTGCTCTCTGCTCTTAGTCCTGTGTGTCGTGTGTGCATGTATGTGTAGATTTCACACACATGCATCTGTAAAGTTTCTGAATTGAGACAAGAACCCCAAAGAGCAATGGAGAATGTGCGAACAAAGCAGCCAACAAGACTGAGCAAGAAACAGAAACAAACAGTGTTTTCCTTCAACACTCACCGGCACTAACAGGCTTTCACCATAACGACCGAGAACAGAGAGAAAGAGGAGGAGGAGAAGTGGATCTCCAGATAAAGCTCTCGTCTTTTTTTGCCCATTGAAAGACCCTGCAGTCACATCAGCCTTTGTGAGGGGGAGACAGAATGATCAGGAAACCAACTTGGCTTCTCCTCCTGGCAAAGTGCTCCTCAAAAGAAAAAGAGATAGAGAGGAAAAGAAAGAGGCTTTCCCGCGCACTCCTTTGCTACTCTGCCTCTCACAATGCCGTATCTATCCAAATCAGCACACTTGTCAGCCAGACGGCTATAAGCGATTTCCAATGCTGTTATAAAAAGGGACCATTTCCCAGCTGAAATGCGTGATCTCCATTGTGTGTTTATGTATGTGTGTGTGCAAGCAACAGCAGGATCTCTGTTCATCTGGATTTACAACGGATGCTCATAAATATGAGCAGAGATGCGTAGAAGAGCCATGTCTCTGCCTGATCTGATTCCAAGTCTGTGACAGACATCCACCTTAAACAACCACTCCAGCTGGTATTTAGTCAATTTCTTTTTTAGAAAATGAGTGAAAAATTGTACAAACAATAGCATCAAATGCGTTTTTAAACGTAAATCGGCTCATTTCTTTGTTACTTGTTATGTTTTTTAAGGTAAATACAACAACCTGGGGTGGCCTGGAACAGCTGACACCTGCACATGTGGGTTATTTTCTATCCTGTAGCTCACATGAAGCCCAGAAGAAAGCTGATCAAACTGATCAATATCTGGCCAGGTGACAACAGAGAAGCCCAACAGAGGACAGTTATTGGACAGCAACTACAGGTATGTGTCTTCAAAGCTCCAAGCTGGTATCATGCTAGGAACTTAGAAGGTAAACTACTTGCTGAATCACGAAGAGTTATGTTTCTTGACATAAAAATGTCGTTGTGAACATCCGGGTTGTGGTGGCAGTGAGTTAGACCAGTGCCCAGCCAGGTAGGACAAATCATATCCTCCTTCCTCTCAGCTTGATCCTCCTGGAAAACCTCCGCAAGAGAGGCAGCTCAATCAAAAGCCTTGATAACCTCAACATGTTCTTTTCCAATGCAAACAGACAGGGGCTCTACTCAGAAGTCCCACGTGGACCTGAACTGCAACCTCTGATTCAAGTGTCTTAATGAAGGATCAATGAGAAGCAACATAGCTGTTAGGCAGCAGGAAACTAATCAAGTCAGCAATATCAGTCAAGAATGAACATTCCTGTCATTATTATGCTATTACTCTGCAGGTTAAATGAGCAGATCAGTGTGTGCATAACATTAAATGTGTGTATTTGTCTTTGTAACAAGACTTTCAAAATTGTGTTTAGCAGTTAATTACTGTAAATAGTCCCTTTATGTAACATGTAGAGTTTCGTAGGTCACACCCAACTGCAAACTTACAGTATACATATTTACACAAACATGTCTCTGAGGGCCTTGCTAAACTGGATCTTTACTATTTGGCGATGACTGAAAACAAACAATTTTCAGCCTTGTGCATGTTAATTCTTGACAGTCTGGGCCAAAGGTGTCTGCAGCTGCACTGTGGGAACTGCAGCAACAATGTATGTTTAGTTAGTGTGGAAGGAGTCAAGCAGCAAATACTGCTTTTACAGCTCAAGTGTATTTTGCATGTTGTGTTCTGCATGAGTAAGTTGAAACTGAAAACCCACACACAGTATGTATACAGTTAATGATAACTGTGTGACTGCCATGCCAGAGGTGGCACATATGGCTGTGTATAGGTCTGTGTGTGTGTGTGTAAAGCGAGCCACCTGTTTCCTGGAGCCCTCTGCGTGAAGGGAGCCACTCATTATTTATGACCTGTCTTTTCTGCTCAGCTATTAGCTCCGTCCGATTGTCTGAGCGCTGACACATAAGTGAAATGCACACAAGCACATGTTCAAACACCCACTCAGTTCCATGATTATCTGTTTTGAATGTACAATAGGTGAAAACTTTTTATTATCTCCAGCTCTGTCAATCTGATTACACATCCAACATACAACAAAGCCATAAAAACAGCAAGCTAGAGTGGCGCAGCTACAGCTATGTAACACTGCAGATAACTTTGCATTATAATGCAATAATAATGATCCTGTATTTTTTCTTTATTTGTTTATATTTTCATTTAATTTGGCACTTGTAATTTCTTTATTATTATTATTATTATTAATATTCTTTTCCCTGCTGTCATCCCCCTATTATTCTTTTTTCTTCTCTGTCCCTTCTTGGCTCTTTCTCTGCAGTGCTGTTGTCCAAGGATAGGACATGCTGCAGGTGATGGAGGTAAATCATCGAGGACATAATTAAGAGGCTTATAAGGAGGCGTGTGCGTGTTACGCATCACATTAGGAATACACAAAATAATGCATGCAAACAGGCCTCACAGTTACACAACGCTCATTTTCATTCGCAGACAAACACACAGACGCTCAGCCTTAAGGGTTTGACCTTATACAGTGGAGTTAAATACCTCTCTTGACTCATTTGGTTGTCTGTGAGGGCACATACACAGACACATGCCCGCACAGCCTTCTGGTGTGTTTTAAGCACCAATGAAGGACTCATCCAACATGTTCATCTAGTTTCCTCACAAATTTGAGTTTTCTGCTCACCCATAGGCCCTCTGTGAGGACGTGTGTGTGTGTGTGTGTGTGTGTGTGTAATCAGGAACTCAGCTTGATCCCCTCTGGTATGTGCTTTCGGGAGTGTTTGTCAAAGGGCAGCAGACACACACACACACATACACACACACACACAAACCCTGGGCCTTAGCTGGCTTCCCCTCCTAACAGTTTTATTTGGATATTAGATTTAGTTTTTCAGATTTTAAATACATTTTTATTTATTTTACTGAGGGAAAATAAGGAAAACTTCATCTACATATATGTGTGTATCAATTTTGTGCCCACCATGATTATGTAAAAGTCACCTTTTACACTTAGATATGTGCTGGAATTTTTTGCATCATTACTTCAGATGAAATGAGAACATGATATGAGAGTTAAATATTCTTCAGTCAAACATGATCTGATTTACTTTCCTCTGAGCTGTGAAACGAGGGTTAGAGCCTGAGAAAAAAACCTGCTCTTAGATGTAAGAAAAGTGGGTGAGTTACTGGGGTTATCAGAAATCCACCTCCTGTTTGGGATGTAAGGAGAAATAACGCATTTGGTGTCTTTTTGGTGAGACATGATGATTATTTTCTTACCGTTGCCTGCGATGGCCCGCGCCTCGATTTCATTAGCTTTCCTCTTGGCCACATCCGCTAGCACCACCTCACCCTTATCACTGGCAACATAATGGAGGTCCTTTGAAGGTAATGCAAGAAAGAAAGAAACATAAACGTTAATCTAAAATGAATCTAGGCTCAGATGACAATAGGATTTTTTCTTTTTTTTTGAGGGGTGGGGGCGGTATTTTGGCAGGAGAAGGAAGAAACAGATGAAATGACAGAAAAAAAATGAGCTGTTTGAAGCCCAACATCAGAAAGAGCACCGGTTTGGATGAAATGCTGGTTCCTCAAAAAACTTTGAAATCAGCCTGCGTTCACCGCACACACACACAAACACACACAGTCAGTCGTCTCTCTGGTTTTGAACTACGGTGGATGTTATCTGTCACATTTCAAAAGTGGAAGAAGAGGCGAGGGACTGTTCACCTTTCAGATTGCCGGTATTCTCTCTTTACGGAGAAACATATCCAGCCGAGCATATTACAATATCAGCCTGCAACAATATTGGAAACAGCATGTATCCTCTGTATCTCTCTGTTTGAGCCTCACATGGCCATAAAGAGAGATAATATGGTTAAATGGTGTCCGAGGGTGGCTGAATTAAAGACGGCAGTATATTCATTAATAACACCAGCAGCATCAGTTCTGCACTACAAACAAGGCTGGGGTCCATTTATCATTGATTTAACTACAACTAATACAAATAATACATTTGTTGTGGGCTGTTGATGGGCAGATTTTCCCACAATGCAATACATTAAGGAAACAGAAGCTCTGCCTATGCTTTAAAACAGTTAGGTTTAGAACTGATGAACGAGAAACAGCAGAAGAAATAGTATGTCTTAGAAGAAAACAGCAGCAATGACCATCAATAACTGCACAACTCTGACTTCATAGTAAATGTAAAAACAGCTGGTTAGTACTGTTTTGGGCTTGGGTGTATATTGATCATTTTATTTCTCAGACATGACAGACATGTATTGGAAAATGTCAATAAAGGTAGTACCAATAAATAATATTTGAATGTGTTTTTATGAGTGTGCTATGATGACTATCTGTCTCTTAGGCAAGTAAAATATTGCTAAAAGTGTCAGCTGCTAAATATTAGTTAAATGTCAAACCTTGACTTAGGAATAACAGATAAAATAATCTGAGAAAATCTGAAACTATATTTAAGAATTCCTCTTTTCTCAGAGGTGGGAGTGAACCAAACTCTCATCCTCGCACCCAATGAGGAGCCCCTAACGGTTTCTCCAGGCTGAGTGCAGGGCCTGAGGGCCCATCAAAGGGTACAGCGTGTTAAGAAAAGTCTTCCGCCTCAGCGACATCACAGGACATCACTGCCGTGACTCAGGGCTCGCCACGGATAACCCTCAGCTGGCTAAAGCCAGCCCCCAGCTGAGCCTGCACCCGGCCTTAATACCCCCATATTGTAACCCAGCTTTTGTACCCCCACAGGAAAAAGAGGAGGAGGGGGTGCTGGTTTCCAAAAGAGGTGGGGAACAGAGAGGGATTGAGGTACACAGAGAGAGAGAAAGAGGTGCTGAAATTGAAGAGTATGAATGGGAACAGATTGGGTAATTATAGTGTGGTGCCTGCCCTCTGTGGCGAAGAGTTAGGAGGAAATGTGAAAATGGCCGACAACAAAATGGCCTCAAAAGAACCTAAATCGGCTCCTAGGACCGAGGTGCCTAATTCAGCTGCAGTGAACGAGGACATGCCCCTCAATTAGATATGAGTGAGGCATCTTAATTGATAGCAAACAGAGCAACACAAGATTAAACAGGCGGCGGAGAGAGCAGGCAGTACAGTGAAACGATAAAATGACAA
The DNA here is from genome assembly GCF_900634625.1 of Parambassis ranga. Classification (NCBI taxonomy): domain Eukaryota; kingdom Metazoa; phylum Chordata; class Actinopteri; family Ambassidae; genus Parambassis; species Parambassis ranga. The sequence continues at coordinate 6,588,279 of NC_041035.1, forward strand.
AAATCACAAGAGGAGAGAGAGAGAGAGAGAGAGAGAGAGAGAGAGAGAGAGAGAGAGAGAGAGGCTCAGAGAAAGACAGATTGTGAGAGACAGAGGAGAACAATATGAACATTTGATGCTGTGGCGCTTTATTCCAGCTTAGCTCCTCATAATACTGTCTGAATCTGCAGAAAGAGACCCAGAGAATGATTGAACAAATGTAAAATGATAGAGAGACACACACAAGCTGAGAGCTTGAGAGCAAAAGAGAGAGAGAGAGGAGTATCAACCCGACTAAGAAGGGATAACAATAATACTGCATATAAAACCATCAGATATTACACCTCTTATTCCCCAACGCTCAAACGCGACACTAATCTTATTTATATAAGAGCTTTAGGGGTTGCAGCGAGCCAGCTAACCACGCTGATAAAAAGGGGCGTTTTAGAGGGCCATTTTTGGGGGAGTAGAGGGGGGGAGGGAGGGAGGGAGGTGGTGGACACTAAGAGCTCGATATTGACTGATATTTGGGTTACCTCCAAATAAATGAGGGATTAGGTTAACTGGCACACAGCAGTGCTTACAGCACATTAACAGACGGGCTCATGTCTGTGTGTTTGCAGTGTGACGTGTCGGCTGTGGATTCCTGTCAAACAGGATCGATGGGAGGTGAACATACAGAGTAGACTGCATGGTTCAGGGCAAATACAAGATCATTACAGAGCGACAGAAGTATGAGGTCAGTTTTCTATTTATACAGGCCAGCTAATTGATCTTGGACATAAATTAGATTGTAATACATTTGAGGCCTAATATTTAGGTAATTTTCAGTGCACATTATTATTTTCTGATTTTTATTTAAGACATTGTGTCCAGTCCATTTTCAACTGAATGTTTGAACTGAATCAATGAAGAGGAATGTGGCTGCACCAGCAAAATATTATAATATTTATCTATTAGGTCTGCTTCTGACTGAAGGGATCCATGAACTCATTTGCAATAGTAACGCAAATCTAAATTTCTATTAAATACATTTCTTGCCGGGTTTAGCCTTTGACATGTTTGTAAATCACAGTGATACACTTGTTGCATGTCTGTAAGCAACAGCTTAAAGTGATGATCATGTGGAGTGGAACGTGAGTGGAACGGTATATGTTGGTTGAGGGAACCAAGGCCAAGATAACAACAAAAATACACCTTAACCTCTATGTAGGGATTGATGAATGAGCAGAGTACAGGGTACCAGGCCTCTGGCACGTGAAATACCAGAAATGCCTCCGTAACAATCATGCCTCTCACAGATGGCAAACTAAGAGCTACAGGTTTTTAAAAATATTTTAGGGTGTACGTGTGTTTGCCCACAAACATAAAGAAATGAGCATGGGAATAATCCCTGGGACTGAGCATCTTTGTTTTAGACACCTGTTTTTCATGACTACTATCAGATACTGTAGGTGTTAAGGACTTAGTGATTTAACAGCACTAATTACTTATCTGAGCGACAATAATAAGCTTATTGCCAAAGATGTGCTGTACCTCCTCCTCTTCCAGCACTGCCAGGCCTGGCGTCAGATAGAAGAGGCAGATATGGGGTGAACCCCACAGACGCAGCTTGCCTTATACTGGTAACGTATCTGACAAGAAACAGTACAAGCCCTCACTGGGGAACAAAAGAGTCAGCTATCACACAATGTGATTTAATTAACAAGCTACATCAAGAGCCAAGCATCCAGGAAGAAGAAAAAGAAGAAGAAGATGGAGAAAAATAAGGGGGAGGGAGGTGATGAAAAAAAAAAAAAACTTGTCGGCGCTTGACTTGGCTGACGAATGACCTAATTGGTTACATTATCAACTCATTATCAAAGGCTAATTAGGGAGCTACAGAACAGTGCCAATTATGAAAAAAAAATGCAAACGACTGAGTAACCCCCTACCACTAACTCTGCATACACCCCCCAACCACCATCTCCGCCAAGACACCCCCCCCTGCCACCGGTTCCTCCTCCTCCTCAATTTAGCCCGACACTAAAGTGTTTCATTTGAACAAAAGGTTTCTTTTTGGGGGTAGAAAAAAAGGTTGGAGGGCCTCTATTGTTAGCTGGGAAACAATGTGGCTGAAAGAGGTGGGGGGGGGGGGGGGGGTGAGGAGATAGAGGGGGTCCTCTCATGCTGAGTATTTCTAGGAGAGGTGAGTGTGTTATCCGTGTGTGTGTGTGACGGTGCATTATTGAATTCTGTGAGCAAGTTTAAAAGTTAGAAAGAGTTGAGGTGGAGGTGGGGGTTGCCCTCATTAACCCCCTCCACCTCAACTCAATCAGCCAACCAGCAGGTTAAAGCAACAACACAGCCTAATTAGAGTGAGGGACAGAGCAACGGGTGAAATGTCAACGTCCTCTTTTTTTCCCCTGTTCTCTCCTTTGCTCTTTTTAGATGATGAGCTGCTGCTCTCTTGATCAATGAGCCAAAAAAGTGCTTGAAAAAGCTTGTCGAGAGTGAGCATTGACTTTGTTACACATCTAGCTTGACAAGGGGGTGCAATTATATCTGGTATATTTGGTGAGCCAGGTGTGTGCAAGGGCCTCCACAAACAGAGGACACTATAAGTGTAACAAGAGCAAAAATTGTCCAGAAACTGCTCAGGGTTCTGAGAGTTAACATGAAATAAATAATGAGGAACACAGCAGAGGGACATGTTTCTCTTCTCTCTCTTCTTTTCAATGGAAATGGGAGAGTGAACTGGCTCCATATTTGGAGAGGTTTGTAGTGTCCAGTAGCTCCAAAGAGATACTTACATAAAATGTTTAAAACATTTCAGACTGTTAAAAGCACAAAAAGTAGGTTAAAAATCCAGTATCAATATGGTGTGCATACTACAGCACATGTATAAATGTACATGTAGATGGAAGCAGATCCTGTTTTTCAGTTTAAACCCTGCAATCATGCTTTTCCAGCTCCCTATCCCTCCTTACTCATCCTTTGACGCCACGAAAGTGACTTAGTGGGACCCTGCCTCTTCTCTTTCACACCTTTTTTTTTAAAATTTGTCGTGTAGCTTTCCACCTACACCCCTCCTCTCTGCTCCCTCCTTTCCTTTGCACTCTTTCAAGGTTCACAGACTCGACTCCACCTTTTCAATTCGGCTTCCCAGCAGCACTACTTAGTGGGGAGGGAATTGGAACCAGTGCTATCAGTGTGATTGAGGGACCAAGAGGAGTGTGCGTGTGTGTCTGTGTGTGTGTAGGTCTGTACTAATATCTAGGGTGAGGCATGAAGCAAAGGGGGCCCCATGAAAAAGGGGGTCACACACATACAGGAGCATTTCAGGGTAGAGTGGAAGAACAAAACGAGTTAAAGGGAAGAGTTGGGCCAGGGCTACGGAGGTTGTGAAAAGATAGGGGCCCTTACTGAGATCACACCTGCTCTGTCACATGTTAACACTTAACACACACACACAAAAACACCCAATATGTATGGGCTATCTGAGCTGAAATGACCAAATTGATAGAAATTCCTCAAAACATACAGTGTTCAAAGCTAAAATATGTGAAAAATGTGATAATTTTGTGAAACAACTTCAAGCTATGTGTCTGTGGCTAAACAACAGAATCAAACCAATCAACATAGGAACTGCCAGCACCGACAGTGACTGACAGATATAGCTCTTGTGTTCTTTGTTTTTAAGGACGACTTCTCAGATGGTCCAGTGTAACAAACCATCTCTGACGTGTAAATTTGTAGTCTATTTTAACTTATCAATGGACAAGGAGCAGGAGATTATCCTCGACTTGAGTATGTCACTTACTATAAATAAACATAACTAAGTGAAAAAAAACAGTTAAACAGTTTTTAGGAATGATTATTTTAAGTGTAAGTAAGTTATTTTTCATTTTTGGTCTTTAGCCGGTAATTTGCTTACTGAAGGTTACACTGCTGGATGAACCCATCCACAGTGGCAACACTCTATTCAGCCATGTTTTATTTCTCAGTGCTGTCCTTAATGATTTTCATTCTACTCACCATAAATAAATCTCTGTCTTCCAGATCTACAGCGAGGAGGAAGGCCTTCTCGAAACACTGGTGCCTGCAGAGAGGATGAAGACCGTCAAAAAGGCACCACCGATCTCTAAATATTATCAAGCTAGAGAAATGTGTTTATCATAGATTAATAAGTCTGTAGCACACAACTAAATCAGTCTGCAGTATGCACCCACACAGTCCTCAGTACACTTTTGCAGACAACATTGTCAATAATTGAACTGAGAATAGCAAGCTCTTTTCCTATTATCCAGAATTAAAGCTGGGAGAGAGTGCTGTATCTCCCAGTACAAAACACCTCAACTTTCCCTGTCTACAGCCAACACAAAACAAACAAACACAAGCTGAGAGAGAGGAGGAGTGGGGGGGGACTTCCTTCATTTGATGTTGATGGAGAGAAAAAGAATGCAGGTAGGTGATAAGAGAGGAGAGGAAGAGGGATGCCAAACAACGCTCCAGCTCTGCTACAGAGGAGGAAAAAGAAAGCGAGAGAGAGAGAGAGAGAGAGGAATAGGAGGTAATTGCAGGATGGAGAGCAGCGAGCAGCAGTGTGTGGGAACAACAGGGTCTATTTCAGTCAAACAGGCATTTCAAAAGGCTCTCATGGCAGAAGGGAAAATGAAACAACAGCCCAAACAGGTGCATGTGTGCCTTATGAATGACTCAAAGCTGCATCAGTATGTGTGCGTGATGAAATTCAAAAGCTATTTCCTTTTTAGAATTTTTAAAATAGCCGTATACTGAGCAGGAAATAAGCAGTGTTAAATTGTTTTTTCAATGGATGTCACTTTGTGAAAGATGCTTTTTGGACAGTGTTCTTATTCGGATTCTCCACTCTCTGTTGATAAACTGAACATAATGTTCTGGTATGCCTTAAAAATAATCTGTACATTTGTGTATGTAGTGTCACATGGCCAGTGGCAGCAGCTATCAATAACTATAAGTGATTAATTATATTTTTGATCATTTCTGAGCCTACAAAACAACTGACCATGACCTCTGTGTAGACAAACACAAAGCAAATTTCTCCATCAGTGCATCGAATTAACACTCCAGGAACAGCACAGAGAGGCTGGTGTTACCTGAGGAGGTGCTGAAAAAAGCGGCGAGCATACTTCCTCATTGGCTCCCTGTACTCCAGTATCACTGTGTCAGGGAGAGGGACAGGTGGGGCATAAAACACACCCAGAGCTGCCTCAAGCTGGGCTACAGACAGAACAGAACAAGCAAGAGAAAATTCATAAATGTAAATGTTATTTTGAGGATTTGAATAGAGGCACATTCACAAAAATCTCACAAGTAACAACAAATAAAGGGTAAATAAAATAGGCAATGAGTGAGGTTCTACAAATATGACCCGTGAAATTCCATAGCTAGATAGTTTAAAACTGGCTGAGGACTGTGACGCAGAGACCCACCCTCTCTCTCCGCATTCAGCTCCAGCCTCAGCAGGTAGTTGGTGACTGAGCTCAGACCACGGAAGCAACTGTCCCCCATTGTGCTCCAGTCCATGGCCTCCAGGATGCCTAGGGCCTCTCTGATCTGACCACAACGCAGCCGCTGCTGCAGCACTTCCCCTGGACCCATCTGGCCACCTGTAAGAGCACCTAAAAAAATAGGACAGAGTTATTTTTTAATAAATAAAAAAACAAACAATAACATCATGGGCAAGATGCAATAATAATCTTTAGCAGCTGAATCAATACTTAAAACACAGTAAATCACAGATTTCCTCTTGCCTGCATCTGTAGCTAAATGACTGTATGTAACATTATTTTCCATCAGTGTCAGTATATTTAAGTAAGATCTCAAATGAGTCTGTTCATTTTTTTCTAACTTTTACGGAACAATTTATTTTTTAAAACTTTTATTTAAAATTTTAAATAAAAAATTCATATTAAAACTAATATGCTGGTTCATTTTGTTACATCAAATATAAGGGAACATAGACAACCAATAGCAACGTGTATTTTTTCACAGGTTAAAGGAAAGCTTAATAAACTCACAAGGCTTTAAAAAAGCACATAGGCCTACTTACTAAGCTCAGTGTCCAGTAGATCAGTCTAAAGGTGCCACTAGATTGGTTATGCTGTCATTGACTTGTCAATCAATTAGCTGTCTAGTCTGTTCAATCCCTGGTCTGCACTTTGCATATATCACTATGTGTGTAAGTACAAAATAAATCACTGTATATTACCATATATAAGGAGTCCTACTTAAAAAATAATGGTATTTATGATAAGAACTGTCCTCCCTTTAACTGTTATCATCAACACAGTGAGTGTGGACTTCAGCTTAGAGGTTGTCTGAGGAAGGCTGTATCTGATTATGCCTTTTGACCGGAGGTGATCATGCTTTTGCTTGCGTGTGCATGTGAGCAGATTAGGACTCTGCTGAATAATGGAAGGACAAGGTTTTGTGCCCTTCCCAGCAGTGGAGGTATCTCATTCTGTGTGCAAAAGGGCAAAAGGTGCGCGTGTGTTTGTGACCTCACCAAGCAAACAAACGGGGAGTGAAGGTGTTGAATGCCAGGGGTAATTATGGTCCATTGTGACTTAATAATGAAGGTACAACAGATGGAAGAAACACTGGCTTGTTTGGGAACGAGCTGATGTGTGCCATGCATGTGGCAACTAAAATGCTGGTTCCTATTATGTTAGTTTTATTTACATACACACCGTGTATTGCTAATATGTAGAAAAGCAAATACATTTAAAAACTACATTTGGACATGGCAGGTGGCACAGTTCTGGACATAGCAGGTGATCCATGACAGAAGTGCTGTCAACAGGCCGGGCTGCAGGGACACAAACTCACCACTGACTCTTGTCTAATTAATTAAAGAAGTTGAGTGTGTATATCTGTGTGTGTGTGTGTGGGTAAGGGGTGGTGGGGGTGGTGGTACGAGCAATTAAAATGACAAGCTGGCAATTAGCAATCCCCCAAATCCCCTAAAGAGTGGGCTAATGTGGCTAATACATCAGCTGAGCGGCTTGTATGTATTTATGGGGAGTGTGTGAGTTTAACTGTGTGTGTTGGGGTCTTTCAGTTGGGTGTTGACGTCTGCTCTAAGCTAACGGAGCAGAGACAATGCCTTATTGTGGTGGCATGGACAAGTCACAGTTCTTTTACGCACCTGTCCACACCGACATTATTTGACCAGCCACATGTCTTAAACACAAAACAACACAAAGCAAGACATGAAGAGCAGTACAAGTGAAGAAAAGGCACTTTGCATTGTATACCATCAACACAAGAGAGAAACACTGAGAACACATGATGTAATTGTCCTTTAAACATCAGTAATATTTCACCACTTTCATATCCCTGCAAAGCAATGACTGTGTGGTGTGTAGCACATTTGCTGGGCTGCCCCTCCACAGCTTGTACCGGTGAAGGCCCAGCCGCGGCCAACGTGTGCCCAGATGAGATAACTTGGTGCAGGCAGGCAGGGGGGTGGGGGTGGGGGGGCTGCCTCCTATGGAATAGAGAGAACCTGGAGCTTGGCCAAGTCTTTCTTCCTTGCCGCCTCCCGACTCACTCCCTCTGTCATGTAGTGGGCCTTATGAAACAAGTCAATACAGAGGAGTGCAATCACACAAACAAAATGAGTTGGAGTGTGTGTGTGTGTGTGTGTGTGTATGTGTGTGTATAGAAGCACAGAAATAGAAGAATACACACGTGTGTGTAGAGAGAAGAATTATCATGGAGAAAAGACGTGCAGTGACTTTCTTCATCAAAACCTTGGCAGGCGATCAGAGAAGGGGAAGCTATTGTTGGAAGACACCCTCCCCTTTCCCTGTGCACACAGGCAAACACACACGAATACACATAGTCAAACACACACACACACACTCAAAGGCACACATTTTCCACCTTTCTCCTTCCACCCACATGCTGCTGCTTTCAAACTTCAGCAGAGTTGCACGCCACTGTCACATCTTCTTTCCAAAGTCACAATTAAAGATGCGGAATGTGTGTGTGTGTGTGTGTGTGTGTGTGTGTGTGTGTGTGTGTGTTTGTGTGTGTGTGCGTACGTATAAGACTGCATAAGTGTGTGTGGAGTGAGTGAGGTGGCTGCTTCGGAAAAATTTTGATTGGCAAACTTTATCTGGGAGCCCCGAGGGACTGCGCAGCCACTGTAAACGATTTATCGGAAAAATGCATCCCAGAATGCACCTGGGGGGCTCGTGCCCTGGGGCGATTATTGAATGACCTCTGAGAGCGTGACTCCTGCTAACCTTCCCCGCCTGTCAACAAATTAACTTCCTTCAGCAGTGAAGAGGTTCTAGAACGACCTGCACAGCAGCCATATTTACACAGCTGGGTTCAGGCGCAGTGTCAGATCCAAAACAGAGGAAGACAAGGGGATCTTCATTAGGGAGAGGTGACGGTGAAGGTGTGGAAGGCCTTGACATGATTTTCTCTTTAAAACCATGTGTGTAATGTAAGAACAGAACATTAAAAGTTAGTTGTAGCCCATCCTTAGATTGAAGAGCGTAGCTTTAAAAAAGTATTTCTAAATCTTATTTTACCTACCTAGTCTGAATCTCAAGGCTGCTAGTGGTCCCCCATGAAAGGCCAATGTTAGCATGTCTGTCCCCTCTGGGCCTCCATCCAGGCCAGTCCCCCACTGCAGCACTTCCAGACGTCCAGAGCAGCGAAGGTGCTGAGTTAGTCTTAATGTGGCAGCTGGAGCTTCCTCCTCTGCTAACATAGCCATATTTACAGGTGCCAAGCCCACATCGAAGCACATAAGTTCCTCCTGTCCTCCACCCAACATGACCACCGCCCCGGCCGGGTGCCAGGCAAGGAGGGTGGGTGGCACGGGGCAGGAGGCCAAGAGAGAGATCCCCCGACGCTGGTCATAAAGGACTAAGGAGGAATCGCCTAACCCCAGGAGGAGTGTGGTCTCAGAGGGGTGATGAGAACAGGAGATGGGAGAGGATGGTAGTGGGATGCGAGTGACAGACAAGCGGTGTAGGCGCCCTCGTGCACACTCGTATACACAGCTGTCAGCCCAGGAACCATGTCTGGATCCTTGGGATCCTGCAGATAACTCCACTGTCAACACCTGGTAGGGCTGCAGCAGGCTGAAGTGGCAGTCCAGGGGATTGCCTTCAGTCTGGACAGAGCTAAGAACCTGAGAAAATAAAGGTAGAGAAAGAGAGACAATACTGATAAAACTGTTGCCAAGAACCCCACCAATGTAAGCCACTATTAGTTTACGCAATAAACTAAGAACACAAGTGAAGACAACCTCCACTGTGTACTTTTATAGCATGAAATGTCCATCATTGTCTCAGCAGGACAAGACTGCTGAGGATGGGTGACTTGAAGGGTGATTCAGGATTACTTAGGTTACTGTAAACTTTTTTTGTTAAGTTGGATAAAATATACTTCTGCTGCTTAAAGTCCATGGATAGAACTACTACTTTGGAACTAAAAGATGCTGGCTTGTGCCAACTACAGCTAATGAACTAAACTATTTGAATAAAAGAAGGAGACCAACGAGAGAGAATATGTGAGAGAGACAGAGAGTGACTCATACAATGGCCCCAAACCCCCTGGAGATGGAAGAAATAGACCCTTCCACATGGCTCATAAAGTCCCAGCTGTCAATCAAGACAACTAATGATAAGAGCTCCATTTTAACTCAAGGTCAACAACATCTTCTCCCTGAGCATGCCACAGCTTGGCACCCACTGATAAACAACCTCTTCTGTTTAAATGTGTGAGCCGCCAGGAGCTGAACACATGGCGACATGGCAGCAACCTTTTGCACATAATATATGAAGAAATCATGGTATTATTTGACCAATGGTCAAATCCAAAATGTAGATTATTTTCTTCTGGCCTACAACCAGTTGGTGGGAGTGGACACAATGGACCTGCTAAGCAACAACAAGTATTTATATTGAGGGAGATACGCTGTGTCACGGGTGGTGGTGTCGATAAAACACCCACATGGAACCAGGAACAGTAGGTGGATGACAGGAGACAACAGCCTGTTCTAAACAGCAGTCCAACAGTTCCACAGTCACTAACAGCCTTTTAGGAGGGATTTCACCTTACCAAAGCTTCTATCAGAGCCCTGCATTGACCGTGGCAGCTTTGGCTAAATGAGCCCATTTCTTTTCGCCGTGTAGACAGAAAGAGGGATCGGCTGCCTGCCTGCCTGCCTTCCTTTCCTTTCGCAAAGCTGCTCGGCCCAGTTTTTTGGCAGGCATTGCCAAAAAGGGACTTAGAGGGAGGAAGGCAGTTTTTTTGTGCCTGCCGATGGTCTACAGCAGGAGAGAAGCAGATGACTGTCCTCCTGAAAGCTTTTTCCCCCCTCTCTATAATCCTCCAGTGCTAGCTCCTGCTGCACCCCAGGGGGTGAGTGCTGTGTGTGAATGTATGTGTTTATTTGAGGCAGCAGGAAAGAGGGGCTCAGTTCATGTAAAAGGTGGTGTATCTTTGGGAGGGTACAGTTCTTTGGATAACGACATTTCTGCTAGGACAAAATTGACACAAGTAGTAAATAAACTAGCACATAAACACAGTAGATGATGGTCCATACAACCCAGCCTACAGAATGCTGTCACAGGAATCACACCTTCACTTGCACACATCCTGACCCTCCTCCCCAAACACATCTCCTCTCAGCATTTCATCCAATGCCCAGTTTGCTAGTGCCCGCTGTGCCAGCATGCCACCATGAGAGGGGATAAAGTGCAGCTGATTCAGCTCTGTGTCCCCTCACAGGTAACCCTCTGAGGAAAGGGAAAACAGGGGCAGCATAAGCGAAAGTTCAGAGGCTACCAGCAAACACTTCATGTATTGGTTTGAACTGCAATGGCCAAGTTTCACAGAAGTCTTGCTCAAATAATACAGACAGTATGATGTGGGGGAATGCATTCACATCTGCAACTGCAATGTTCATTCACTGCTGTCAGTAGGAATTTACATCTTGGTTATATTCAAAGCAATGCTACAAATACAATGGATTTCCCTGCTAGACGGCTCATACTGTACACGATGGGCTCCAGACATTAGTGCACTGATTTTTCCAGCTAGACAGAAAATAATCATTAAGATTCTGCTTAAGCAGATAATCAATATTCATAAACACATAACTGGCAACCAGAAAGATTCATTTTGGAAGTAGAGACACACTGCATTTTATATATCGCACATGCTTTTTATAAGGTCAACAGAAAGGAATTTGCATCATCATCAGTCTCTGTGCAGTTGCTTGTTACCGCTACTTCTTATCACCCGAAGTTTATGAGGACAATGTGGAAATATCAATGGAGGCTCTTTCCCCTTACAGTCCTAGATGGTCAGTCACAATCCTCAGCCACTGAGAAGCTCTGTGATCTGATCTTATCCCACGGGTGACCACTACAAACTACAAGTAAATAAAGGTATCAGATTGCTGGGTTTGAAAACTTCTTAGACCTAATAAGATGTGGATTTGGAACAACATACAATAACCCAGAGCCTCTTGTTCCATAGAAAGCCAAGTTGGTGACAACATTTGACAACGTTCAGTCTCTGGATGTTATCAGACAGTACTGACATCATCAAATACAGAAATACCACAAATGTTGAAATACTACAGATTTAAATAAACATATAATTGTTGATGAAAAACATATTTCTGAGCCATTGATTGTATTTTGTCTCTAACAAGTTGGTTGTTTTTGAACACTCTTATCAAGGATGCTAAAATGACATCCTGCCTTTAAAAAAGATAACATACTATAGAACTGTAATGTATTCCTATATGAAAAGCTTTGTTTTCCTCTCAAGGTAATATTGTGGTATGTGAATATACAATATTCCCTGATCTGAAGGCACAAAAAAGAAAATGATGAATAAGGTCAAGTAAGGAAGTGAGTGAAAGGATGTGCAGAAGAGAGGAAGAAAGAAAGGATGTAGACTGAGAAATAAGCACAAAAGAGATGATGAGGAAAAGTGGAAGCGGAAAAGAAAAGATAGAGAGAAATGTAGTGGAGACATTTAGAGAAAGATGCACAGAGAAGGAGACAGACACATAAAGAGAGAGAGAGAGAGAGAGAGAGAGAGAGAGACCTCTAGTAAGTAGCTTTCTCCTGGTTATTGGTTTCAGTGACTGGTCAAAACTATTCTTCTCCATTCTTCTCCTCTCTCTCTCACCGGCACCTTTTTTTCCCCTCCATGGCGTGAAAGATAAAGCGGACGGGCCCAACTGTGTGGCTGGCCCTTGTTCACAGCAGTGGCCTTTTGAAGCCAATTTTCCAGCTCACGGAGCAGAGAAAGACAGGGAGAGACGGATAGAGAGAGACGGAGGGACTTGGAGGAGAGTCGAGGGATGAGGGGTGTTGGAGATGGAGGAGGAGGCATGCTGGGTGGGACTGGGAAGTTTTAGGTATGTGAATTAGGGTTAGAGTTGAAGTACTGATGTGAGAAAATGTACAGGCACAGCAGGATTACCAACCAAAATATTCTGCGCGCCTTAACTTTCACAACAGGTACCTCTGAGCATAATTGTAGAATGGAGGGAATATAATTCACAAGCAGTGAGAGTAGTGGAGCTTAGGAGTAATTCTGCAACTGACCCTGCAAAAATGTGCTTTCTACTTCAAATACTTTATATATACATATACATAAACACATATCCGCATCAAGACTGTATCCATTAATTTTTCGAAGCATATTTATGCCATTCATTTAGCTTCAAAAACCCTCATTCATAATGGCAGTTTTCTTGAAGTGAGAGTTTATTTTAAATTCTTATGTGATTTATATTCTTATACTTTTCTGAAGTGAATAATAATTTATATAAACAAATAGCTGAACTGAATATCAAACAACAACACATTAACTATTTGGTGACAGATAACAGGATAGACACACGGTTTTAAAAACAAGAATGTTCACAAACAGACAAAAGAAGCATAACAAACATTCATCTTGTGTTTCATTAAGATGATTAAATTCTAGGAAGTGGTTTGTGCATCTTTGTGTGAGTGTGTGTGTGTGTGGGGGGTGTGCATGTGTTAGAGGAGGGGAACATGAAAGAAGGATCATTAGAAATGTTAACTAGCTGCATAAAACAAACTGTGTACTGTATGTTTTTCCTCTGTGTCCCCCTCCCTGTGCGCCATGGCTCCACTTATCAGCATGAGAAGGGGGGGTGTATATGAATTAAGACCACATAGGGAAAGAAATCAGACTTTTTTAAATGCAGAGAGACTGGCTAGAAAATTGGCTTAGTGCAGCAGATAGCGAACTGAACAAAAGGAACATATATATGAGCTTGAAGTGATTGAAGTAGCTGGCGTCGCCCGATGTGTGCCCGGCGTTTGATTCCCGCTACGGCTCTTACATAAACTGCTCGCTTAATTTCACACTGCGCATCTGAAAAATGACAACAAACGCTTTCATTAGAGCGCGATGCCGCAGCCCCACGAACACTCTTTAATGTTGTTGAAGCGAGGAGGAAGGAAAGAGGAGAGGAAGAGGATTGGGGGGGGTTGAGGGAGACAGAGGGAATAAACTAGGTGAAGGAGTGTGATAAATGAGGAGAGTGTTCCAAAAACAAGAAGCAGAAAAAGCAGCATCTGCTTTGATTATTTCAATATTCATGTCCCCCCTCCCACCGCCAATCCCTACCTCATTCTCTCCTGCAAATTTGTTTTCCAAGCATGCAATTGGTAACGCTCATCCTTCCTCCCTCTCTTAGACTCTCTCCCTATCTGGTGTGCTGAATGTTGCATACTTATTGAGGTACGCCATATATGAAGAGTACAGTTAAGCCCGGTTCGGTAATTTGAGATCTTTCATCTACTCTAGGCTCAAGGCCAACCTCACACTGACACTGAATCGGGTCATGGGTAGGGTTTTGCCAGAGGCCAAGAAGATGTGTGTTTCTGCCTGTGTGTGTGTGTGTGTATGTGGGCGTTCTCCTTCACGGTGTACCACATCTTAGCTCTCTTGGTTATTTCATATGGTGATGCATGGAGGTGCAACACTGAGGTACCACCCTTGAGGTGACTAACACACCATCCCCAATCCCATCCACGACGACACAGGTCTCTACTCGAATCGGCAGCTTTGTTGCCTTTTTTGCTGTGTCTGGTAAGTGTACGGATGTGCCTGGGTGTGCAGGAGTTATGATTTGTGTAACTGACTTTAAGCCTTCAGGGTGACACTGAAAAGAACAAAAAGTTAAGAAGTTTGTCATGGACACTGACACAATTTTATGCTTGGTTCAATCCCATTGCTCTACTTGTTTGTTTTCACTGTATTTCAGTAATTGTAAGTGTAATTTAAATGTAGCGTACAGCATGTATGGCTGGACTAATACCAGCTCCAGGACTGGACCTTGTCAGCTTAGCCAGCAGGTTAAAGGCCATTTAATGTCTGGTAGATGAGATACAAGAAGAAAGAAGGAATTCTAAACAAATTACTTTTAAGCAGTGTCTCAATTCCGGAGCTTCATTCTTTGAAGACTGTATTTTTACATGGCATTACTACAGTGAAACCTATTCCATGATTTACTGCAGACCAGTGGAGGTTGGATTTTTATTCAGCTAACTCTGAATACAGACTAACTTTGGCAAACAAGGGATACACCTTTAAACCTGAGCTGTCAATAATCCTTGCCAATCGGAGCACCACCAATGGGCAGCATCGCCCAGCTCTACCACTGTGGCCTACAAAGGCCACGCCTTCATAGATCAAGTGCTCTAAAGTATGTGGCCACTGAGTTGAAACACGGCCTCAGAGTGAAGAAACAAGTGCTCCAGCCCATGCTCCTCCTGGATGCCTGAGCACCTAAGCCTGTCCCCAAGGATGACATTTTCTGAAAAACTCATTTTGGCTGTTTGACTCAACCATCTCATTCACTGTCTCTCTCTAAAACTCATGTCACAGGTGAAACCCAGAACACAGATCAACTGGAAAAATAAGTGCTTTTCCATTTTTTTTAACAATAATCACTTGGCAACAACATCTATATCAGTGCTCCTTCAAACATTTCACTCATCGTACACACCATTTTCTGTAAATTTGTGGACTTAGCGAGAGAATGCCTAATTTCCTGTTGGGAAATGTATACTAATAATGTTATACAAGAACAACACAGATCACAGCAAAGGCCCTGATTCCTCTTATTCCTAAAGATGTTTGTACAAGCCTAAAAGGATATAAAACCACCTAAAAAGTCAAGATCCTAGACTTAATATTTTTCTAACAATGCAGCGTCTTTTTGTGTGTGCAACCTTCTGAAAATCAAGAAAATGAAAAGAACTTTCATGTTTGTTACTTTGTAAGAAAATATGCAAGTAGTGTCTGCACCTTGAGGCCTTCAGTGGGTGAGCAGCTGAGCAGGACCAGGTTGTTCCGGTGTGTATTCGTGGGGGTCCACTGGCACAGCTCCTCCTCGGGTTCGTCCAGGGTCCACCAGCAGAGTGCCGCATCTTGGAGACGATTGAGACTTACATGTCTGTGGTGTCTACGGCCCCACCCGCCCACATCCACACTCACCACCTGGACACAGAAATGCACATGTTCATATAGAGTGTACACCGACAGGTCAAAATGGAAAGTCGCTCAACAGAAACTTTCTTCAACCCCTGACGTGTCTGACACTTTCACATGTACAACCAGTTTAACCCCTGCCCTGTCTTTGTTGATGCCAAAGGTTTTCTTTTTTTTGTTTTTTTTTTTTTATCTTCCATTATTAATGTCTGTGTGTGTTTTGTTCTGTCAGGCTTGTTGTTTTAGTGATGTGCATATTTTTGGGAAGGTCCGCCACGCTCTATGGGCCACAACAAAGAGACGCACAGTAATGAGCTCTCGTGGCGCTGTGTGTGTTTGTGTGTGTGTTGGGGTGGGGGTACACAATCACACAGAAACATACAAATATGCTTGTATGTAACTGAAAAACACACAGATGCAGAGGCACAGATGTAAGCTGTAAAAACATGCAGGCATACACACAGACACATAGACACACACACGCACATCATTAAACAAACAGCGCTCTATCCAGAAGCACTTTCAAAGCAGGTGAAATTGCAGGTCCTACACTGTGACCCTGCCTTTCATGTACACCACAGCTCATTCCCTTTCTCTCTCTCACACACACACACAGCTTCATATTCATACAGGCCTTTCATACACTCTTTATCTCCAGTCACACTCACTAACACAATGAAGGAGAGTTGATGGCTAACACGCACACATTACCAGACACACACCTACTCACACACATCCATGACCTCTGCAGAAGAGTGGCTCGGACCTGACAGAGAGAGGGAGGACAGAGGTGACGGAGGAAAAAGAGAGGAGAACAAATGGGTGATAATGCAGAAAAAGCTGATTGTTTAGGTTTGGAAGGAATGGTAAGACAGAAAAGAAGAAAGGTGACGGGTGCTTCTGTGCGCTACAGCTTAGGGGAAATGGGGAGTGAAAGGGAATAAAACATGCTTGAATTAATGAAGGAATGGAGGACAAAACAAAAAATGGTAATATTGTAATAGATCAATGAGAGGTTTGTGCCAAAATAAATGTATGAAAAACAGCAAAAGAGCAGTCAGTTGTAACACCCAAATCCCACTAAATAGGCATATTGTCAGAGGCCAGAATAGGAGGGCCAGAATTTCTCTTTAAAAATTAATTAATAAAAACGGGCCTCAGTACAAAAAAAAATGCTTTAAAGGTGCAGAAACAAGCAAGAATTGGTAAATCGATGAGCTGCACTGTATGAGTAGAGTAGATCTGAGGTTCATTGGTCCATGTCTGCCCTCCTTAGCCCCGCAGGGGGGAAAATTTGGTTTGGACACAAAATACGCCTGAAAATGATGGAAGTACATCTGATGATAAAGGGAACAAAGAGTTACCCCAAACAGCTGAACGGGAGATCACTGACAGATTAGAAATGAAAAAGAAGGAAAAAAAAAAAATCAGAAAATCACTGGGTTAATAACACACTCTATCTCTACCCCCTGTATGCCCCCTCCATCCTTCCATCCCTACCCATCTCTGCACTCTTCTAGTTTTTCTTTTTTCTGCTGCCGTTTGCTGGTCAGCAATAATCAAAAACCACTTTCTGTGGGCCGGATTAGTTTAGCCCCCCTCAACGCCCCCTACTCTCCCTTCTCCAGCTTAGCCCACTGGACCAGGGCGGTGTGTATGTGTGCGTGTGTGTGTTTGTTGTGGGGGGATGGGTAGTTTAGCGTGCATGTGCGCACACGTGTGTATGTTGCAGGTCGCATGCATGCGTGTTCACATGCATTGACAGACAGTGCAGGGTGTACAATATGGAGTGGTGGCAGTGATGGGGGGGGGGGTTGTCTTATCAGGACTGTGCTTCTGGAGACAGACGCACGGCAGGAACGATTGCTTAAACACACACCAACATGCACATCCGCGCACACACACCCACACACACACCTCAACAAAAGGGCCTGGCAGTAATGTGATAATGCCAGGGTTAGCGGTTAGCCAGCTAGTGAAGGAGGACACAGTACAGTTTTGTTTTGTGGGAAGAACATAATCAGACCTATTACTAACACCTACAAAAACACCTTCACATCAGACTGAGCTCAATACACACTTGTGTGAGGGATTAATGGACAGGAACAGGAAGTCAGTAAGAGTTAGAGGCAGCCTGAGCACATCTGAACCAAAAGGCCGTATTCCCATGATGATTATATTGAACCTACATGTATTCTGTCCAAAGGAACCAAACAAGAAAAAGATAAATATATTATTTACAGATTAAATAAAGGCCAAATTGGACAGATTGTGTTAATGCATTGCTAAGTGGTTAAGTGTCTACATAATATACATCCTTACATCTCGTCAGGTATACCAGACTTTTTCTTCAGCAAAGTCCATGAGGTGGATCTCAAAGCCTTCCCAGGCCTGATGGGTTATGTAAACCCTCCTGTAAATTCTGGATCTATTCCAGGTCCTACACCTAGCTGGTTGTACCCACTAAACATCCAGTGGGAGGTGCCCAGGATGGCATCCCCCCACTGGATGTCCAAATCACCTGGCTCCCCATGATGCATAGGAGCATCTGCTCCACTTCAAGTTACCTCCATACATTTAAACTTCGCACCCTCTCGGTAAGGATGAACCAAGGAAAATGATTTTTTCAGGTAAACATTAGTAGAAGATAAACATTAGTAGAAAAGCACTGTTTGAAGTTTGAAGTACCCACTTACATACACTACACTAGTTTGTTTAATGGCACATAATCTGAGGAGACTCTCCAAACTAGTCACAGGGAGAAGGTCAATAACATTACAAGGGCCCGGCAGGCCATTCACTCAGACAGACTGAGTTTCAAAGGTTGCTGTTAATCATGGCAACTCCTGAATCACACCCAAAATGTGGCAAAACTGTAAAAGTACCGGTTTCAGTGGGATACCTATCCAAGAAAAATGTTTTGGAAATGTTGCCCATCAGGTTGGATGAACAAAGACGTTGGGCAAGTGATACAGGACAGCATTTGTCTCTGCTTTCTTTTGGTCTCCTCTTTCTTTATACTCCTCTTACTCTTACAACAAACGCAGACAGTTAAGCACAAACATGACTCATACAGACTCCCTCAATGTGCTCCACTGTACCTTGATTTCAGAGGGTGAGAGTTTGTCTGTTCGCCTGCCAGTCTCTGGGGAGTCCTGGTTCTTTCTGTTCAGGTAGACTGCAGCCACTTGGCTCTTCTCCAGGAAGGACATCAGAATCAGCCTATCGCTCATCACCGCTGGGGATGACATCATCACACTTCATGTCATTACTCAAAACAAACAAAACAACTTTAAAATGGTGAGGTGACTCTTTTCCTTACAGGATCACAAAACACATTAGAATGACACTCAGATGCTTTTATCCAACAGGATTACATGTAGATTTTGTGACTGATATGTTTGTGGCCTATGGTAGAAGATAAGTTATACAGCTCAAGAGGAGCGCCACCAGAATAATGTTAACACTTGCACTGTTCACATTTCATGTTGACTACTACCACTTCCCCCAGATGAAAAGGGAGCTCCATTTTAACAGTAAATGCAGAGGGGACTCTAGGCTTTCTAACGTTCAACCTTAGGTCCTGGACTCATTCCAGGTCTCACTGAAGTGTGTACGTCACCATGATAAAAGCTATTAGGTCACTAAGAGTTTTTTATTTTTTTAAATTCTAATAACATTATCCACTATGAGTTATCACCATTCCCTTGTTTTTTTCTCTCTCACTGTGTATTTCTGTAGTCTTTGTATCTCTCTCCTTCCTGTCACTGTACTGAGGTCTTTTTGTGGTAGAAGAACACACTTGATCCTGTTCAACTCTTCAGGAGCTGCATGGAAACGCAGATTAGCAATTAAGCCCCCCTCTCCTTCAAATTAATCTGTTTATGAAACCAATTAAATGGAAAGGAGGGGGGGTTGTTACACATGTCTCTCAGATATTCTGCTTTGAGTTGAACGAGCGAGGCTGCACCCCGAGATTTAGAAATCTAACCGGCAATTAACCGTGGCATGTGTGTATTTATAAACGTGTGGGTATTGGTATGATTACACTTCAAATCATCCTGCTGTGTGAAAACTTCAAATTAATATGCAAATATTCACAGGGGAAGAGAAACACTGCTCGGAAATAGTGAAAAACTAGCATTTTAAATTAGGTCAATTGAGTCACTCTGTGCCTGTGTTGGAGTTGGATTATAAAGCATTGGTAACCAAAAACTGGTTCAAGCTTAAACCAACACACACAGCCATTAACGATGCCTTAGCTTTCTAAAACAACGGTTAATGCAATAGTAAGCGTCTTTGTAATAGATTAGAGACAAATCAAGTTAAATGCAGTTTAGTATTGATCTCTATGGGTGTCTATAAACGGGATTAGGATTAATCCCATTCATTTCCAAATGAAGAAGGGGATATGAAACCAGGCTGTGGCCCAATCTGGGACCAGGTGGTTGATTTGGCATTAAGAGCCAGACCCTCACCCTACAGCACCCCCCAGACACACACACACACAACCGCCTCACTCATACATGATCACAGTCATATGTGCTCCTCAGACATATACGCATTCATACATGCAGGCCTGCAACCACGTTTTATGCTCACATGTAAAAAAATGTATTCACACCCACATGCATAAAACTACCACATGTTAGAACACGCATATGGTCTCACCGCATACACACAGACGAAAACACACACTGTCCTCTAAATCCATTTAATGCCATCTCCTCAGCAGCATGTTGACATAAGAGGCCAATGGGCTTAACCAAAGCACATTTAAACATGAGTAAATGAAACCAGCTATGAAAAATCACTTAAGGATGCTTAATCGTTGAGCATATGTGCAGCTTGGCCCAGCCATCGGCCAAAGCAAGCCGGTAATACTTTGATGGTGTAAAATATTTGTAATCTTCTGCTCTGTATGATGCAATCAGAGCTCACGGTACAGAGACTGTGGTATCTGGCATTCAGGACACAAAGTTTACCAGAGGACAGTAAGCCTGTTTTGTCACAATGTCAAAAAAAAAAAAACAACAAAAAAACCAGACCTGGCTGCAGCTGCTTCTCGTCTCAAATGCACAAAACATAGCAGGCCTCACATTCAGCTGGATCCATGCAAATCAGAAAAAGGGATTTTCTTCCACATTCAGACACTGAAAACCTTTTTGGCTTTAGAAAGTTGTCAAATCCTGTTCAGACAATGAAAATGAATTCTCTGTCATTACACAGTAGCTTACAGTTTAATTCCAGATGGGACGGCAGAAGCAATGTTTAGCCAATTAATTGCTTGAGAAAATAAAATAAATGATTTTGATAGCTGAGAAATCATTTCTCAAGCAAAATGACAAATATTTCTTCCATTTGAGGATTTCCTGAGAGTTTTTCTAATATCGAGAAAGAAAAGGCACTTTCAGCTCTGGGAAACTGATGGGTTATAAAGTACAGCCTTACATTTGAGTTTTTTAAAGCTTTCATTGCAGTGACAATAATAATTTTTACCCGGGGTATGTCAACACTACACCCACAAAGCAGTCACAATCTGCTCTTCTGTAAACTGTTTCAGTAATTACTTTGTAAATGTGTTGGACAGTGTGATCTGGTCCGGTTCTCTATTCTAATTGTCTCAAGCTAATTTAACAAGTGGCAGATGTGAGAACCTCTAACCTAACACACCCCCCAACACACGCACACACAGAATCCCCGGAACCCACCCTCTCACAACCATTACTCTAATAATTAGTGCCTCTGAGGCTTTGAATGGAGCACAGCGGGAGGTGAGTGGGTGTGTGTACCTGTGTGTGTGGGTGTGTGTCTACCTCAGGATGTGTGTTGTGTGAGTGGAGTTACAGTAAGTGCATGTTGGTCTCTGAAAAAAAAAAGTATGCGTCTGTAATTACATGTATAAGTGTAAGGACAAGTGTGTGTGTGTGTAGATGAAAAAGCAGTCTGTGTGTGTGTGCACTATGGGGGCTTTATCAAGTGTCTGGAGACCCTGGGCGGAAGTGGGGAGGGTGGTGTTATGAACAAATAATTGATACAGAAAGAAAGAAATAATTAGCAGATTTGGGCCGGTGTCCACAGCCTCTTATTCTCTCCTGCCAGGTCTGCAGAGTGAGGCAGCGCAGCATGAGGGGGGCGGAACTCCCTGGAGGAACGCACGATGGAGGAAAAACACTGATGGATGCTCTTAAGGGAAGGCCCCTGGACACACACAGCACAAAAGGATTTGCCCGCAATTAGCTAGCAGAGTCGCCTCGCTCACCTGTGGCACCTGTTATGTGTGTGAGTCAGTGTATGTGTGTGAGTGTTTGTGTAACAAAGTGGCAAGGAGAGTGTGTGTGTGTATATATAAGTGGTTGAGCAGGTGTAAAAAGCGTCTGGTACTGACAACGTGTAAGTGTGTGGTAGAGAACTTTATGGGTTTTATAATACTGAACTTTTAAATGCATTAAGTCTACTTAAACCGCAGTGAACCTTTGGAATATTTATGTCACCAATCTCACCATTAAACCATAATTTAATTCAATACTTTAATCACAACAATACAGGAGAAAGCTTTATTTAATGCAGTAATGAGCATGGCTGTTTGCAACACAACTAATTAGCAACAGCATCACCAAAGTAGCCAAAGTAACGGGGAAAATGTTGAGTGTATACTGCACTGCTCATGGATCTAGTTATTGTGTCTTTACTCAGTCACACACACATTTATAATTTTTGACATGGTTTTAGGTTTTACGTGTCGTAGCTTACCATCAGTCACGGTGCCAGCTGGTAGTCGGCCCACTAATGTGCTATCTATGCATACTTGTTCGAGCTGAGGTCCATTCAGGGTCAGAGACACAAGCACTCCACTGCTCAACATCATCTGCAGGGTACCACAAACACACACATACAAAAAGAAATATTTGAAAATCACATGAAACACATGAACATCTTTCTAAGTGCAAAGATTTGAGATTTTAAAGAGGAAGGAAGCAGAGGTCAGTTTCAGATTCAGATTGTTCAAATCAAACAATATGTACCTTACATGTACATTTAAAGCTTTGCAATATAAGTTTTAAAGTTACTAAAATATCACATTATAATGTTGATAACATTGTGTAGGATGTTTTACAGTTACACTTTACAGTAACTATTTTAGACCTGGTCTGAGTGGACCCATAAACAAGTGTGTGCTAGTGTGTGTCTGCTTGTGCACAGTAGGGGTTGAGGAGGAAGGTCTGTACCTGGCAGCAGTGCTTGTTTCTCCATCTGGTGTGAATGCAGGTGTTGGTCTGCAACAGTTCCTGAATGAGCAGACAGAGCGGCACAGAGAGACAGAGAGAGAGAGAGAGAAAGACAGGTAACCCACACAACACAACTCATACAAAGAGAGCACAGCCTGATGCAGGGTTTGTAAGGTTTAAACAGGTGGTTTAGGCATGTAAAGAAATACAGAAAACATCAATCAAGACATCCTTGCTTCTACTAATCTACGTACTTCAGTTAGTTTACTGTGCCACTATCAGTTGCATGAATTCACAGTTGCAGACACTTTCTACTACAGGTGGCCAGGTGGTCAAGGACTGCTCATGGAGAGGTGGGAAGTTGAAAAAGGATGCAGGTAGTCACTGCCGGTCTGTGTGTGCGTGTATATATTTGTGTGTGTGTAAGGTCAGTCATTCCTCCCACATTCCTAACCCAGCTGGGGTGATTGGATGGGAGGAGAGAGGGACGGAGGAGGAGGAGGTGGATGGGGTGTGGAGGTGGGTTTTTCTACTTTCAGACAATGGTTATGGGCGAGAGGAGGGAGGTGGATGGGTGGGGAGTGTGTGCGTGCATGTGTGTAACAGCCACAGACAGGTTCTAGCAAACAAAGCTAGGTCTGTACTGCCACAAGTACAGAGGGGACGAGGAAGGAGGGGTGAATGAGGGAAGAGCGAGGGAAGGAGGAGGAAGAGAAGGAGGGAGGAAGAGAAGGGATGAGGGGGCAGCCTGCAGCCCCCTGATCCCCTCAAATATCCCCCTCGATGACAGAGCTCAGCCAAAAGAGAGGTGATGAGAGAAGAGCGGGAGAGAGGAGAACAAACGGGAACGACAGGGAGAGTGAAGGGTGAGGGAGAAAAGAGAGAGAATGCCCCTATTTGTTAATCAATCGGCCGTTTCGGAAAGGGAAAACTCAGAAAATCCCCAGAGGGAGGAAGGAGATGGGGGAGGTGGAGGGGAAGGTGGTAGTGGTGGTGGTGATCGTGAGGATGAACAGAAGAGGCGGGTACCTCCAACTCCTTCAGCGAATCACGTAGCTTTTCTGGTCGGCGGTTTCTGGGGGTCCACGAATAGCCTCGAGCTATGGAGGAAAAACGCGAAAGGAATCAGGAGATCATGTGACTTAACTTTTAAACACAGGCGTAGTGGGGAAATACATGTGGGAATTTAGAAGAATGAGCACAAAAATGGAAAAGGCTTGAACTCTGTATCTTGAATGACATCTAAACATGGATGAAAAGAGAAGATATGAGGAAGGTCAGGGGGATGAGATACAGGCATGTGAGGCGGAGGATACGCAATGCAATGAAACCGTTTGTGGATTTAAGAAAAATAATGTTAGCTGACATTTTAAGCGCTAAAAACCCAATATTGCCAACAATGACTACAATTAATGTAGTTGATAATTTATCAATAAACTAATCTAACCATTCAGAAGGCCAAACGTACTGGTTCCAAAGTGAGGATTGGTTACTACGTTTATATTTATTATAATATTCAAGTCAAAGCAAAATGTCCCTTCAAAACCACACAAACTGATTCATGAGGAGAAGCAAATATTAAGTCATGAGGTCTTTTGCTGCTCTTGAGGTATCTTCCAACCTCACATCCTGCAGAACATCTCCTAACATGTAGTACAAGGCCCCTTCAGTTGAATTTCCTAGCCCTCCATCTCTACTGGTTAAACAGAGGAAAGAAAAGAAGCATATGAAAAAAAAACAACTAATTGAATTTCTGCTTTTGCCTACGCATATACATGAAGTTCAGTAGTAAAACTCCTGTTTTCAGTGTTGTGCCATCTTTTCCCTCTCCGCTTATTTAACTACTCACTTTTCATCTTTACAGAAATGAAACATTAAGGAGTGGGCTTCTCCATTAAGAAGAGAGTGGGAAGAGGAGGTAAACAGATGCATGCAAATGAGGATTGGTGGGAGTGGGGAGGGGGGGGGTCAAGAGAGAGAAGGGAGGGGAGGGCAGGGGGATGAGTGTTCGTCTCCTGATAAGGGTGTTTGTATTCCACTACTGTGTGAAAAGCAGAAAGAGTAAGGGGAAGCGATGAGGGAGAGAGCGAACAGAGGAAGTAGGACAGTTGACTGACTAGGGCAGTGATTTCTGGAAGATTGTCATCCACTAGTGACACGATTAGGATCCAAACACACACATATATCAATAGATGCAAAAAAAACAAGCTGGTTCAGTCATGCTTTGAGTTTAGCCGTTGGACTCTTACCTTCACTGAACTGGAGTTTATCATTGTAGTAGTGATGCTTCAGGGAAATAGCTGGAAAAAATATGGAGGCCAAATAAAGGGAGCAATTAGATACATAAAATAAACAGAGGATTTGCAAAATGTACAGGATCATTGAGTCGGGTCTGTCTATGTGATGTACATGAACAGAAACAAGGAACTAAGCTGGAGCTCAAACATCCCCTCAGTTCCAAGAGGCCATGTTGGCAAAGTGCACGCCATAACTGTGCCTCGTGGCCTGGACGCCCTAAGCAAGAAAGTGGCCAGTCTGGTGGCCGGCCTCTCTGGCAGGCAGGAACACCTCCAGGATTAGTAGTATTAATCAGATAAGGGGGTGAAGGGCCAGACAGGCCCAGACATGGGCACCTGCTCTGGGGATGGATGAACAGGGCTTGGGGGTGGGGGGTGGGGGGTGGTTGTAGGGAGGAGTATTTGGCTGCCGGGGACCCCCAGAGCCGCTTCAATGAGCCTGGGTCTCCCTCTAGTGGGGGCAGGTGGAAGTAATATCATAAAGAAGTAAACACATACGACAAATAAATGCACACTAAAGTGAATTTTAACTGACTGTGCAATCAGTGCAGGGTTTTGTACAAACATAAATGGGTTAAGAACATCTGCACCAGAATCATGAACTTGTTTGTCGCTGTCAGACGATTTGATCACATTTTGATGAGCTAAAGTTAAATGCATAGTGTCAGTGAAAACACAAACACACCTACCCACACACACTAATTTGTTCAAGCTGAATCCCGATAGAACAAACAAAAATTTAATCTAATCCAATGCAATCTACTGTATATGTAATCGAATCATGATCTGAGCTATCATTACGCCGCCATGTGAAAATGTTGTGATACTTTTGGATTGTGATTCTGCTCCCCTGCTCTGTCTCACCCCCCTCTCCTGCTCCTCCTTCCCCTTCTCCTCCCTCCACTCTGATATCAAGCCACACTTTAGTAATCCTCCAAATGAAAGGATTTGGAGCAAGAGCATCGTCTCTCAGCTGAAGATTGGAATGAAAGCGAAGGCAGCTTCTCAGATGAGAGAGAGAGAAGGAAGAGAACCCCATGATTATAGAGAAAGGGGACAAGACAGAGAGTACTACTGTACACAAAATGAGAAAAAATATACATGGTGGTAAAAAAAACCCTGATATAAAGGCAACAAAATCCATGAAAGGAACACAGAACAAAAGTGGAAAAAAATATGCACTGAAATGTCAACTATATTAGTCTTAAAACAATATTGTTTGTTAGTAATAGAATGGAGCATGTATCCCTTATATTATCGGTTCTGTTCACTCATAGCTCTCATGATTTCCAGCTGCATCAGAAAACGGTGGTGAAAAGCGGTGTAAAAAACAAATATTTATCCCATTATTATTTAGGGAGATGTCATTTAGAGTTGTAGTTGTGAATCGTTGGTGCACTGTTTGCAAGGTGTGTGATGCTTGCATGATTTAAAAAAAAAATGGATACACGCAGAAAAAAAAATGACAGATAAGAAAGCCGTCCTCAGGCTGCAAGGACGGCAGGGGAGCGATTTGAGCACTTCCTGATGGTAAGGGAAGCCTCCTGGCCTCAGGCAACATGAGGTGGACTGCATGGGGCCTCTTGCTATGTGATCTAGGAGAAAGTCAACAGTTTAGTTGTCCTATCGCTGTGTGGCAGGACCCCAGGTCAACAGGAACACAGGGAGTGTCAGAGATAGAGCCGTGGATGCCTAATCACCAGTCCGTATGTGTGGGTGGATTGTGCATGCATATATAAGGTTTTAGGATGTAAATCTTACACACTAATAACCTCTGTTTGGACAAATGTATGTGTGATTAACAAGTGTAAGATGGCAAAATATGCAGGAGCAATAATCTGTGTGTTGGGAGGCAGCAAAAAGCCCTTCTTTATATATAAGGAAAAGCCATACATTCCAAAAACAAGACAAATGCAACTTATCTTAAACACAAACAGACATCCAATATAAACACTATTTACCTGGCTCTCCTTTATCGTAGTACTGATAGGTGCCAATATCTGTATCTGTGGGGCAGGAGAGAGAGAAACAGAGAGAGAGAGAGATGAACATCTAGCTGTCAGGGAAAAGCAGAAGACAGATCAGCAATTTCGCACCGTGGGATAAACAATCCCTATCAGCCAGTGGCCTGTCCCGTCTGCCAGCACCACAGTTTAGATAAGACCCTGTGAGGGAGGAGGAGGAGGAAGGCTGGGCTGAGGAGGGGGTCCGAGCCAGGATGGAGGATGGAAGGTGGGGGCATTAATAAAGGCAGGAGTGTGCCTCAACCCATCCCACCTGAGGGACAAACTCTGATTTGTAGCATATACATTTAAAAGTAGACACACACAGAGTCTGTGGCCAGCTACAGAAACATATGACCGGCATACACACAGCAGGCAACAAGCACAAATACACATACTGATAGGTATACACACACACACACACAAACTGCTGAGCTGAGACTTTTTTTGTGAGTGTTATTCCTGCAGGCCCAAAACCATAAGCAGCCCGTCTCAGATTCGCACAACACATCGTTTCTTTATCGCTCCACCACTGTTGCTGCCTCTGCTGCTGCTCCTGAGGCCAGGTCACACTAACACAGCAGCAGAGCTGATGGTAGACACACAAACAACATACCCCAAATAGTGCGGCTGTACTGCTGTATGAATTATATGTGTTATTACATGTGTTTGTTAATGAAAAATTTAAATGTAAACTCATTCTGCATCTTTACAAAAAAAGAAAAAAAAGGTCCTTATGTTATCAAATACAATGATTAGGTGCCCTGTCCTACACTGTATGTCATATATATGATACACAATGACAAAAAATGACAGATTCTTGATGGCATTTTTATTTTATTTTATTAGAATTTTTATGTTGTCTACAGTACAGGGGTGTAAAACAGTTTTGCACCTGTACCTCCCCTGAGTATCTCCTTCATTGTTGGCTCTGATAGCAGTTTAATGGAATCTCTTTAGCATTTTTAAGATAAACCTATTTGTTTTAATCATTTATGCAATTATGCAATTCCTTGTCATAAATAAAAGGTATAAGATCATCAGTTTTGTCCTGAACATGTCTAGTGTCTCTGGATTTACAAAACCTTTTCCAGGAAGTTGGGTCAGGTGTATTGTGTGCTTGCTTTGTGTGGAATGCTATGACACACTGGTAAAGCAAGCATCTTATAGACTTCAGCTATCGTGTTTATAGTGAATCAATCTTCAAAATAAAAAAACACCTATCAAACCTCGTTGCTATCCATAAACACTCACTGAAATCCAAATGTTTTAAGCTAGTAGGACATAAAGTAGCCCCAAAGCAGACATGGCCTGCGCAGGGTTCCTAAGCTGACTCTTTCATAGCGCCACACTGTCAGCCAATTGACAGCTGTGCATTGTAGATTGATGCTAACTTTTTACGATATTTTCGTTTTTTGAGGCAGATGTATATGATGTAAGAAAGGCAGTGATAGGGAGTGTCACACCTCAGCAACCAGGTCTCTTCCCTCAGAGGTATCCATCCACATTCTTCTGAGATAGCAGAAAACACATACACGCCAGGAAAAAACAAACAAATAAGGAAATGTCACCTAGGATATATACCTTCTCGCACCTTTGTGTACATGCATACACCTGCGCGCATACACTCACACACACACACACCGCCTCAGAGAGACACTATCTTTGTGTAAAGCTCAGCAGACTGTGAAAGACAAGACAGAATGGAAGGGAGAAGAAAACAAGAAAATGGAGAAACAGAGCATTTCTGTCTGACAGAGGAGATGGACTGATAGGTGGTGAGCAGGGCACCTCACAGAAAGTGCCACAAAAGTCAAACTTAGACTACACTAGACTTGACAAAGAAGTGGATGGCAGTTTTCTCAGTATATACATGATGACAAAGTGGATGTGCAGGCAGGTTACAGGTCCTCCGACAGCTTCAGTAAGTTTTGTTAAATTTTCTTTTATGAAAGTTTAATAACTTGACAAAAAACTTAAGACGTTCCTTTGGATGCAATTACATTTGTAACAACACACAAGGTGTGAATTGATGTGGAGTATGAGTTAGATTGTTGAAGGATATCTTGGTAAAGTGGGGAGAAGGTGTGAAAACAAAGTGAGTGATGACAGAAAGAGTGAGAGGAAAAAGAGAACGGGGAGTGAATATACAAGAGGGAGGGAGATTGAACATGGTGATAAGTGGTACCTTTAACTTGGAGTGAGCTCTTGGTGGACCACAAGTGCAGTTCAGCCAGGCAGAACGCCATCTGATGGAGGAGTGTAACCCGAGTCTGCAGAGAGGGACGAGTGAGAAAAAGAGCAAATGAAAGACAGAAAGAAACACAGGGCAGACCAAACATGACCGCTGATGACTATCTTGATGAAACAGGCAATGTAATGGACAGGCCTTTTTTTATGCCAAAGGGTCAACATAAAGTATTTAGTTTAGTTTTTTTTACCTTTCAGTGGAAGAAAACATGTATGCATAGGAATTCAGTTATTCAGTTACAGAAATTAATACTGTCATTTGTTTCATCCTGTAGCGACAGCGACAGTAGCAACTGTTATCATTGTAGTCATATTACTGGTATGACTGGCGGCAGTTACCTGTCTGCAAGGGTGATGGTAATATCAGTCAGAGAATATTAGCCTGCAATATGATGCTCTACAATAACTGCTTTTTTAAACCTGTTATACTGGTGTCACCTGTAACATGGAATAACCCCCCCCCCCCCAAAAAAAAGCAAAAAGACAGACGAAACATGAACTTAGACTGACACTGAGACCTGAGACTAGGTCACTGTCAGTGACGCTTGCCCTTTCATTCGCACATCACAGACGAGCAGTGACGGACACACACTTTGAGGCTGACAGCTCAGACAAAGCAGGCAGCATTCCATGTATCAGCTAATGAACACAGAACAGCTGGTGCTGTCCCTCCTTCTTTATTACACACTTTATTCTCCAGTCAGTTAAGTTGTCTTCCTGGAGGTTTAAGCTGTTGCTCTCTTCTCGTTTTCTCTGTGGGGCTTCCCCTGTAGTATTGATGGTTTGTTATTGTATGTTGCTCATGTACTTTATTCTGTCTGTGCGAGTGGTGTCCTGGCTGTGCTTTGTCGAACTGTGTATTGAACTACTTGTGATGTTTCTGTTTAAAAAAAAAGAAAAAAAAAAAAAAGGAATTTCCCACGGTGGAATCAATAATATTACAACTGCCATCACTTTACCAACTATACTCTCACATCCCTACTGTTCCAATGTCACTGCTAAATCTAGTACATCTGAGGCTATTTCTGTTGAATCTTTAGAGAAACACTACAAGAAACAGTGAGGATTTTAACCTAGATCTAGATTTTTACTGGTAAATAGTGTGGGTGTTTCAAAGAAAGATTACCTTCTAATACACTACCACTAGCCACAACCCTGTGTTTTGTATAAATAATTCTGTGCTCATCTGATGGCCTGAAATGGTGTAATGTCTTTCAGTATGTAGCCAGAATGCTCAGGGACACACACATCACTCTTCTCCAGCACACACACTAACCCAGTGATCTCTTATTTTCTGTATCTTCATCCGCCTCCTTGTTTCTTCTGTTTTGCAATAAACTCCCTGAGACACCAGCAGCTCCTCAAGATCTCAAGAACTTTTTGCTAGCCAGACTGGCAATAACTAAATGAAAGCCGGCTGAAATGAGGTTTTTTCCTCCAAAACGGCTGACTTCCTCTAAAAAAAAGCTGGTTAGGAGGGGATGAAAGAATCCTCTTATGTCAGTAAACTCGTTACGCCGTCACTGCCATGCCATGCTAGCCCCAGCGTTTCCATGGCACCCTGTGTTATCTACACAAATTTTTGTTGGGACTTGTAGTTTTCGGGGCTGAATGGCAAAATTAGATTTTTTCCCCTTCAACACCACAAGGAGCAAGAGGGTAAAGATAAGAGAGAGTCCCTTCTCAGCATTAACGAGAGAAAATGAGGGAGAGAGGGAGGATGGAGAGACGGAGCATTACGGTCAGCACAGTACTACACATTGCTACAGCACACACAGACATCCTGCACTGGCCTGTGCTGATCTGAGTCTATGTAGGATGTTATAGTTAATAGTTATAGTTTGACAATACCAGAAGTCATGTACATATAGTTGTTCCATAATGGCATTCCAGTCACATTAATGTCATAAATTATGGATAATAAAATGTATGAAATATGTTCATGAATATTAAAGGGTCAATGTGTGAAGCTTGACACATTCACAAATCATATAGAAAACCCACACAGGCGCAGGGACATATACAAACAAACACACACCCAGCCTGCTTCACAGGCCCTGGACAGCTGCCACACTCATTCTGCTTTCTGGCTGGGGTTGCTGTGGGTTACCTGTCCCCCCGCAGAGCCTGGTGGGGGTGTACAGTCAGTGTACAGAGGGCTGGGTGAGCAGGTGGAGGGGGTCTAGGTTATTGTAGCCTGTCTTTACTCTGGTAAAGAGACTGCTTTAACATCAAAGGAGGGGAAGGAAAACATGACTCCCCTTTCAAAGACAGTCCACAGGAACTACGACCTTGTCTGCTCTCTGCATCTCTTTCTCTGCTCCTCTTTCACTGTCCCCTCTGGGTGGTTACTGAGTGTGAGAGCATGTGTGTGTGACTCTCTCTCTCTTTGTAAGAGTGCACTTAGGTATGTGTGTGTGTTACAGAGAGAGAAAGAGAAAGTCAGTGGCAGAACCTTAGGTAAATATTTATTTGATACCGTTTTTTCAGAATAAAAAATACACAATGAAGGTCTTTCTGACATCTACATGTCTCAGTCCTTCTAGCGCAAGGTCTAAACCTGCGAACACACGTATAGAACAAAGTGTGGCTATCAAGGTATTGAACATTCAAGATTCAAATTGTTATTGATCTCAAAGAATGTCATTTGTTTATCTGTGAGTGTCCTTGTTTACACTGGCTCTTTGAAATAAAATGCAAGAAAAAGGACGCACAATGACCAGCACAATTCATCAACAGATCAAAATTGCTCTGACTATGCAATAAAAGGGGTGAAAGGGGTCATGTTTTCAATCCTTTTGGCAACAGACAACACTGCAGTGTCTTAATCTTCTCTCAGTCAAGTAGCACAGATTTCTTTTAGATGACTCTAGGAGCTGTGTGAGCCTAAAAATAGTAATATGCACCAAAACGAAAGCAACAGAAATATTGTCTGACACTTTCTTCTCTCTCTCTCACATACACACACATACATACACACACACACACACACGCCAGGGGCACTGCTGTCAGCTGGTGCAGTGGTCCCATCCCTGAAAGAAGAGTGATGTGAAAAATTACAGGGTTAAAGAGCTGCCACAGGGTGACTGACACAAGGCCATCACAGTCCTGTCTCAGTCCACACACACACACCTTCACTAAATATCACACACATACCATCATTCTTTCTCACCTACCTGGCTCTGTGTGAATTTGTAAGTCAGTTTTCACTCATCATCCCTCCGCCCACTTGTTTCTTACCTTTTATCTTTTTTTTCTGAGGTTCCTCCTATTAGAAATGCATTAAGCTGTCTGACCCAGGCTGGAAGCATTTAGTCTCTCTGTCTAACAATTTTTACTCTTCAGTCTTTGTCTCGTCTCTTTCAAAGGATACTATTATAGTGCCTGGTTTTCCTCTCTTGCAGCATGTACTCTACTTGTTATTGGCTCATCTTTCTCAGAAAACAGTGTTTCAATTTTTTATTTTTTTTTTTCTTTCCCACAAGTTTTATCTGTCACAGACTTTTACAGCTACTGCCTGGTCTTGTTTGGGTTCTCAGAGAGAAACTTGGCAAACATGAAGAGGAAAGTCCTGAAGGTACATCCCAGAGAAAGATAGGCGAGGTAAATGTGTGCAATTGTAGTGTATAAGTGCAAATTTCCCTACCTACAGTACCCCAGAGTTCCTGCCAAATCACAGACTACATGAGCACATGCACTCATGTATTCCGTAAACACACTCAGACACTCTGATCAGTACTACGCTGCAAACACTACAATCTCTCAAATTTCTGATATGTGAACTCATGCAGCACACATATATGCAGGGAAAGGGAAATTCAGTATGGTGCATGCTCTCCTATCTGTACCTGAGGAAATCACACACATACACATTTACATACATATGAAACCATGCACACAGATTCACATGAGCTCTTATCTTCAGCATATCCTTGAGGGGCAAGTTGCCTCTCTGTCTAGCAATTTTTGCTAATGTCAATGTAAAGCAAAGAACTATGGACAAAATGTGAAACCAACACGCACAGGTTCAATGTGCATTAAGGAAAGGCTGTGACCACTGGTGGAAGGTCAATATTACCAGGGGCGCCTCTGCTGTGCCTCAGTAAGCTATTAAGAGTTGATATGTTGGCTGATTTTTTTCTTCCACTCTCAAAATCTGACAACCTGGTATGAGTAAAAAACTGTTAGGTCAGTCTGTTCAGCATTCAAATTTGCAGGTGCATTTTTGATTTTACCTAACATAGCAAATGATTTAGGCTGCTAGTTGTCAGGTTGCAGTGATGGTCAGGTTGATATTGTTTATTGTATGTAAACTACTGGCTACTTGCCAATATCAGACAAACTTCTGGATTCATGATAAAAGAAAAAAATTGACATGTAATGAACATTATAGCCTCTAGGGGTCATTAATGGGGCCTCAGAGTTCTACTTATGTTCCTGTCAAGTTATATTTTTTTCAGTCCCATCTGTCTGTCTGTCTTTCAGTCAATTGACTTCTGTGGTTTTGTTGAGGACCTCGGGCGTTGCAGAACTCGACCCGCTGAGAAAAGATCAAGAAAAAATGAAGCAGACTGGCTTTTTCAAAGTGGAAGTGCTGTGAGGCCTTGCGGCAATGCATGCACTTATCCCCACACACACACACAGAACCGCAAGTAACTACAGTATATCTTCTCAACTGTCCCATTACAAGAGAGCGGGTTTGGTGGAGGAGGGTGGGCAAAGTGGCGCCAGGCAGCAGGCCGAAAAACAATTCATTTACACACATGTACAGAGTCCCACAGGAGCCTATTGAACTATCAGCAGAGGAAGAATAGAGGTGATGGACAGGCAGGACAAAATGAGGTAAAGGTAATACTATTCATCAAAGGTGACAGGTACAGTCACTCCGTATGCATGTGTGCGCGTTGTGTGTGTTTTTCGGAACATGTCAATCAGTAGGAAAATGAATCCGGAGTGACATGACTGCTAGGCAATCTCATTGTCAAGTGAGTATGTGTCTCAGAGAGAGAGTGTGTGTGTGTGTGTCGTGGTGCGTGCAGAAGAAACTAGAAGATGGCTTGAAGCACCAGTTCAGGTTTAGAGGCTTTAGGGAGGTGAGGAGTTGAAAAGTTCATGAGTAAGAAAGGGTTTTTGCCCCTAAAAGAAATAGCTCACCCTAAAAGGAAAGAAGTGACTGAGTGATCTGCCTGACAAATATGTTTTATGAGGGTCAATAAGCAACACGGAACTTTCAAAGGCAGATAGGTGAACTAATTTCAGTACATGAATGCACATAATTAATATGTATAAAAATAAATAAATAATAAACTATTAATGCACTGAAATAATGATATAAAAGTAGTATCCAAATAAAAAATAATGCACTGTCATTCTTTAACATAGTCTTGCAGCTGCCATGTCTCTGCGCCTGTGTGTGCATGTACAAGACACTGAGAGAGACACAGGCAGGCAGACAGATGAGTGGAGGCTCTTCTAAGCAGATGTGTAAACGTCATTAGAGGAGGTAATGGAGGGAGCAAGGTGGGAAGAGGGGGGGAGAAACTTACTCCAGCAGACGTATTTACCCAACGCCTGGAGCAGAAACACAAACAGCAGCAGTAATGACGAAGACAGAGTGGCAGGGAAAGACGAAGGAAAAGAGACATTAGTGGGAAAATGCATAATCAGGTCTTGATTAGGCAGAAAATGTGAAAGGGAGGCAAATCTCTCCAGCTTCATTTGATTATGCCTGTAAAATGTTTTAACAATGCATATTTCCACACACAGATAAGATCATCTGACTGAACCAGCCATGATTGTCTTCCACTCCTGTTCAGCTAATGGGTCTAATCTGGGAAAGCGTTTCACTAAAAGCAGAGTGAATCTGCCCCAAAGCAATGCCCCAGGCCAGGAAACACAATACTTCCAAACTGGTGGTACAATTGCTGGCTGACTTCAAAGAGATTCTGTGGGACTATGCGCCTCTCTGGTGTGTGTCCCCTGTCACAGCAAAGGTGACACGTGTCACACTGACCGTGGTTTTGTTTATGTTGTTGGAATTTTTTTTCTTCCAAAGCCGTTTGGTGCCCCGTTGTTCGCCCCTCACCTCCTGACCACAAACACACGTATAAACACAAAACACACACTGTTTCACACGCACCCACAAATGCTATTATATGTCCACTTGTGTGCGCACACATTAGTAAAATTTGAAATTCCTACCTAATATATAAATGGATGAGCAGTATATAAACAAAAAATATAATTCCTAAAATGGTATTAGATGCCTATGGTGTATACACAGGGAATAAGCACATGGAAGTATACATCCCTACCCTGTCTACAGTCCTTTTCACAGAAACTGCACTATTTAATTGCTGGCTTAAAGGCAACATCAATCTCAATTCACAACAGTAGCTACAAAAAGTTATTAACTTGGAGATTGATTGATTGATCACAGATGATAATTCCAAGCCAAACATCTGCTCTCTTTTAATGTTCATCTTTTTGACAGTGACTGAGACAGACTCCAACTATGTAATAAACACCAAAAGGAGTCACTATAAATCACCATCAAGCCGATGTGACCCTCAGATTTATTACCTGTCCATGTCTCTGCAGAATTCGGGGGTAAAAACATCCTCCAGCTCTATTTTTTAGTCTACACACACAGCTTACTTAAATCTTCTCTGTTGTACACAGCTGCACATGCCCTTTCAGGTACACATATACACAAACCCACCTGTCAAGGGCTTGGACTCAAGACGAGGTCCTTCAAAGTTGTTGTCAGATGCACAGAGCGGTATGGACCCTGGCAAAACGAAAGGTCACCATGAACGTCCCCTAGACTTCTCAGCGGTCTTATTTTCCCGTCACACACTCACACACAGGCTGTCTGTCACCTCCCAGACGAGGCCATGACACCTCGGACACCTCTCAGCAGGCAGTGCCTCCCTCTGCCTATCTGTCTTTCTGACAGGTTGACATGGCAGAGTGGTTGGATGTCGATGGCGCTCAGACCAAGAAGTTTGTTCTCTTGGCTGTGACCTCAGAGATGGACGGTGGTGTCATATCTGTCTCCCCCTGCTGCAGTACGCTCCTTTCTCGTAGGTGAAGTAAAATCCTTCGGAGCATCTATCTGCACTTCTCTTTACCTGGCAGTTGCCTGCTGGTTGCCTGTCATACTTCACAACTCCAGGATCAAAGAAAGAGTAAGTATGATCTTTAGGCTATGCAGCAGAGCTTTGAATTTGTATTAAATTTAGGAGTTTTAATAAATAGCAATAATCACATTTTCATTCAAAATCACCTGAATCTATTGTCTTAAACCGTTATGTTTCTGCTGAGGTTTGAGATCAGCAGAGAACAGGCACGATATAAGACAACTGTGTGTGCACAGTATGCAGATGCTGTACACACAAACACACACATCTACAGTTCACCATCTGTCAAAAAGCCCAAACAAGCAGCCGTGCGTGAACACAGCCCTGGCCTGTCCAATACTCATCCTTAGAGAGTACAGTCATTATGGACCTGACTGCCATTCCCTGTGCTCCATGACACACACACACAAGCATCCACACATTCGCACTGACACATTGTTTGTCCCTTGTTCACTTGTGACACACACATTCTTTCACACACATACACACAGACAGAAGAGGAAACTCTATAACATACATTTCTGTGTGTATGCAGGACAATAGCAGGGCTCCACCTGTATTGCTGGGTCAAGTCATGTCTTGTCAGACCCTGTATCCTCTTTCCATTGAGCCTGATGGTTATGAGTACCACAGCAGCTTGTGCTGCATGGGCCCCATGTAAACACATTCACCCTGCAGTTAGATGTGGCTGACATATAGAGATCAGGCTCGTCTTTCACTTCAAATAACCTCAGCCCCACGCCTCTGAATCAAACAAAAGTTCAGACTATTTAGCTAAAAAGAAACCGCTGACTGAAGATTTCAACCATTAAAAACTTTGTCCACTGATGTTTTTTATACTCTTCTTGTATTTTTATACCCACAGTTCCACCTGTACATTCAGTCATCTTCATTACAGGCTTTGCGTGACATGCACTTGAGAGATTAGCAGTTAAAACAACACACGTGTGAGGCTAAAAGCCATTGAGGTTTTGACAGATGGTGTGCAACTAAACCATAAAGCTAGAACATCCATGCTAGAAATGATTTTGTCCACCCAACAAGATACTGAGCAGCAAGTCACACATTCTCAATCTGACCCAAAAGCGTGGGAAGCCCTTCACCATGTGGAGCTCTTCAGTTTTCTATGCATGTGTGTGATGACGATCAGAGACAGTGCAGAAGAATTAGTGTGTGACCACTGTGATTTTTCCCACCGCTGTTCTTTTTAATGTGTGACAGCCACCAGCCCCCCATACATGTACATAGGCTTAAAGTCGTCTGGGCGGGCCAATCCTGCTGGCTTGCTGTCGGCACGGCAACAAGCGCTATCCTGGCTAACATCTGCTGCACGACCCGGGGCCACTCAGAATGGGCCTTAATCCCCACACAGCCATGTTGTGGGGGGAAAACATTCTTTCCTTTTAGAGAGTGCAGACAAACAGGGACAAGCAGTGTTGCTGGTAACCTGCAGGCAACCGGCCTCTTGGAAGGACGGGGAATGTTGTCGGTTAGGTGGCCCCCAATTGTGCCACAGCCCATTATGGCTGTGCAGAGGGGTGTGACCGCCAGCATCAGCAACGAGCTGCCATCTCTGGTCCAGTTGGCTGGATTTGGGTTCTGAAGTTAATGAAAGGTGGTGCGAGTGGGCTAGCTGGGGTGGATCAGGGGGAGTTTGTCAGCCAGCCTTGTTATGCTAAAAACAACAGTTGCATTGATTTAAAAAAAAAAAAAAAAAAAACATGAACCACATTCCACTTCCTCCTATGTGAGTCTGCTGCCACATCAACTGGTTGTGGAACCAGGATGGAAGGATGTGCCGAATTCTGGTCATCCTTCAGTGAGTTTTGAGTGTGTTGGTTTGGAAAGAGAGAGTGGAGAGTGAGTTTTCCAAAGCATACCAAAACCTTTAAAACAAAGATACTCACACCAACAATCATTTAAAGTCATAACACGACAGGTGAACAACTCTTCTTTCCTCTGAAACAAGCCAACCCATGATCCTTCTTATTAATGCCTCTGATAAAGATCTTCTATGGTGGTGAAGTGCAGAGGAAATGAAGACGCAGACCCATCAGTCAGTCCATCAACTGCTATGAAATATGTATTTGTCTTAATATGGAGTTTGATTCCATCAAAGCCATTTCACGGACCATTTCCCTATGCAAACACCTCTGGAACACAGAGGGAGAGAGAGTGGCAGTTTAGGCTCACTCAGAGGAAGAAACACACCTCAGAGGATGGCTCAGTGTGTGTACATTATGAGATTTAATTGAATAGTTCTGCATCAGTGCCAAGAGGTTAGTTAGTGTGTTTGCAGAGGTCTGTGTGATTGAGGGCATGTTTTCTTGTGCACTGCAAGCAGAAACTTGGCTGCACACACAATCCTTCTGTCTGGATTTAATCACAGACAGACAGTGAGAGAAACTCTGAGAAGAGGTACATCAAGGCAGAATGGAAACAGTCATGTGCCTTCAAACCATGTCTAAAAAATACCAAAGACACAAAATAAAAACAGCTCAAATGGATCTGAAAGTTGTATCTGGAACAAATTAGTTCATGATATTTCAGATTTAGCAAATATTTATTTGAGGGAAATTCTACTATTAAATAAACTAAAATATTTTAACTGCTTAAGAATAATTATAGAAACATATATATATATATATATATATATATATATATATATATATATATATATATATATATATATACACATATATATACATATATATATATATATATATACACATATATATACATATATATATATATATATATATATATATATATATATATATATATTCCACTGATTTTTTCATGTTTGATATTCTCTACTCAGTCCTCTCATATTTTTCAGAATGAGATTTTCTCTTGGTTTATCATCAGAAGTTGTGAGTCCCATTCTTACTGCTGCAGTAACAAGTGCTTCTGGAGCGTCTTCAATACAAATCCATCAACACCACCCTTCAAATAAGTGATGTTGAGAACTCCATGCTTAACTACAGACACATACTGACACCTAGTGTTTTATTATGGTTACTGCAAATAATAGTAAATGATAAGTTGGGGGCATGTGGGTTCATTCTGAACAACACAGCTACTATCTGCATTACTGTGTAGATTAAAACAAATCTATGACATCTGATCTAAAGCTTCATCAGCTAATCTAGGGCATGGACATGACACTGCTTTAAGACAGTGATGTCACATGGATACAGAAGTTGAATATAAATATATAATATGATGGGAGATAAGGGTGACAGTAATTATACACTGCATTTGTGTGTTGTTTATTGTGAATTTGAAAGTGCTATCTCACTGTGTCTACTGGCACACTGTGAGGGCTATTTGGTCTAGCAAGGCAGATAAGATGGTGACACTGAGGCAGGTGGGTGTGCTAGCTATCTTTCTCCCAGCTGCCCACAAAACAGGGTCACTCAGGTGCACTCTGCAGGGACAAGTGGAGGAGCAGAGTGAGAGGAGATAAAGTAGAAGAAGACAGAAAGGGCGGAGATGAGGGAGGGGAAAGGATGTACCAACAAAGACAGGAGGAGATGGAGTGGACAAAGGACATGCTGTCATGCTCTTATCAAGATGTTCACAGCTCAGAGAAT
This sequence comes from Parambassis ranga, assembly GCF_900634625.1. NCBI lineage: Eukaryota > Metazoa > Chordata > Actinopteri > Ambassidae > Parambassis > Parambassis ranga. Next base: position 6,628,321 of record NC_041035.1, read on the forward strand.
CAGAATGTATGTACTTTGTATGTGTGCACAAGTATGTGCATAGAATCCAGACACTGCCGGGGACTTACCCACTCCAAGTGTGTGTGGCAGAGGATGTGTTCATATGTGAACTTTGCTTACTGCCCTTGCTTCTGTGGGGCTCTAGGTTTCGCCTGAGGGGCAGGACGAACCACCCAGAGTGCAGACTGTTTTCACAGCACACTCACAGAAGGATCAGGCAGGCCTGAGAACTGGCACCAGATTTTATCATGTGTGCCACTGCTAGTTTGGTCTCATTCTTATTCCCTTTTTACAATGACAAAGTATGTCTAATCCCCTCATCAAGTTGGCTGAAGAGAAGAAAATAAACAATCGAATCTGACTTATCAAATACCAGTGAAGTTTTTATAAAAACTAGGAGCATTTTGACATCTCAAAATATGCTATCAGTAATACACAAAGCTAAAGATAAAATGGTATTGCAACATGTCATCAAAAGAAACGACAGCATATTTAAAAGCTTGTCCACCCATAGTGTGATCATACAACAGCACTATACCACAGATAGCAGTGAACACCTGTTTTTCCCATGCCAACACCCATGGCAGGCACAAGTACATGCCACACAGAGAGGCAAAAGTGTAACCAGAGCTGAGAGGAGCACTGCCAGGTTGTAGCAGCTGCTTCAAACAGCCATGAATCAGGCTATCAAACACAGAACCTTTTAGAGAAGTGAAGAGTCCCTGTCTGGCCCTGTCAGTGGCAGATGGAGACATGCAAGGCAAGGCCAGTTTGGGGTTTTGGATTGAGGGTCAAAAATGGCTCAGGTCCATTTTGTGCCATGAAAATTTTACATTGCACATGGCAGGGAGTGTAAAAACTGACATTACGCTACACATAACTTTAGTCCCTACACAGACAATGCAAGAATTAATCTCAGTCGGAAATGGTTTTTTAAAAATATATGGCCTAATGATGATATGTTGATAATGTATGGTCTAAAACATCCAAGCAAGTCTATCATAGACCAATATCACAGTCTGCTACCAGCCAGGTGTAACACCATCTCTTTTGCTTTTTGTTCAAGTCATGTAATGAGCCTGTAATGAGGCCATGAAATATTGATGACCATGCTCACCTAACACTGTGCCTCTACAGGGGTCCTCTCAACTAAAGACACAAGACAAAACCCCTTTACTGCTCAAACACATGAGGAGGCTTGTGAGCACAATTTAATAATAATGGAGAAACAAATAAAAAGCCTATTATGATGCCAGACCAGACTAAGCACGTAATAAGAGATTTCATGTCCAAATCAAGACAAGAATCGACAGGCAAACATTAACAACATCAATTAACATACGGACACACACACAGAGAGGAGGAGAGGGAGAAACGATGAGAAAAGCAGACAGAGATGATGTGACAGGATGTCATCAACTTACCTTGATTGTTTCACAGACGATGACCAAAGTTTTCGTGTTCTCTCGTCAGACGCTCGGCTTCAGTGTTTTGTTTTTAAATGTTTTTAAATTTAGCGACAACAAAACAAACACACGTTTTCAACGAAAACATTAAATTAGGATGAAAACGTGTAAATACCTTAGTATTTAATCAGTCGTTTTAGCTAGGTAGCTAGCATCATCCAAACTTAACAACCTGCGTTTCTCTGCCTTATATTTAACCAGTTTAATTGAATGTGGTTAACGGTGTTAACGTCATTGTTCTGTCTAATCTGTTCAGACAGCATGACATTCTGTATATCTTCTAAATATGTAGTTTTTAAGCTAAAGTACCCCACAAGCTGTACTCGTTGCTAGCTAACTAGCTGCTCTCTACCGCTGAACGGAATGTGGTTGCTAAGTAACTACAAGCGACACCTAAAAGGCTAATGCTAACCAGCATGCTCACTCGTAGTACTACAGACTCATATTTACCGAACAACGTGGCTCATTAAAAAGGACATTATGCACAAGCCTTTGTGTAGCTTGCGTACATCCATCACTGCTAACAGCAACGGTTTATTTAACTACTTATAGTGTAAATAGTTGAGATTTTGTCTGATGAAGGACTACATGAAGGCTGCAAAACTACAATTCACAAGATGCCCTATGTGCCGTCTAAGTGTGACAAGTGTCGTAATGAGCTGCTGGCTTAAATAGGAGTGAGCTCGGGCTTTAGCGAGAAGTGGGAGAGAGAGCAGTCCGAGCTACTGAGCGATCATGGTGAGTAGAAGCAGTAAAGGCATCGGTTATTATTCAGTTCTGTGCTGCACTGTAAACTGCTGTTGTTCCAAATAAGTCAGACGAGGTTCACTTTGAACAAACTTATGCAAAGTAATTTTAACGAAACTCTTCCTAGTGGCTTGACGCAAGTAGCCCGAGGACTTCTGTGTATTAAAAAAATATTATGGAATGTCCATTTAACGCGTTTGCAGTGTGTTTTGCCTGTGTCTTGGTGAGGAAGAGGTTTGAATGAATTCTGAGTAGTAGTGACTAGTAGAGATGGCATAGGCTTGATAACCTAAGTATATCCTGGTTTGTTATGTAAGTGAGTCCTCTTTGGAAGGGACTGGGTCTATTTTTGAACTGACCCCCTGCTTTAGTAAATCCTTTTGACAAGAATGGACATTTAGGCCCACATGTGCAGGACAGTTAAAATGTCACCTCTCTACCTGTCCTCTCAGTGACGTCACCGTACTAACAGCAGTCTTCTTGTGTATTTCAGTCTGAGCCTATCAGAGTTCTGGTGACCGGCGCTGCTGGGCAGATTGCCTATTCCTTGTTGTTCAGCATTGCCAAGGGAGATGTCTTTGGCAAAGATCAGGTAAAGGAGAGCTTTGCCTTGCTGTCATGACACACTCCATTTCCTTATCTTGTTAGACAGTATCTGTAGACACATATAAGACACCAATGGACCACTATGAATGTCTCAATTTCTCCGCTGAACAGATGTTGTGACCCTGTAGGAATTGATCAGATTGCACTTTACTCGCCTGAGAGCCCTTAGACGAGCCAGGATTGTCCTTGAACTCAGTGAAAGGGATCCTGTGGCAAGAGTCTTAGGCCAAATTTAAAGCCACTTGATCCACTGGGCACATGCTGTCATTCAGTGAGCCTCATGGCTTAGTCCTTCAGACTTTGTCCAAGAGAGAACTAAGTCTCACGCACACTTGTCACTATACATGGCAATCAGCATATTTTATTCATCTTATTTTTTTTATTATATTTCCATCCTATCCCACCCCACACCCCTCACCCCCCAAGCCAATCATCTTGCTCCTTCTGGACATTACTCCCATGTTGCCAGTCCTGGAAGGTGTTGTCATGGAGCTGCAGGATTGTGCCCTCCCACTTCTGAGAGGTAATCATGCAAGTAACACACTGGTGTCACATCACAGTAATCCTTAACTGTCTAGACAATGGCTTAAAATTAAAATTGGATGTTAGATAGACATATTACTTTCTATACACAGGTGCTTCCCAGACTAGTTTGCAGCGTGTATGTGTACATGCAAAACCCACAATAATAATGATACATTAATTTAGCCATGCCATGGGGTAAATAATGAAACTTTACAACTGCACCTAATGGTAAAAATTAAATTCCGCTTCACTGAAGCTTCAAAATCAGCATTGTGCCACCTGACAGGTCACATAAAATAAAGACTTGGGTATTGTTTCGGTTGCGAAGGCTGTAAATGTGAGCAGTGTAACCATAGTTACAAGTAGATGCTGGTGTAATGACATAGATTTTAAATCATAGTGCTTTTTCTTTTGCATATTTGTTTGCATTTGACCATAAGTGACCAGGCACCACCCTCCTGGGCCATATGGCACCGGCACCAAGAAGTATATTGCAGTAAAACATTTGGTGCTAATGGAATTATTGAAACAATAGACAACTTTATACAGCAGGTATATTTAAGTGTTTCTGTGGAACAGGCACATTTTTACATATCTGTGAATGTTTGTTTTTGGCTCACCTGCAGGTTGGAGTGAATAAGAGCCGCTATGCTGTTGTAATTATACAACATAATCATACATAATCAGATACTTTTTACAGTTTGGACTAGTTTTCATTTTTGAGATGCTTTAGAATATTTATTAGAACTGTGTGTTTTCGTTTGTCATCATTGTATATGCAGTCAGTCGTGAGGCGCCATTTCATGCCGTCTCCATTGTGACCTGGAATTTTTCCTTTGAAATGGTGCTGTCCTTTGCTTTGTTTGGACAGGGGCTGTGAGAGGCCCCTCTATTAACCCACTGTCGTGCAAAGACAACGCTTCGTGCACTGAGATGGACCCAGTCAGATACAATACAGATCCCACATAGGTTATGTCCAAAATACCTTTCTGACAACTGTGTGTTAATGATTTAGAACAGACAAAATATATGTAGTTTCATTTTTAACCATGTTTAACCTGATCAGCGTGTGATGCACCACACAGATAGAAAAAGACGACTATGAGCAGGTTATGCTCACTTAACCTTTATTGTTCTGGTAATACAATGGAGACCTGCTTAGAGACAGCAGTAATGTGAACTGACAGAGGAGCATTTGGCACTCACACCACTTGATTGTGGTCAAACGGTCAGAGTTTAATTAACAACTTACACCAAATCTCCTCATCCCTGTTAAATTTGAATAACATTTTCAATTAAAATGACTTTATAGTGTTTAGGTATGAGCCGTTTAAACAATGATATTGAGAACAGAATACAAAGATTAATTAACTTTTTTTTCTTTACAGACATTGTCCCCACTGACAAGGAGGAGGAGGCCTTCAAGGACTTGGACATAGCCATCTTGGTGGGCTCCATGCCCAGGAAGGACGGCATGGAGAGAAAGGACCTACTTAAAGCCAATGTGGCCATCTTCAAGAGCCAGGGGGCCGCTCTGGAGAAGTACGCCAAGAAAACCGTCAAGGTAGACACACATACCTTTACTTTTCGAGTAGGGTACGAGCACAAAACTCTTTTTTTTTTTGTTCTGTATTTTTGAAATATATAGAAATTCCCTCCTATTTGTTACCGTTTTTGTGTTGTGTTGTGTGAGACTGTATTTTAATGCAGTGTTTTTTCAGGTGCTGGTTGTGGGAAACCCTGCCAACACTAACTGTCTGATTGCAGCCAAATCTGCTCCCTCCATCCCCAAAGAGAACTTCTCCTGCCTCACCCGCCTGGACCACAACAGGGCTCGTTCTCAGGTGCATTCCTTTTTAATACTTGTGTTTACACTTAACATGTTACACTCAGGTTTTTTGAGGCCATTTTTTTGTATCAGCTGATCCTGAAATGTAAAATTCCTCTGTCCTTTAGGTAGCGATGCGCTGTGGTGTTCCTGCCACTCACGTGAGGAATGTGATCATCTGGGGAAACCACTCATCTACCCAGTATCCAGATGTGCACCACTGCGTGGTCAACATGTCTGGTAGTGAGCTCGCCTGCTTTGATGCCGTCAAGGATGATGCTTGGCTCAAAGGCGATTTCATTTCTGTGAGTTGAAAATGACTCATACAATTATACTTAAAAAATTAGCTCAAGTGTAGGGAAATTGTATTGTATTGCATGAGCTGCAGTGGGTATATTGTTAAAGGTAATTTTAGTTGACCTTCTCTGCAGAGTCACATTAACTTTGGTCTTCAGTGTTCATTACTATAAATTCTATTTTTTTGCTACTACATTTTCAACTAATGGGGGTTACATTGCAGACTGTGCAGCAGAGAGGTGCTGCTGTCATTAAGGCCAGGAAGCTGTCCAGTGCCATGTCTGCAGCCAAGGCCATCTGTGACCACATGAGAGACATCTGGTTTGGGACCCCCGAGGTATGCAACATGTTTGTAGCGTTAACATGGGAACGTTTACGATCTTGCCTTATTTCTGGCAAGAACTAACCAGTTTAGGTCATTGAATAGCACAGACTTTGCTCACTTCTTAGTAATATGATGAAGATAAAAGACATGAAAAATACAAACATCCTAAGCAACCTGTTTCAGTGTCTTGGTTCATCTTAATACTTCTTCACCCCAGACAGGTAACGGCAGGTGTTGTTATTTGAAATTCTAAAAGGTTACTAGGACTGCTTAAATCACTTTGTCCTCTTTATTTAGGGTGAGTTCACTTCTATGGGTGTTTACTCCAGTGGCAACTCCTATGGACTTCCAGAGGACCTCATTTATTCATTCCCTGTCCAGATTCAGGTAAGACCAGTTAACAGCATTGTGTTTATCATCAAAGTGTGATTTTTTTCAGAAAACATACTTCCAATAAAAAGGGAAAACCAAAAGATGCACTGTTTTCTCAGAACAAGAGCTGGAAGATTGTGGATGGTCTGACCATTAACGACTTCTCCCGATCAAAGATGGACACCACAGCACAGGAACTGCTTGAGGAGAGAGACACAGCTGTGACTTTCCTGGGAGTATGACTAGACCCTGCTGGGCCAGCACACCAGCACTTAGAGAGCCCCAAAACTCCAGACGCACGCCTGTGATGAAGCACTCCACCAGCCCCTGCATTGCTGTGCACATATATATGTGCAAGAGAGAGTGAGTCTGTGTTTATGAGTGTAACACTGGATTTATACTTGTGCGTTTTAATGACATGGAGAAAGACATACACAAAAACTTTGGCTGCGAATGATTAAATGGGATGAGTCTCTTGTTCTGTGCTCACAAGCAGCAGGGTCACTATACATCATGATGCACAAGTGTAACTCCAACACAAGTAAACAGTATGTACTGAAAGTCCACTGCATTTGTTACCAGCTATTTTTCCAATACTTTTTCTCTGGGGGTCAGTAAGTGGATGGTTGTTACATTTAGTCAATGATGCACTAAGTCTTCAAACACTGAAAGGGATAACCTTAAAGCTGAAACAATAAAAGATAATTAAACACTGCTTTTTTTTGTATTAAATGTTAAAAGAAATGCTTGTTAATTTTGAATATTATGGCAGCATTTTGATGCACAAAGATTGGGACATGAGCGACACAAAACTGGCAACAGCACTGCATTTATAATTATTGATTTATTCATACAGTTCATACTCTACTATACAGAGGGGAGAAGCAGCATCCAGAAAATCTGCTGCCCTCTCTGAGTCCAAACTGGGTTCATGTGTCTTTAGCACACACATCCAAAGCCAGCATCTATAAAGGTCATGTGTAAAATAAATAAATATGTTACATGGTTCCACCAGGAGAGGGCAGCATTTATTAATTTATTCTCCTCAACAGCATCAGACATAATTATATAACATAAATAATTATTTAAATTCACAATATGTGTCATTGCTGATAAATACAGTCAATACATTGATTAATAAAGATCTAGCAGTGCAACAGAATCGGGTTGAGTTTGGTGACACAGTGGAATAATGACCGCTGCACAGATAAATCCCGTCAGTTTACATGTATACAAAATATTCACCGCTATTTAAAATGTGTTACACATTTTAAAAAAGATGTGTTACACAGTTTAAGGGGTCGGTGCAACTATATGGTATCTTTCGTGTTTAACAACATTTCGAGCTTTCTTCAACCCGGAATTGTCAGGACCCAAACTGCACGTAGCAGATTTCTATTGGCTGATAAATCTACGTACCAGGAAAACTGTCTTTTCATTGGCTGCCATCTTCTTGCGACGTTCCCATTCGCCCCTTCCTGGAATGGCAATGTAGTGTGAAATATCTTCAAACAAACTGATCACCTTTTTAAGATCTTTACTTTTTTGGGGGGTTTTAATTAAGCGATGTGGAAAGGAAACAGCAGCCGCTAGTGGTTTCCGGTGATTATTTATTAATCAGCGCGGACCCGCTGTCTGCTCTGCAGTTCTTTAGACCTGCGGGTCCTTCAGGCCATCGACTTTTCTTCCGCCAGCATCCCACAGTCACACAGTAAGAACATGCCTTTATATCTAAAATCACTTCATGTTCATGTCGGTGTTGTCCTTTGTTCATCTTTCTGCAGCTCGGTGTCCTTTTGACATTTGACGCTGTTTGTCTCCGTGTTGTGTTCACAGACTCGCTGTAGATTTTAGTTTTCCGTCTGTACGTGCGTTAATATTCATTGTTTCTGGAGGGCAGAGCATCCATCCATCCATCATTCATTTCCGCATCCTCGTCCCTGTGGAGCCCTCCGACCATGCTTTGCAGCGTGCTTCTTTCTAATAATTGACAGTGTGTCTGCTGAAGTCTGGTGTGGGGGGAATAAAAAGAAGGTTAAACCCCCAGACTTTGTGCCAATACGCTAATAAAAAAGCGAAGGCAGGACGAGGAGGATGAGGGGAGGAAGGAAAGTGTGAGCAGAGGTTGGGATATATGTGTGACGTGGTTTTACAGTAGTGGTGCTGGAGGGGGGCAGGCAGACGCACTGCGAGCCATAAAAAAAAAAAAAGATCCAGCTCCTCGTTCAGGGACGACGCTTGGCTCATGTCCACAGAGAGACGTGTGGTCGGATGAATGTGTCCTTGTCATTTATGAGTACATGAGGCAGACAGGATGTTTTATCCTCCGGAGCCCCAGCGGTGAAAGGACTCACCTCGGAGCGAATGAATGAGGCTTTCAGGACACCTCAAGGAAACTTTTTTTACCGGGATGTGTGCTCGATGATTTCACCGTGAATCTTTAACTTGAAGCGTTTCCATTTGCTCCGGTTTGGATTTATCTTACTATTTATTGGTCAACTGGTCGCTAATTATTGGCAGCTTACCATGGCACTTTATGTAGAAGGTAAGTGATGCTGTGAAAGACGGTTTACTGTTTATAGTTCTGTTTATTTATTCTCCTTTTTATAAATTTTCCTGGATTATAATCCATCAGCTATCAGCTTTAGTTGCAATAATCCAGTTCCATTTGTTTGGTGTTGTTTGAAACAAGAAGAAATAATTCAGTAAGACATAATAAAACTAAATTACTAAGACATAAAGTACTGAAAGAATTTCTTATTAACAAATTAATTTGGGCTATATTGTTTTGATTATGGGCTTAAAATTATATGATACAATTCACGAAAACACCAAAGATCAATACAATATATCATAAGTGAATTATGATCTGTCCCATCTAGTCAGTGCTTTCTCTGCTGAGGACTTAACACTGCGCTCCAGATGTGCCAGTGGTGGCTGATGTCATGGCACACTTGATCCCAACATTCAGAACCTTTAATGGATGGTTAGAAAGTGGGTTAGTGGATGTTTGAGAACCAGTGAACAGTTTAAATGAGTTATCAGCATATCTGAAAATGTCAATCTATGATCGCAGTTTTAGTCACTCTGAGGATATTGGCCTGAACCTGGTCCTCACTAGAAGGTGAAGGCTAAGGGTCTACTGAGTCTTCATTAAGCAGAATGTGAAAATCCTTCTTTTCCCCCCACTGCTGTCATCAGTCCACATTAACGGTGCATTTTCTGGTTGGTTTTCCTGTTGTCATTTTCTAGACTGTGTGCCAGATCGTAGTATATTTAAGGTTACTTCTTGCCACTGGCTGTGTTGCTGTACTTGATAACTAATCCTGGAAGGAATCTAAACAAAAAATGCTCCAAGGCATGCCGGTGTCATGCGGCAGACACGTGTTCACATCTCTGAAAACGTTTTAACTTCTTACCAACAAATCATGTTAACAAGGTTCTCTGTCATAAATTATACTGGAATGCTCTGTGAGTATCAAACCAGTATGAACCAGTATGAACAATACAATACAAGCCGAGAAGTTAAGCATACTAGTGTCAAACCAGTATGTTTAACTTCTCGGTTTGTATTGTATTGCAAATAATGTGCCATTAAACAGACAATGTATATCCAGCAAACATTCTACACAGCTGGAAGAACAGGCTCTGTAAATATATTTAAGTGTCTGCTGTGATTTTAAACTTGATCAGGACTGTCTATTCCATCTGGTTGTAAATAACAATAATGAGGATCAGACCTGCTTTTTTACAGGTATAATCACACCACTTCAGTCCTTTCATCAAAGTGTTTAATTGGACCGTGTGTGCCGGTCATGTTGACACAGCTGTGTTACTGCCTTAGGTTTGATTGCTTTATTTTTAACACAGCCAGAGTAAACCTGTGCTTTTAATGTGCTGGTATCTGATAAGCATTTATTAACACACCGAGAGGCAGGGAAGGCTTGTATGAAGTAATTAAAAAAAAAAATTATTGAACAGGATATTGTTTCAGAGAAAAACTAAACGTGTGGACAAACTATTAATTTCCGATGCAGTGATCTGCTGTCTGACCTTCTGTTTAGATCATCACCTAGCAACTGTCACTGTTACATTTATAAGCTGTACATTAACTTCTCATCAGACACTGAAGTGACACACACGTCCATCAGTAGAGGTTTCCACCAGTTTCTTATCCTTATCTGTGGACAGGATCGTTGACCCACTATAATCACGTGGGTGTTGTTACTTGTGATAGTAGGTACATCAGTGACGTACACATCAAATCACCACAGATTCTAAGTACCAAAGTATAAACATGGTGATGTATAAGATATGAATAATTAAAAAAAAGCTTTTACATTTTACTTTTAGGAGCCCATAACCACAGGTTCATTAATAGGCAATTTGAGTTATTAAAATAGATCCAGACTATACTAGAAATCAAGTACGGTATGTTGCATCAGTTTAACACCCTCTTCACTATCTTCCCTGCCCAGGTCTGAGTAAAGGAGTGGCCAACAGAGGGATGGCTCAGTTCCAGGAAATGATGCGGCAGCAGCTGGAGAGCTCCATGCACGCTGAGCTGGAGAAACTGCTGGACACCACCACAGGGGCCGAGAGAGAGGTACGCTGTGTGTGTGTGTGTCTGCCTGAACATCTGGTTGTGATTTTAAGGGGTGGTGGGCTACGTCAATGCTGGGAAACACAGAAGTGACACATACTGCAGCAAAGAGGGTTCCACCTACATGAGTACAGACACACACACATTCATGAAGTATTTCATTTAAAGCATAAGCAAACAACACCCATTCTACCCATTTTTAATCATACTCTGAGTAGTAAATCAGGTTTTAAGTTTAGGGCTCAGTGTAGAGGGAGTCAATTTTTTAACATTGCCCCACTCCTACATTTACCCACTCAGTCCAGCAGTCTTGGCGCATACATATCCCTTCTTTGTTGGACCTCAAGAAAGTGGTCTACAGCTGCAATACAAACATTGTCATTGTCAAAATGGAGAGGGGGGGGGTTCAACTCATCTGCTCTTTCTAGGCCACAGACTTATCAATCACCCCTGAGAAGAGCAGTCCACAGCAGCAAACTATGAGTAAAATCCAAATGTTCTCCTGAAAAGTAGTAAAAACTTTGCATTTCCTTTGAGTGTTACACAACCTTGAGATAAAGCTAGAAGTGGCTTAACTGAGTGCACAGCGACACACAGGCCAGGACCCTCCCTCAGACATTAACCAGGCACTAATGAATTACAAGTAGTGACATAACGTTAACAAGGTCAGAAGGGAGAGCCGGTTACACACAGGCGTGATTGGTAATTCACACACTTGTGTGTTCACAGAATAAGCGTTTGTACTTGCTGCGTGCAATAACAGTAGCGCAGGCTGAAAAGCCTTGTGCACACAAAGCTGTAAAGTACACACACTTTTACTTGTCCCCAGTCTAAATACATGCAAGAAGTCTTTTTTTACGTCAGCTGTACGTCAGTATCTGGCGCAGCAAAATGGCAAGGTTTTGTTGTGTGGGTGTTTTAGAAGTTGTAGTTTCCAAGAGAACTATTAAAATGTCCACTCATCCTGTGCTCAAGGGAAGTTTTCCGCAGAAAAGGCAGACACAAACGGTGCTCTGCTGCCTTTTTCATGGGAATATTAAACTCTCACATCTCTTCAGTCTTATTCCAGATGCCCACACACATTCTCTGCATTTCTGTTTTGCATTTTTAACTTTCAAGAACACAGCAGAACCAGATGGTTCTAGTTCTTAACCATCGCCTCCAATATACCAAAGCTACGAGACAGAGGACGTTCAATAAAAGACAGTAATGTTTTCTTCCCAACAAGGAGTGGAAGTTTGAAAAAAATGTGTGTTCAGACATTGATTTAGATTGGGTAGAACTGTACTGGCAAATCTCTGCTGGCATTTCTAGAATAAATAAAAGTTAAAAATAAATCCCCCCTGTGTTTTTCAGGTGTCCAAAAAAGACTTTGAGGGCTTCAACAATCTCTTCCACAGATTTCTGCAGGTGAAAGGCCCGTCAGTGGAGTGGAGCAAGATACAAAGACCTCCTGAGGACTCTGTAAGTATGGTTTGTGTGCTGGGGTGTTGTGTGTGAGGGAATAAGCCAGAGAGGAATGGCAGTGGGTTGCTGTAGTGCAGCGGTATACAGAGGTAGGGTTAGGCGAGGTGGTGAAACACAATCCAGGAAGTAAGTTTTGAGTAATATTTACAACACACACACACACAACCAGGAAACACAGCTTAGTTCAGGATTCCATGTAAATGGAAAGTGCTGCTTCCTTTATGGCCAGTTACAAAGGTGCCTCCCTGATAACATGTCACATCAAAGTTACACAGTGTGATAGCGTCATATCTGCTGTTGATTAATTATATAGCTACAGTCTGAACTGTAGCAGCCCTGACATTTCTGGCTGAAGTCCATCTTCAAAAATAGAGGGGGGTTGTTTGTAATTGTAGTTTTAAATTGGGTTTTGTGGCAGTAAAGACATCACTCTATTGTTTTATTCCCATAATGCTTCGTTGATAACTTGGTTATATTGTTTATGCATCACTATAAATGTTGTTAAAAAAAACTTCTTATCTGACCTACTTCTTATCTGCATGAGCCCATCTTTGCACTCAGTCATTGGAAGATAAAAGAAAAAGTTCTTTCCTGTAAGAGTCATGGTGATATCATTTTCCTCTCTGTTACAAATCCATTGTTCCCAGAACACTGCAGTTCTTATTCAGATGTAAATGTAAAGAGATGGGTCACGGTCTCCTGTCCCAGAAGACGAAATGTGTCTTTGTGAGTCGAGTCACTTTACAGAGTCAGTCAAAGTGCGGAGTCATCAGTGTGTCTTTGGGCTGCTTGTTCTATTTCACAGGGGGAAAAAAGGCACATTTTGTAGGTCTTCCTTACTTTTCAAGTCTCAGGGGATTCCTTCAGTGCTCTCCTCGAGTTTCCTGGACACTGTGTTTTCCTGTTTTCTCTCAGCTTCAAAGTAACACCATTGAAAAGTTTTAACAGAGGTAAAAGTGGTAAACTTATCCAATTCGGCTCTATCTCAGGGGGAGGTGTGTGAAGTCTGAACACAGCGTTTTGTGTCAGTCAGAGCTTTTGTTGTGCACTTAGGAGCAGCACTTGAGAATAGCCAGTGAGCAGATGGGGCAGCAGGTACATGACTCTGAGTGTTGGTTTGCAGGCTGCATTTCAAACTAGAAGAACTTTGAAAGCAGAGTAACTTTCCAGTGTGTATAAAGTAACACAATCAGACAAAAAATGAAGATAGAAAGTAGCCTGGCTACTAGCAATAGTTTGTTTCATATCCCACAACTTAACCAGCTGACTTCAAATTCACCAATGAAAACATCAGAGACACACATAAAACAATCTTCATGTGACATTTTTAACATTATATTCTACTACTAGATGTCATATGACATTAAAAAAAACAATATTTTCAACATTATTTCCTCTTATAAATAAGGACATCATATGTAACTTTATGGCCATAACAATGATCTAACTGTTGCACAATACTTACAGCTGATGTGGCCTGCCACTTCTTTAGTAATACTGAGACTATTGCTTCATTCACTGTGAGCAAAGCATTGTGCAAAACTAAAAATAATTTTCCACAGATGTTTACCAGTACCGGTTCTGCAGGTTCAAAATGTCAGCTCCACATTTTCTTCCTATTAAGTGACACTGGGTCATCCTGTTTGCTGCCTGGTGTGTTTCTCACTAAACACTGACATACCCAACCTCAGTTTTCTGCCTGCTGCTGGAATCTTAACTAAACACACACACACACACAGCACCACTCTCTAATTCTGAGCTCATTATTTTTACAAACTCATAGGAGAGATGTAGAATGTTAAAGAGAGGAAGACGTTACATAAAAAGTGACTGAGCCAGAGAGAGGATTAGAGATGATTGGAGTAAGTGGTGAGGCAAGAACTGAAACATTAAGTGAAATAGAAACAGTGACACATGGAAATGGGGGGAAAATGAGACAGTGTGTGAGATTTAAAGCAAAGTCTTGAAAAGCCCCTGGATTCAAAGTCTCCCTCAAGTTAATCATTGAGCAGCTGTATTACTGGGTAATGGCAGGTGTAGCACTGACAGGGATTACTGATCATTCGTTTATTTTTTGCATTAAATGTAGTGCAAGCATCAGATTTAAAGGAAGGCTGGTTAAACAAACAGGGTGATGATGGTGCGACACTCTTCTTCCACCAAAAGGATCCATCCTCCTAATATGGATTTCTGTTATCAATAATATTATAAAGTTGTTTACAAAGTTTTGATAGCAGACATACTAAAAGAAAACACACAAAGTCAACACAACATGAACCACAAACCCTACTGAGATTCATCCATTAAAACTGTAATCTGTAAAAAGTCTGATACCCAACACACACACAGAAACCTTTCCATTTTAACAGTCTGTCTTTGAGCCCAGAGTATTTAAAGCTCACGTTCGAGATTGTTCGCAGGCTGTAATAAAAAAAAAAAACATTGGAATGTCAGACACAATCCCGCCTAGAGGGTTAAATGCACGCGGCACTGAGCGCTGTAAAAGGTCATACTTTCAATGTGTGATATGATTGATTCTGTGCATTGTTGCTTTGTTTGCCTGAGGAAAAGTTTGTGGTTTGTGGACATGTTAAATATCTTTAAATGGAGATGATAGTGGTGAGTGTGTAAGAGAAAAATGCTCACTAACAGTAGATGGATGTTTTTTATTTCACTTTTTTAAAATCACGTCTGTTTTTCTCTCATTTGTTGGGAGTGAATAATGCAAAAACTCAATACATATAAAACCCTCACCAGTATGGCAGGTTCCATGTGTTATCAATTTTATAATCACTAGGTGTTACTCAAATTCGATGTCTGGAGTTATCAATGGTTAAACATTCCTGGGATCAGATGAAGTGTATTTGAGGCACAAGCCACAGTGGAATAGTAGTAGTACATTTTTACAGATTACTGTCTTAGGCCGTAACAATGTGTGTCTGTATTAGTTAGTTTACTCATGCAAATTAAATGCAAGACGATAGCTTCTCAACAGAGGCCAGCACCACATCCTGGAAGCAGCACACTAACTTTCTAAGCACCGCAGCAAGGTCAACATTAAATTAAATATTTCGTTATGGAATTCAACCCTGTCCTTCCCCAGTGCCAATATCCTCTCTTCTCCACTGACTCTGATTAACATATTGTGCAACACTGGGCATGTTACTGTGGATTTCTAGGTGGTGTTCCTCCTGATAGCAGGAACCATTTCAGCAGTTTGGACTGGACGTCTCTATAGTGCAATGAAACATAATACAAACCCACAAAGTGTAGTGCTACCTTAGCAGAGAAAACACACACACAGAGGTTAAGTACAAAAGAAAAACACAAGGAATGCCCATCTGTATTGTCCAGAAAGGGAAATGAATATCTGGGTGTGGAAGCCATTTCCCTCCGGGGGTACAGGGCTAGGATGGGGGATCTAAACACACAACCGAGGAAACAGCCTCCTCAAGGACCAGACAGAGTGTGAGCAGCAGCTGTGCTGAGCTTGTTGTATTTGAAACCTCGTCCTTTGTGTGGGCTGAATAGCAGACGAAGAGTGTTTGTTTCCATCAAGTGGCTGCTGTGTGTCCACTGTCACTTTTGACAGGAACAGGACACAGGACGACATCTGCCTCTCACAGCACTGACATGAAGTGTGTGCAGAGCTCAAGATCTTCAGTTGCATCTAGAAATCTGTTGGAACATCTGGTTAGGATTTAGTGTCCTTGGATGCTTTTACAAAGTGCTCAGTTTTACATGGTTTTTGGTGGAAGAATGAAGCTCATTCCACAGCAGTGGGAAAGCTGTGAGCTGCTATAGAAACAATTTTTACTTTACAATGTCAGACCTGGGAATTTAGCAGCAGAATGTTAACTAGTTTTCATATCATCCCTTCATGCTCCGTGGTGGAGAATAAAAGAGGTCGAGACACGATGTGTGAATAGGCTGATGTGAGAGCAGCAGTATTGATCCAATAGTGTGGATTTACACACACACACATTATAATCCAATAAGTCAGCAGAAGTGCAGAGTACAACATTTAAACCTGGCTGTGCTGGTATTAAGCACTGTTATCTGCAGCATGACTAGCCTTTTCTCTCCTGCCTGTAAAGTTCCTTTCTTGCTTCAAAACAGCACATTTCTGCAAATCAATTTAACAATTTCTGACATTTCCACATTACTTCAGCTCATTTCATTGCTCAGCTGGTAAGTAATCAGCCCACAATGGTAAGCTGTTACAGTCTCAACTCCTCTAAAACACAGAAAAGCACCAGAAAAATCCAGAGGAATTGTCAAATGACTGCAGCTGAGATTTCTCTCAGATGATCTGTGAGAGAAAGAACTCATAAACATTTACGTAGCCTTGCTGTTTTTTTCACCTCTCGTTCTCTCTCCTCCAGATCCAGCCCTATGATAAGATTGCTGTGAGAGGCCTGCCGGACAACGTGGCCAACAGCTTGAACAAACTAGTGGTGGTGAAGCTAAATGGTGGTCTGGGCACCAGCATGGGATGTAAAGGCCCCAAGAGCCTGATAAGCGTCCGCAACGAGAACACCTTTCTGGACCTCACTGTGCAGCAGATAGAGGTACACAAACTCTGCCGTACAATTTTATCCCCCTATTGGTATTATAAACGTATAAACTTATATCACAGTTGTTTTTTTTTAACAAGGCTTTAAACATGTTAATGTCTGCTGTAAAAACTGAGGTCTATGGTGATTTACTCACATTTGATAACAGCCTCAAGTGGCTGCTTCAGGAACTGCAGGTTTAGTCTGCTATTTTACGAATGCAGGTTTTATTTCGAATTTGAATTTGAATGGAGTGTAAATTGATATTTTTTTGAATATCCATTTGACTGTTATCAGTTCTTAGGTATTTTTTCAATAATGTTTTATGAGTGTTGGTGTCCTTGATGCTTTTCCAGCCCAGTTCACTAGAGTTCAGAATTCTGAGTGTGGAAGACATTAGAACAAGTTGAACATTTCTCACTGCAGTAACAGAGCAGACAACAATGGATCAGATCATGCAGGATTTTCTGTGTTCTTTCTTTCTGTTGTGTTTTTGTTGCGGCTCATTGTAAAACTTAACTAATAGCTTTAATCTGAACTCTTCCAAACACAGCTGACAGCCTTCCTTTATAAGTCACATTCACACTGTGGCTCAGACGGTTGGGTGTTGCTTAACTCAGTTGCCGTACCACACATGATGTGGCTGAGATGAAGCAGGAAGTGATATATATTCAGATGTAATACAAACATCTACTTTGTGCAGTGTTTGTTCCTGATATTCAGAAAGTGGGCCTATTGCTCTGAGAAAATTACAAGCACATGCCTTCGCCTTTCCTGCCTGTCATGGCGGGGCATGCATACTGTATCTTGTTATTTATTTTATATGGACATATTAATTGGAAAAAGAGCCTCTGAAAGGAGTTCAGTGTGATGTGTGGGGGGAGTTGTAGTGAAAGAGGATCTGTTTATGTGCAGGCAAGCAGGTCTGCAGGATTGGCAGGGAAACAGAGGCTGCAATGTGCTGAAGGAGAGGCATGTGTGTGGTTATTCGAGCCAGACCGTACCTTATTCCCCCCAGCATCAGTGCACCTAACTTCATTTATACAAATTAAGCAGTAATCACAACATCTCGTATTGAAGCAGCTTTAAGGGAGAATTAGAGTGAGATAACTTGTTGGGACCCATGACTAATGATGCTAGTGATTATAATATTGTGTAACTGTGTTTATACAGGACATTTGGGTCTGTATAATAATTGTGTGTGTGTGTGTGTTTCATAACAGTGTCACTGGACACGTCTCGCCTCCCAGCACCCTGCTCTCTGTGTCAGAGTCACTGTTCTCCATTTTCTCTTCAGGTCTGGTCAGATTACCTGCAGACTGAATCGGCCTATTGTGAAAGAGAGAACATGGACCCCCCCGCCCCCCCCCCCCAATACACACACAGCCATAACCCCCCAGAACCACATCTCCTGTGTGAGAACGCCTCTCTCAGCCACCACTTTGCCTCCAGCACATTTATATTGGACCAGTGAAAGCAGACAAAAACTGGAATGGCGCCATCTGGCTGCTGAAGACTTGCTGCTTTCTAGCAATGTGAAGACTGCAGTTGAAAGGGTTGCAGTGGAGGGAGTTTGGTCTGTTCATCAGAGCCAACAACAGTGAGCTTTGAGCATGTTCTATAAATAAAGATGGACAAAGGTTCTGGCACGTCACCCATAGTTTTCTTGTAAGGCACTTTTAAAGCCCTGTACAGGAGGCTTTAGCTTTTCTCCATCT
Organism: Parambassis ranga; assembly: GCF_900634625.1. Lineage (NCBI taxonomy): Eukaryota > Metazoa > Chordata > Actinopteri > Ambassidae > Parambassis > Parambassis ranga. The sequence continues at coordinate 6,646,831 of NC_041035.1, forward strand.
GCCTAACTCCTGGCTAATCCCAGCTGCAGCCACATAAGCAGAAAGCCTCAAAATCTCAGACAGAACCCATCTCTCCATCAGAGCCATAAAACCCTTAACTTGTACACTTGAGCGACCAATGCTTTAAGCTAACTAGTATAGAATACTCATCCTGATTCGTTAATGACAAAAAGATGATTCCACTAAGGAAAGCCTGGTCCTTTATTGTTTTCCACCACAGGCTGTAAATTCAGCTTTCTCCCTCACATCAACTTCTCCCCAACGATTCACATCCCACATCACATCCTCCTCTTGTCTAATTTTCTCTTATCTTGGTAAAACAGCCGCTTCACTCTCTTAAGATGTTCGCTCCCTCCTTTGTATTCATTCTAATCGCACGCTCAAAATACAGAAACACTGTCAGTTCTGCTTAGTTTTCAACCAAGGGATTCAAACATGTTTTCGTGCATTGCATACAGACTGATCAGAATTGTTGCTCTGTTTATTATGATACGTTATTTTACAGTTTTAAAAACATTGGGACAGTAGTGAAACTTGATGGACCTCATTAGTGAATCTGAGGCGATCCTTTTTGATAATCAGAACAGCAACGGTCTCCTCTGCATCGTTTGTAGGCAATTCACTGCAGATTACTGCAGATGAGCAATAAGAGTTAAATATTTAATACAGCCATTATCCGTCCACATCAATGAAAACTTGTTTTAGTAATAATTATTAAGGTGTTAAGTAAGACACGTATATCTCAGCACTGCTGCTCAGTCATTCTTTACCTTTGAATGAAGCTGAGACTCTTCTTATTTATGTTCTTTTTAATGTTCCTCAGCACCTGAATAAGACCTACAACACAGATGTTCCTCTGGTCCTCATGAACTCCTTCAACACAGATGAAGACACAAAGAAGATCCTGCAGAAGTACACACACCACCGAGTCAAGATACACACCTTCAACCAGAGCAGGTGAATCCTGTCCTGTCTGAGTAACACAGCAAGCTTTTCCTGTTAACACATTCATTAAGATACTTTCACCACCACTTAAAAATATTGAACACAAATGTACTGAATGAACTCAGCTTCCTTTAATATTAATAATTAATATGAGTGTACTGCCTCTGATTCTGTACTCAAACTGTCAAGAACAGCAGGAAGTCTCATGTAATGTATGGAAACAGCTAATAATGCTTTGGTGTCTTTAATCTGTCAGTCAAGTGAAACTCGCTTTTTACTATTTCCCTTAAATTATTTAGAGCACTTGTATGTTGTGTGCGCTTCAAGGAGTGTAGTACAAAGCATTCTGGGAGCGCGGCGTGGTAACTTGCGGATTTAATGTCAGCAGAGAGATTGTGTGTTGAATCACTTAAATGTCAATCAATAGGAGAACAAAGAGAAGTCTGTGCTTGAGGTCGTGACAGTAATCCATAAAAAGGCAAATTAAATTCAGCTACACTGTCACATTATCTGGTGTTCCAGTTAATGACTAGGGAAACAATTTGCTTTATGTATCAGACAAATCCAGAAACTGTTCCGTCATTATAATGATGTTTTTTTTTTTTTTTTTTTTTGGGAAAACAAAACTCCCAGGTTACCTGCTAAAGCAAAGAGCAAAAATACAATGAGTTCAACGTGTTTCATCACGTTTTTATCTAAAACAACAGCTACAAAGAAGAAGAAAATCAAGTTTACTGTAATTATCTTCCAAGCCTTATCTTCCTTTTTGATTAAAAAAATACTCAATACTCAAAATGATACCATGTAAACTTTAGAATAAGAGAGTCCACAATATGTTCATGTGAAGGGCTTCACTCTGTGTTAAAACACAAATGGCGTCTTGTGTTTCGGTTCACACAAAAGCAGGTGTCACTGTGCGCTTTACTAAAGCCCACGGTGAGCTTGCAGTAAGTCATAAAACAACACATAGGCGTTGCTGTAAACATTGCAACATGTTCTGCCAAAAGCACACAAAATACACAAGACTTATTTTATATAAAGATACAATTCAATCTGAAGTCAACATGTGGCTTCAGTTTTTAAATGTAGTTTCAGTATTTCCATTCCAAATATTTCTATTTTTTCTTGTGACTGGCAGTTTTGTTTATTCTTCAGAATTGTTGGATGTTTGTTTTGTTCAGGGTTAGAGTCTTGGAGACATCAGTCTGCAGATATTTCAGCCTTTTTTCCAAATTACCCATGGAACTAGATGGCTTGTGGTGCTCATAATAAAAAAAACATCTGAAAAACTGCACAGCAATGTTTCTTCCCAGAAACCACAGACAATCCTTGTTCTGAGAACTCATGTAGGAACTATTTTCTATTTAACTAGTCCCCACAACTGTTCAGCTGAGGATGCCATTAATGTTGTTCAGCTAGTTTTTCTTTATGGATGCACACACAATAAAATTTCACCTTAGCTCTAGAAAGGAGAAAAAGTTCTGGACATTCCTGTCTTTGTAAAGAAACACTTTTCTGCTAAGGCAGTAAAATGGATCCAAGAATGGAGAAACATTTTTGTTGAGGTTACAAAAAAAATGTTCTCTGATTTGAATCTGACAGGACATAAAACCTTTGAAGTGCATGAAGTCATATCAAAAACACTCATCCTTCCAGCTGAAATTAATCCTCCATTTTTAAAAAAAGCGCCTCTCACCTGACCACCTCATCTGCATCTGCCAAAAACATGGCCGGCTCCCACTCAGTGAGGCTCCTCACAAGGAAGTTTGTTAACTCAGCCTGACGTGGATCCTTCTCAGAAAACCTTTGATCAGTTTAATGCACCCACAGATGACGGCTTGGACTGTTTGGCTGCTTGCCTCATCTTTCTTCTTGGAAAACCCTAAAAAAAAAATTATCATCCTGCAGGGGCTGTTTGAAGTCCTGACATTGATATGAAGAGAAGAAAAGTAGATGACACTTAGCATTCTAGTTTAGATGTGGAGCAAAGTGATTTCACAGTTTCTCCCTGTGTTGTTTGTCTGCTTAACAGTATGAGATTTACAGCACTGCAGCTTAAGAAAGCAGAGAGCGCGCTTCACGCTGTTACTAAAATACTGTTGTTCTTTCTCTGCTTTGTGGTATTATAAAAATTAGTTTTTTAAAATGTGAACTCTTTTCTTTCGTCCAGGTATCCTCGCGTCAACAAGGAGTCCCTCCTTCCTGTGTCCACAAACTTAAGCATGACCGGGCAAAACGCCGAAGGCTGGTACCCTCCTGGTCATGGCGATATCTATGCCAGCTTCTACAACTCAGGCCTGTTGGATCACCTGATCACACAGGGCAAGGAGTACATCTTTGTTTCCAACATCGATAATCTGGGAGCCACTGTGGACCTCCACATCCTGCATCACCTGGTCAGTCAGCCCAATGGGAAACGCTGTGAGTTTGTCATGGAGGTGACTGACAAGACGCGCGCTGATGTTAAGGTACATTCGACTGTGTTTAGATGTAAATATGATGATGTGGTTTTAAAAAGAAGGAAGAAAATAAAAACAATGTGTTGTAACAAATGCTGGCTGTGACTTTTAGGGTGGCACACTGATCAAGTATGAAGGAAAGCTGCGTCTGCTTGAGATCGCCCAGGTGCCCAAAGCCCATGTGGACGAATTCAAATCTGTCTCGAAGTTTAAGATCTTCAACACCAACAACCTGTGGATCTCTTTGCCTGCTATCAAGAGGCTGCAGGAGTCAAATGCCATGGATATGGAGATCATTGTCAACCCCAAGGTCAGTTGGTGAACAAAAAAAAACAAGAAAACAAACTGAGGGATCACTAAATAAACACAAAGACTGGGGCTGATAGGCAAACTGGAGAGGTCCAAGTGAGGCCTGTTGGCTGGAGTTGCTCCAAAATGAATGTCTACAGGGTCTTCATGAAGTGTGATATCAGTCTGAGGAACCACCGGGCCGCTGTGTTTTCGGCAGGACATCTTCCACAGCACAGGGACCCTCTGGAGACTCAGGCTCATGTTGAAGTCCAGATAAAGCTCCGCACAGAGCTGAGCAGCACAGGCTTTTAGAACCTGAGGGCTGACCCCATCAGGTCCTGCAGCCTTGCTGGTGGGGACTCAGCTGTCTTGTAACATGGAGAGGTGTGAAGAGTGCAGAGTGGGAGTGCGGAGCTTGAGATTGCATAGTCAGAAGCTGGCAGTCAGGTGGAGGGGGGTGGGGGTAGGAGGGTTGTACAAGCAGACCAAAAATGTTTAGCATGAATGGGGAGCTCTGTGGAAGCAGGTTGCAGGCAGTCAGTGGAGACATTATTCATTTACAGTTATAATACAAGGTTGGTTTACAATTGGCAAAAAGTGACGGCTAAAAAAAAATGGGGCGTCAATCTTAGCTTCGAGCTAACTTTCTGATTCCATGGCAATGCCATAACCCAGGGCTCAGTCAGAGGAACGCTCTCCTGTTCTGTGTGTCTCTCCTCCTAATACTTCAAGTTAATTATAGATGCCATGTAATGACACATGGGCGTCCTTGTAATTGCCTGCTGGCCAGTTTAAAGACAAATGAGGGCACAAGACATCCAGCTCAGTTTTAGTGACCAGCCAGCCTCCCAGAATAATATCATCTGTCCACACTCCGCCTCAAAAACAGCTGTGCAAAGGGGAGAAGAGACAGATCTGCTCTGCTCTTCCCAACAGAGACATTCCTTCTGAATTAATCATATCTCTTAAAAAAGCTTGCCAAGAAAACATGTTTAAAAAGCTGTCTGCTATGTTGGAGCCATCCTGCACAACTTTTTTTCTTGATTTGTTGATGTGGAATTTTGTACAGGAGCTAGTGGCTCAACAGACCACTCCAGTTTAAGCTATGAGAGAAGGTGTTCAGTAGATATAAAATAAAGATGATAGGGACTTCTCGCACACATTGTTAAAAAAGAGGCAGCAAAAAAGATCTACTTCAATACACATTGAGGGAATCAATGCTTCAATCATTTATGTTCAATATCCACCCTTAATTTGCTAAAGCCCTGTGTCTTCCCTTCACATTTTTGTCCTTAACTGTCCCCCTAGGCTCTTGATGACAAAGTGGTCCTGTTAAAGCAGTGCTGCAAACAAATCTGACTTAATGAGACTTTGTGTTATTTTGGGTTGTGCTCAGTCAGAGGCCCAACAAGTCCTTCTCAGTAGAGAAACAGCCTTAGGTTAAGCAAATGATAAATTCAGAGCTGCACCTCAACCTCCTCTCAGCCTAGACATATAGAAGTAATTTTCCATCCCCTGGCTACAGTCTCGCACTCTGACACAGCCAAGTGTTATGCAACTGGCCATAGCTGTGTGGCCTTACATAAGTGTGTGGTCCCACCTAGGTAAGAGTGCAGCAGTAAAACTGGGGTCAGCTTCCATTATAGCCCCATACATGTTCAAACTGTGTGCAAGAGGCACTTAGTGATTAGTGAAGTGCTTAATGTTGCGTAAGTCCAACGAATACCTGAGTCTCAGATCTGTTGTTTTATGAAAGAGTTCTTATTTTACCCTATGATATTCATCATGCCCAATCAACCAAAGAGCACTGCAAACACATGGGTTTAGATGCTCACCTAGTATAGTAACCATCAGCCTGGTGTGTCACTGCCTTTAAAGAAACTTCACCACCCATTCAGCCATGTTAGCAGTATGCTTATAATGACATGTTAATATGCACAGTGCTTACCATGTTTCCATCCTATTCCATCATCGTGTGCAAGTCAAAGTATGGTTTAATGCAAATTAGATGGTTTAAAGTACAAATCATGTAAATGAAATGTCAATAGTTCTTCAGTTTGTTTCATAAAACGGGAAGTGTCGAGTCCTGTGGAAGTTCAGCCAATCACAGTCTGTAGCACAGCGGCAGACCAGTCAAACAACACAGACATCCCTCCAGCCATGCTAAAACTTTGATGAAACTGAAGGCAGGTCTAACACGTTTTGCATGTTTCACATGTTAATGTACATTATACATCCATGGGAGAAGAGGGTGGGCGAGATTACAAGAGCAAAACTCTTTGAGGTAGACCTGAATATCCAGCAGTTTTTTGTAGATTTTGCTTTGTTTTCTGTTCCGTGTGGTTAAAGCAATAACATTAAAGTACAGTGTGTGTAATGAACCTCCTGTTAGTGATACTGATGAATCAGTACTAATTGTCCTTCTGCTGTGTTTTCTTTTGGTTCTCATCAGACACTAGATGGCGGGCAGAATGTCATCCAGCTGGAGACAGCAGTTGGTGCAGCCATCAAATGCTTTGACAATGCTTTGGGAATAAATGTTCCTCGCAGCCGCTTCCTGCCCGTCAAGACCACGTCGGACCTGCTGCTGGTCATGTCTAACCTGTACAGCCTGGATGCAGGATCACTCACCATGAGCCCTAAGAGAGAGTTTCCTACAACACCGCATGTCAAACTGGGCAGCTCCTTTACTAAAGTAATGACACCAAGTGGTGAAGAATGTAACAACATGTTAATGTCCTGTTGTGCTTGTCGGGGTTACTCACCTATTTCCCTCCTGTGTCCCTCTGTGCTCAGGTTCAGGAGTACTTGACCCGATTCGAGAGCATCCCCGACATGCTAGAGCTCGATCACCTTACAGTGTCTGGAGATGTTACCTTTGGGAAAAACGTGTCTCTTAAGGTAAACACTCAGAATTACTGGGGATATTTGTAGAAAACTGCTTATAAGCTGGTGAAATAAAATAGTTTCAGGGCTTCAGATTTGGATGTGATAAAGGAAGGTTTTTTACTTATACAGAATAGGCTTGTTACTTTTGACAGTTAAATACACAGCAATGTCCATTTTACTGAGTAAATTAACCACAATCTTTTTCATTTTTTGGTATTGCTCGTTTTTCTTTGGCTCTGGCTCAAGCCTCTTTGTGGGTCCTCTACAGGAAAATCCACACTCTAAATATGTAGAAGTGTCTTTGGTTGAGCATGATAACCCAGATGGACTGCTGCATTATTTATTCTGGAGCACACAGTGATGGTGCACAATACTTCAGATACGCTGGGGATATCAACAAGGCTGCAAACCTCGAGTGACGTCTGACTTGCAGCCCTGTTAGTGTCCATATTCATTTATGTGTCAGAGGTACAGAGCTGTATCCTCTGACCTACAACATGCACTAAACGCCTGATTGCAGCCATCCAGCCTACATTTAATGCTTTAATAAAATCCTGATACTGAAAATGTATCTCTCTATGTCATAAACAGAAACTAAAGGCATCATTCTTCCTCTCTGCAGGGCACCGTCATCATCATTGCCAACCACGGGGATCGGATTGATATTCCAGCTGGCTCCATGCTGGAAAACAAAATCGTATCCGGAAACCTCCGCATCCTGGACCACTGAGGCCTTTTTTTCACTTCACCCTTCACCGTGAACCCTTATCATGTGACCCAGTCAGCCTAATCCCAGTCATGTGACCCTGTTTTTCATGTTTATCCGACACCAACAGATTGTTAGAGGAAGTGACTTTTCCCCCGAAGGCTGTGTGCGATTGCATGTGCAGTGCTGCCCTGCAGTCTCAGCATTAGTAAGTAGTTTACATGATTTAATAGTTGGAGGAGCAGGGATATGCTGTCCTCTTCTGTCTGCCTGTTCAAATATAATATTTAAAGTATTGATGAGCTAGTCATAACAGTTACTTCAGAAAACGTCACTTCTTTACAAAATAGATGATAATAGTAGTATTGAGAGGGGTATTAATGGGACTACACTGTTGGTTTTATCCTTTGCACTTTCAGCACTGCTAATGCAATCACATAGTATACTAACAAAGACATTTTAAAGGTTTATATCAAGCACAAAGTCATCATTGATGGACTTTGCATGGTTCCACAATTCAGCCACAATGAGATATACTGTGTAATGTATTGTACTGTCACATTTTGGACAGTTATCCATTATCAGCAGTTTAAATCTAGGGCAAGTAAATTTATAGTCAATGAATTTAGAGAGGAGTTATTTCAGAGCTCTGCTTAAAGCTGCACCCATTGACTTGAGTTTGATCATCAAAGGCAGCACAATAAGGGGACATATATTTTCAAACAGACCTATGTAGCATTGACTTTAACTTCAGTCCATTCAGCCTCTGTGTTCTGGAGATAGAAGCAGTTCGGTGTTCCACTGTGTTTCCAGCCTGTTTGTAAGGTTTAGTGCATTTTGATCCACATTCAGATTTTTTCCACATCAGTCCTTACTTGCACACATAAATAGATATGAATGGAAACACATCAGATTTAATCTAAAAGCAAGTGAATCTCAGACACATTCTCCCATGCCAGGCTGCTGGTATGTATAACAGAGCAGTTTAAACATCAAACTGGGACACCAGCAGTACATTATGAATGTGTGAACCCATGAAGCCATCAGTGAACTTTGTGCTGAGGAATAAATAACATTTACTGCCCAAACTTAACCAGTCTTGACTGATGACTTGGCAGAAGTTTGAGAGGAGAACGTGTTACTCGTGTTACGCCTGTTGTGCCGTTTATTTTTTTAAAAACATCATTACATCACTGTTAGGATGCATATCCACGACCAGCACCATGCTATGAAATTATTAGTCACTGAAACTATATCATTTACATGTGAATGCTTTTATTTGTCACTGTATGGTGCAAAGAGATGAAAGATATCATGTTGTTCATTTTATAAAAGGTACGTTTGCTCACGTTTTCACCTTAATGTTAGATGAAACCTCAGTGTCGACTCTCTCCTGTGTCCTCTGTCCATGTCAGCAAGCCAGACAGGAAGTGCAGTGTTTCCTGTGGTGTTGCTTTACACACAAACACACAGATCCTGGATACATTTAGAAAATACGAATACAAAGTTTCAGTGTAAGAATACTTGAGGTGAGTCTGACTGAAAGCAATAAGTGTTGATCTGTGACAGTGACGAGGTCCCAGCCCAGTTCTGTCTCCTCAGAGCTGAATAAAGTGCAATATGAAATACTGAGCATGTGTCATCTGGTGTTTGTTTAACCCTCATTCAGAATATGCAGCCAGGCCTTTGGCAAAACAGTAGGCAAATATTTTGTCAGGACAATTTCCAGTGATAGAGCTACATTTATGTGGCTTGTTTGTAACAGATGTGCCAAAGCTGAGATGACATGTCTGTCACAGTTACACAGCAAGATCGTCTAAGTATATTTGTAGAATTTCCCATACTGCCACAGACAGACCAAACACTAGGTGGCAGTATTTGCAGACAAAAAACAAAGGTTAGCCATGGGTTGGTTACCCATGTTATTCCTACTAATATGTGGGTACAGGTTTCCTCACTGAATGCGGGGTGTCTTGTGATGTTCACACGAATATGTCAAAGGTCACCACCTCATTTCTGAGGATGATGTCACAGACATTAACCTGTTGACCTCAGTGATGTATCTTCTCCAATACATGTACATTTTTTCCACAGCTGGTGGACAGGGGCCCTGGACATCCACATACAATTATTGGGTGGTGGGGCCAGCGGCCATTGTGTGCCATGTCTTTAACAGGAGGGAGTAAAGTGACATGTGTCTGTCGGAGATATTTACATAGCTAACTACTAGCCTCAAACAGCTGATAGCACAACATTGGGGTAGTTTGCAGAGAGAGAAAATGTAGACAGATTTATCAGACAGCTGATAAATCAGTTAAGCATCGTTTGCTGACAATTAGAGCAAGATACAGAGAGGACAGAAGCACAACTAGAGGTCATCTCATACAGTGAAAAGGATGTGATTTACTGTCACTTACAGTAAGTCCTGATGTCATCAGTAGTATGTGCAGGATCTGGATCATAGTTGTCAGGAAAACAACAGTGCACGTTAATAACTACCTACAATGGCCCCAACCATCTGTAAAGAAAAAATTCTATGTGGAGTCCTTGGAATTTTTATACGTGACTGGCGCGCCCCCTAGTGGCTGGCTGCAGAATTGATTTTTGTTTTTCAATTTGTAATGTGATATGTAACAGACAGACACATATACACAGTTAAAGGATAAATTGCATTCTGCTTTGATATTAAGGTTTCATAGACATTTCTGCTTTAATGTTACCGGGACCCTGGAGAATAACACCATGCACACTGTTCTTGAGACAAAAACTCTGCTGTTTGTATACTGGTTCTGCACTTCTGAAATTATTATAAAAAAAATTTTTTTTGACTATTAAAAAAACTACTACAAATTATAAATGGAAATGAGCAAAACCACTATATTCTTAAGTTTCTTAGATAAACAGAGAGAAGACAGACTTCACTAAAAGATAAGTTCATATTCACAGTACATTCTGTATTTTATTAGCAGTTATACACTGATGTGTTGTTATGTTCACTTCACTGATACCATATCATTTTCTGTCATCCAGCAGGGCTTCAAAAGATAAGCATACATTTATTTCTATAATTTTTACCATGATCAATAATTAGTTTGGTTGCCCAGCAACCAAACTCTTGTTCTTCTATGTTTTGATGGCGTCATTAACAGTCCTGCTCCTTGATCATCTTTTAGGGAGAAGAGAGGCAGAAGCACACACCACTGTGTGTCCTGTTGTTGACGGACAGCTGTCTTTTAATTCAGTGTTTTTATAAACTATGATTGTGTCATGTTGAACTCATAAATTGATCCTTTGTGGAATAAAGGTGTTTTAAAAACTAAAAAAAACTCTGTGTGTGTGTGTGTGTGTGTGTGTGTGTGTCAGAATTCATCTATTTCATTTTAAACAATGGATGCAGTGAAAAAACATACTTGTGTATAACATTTTTATTGCACTTTTATGAAAGGGAGGGACCTGTTTGGAGCCTAAGGGTAAAAAGTGTAAGTTTTAATTTTTAAAAAAATCTCTTATCACTTTAATAATAATAATGCATCAAAATCAATGGTGTTATCAATTATTAACCAAGTTAAGGCTGTAATAGCCTCATACCAAGCAACCCTTTATTTTGAAAATATTTAAAAATCATAACAAACTTTATATCTATGGTTAGGTCTGAAGTTGCTAAAAAGGTTGGATGCAGTGAAAGTAAAAAGAATATTTATTTTTATCGCACTTATGAAGTGTACACATTTGAGTCCTAAGTTTTTTGAATAATCGCTCATTACTCCAATAATAAAATGCAATAAAATCAATGTTGGTATCAATTATTGGCCAAGTCAAGCCTCATACCAAGTAACCTTCTTGGCACCTCAATTTTTGAAAATATTGCACATTTTGTGTTTTTCCAGTCAAAAAAATCATAGGTTATTAATTACATAAAGCATATATAAAAACATAAGAAATCATAACAAACTTTACATCTATGGTCTTAAAGGATAAATTGCATTCTGCTTTGATATTAAGCGAGCAGCACTGACGGTTCTCTTTGCGGTGTTTTACGCTCACCCGAAGAAACCACTGGCTTTGTTAGCTCCGTTACTATAGTAACGGTATTGCAGCGCTGTGGTAACCAGGAAAACATGGAGTGGAGTTCAGCGGTGAGGTTATTCTCTTATTAACCAAGTGGAACGGACTTTTTCACGCAATCAAAACAGCGTTAGGTGGAGTTTCCTACTCAGTAAATGTGGGGGGGTCCAAACGGGCCGTTTTAAAATGTGGGGGGACACGTCCCCCTCTGATATAATGGCAGCGACGGGTCAACAAACTACCACCAAACATCCTACAGGATGCCGCTTGGAAATAGAGGCATCTGAACCATAAACCGCTCGTGCGCATCACATGAGCCAGTTTACACAGAAACTACATCCGGAAGACCTCCGGTTCGATGCCTCGTGTCACGTGACAAGTTGGCTTGCGTCACGGTCAGCTGACAGAGAGGCTCCAGTGAAGCTAGCTGCTGCTGCTGCTGCTGCTGCTTCTTTGTGTGTGTGTGTAGAGTGTGTCATGCTGTAGACGTCTGCTTTCAGAATGGAGCGTTACGGGTCGGACACAGAGGGAGAAGAGCAGGAGACGCCGCTCCTTCACCGAGGACACGAAGACAAAGTCCAGAGAGGTGACTGAAAGCTAGCAAGCTAACAATAAGCATTTAAGGCAAATGTAGATTTTGAGCAGTATGTTTCAGATCGATGGGCTGTTTTGTTGTTGTTCCACTGAGAAGGAGCAGAGAATACATTCACAATAACTGCAAAATGTAGCTGCAACACGAGTAAATGTGTGCTGTGGTCAGAGGAATCGCGTAAATATGTGTAAATCACTGTTCAGAACGAAGAAAACACCTGCCTTCTGTGTTTTTTACACATGCTAACCTTTATTTTAGCGTCAGTCACGAGTTCAGGGACATCTGCCCTGCTCTCATATCATAAGACAGGTGCACCTGAACTATGAGTCGTGTCATAGTTAGTGGTCAGTGCGATGAGAATGCAAAGTCACAGTCATTATGTACAAATGGAAACAAAGTTTTGCTATAAGGTGCTTTGCAGTTTTAACATAAGTTAAATATAAGAACAAATTAGTGTATAGTTATGCTTAAGGGTTTAAGAAAGACAGATCTGTCTGTCGGTGATTTGCAATGCAAAAGTGCGATACACAAGAACAAGAGATAGCTTTAACTAAGATAATACTCTCTGTCTGTCATCTTCATCCTGCAGCCCCAGTATGTTGTTCATCACGCTACGCCCTGGCATTGCTCTCCTCCTTTGGCTTCTTTGTGGTCTACTCCCTGAGAGTGAACCTAAGTGTCGCAATGGTTGACATGCTTAACAACACCCACCAATCCAGCACCAACCACAGCAGCTCAGTGTGTCCTGCTCACGGAAGCCCTGCACGACCAAAACACAACCACACGGTGAGCAAGAACGTGACCGCAGTGGAGTAAAACATGCATATTTTTTTTACTTCAGAACATTTCCCCACAAAGTTTTGATTCAATTTGTAAAAACAGCAATCTTTAATCTAAATGTCTAACTAAAAGTCCTGAGACCATCTCTGATTTGCTGCCCTCACAGGCCAGTGTGTATGACTGGGACTCTGAGACACAGGGCTGGATCCTGGGCTCTTTTTTCTATGGCTACATCCTGACACAGATCCCTGGGGGCTACATGGCTGGCCGCTTTGGACCAAAGTGGCTGTTGGGCTTTGGAATCCTGGGTACTGTAGTTTTCACACTGCTAACCCCTGTTGCTGCTGATCTGGGTGCAAGTTACCTCATTGCCGTTAGAGTTCTGGAGGGCATTGGAGAGGTAAGGGATCAGGTTTCATTGTTGTTTATGCAGGTGACACACTTCACTGTTCACTGTTTTTACATTTTTAAATTGGTTCATGTCAGGCAAACAAAAGCAGATGGTGTTTGTGGATAATAAGTCAGGAGGTGGCACTCCTCTTGATGCTCCTGTTGTGTTTGTCTTCAGGGAGTCACATTCCCTGCCATGTACACTATGTGGTCAGCATGGGCTCCACCACTGGAGAGGAGTCGACTGCTCACCATCTCTTACATTGGTAACAGCCACAATAAGACAACCCCTGTTTGAATATTAATTTAATTAAATTAAGCTTTACATTGTGATTCAAACAATAACCAACCACAACAGCTATCAATAACTTGTCATTCATTCATCTTTTCTCATCCATTCTAGGAGCCCAGTTGGGCACTGTGATAGCACTTCCTCTGTCTGGTGAAATCTGCTTTTACCTGGACTGGACCTATGTCTTCTATGTGTTTGGTAATACATGTGGGCTGTCTGTCTGTTTGCAGTTTGCATATTACTTTGACATCAAGTGGCCCCACCGTGCCGTTTCTGAGCTTAGATGAGCTGAGTCTAGTGTGAGTTAGTTTGTTCCTCTTTAGTTGGAAACGGTGAGTTAGCAAGTTTAGGAGGAAATGTGTTTACAGATAGAACTACTGCTACTATATTTATTTGCTTGAACTGTGGCCAGGTTTATTTGTCATGAATCCTTATCCTATAAAGACCCCTTTGCTTATTTGTATGTGTAGGTGCAGTTGGCCTGGTGTGGTTCATTTTGTGGGCTTTCCTCGTCTTTGACACCCCAAACACTCATCCAAGGATATCAGAGGGGGAGAGACTCTATATCACCAACTCACTTAAGAATGAGGTAACATCAGAAACCAGACACAAGTTCAAATAGTTAATATCCAACGTCTATGTTTAAATTTTTTTATGCTTTTTACACTACAGCAGTAGCAGCGTCCTTTTGTACATATTAAGTGTTGCCACATTTTATTTTTTATCTATCTTGCACAGTTGTTCGACTACAGCAATAACCATGAATCTGCATTTTATGACATTAGCTGCAATGTGCATGCTCACCCTGCATGTGAAGAATTAAACACTTCTTCAAACACTTTCCATAATATTGTAACCTAGTTTAAAATATCAATGAGTAGAAAACTAAAAACTTAAATAAAATGTATTGACAACAGGGAGAGAAAAACCTAAAAACAGAACATACATCCAACAAAGGAGAAGTAGAATTCTATAATAACCACAGTCCTTTTATAACTAGTGGGAATTTAACACAGATGAACTAATGAAGCACACACACAGTACTTGTGTATTGCTGCGGTTTTCACCTCTCTGTACTGAACAATTTCCTTGAGACAGTTTGTTTTGTATCGTGGCAGCTGTCCACCTCTGCAGGCTACATCCCGTGGGGAGCTATAGTGACATCAAGACCACTTTGGGCCATCGTTGTGGCTCATTTCTCCTACAACTGGACCTTCTACACCCTTCTTACCCTGCTGCCGACCTATATGAATGACATACTGGGATTCAGCATACAGCAGGTGAGATCTGGATGTGTCAACTAAATTATACAGCAGCAGATTTGCTAAATTAGGCTGGTTCTTAACTGTCTTTGCATAAATCTGTGATCTTATAGTAGAATATTTACACTGAATGCAACTGTCCCCTCCTGTCCACCACAGAACGGCATGCTGTCAGCTCTTCCTTACATAGGCTGTGCTGTGTTTGCTGTGGTGAGTGGCCAGGTTGCCGATTACCTGCGAGAAACTCGCAACTGCCCCACTGTCAGGGTCAGGAAGTCCTTCTCCCTTGTTGGTAAGGAATGAATGTGAAACTGTCAACAGTGTCTGGACATCCTGCTTCTTCTGAGTATGTTGTCAGCACTGTGTTGTCTCTCTAGGTATGATTGGCCCAGCAGTGTTCCTGGTGGCAGTAGGTTATACAGGCTGTAACTACACCTTGGCTGTGGCCTTCCTCACCATTTCCTCATCCCTGGGTGGAGTGTCGGCTTCTGGTTTCAACATCAACCACCTTGACATCGCTCCCTCGTAAGAATGATTTCTTAACGTCAACAACATGCTGTATAAACATTTCAGACTAATATATGACAACTTTTGAAAAACAAGCATAATCTTGATCCATCCATCCTGAGATCGGAAAACTTTATTGTATAAATATGATTACAATGACTGATGTTAGCATTGTGAACCATGCAGGACTTTTAAGTGTATGTATTCTCCTCATAGGTATGCTGGTATCCTGCTGGGAATCACCAACACCTTTGCCACCATTCCTGGCATGGTGGGACCAGTTATAGCAAGAGAGCTTACCAAACATGTAAGAAACACACACACATATCAAATGAAGAGATTAATCAGTACCTTCTAAGGTACTGATTAATCAGGATGATCAAATGGAAGCAGTACAATTTGTTGAGGATTTTTAGTATGTAGATTACAGCTGCTGCTATACATCCCAAGATCACTTTCCTGACCTCTAGCATTCATGCCTAAATCTTAATTTTAGCCTGATGCTCCATTTCCCATCTAATGGGTTTAGTCAGCACAGGATTAACATACTAATATTTGTCCAGTAGGGGGCATGAGTCACCAAAAGCAACAATCAGATTGCGAATGTATATGTGGCTTTTACTTTGTTGCTTAATCTGTTTATGTAATCCACAATATTTGTACTATCTGCCCTCTAGAATACAATAGAAGAATGGCAGACTGTCTTCTACATTGCTGCTGGCATCAACCTGTTTGGAGCGATGTTCTACACTGCATTTGGTCAAGGAAATGTGCAGTCCTGGGCTGTCCACGCATCCTACTCTCATGGAGACTGAGACAAGTAGTACGTGTTTGAGCTGTGCTGATTATTGTCATAGCACAGCTAAATAACAAGCCTGCAGCCACTGTGAGGAAAGAGGAGATTGTATCTTTAGTTAATCTAAATGCAGTATTTCCCAGGGGCAGATATTCTTTGGAGACAAACATAATAATTAAGCAGAGCAAATTATAAGCTATTGAAGGAGTTATTCCTGTGTAGTTCCTGTCTGGTTTGTTATTTTTTGCCTCCAGAGCACAGGTGCTTTAAACAGGTTTTAACCCAAGAACGTCACAGCCACAGTAATAGATTATTACCAGAAACGTCTTCACTCTTCAGAGGATGTTTTCTCGCACATGTGCAGGTGAAATGTCTAAAGACTCTCAGTCATCCAGGTGATGCTGTGTGTAATACTCACGTTCTGGACTTGCTGTTGTGGGGTCATTTTGGTTAGGGTTGTTACCACACCTTTAAACCTTAATGACTCCCCGCCAGTCTGTCTTTTGTATGTTTCAATGTCCATGTTTTACGACTTAGGTTCGTAATATTTAGAAGGACACAACAGTAGTGCCAATATGCTTGGTTTAAAAGGTTTTCCCCAAACCAGACACACGTCAAATGTGTCTTCATTGAGTCACCATCGTGAATACACAGTCAGCCTGAGTGTCTCCTTAAAGTGATTTTAAACCTCTTTTTTATGTGTACTTGTCTTACAAGGAGTCAAGGGATTTTATGTGTTGTCTTTGAATTTTCAGCTTCACCAGGTGCCTCTTATTTTAGGTAGCAACATAATACACGGGTTTGGATGTTTCCGATGTAAAACACTAAGATGCCTGTCTAATGAAGGGAATATAAAAGCCTATTCAAAAGAGGCCCCTGGTGGACAAATGGCCTAAAATCAGTCACAGAATTTGCACCTTCTGTGTCACTTCTCAGGTGTATTGATATTTGACAGATTTGTTTACTTTTTATGCATCGTTTGTTTTCACATCTGTTCATGTGCCCTCAAGTTTGAATTAGAAGAATGGGTTAAATTGAATGCAGAATGGTCATTACTTGAAATTACGTGTCACCTTGGCATGTCGTTCTTAGTTTTTTGTTTTACTAGCCAATCAGCAGACTACATTAGTAGCTCAAATGTACATGACAACCTTTTTACATATATAATTAGCCTGCTGTGAAAAGGTAAATCCAAACTGCAAGGAAAAACATTCAAGCACCATCATCACCCCAATTTAAGATGTAACGCACTGGTGCCTTATTATGGAGTCAGGCAGTTAAGCATTTTATTCTTTCCATTAAGATTTCGTTTGTTTTTTTACACTAGGCAAATGGAGACTACAGACTACTACTGTGCTCAGAGGAAAATTGAAAATCATCATATCACTTTGGAAACATTCCAGAAATATGTCATAAATATCTGTAATGTATAATAAATACTTCATCATGTACAGATGTGCAAATCAAAAATGGTCTCATTTCTTATTTCATTACATCACATTATGGAGACCAGTCTCAACTCATCTGTCACTCACAGGTGAGTTGCATTAAAAAAAATATTTCTCTGAAAACTTCAAAATGTAGATAATGAGCTATGACCAGCAGCCCCTCTCAGGAGTTCTCAGTGATAGGGATAGCTGCCAGTCCATGGATACCAAACAAGAACAAATCAGCGACTGCAGGAACATTATGAAGGACAACAGCTGGCTAAAGTCAAAGCTGGAAATAAAGCCACGACACAACAACACCAGGAGCTTCAGATAGATCTCAGCAAGCTGGAAGAAGAACTTTTGATTACACACAACTGAGATAATCAGCCACGAGAACCAAGCCCTGCAGTAAGAAATACAGAAACTCCAGGATAAGAACCAGCATGCCAGAGAACTGGAGGACATCTAGCATGTGATCTGAGCAGACAATGATGCCACTATGCAGCAAAATGCAGCAACAGCAGTTTCAGGAGATCAATCAATGTACAGTGTTTCCAATAGGAAGGCCGGCACCTTGATGGGTTCCAGAGATGCCCTTCCGCATAAGAATATGTCCTGCAGAAAGAATTCAAGGGTCTGAAGAAAGAAGCTAAAAACAAAAAGGCAAAAGACGAGGATGATGTTTTCTCATGTGCTGGGAAACACTGATGCAGATGTAGACCTCCTAAAAAGACAATGACGGCATGAACACACAAATTCAGGTCAGCAGCAGAGAACTTCAGAGAACCTGCAGGACAAATATAACATACTACAAGCCGAGGAGAAAGCCTAAAACAGGCCACATGTCTGGCCTGCGAGAGCTATGATGTGTGAATTGACCTGAAGTCAGGGTGGCCCATTAGGCTCAGGCTGAAATGCAGGGCTCTGGGTTATTACTGCCCGGGAGTTGCACCTGATCTGAAGGTGTGTATATTAATTGAAAACCCCTCTGAACAGATGGACTTGACTTTCAAATAACTTGCCAATCCTTTAAGATCACATACTTTTGCCTCTCACATATTGGATCATTTTTCCAAATGAATAAGTGACAAAGAGATTTTTTTTGTTTTAAATTGGGTTAGTTTTCTTTTATTTTCAGCACTTGAAAAACAGCTGGGGGGGGGGGGCAGTAGTCAATTATATTTTTTTTAGCTGAGTAAGATATTATTGATGATTGATGATCTCAAAAGTTTTTTTCTTTTTTTTTCAAAACAGTATATCTCTGAGTTTCTGTGAACTCTGAGCAGACGGACGAACTAGAAAGAGGTTAAGGCCATCTGGGTTAACTTTAATCCACCTAAAGAGCGTCTGCTCAGGTGCGCTCCACCTGCTTCGCGTGCCTGCCGATGCGCACGTTCCTTTTCCACATACAACTCCATCTCTGTAACAAACAAAGTAATAAATACTGATATGATTTATTCTTCATCCACAACGTCGATCTAATGCAGAAAGATGAGCGGACAACTTCCAAAAACCCCAATCCTACTGTTTATATAATCCACGTGAATTAATGATGTACGCACGCCCCGGCATGTAATGACCCACTTCAATTATCGCAGTTTCCCTTCAAGGCCAAAATTAAATCATTAATATTTGACATTTTCAAGTTCTCGGATTTCCTGCCTTGTATATTTTGTTATTGCGCGCTCCTGTGTGTGTGACATTGGACGCCTTGTAGCTGTGCCCTGGGATGAACTCGTTTACGGTAACTTCTCCCAGTCTCTCGTTGTGATGCTGTGCAGCAGCGGGTGCGCGCAATTACGCAACACCCCCTCCCGCCTGTCCTGTGAGCTCTAACCGGATCAGCAGCGTCTCTCCTCAGCCTCTCCGGCTCTGCAGACAACTTGACACCGGCCAGCTCTCAGGTACGACGCAGCACATGAAATAATGCACGGAAGGCGGTGAGAGGTTCATTTTGATACTAATCAATAAAACGACACGTTGTTTCGCGGCTCTTGTTTCCATGGCGGTGTATTGGGAATATTGTTGTGATGCAGTAATGAGGGCAGACGGCGGGTAGTTAATACGCATCCTGGCGTCAGTAAGCGGGCAGATGATAGAACATGGCGGAGGGCTGACATTTCCCTTAAATCCTTCAGACATTAGCGGGCCGCAGTAGTTGTGCTGCTTTTCAGGGACTGTCCGCAGTGTTTGAACATCTTTTGCACATTAACGCGCACTGCGGCAGCCGCTGTGACGTTATATGTGAGGGATGGATTTAATACGTGCATGTAATGTCAGTGTGTCCTGACGCGGAGTTCACGTGAACAGTTATGGTCCAGATCATGTGGGGGATACATGTCACAGTGGGATCAGACTACAGTCAGTGTGGTCCTTGTGTTTTCATTATTACATGGATTGCTATGAGCAAAAGTTTGCAGTGCAGGTGAATCCTAAAGCCCAGGGTCATGACTGTGTAGCACCCCTGCAGAGTTAACAAGAGTTCTCTGCATTAACCTGTGTGCTGTGCACTGCAGTGCCTGAGAAATGGCTGCTGCACTATCAGAGGATTGGACCTAACAAAATGGTGGATTCTGTGCTTGGAGTGAAAGCTGCGCTGAGAGGAAGAGGACAGTGCTGTGAAATATAAGCAGTGTAGTGTGGATGTGTCGGGGCACAGGAGTGAAGTGGAGCAGGCTGGATGTGAAAGAGGAGAGCAGGGGTGTGGATGGACCGAGGACGAAAGTGGCTGTGGTGATGGTGGTGGAGGGGAGGGTGGGCAGGGTGACAGTGTTTGGTGCACAACGCAGAGCAGTTGCCATTGATATCATACCTAATCCATCCATGATTGGCAGTCATCACTGACCTTTGTTACACACACAGACCCAACCACACAACACAACAACAAACAATTGTCATCATGTATAGTCTTAGTGCTCAAACATCTCTACCTGCAATGCTCTAGTATTATTGTGGCAACAAATAAAATCAGTTTTTTTCCCCCCACCATCTGGTGCATAAAAGGTTTCTGTTTCTGGCTTTAGCAGGCAAACGCACCTTGTGACTCCAGTCAGCTCCAGGCATCATGGGAAAGGAGAAACTCCACATCAACATCGTGGTGATCGGCCACGTGGACTCTGGCAAGTCCACCACCACCGGCCACCTCATCTACAAGTGCGGCGGCATCGACAAGAGGACCATCGAGAAGTTTGAAAAGGAGGCTGCTGAGGTGAGGAGATGGAGATGAGAGAACCTTAATCACTCTGCTTGTCAGATTACAGCTTATTAAACAGAAATGAATAATGTGTGTGTTACATATTTTTAAGATGGGAAAGGGGTCGTTCAAGTACGCCTGGGTGCTGGACAAGCTGAAGGCAGAAAGGGAGCGTGGCATCACTATTGACATCTCTCTGTGGAAGTTCGAGACCAGCAAGTACTATGTAACTATCATCGATGCGCCGGGTCACAGGGACTTCATCAAGAATATGATTACAGGGACCTCCCAGGTGTGTACCATGAGGATATTCATAGATAGTGTGTTGCACAGTCTCTCACAGATGTTTATTCCATATTTGTCTTCAGGCCGACTGTGCTGTGCTTATCGTGGCGGCCGGTGTGGGAGAGTTTGAGGCTGGTATTTCCAAGAATGGACAAACCCGTGAGCACGCCCTGTTGGCCTATACTCTGGGAGTGAAGCAGCTCATTGTGGGCATCAACAAGATGGACTCCACCGAGCCAAACTACAGCCAGAAGCGCTATGAAGAGATTGTAAAGGAAGTGAGCACCTACATCAAGAAGATCGGCTACAATCCGGACACCGTCGCTTTTGTGCCCATTTCAGGCTGGAATGGAGACAACATGCTGGAGCCCAGCCCCAATGTGAGTAGTGCACATACTTTAGAATGCAAATGCTATAAGGATCAATTAGACGTAGGCAGCCAAGAATTTGAATACTAATTTGTTTGGCTGGAGCCATGGATGAGACGCTGGAACTCAAAGGTTTAACAGCTGCAGCAGACATGATTTTATACTAGCTATGTCTCTCTATGGCAACATACTGTGTGCTACCTGGATTCATAACGCTTCAAAAAGTTAAGGGTAAGGCTGGGCACTTTTCAGGGCCAGCCAAATTTGTACAAACACAAGCAGACAACCATACACTAATGAGCATGTAGCTAAAATTTGCTTTGTCATTTTTGCCGTGTGTTTACAGCGGTGATCTATATGATCACCTTTTGATTGATTACGGTATAAAATGTTTCATATAGTGTATTATTTCTCCTATCTAGATGACATGGTTTAAGGGGTGGAAGATTAACAGGAAGGAAGGCAATGCATCAGGGACTACACTGCTGGAGGCACTGGACGCCATCCAGCCCCCCACCCGTCCCACAGACAAACCTCTACGTCTGCCCCTGCAGGATGTCTACAAGATAGGAGGCACGTAGCACACCGGTTATGATAACATGCAAAGAGTTGTGGGACAGTTTAACCACAGCATTGACCTTCACGGTCTTGTCTTCCTCAGGTATCGGTACAGTGCCGGTCGGCCGCGTTGAAACAGGTCTGCTAAAGCCCGGCATGGTGGTGACCTTTGCTCCCGTCAATGTGACAACTGAGGTGAAATCTGTGGAGATGCACCACGAGGCGCTGACCGAGGCCCTCCCTGGAGACAATGTGGGCTTCAATGTCAAGAACGTGTCTGTCAAGGACATTCGCCGTGGCAACGTGGCCGGTGACAGCAAGAACGACCCACCGCAGGAAGCAGCCAACTTCACTGCTCAGGTAGACATTTACAGTAAAAAATATTCTGTCAGATCTATTTGCAGAACATCTTAGACCCTAATTAGATTTGTATGGAGATGATTTTTTGATCCATTTTTAACTGGGTCATCTGAGTTTGTCTCAAGAAAGTTTAATAGAAAGGCGTCATTGTGCGTGTTTCTATTAATAAGCCTTCTATGTTGTCTCTACTTTCAAGGTGATCATCCTCAATCACCCAGGCCAGATCAGTGCTGGTTACGCTCCAGTGCTGGACTGCCACACTGCTCACATTGCCTGCAAGTTTGCTGAGCTCAAAGAAAAGATTGATCGCCGCTCTGGCAAGAAGCTGGAGGACAATCCAAAATCTCTCAAGTCTGGAGATGCTGCCATTGTGGATATGATTCCTGGCAAGCCCATGTGTGTTGAGAGCTTCTCTGAGTATCCGCCGCTGGGTAAGTATTTCAGCAGACTCCACACACACACACACACACCCCCGTACACGGTTGAGTCATACCTGATGGTCTTTATTCCTCTTTGCTCTGCAGGACGTTTTGCGGTGCGTGACATGCGTCAAACCGTGGCCGTCGGCGTGATCAAGGGCGTGGAGAAGAAGGTCTCCACCACTGGTAAAATTACCAAGTCCGCCCAGAAGGCCCAGAGGAACAAATGAATGTTGTGCTCCTCTGCCGACCCCAAGGTCTCCCAGGGCAGGACATCAGTCATCCACCTCCATCCTTCAATTGGCTGCTTCAGTTTAATAATTAAAGACTGGTTAATCATCACAATGCATCGCAAAAGCATTCGAAGGAAAGAAAAACGTGTAGATGTTTAATCCTTGAGGCGGCACTCCTGACTCCATTTCAGTTGTTAGACTACCATTCTGTACTATTTAATATAACAAAGATAGTTTTAAATGTACACTGTTGATATGGTTGGCAATACCTTTCTGTGATACTGAGACATTGAACAATAGTGTGATTTATCATCTCTATAGCTCTCTGGAGTGCAGGTCCTGATCTCTTTACATGTTGTCCTGCTTTTAGTGTTTGTTTGCAAATACTCAGTGCTCTGTAGGAGCCTGTGGCAAGAAGTTATAACTATGTTCTATAAGTAGTGGATTAGTGGAGCATCTCTTGTGTTTGAGCTTTAAAAAGCACTTAAAAAGGTCCAAATTTGTCCCTCCTAAGGGACTTAAACTAGACCACCTGTTCGAGATTCTTAAAGCACTTTGATTGGCATTTTGCTGACTTTGCACTGGAGACGTTTGAATTGGCATAAAGCTACTGCACCTTATTGTAAGATGGCATGAGCCTCTTTGGAACATTAAACATTTCAACCAAAATGACTGCTGCTGACATTTTCTATGTGCTGCTATGCAAAGAGAATGACTTAATCTTTCAATACACACCTTTGTCCAGAAGATGTAGCTGTTGGTACATCTTTGAAACAGCAGCTGTACGCGGGTTTTCTAAGAGGCGTGTTCTCATGACCTGGAAGCAATTTTTGGCTTTAAATGTGACACAGCCGATTCTTTTCTCTCATTGCATCATCATGACTGGTAGAGGAAGGCCCTGCAAAGAGAAGCGTTCTCTGACAGAGAGCGCCAAGATCAAAATGGGAGGCAAAAAAATGGACAAGTCAGTGGAACAATTTTCTAACTCCACACAAGGGAACCACACTAAGGAGAAGCCATCTGTACATACCCGCGGGGAAGTACAGACCACAAACCAAGTACAGGCTATAAAGGTTGAGACATGTGCTGCCCGGGCTAAAACAACTAAACGATCCGCAGAGAAGATTGTGAGGATGCAGCCGGATAAACCTAAAGGTACTTCAAAAACACAAGGCAAGAAAACCACACCAGATGAGACGCCACAGGCAGAATCGCAAGTAGATCTACCCGAGGACATTGCTGAGGCCAAGCCACTGACAAAGAAAACCACAAGGGCTACAAAGAAGATCGCAAAACCAAAAGAGGAACAGCAGCCAGAGGCACCTGAGGACTCCAAAGAAGCTACAGTGGACTCTGTTCTGCACACAACTCTGAAAAATCTGAGGATCAAAAGGGACGAGCGATCAACCGCAGCAAATGCTGTCAATGAAATAATAAAAAACATAACCAAGCATTTGAAAAAGAATTCACAAAGCTTTAAAGAAGTACAGGATCCACTACCGACTGGAAGCTACTATGAAAACCTAAAGGTGAGTCATCTGAGTCCTTTTCTCATATGTAGATATATTTAATGCTCAAAACCTCTCTGTTGTGTGTGTGTGTGTGCAGATTTCTAGGCCTGATGAATTTGATATCATGCTGCCCGTCCTGGTTGAGCGAGTGCAAATTGAGGCTTTTGGAGATGATGGTGCCTTTTACAGTGTGGCATTAAAGCGAGGCAAGAACCCTCTACTAAAATTTCAAGAGAACGACATTTTATCTGGCAGTAAAATGCTGGCCGAGTTCAGGGACGAGGTGAAGAAATGTGTCAAAGAATATAAAGGTGAGTACCTTTACTGACACTAATGTGAATACAGACTTCAGGCATTCAGTTGGACATTATTTGTATTTGTTCTTTCAGAATGGAGGGTAGACAGAAAGAAAAAAGGCTGCCCTGCAGTGACCCTGACCACAAAAGTGGAATCAATCAATATTTCCCTGGATGTTGTCCTCTGTCTTATGGTGAAATCAAGCTGGCCAGCTTTCACAAATGAAGGCTTTAAAATAGAGGGCTGGCTTGGAAGAAAAGTAAAGCAGGAATACAAGAGACAGCCATATTATCTTGTCCCAAAATATGAAGGCTGTGGTAGAGCGGAAAAAGATGGAGTCCAAGCTAAAGGTAAGTTTACTGTAAATATGTTCAGGTTTAAGGATGACAGGACAAATCTGCCATCTCACAATCTAATGTTTAGTCACTGCGTTTTAAAAAATGTGATCATTAAAAGACAAAAAAGAAGCTTTGACTTTCCCCACACTCTTCTGTAACACACAGACGCGTGGCGGGTTTCATTCTCTCACATCGAGAAGGCCATGGTAAAGAATCACGGATCGGAGAAGACATGCTGTGAAAAAGGTGGAGCAAGCTGCTGCAGGTTAGATCTTAACAAACTTGTGCCTTAAGTGAAACATTTGTGCAAATTCAATGAGAAGTATAAAGTCGAGTTTACATGAGACCCACTCGGTATGTCCCTTTCTGTAAATATACAGGAAGGACTGTTTGAAGCTTCTAAAGCACCTCCTCACTCTACTGAAGGAGGAGGACTCTTCTCTTGACAAGTTCTGCTCCTACCATGCCAAGACTACCTTCTTACACGCCTGCTGCTCCAGAACTAAAGACAGCGAATGGAGTGCCACCAACCTCAGCCACTGTTTCCAGCTGCTCCTGGAGGACCTGGAAGGCCACCTGGAAAAAGGTGTACTAAACAACTTCTTCATCCCAAGTCAGAATCTGCTCTTACGTCCTAGCAACAAGGTGTGCATGGCTCTGGCTAGCTGTATCAAAGAAGAACGTCACAACGGCTTTCCTATTTTCAAACAATGTCATAAGTTAATGACCGAGTTGTAAACTGTAGTGTCATGTAAAACATTCCACTAGTATTTTACTTAAGTCCTGCACCCATATGGAGTCTTACACAACTTCCTTATTAGAATTGCTGACACCCCTTATGCTATTCCGCTGTAAAGCCCCTTCATACAACAGCAGGCCTGTCCAGCCTCTGGGAAAAATCAGCTGCTTGACAAAAGGAGAAATGTGTCAATTAAGTAAATGCTTTTTAATAGGAATCTGCAGCTGTGTTCCTACAAAAAACTGGGTGTATCATTTATGAAAAATGTTTGATCATTAAAACCACATTTAAGTGACACCACATGAGTATGTTTCTTTCTCAAACTATTAGCAACATAACTACGAGCAAAAACTCGCAACTGCAGAGGTAAGAAAGGTACAACGCTGGTTTAATTATTAGAGTATGTTTCAGTTAGCAAGTCAATACAATATACCCTGGGTGTTATGTCTCCCTAAAACAGCAATTTATTAGGCTTACTTTGCTCAAATAAAGAGTTACACACAAACCCTATTTTATAAACATTTCAACTGGTGTAACAGAAGGGACTGCTGCCAAACATAACGATGGATGATAATCCAGCAACAAATTAAATAAAATCTGAAATTTACTTTCAAAAGAAGTGGCAGCACAGGCAGTTATAGATCCTGCTTCACCATAAATTCAAAATGCAAGAAAATCTGTTTATATAAAGGCTGTTCATCCGTATACAAGCCATTTTAAACCAGACATACACAGACACAGTCTGGAGAGGATTCTCGCAAAGACACAGCCTGACACGTCTAATGGCACTATGAAAAAAAACATGGCAAAGCCAGCTCAGAGGAGACACCATAAGACACTGCAGTAAAATTATCAAAGTATAAAGTTTAGAGAAGAGGTGAAGGAATGTTTTACAGGCGAGTACCTTCACTGACACCCATGTAAACACAGACATGCATTTCCTTAGAATCTCCAGTTTTGACCACCTTCCCAGCCGCCTCTCCCTCTCCCATCTCTCCTTCCCCCTCCTCTGCCGCAGCCATCTCCTCGTCGCCCCTCTCCTTCCCTGGCCATCTCCCTCTCCTTCTTGTGCTTCTCGTACCTTTCTGCCATTTGTGCCAGCTCCTCTGGGATTTCCTGTAACAGGGTTTATTTTACTATGGCTTGTTAAATATTTGACAAATTCCAATCTATACATTTGCATCTATGTCTAAAATACAATTCATCAATACAACTTCTGGAATGAGCCATCATTACTGATTCACTTAGTAGTCTTTATTAGTGTAATACAAAGTTTATACTGTATCCGCCTAAGACTAGAATGGAGTTAGTCTCTATAGGTTATTAACAGTTTGTTTACCAACCTGTCCAGATCGCTCCAGTA
Organism: Parambassis ranga; assembly: GCF_900634625.1. Classification (NCBI taxonomy): domain Eukaryota; kingdom Metazoa; phylum Chordata; class Actinopteri; family Ambassidae; genus Parambassis; species Parambassis ranga. The sequence continues at coordinate 6,673,899 of NC_041035.1, forward strand.
TGTGAATCAGTTCAGGTGCCATCCTCCAGTTCTCTCTTGTCATCAGGGTAACAGCAGCACCTGAGCGTCTGGGAGAAAAATGAATCAAATGATGACCAAACAATCTAACCAAACAACAGATTACTTAACTTCCCTACAGGGTTTAATAAAGTAAATCTTAAATGAATCTTGTGGCGGGCCAACGTGATTTTATAATATAGCTATCCTTCCGTTCATTCAATTTAAAAGACAGGTCTTCCTCCAATATAAAGTCCAGGTATCTGTATGAGCAAACTAATTCTAATTCTAATAAAGTTGAGGTGGGGGAAGGTCCAGGCAGGGTTTGTCTCATCACTCAGAACTAACTGAGAGAATTAAGATTTAACTGAATAAATTCAAAATGGTTCTTGTAGCTTTAAAAACTGTCATTAGATAAGCATACAGGTGTATATTTAACCTGTATAAACCATGATGACCAACTCGTCGACCGATGTGACACCAGCGCTAAGATGCCACCACAAATTGCTAACTGGTCTGTGGGAAACTGTACTGTACACACACACTGACCCTGCTCGTCCGGTGCGGCCCACGCGATGTACATACTCCTCTATGTTACGTGGGAAGTCAAAATTAAAGACGTGAGTTACATCATGGACGTCCAACCCTCGAGAGGCCAAGTCTGTGGCCACCAGGATACGAACTCGACCTAGGTAAAGATAAAATAATTATCAGTTAGATCCTATGTCCTTTACCTGCTAAAGATTGTCACAAACCTTGTTATGGTTTGAGGCAGTAGTGAACCCAAAAACAGGAAAAGGAGAATGTGAACTTAAAAAATGGAAAGGAAAAAGAAGCTAAACAAGCCATTTCCAGAACAGGAAACACGTTTTTAAAGCATGCTTTTTTTCTGTTACACACTCTCTTTAAAATCCTTAAGAGCTTCTTCACGGTCACACTGCTCACGGTCACCATGGAGACTCTGCACAGCCAGACCTTGCAGACACAAGTCACTGGACAAGTCATCAGCACTGAAACAAATGGAGATGCAAAGGAAAGTTAGTGTATGTGGTGAGTGCAACTGATGTTAATGTGTGTTTAACTGGTATATAATAGTTACAAATCAATTTGCACCTGTGTTTATTAAACAAAATCATAGATTTGTGTCTGACTCTTTACTCACACAAGCTTCTTGCCGACAAATACAATGACTTTGTCCTCGGGTTGCATGTTTCTGATGAAGTTAAATACATAGAACTTTTTTTTCTCTTCTTCAACAACCAATATTTCTTGCTGCACTGTGTCAACAGCCTAAAAGACAGAAATATTACATGTATGAAAAATGGGAAAACAGAGCATCTTAACTTCACTTTTAAAAATAAAGACAAAAATGGAAATAAAAACAAACATAATGAAGTAATATCTGAATATCTTGTTTTTGATTTTAAAAATACTTTCCTTAGTTGTCACTAAATAGTAAAATAAAACTGAAAAATACATTAATGTTTACTTACTGCCAGATCCAAGGTGCCCACATAGACCATCATGGGATTCTTCAGGTAGGAATTGGCCAGGCGTCTCACACCGGTGGGCCAGGTGGCACTGAAATCCCAGTAAACAGGCAAAAGGATGTTCATGTTGACTTCTATATTGTACATTTTAAAACATTTTAAGAGAATGTCTGCAAAGAACTGAATAATAGCATTCATATCAATAATCAATTTTTCACAGTACACACCACTCTGACATCCACTTGTGTGCCAGTGGCAAACCATGTTTTTAAAATACTGGTACCTGGTCATGACAGTCTGCCGGTCTGGACGGATATCCAGGAGGATCTTCATAATCTGCGGTTCAAAGCCCATATCTAGCATACGATCAGCCTCGTCCAGCACCTTTACCCAATGATCGAGCAGTCATTAGGGATACAAAAAGTCTGAATACTTATCTAGGCTTGTTAAAATGCACAAATACTGTAAAGAAAAAAAAAGTAGAAAAAATGTATGGGCAGTATGGGCAATGAATAAATGAACAAACAGCTGACCAGATAAGTGATGGAACGAAGATTGATGAGCTCGTTCATCTGCAGATCATTTAATCGGCCTGGTGTAGCGATCACTATGTCGACTCCATCCTGCACCATGTTGATCTGACCTCTCCTATCTCCTCCGCCATAGATACAAATACTGAGAGGAGGTAGGGAGAGGACAGTTATGATCATTTCATATATGTTTAATTTCAAAATAGGTTTTGATTAAGCTCATCCTCAATGACCTTTTGTAACCCTTATAGCTGTACTTGTTGCATTCACTTTCAATCTGCAGGGCAAGCTCTCGGGTAGGCGTCAGCACTAACATGCCAGGACCACCCCGCTGAGCTCGAGGTCTATCAGAGAGAAAAGGAGAAAAAAAGAACATGCATCATTTTATATGTACTGGTCTTTGGTATGTTACTGTTTCACTCCTCTGCGCCAAGTAGACCCTGGTATGAGTCAAGACATTCTGAGAAGCATCAATAACATATTGGAGAAGAAGAAATCACTAATTCTAATATTTTATTAAGGAAAAGAGAACAATTACTCTTTGTGATCACCAGGGGGTCCAAAAGTAATAATGTGCTGAAAGGTAAAAAAAGTTCTCACACAGGCTGTCCATCCATATGGATGAATCCGGGCAGCAGGTAGGCCAGTGTTTTCCCTGTTCCTGTCTGAGCAATGGCTATCAGGTCCTCCCCACTCAGTAACACTGGCCATGCCTGGGACTGGTGGAGAAACAAGCAAAACAGTTAGAATACATTTACGATCTACTAACAGACGGTGTGCAGTGGGCAACCACTTTCAAAGCACAACAACTGAAATAAGTAGACAACATTATGCAATTTTAAAGAAAAAGCAAAGAATTAATCTTGATAACAGTAAAAAAAGATCTGAACCCAACCTAAGATCAACACCTCCAAGCATCAGTATCATTGAGTGGTATACCTTCGTTAATTCTTATTTGACCTTGTGCTTTAGAATTAAGTGACATGTTGCATTTCTTGATAAACAACAGACAAACACTAACAGTATTCTGAGGCTGCAATGCAAGGACATAGCAACAAATATATCTTCTTAAACTGTTTGGCACATATGTCACTCTCACAGTGCATGTACTCGCACACAACTAGACACACAGGTTGGATCCCAGCACAGGGAGTGGCAGTACATCAGCTTCAAATGTCATTATTATTCGTCATTATTACACAGAACTAGTAGTGCTGTCATACAAAGACACTGACTAATAATGTGCATTAAATCAGACAAAGCCTCTTATTGAGAAACGAAAATGAAATCAGAGAGAAAGATTCAGTAGTTTCATTTCCTGCTGCAGCATCCTAGCTTGAAGTTTGCACCGAAACAGGGTTATAGAGCAACATCTGCAGCCAAAAGATTGATTGCTGGAGATGAAACCTAACTTGCCTACAGCTTTTCTTTGTCATAACATGACAAAAATCATAAGAACATGATTCAACTTCCTGTCTTTGACGAGAGGGCAGTGGCTTATGCGATGCTAATGCTGCCTTCTCAGTAACTCAACTGTCTATATTCCATTTATTCATTTAAATAGGAGCTGATGTGATGGATGGATTGTCTAAAAATATGACACGACTTCCTGAACAGGTTTCCTTCCAACTGGCTAATTGACCCGAAGCTTTTTAGCCATGTAAATTTGAAGCCCGAAATGTCAGAAATGTCAGTGTTAGACTTTCTAATATGTGTACATATTTATATTTCAGTGGTTACTCACTTGTCTTGATACTGTTAATATTTTAGAAATCAGTGTTCAGAATTAAAAGTACATATGTTTTTGGTACACATTTCCACATTTCCTAATATACTGTGATAAACTTTCATACACCTACCAAAAGATAACTTTCTATTTCATTTCTACTTTTTGGAAAGTCCAATACCATATAGTGTTAGTACAGTATTGCTAAATATGAATATCTGTAAATCATGGGGATTGCCCAGAGAAGCACAAACAAAGAACAGGACAGACCGGTATCGGTGCATCCATCTTTGCAACATTTAACCACATGATGACAGACATGAAAGTTTTTGCTCTAAAATGAGATGCCTACTTATTGAAATGATGCATTTAACAGGGAGAATGTATAGTACAACAATTCAAATTAAATTACCAGAACTGTCACAAATGGCACATTGTTTTTGATCTACAGCATTTTATTTTGTTGCGAGTGTAGTTGAAATATATTTTGTAGTTGGAAAACCAGCACAGGCACTGACTGATCAGTTAGACCCGTGTTTGCTTAATTACACAATGAACCTGCCGTTGGGGCAGTGACTATACCTGGATGGGAGTTGGTTTGACGAAACCAACCCGGCAAATATTTTCCATAATTTCTGGATAAAGCTCAAATGCCTCCAGAAAGGTGCGACAGGGATTTGGAATGGGTCGCTTCTCCTCTTTTAGGTCATCCACAAAGATATTGTTATTCTCCTTCCTGTGGGAGGAATATGCAGTGGTTAGCTGGAGGTTAAGTTTCAAACCACAGTATACCGAATACATAATTAGAATTACATAAAAATCAATAGCAATAATCATAAAATGTGGAGTCGATTCCACCAATCTCACTCTTGTACATGCTACAAATCAAAGAGTCAGCATGCAAACATTCCCAATGTATAATAAATTCTTTGAATGTTAATTTGTAACAAAAGATCAGGGCTAAATGTAAGTGACACATTCTGGTCCAGCATAGCCAGCTTTGGCTGTACTGTCAAATTCTGTATCCTTGTTATTTTATATCTGGGTATCTAAACAATGACAACAAGAACTGCTCAGATAACACATAGAGAGGTGGGCAAATAGTGCCCTCTATTGGTTTGAGGACAAAGTTGGATTTATGTGAAAGCCTCTAAATGAAACATGCATGTGTTAAAAAACGTAAGATTTACCTCCATTCATGGACTTCCTCTGCAGTGAGCATGGACACACTTTCTGCCTCAGTGTAAAATTTCTTCATTAAAGGTGGGAGGTCTAAAGTATGTTCCAAGTATTATATTACCAACATTGACTTATATTAACAAATACGTACATTTATGTACATTTGTGAACGTGTGTGAGTCCTCACCTTGCCACTTCAGCTCCTCATACTTTCCCCTGTTTTCCCGGATGTTGTTCCAGTCAATGGATGCCCGGGCTGGGACGACATTTGCAGCCTGTAATTCTGCTGCAGACCAGACAGAATCATTTCTTGCTTGGCTTCCTGTTCCTCTCCTGTAGTCTCGCCCTCTACCAGGACCTGAGAAGCAGAACATTACGCTGGAGTACAGTCATTTTGGATCCTCAACATCGACCTTCCATCAGCATGCATCAACTCATCTAATTGTAGTACATCATAGGAGAAGTGATGTTCCACTGCCCAAAATCTTTTTATTATAAACATTAATTTTCGTAGTAGAAAGAGTTTGTACCATTGCAAGACTGATAGCTGCCACCAGCCAGCAAGTCTTCAATCATCTTCTTGGCCTTCAGCTGGGCAGTAAAGGGCCCAGAGATGACCACCTCACCTTCATAGTCCCCCTTGTTTACCTAAAAAAATGAGAAGCTGAGCTAAGAACACATAAAAAGAAACTGCATGTTCAATTCCATGTGCTTAAGCCAAGAAAGGTTAGAACACTGCAATGTTTTAATTAAACCACATGCACAACTGTCCTAAACTTAGTTCCTGTGTAAGACTTTTATTAAATGTTTCCACTTTTACAACATTACAGATTAGACAGCCTTAGTTCTCAGCATTGTGTGTCATTATTTCCCAGCACCAGCACGCCATGTATGAGTTTGTTTACTCATCTCACACAAACGTAGGTCAACCTGCCTTGATTCTTGCACCACTGCTCTCTTCAAGTTCACGAACTTTGGCTCCTCCTCGACCTTATCACAGAATAACATGCAGTTACAGTCTGACCAAAGAAACGCTACTCACACGGTTAACTGCACAGAGGTTTACGTTTGTGGGCGAATCGCATGTAGCTATAAAAAACGCGGTATGCTAATGCCTGCCAAGTTAGCATAACTCATTAGCATACTTCGCTAGTCGATAACAGCAAAGCCAAACAATTTAGCTGTGACTGCATAGTGCGTGTAATGATGATTTTCATTAGAAATAGAAAGAATACCACACCTATTATCCTTCCAACTGAAGACATTTCCACTGCGACGGTCACAGACGGAGAAGAGTCCGACTTGTCATGGGCAAATGTCCATCTTCCTCTTGCGCCTCCATCTCTTCCACTTCTGTACTCTGCTCCTTCGCCCTCAGATCTCCAGTCCTTCGAGGCTCCAAACCTGGTCCCATTTTTCACTCCGAAAGATATAGCTTCCTGTTTAAGGTCACCACCAGGCAGTTTCCAAACTCTAGGATCTGATTTAGCAGCAGTATTCTCAATAGCAACGCCATTCTCGTCGTACTCGTCTTCCCAGTCGGCCATTTTGAATTTGACTACTAGCTACCTGCCTCACGAAACCCTATTAACTGTCAAAACTGTGTTGCCTTCATGTCTACGCAACAATGTCGGACTGTGTACTTTTGGACAGATGAGGACCACATTTTGATGAACGTTGAAAGGATAAATGATGACTGTTAGCTATTAAAGTGGGAGTGTCAGGACACAGTAAACTTAGAAAAAAATAAGAAAACAATTAGCATTGATCAGACACCAGACCTTTTTTCATCCAGCGTTCCCTAATTTACAAAATCCTTATACCCTAAAGGCAACGTAACCTTATGTTACTCGTTTGCTATATAGATTTGCAAAAATGACAGAAAAACGTTTTGTTAATCTGTACTTTATTAATGAATAACAAAATTATTTTTGCATTTATCATCATAATGTGCACTTTAATAAATTAATTTTAAAGAAATAATAATGTTAACATTATCAAGCTTTAAGGCCAGTTGTGTAATAAATTACTGTTCAAGCAGTAGAGAAATAGTATTATTAGCTATTGAAGCCATATAAAGTCTGTGGCTTAAGCTACATGACTTAAGTGAAGTGGATGCCCAACCCAAAATAAGTTTACCTTAATACCTCTGTGAAAAAGAAAAAAAATCTTTAGCAAGAAAGGCACCCTTAAGCAATATACAGACTGCACAAAAGAGCACGTTTCATGAGCGGAATAATCCACCTAATTCCCCTACTGGCTGGGAGTCCATGGGCTTTTGAGGTTGTTCAGTATGTTCATGCTTCAGCGTAACTGATAGTTTTGTTTGGCCTCTTTTCATATGCAGCAAAACTCAACCAACTACAACAAAGTTATTCCAATATTAAGCATTAAACTAACATGTCACATTTTCAGGCTCCTCAATCTCACCAGAAACATCTGTGCTTTTTATGACAATAATATCATCAAACAGAACAATTCCTGCATGGGTTACAGAACATATCAAAAATCTACAAGTGTTAACAGCTGTCATGTGTTAGAAATACCTGTTACAATTTACTACAGAACGTTAATTTGCTAAGCAATGCACTTACTCATGGGGAATATAACTTCATGTTGGATAAAGGATGTCATTAGCACATTAAAATACATTTTTAAGACTGCTGTGACTGCCTACAAAACCAAACTATGACGGCTGACATAGATTTGTGCATAATTCTCTTTTCAGCAGTCAACCTATTGACAAGCAGAACACAATCAATGAATATTGATTAAGATCAATCAACACACTATTTTCCCATTTTCAAAAAAGTCTCAAAATAAACATGAACTGAAATGTTTGAGTGATTCTTGAGCTTTTTAATTCCAAATGATTAAGTTGTTCTTGTTTATCTGTTATGGGGATATGCTGTATGAAGCTAAACAGTGTGGTGTGTGATTTTATAGGTGAATCCTTACAAGTGGTGATTGACAAATCAGTGGCGTAAGTAAAAGGTTAATGAGTTATGTTGTTCTTTGTGTGTGTGTGTGTGTATGTTTAAAGTGTTCAGAATCAGTTTTGGGTAAAAATAAAAAATTTGCATTTGCTCAAATGTCCAGCAGCCTCAATCAGTATTTATGTTCGTGGGGACACCAGCACCCGTTACAAAGAAAGGGTTTGTCAAAAAAAAGTGATCTATATAAGTGGCAATACAAATTTTAATTACATAAAATGAGAAAATAATATTGTTTGTGTGGCAGACTTTGCACATTTTTTCTTAAAGGTTTAGAGGACACATTATTTTAACATGCAGGACATTCAGGCCATCAGTACAGCTAAACATGCAGCATCTCATGCTTGGCTGAGAAGACCTGCTTAAAACAGAGATTCAGCAATCAGACCATTAACAGCCTCCTCACCAGGCTGCTATCCAAACCAAGCAGGAGGCCGTCCAGCACTTGTCTTAAGTGACTGCTGATAGGCCCTATTAGGTATGCTGTGTTCAAATTTACTGACAATTTGCTGACAGATGAAACTAAGCAACCACATCAACATTTTTTTAGCATTTGTGAAAAAATGAATTGATTGAGAAGCTTGTGGTCTGAATACATGCGGAGGGTTTGATCTTTGACTCTTGTTAAATAGTACAGTGGCTCCTGTCACACCATTAACTTCCTTTCATCAATGCAGTGATATGTATGACAGCATAAGTAAAAGATGACATTTTACATTGCCAAAGTGAGTGAGAGTGAGTGACTCCTCTTCTTCCAAGAAAGTCTGTAAATACAATCACTTAAAAAAGCAGTCATTAGTCTCAGCTCTTTGTCAGGTTGGCTCTTCATGGAGTGCGTGGAGGTTGCGGTTATGTTGTACTGTATGTCTGTGTATGTGCCTCCGCTCACAAACGTACTTTTTTAATTTTATTTTCTTCAAATCAGGTTCTTTGTTTGGAGTTTAGAACCAGACTCAGTGTAGACTTGCAGTAATTTAAAAGTAAGTTGACACTTCACACAGTTCTTCTTGAGATGAACCAAAGTGACACCTTGAAGCTACATACTCAGGTTTAAACATCACTTTTATCAGCATCCTATTTTTTTTTTGCAGTTAATGATATTGAATATTAAAAGTGTCACTTTTTTGTATAAATCCCATAAAATGACTTCCAGCTAAACTACATCTGTGTAATGAGTAATCTTTGTATATCTTGTCTTATATGCATATGGCCACTTGCATACACATTTATACATTCTTATATTATACACTATAGGCTGTAGTAATACATGTGATAAAATCTGTATGCAACTGGACATAATCATGTCAGACAAAATATAGAAGTATTGTCTGTCCATATACAAAGTGTTTAATGTACAATGTGCATCATAATCCATGAAGTGCCCTGTAAAAATACTTTAAAAAGTGGCTTCGCCCACCATGGTGTGCACATACAGAGAGTGTTTGTTTATCAGTGTGTGTGTGATTATGCCAACTGTATGTGTGAGGACTGGCTGAGAAACTCAGAGCTTCCCTTTGGGTGAGGTACAGGCTCCTCTGCAGTCTGTAAAAGGTCTGAGGGGCTGCTGTCAGGTCCCGGGGTCAGGAAGTTGAAATGTTCTGCTGTTGGCTTGCACTCCCTAATGAAGAGTTCTGTTCCGTCCCAGTTGCTGAGGTCACCATGGGCATTGCCACGTTCGCTACCATTGCTACTGCTGCTGTTGTTGAGTGCAGAAGAGAGGCCAGGGGCACGGTTGGACAAAGACTGGCTTATATTATGCACAGAGAGGGACTTCCCAAGATTGCCTCCCCAGTCTGAAGGTCTCCCTTCTGGGCCAGATGAGAGAAGCAGCAGAGGGTTAACCTCGAGGCTCATGTGTCTCCTCCAGGCCCCCTCTGATTTCAAGCCTGGCTTCTCCCGCAGCTGCACTCCTCCTTGGACTGTGCCTGCCTCACTGTAGCCCTCTTGGTTAACATCCACACTGCATCCCACAACAACAGAGGGGCCCAGGTTCCCATCATCTGCCGACACTCTGTCTGCCATGTCATCTGAGACAGGCTCGGTGGGACATCGAAGGTGAGAGGGGTGCACCGTGGGAGGCAACTGAAGAGTGAAACTCCCCGCTGATGGAGGTGGGGGCGGCAAATCTGGGAAGTGTGCTTTTTTGGAGGTACCATTAGGAGTGACCAAGGATGGGTAGGGGCTATCAGGGGGCAACAAGGGTGATGGTGAGAGTGAGGCCGTGGATGGGGGGTAGGATGGTGGAGCCGAGTCTGGAGGGACATCATCATCTGCGGGTGCCAGGATGAGGCGCAAGCCCCTTGGGTTGACACCGAGGGAACGATGAATACCTCTATTGTTGTCTCCTCCGCCTCCGACAGGATCCCCTCCCTGGGGTGAGGGTAGATCCCTGCCAATGATGGAGGGTGGGTAGTCTGAGTTGTGGCGCTGGTGGTTATCCAGCTCAAATAGCGGCAGGGAGGAGAGGGTGAGCGCTGAGGGGCCTTTTTGTAAGACTTGTCGATAAACATCCAGCAAAGAGTCCAACTTTGACTCAATGGAAGTTACCTAAGCACAAGAGAACACGGAGAGAGACAAAGAGAGAATAATGCTTCCAATACAGACTCAAAAATGCATGTAGAAAGGATTATGTTGATATTATTTTGGTCTTTCATTTTTTTTCCAAACACACCTGTCTCTCCACCTTACACACACGTCCCAACATACTCATGCCGTCCAGAGAGTCTCCATCAGGGTGCAGTTTGTCCCTCACTTTCTTATCCACAGGAATCTGGCCTTTTCCAAGAATCTGATCCACCCTGATACACATAAGACATACTGCTGTCAAAATAGTGACGTTTTAATATAAGTAGGCATCCGAGCTTCATTTCAGGTTACCCCAAGTCAGACAAAACCCTAAAGCAAAAGTAGAATGTTAACATTAGAGTTAGTAAAACGCACATCACACATGGCTAGAATGTGTAACTGCTGCTTATCCAGGGATTTTTACAAGCTTGAGATTGAATAATTTCATACCTAAAAAAACCCAAGCATAAGAGAAAACCACATTTTTCCAAGCCATAAAATATAAGAATGAAATCACAAATAAAAGATCAACATTGTGAAAAACAACAAAAGGTTAATATGGTGATAAAACAAAGAGTAAAACACATTTCATTTAAAAACAGAGAGATGCTTCATGCTGATTTGATCAATGAGAATCTGTTTCCAACACTGAAACAATGATGAATTAGTGAAGTTAATTTGCAGACCCTTACTTGCAAACTCACACCCCTCACTTTTTTCTGCCTTCACCCAAAATAAAGTGACTCCAAACACCTACAATAAAAATGTTGTATTTCCACCTTTGAGTAGTGCTGGATGGATGTATGCACACACATACAGGGTTAATTACTACCATGTGGATGGAGTTAAACACTTTAAACAATAAGAGCCATTGGTAAAAGCAGATATTATATGCCTTTTGTTTTTAAAACTATTGTCTTTGCATTTTTAATAGTGTGAACTCCAACCATCTGGTTCTGGAAGAAAGTTAAAATAATGATGGTTTGTAGTCGGACATTTTTTAGGGTTTGCAGGTCAAAGGTCATCAGAGCGCAAACTACAGGGAGTCTACTCTACTCTAAATGAAGTAAATTGAAAGTAACCCTGAGCCTGAGTGCTTCTTCGTGTTGTAATAATAGTGCAGGGCAGGAGAGGACATGTTCCTGGGTCGGCTACTTAGGCTGGGACCAGAGCCCGCTGCACTGGCCGGTCTGGAGAAAGGAGAAAGACTGGGTCAGATATCTCTCTCTCTCTCCCACACACACACACTCACACACACACACTTGAGTCTGAAGCACATGTGCACAAATGAACAAATCAGTCATCTACTCAAGGATGTTAAATAACAGCAGCATAGATACACACAGGATGGATAGGATGGAATGCATGTGGATGTGTGTAGCCAACAACTGACAGTAATATTTATAGACTTTGCTCCTGACTGTGCCATTTAAACCATCACAGCTAAAGTCTATCATCCATCTTATCCACACTGCAGGGTTGTGTGGCCTGTGTGTATCTATAAATTTCTCACTTCATACAATCACTCCAACACAGACAACAAGCACTATGTTATTCCCCCCAGAAAACTATTCACATGGCCGACAGCACTGCTATTCATTCTGTATTATAACACACAGTCATACCAAGAGCAACTCCTCTTAAAAAAATCCAATTAATGGCTGCATTGTAGTGCCCCTTGGTGCATCTCACATTTCTAGATTTCCATAATACATTCAAAATGGTATTATAAAAGTAGCTTGATTATAACAGTAATTCTTCTATAAGCCTTGAATTACTTTTTTTGTTTGTGCTAAAGTTATTTGAGCTGCTCAAGGAAGGACCTCCTTAATGGTGATGAAACATATTTTAATGAATAAACAACAACACTCCTGGGCCAAACGTAGGTGGTAGCCATTTTAATACACTTTTCTGTGACAACGTACCACATCTCAGTTTTATATATATATATATATATATAATAGTGTATTATATTATATATAGACTTTAGTGTGACAATCAATTGAATATACATAACATTTGGTTTAAATTAAGGACAATTATATTGTTAGATTTGGCTAATATTTGTTTCTTTGATAGATCCAAACTTTAATCTGAGATGCATGCTGTTTGGCCCAGGTATACCAGTTTGGTAAAGTTAGTAAAGGAGTAGTCAGGAAGGCAGGAAGATCAGGACGGGGTAGTTCTAACCCCAAAACAGACTGCTTCCTCCGGGCCTGGCTGTAATATAAATGCAGGGAGGGAGAGGAAAAGGTCTTGACACGGCTGCTCAAAGGCCTGGGAGGGGGGCCCACTACAGTGTCTAATCTGGGAAAGAGAGGGACACTTAGATGGAAACTGTCGAAATATTGGAAGAAACATCTGTGTGAACACCCACCTGTGTGTCTGGTACACATATGACTTTGCAAATAACATTATCAAAGCTGCAATACAGACAGAGGAGCTGACAATCTTGTAAACGAATGTATGGCATTTAGAAGCAGAAACAATGGTATTGCAGAGGTGTTTTGTGTATGTGTGTGCGTCCTGACCTGGTCTGAAGGCTCTTAATGCGACAGAGCATGTCCAGGTGTCCTGCAGAGTACTGCTCGATGACGTCCTTCACATCATATGGACGCAACGTCTCCTTAAACTTCTTTTTAGCTACGTGGAACTTCATGATCCTACAAGCACACGAGAGACACAGGCAGAGAACAATGAACGTGAAAATCAAGTTATGAAATAAGAGTGTAATTACTCTCATCCACCATAAGATGGCAGCAGCCACTTTAAGAAAATCCATGGAAGGCTCCTTGTTAAATGGCACTTGTTGAGTGTGTGTGTGTAATAAGAGATAACACAAAACTTCACATACTCAAAGGAATATCTAATGGAAAGCGATGGTTCCTGGTTCCATAACAACCAAAATGAATGACTCTGAAACTTGAGTGTAATTTTCTATCTCCCTCCCTCTTGGCGACGAGAGCCACTGCTGTGTGAATAATATTGATACAGGTAAAAGATCTATGTTCTTGGTTCATTTAGGTTCCCTGGTGGCTCCTGCTTGTTTCCAGTTGCCTGTTTTTCTCACTGTCTAAATGGAAACAACGGTGACAGATGACCCACTGTAACAACAGTCCCTACAGAGGAGGGGGCGTCCAGAGCTTCAACCCGACACCCTGGGAAAGCCTTGGGCTCTGGCTGCCCATGGAGGTGGCCTGCTGGGTGGGTAGAGTTGGGTGGGTTATGGGTGTGTGTGTGTGTGTGTGTGGGTGTATATGTGTATCCATGTCCTGCAGAGGAAGAGAGGGGCTGGTGATGGACAAAAGCAGGGAGATGTCTTTGCATATCAACCTGCAAATCAGAGAAGCTGATTCCAAAACGATTCCACTGGAAATTATTACATAACTGCCAACTATTTATAACTTCTTTAGTTTAAAGATTGTTTATGGACCCTGTAACTAAAATAAAGCTCCAATGCATCATGGCTATAGATTCAATGTGCACATACACTAAAGATTATTTAGGTCCATATAGGCAAGATCAGGACATGAGTACTATCAATAATTCCAATAGTAGTAATTTGCCAGTAGAAGTGGAGGGAGTAATACATTTTAAAGTGTGATAATTACCAGGAACAACTAACAATATTATTAGGAGAATTTAATTACTTCTAAATACAGTTAAACTGATAAATATGTTGTAAAGGGCTACAATCAAACAAAGATAGAAACACGTGGAGTTTTATTAACCTGCAGAAAATTATAGCCTAGAATTTGTTTTTGTTTTTTTTACCATCATGTGCATTATTCACAATGAGAAATATGGAGAGGGTGGGAAGAAGCAGTGGAGTGAGAGAATCTTTCGGCGCCACTTGAACAAACACTCGCTCACAGGGTGCCGGTGCCAGTGTAAGAGAAAGCAGGGTCGGCTCAAAACAAACACACACACATTCATTCATTCATTCATGCAAGCACAAAACAATGCAACACAACACAAAATCCCCCAGGCAAAAATCTCCCAAACCCAGGAGCAGATCGTAGATAGATAAAGGAAAGAAAGATGTAGCAAAGAGGAAAGAAAAACAGAGAAAGCAGTGCTTCAGGGCTCCAATCATGTGAAGCCCATGCTTTCCCCACGCTGTGCTTCAAATGCAGCGGAGAGAAGAACCGATTTGATATACAGACTTGTGTGTGAGAATGAAACCAATGGCATTGCTATCTTTCATGCAATGGTTACATTGATTTGCCACTGAAGTCTGGCAGGCTGAACAGCTCATTATGGTTTTGATCAATGGATCATAAACAGAAAGATGTAGGAGCAATTGATCTGTACAGAACTTAACTTCAATAGCTAACCAATCACAAATACAGGGGGCAGCTCAGTCATGACTCAACTGGTAACTGTCAGCTTCAAGGAGCTGTCATTGTACTTTTAAAATCAATGTACACTAATGAGGGAAAAAGCCCTAAAAGAGGAGATAATCATGCAATCAATGCAATATTCTCTATCAACCACCACCAACTATCTCTGATAACCATCTCACATTTCAGCATGGTTGTCATAAAAGGGAGATACTTAAAGTTTAAGTTTGGTGTCTTTATTAATATAATTCCGCTGTTAATGACTGCTGTAACTCACCTTAATGTTATATTTATTAAGGCTTAAAATTCAGATGTGGCTACCTCACCTTCACTTTTTCTTTACCTTTCTCTTCCTTTTTTATGCCACATGCTACCTGGAAGATAGCACTGCTGAAATGTCAAAGGTATTATCATCTAACTCTCAAAAAAGCAATGATTTTCCAAAGTACTGAACAAAAACAAAAGCACTATGCAAAATGTCAGACCTGACTGAAGGCAGCACTAATCTATAGCTTCAGAAAGATTTATTTTGTGCGTTATGTCATTTCCTCGTCTGTGTGTTCTGGGACAAAAGGTGAGAAACTTCTATGGAAGTAACTTTTTCAATGTTTTTTTTTCTGAAGTGTAACAGCAGCTGGAGCTTACCTGACAGCTCTGATGACAGCTTTGAGGGGAGCTGATAGATCCTCCACTGTAACATCACAATGGCAGCCTCTCTCATCGAAAGAATCCTCTGTGGTCATGCCCGTGTCCACTGAGAAAGACAGAGCATTGTTTCATCAATAAACGCAGCTCCCGTGGAAAATCGTTTCCAGTCTTAAAACATATAAAAAACACTCTGCACATAGCGAGCCTTGATGGCAGTCTCCAAGAATGTCTCAAACTGATACTATTTTGGCTTTTAAAAGGTGAAAATTTATGTTCTGCTTGGATGGGATATCTAGGAATGGGCAGGGTTTTGCCAGCTCAGCTGTATATGGTGAGAAAATAGCATATATATCTTTAATACTGCCAATATTTACAAGAATGGAAGATATAGACAGAGAGATAGGAAGAAAAAAAGAGAGGAGGGAGACAGAAAAATGATATAGTGTGTATAAATGAGAACCAATGATGCAAGGTAATAGGAGGAGAAACACTGGTGCTATTGAAGCAGTGTATTACATCTGTTGGCATGTTGTAGAAAACAGTGCATGAAATAGTATGTATACATACATACCACTGTTAACACAAACCTTTATTTAAATGTAGCCTCACCCAGTCCAGTAGGACAGAGGCCTGCTTTCATATTCAAGGTATGTTTGCTGCAGGAATGACATTAATTTCTCCTTTGCCTGGAATTTTGGACGCAAGTGTATTCAGCTCAGTGTCACGTTTTCTGTTCCAAACTATTTGGCTCCACAGTGCCAATAAATCTATAATCCATCATGCCAGGCTTCAAGCTATGCGCTGACGAATACACATCTTTTCTTCTAATCAGTTTCCAAGGACATCCCATCAGGGTGAAAACTGTTTTAACATAACACTGATCTTTTGTAAACCTAACCAAGTGAAAATGACAGAAAACCCCCACAGGGGAATCAAACTTAGAGCTCTTGGGTCTTTGTACCTGCTTGTCACAAATGTAAGAGACTTTTTCATGCAGCCAACTATTCCTCATTCTGATGTCAGACTATGTTATTATTATATTCTGTATGAGTTTGTCCCAGCTGTGTTTTTGACTGTTTGACATCTAATTGTATCAAATGAAAATATTTTAACAGACTCTGAATCATCCTTCTCTGAAAACCTTCTTCACTAGAATAAAAAAGGACTCACTGTGAAACTTGATCAAGCATTGGCTGCACAACAAATCTATGTTATTAAAGGCTCACCATCAGGTGCAGCAGTGCGAGTCTGGCTCTTCAGCCTCAGCGATGGCCTAAACCTGGTCCGATCGTTGAAGCTCCAGCTCTTCTGCACTTTGGCAGGGCTCCCACCGATCAGCTCGGCACTGCCCACCACTTCATTGCCGGGGGAGCAGCGCTGGCGGTCGTTGATGGACGTCTGCCTGCTCTTCATGCTCTGACCACGAGGACTCGCCATCCGGACCCGCTCCTTAAAACTCAACTTCTGACTGCAAGGAGGGAGGAAAGAGAGGAAAGAGAACAAAGCAGGGAAAAGGATAGGAGAAGATGAAAGAGATGATAAAAGATGTGAGGGAAAAGTAAAAGGAAATTGGGGATAGAAAGTTAAAGATAAGGTGACAGAGAAGGAGTGCGTGTGACAAAGGTTGGGGTTCATAGAGAGACACAAGAGGAGAGAAAAAAGGATACTGTCAACACTTATTTCCCTCAGAGAGTGAGAAGAGTTCAGAGCGCAGACACAGGGCAGAGTTCTGTCTTTTCCTTTAGACCAAACATCATCCATCCAACTGTCATGCCCAAAACACCATAACAGAGCCAGCCCGCCCGCCAAGCCACCACAACGAGTGCTGGATCCTCACCAGATCAGCTGTAATCTAATGATGTGCTCCCTTTCTAAAGCAAAGTTAATGAGATTTTTAAAGGTGATATGCTCAGCATGCTAACATTAATACATCATCACTACATTCATTTTATGTCTAGATTAAACAAATGACACCAATAATGAGAACAGCCACTAATGACCTAAAGATGGTGAGTACAGTCTTTGGATGCTTTTTTTTTAGAGAATTTGATGCCAAATTTCAAACTTATACATTATGCATCTTACTATAAATTCTTAAACTTATAACTCTACAACAATGATAAAACAATTGCCTTTTTACATAGACGTGCAGATGTTTGGTGGTGGGGGTGCTGAAATTTCGATATCAATGGGACTCACTGCAGAGTGACTAATATGTAGCTATAGGGCAGATAGACCAGCATGCAATGCAGCATACAAATGACAGCGAGAGAGATGCAGGGGCCTGACATGGGCCACAGACCTTTTTTATTTTCCCCTCACCCAAATTAATCAGTCAGTTAGAACAGAATTCTATTTTTCATTATTGAAGGTTTACACTCCCTAAAATGTAAAGACTCTTCAGAATCTTTACTTGTGGAGGAGTCACTGTGCAGCATAATACAGAGTGGCCATTTTCAGTTCTGAAACTTTAAAGGAGTGGATATGGTGAGTACGTCTCATGTCTTTTCATTTCTGGTAGCTGAAAATGAAAAGAGAAGCTAAAGCAGGGAGCATGCAGTAAAATAACTTTAATGTGAATATGGCAGACTGTGCGTTTGTTGTTGGGGGATCATTTAAGATAAGAAAAGATACAAAGTTCAGCTCCAAGAATTGCTCATTTTATTTCATTCCTTCATTCATTCCTTGAGACCTTTTTATCTTCATGAATAAAAGATCCATTCTATAAAAATCCTCACACTGTTTACCAAAACATTTTAGTCTAGAAATCAATGAACTCTAAAATAGAATGAAATACAAGATCTTCAAGAGCTGGACTCAGAAATGGGTTCAAGGAAGGATAAAGGAAGAATAAAGAGGCAAAAAGAATTCAAAACGTAGAAAATAAAGGGGAATGTTACATTATCACTTATTTGTACAGCTCACATTGCCTAAATTGTTTTTGTTTTTTTTTATTACAAATTGACAAGAAGCATTGTCTAATGTTCTGGTCTTTATATTTTAGTTCCAATATGCAATGTCTACATTTACACTCTTTTAGCGGAATTCCCCTTTAATTTGCAACACACTAACAAAGTCTTGTTTGCGTTCGACAGGCAGCAGGCAGCAGTAGTCATCTCAGACCTTCATGGGATAAAAAGAAGAGAGGAAGGAATTGAGAAGGACATTAAGTTGTTTTGTTTTCTTTGCTCTCCTCCATGCTATTAGTCAGTCATTCCTACAGGTTACTGGGGTGAGAGGATGCTGGGTAATACTATAGGTACCTCCTATATTTCCGAGAATACCTTCTGAAGAGCTTCCCATTACTTAGACCCTTACTAAAGCAAAGGAGGGAGAGATGGATGGAGGAGGGAATTGAGAAAACAGGAGGAAGGAGATTAAAAGTGAGGTTCAGGATGGAGAAGTTCGCTGCTGTACAGTAAACACTCACAGAAGGTCAGGGCGACATATTTTAAGGATGAGAATGGGTGAAACATGTACCCACCTGAACATCACTTATGTCGGGATGACAATCTTATATTCGCCAGCAGCAATTTGCTTTCAGCACTTCCCCAATAACTCTGACAAAACTCAGTGTTTATTTTTGGCTCATAAATCATGCAGGTCCGTTCTGAATCAACTCTTACAAACACCCACAGCAGGTATTTTATATGTGATTGTTCTGAATGAATTTCCTGATTATACCTGTTGATGTGTCTGTATAATCAGCCAGTATTCACATTCAGTTTGCTTTGAGTGAAGTTTGTGTGTGGTGTGTTGTTGGAGCCATACAACAGTCCCAAACAAACACACACATAAAGTTGATGTGCCCAGAAGGTACACAGAAGGCAGCATGTCCCGATGAACATTACAGTCCATCCAGGGAGGAAACTATTGGATTAGTATGCACAACACATTTCAATCTGTGTACAGGTGTTATAGATATTGGGAAAAACTGGATACTGTGATATTTGCAGCATGCATATTTGCAACCACTACAGATCCCTTTTCCTCTTGTTCTGCACATCATCATGTTTTTTTCCTTCTTGCACTCATAACAGTGTATTCTGGGCAATTTTTAATGGTTTGGATTTGGGTGGATTTGATATGATTAAATATTTAGCCTCATTTACATTATTTATTTATAAGTTAGCTTAGGAGCTCTGAGTGTATACGTGAATGATTTGCTATCTGCTCATGCTCCATAATTGGAAATCTTTTCTTCTTCTTTGTTGCATTGTGTTGGCTATATGCTCGGAGGAACAATAACACACAAACACACCAGTGCGCACCTGTCTACCCACAAGAATGGACGTCTATTGTCTTATATTTTAAGTTGTCTCTTGCTGCCAATACCCAGCACACTTACACTCAGCATGAGGTCCGCTGCAGCACTTTGCGGTGCGCCTAATGTTTACTACTGCTGGTGTTTACAAGTCTGCTTAAACAAAAACCACCAGCCGTTTAACCACGGCACCTACCTACCGCCGCCAAGCATCCAAGAGTCTGTAAAACCACTAATAACTCTTGTTGGCGGAGGGGAACATACAGAAAAGAAATAGTGCCATAAAAGTGTGCGTAATTATGATTTAACAAGTGTCAATTGGAGTTGGCTGCAAAAGGCGTTTCTAAGAAAGGAAATGTAATTAAACACGTTGTTTCATGCGGAGGGATTTCAGCGGGATGAGCACTGTTGTGGAAGCAACAAAGCCTAATTAAAAGCTATTTTGTTTAAGGATGAGAAGCACATTTGTTTGTGTGTTTGGCTGGGTGTATAAACGTATTTTTTTTATATGTGTGTGGCTGTCTTTACTTTAAAAGCCTAAGAAGCTGCTGGCTCAACATAAGGGCCCAAATGTTGCCAAAGGAGCGCTGCACTGTAAAAACTATACTAGCATAATTAAACTCACAAATCTCCCTCTCTGTCTTCTTTCCCCTCTCTGACCCCCCTCCCTCCCTCCCTCCCCCCTCTCCCCCTCTCTTGACTTTGGTCTGTCTCTCCTAGACTTCTGTTTGATGAGTTATATAAATACTATCCCAATGGAAAAAGCGCGTAATGGTACAGACATGGTACAGACTCCTGTCTTTGAAGGCATGTGTGCATTCATAAGCGTGCGTACACACGCACACACGGCAAAGACAGACACCCATCAGCCTTTGCTGCCTACATGTCAAGTGCAGAGAGAGAAGTAGTGAAAGGAGGAGAGAGGATGAAAAGCGGAGATGTAAAGACCAAAAATGTTGGAAAAATGAAGCAAAAATAAAAAAAGTATGGCCCATCACTGCATCTCTTACTGCCCGTTTTATTTCCAATTCCACAAAACTGAGTATGCTGCAGCAGCTCTTAGGAGAATGTTATTCTTTAATTTTACACCTTTGTAATACTGATGCTATATTCTCTTTATTTGTACTGTGGCTTTTTTGATTGAACGTCCCCAACCTTTATCTTTTCTCATCAAATCCTATGTGACAACATTAGTATTACTTTGCTGGGTTGTATTTTTTTTTTTTTTTAAAGCTTCAACATCAATATGCTAAGACTCAATGCAGCCCATATTGTCTCCAGTTATGCTTAGCTAAAAAGTCAATAAGTGTTTGAAACAATCAATATACCAACGAAGTAACTGAGTGCGACCCCCGTCTTGCAAACTTTAGTTCCCCCCTACTCCATATAAATGTCAATAAATGAATACATCAATAATCCATTTGAACATAATTCTGCATGAAAGGACAAAGAAGTGTATAAATAAATCTGTAAACCAGATTAGACGTCATTCAGTGTGTGTTTGTGTCTTTAGCGTATGAGCTGAGAGTCATACAAACCTGTAAGTAGTCTCGCCCTGCTCTTTCCTTCAAGGGTTAGTGGGATAAAGAGGATGAGAAAAAGGGAGAGATCAGTACAGATTGGCAGATTAGCATTATAGCATTATACAGATGTTTCCACTAATGGGTATGGAAGGCATCAAGCCAAAGGGAAAGCAAGAAGAAACTTGAATTATTTCTGAGCACATGCAAGCTATGGCCATGCACAGTAAGGCTGAGCATTAGCTAGGGGACAGACACAAACAACAGAAATAAAAATAAATAATCTGATATGTGTTTATGTCCTAAAAAAACCCACTTGGTTTTGTTTAATCCACTGGAATTTATTAGTCTCACAATAATAATTAGCCCATTCTTTTGTTTATGTAAAATTGGCCTCTCCCTGGATGCAAGCATGAGTATTTATTTAAAATCTACCCCTTCATTAAATAACACCTCAGCAACCACCGATCTGTCATACAGAAAGGCATTTAACCACTAACTACTTGCTCTGCATGTGTGGAAGTGTCTGAATGTGGAAAAAAAAGGTGTTAGAGGTTATGCATGGCAAGCAAAACATCCCTATGTTATGCCAGGCATGCTCACAGGGGAAAAAAAATTGGTTGCAAAGCTTCACAGCAATAGCTGCACCGATGAGGATGAACAGACACCAGCTGAGGAGGAAGAGACGAGCAGCAGCAGCAGCCATGTTTGTAAGTCTGTAAGTTGTTACCTACTTGGCGGGGCTGCAGGTATGCAACGCCTTCAAATGAGGCTTCCAGGTAGCAATGGAAACCGAGTTCTCATCAGCAGCATAACTACGCCAGACACACTACGTGCAGGATAAATAAAGTAATGATGATTTGAACAATGGACGTAGAGGAAGGAAGGAGGAACAAAAGGGTGGTGAGGGAGGATCGTTTAAGTTGGGCAGGAAGTGAGAAAATGAAGGTGAGGAGGGGGGAAAAAAAAAAAGAAAAACCGGATTAGTTTTTTTTTTCGAGTGGGTAGTGTTGATGCACTGCGGTTGGGGGTTGCTGGAGGGTGGTGGGGTGGTGATGGTGGTGCAGGTGGAGGGGATACATGCCTGAGGGGGGGGGAGGGCGCTTTGGTAGTGGTGCCAGGTGGCTCGGAGGTAGGGACGAGCTCCGTCGGTGGAGTACAGACGCCAAGCCGCCTGGGTGGTGGGAAGGGGGGTTGGGGTGGGGTTCGGGAGTGGGGGGGTGAACAGAGATGGACAGGACACACACACATAACCATTTATACACACACACACACACAACACACACACAACACAGGAGGGGAGTGGCACAAACATGGTGAGGAGAAATGAACGGAGATTCACGTGAACATGTAACAAAAACAGGGTGCTGTAGTGACTTGTAACCAGCAGGCAGCCATATTGGAGGTCAGTGAGGTTTCAGTAAGCAGCTTTGCTTAATTAACTGTCAACTTTTAAAAACTTAGTTGACACAGCACAGTGTGACATACAAAATTACCAATGTCCACCGCAATAATTTCCTTAGGTTCCTTTTTTTTTACATGTGTAGTTGACCTGAACCTCCTCAATGGCGTCTAGTTACAAAATCTATGACACAACACAAAGTCTCAAATCTAAACACTTATTTTAGGACTATTAACACCGACTACCTGCCAAATGCTGGTCAGACAGAAAGAGATATTAGAAATGGAGCAGCTGACCAGCTGAGGCTGGGAGACAGTGGTAATATCCTGCCCTGCACACAGACCGACACACACACAGAACAAACGAGTGATTTAAAGCAGGGAGAGCTGTGTGTGAGATGGAGGAGTGAAGTGACAGACGGGATAGTAATGTTATCCGCATCTTTACAGACAACACTTCAAAGCAGCTTCCAAGTTTCTCTTTACCTGTTGAGGAAAATGTTATGAGCTTGGCAGAAAACAGACAATGAACAGGTACTTGATACACAGCCAATAAAACAGAAACAACATCAAGACACACACGATTAATTGCTCACTTAGTGGGTTATTTAACATCAGCTGGGTTCCAACTGGTTTTTGTCAAGCCCAGCAGATATGTGTTGATAACAAGGCGCCCAGAAAGCTTGTACGCTGTAGTGCTGATTGATAAGTTCGCGGCCTAGTGTAGGATGAGTTGTGTCGTTGCACATGCAATTCATGTAATCATGATATCAACACTGGTATGATCAGTGTACACTGTCTGAGAAAATGGACAGTCTTGTTCTAAAGGACGTAAAGCCCATTGAGATGTGTCTATGAGAACATGGTGACACACAAATGGATGGGCTTCATTTTTACAGTGAAATGTAACTGAGGCCATTGACAAGTTCCATGACATGATATAAAATAAAGAACAATAACTCTGACACAAAGCCGTGTATCTGTGTTCAGGGGTATCATGTGTCCTGAAACTCCTCTGGCTTGATAATAAGCAGACTCAGACTAACAATAATCCATATCTGAGACACTGAGACAGACCCTAGGAGAATTCTCCAGCAATCTGTAATGATGAATGTGACTTGGGTTCACCACATTCAAACAATGATAGAACAATCCAAACACCCATAGTCTCCATCTCCAAAGAAAACAACATTATTGGGGTCTGCATCAAGGTGATGGCCCGCGGGATGAAAAAAGGGTTAATTCCCTGGAAAGAAGTCACACATGCATGCAGGGGCCCATAGATCACTGAAATCAAAAAACGTCTACCAGGAGAATCAACACTGGGGTGATGACCCCCTTTCATCTTCTTCCAGGAAATGATCTGTATGTTTATTAATATCGGTATATTTCTTTGACTGACTCCTTCTACTTCAGGTCATGAACTTATCAATCAGCCCTTGTATTATAGTATCATAATTATAGTATCTCATACAGATAAAGGCTAAGAAGATTCAAAAAAATGGGACAATGTTTATATGGAAGGAAAAGACATACACACACACACACACACACACACACACATACATACATGCTATCACAGGAACATATTCTGTCGCACACTTCTGGGCACACACAGAGCAGATATTTATTACTCATTAGAAAGTAATGCAGCTGGTCTTGTCTATTACAATGAGGGACGGTTTAGAGGAGCGTCCGCACAGGGAATGATTGCCATGGAAACGGCTCATAAATCCCAGCAGTGTGTGTTGCTGTTGGACCTGAGAGATGACAGCGTGTCTTGCACACTCTTAGTCATCAGCAGCAGCCCAGTGAAGGTTAATACACACACACACACATATTAAGTGCACTCTTTATGAAACACCTTCACACTGATAGGAGATGTGCACACCTACACTCAACTACATATCGAACACACTCATCAGAGGGCAAAGAGTGGACACACTCATGCTTTTATATAGACATAGATACACAGAAAGTGAAGGACTTAGAAACAGTCAAAACAGACATGAACACTCACACATAAAGGGAGTGAGTTTTTACACTGATCCTCAGCTGTGTGTGTGTTTACCTGGATGAGGCTGGCAGCTGGGTTCCTTCTTTTTTCAAAGTGCTTCTGTCGATGCTGCTCCTGCACCTTCAGGGCAAAACCTGACCCCAAGATACCCTACAAACACAAAACACACACACACACACTGAGGCTTAAACTTGGAGAAAGGTCTGCAAATAAACAATGTGGTACCTTCTACCACCTTCTACTGTGAGCAAACACATAAATGTGATCAGTAATCATCATGTAATCATGATGTGTGGTGGACTTACAGCTGGAAGGGCGAAGAAGGAGATCCCCAAAAGAGCAAATCCAGCTGACAATAAGCGTCCTGTCCATGTCTGTGGGGTTTTGTCACCATAACCAATGGTCGTTAGGGTGATCTGAAAGGTCAGAGGTCAGCACTCAGTCAACCATTTATAACATTAAATAATTTAGTGTAGCCTACAGTGAATTATGATATTGGACAGTAAATATTGCAAACAAAGTTTTTTTTGCTATTGATTATTTTTTACAGGTGAATGGATTGAATGGGTTTTTATTTTGTAAAGCGTAAGTAATGCACAATTAGAGAGTTATGAGAGGTCGCTGTACACAGTGAATGAAGCGTGGATGTGTGTATTGCATGAGCTTCCAATTTTTCCACATTTTACTTATAACTACAAAAAGCTTGGCTGTAGGTTTGTTTTGATTATTAAGTGTGTCTGAACATGCAAGAGTGAGGTAAACAGTTTCTATGTAAACTGAAGAGAGAATGGTGCAGTGAGGGTTTCATATGATCAACCAGAATTCAACTAAATGATCTTTATTCTTTTGTTCATAAAATTCTTGATTTCAGAAGTCAATATCACGGCTTGCTAAGTTAACCTAGTCAAACTGAACCACAAACAACAGGCTTGTTGACCTTGAGAGTTTCATTGTTGCGTTACATCAGTCAGTTTCAGCACTGCTGCTAGACTTCATGACAATTTAGATCTTTAAATGTATTGAGAAACACTCAGCATTACAGATTGAGGAGATAAAATAGATCCTCAGCATGATACTGTGTACAAGTCAAAGGAACCTGATATGCCTTAAAAATAATGATAAATTTATCAATACTTATCAGACAATAACTTGAGTAGAATTTGAATATCAATGCCTCTAGTTGTCATCCCAATCAGACTGATGAACTCTATTAATTAGGAGGAACATGATGAATCATGGTGATAAACCTCAAAAAGCTTCTAGCAGGTGTCGACATGGACTGTCGGCGCACCTAAAGCCTTCGCCACCATCACAGCCATCAATCAAACATGCAACCCCACTATTGTTTTCCTGGTGAGTGCACACTGCCAAAACTACTGTAGTTTGGACAAAGCTTTTAGTCTGGCAACATGTGACTGTCATGGGACCCAGCTGCCTCTCAGTTAAGGTTTTTATCAGTTTATCAAAATATTACAGGCAGATAGAATTGTGCACTGCAGATTTACCTGTCATTCCATTTTCTAAATCTGTTGACGCTTCTTATTTTTCTCTTTGACAGCTTTTGTGTTGGCTTGTACATCTTCAAGTTTTATGTGGCTAAACTTGAGCTTTTTTTTAAAAAAAAGTGATTTAACAGCTTTTAGTGTGCAACAGACAGACAGATGTTCCAAGGGCGCAGAATGCAGGAACATGGTGTGTCATATTCCCACAAGCCTAAGAGGCCAGTCTCACCTGGCAGCAGGAGAAAATTGAATTTATTGATTGGGCCATTTCTACTTTGTGGTTTGTCTCTTTCCACATTTTCAAGGGATGATGTTGGGGGAAACAGTGCAGTACAGCCAGCCAAGTGTGACTTCAAAGACTATTTCTGCCCGTTCTTGTATTGCAGGCATCATTAAGGTCACACAGAAACTGTAAATGGGGATATATTAGCTGTTGTCAGATAAAAAGCAGCGTATTTCCACAGTTTCTTTCATTTTTAGTGGGATTAAAAGGTTGGATAATACCATGTCAGGCTTGGGAAACATGTGTTCAAGATATATTTCGTGATTTTAAAACAAAATGGCAGACAGTTAGAGAGCTTCCATTGTGTCCTGAAGCATGTGTGTGCTCACCGTGCCCCACCACAGAGCATCAGCATAGGTGGCAAAATCCTTATTAAATTCTTTCTCCACCAGATAGACCAGGAAGGAGGAGAATATCAGCACCAGGAAGCCTATGTACCAGGCGGTCACCAGCTCCTGCACAAGGTTTAACAAATAAAGACATATTGATAACATTATGTTGACATAATCATTCCCTTTGTGGATAAGAAATAGTTTTCCTTGTGTAGATTTGAAAAGCAAATGATTTATTTCACTGTTTACTACAAAACTGTGATGGAAATGTGACTAATTGATCATTAGGGCCTCTTACCTTACTGTGTGCATAAACTACAGATCCAAGCAGTTTCCAGGTCCCTCCTCTGCGGTCCATGCGTACCATGCGCAGGATCTGAAGGAACCGAAGGCTACGCAGTGCAGAGGTGGCAAAGATGTTACCCTGGCTACCAGCTGAAACCACAGCAACTGAGGCGATAAGTACGATGATGTCTGGGGAGTGAAGGGTCACAGGTTCCACAATATTAGTGACAGGATTTGTGGTTGACTCACCTACATAGCAAATCCATCCATCCACTCACCCATCCATCCATCACCTTTAAAACAAACATTGATTCACTGAAGCCTGTTTTCATTTTCTTTTCTTTCTATTTCTGTCCCCAACCCTAAAACACCAAACTCCTCTCCTTTGCTAGAATGACATCATCCCAAAAGTTTAGTGTTTTTATGTTACATTGCAATAAAAAAGGCTCAGTTCGCATTGTGTGAATTTGATAGCATAGGCTTTGATGTACAGTCCCTAAAGCTTCAATATATTTTTCCCTAGAGGACAGACGACACACAGACCCACCTATGACACAGAACGGCTTCCTGGCAAACCGGAGGCGTCCCTGCCATCCTCGGTAGCGGCAGCAGCAGCCAGCACTCCATATCCTTATGATGTACTCCAGGCCGAAAACTACAATCATCACAAACTCCTACAGGACACATACACACACACACACTTATTTGGAAATTTGTTCAAGTGTAACAAAACCCATAGCATCGTAAAAACAGCCATAACAAAAGATCAAGGACTAAGTCTTTGTGTAACACTTGCACACACTAATAGATCCTATTCTATTTATTTTTGAAAATTAGCCAAATAAAACTCATTTTTAAGCGACTGGACTACCTGTGCTTTATAGTCAGTCACTAAACATTTTGACGTGTCCTGGCAGGAAACACGCAGGTATAATTATTAACATCACTAATGGCTGGAATCCATATTCAGTTCCTGTGCGAGACCTTTTATTACACATGCTGGCTTTGACTTCCTGTGACACTTCAGTGGAACAGAGCCATCAATAGTGTTGGCAGTTAAACCCGTGTTCTCCTGATGTGACCATTAAGATGTCTGCGAGGAAGAAAGGAACACGGCTGTGACCAAAAAAAAAAACACTTGCAGGTATATGTTCCTTTTCTCATGATTAAAATGCTGTGGGCTGAACACATCGTGGGATACACGAGTCTACTGTATAGGGTTTGTCTCACTGCACATTAGCAGCACTATAGCAGAGCTATTCTAAAAGTCATGACCTGCATACAACCTATGACAATAAGTTTTTATAAAGGAATAGTGTGTCATTTTGGAGAATATTAATTGTCTTTTCTTACCAAAAGAGTTACATGAAGATCAATACAGCCCTATATGAAGCCACAGCCAGCAGCTTTGTAACTGAGGCTAAAAATAACGACACTCCAGGAAGTCACAGCACTCAGTGCAGTCAAAGTGTTAGAAAATAAAAGCTCAGTTTAACAGATTAAACCGACATGTTTTGTGGACTGGTTAACAGATTATTTTGTTATATTATTAAACAACAACAGGTTAAATCCTCCTTCCCATATCGATACAAAGTCAAGCGAACTGCTTGTTATATTTGATGATCTGTGGGCTCACAGGGTTTAACAACCAAACAAAAACATAATGTCATCTGTCCAATCCATCGTGACCGAGAGAAAGATGAAATATAATTATTAATAATATTTGTTATTTAGCACATGTGCGTGTGTGATTGCCCTACCAGGATGAGCAGGCAGTGTGAGGAGAACTCCTGGTGAGCAGGGATGGTGGAAAACACAGAGAGAACCAAACATCCAAACACCAGGATGAACCTGTGGAGACACACACACAAATCACAAATCACATTATCTGTAATAATATTTAATCACTAAGTAACAGGCTTAGGCTTGTTATCGCAGGTAATGCACACATCTGCAGCAACAACACACACACACAGACAGAGACACATGCACACACAACTACACATGTAATAAAAGGATTATTTCTACCCTGCCAGACTACACTGAGCAGATTTTAGGACCAGACTAAATAAAGTTCTAAAGCTTCACTAAGATCCCTTTTATTGCTGTTAGTGTGGTGATTGAGCTGAATCACAGGATGGCATGAAGACAAACCAATCCGTATCACAGCAACAGTAGCTGAACATCTGCAACTTCGAGGCTATGCATTAAATATATTTTTTTCTGATTGCCTGACAGGATTATAAATAATGAATACCAACAATTACACCTAAATATGTTATTCACCTAACAGGGAAGATCCATGTCTTTCAAGTAAACCTTTTTTGGCACCATGCCACTGATTACATTCTTTTACAGGTTTTGCCTCTATCTTGTGTCTTTCTCAAGACCACCATGGAGAAATTAGGCATGTTAGCAGCAGGTATGCACAACACCTCCAACCAGTCCTGGAATCCCCAACATGTACACTGCATGCTTTGGCAATCCCATAATGTGAATGGATGACCAGGGCTCTCCTTCATCATGAGAATTGCAATGACTTTTCAGAGAAAACATCCTTAAACATTGCTTCCAATTACAACCTAAACACAGACTGCACTATTCTTCATTTTACCTCGTGCATTCAGAACCCTCCTCATTGTCGGACTGCTGCCCGCGAGGAAACCTCTCACTCCCTGGTAAGTCATATGGTAACTTGTGTTAATGAGCAAACAAATTAAAATTCATAAGGAAGCTTTCAGGCAACATATGCACCAGCTAGCAGTCCCAGCTTGATGCTGTTCAGAGTATCTCTGAACTGTTTTTTTTTTTCCAGAGATACCATCTGTCACTCTGATGTTTACAATCTTCTCTCTGCAGATTATTGAGTGTTTGTTTTCTGTGTACAGAATGTGCTCCGGTCCTGTTCCCCTCACAGAACCCTCAGCCTCTTAAATATTTTATGTTCTTCATTTACTCCTCCTGCCTCGCTTTCCTCCTCAGCTCCATCTCTGCTTCAATTCACTTCTCTGTCTGAACCCTCAAACCATCACCTCCTCTTTTCTGGCTCTCCTGTATGATTGATGCCACCATTTATTTTACACATGATCCACAAGCAATATGAAAGGAACTGTGAACCATGTGTGTACCTGTGGCTGAGTAACAGCAGAGAGAGAGAGAGAGAGAGAGAGAGAGGACTGATGTTTTCCTGACTTCCAGCTCACATCTGCAACTGATACTGTCTCCTTCACTAATAGCTCTTCACTGTCATGCAGACAGACAGCCTGTGTATGTAACCACTCATTCTCAGCACTATACTAACTTAAGGATACATCCTCTTTTGGTCTGACTGCACAATATCAGGCTATACCCTCTGGATTAGGGGGTATTGGTGAAATTAGAAACACAGAGGCAATATCTTGTTAAACTGGTGAACTGATGCAGAACATGCTAACACAATCGTGGACCTCTAGAAAGCGGTCTACAGCAGTGACCACAGAACACCTTCTTCATTTTGAAGAAGAGGTAGTAGACTAAGACCTGTGATCACCTTGATGCATACATGACATGTCTGCTTGGAAGAAACCATTAATCTGCTCTGGCCAATGATTTTCAGGACCTAGCCAGCACCGGGTAACCCATGTACCAGGCACACAGTCAGCAATTACACTCTAGTGATTTGTTATTGTGCAGAACTGCATGGCAGAACATGTTATATATCTTACATTCTGTGTGTGGTGATGGTGACCACCCCCTTCTTCATTAGGACGAAGAAGCGATATGCATTTACACAGACAATGTTGAATTGCAATTATCTTTCACCAGGCATGTCATTTTAATAGAAACTTGTTGGTTTGGAAAGAAACTGAATTTCACCCATTTCATAAAGGACATGCTTTAAAAGAGAGCAATAAAAAGCCTAGCTGAATGTCAGCTTAAAAATGAACCACTCTCATATGAACACTTGTACATTTTCAAAAGGTCTTTTTTCCCCAAGGTCTCAGCCTCAAATAAAAACCCTAATGTTGTATCTCTATTAAAATTTCAGAACCCTGAGTGAATAAATAAAGAGTGAACGAATACAAATCAAAGTGATTGCTGCATGCCTGAATATGCTTACTGGAAAAAAAGAGCATTATTTCTGTGGTTCAGAGACCATGATTACAGCCTCAGGACAAAATCAGTCCATCAGCTGAAATTGAAAAACTCATACAATTTCCATTCAGAAGCTATATGTTCAAACACACACATTTGTCTTTAATGGGAGCAACAACACAATCTGCATTCAATATCACATTCAAAACTAATAGCAGCCTATTTCTGCCAACTGTCCACCAAATGACCCCTGACTTGGTTTGGTGGACAGGTGATGCTGTTGTTGTAAATTCAGAAAGAGGTGATTATTGTTTAGATGAAAATTCTGACTCCACTGTGCAATAATATAAATAATGGGCAAAAAACAAATACACTCTAATGGCTTTCAAGTTGTTATAATTTGACATTGTTCATCATCTCAAGATGCTTTCATCACATAATCAATAACTCTTTATGCTCTCAGAAGCACAGTGTGTGTGTGTGTGTGTGTGCCATATTATCAATACATGATGAAACTATTCAGTGGGTGCAGACAGACTGTGATGAATGAGAAGCTGCGATTGAAAGATGGGAGCCACATGACACATGCAATCAATAACACTGTTGCATTGACCAGTCCCTTAGGTGAATTAGCCACTTCAACAGTCACTTATAGAGATTAACTGCTGATACCGATGCCCTGTGAGTCAGATAACTTCGAGGCTATGCATTAAATATATTTTTTTTCTGATTGCCTGACAGGATTATAAATAATGAATACCAACAATTACACCTAAATATAGCAACACAAGGGTTTTACATGTCACAGCTCACAAGTGATCACATAAGCAGCTCTTTATCAAAGGCCGACTACTTATTCTAACGGAGATATGAGTCAGTTATTGAGGTGGAAAAACTGCAACTTTGTTCACAGAATTGCAGACTCACTGGACTCCTTTTATTTTTCTATTTTGAGTCTCATCTCATCTTTCCACCATCTTCCTGCATGTGATCCAGAAATCAATCTCAGGACGCCATGTTGAAAGATGTGTCTGTTCCTAAAATGCAACTCGAGAGAAAGAGAAGAGTGTTTTTTTTCTGTTGGAACTGTAAGTGAGGATGTGCAGTGTATGCATGGAGTTGTCTTACCTATAGGTA
This sequence comes from Parambassis ranga, assembly GCF_900634625.1. Taxonomy (NCBI): domain Eukaryota; kingdom Metazoa; phylum Chordata; class Actinopteri; family Ambassidae; genus Parambassis; species Parambassis ranga. The sequence goes on from NC_041035.1 coordinate 6,706,185, forward strand.
GGAGGGATTAACACATAAGGATAGGAGGAAAGGAATCAAAGAGTCAAAAGAGAAGATGGGTCTGTAATGTCTAAAAAATGCAATATGATCCAACGGCTACACTACAAAGTGAGTAAGGTAGCTGAGCACAAAGACTGGAACAAAACTGAATAGACATGTAATCTGGGAGTTTCCTATATAAAATGGTTTTCTTACAGGAAGTACCTGGCAGTTATTTATGTAAACAGCTGCCATATAATTGTACAGAGAAGTCCCAAGTTGAAAAAATACAGAATGAGCACCCGCTTCAATACATATGGCAAAGACAAAGTACCTCTGACTTAATGCTGATGAATGACCTGGGGACTAGCAGACCAACCCATATACAGCCAAAAACCTCCCTGACAACCCTCTCTGACAAAGAACGCCTGGGAAGCCTGAGGAGTGAGAGGTGAGTGTAAGTAATCAGGCCTTTGGAGATTTGCAGCCTGGGTATGCAGGACTCATTACAAGTATGAGGTCTTAAAATGGAAACAAGATTTGTACAACTAGAAATAAACAGTGGCTGCATGGCAGTGTGAAAAATGAATTTACAGTTTAATTAAATTAAACCTATGTCATGTGTTGGACTGTATTATTTCCAGGCAGTCAAAAAAAAAGTTTAGTAAAGTCTTATGAAAGGTTTAACAGGGATAAGACGTCATATAAAGGTATCTTATGAAATCTATTGGACTGAGCAATAAATAAAGACACACACGCACACAGCCTTCTACACATGCCACTGCACATCAGAGAGAGAGAGAGAGAGAGAGATTTGTATTTGACTTAGCTGTTTCATGTGGATGATAAATTGCCACTGAAAAGACACATCTAAGTGGAAAAAGATTTAAAATCATCAAACACTTACAGCAGAGCGTGGGTTTTGTCCTTGGTGAAGCAGTGTTTTAAACATGTAGCATGTAAGTATGTAATCTTTGAGTGAAGGGGCGCACATGTGGGGTTTATACTGAAATACATTTAAAAAAAGCGTGTGTGTGTGTGTGTGTAAGCTCTGGTACGTGAGAGGTCAAGGTTTTCCACACAATACGGTTTGATATTATTATCTATTTCCTTCTTTCTTTCTGTGCCAACCATGCATACCCCTTCAATCAGGAGAGAGAGAAAGGGAGGGAAGGAGGGAAACATAGGGAAAAAGAGAAACCTCAGAAGATTTGTCACTTTGGATAAGCAAATGAATAAATGTCTCATAATCTCAAGGTAACAAAGTAAACAAACAGCTGATCCAAAGGTCTTGGAGGGTGAAGCACAAAAAGCAGCGGACAGGCGAACATGCTGAATCATGTAAACGAAAACACTATAGGAGTGAGGTCAGCAGGTTCTCTTGAATGAAATTACAAGGGATGATGGGAAAAAACTTCGACATGCTATAAATATAATTTCGTCTTCTAGGAAAGGCCTCGAGGTCAGTCTCTTCTTTCTTTTGTGACTCATCTTTCTTTTTCTATCTGGAACTGTATCAGCTTTCATTGCAGTGATCATATATTTATCAATACTTATTCATATGTGTTTTCCCCAACTCACATAAAGCAAGAAGGAGGAGGAGGATTGACACGCTGGATGATCAAAGAGCCGGAGGAGATGACAGCGAGAGAGAGAGAGAGAGAGAGAGAAGAGAAAAAGGCAAGATGAGGTAAACGGGGGGAGGTGGAGAGGGAGAGGAGGAGGGAGACAGGCCGATTTCTTGCCAGCCGTCTATTAGTTAATCCCTGTGTTTATCCAGCCGAGTGCAGTATCTTACCTGATGATGGCAGCAATAAAACACATGGTTTTATTTCTAAGCAACTACTTGACCAAACAGAGCCAGGCCAAAGACACGGTGCTGCACAGGCCAGATTTCTCTGCACACTTCTGAAAGGTTTTCTTCATCAAAGGACAAAAAGGTGAACTGTAATAAGAGTCGCTCTCGACTTCACTTCAGAATGGAAGTGGAAGGAACACAAGTACAAGGAAGGCAGATCTGACCTCATGCATGTGTTATATCTCTATTGATTATACACCATCCCGTCACCCTGAGACGGTCAATGCATAGCATGAAATCAATATTTTCATATCTATAACATTATGTCCATTGTGTGTAATATAGCAAATACCACAAAGGCTGGCCTAACATATCAGACTTGGAGCCTTTTGTGGTGTCACAATAAGCATGGTTATATTATGTATATATGTATTTTTGTTGTTTGTTCTCCTGCTTCTATAAGAACAGCTGGATGGTTTTAGAAAGCTGTTCTACAGCTCACATTAGAGCTCACGTTAAAACTGCCTGAAAAAGTGATGAAACCATGATTATACATGGTAGTAAGAATGCTCACAGCAAATATCTAATTAGGATTCTCCTTGAAGTCAAGAAATGATTCTGTTGATATGACAACTTTCTCTTTTTTGGCTTATGTAAAGTGAGTGGAATTTGTGACTCAGTCTTAATTATTTATAAGATGCAGTGCAGCTTTTTTTGTAGCAGTGGTTACAGGTAATACTTTGACACCACACAATGCAGCTCTAAATAATACATATATCTTATAAACTTATTTTTATACTGAAAACTACATTTTAAAATGTCAAAATCACCTACAAACGTAGCAGAGGAGGATTATCTAGTATGACTGAGTGTTACAAATGGTTTACTAGTGTAAGAATGAGCTGTTTGTTTTTTGTATCCAAACTCTAGAAGCCACGCGACCGCAGCGAAGAACAAGAAGGAGATAGTAAAGTTTGGAAGAAGGGCAAAGAGAGAGAGAGAGAGAAAGAGAGAGGGAGACAAATGAAGAGCCGGAGAGAAGCCAAGTTTCCATGATGATGTGGGATGCACTGAAGATGGGTGACGGGTGCGAAGAGTCGGAGAGCTCTGAGTGTGTGTGTTCTCACCAACTAGACGCAAGCTGACATATAAGCCAACAGCTAACAGGGTTCATAAAAATACTGGCTTACAGACACACACAATACATCAGATTCCTATCAGCACCCATCGCAGCACTGATACCGCTCCAAGACTCCTGTTCTGAGAACTGTGCTGCAGATGTCACGGAGACAGACGGAGAATGGGGGAAAGAGCAAGAAACTGACAAAACTGTACTTGAAATTCAATTATCAGCTCATTTTGAAGACACTTGTAAGAAACAACATAAAAAAATAGTCAGTGATGCCAGTGAAGGGTATACCAATGCTGATGATCATCTTCTCCCTCTCAATCTTCAAATCAAAGACTCTTTATCATTTGATTTCTGAGAAATCAGAGCGTGCATAAACACAGAGTCGTCTAAATCAAACCAAGAGCCAGGAGAATTAGAGGCACCGCTCTGCCTCTGCTGCGCAGTTAAAAAGCCTGACGCTATCTGCTTTACAATAAACTCTGCTTAAATTCAGCAGATACACTTTCCTCCTTCTTCTTGATGTGGTGTAAACACTGCCATTTTCCACTTAGCTGAGCCAGCAATACTGTGCACATAATGACAGAAAGTATTACACCTTTTGTGTCTTAGGAAATCCACCGGGCTTAGCGAGCAGCTGTGATTAATGCTATTTAACTATGGGCTAGCAGCATGTGCATGAAGGCTCATTACTCAGGCTGGGCTGGTACAGTCCAAAGAGAGCTATGATTGAACCAAGCACAATGCCTGTGCAGTTTAATTGAGCTCAGTTAAGCCAAGAACAAACTCCGATTTGTCAGGCACCTATTGTTGCTTTTTGTCTGTGTTTTGGCACGCCGTGTATTTTCGGAGGCTAATTTGGACAGCACATTAACTTCCCCACCTTTTCAATATGGGTTTTAAATTAGGAGGTGTGATCTCTATGCAGGGAAACATTTAAATTTAAATTAGGGTATTGGTTTAATTTATTTTTGTATAGTGCCATTAAATAACTGACAATTAAAAATGTACATTAGGTTAATTTGTTTTTGTCCTTTATGACATGAAAACTTCTTGGTAGAGCTGACTACAGTAGAGGATAGAATATTAAATAAAGTCATTTTACACAGGAACAGAGCCAATCTGTTGACATGTGTTGAGCAAATACTTTTCCATGTGAGAAAGAAAGAATGTACAAAGCCCTCCGAGGAGAGCAGCTCAAAGCTGTGTCAGCCTCTACAAACAAAATGACACATTTCTGCATAATCTGAGTGCGGAGCGGTTGAATTTTAACCACCACATTCTCTGTATCTCTGTAACTTCTAACTTGTAAATATGTATGTAAGGTCACATTACAGCATTGTTAGAGCAGCATGGTGACTTTTTATTAAAGCTCTGACTGTGGAGAGATGTGAGGATATAGAGGAAGAGCAACTGGGCCCCAGTTCAGTTCGTGCCCTGCATCTCAAGTCGCCAAGGCGTGCTACATTTAATTGGCAAATATATTAACTGAACTTTATTCACTACTTTTCCTAAGTTGTGAAACACTGGGCTATTTGCATTTTAAGATATCAGGCCCCTTTCAATCATTTATTGAACCTCTCTATGTTGAGCAGAAAAGTGTGTTTCAAAAGCCGAGGAAACATTTGATGTGCGTCCCTCATACGATCAGTTCAGCAAAGGGATAATTGGACAGTTTGGATTGAGAAAACATTACAACTCAAGAGCTGCCCGGACCTGTGTGTAAAAAGCCTTCTGCTCTGAAACTGTGGAAGTGTGGGTGAGGGAATTAGAGGGGTGAAGCTGTGCTGTTGAATTGCTTTGGTGGAGTGAAGTCAGCTCATTAGGCCAACAGATGGCTGACTGGTTCCCTGAACACGAGAGAGAGAGAGAGAGAGAGAGAGAGAGAGAGAGAGGGAAACCAAACTGGGGAGAGGCTGACTCAGCACGGCTTATGTTAGTGTAAGTGAGTGAGAGTGTACTGTATGTAAAGGCTCCTTAGAACGTGTTGAGTGAGCGTGTGTGCATAAATATGCATGTTTGCTGTTATTATGGCGCTCAGTCCAAGCAGCCATCAAGTACGTCAACGCATGTATCAGCCCACATGGCTCCATCTGTTCTGCTCCTTCCTGCCCTCCAACTGTTCAGGTTGCACGATACCAGCGAAGAGTGTAAAGTTTAAACTGTGTGTGTGAATTCCAGCATCATGAAGAAGTGATGAAGAGTCTTATTGATACTCTGTCAGCAGCTGCACCTAGATACAAAACCAGTGACAAAAAAAACAGTGCTAAATAAAGACTTCTGATCACTCCACCTTTGCTGCTCTTTTCGCAGCATACGCTTCACTCATTAGTTGAACAGTGTGACCTATGCAATGACGTCTTCTCCCTCTAATTTACCACTAATGAAGTTAAGGAACGATTCATTACCTGCTGCTGCTGGTGCTGCTGCTGCCGGTGATACAAAACATGTGCGCTCCACCAGCAAAAAAAAAAAAAAACCCTGCATCGAATCAATGAGTTTTTCTATTTAATTTGGTTTTAATTAGAGACTCTTTGTAGCAGTGCACTATTTCCTGAGCCAATGTTAAAATTATACAAAATAATAATACACCATGACGTGTTTTCTTAACACATTTCATTCAATTGCATTCGTTTTACTCATGACACTGAATAATGAGGTGTTTATCTTACGTACAAACACATAATGGCTCCAAAGCAACCTGAAGAGGAGCCGTTTAAAACAACGGCACAAGTGCAATTTTAAGAGACCCGCAAAGGAATGAAAACCAGACAAAAGATCAAGAAGAAGGATATTCTCCTCCATTTCCAGTCTAGTGGAAATGGGACGCAGTCAGCCTGCAGGCAAGACAGAAAATCAGCTACACCTCCTGTTATTATCTCTTTCCTCTTTTTTTGTCCTTTTTCATTTTTTTCCCTGAACACACATAAGGAAAAGATACCAAGAGAGCCACCAAAATAATATACACTTTACAATTACTTTTAGCCTCATGGGGAGGAAAGAAAACACACGACTTGACATCACACGTGGCTCCAGAGACACGTCTAAATAAGTTTTTAATATCTTGATGTACAGTGACAGTTTTTATAGAAGGTATTTAATTAAACCTACACCTTCCTCCCTTTCAGCACAGTATACAAAGTTGTGGACTTCTCATCATCCATCAACGTTTGTATGATATAATTAATATAAACAGCAGATTCTGGCACGTACATATAATTTAATGCAATACTTGCTCAACATTTGACGAAAAACAACTGATATAATAATAAAACTAAAAAGGAATAAGTGTTAAATTACCTTTGACAGGACTCACAAAGAAATAAGGATTTGCATAATAAATATTAGAACAATTAGGCACAGTAGGGTCTGAGAATCTGTTCATTTTTATATCAATAGATTCATCAGTCATGAAAGCTGAAAGCTAAGTCATTCTTTTATAAGTGAAAAAATCTCCAAGTGCCAAGCAAAGATTTTCCATTGTGGCAAAGAATTAACAATAGCTACAGTCAACTCATTATAAAAGTTATAAAGCACTGTTCTCAAATATTAACATATTAAATCATGTTTCTTTTTACATATTATAAAGTCTGTTAGATACAGAAAGAAAGTGTTTTGCTCTAATATTTCTTTTTTTTTTGTTTCATTGAAGGCCACCTGACCCCCTGACACCTGTAACGGTATTATGAAAGTAGTAACTGGTTATGTAGATATCTCTGCAGCACAATACACAGATGTCTCTTCCAAACAGAATAACAAAAGAAACCTATAAGTCCCAGGGAAGAAGTTAAGTGCAAGACTTTTTGAGAAAGGCCCGAGGAGGAAATACTGCCCTGCGCACCATTAGTGGCATGAGGGGCAGGCAAAGGAGGGATGAGGAGTCTGTTTCCTGACTGTGCATGCTGGACTCTTTTCAGCTCCATATATCTATGTTGTTATTGGCTGGCCAGTGAAATACAGGCTGGCAGGTTGTGCTGACTGCATGACTCCGGTCTGGACAGGGTCACTGCTGTTGGCACTTATGGGTAAAATACAGCAGTTTTTAACCTAAAGCTAAGAACCCAAGTTAGAAAGTGGCTGCAGCAGAGTTAAAGAAAGCAGAAAGCTGAGACCAACGCACAGCAGATTACACAGAAGGGAGCATATTCTTAAAATGAGTAAAATGCTAAATATTCTTTGTAGGTATGGCATTAGATGTATTTTTACTGAACTGAAAAGTTATAACAGAAAAAAACAGAAAACACAAGAATAATGGGGAAATGTGTGCAGCACAGAGCCAAAGCTTTAACAAGCAGCAGAAATGCAGACATTCCAGCAGCGAAGGAAAAGATGGAATTCTGGGAATGTCCTAATCAGCCAAGCTGATGGCCTCCAGATAAGATGGATAATCAGTGATAGGGACAAATGGCTGTTTGCTGATGGAGGAAGATGGGAGAAACGTGTGTGCGAATGACACCCATTTAACCAGATCAAAAGCTGCGGGCCGAGAGCCTCGGTCGGCTGTTTGATGTCTGATTGGTGGGGAAATTGTGGGCAATCTAATGTCTCGGTGCGTTTACAACATGAGTAACGTATTTGTTTATCATTGAAGGAGTGTGTCAATGAGATGTGCACAATGTGTCAGTGTTTTGTGTGTGCATATGTGTAACTCATGTGCTGCATCTGTTTCTATCTGGTCTCCCTGTGTGGCAGGCCACAGGGCCATCTGTGCATCTACGCTTCACATCTTCTCTGGCACTGAGTTTAGATACCTATTTATTACTGTTACTTAATATGAATAAGCTGTGTATTTTCAGGGTTCCAGTGTTCCTGAGGATACCCTAGAAATCATAAATTATTACTGCCAAGCTATATTTTCTGTTTCACAGCAGAAAGGTATTTATTACAAACAACCACATTGCAGCAAATGATGAGTGTGCCCTTCATTAACCAGGATGCAATACAGCCACAGAGGCCTACTGGTGTATATTCTGTTGTTATCTTGATATCTTTGGAGCACATTCCTCTTTCCTTAAAGGTAGGGTAGGAGATTTCATTCTGCCTTTTTGCCCTTTTTGTTAAATTAGTGTAACTTCTCTTTACAATCCGACAGCAACCAATTAGTTCGGCAGTTTCACATTAAACTGAAGAATATGAATCATCTGTGGAAGCTATAAAACGCTAGCCGGATTCGCTAGCCACATTTGCGTTCACACCTTGAAATCAAACTGGATACTGCCGGATTCGAGGTGTTTACACCCAGAAAAAAAACATCTGGATAGGCCCGAATCCCGCTTTAGCCAGATTTTTTTCCCCAATGTGAACGGGGTAATAGGGGGATTGACTCACTGTTTGAGCCCACCTCTAGTGGCCGTTTGAATAACTGCAAGCATCAGAACTTGTCACTTGTTGTCTTGATAATCAAGAAACTTTATCTTTAGTGTGTGGGTGTAGCAGAGGCTGCAATACCCTTGATGAAACTCTTCTTTTGGGGTGGGGTGGGGGGTGGGGTTCTGCTGAGTGTGCAGCTTTGTTGCCACACATACGCATGCACACATCTCCCACCCCCGTTCCACAGTCCTGTGTCACAGCCCAAACGTTATTCCAGCTGATTACACGCCAATTCCCATCAAAAGCAGCCTGCGAGGCTCTTCCCCACCCTGATTAACACTAACCACGCACTGCAATGTCTTCAGTATGTGTCTTTTTTCCATCAGTCATACTGCTGCTTCCTGTTCTTATTTTTACTCTTTACCTTGCAGTCACTCAGTCTCTCAGGTTTTTTACTATTTTCATCATTTCTTTCTGTCTATTTTTAATGATTTCCACATCAATTATTCAGGATTGTGTAAAAACTTTAAAGACACGGTCCTGATTATTCTGACAGATCTATGTAGAGTTTGGCATGATTTGCTTGTGCTATTTTATATCAGGATATTTGCCATAATTTATTGACAGCCTGATAAATGGCAAACTTTCAGTCATAATTAGCTGCCCTCAGTTGTTTTCCGTCTACACATGTGTCAGATCCAGAGGCAAATATCAGACAGATAGTTGTGCAGCTAATGTGTTCAAGCATTTGTGTTTGAAGGCTTAACTCAGTTATGAACTTTCTGATGATTCAGATAAACAAATCAGTGTAAGTTTGCAACTTTAGAGCCTTTGCTTTTGATTGAGGTCTGCACAAACACACAGAAGCACCAGCGAGCGTTGCAGCCACATGCCTTTACACTTGCGTCTCTGACTTAAGCTGTGCCCAGCTGTTGCACATTGACAAGACTGCAGCCAGCAGTGTGTGTCTGTTGCATGTGTGTGTGTGTGTATGTGTGTGGAGGACTGCTAGCTATTTCCTGAGCTGTCTGTTGTGATAGCAAGTGCAGCTGCTTTTTTTCTGTTTAAATACAGACTCCTGTGTGGCAGGACATTTAATGCTGTCATTGTGTATACAAGCTTGTTTGTGCTGAGACAACAAGGGATTATGTGATGCACTAATGTGTGTTTGTTTAAGCTACAGTTACACTGGTCTGATATGATTTGTCTGTGATGAACATCGCTTTGCTTCCATTCCCTCATTATCTAATTCATATTATCTTACAGTAATGTAGTATTGGTGGTGCATGAGCAGCTCTACACAAATTCAATTTAACATCTATCTACTGTAAAAAAAATGAAAATAAACTGAGTCACAAAAGCTTTTTAGAGTGATGCCAAAGTTTTTTAAACGATTTCCCATCTTCCAGGCGTCTTTTAGGCTCTGTTATAGTCTGCAGGCACACAATACAAGAGAGCCCCTTTCAGACATATGATATGTAACAGTGATCACTTTGCCATGTCATTCAAAGCTTCAATACACACAGCAGTGATGGAGAGACAGCGCTTAGTATATGTGGCATATTTGATACTTACATCAGGCTGCCTCTGTGTAAACCTGACCTCTCTTTAGCAGAACATAATTTGGAGATTCTACTGTTGATCACATTAGGTAACGAGTTTTATATCTCACTGGAAACTTTATTATTTATATTTGTATCAGTTGTTTAGAGAAGGTGTTACATTAACTTTCCATCATTCCCTCCATTTTCTTAACCCGGTTAACCTTTTAACCGGTCTAACACAGGGTTAACACAGGTTATATTAACTAATCTAAACTTAATTTAAAAGCTAATCTTTCCCAGAAACATCACTAAATCGAGCACTTTTGGTTAAAATAACCTTATTATTGCGGGACTTGGACAATGACAAAGCCAAAAGCAGCAGAGGAAAAGAGAAATATGATTGTGTGTGTGTGTGTGAGAGAGTGTGTGTTGAACTAATCAGTAACTTTAAGTCGCATAAAAAACTGAGGCCGTATGTTTCCATGCAGGATGAGCATTTGTGCACGTGTGCAGATTCACTCTTTGTCTGTGTTTGTGTATGCAAGTATGAGTAAGGGTGGTTTGATCTTTTGTTGGAGTGTGTAAAGAGATTTTCCATCCATTAGTATGGCTGCACTCCCAGACACACACACACACAGGAACATGCACTGTTGAAGGAAAGTCACTATAGGATCCAGTGGCTTCAGTAAACACAGTAGATAACTGTATACTTTAGATGTGTACATTTGGGATGTTGTTGTGTATTTACGTGAAATGACAACGCAGTGACAGTAAAGATTACTCACCTACTCGTCGTCACACAGCAGGGGACACGTGGAGAACAGACAGCAGACAGAAAACAGAGGAGATGAGAGGATTAGTGCACTAAAAAGAACTTCTGACTCTTCTCTTTTATGGCACAGACTGTATTCTTTACGTCATTATAGGAGAGATTTTGGAAAAAACTTGAATTGGTCATAATCTTGCTGCTAATTTTTGCGCAACCACCCCTGTTACCTTTTAATCAGTTGAGTATGTTTTGGTTATACATTAATGCATTAAAGATGGATGTGGTTAACTTCACCATGTCACAAACTGCCAGTCTGCTCTAAGAAAACCATAAATATGTAACTCAGTAGTTGCTCAACCGTCACACAGTGTTCACAGTTGTTGCATCATGAGCTCAGAAAATGAATTTCAGAGCCACAGAAAGGTTTTTATACCCTGTGATTTTCTATATTCATGAATATTTGGGATAATAATACTAAAAATACTGTTATTTTACAAACTACATCTCTTTATACCTGTTAGGCTCACCATCCACTAGCTGAAACCTATGATGTCATTTCTGTACTTTTCTGCATTAAAAGAATCGACTAAATGATGAATGAAGACCCTGTTTATAACCAGATGTGTTAAATGTTACTCAGAATTGCCAAAGATAACTACATGGAACTAAAAATGCTTCCAACTTGTCATATCAATCTAACCCTGTCCCATGCCCATTGCATACTGTTGTTACTTGATTTAAAATAAACCTGACATACAGTTTGAATAACCCTCTCAGCTGTGTGTGCACCATGCTCTGGACCAGGACTTCAGCTTCATATCATGACTATACATGCGTAATATAGAGCTTATTTGATTATTTGTGTCACCCTTTGTCTTTTTTGGAAAAACAAAAGCAAAATTCCTGAAATGTAAAGTAAATGTAATCACTGTTGCCCTGAAGGCGACTAATCTACACAGTAAATGTTTAATCATGGCTGTATGATGTGACTGCAAGAAGCCTGCAGCCTTGTTGCGGAAAAGAGCACTACGTAATGGAATATTAGGGGGTCTTGTGTCTGGCTTACTACTGTAGCTGTGTTTCATCTCTCCCTGAAACACACACACAAAACACAGTAGTGGTGTCTGCGAGCTGCCTGTGGTCTGGACAGCATCACAGGCTGCGGTCAACACGGCAGTGTCTGGGTTATACACAATTTACACTTGTCTTCAAACACACACAAAACGCACACACCAAAGTGGAGACTGTGGCTGTGTTAAGTTCACAAGTGTGTTTTACAATCTTGCAGTGAAGCGTAAAAAAGACAGTTATATTGTGTGTAGCTCAAAATCACAGATTTAGCTCAAAGGACAACACACAACATCCTCAGATTATAAAAGACAATTCCTCCTATCTGAAATTTAAACAGGGGATAGTCAGAGGCAACAACAGAGATTTGAAAGACACATGAAACTGAGTTGCTGTTTAAATCAGAATAATTACATATTTTGTAAATTCTAGATGTATAAGTGCTAAAACTACTTGGTCAGGTTTAGGTCAGTTTCCCACACACAGAGGATGCTAAGGTTGGTTGCTCAAGTGTATTTTCCAACCCAGCAGCAATGTCTGGCACTGAGAAATGAAGTCCAATAGTCAATCCCCATAGAATATTTTGGCTACCAACATAAACATGTCAGCCAAAAAACATAACTCAAAAATATTATTTGAAAATCATGCACTGTGCAACTCAAGTCAACAAAGACTGAGTTACACAGTGTGTGTGTGCGTGTGTGTGAGAGTCTGCAGACTCTCAGACGCATATTGCATGCTTCCCTTTAGACTTCTGTTACAGAGGCATGACCGTGCTGAGGTAAAAGAACTGATGCAAGTTATGAAGAAAAAGCACTTAGCAGTGCAGTCAGAGCATACAAACAGTTGATGGTCTACAGATAGAGGTGGTCAGTAACCACAGCAGAACCTGTCAGGACCAGCTCAGCCTTAGTGATCTCTGCAGGTTATACCTAAAGTGTGTGTGGGAGAGACCGCGTATGAAAAGGTTGAGTGGGCCTGTTTATCTGTTTGTCGATCTAGAACAAAAAAAGGGAAAAAAGTAAAGCCTCATTTGGTTTGAAGGGTCTTTTCTCTTTATCTGTGCTCACAAATGTCAAACTATATTAAAACACTCTTGGCAGCCTTGGGTTCTGTATGTCTTTGTGCACTGCTCTGTGAGCTTCCTGTTATGAAAATGTCAAAACCACCTGCTTGTATAACCTCTTTGAAAGCAGCATCTCAACAGCTGCTTTGGAGGCATCAGCCAGGCTGCAGAGTATCAGTCTCTTCCCACTCAGTGTGGGTAACAGGCAGGGTGTGGTGGTGTAAAAGATACACCTTCCTTTTTTAACTGCCCTACATTCCCTCTGCACACACACACACACACACACACATGTACAATGCTGTCTTCATATGAGTAATGACCGGACAATCTCATGTGGTCTTTGACTCTTGAACTTTCATCTCCACGTCGGCTCCCCTTCCCCAGGGCCCACACTGGTAGAGACTTCAGCATATGTAAGTATGTGTGTAAGTGCTCATTTCTCTCACAGCATCTGGAACATATTCCCACTTCACCACCGTTTATGGTAGAGCCATCACCAGCAGGATGCATATACATCTATGGAGCTCCCGGCCCCCAGCTCTCTGAGTTTAAGAGCCCCCCGAAAGAGAGGCCCTACTCGGGGGAGAGCCCCCAGCCAAACTGTGCCTCCACAGATGCACCCATTAACAGGCTCACTAACTGGGGTCACAGCCCTATTTAAGCCTTAATGGGTAGAAAGATTGAACAGGGGGCATTGTGCCTGGAAGAAATGTGACATAAACAGGCTTTTGGGGATCTGAACACAGGTGTACAGTTTAAAGCTTGAATAAAACGGTCTGCGTTTAAGTGTGATGATGAACTCTTGTCCTCCCACTCACTTATCTTTATGTCTGTGATGTTTAGGATCACAGATGTGATGCCACTACAAAGTAAATTGCAGAAGATCAGCACAGTTCAGCTAACAAGGGCTCTCTTTAAATGTGAATATATAAAGTGAAACTGCATGCACCAGGGAAAGCTGCAAAGCCTGTCTGTAGTCCTGTCAAAGTACTTATTTAACACAGTGAAGCACTTTTAAGGCACTTGTAAAGTGGTGTAAACATCATAAGTCTTTGGTAATTGTTGCCATGGGAAAATTAAAAAGAGCACGGGGAGAGGAGACGGGGGTTTGCATGACATACTGGAACAGGTCGACGAGTACACACAAGCTCTAAATCAGCCTGCTTAGTTAAACAGTGAGCGTCAGCGCTGGGTAATAATGAATACTCAGTGTGGATGCACGCCACACCTAAGCATGCTGCTTCACCTCGTGTAAGAACATTTTTGGGCTGTCATGAATTTTCCTGCCACTATTTTACTACTATTTATGGGAGTCTTGGAACTTCAGGAAGTAGCATGATCATTGTCCAGATGGCTACCACTGAGGTTCTTCTTGATCTGGTAGAAGAGGCAGACTAGCTCCCTCCATTTATGTTGACACCATCTGCATCATGATGTGTGTGATGAGTCTTTAATACCAAAGCAGATTGTTTTTGTTGTTTATGTGTATATATAACTAAATATATGTACAATTTGTTTGTCTTTAAAGCTGGAAAACAGCAGCCACCCAGCACAGCCGGGGTGTGACTGTGGCTTTCTGTAAAACACAGCCAAACAGACCACTGTGAGGCAACTCGTCTGCTGTTAAACTGCAGCAGGTCTGTTTCCAAACAACCTGTATCGGGGGAAAAGCACCGAGGTTTGAGGTCTTGTCCTGCTTCTATTTTCACTCTTTTACTGCCTCCATTCTGAGCTGTGGTCTCTACTGAACTTGAGATAACCTCTGTGGCAAGTGGAGCACTAAATGTGAAGTTCTGTCTCAACAACAAGGCTGTTTGTTTGGACAGTTTTTTTTGGTCTCATTAATTTTAACATTCGCAGCGAAGGGAATGAAGGAGTCTGCCAGGGAAGGGCAGAGGGAGGAAGCCGGGTCATGTCTGCAAACTGTTCTGCGGTCAATTATTTACATACAACACCAACTGACTGAATCGTCTTCTTCACATTCTGTTACTTACTGTTCTGACCTTTGGATTTTTATGTTGGACAAGGTTTCTGATAATTGACTAAAGAGAACTCTTGTGACAGAATATTTCATCTTACCCAACTGTGTCTTTGCAGAACAAGACACTGTTTTAAGCAATAAAAACACATGTTTCTGAAGTTAGCAGCACAGTGCATAATCCATCAAATGTAATCCAAAATTAATAACAACAAATGAATGTCTATACCTAATCTTACAGCATCAAAGTCTGTTGTTACTAAGGGTCTGAACATCCAGATGTGATCAGTTACATGCATCCGCTCAGACCCTCATTTCAGTTCATTGTCTCCTCACGCTTTTGCAAAATGAGGCTTGAATATCAGATCAGGATAAAATTATGATTACGGCTGCAGAGGCTGCAGAGATTCCGGTTTTTTGGAACAGGTCAGTGCAATATGAGTCAGAGACCACTGTGAAAGTGTGGTGAGTCATTTTATGAGGCTGCAAATATCTTCTCTGAGACAGATGCTGGTGCTGGAACATAGAAAAAGGAGCTTCTGCACTTTCTGCTCTGCAGTACCACACATTATCAGGATGATGCCACCAGAGGAAATCCCTCAAGTGTGCACAATGGTAACGATTACTCAGCCACTTACATGTTATTCCAGGAGTACTTGTACAGGCCAATGCTTTCAAAAAGAACACAAGTGACCGTGGGCTCTCTCAAGTCTCTAACTGTAATTTTTGACAACCTACATCTCCTTGATGTTAAAGTATGTTATCTAAAGAACAGAAGTGTGCATTTTATTTGATCCATTTTATATCTTACTTTCTGATTTCGACAGACAGAAAGGCCACAGCTGTAGATATGATATATCCATCAACATTACATATGTGATTCCCAACAGGGACTCAAAGCAGCGCTTCAGAAAACAACAGGTGATGAATATTGGTTTATCTTTGCCAACTTGAAATGTGGCTAGATTCAGACACACATGTTTTCAAGAGCTTGAAGCTTGAGCTGCCTCACCTTAAGCTCTTGAATGAAAATATCTTGGATGACTTCATCGAGATATGCATGTCTGTTGTATAGGTGTCTGAAACCTGAACCTGAAAATAACTTGATACCAGCTACAGTAAACTGCACAACATCTAGGTTTAGATTGATATTTGCAAGAAAGAGACTCCATATTGGCCTTACACTTAACTTTCACCAAAGACATGGAGCACAGTATAAAATCTTCATGGAGTGACATGTTGAAGAAAACAGCTGCTGCAGGCTGGCAGTGTGATTCTGCAGCGAAAGTGACTCAGGCAGCCGTAAAGAAAAGTCCAGCTTTCACCAGACACCAGCAAATAGCAGATAAAAATACTTAAACATTTAATCCTGCATCCTCAACTTAAGTAAATACACAAACCACCATGAAGCATTTTATGGCTACTTATCCTGCAAAAGAAAGGAATGACTCAGTTATGTTATGTGAGTGAAATCCACTCTTCTGTGTAGTGATGCGAGCCTTTTCCCTTTAGACCTACTGTACTGTGTTATTTTCCCTTCAGTGGTACAGTGTAGCTGGACACAGTCATACAAACATTATCATATGACAAACTAATAGAGTTACTTCTGGCCTGGCGCTGGTGGTGGGTAACCTGTTATTTCCTCTCTGTCAGCTAGCATGTCTTCTATGAGCGACTCTCTACCGGCTGCTAAGGATTCATTGCTGCAGCTGCTCTGAGGCTTCAGCTGTCAGCACGCACAAACACGAAACACACAAAATGTAAACACCCTCAAAGACCTTGAAGCCACCATTTAAAAAAAATGCACACAAACAAGGCTGAATTTTCAAATTGCTCTCTTAAAAAAGGAACTTTTATACAGTAATAAGCTGTAATGGTTTTCTCTGACATCTGCTCTGTATGTTATCGTCTTGTACACACACACGCAGACAGAATGCCCACACACACACACACACACATTAGATGTGCAGTATCTTCACAAATTAAATCACTCGGTTAATCTGTATCTGAGTCGACAGTTTTTCATGATGTACTTAGCAAAAAGTGCTGCTGAAACAAAAAAAAAAGATTGAATGAGAAATTGATTAAGGAGCTCTTCTCTTCTGTGGGCCAGCTGGCCTCCCTCTGTCTCAGCAGCTCACACTCATTCATCAACACGTTAATTGTTCATCAGCACAAACAATTCAAAATGATGGGGAACCCCCCCCACTGGCATCCTAACACACACGGAAATTTAAATCTATATTTGTGACAAAGAATGTGCCCCTTTACTCCAACTTGCTTTATCATTATTTAATTAATCAGAATCACTATAATTAACAGTGTTACTGTGTACTAGTGATTTATTTGTCTGACATTTGTGATGAAAACATATTTAAACACTTTTATTCCTGTTGACAAAATGTTTTCTGTTGTCATTCTTTTTTCTTATAATTCTTTCCTTGCAGTGTCTTCTGTCATTTCAGTGCCTCTCCATCCTACAGAGGATTTTCCCTGCTGGATGTATTTATAGTCGCCTGTCAGAGTGGAGCTCTGGATGTGACAGTCATTGTGGATCTGATCGAGTTACACATACATACGTGTACATGCGGACTGACATGTTTTTTGGAATCAGTTTTCAAACTAACGAAGTCCTCCAACATAAGTACACTGGGAGTTTGTCTCTTGCTTTTCTAAAATGACGCACACATGAGTGTAATATTTAGATAACCTGTTAACAAAAGCTAAAAAAAAAATCAATATTTAACCTATTTGTGGCAATGTTTGGCTAGGTTAAGTTCAGGCACAAAGACAGCTTGATTTACTTTGGTTTCCATGTGAAGGATGTAAGAACTCTGTTGCCATGGTGACAATAATAAACACTTTCACACCCAGGTTATGCTGTAGTCATGGTCGATATAAACAATGTTGATTATTGGATTAACGTTTTGTCGATCCATTCATCCTTCCCAAACTCCTCTTTATGACATTTACACATTTTTTTTCTACCAATTGACTCTGATGTTCAACCACATGAGGATATAACTGCAGTATGATGAGAAACATTAGAACCTTTACAGGAACGTTGTATCTACGTGTTTTATGTGTTTTCTGAGGTGTTGACAGTTTCTCTGGCGTGACTGTGTATATTCAGCAGGTGGTCTAACGGTGGGGATGCCATTACACTCACTAATTAGGTCACCCACAAACCATGGGAGCATCACATCAATCTCCCTCTCACTCACTCACACACACACAGCAACAAGTTATAAAATCAGACAGATAAAAAATAAACACTAATCTAAATGATACAAAAGTTTCACTGTAGTGGATCTAAAGATGAAGTGCCTGCCCGTATGCATCTGACTGGCCTCGGTCAAAGGTCAGCTCTGACATCAATTGTTCATGCCTGAAACATCTATAAACATCTCTAATCCATGCTGGGATTGGGTTGGGCTCAGTGAAGCAGGAGAGGGATGTCATCCTCCGCCATGTGAGACTGTATCCCCTCACTGCTTTCCTCTCATCGCCCACCATCCATGTCTTTACTTCCCTCCGTCACTCGCTTCACCCTTCAGTGCTCCAAAGTCAGGGCCAAATATAGAAACACAAAATGTCACTCTTTGACACACATTATTTGACGCATAAATTTGCTGTTGAAGCTCATTTGCTTCCACTGCGACCCATGGAAATGTGCTTCTGTATATTTTTAAATTAATTAATTAAATAAGCAAGAAGAATATTCAAGAAATGAAGTCAAATGATTTCCTAATAAAACAGGACTATGTTTTTTTTCCCCCCCATTAGACCGTAATTAAAATAGCACTAACACTACAACCAGGTGCATAGCTATAAAATATATTTGTAGTTTTAAACTTGCTTAGTTCTGGGCATCAGTGATGTTGTGTCTGCTACTTTTGAGATATGAACCAACTCTACCCTTCACTAAGCCAGCTCTGTGTGATACAAGTGTGTCTGTGTGAGACAGGTAATATCCTAAAGGATTAGCTCTCCTCCTCCTCCTGCCGCTATCACACACCTGCAACTACTCAAACCACAAAATCCAGCCCATACAGACACTTTAATCCTGTCTGTGTACCATGCTCTGAGTGTGTTTGTGTGGAGAAATGTGATACTGGACGACATTAATGCCATTAGATCTATAAGACCTAATACTTTGTCCATTTCTGTCTTAGTAGGTAATATAGGTGTGTGTCTCAAGGAGACATTTTAGCAGTTTATAATCTCAATTTACCATCATGCTGAGAAATAACACTACACTACCCACAATTCCAAGCCAGTGAAAAACTTAGCAAGAATCAGACAGACAGTTTGGTTAGTTTGAAGAGCTGTAAAACTCTAGTAAAAGGAATTTACAAGCCTTGGAGAATTTTTACACACTTCAGCCCAGATTTTGTTTCCACTGTTAAAAAAAGGAAAGAGGAAACAAAAATGGGAAGGAAAGATAAAACAAAATTGATAAAGATAAAAAAGAGAGCAGCACAAGTGAAGAATGGCACACATACACCAAAGCACATTATTCTGAGCACACACACACAGCCATGTACGTGCGTCATACTAATACAGGTGGTAACAAAGGAAATGAAGAAAGAAAAAAAATTGTGTATTAAAGCATCAGAACAAATGTGAAAAGCTGCTGGATATTCTTTATGAATGTATTTTCATCAGGCACAGATTTAATGATATTCACAGTTCTACAGTACTGAATGATTTTATGCACACACTACACTAGCAGTGTATTGATCAATACACATACACAACACAGCAAAGAAAATGGGATGGGGGGGGGGAAGAATCCCATGGAGACAGGACGACTATTTCTGGAGTCCATATCAGTCAGTGCTCGCTCCCTGGCGACTGCAATATTAAAAGGGAGGCAGGCAACTGGTGGCATGAAATATGTACAGCATCATTAGGAATGACCAATGAGTCCACAGAGAGGAAAGAGAAGGATAGGAGGATAAAACTGGATCTTTACACACTGTGTCATCCTGCTGCACTGCCTGGTATTATTAATATGCTGTGATGCAACAAGACGTGATGTGTTGCCATTAAGCTCATGCAAAAGAGGTGCAATAGTTTAGAAAATGCAATGTTGCGTTCCTTGAAAGACACTGTTATCCTTTTATCCTGTTATCCTATTTTAAAGTGATTGTGTTTTGAGCTGAGAAAAGACAACAAACATCTTTGTGCAGACCATTTGTTGTAGCAAAAACAGCAGAGGTATCGCTCCTTCACACTGAAAGCTTGCCAATGTTTCATATAAAAGGCAGCAGGAGATCCTTAGCTTTCACCAACACTAATTTATTCTGCAAATAACACAACAACAATACAACCTACAAACAGTCGCAGATGAATTTCACTCTGAAATGACATATTGGACAAATCTGCACCTCAAGAGCTGCATCCAGTGCAAGGCAGGAAGTGTGTTATGTGACTCATGCAGGGGATGAGATACACCTTCAAGTAAAGTTCCAGTTCCAGCTACTTTAACTATAGTAAATCCTGTCCTGGCTGTAGCTTCATGCAGCAGAAATTTACAAAAAACATGCATCTTAAATTTGAGACAATAATTGCTCAACTATCCTGATAAACAGACCAACAAGGTTTAAGGTTCAGATCACAGAAAGGGGTTGTGACACCTTCACAAGCCTTTATAGTGAAAGTATTAATTTGATGCAGTGGACCAATGACAGCTTCTCTTTTGTGCTGGACATTACAGCCAATGCATCACCAGATCACTTAAACAACCAATACATGTTGGAAAGCAGCAACAAACCAACAACTCACCTGATCAACACCTCCCCTGCTGATCTCAGAGAATCACTGATCATCTTGGTTTAAAATTTAAAAAGAGAAATCAAGTTGTTTCGTTCATGCATTCAAAATATCACTCCGCGCCGTTTATGTCATGAACACGTCAGGCTGTAGTAGGGATGGCCGGCCATGAGCCACTGAGCTAGAACACAAACTGTCACAGTGACAGAGCACAAGCTGCATTGACATTTGTAAAAGTACAGCCAGTACTGGTCAGCTGTAATGTCAGGCAGATAAACAGCACAGGAGGACACTAAATTCATTGACACAAGTGCCCAGAGAAGACAGTAAGAAGGCAAACTTGCAAATGCAAATCAGAATGTAAACATCAACATTGCTATTTAGCATATCTAATATTTAGATTAAAGTAAAGGTCCAGGTGTATCTCCCTTTTTACTGTAGGATGTATTAAGATATCCTGTAAGGTGTAATGATGATGTTTAGGGCTGCAGAGAAGCTTTAATACATCAGTAATTTAATGCACTGCCAAGCTGGCACAATAAGAGCACTTTCATACGTAACCTGTTTGACTTAATTAAAACGAAATGAGCTGCAAATGCCTTTTCACTGCACTTTGTTGTGAAAGCAATTAAACCCTGGTGTGGGCTAAACAACATGAAAATGAGGATTTGGATTTGAACAATTTATAGATAAATATACCATTATATCTGCTGAAATGTTAAACCATTATTACCATTATTTATTCATTATATTAGGAACATGCACCATGTGATAATGTCAGTCAGTTCCTCTCATCAGTCTGTTAGTTACCCTCTGTATTTTCACTGTAGCCACAGTAAACAAAGCAAAACAAACACAACTGAAACACCCACCAGGTAGAACACGTCTGCAGAGTTTTTGCAACAGCTCATCCTTGGTGCCTTGCCGATGCACACTACATGCTGCATCAGTAGCAGGTCATGAGGAGCCATTCTGTGCCATATTGTGCACACTGGGCTTCAGACTAACACAGGCATGTGTACAGTATCTATTATCTGGCCTCCATAAACAGCTTTAAACCAAAATTCTTCCAGTGTAAGGACCATGTCACTGTGTGCTCCACAGTGACTGATGACTAGCCATGTAAAAAATATGCCACAGTGAGAAGGGCAAAAACACTGGCATTCATGCAGTTTTCATTTTCACAGCTGAGATTGGGTCATTACAGCACACATAGAGAGAAAAGGAGATTGTCTGCGTGTGTGTTTGTGACTGATTTACCAAAGCCTGTTGTTTGTAGCCCGCATCACCATAATTACAATTTCAGGAAGACACTGTTGTAATACCTGAGAAATTGTGTGGTAAACTGCGCAGGCTGTGAAGCTACAAGGTTGAGCCGTGTAGCAGATGTGAAGTATGTAATTAACATTTAGACAAAGGGACTGCGAAGGTCAGGGAGAAACTCAGCAGAAGATGATGAGTCTGGAGTTTAAGGACTGACAGAGAGAGAGTGGACTAAACATGTGAGGATGCTCCATCAATATGCTCATTATTTGGCAACATTCTCCAAAACAATAAGTAAGCCTAATTAGATTTTATGGCATTTCCTTCACAGACTACAGGACTACAGTACAAATCCAAAACAGGCAGATTTACTTCAATTCTTTCAGCTCCTACCTTTTCTCAGGTGTAACCTACAGCCTCATCTTTTTAATTGCCTTATAATCCCTTGCTTATCTCTTTTTTTTCTGATTTACAAAAAACAATTGATAGATATAAACATGACAAAGCAGAGGACCCTCTGGAGACACAAAGAGAGAGTATTTGTATTTGTTAAATGGCTGGATTGCAGGAAGTGTGGCCCAGTGAGCAAAGCATTTAGAGGGAACAAATGCCTCTTACATATACAGTCAGGTTGTTATTGCCTGTAGATTGTTCAGAATCAGTACTGCTAAAATCAGGTTTGTGCTGCTGGATGTCAGTTTCGTAACCTTATAGAAGGTGGACTGTATGTATATTACCAACAGACAGAGGTAAATATGTCTCCACCTGAGAGCTCACAGGAGGAAATCCAGTGTTGAACTGAGAAATGATTAGCACACCTCAGGTTAACACACACACACACCTCAGGTCCATAAAGCTGGTTTCTCACAATCAGACAAGCATGTTCACACAATGCACCACACATTGTGGCATTGTGGAACAACAGCTAATAAAAACTGATAAGCATTTTAATCACAGTCATGTTAAAGACATTTTATTTACCTAATCCCATCAGGGAGGACAGGAAAGGGCAGAGCTTCACTCACTAAAGGCTAACTGATGTTAATCCAGCTTGTTTTGCTCTCTTGTGAAGGATTATTGGAATTCAACCAACACAGGGGCCACGGAGATGTGTCTGACGTGACGTCCTCCGACACGTCAACAGCATGTCACCTATCACTGCGTAGGCCAAATGTTGATTCGCTAAAAAAAGCTAGATTCCACAACTTCTTCACTCAGCTTAGCTTTTTCAATAGCACACTAAAGAAACATCCTTTCAGGCATATTAAATCATCTTCAAAGACTACTGACCTTTACTTAAAGAACTCGTTTTTTTTCATGGTCCTTATGCTGCAGACTCAGCAAGCAAACGCACTGCAGGAGCACAAAGCACACTATAGATTTTGCTGAAGAAGTGGATCTTTGTCTATAACTAAGGGGAAAAGCTGAGTCCAACATTCACTGAGATATGACAATATCCTGAAGCTAACACAGACTGGCTAACAATTATTATTGTCACCTTTTTAATTGAAACGTGTGGTGCTATAATGAGGTGGATACTGTAAGACATGTGACAATGTGTACCTTCATTTTCAACTGTGTTTTTGTGTATTATATGTTTAGAGATTAAGTAATAATCGACATTTCTGTGGTGTGGAGAGAGTAAACAAATGAGACCCTTCAAAAAACAAACGTTCTGTTCACATCGACATGCACACCATTATGTAGCGCCGCAGGGTTTCAGTGTTGTTTTGACTGACACAGTAGCCGTGGAGTATTTATGGTTATATACATTGTGGGGTGTCGGGTCAGAGCTGCAGGGATTAGCTATGCAGACATTAATTCATTCACTGGAGGATAAATCCCCTTTTCCAACACACTGGGGATTTAGCAGGTGAGCTGCGTTTGGAACAACTCCAACAACATAAACAAACACTAAGCTGTGGGCTGGATGCAGGATGCTACCTGCTTTTGTTATTAACGTTCATTAAAAGACCACTATTGTAAAACACTCATTTATAAAGGATGATTTACATAAAAAGAACAGAGATAATAGCGCAGGTCAAGCTGTCCTGAACTCCATTTTTAGACCGGATGAAAAAACAAAGAGGAAAAAAGTACTGCTCAGATGACTCCTGTGCCTGCAGAGATTATTAGAAAATTACTTTGACAGCTTTGTGCCATGAAAACATTCACTATTTCTAATCATTTCTTGAGCTGCTGTGTACAGGGTGAATGTTTTTTGTAATTATTTTGGAATCTTTTCTGGAAAATATGGAAAATTATTGGAGACTTAATTTATGAATTTCATTTTTTTTGTGGGTTGTTAGAAAATACTAATTTTATAAATGTGAATTAATAGATATTGGAAAATGCTGTAAATTTGGATTAAAATAAGAATACTATTCTGATGTCACAACACAACACATAGAATATAACAAAATAAAATACGTTTACTCATCATTTTATTTTATCTGTATTGTTCTAACTGAATGCATCACACGGCTGTCCCATTATCAAATCACATACAAATGTGTATTTATTTTCCATGAACTGAACTGATCTATATTCCATGCATTTTACAATACAGGCTCCACAGACGTGTGGATGAGGATTATACTTTTAAATGTGTCTATCAACTGCATCTTTTTATGTTGCTAGGTGACAGGAGCTGCGCTTTGTGACAGCTGGTAGCTCAATAGAAAATCCTCCATAGACCAGACCAACTTATTAAACAACAATCGATTTGACCTTTGTTGTTTAACAAGACCGCACCTTTGGAGGCTGCATCCTAAATTCTGTGACTCAGTTTAGCCCATGGATTGAGTCACACCTCATTTCATGAGTAAATGGATTGACTGCCTGGAGTCATCACTGTGAGGTTGCCTGGCAAGAGAGACTCAGTAAAAAAAGGCAAATCAGCACAATTCCAATGATGTCTGAATAAATGCCAAAACGTCTCAGTATAGACCCAGTGGATTACTGTGGAAAAGCCCTTTAACCGCCTTTTCATGTATATTTTCTGATTTAGGTCTTACTCTACTAACAGGACTTCAATCTAATGTGGAGCATTTCCTCCTCCACTTAATAAGGCTGCCGCTCCCAGAACTGCTTTTGTCTTGCCACTGTTTCCTCCCATCAATCAGGTGGCTGCTCACAGCCTGTGGTTGGACTCGGCCAGGCGGCTCAGCTGGGCCGCAGATCAGCAGATTTCCAGTAAGAAATCATCTGCTCTCAGAAGTGATTTCATATCTAATTGCTTTTATTGACTCGACAGCTCCAAACTGGTGGCCGCCCTTTACTGGCTCAGCCAAAGCAAGCAGAAAAGTTAAGGATAAGAGGGGGTGGATTTCAGCCCTGCAGGCTTTTTAAACTGACTGATTTAACTTAGTAAATGTTGCAGTTAAATCAGTAAAAACATACTGTACTTAATACCAACATGATAAATAAACTTAAGAAGACACACACACACACAGAGGAAAGCTTGTGTTTCTCAGCTGGCTGCTGAATTGATCTATTGTTTATTTCCTCTGTTCTGAAGCACACAAACACAGATCTCACCCAGCAGGGCAAGCGGTAATCAATCGACTCTGAATCAGGAAGACAGCATGTGTTTTCCCAACTGGCATCACCATGGAAATGGCCAAAACCACACAGACACAGAAGTGTCTGCTCTTGATATAAGTAACAAGCACCCGAGTGAGCCATTTACAACAAACCTATTCAGATGTACAGTATCTAATGAGAGGGGGCATTAGCAAGCCCTGCGTAGTCCATGTAATTATCCACAGGAGCAATCATGATGGAGAACCTCATCAGCATCATCATTATGATTAACAGTGCATGAAAACATAAAGAGCAGAGCACAGAAAGGCTAACACAGAGTCGATGAGTACCACGATAAAAGTCTCACCTTGTTTTGGCATGTGAAATAAAAACACAGAATCTGAAGCAGGCTGGATTGTATCTGCCTGTTATTGCTAAAGAATAGACCACTATTATTATTAATAACAGTCCTGCTGTTATAGAAGGGTTGCATTTTAAATCAATATCTTGTGTAATATAATTGATTTTTTTAGTAAGCAGCTGTAATCAGGGGTAAATTAGTTAAAGGCAGGGTAGGAGATTTTGAAAACTCAGTGAGAGTCAGCCAGATTTTGAAAGTAAACACACGCCCCTTTCTCTCGGAGCTCACCCCGAAGCCACGCCTCCCAACCAGTCTGTGACTTCGACCATCATGCACGTACCTCTCTGGTGCGTGTAGAGCAGGAAGAGAGTGACAACCAGCCAACTCTATGCGCAGGGGCGCCTCGTAGGATTGGCTGATGTTTTTAGCGTTTTATAGCTTCCACAGATGATTAATGTTCTTCGTTTTAAAGCGAAACTGCAGAACTAATCGGTTGCTATCGGATTGTAAAGAGAAGTTACACTAATTTAACAAAAAGTGCCTCAGAATGAAATCTACCTTTAATTAGTTAAACTGCTTCTCTGGTGAACTCACACTATCATGAAGCTCCTCGATCAATAACTCATTAAGAAAAAGTTTCTTTAAAAACACAAACCTGGTAAGATTTCGGCCAATCAGTGGGAGTCTCCACAACCTCCATATATGATACCAGTCAGTCTTAAAACTGAAGTGGAGCTACAACACTGCAACCCCCCCCCCACCACCACCACCATCCGTCACCCGTCAGTATGGAGGTTTTGATCTCCACTCATCTACTTCCAATTACAGAACAGGCTTATGGGCCAGCTGTATTCCTGAATGGGGGTGTTTTTGTTTTTGCTTTGTAGTATTAGGCTCACTGCTTTTCTTAATTATGAATAATAAAAGTGATTCATAATGGAAAAAGCATTACAACTTCACACGCATAGAAGCTGACTCAATCACACACACGGTGGCTGCCAGAGAGTTAAAAGGATATTTCTTGGCCTGCACTCGCTGTTTTTCTGCAATTATTTCAGGATCGATGATATAAAAATGTTTTTCTTATTTCTGTTAATGCTTCCCAACACTTCGGTTATTGTTCTGCTCTTTAGCCTCTGTGGCACGAGGACGCTGAGAAACCCATAAAAAAAAAAAAAAGACACACAAGTACACTAACTCCCACTGTGTCACGAACACACAGACACGCACAGTTTGTCTAAAGGCTGCGCCGAGCCTTGTCATTGCATGGGGGAACATCTGTGTCACTGTTGTGGTAACAGTTATGGTGAAACCTCCATCCTCTTCCATATTTTTCCAACGACTTCTCATAAATAAAATGAGCATGAACTCTGAAATGCAGATTGCATGCTGTCAGTATGAATTACAAACATTGTGTTTCTCCGCCACAAACCGGAATATCTCATAAACTGGACGTTCTATTTTCTGGTGTTCATCATTCCAGATCGGTCCCACGCCCTGACCTGAACACGCCATAGTGTCTGTGTCAGAGCCAGACTGAATGTGTTTAAGTATTTTATGTATTCAGTGGTGTCCATGTTACACCTCCCTGTTGCTCCACAGCTTCCTCATAAGTACATTTTTATGGGGAAAAAAAAGCAAACTTTGTTTCTGGCAAAACAAATTTTGTTTGGACATGTGCTGCGTGAGTGGCTTGAGACATTTCTGAGGATATTAGATGCATGAGTTGGTCTATCAATTTAAGAAGAGTCTCAGTGAGCCCTGCGAGTCCATTCTGGATGATCTTCAGACTGTTGGCCGGTCAAAAAGTTGTGACAGCTGTTGGAAACACTGCAAAAACCAGGGCCACAGACAGACGCTCACCAACAAACTGATGCTGTTCAACAGCTTAGCCTTGGTTTAATGTGTCAAAATAACATCATACAATATAATTTTCTGCCCTGCATGAAGAATGGGTCGTAAAAAAATGACATACAGAAACGTCTTATTGAACAAAATGTTTTAATACTAGCATTGTTCATTTTGAATAAAGAATATTGATGGATGTGTACATTTTCCTTGTAAATCTTCACAAATAGTGCAGATGTGTGTAGATCATTCCTTATATTTTCACACAGTTATCGTGCTTTATGACTGTCAAAACAGAGTTTTTGTACAGTGGAAGAAGCAGAGGACGACTTTGCTGCATAGAACAAGAATCTGAAAACCAAACTGTTCCCCACTAATGCGCTTAAAACATGAGTGAATGGCTCTATTTTGGGGATGATTATTTATAACACACAATGCATGCATCATGTCAAACCTCTTCCCTGATCTGTTCAAGGATTCGATTAGAAAGTCATCTCTAATGCTGTTGGCTCACCTGAATGAACACAAAATGAAGAGAGGTAATCTCAGCTGAGTGATATCAGAGCATGAATGATAAATGAAGAGATTAAGCCAGCCAAAAAAAGGCAGCAAACACACTACAGAGCCTGCTGATTTTATGGCACAGTGAATTTCTAAGTGTAGAGAGTCTGGAGGTGAAGACTTGGCCCGTCCATATCTCTGCTGGCTGGAGCTGAGCCAGGTCTGGATCAGGTCTTGTGTTTAGTGTCTGTCTTAATATTTTTAATGTGGCTGAGTCTGCTCTTAATGCACCATTTACCTCAGAAAGCCCCGGCTGTGATTTATCTACCAGTCTCTGTGAAACATGTTGTCTTCCTCCTCCTTTCTTTACTTAACAAGGTCAGGAGGCAGCAGGGGGGAGAAGACGTTTGTCACTTGGCTTGTCATGGTGGAGAATCTGCACAATCCGTCACGGTTTGCAAGTCTGTGTGTGTTTCAGGGTCTGCACGTATGGAAAATCTATTGCGGTGTGGAGCCTAAGATGAGCTCATTTTGGACCAGGCTCTTTGTGTGTGTACGTGCAGGGACTGTAAGGAAGGGACACCTGCATGTGTTCATGATGCACACATGTGCACTGTTTACTTATTCAAACATGAGTTGGCATTTAGGTGAATGAGATCTGTACATCCCTAAGTGAATATTAGTTTACAGGGTTGATGAGGACCTCATAGCCGATATATAAGATTATAGGTAGGTGCTTGGTTTTAACTATGTGTTCATGTGCACACAATGACTGCCTCAGGAATCTTGCTTCCAGTTAGAGCTTTAGTGGTGCATAAACTTAAACACTGAATGGCAGGGTAGAGGCAGTGTGAGGAAGACAATAGCCTGGTTTCCATCTAAATGTGAAGCAAGTGTTTTTGAAAGTGTGATAAACACAAAACAAGAAGTGGTTGTAATGGAAAAACTTTGCTGGTGTTGTTGAAAGATGGTGGTATAGGCAATATGCCTTAACATGGCTATACTAAAGAGGTGGCTATGGTGAGTTCAGTGTTGAGTTTCATTCTCCTGTATTGCACATCATCTCTCTTTTTTGCATAAGTCAAAAACTTTCCATCTCACTTTTCTGATGTGATACTTCAAAATGCACACAAACATTGGTTTTCGTGCCACTTCAAACTAAACAAAACAGCAACTGCACTATAAAAGAGGCCTTAAGAAGACAACGAAGAGTGTTGCATCTGCAGCTAAGCACCAGGAACTTTACTTCAAAAACCAAACTAAATATTCTCAGTATATTAGCCCAGGTTACACAAATCTGTCCATCTATTCCAGCTCAAGCTGTTACTTGACAATATAGCTGTGCTATAGAGGTAGTGTGATGTGTTTATGTAGTTAAGTGTGTATGAATGTATGAACTACTTACACCAAACTTCTTTCCCATAGTTGGAAGCTTGCAGCATGCCTAGAAGCATAATGTGACAGAACTATTACCAGGGCTTAGGAAAGAGCAAACTAATTTCTGATATATGTGACAATGTTAAACAAAAGCTGTCAAAGATTATTTCTATTGCTCTGTACTGTGACATCCCCGCCACTAGCGTTTTGTTTTACATCCTATCACTTACTGAGGAGAGAAATAAAGCCTTTGGAGATAGATAATGTGCGGCCTGTCAGTTTACAAGCTTGTTAGCTTCGATAACAGCACAGCAAATCCACATAGTAATGTGTCTTTATAATGTCAGCAAACCCATTCTAAAGAGTTGGATGGAATATAAATAAATAAAAATCAACAGCAACTAAGAATAAACAATTACACCATAGACTGTATGTGAAGATAGATGACATGACAGGTTTAGTTGCTGGCAGTAGTGTAGGTCATTGAAAAAGTTTGAGGCAGGACTATGAAAAAATGGTCTGGTTGACTGTGGCCTTGCCCGCACTGAGACGAGCTTAGCCACAAAAGTTTTCTATCGTATTGGTGGTTCATCCACATGGATCCAGCATTTTGGAGAATGAATATGCTAATTTAGAGTGAATCTTTAAAACGCTGTTTTCCTGTTCGCGTGTTTTCTTCCTCAACAGCCCACCTCTCCCTTAACCCACATGTGCTCACTCAACAACACAACAACAACAACAACAACAACTACAACTGTGTTGGCACAAGTTTGTGCACATGCCTCATGTTTTTTTCTCACACTACCAGGCTTTTATTGAAATGTTTTTGAATCAAAAACGATTTCATCTCCATGTGGATGTAGCCTGAGAACCTTCCTCAGGATGGGTCAAAAATAGACACGGACCCATATAATAAGCAAAAAATTAGTTCTCAAATAAATGTTTTCCAGAGATGTAACTTGTTAGCTTGATCATCCTAAGGGTCGTCCATCTATATGGATATATCTATATATATATATATTCTGTGCTCTAGCAATTCTTCAGAAAATCAATTAGACTCAGCAGCTGACATACACCACTAGCACTTATGGTAAGTAGTAGAAAACACCTGCGCAGACAAATGTCAGATAATTCAGACATCCTAATGATTATATTTGTCAGGCTGAGCACTTAAAGGTCTACATTTCATGTAGGAAGCAGAGATGTACATTCATTTAAGCAATGCAGGGGTGATGTGAGGGAGGAGGAGGTGGAGAGAGAGACAGACGGAGCAGAATTGAATGGAGTTGACATTTAGCAAGTGTACAACACACACTCACAAATATTCACTCATCTCTGCTCTCACACACCAGTTCCCTCTCACTTCCTCTCTCTCTCTCTTCAACAGGACGTGTGCCACAGTCACGTTTTTTTCTTCATTGCTTGTATTGTTTAAAACTTCTTTTCTCTTCATACTTCAGTTTGACAGTAGGTTCTCCTTTGTCAGTATTACCCTATTATGATTAAAACATGAATAAAATTGCCCAGAGTTACTATATGTATGCATAGCACTTCTTGTGCATGCTTTACAATAAAAGATTGTATTAGCCAAGCTAAAACAGAACAAACAAACAAAGAATGACTGAAACCTTCAGCTCATGTACGGAGCACAAATGACAGTGACAGTGAAAGAGGGATGCAAGTGCAGTGTACATGAATACACTAAATAAAAAAGTTGACCACAAACATGGTATGATATCATGAGAACCTGCTGATACTTTCAACTCTTAACCACCAAATTAAATACTTTAGGTTGTGGAAAGCAGCAATTGCAGCCAAATGTCCCCACAGATGAGCTTTGTGAACAGATTTAAATGACATGATTTAAAAAAGTACACACACAGTGAGGGTGTGTGTAAGAGAGAATGGGACAGCCCATCCAATCCAATCAATTACTATACAAAACCCCCCCAAACAAAACAAAACTCATAACTCTGCAACTTAACACTTGTCTGCATCTTTCTTTCACACAGTCACACACACTCACATCTACATACAACAGTGCTAAACAGTCAGCTGGCTCTACTTTGGTTTAAACAAATGTTAAAAGGCTCTGTCTGAATTTGTTTCTCTCTCCTGCTTTCCCCCTTTCTCTCTTACACACACACACACACACACACACACACACACAGTAAGAAGGTGTGATGTTATCCAAACAGCCAGCTGTCTTGTTGTGTCAGGATGGTTGCTCTGTTGGCTGCGGGCCTGGGAGAGGGCTTACTTTAGAAAACACTCACTCACTCTACATTAGACTGACTCCCGTCAATGGACTGGTCCCAATGCCTGTACACAAGTACACACACACACACGCAGAGTATGTCCTTCTATTATCATATTGTGTCTATATATTGTGAGACACAATTGCACAAAAGCCTTAAGAATGACAACTCAATGCTCAACTGTAAACTGAGCCTTATTATAAACTAGACCTAAATCCACATCTTCACGCTCTGACCTTTGAAGTTGGAGAGCTGCTGAACATGCCCTCACTGCAGTGGTTTCAAACTCCACTTCATCTGCACAAACATAGAAAGGCATGTACAAACACACTCGACACAGCGGAGATGGTTTCACGCATACACACGTGCATTCACAGGGACATTCTGTTGGCTCATCCCCCTTTCACACCACACATGCAGCACACACACACACATTAATGCAGACCTAAATAAGACACACAATTGCTGAGAACTTCTTAAGCTATGTAACAAGAGTTGCTTGATTCTTGTCCCTTGGTTGCCCAAGAGCAAGCTGTACTTTTTGTGGAGTCATGTGGTAGAGCTCAGCAGGGATCCACCGGTGGGTCTTCTAGCTGCCCCAGAGGCCCTGCTGGAAACTAAAGCAGACACACAAACACGCAGAGTGTTTGCAGTCAGGGGCCCAAGGTGCTGGGACGACCTGTCTGAGTCAGTACAATTTTAAAATGCACTTTTATTAGAAGAGCATTTTATAATTTCTTTTATTTTACCCAGCTGGAAAATGGTTATTAGAACACCTGCTATCTTTTTAACGTCCAGCTTGCAGCAGTGTTTTCTTTTACTCCCAAAGTAGATAAATAAAGATTAATGTTATCATCACCATACACACTTTAGCGTATATATACACAAATTCCAAAGCATGCATGGGGAGCTGGACCATTTTTAGAAATTGTTTATATATAATATATTTGCTCAGGAAAAATCCTAAACACAAGTAACATCTAATCAGTTCTGTGGTTTACAGAAGCACCGAGTAACAGTTCACCATCATATTTCAGCCGCCTAGTTCAGCTTCATGACTGTCAACAGTCTGCAGATAGAGAATACAGAAAAGGAAAAAGTGCCACATAACAGAAAACAGTGTGAGCAAAGAAAGAAAGAAAAGGAGGAATAATAACTGTGATAATTGGCACCTCTAGTTGAACAGGCAAGACTGTGACCTCAATCAACCTCTACTGGTACCCAGCAGGAAGTGCAACAACAATCACAGAGGCGTGAGTGATTCGCTCCTTATTGATCCTATCAACCAAAAGGCCCTACTAAATATCCTCTATCTCTATCCTTACCATAATACCTATATATTGATATGTATAGGTATAGATGATATTGGTATGGTGCACATAGAGCCTCGGGATATATGAAGATCTGTTAAACCCATATTAAAATTTGATGATGTGATTTTTATTATATGGTGTCACAATATATCCAGGAAACTGTCAGAGTAGAGTGAAACTGTCAGATTTCAGCCATGATCACCCCTCTTTATGTAGAAGGAGGAGCTATAGGGGCATACCTGAACTGTTTATGCTCAGGAATGGACTCTTTTCAGCTAATTACAGTCACTCATTTACTGAAGCTAAAGCTGTCAGAAAGTGCAGGTGTTTTGTGCCTGACAACACATTCTATTCACCACACTGTTTTTACAGTGCTCCGTCTCGCTCACTGTACTTTCATTGCACTTGTCATACAAAACTTGTTCTGAAATGGCTGAAATTGTAGCTGCCGTTTTTTTCCACACAGAACCTGTGACTCGCACTGTCCAACTTCATCAAATGGAAAGTCTTCAGAATGTTGGACAGACCACAATGTGACATCACAATGGTGTTGAAGGAGAGGAAACTGTAGGAAATCAAAAAAAGTCACACCCCAGGCCCTGCTGAGCTGACCCTTATGTATCCATATGGTGAGGGGGGTTGACAAATTGAGAGCCAAATATCAACTTTGCACATAATCTGCATTCCACACTTAATAATCCTTTTCATTAGTTGGCCAAGGGAAATTGATTTTTTGGTGCAGTGGCTGGTGAAGTAATTTACAAGGCAAAAAAAAGTGTACGTGTGAAGTGAAGAGTGATCTATATCAAACACAAAGGAGCTGAATACAGAAAGAAAAGGAAAGGAACCTTTTGCTTTTCGATCATGGTATAGTGCAGTGTTTCCCAATCTTTATTGAGCCACGGCTAAAAGAAAGCTAAAAACACACTGTAGCAGCCGGCTCTCTGAATCCTTATAATTTCCTGAGTAAGTCATTTACTTCCTGTTTGTGACTGGCAAGAAAAATAGCCTATTGATTGCTACTCGGCACTTAATCTGTTATTAAATTATGATTATTGTAGTTATTTTAAAACTTTTTTTAGATTACTGAATTGCTGTGGAATAAAGATGTGTGGTGACATTCTCCCTCGAGTTTAATCATGAACAATAGTCTCACAAACAAATGAGAGACCCCTGAAACCCAGAGCAGACGACATTAAAGACTCCCAATCTTTGCAAACAAAGAGCAGCAGATGATGGACACCGCTCACGCTCCTCAAGGGGAACACTATTCAAGGCGGATATGATCTTGCTCCAGATAGTTTTTAATAAAAAATGAAAAAATGCAGCTTGACTCAGTTGCACATATGCCCAAGATTCTTCACTCGGAGCACATCAAAGAACAAACATGGACTGACGCCTCCACAACAAAAGAGCCATCTTTAAAGGGCAATAAAGCAGCATTGATTCACAACAGATTCAACAACACATTCAGAGTGGAAAAGAGGGAACCATTTGAATTCAAAATGGCGCCACAGCACCGACTGTGTTTTGTCTACTTGCTGCTTTAAAACAGCTCCTCTGTGTCAACGTACACCATAACAACAAAATAAAGATGTAGTTCAGACGGACGATACGACAGCTGATGAGAGCTGACAGATTGTACGAGTCTGACTTCTGTCATCTGGGGGAAGCTCTGGCTGTTTCTATCTCTATCAGAGGAATTGTAATGAGTTCACAGTATAGGCAAAGCCAAGTCGCACGCCTACCCACATTAGCTCTGTGTCCTCGAGGAAAGTCAGATAGATGTATAAAAGATGCAGACTTTATATTTTTCTCATGTCGTTTTTCTTGTCTCCTCTTGTTCTGTGCGGCCTCCGGCAGGTGGGATATTAATGCTGAAGAGGTTAATTAAAATCCACTCCAAACAGGCTAGAAACGCTCTACAATGTATATTACACAGCCTGAGGCATTGTCAAGGACGGCTGCCCTTCTTTGATTCCTTAGATCGAACGACATAAATATTAAGGTTGATTGTTATACCCAGCTGTGAACTGTCATTCTGTCAAAGCTGTCACATATGCTGTTACACAATGTGACTAAAACATCGATGCAGACATGAAATCCCACTGTGACGATATATAAAAAATATGGGAAATAATAAGGATTATGGGAAATATATGGAGAATATGACAGGAACTGGACATACTGCGAGCAAAGGCAGATGCAGCTTTGCTCAATGATGCTCATACTAGACTCCTTGACAGCATGGTGAAACAGACATGTTGTAAAACTGACTATTCAAGGTGTTAGTGTGTCTTTGTGTCTTCATTTAGGAAAAAACTGAAGTATGTATTTTTGAGTTAACACTAAACTATAAGAATTACAATGTGCAGCCCTCCATTATGGTTTATAATTGAAGAACAGAAAAAAGGGGCAACCTATGACGCCACATTCTTGTCACGTAGTTTAAAGTTTGAAACGAGGTTCCTAGATTCATTCATTCGTCAATCACTTTAATCTGTTTTTTTTACTAATACTTTGTGTGATATTTGCATTCTTCACCTCTTTCTCTTTCCTCTATTCTGATCTGTTTGACTTGCATGGCAAATGACATTCTGCAAAGAAAACATGTCAAATGAAGCAACCTGTTCGAACAGAATTCCTTCTCTTACTCTAAGAAACTTGCAAGCGTGGGTGAGCTGGTGCTGCCTGAATCAGTGTGTCACCAGGGAAAAAAATGTGTATGACTACCCAAGATAAATTATTCAAAATTATGTGTCGGGTGGAGCTGGCTTGTTTTGCTATGATGTACAGTATGTGTGTATGTGCTGATAAAGACTGCAGGGAGCAGACAGAGCTGTCAGACAAACACACAAAAAAAACTATTGAAATATTCACACTTTATACACACAGCTCATAAAGAGTGACTTGGAGGAATGGATGGAGCACTGTGTTAGGTGAGAGAACATTATGATGGAGGAGATATTGTTCTTTTACTCCTCTATAGTTGCTTAGAGGAAGCTTTCCTGTGCAGAAGATCAATAAAGCAGTATGAAGCTAAAGCCCGAAAGCAATTACAAAAAGTTCTTGTAACAACAGTCGACATATTAACAGGTCTCTTTCTGGTGGAGGATATGTGAATGTGGCATGCTGCAGACCTGAACGATGATGATGAAAAAAAAACTGCAGTTCCTCAAATGGCCACTTGAGGCTGGGTCTAAAAATGAGTCTATAGACCACCAATAACAAAAAAAAAAGAATTTTGGTCTCTATAGATAATTTCCCTATGAAGGACAACAGTTTACTTATGCCAACACAGAATGCTAATCTGCATCTTTCAAAATAAAAGCCTGCACTTCAAACCAAACAGAATTACTCCAGGTGTTGCTTTGCATGAGATGAGGCCAAACAATAAAGAATACATGAGTAAAATAAGTGTGAAGTTGTATTTCTCTGTGGATATGTGGGAGTGCCTCTGAGGCATATGAAGAGAGCTGACAGGGTAACACAGGACACACAGACCGGTGTGATGCGCACCGGGCACAGTGCACTATGTGTGGGCAGGGAAGCCAAAGAGCTCAGCCTGTCTCCATCTATCAGCACAGCAGTCTGCTCAGCAAAGTGGCACCTTCACTGATGTATGAGAGGGCTGCCGGATGACTAACAAGCAGACACACACACATACCCCAGAGAAAAAGAGCAATAGATACACCGTGTAACCCTGCATACATACTTGTACAGTCACACACCGGCAGGACAACCTCTGCAACAGAGGTTGTGTACCTGAAAATACAATGATTAACTATTTAAACCACAAACACACACACTTATTTACCCGCCTTTACCCAAACACCTGCATTCCTTCTTTCTTTCTCAGACACACACACATGCACACAGTATGTATTCTCTCTCATCTTATTGAACACACACAACCTACACACATCCTGCGTGACCTGCTCGATTGTCACAGTACATTTGTCAGTTCAGTCCCATCCGATCTCGCACCTTTTCATCAGCGCGCTCTGACTGATGTAGGGACATGCTCCCTGTTAACACCAACATCAAAGTCTGATGGTTCGGCAAATGTGCTCTGACGCAGGCTCATTAGCTCACTCCTTTACACATTTGCAAGTGTACTTATCACTGGAAGACTAAAGGGAATATGTGGCAGCTGTGATGAAAACAAATGCTCATAGTAGATTATTGCAGGAGTATCCCTGATGCACTGAAGAGAACTGAGATGGTGAGGGTTAACTGCAGGCAGTGTGTTTAGTTAACTTAAGGAGTAACAAAGGGATTTTCTGATGATCCACTGTGCTTTAGAAGTGATGCGTCGTGCATTAATCATCACACTGAATGATGGAGTATACTCCCTCTCACCACAATGTTCTTGTAGCTCACTGCAGATATGTTCAGATATCAGGATCAGGATTGAAGAACAGCACCTTTGGGAGCAACTGAAAAATCAGAGCTAACCTTTGTTTATGCTGTTGGGACATTATTGTGTCTGAAGACTGCAATGTGGTTTCCATACGTATGCAAGGAAACACACAGTTTGTGGAACATATGCTGAAAATCTGAAGATAAAATATTGTAGATGGTGTCAGAGCTGTTTCAAACACCATAGCAGGGATAGCTGAAACAGGTGTACATACACTGACAAAACCATTTGTTACACCTGGCTGAGAGTTTTATGCAGTTAATGAGTAGTAGTTTGTAGAACACAGGAAGGTGACTCCTGCTTCCTTATCGTTAAACATTAAAGCAGACAACTTAACAATGGACATTACCCTTTCAGAATGCCCATAAACATGTTCAGACAACTTATTTATTAATTAGCCCCGAGGGGAAATTCGTTAATATATATATATATATATATATATATATAATTCTTGTTAGTGATGCTAATAAGGGAGGCAAATAAAGGGAAATAAGGTGTTGTTTTACAGTAAACAGGAATTCCCAGAAAATAGGGGCTTGTAACCCAGAGAGGACATTCACTGTTGCATGGGTTAAAGAGAAATATTAGCTTAGCTAAGACTTGTTGAAACAGCTAAAAGGATAATGCTGTGAAGTTTGAAGGTATCCTCTGACTTATCTGACAGGACTTGGTACAACACAATGGATGATGTAGATTTGATGAAGCCAGTATGCTATAATGAACTCCTAAATATGTGTTTTGGTTTCAGTTTTTGGGAAAGACATGCCAACATTGCAGTGAAAGCATGATCACAACCACGTCGTTCTGTTTTTTTCTACAGACCTGTCATCTTTATTCAGGATGTACAACCAGATGTTAATTCCTACTCCTGAACAGCATTTTCCTGCATTTTTCTCATCATCACCACTCCCATTCTGCTGTCCCTGTCCTTTTACTTGTTTTCATCTTCTCTTGGTTCCTCTTCATTTTTTCCTTCCACTGTGCCCTTGACAGTTTGCCAATTGATGACCAGGACACACAAATCCACAGCCTGTCTGTGCTGTGTTACACTGTCCAGTGAAGACATAAAACACACACTAACTTTAATAGGGTACCAACTCCGGAACCCATCATGACAGTATTTATACACACATACACACACTCGCATCCCTCCTTCTATTCATCCTATCTAATGGGTCTTTAGCATTTTCCAGCATTTTCCACTGAGAGCTAGCCAACAGCCTCCTCCTTACCTGGAAGTAGGCCTGAACCTAAACACAGAGACTCTTTTATATGCCCAGGTGTCTCAAATGTCACCGTGTTCTCAGGAAACAAAGTGCAGCCTCTTTTTGCAACATCTTTGATGTGGATCAATGCACCTGCAGTTCAGTGAGTGATGGAATACCCAAAGAATACAACAGCCGGCTCTGTTCTGATTTAATTCAGAACTGAGACATTTGTGGAGAGAGTAAGCACCAGAGTGGATGCACACATTGTATTATAATATAAGTATACTTCTTTTAACAATGTATTGATCAATGTGATTACCATCTCAACTTATTAATCACCGCACTAATGTTACTTTGTCTAAGTGGTTCTGGGCTGCTAATCAAACACAAATATATGACTGTGTAACACTGGTGCATGACAGCAGTTGGATGGGTGACAAAATAGGGACAGTGTCAGCCTCAGAAAGTATGCAAAAACAAACCACTACACACCAAAAGGTGTATTATTTAAAAGAATTGCAACTAGATGTTCCTGTTCTGTTGTTAGAGGATGTGTTTGGAGATATAGACCAACCATTTAGACATCGTATCAACTGTTACACGATCGCTGTGTACCTGCTGTTTGCATATATGTGTTGTTAAAGGAAGGATTTGAAAATATGATCAATAGCAGATGGGAAAGTTGTGCTTAATTAAGAGGATGTGTTGGGTAAACATCAGGCTGGACTTATGTGCTACCTGTCAATGGATTAGAATGGCCCTGGCATCAATGGTGGATGTTGTGCAGAAGCCATGTGTGACTCAATCAATCTCCCGCAGACACACACACACACACACACACGCTCACTGGAGCTTTTCTGTAACTCAGTCTTAAACAGAAAAGCAAACACCTGGACACACAAAAACACACAAATTTGCTCTGCGTGTCTGATGACACTTTCATGACACACAGTCATATATAGTATAGATAAAGATGCTATCGATCATCTAAACACGCACACACAATTTTGGTGAAACGTTACACTCATAGACACACAGAACACACACCCATCCACAGAAAGGAATCATCTTCTGTGTATAGCACATAATGTGGACTGTGGCTGGAACCCATTTCAGCAAATGTGATTAGCCCAACACACGCCATCTCATTAAGAGATTGAATCTTAATGCCAGCACTGTTTCAGTATGTGAGCATTATTTGGCAAGAAGCAAACCCAGATGCTTATCAGTGTCTTAATTTATGATGCAGATATCAGCAACACATCAGGGATTCCTAAGAAGTGTGGTATAGATCTAAAATACCTACACGCAAGGTCCAACAGTTTGCTGCAATGTGGATCCACATGCATCTGTTTCAACATAACTGCATACTAATTAAACGATCAAAGCAAACTTTTCTTTTATAAATCATGTGCTTTGCGTTGTTTGTTTGTCATCGCTTACCACGTGTGAATGAGTGTGTGAGGAAAACATATGTGAAGCCATGTGATTGTGTGTTTCTGATAAGCACATCTGAAAAATGATACTCATTTTCATTTGTATGAGTGAGTTGGTGTGTGCAGACATCAGCAGTGTGTGTGTTTGCTGAAGTTTGTGTGATTATTGAAGAAATCTATTTGCTTACCGGTAAATGTCATCCGTGACACTAAAATAACTGTAAATTAATAAACTTTAAAGAGCAGTACCTTTACAGGAGCAGCTGATTTAACAAAGAGCCACAGTGCTACATTATACAGTAGGCTACAGGATCCTGTATTTGCAAACACACTACAGCTTTCATTTGCAATCTGGATAGATCAAAACTATCCACAATCAACAACCAACCTGACTATGCAATTAAATCTAAACTTCAAAGTTTTACACAAGCTTGCAGGACATTTATTAAATTAATTTAGTGGAATCATTTAAGATCAATGATTTTCGCTGAGGAAGGAGGCACCAGAAGGTTCGGAAGGTTTCTAAGAGCAAAGCAAACACTAGCAAGTTAATGAGGCAATTAAAATCCAGACCATCCTGCCCAGGAAATCCACAGTAGTGATCGAATTTGTAAGGTCATTGAAACAAGTACATAGTTAGGTATGTAACTATAAGCCATTTTTTCTTTGTTTTATCAGTGTTTATCCAGATTTCAAGAAGCCAGATGGGGAACACTGGGCGAAGGTGAAAGAGAGCCTTGACTGACCTAGGACTCGGCTGGCAGGAGGGGCAAGGGAGAGTTGCCGGGACAAGCGAGTCTAGAAGCGTGTGCTCGTCTTGTTGTCACTATGACATCAGCCACTTTCACACAGAGAGTGTGTTTAATGCTGCTCTGAAGACATCCTCTTAATTCATCTTTGCTTGCTCACAAATGAATCTGGCCTCATACATGCTTTGATGCGAACACAACCTTTGACACACAAGGCATAAACATAGACATAGACACACATGAAAACACATAAAAGTGACCAAAACATCCGTGTGGAAGACAAATCTGTAAATCACAGCAAAGTATGCAGACATAACTGCAACACAATTTGTACACATAAAAGCACCTCAATTACCTACAAATCACAGGCCTACATTTAGATCAACAAGACTGAAACAAAACAAAGAGCCCTAAACCCTCTAATCAAGGTTTCAGAAATTCTCTTTTAAACATCCTCAATAATTTAAAAGGTGTTTACATCTCTTTTTTTAACAGTCATTCCTCAGGTAAATGTTTGTTTCTCCATTAAAGGTCATAAAATACATTCGTGCTTTCTGTCAATTTGAGCAATTTGAGATTATTTACCCTAATCTCTTGTTATCTCACTTAAACAAATTGAAACTTTCTTCTATCAATTCGTACATGCAGCTGATCCAAACTAAGTGTGGGAGGCTGCAGTCATGAGCAGATGTAATGACTTAACCTCTGTGACCTCAGCTGTCCCGACTGAGCAAATAAAACGTCAACATCCAGCTCCCTGGCCCCTCCTCTGACAGCTCCACTTCCTTTTCACAGCACTCCTCTTCCAACAGGACTCCATTCAGGATGGGAATGGATGTGAGGTCTCAGTCCAAACACAGTGTGTGACAGTGATACCACAATGTAACAGATATTATATATTTTATATCTATGCACAAGAACACAACCAATTGCTGTGCCCATGCAACACCTACTGCCACTGCAATTGAAAAAAAAACACAAAGTAAATCCGTCAGCTATGTTCTCTAAAATATCCTTACTCACCTTACAAATTCAATCGAGTGTCAGCACAGATGTAACAAATTGACTGCTAAAAAGATTAGCTTACACATCTGCAAAAGCACATCAGCTTACAAGCACCTATACTGTCTGACTTTGAGGTGGCACCTTCCATGCACAACAAATCATGCAAAACTTTCTATTTACCAGTGACCACCCCTTTTATAGATGAATCCCACTATGTGCAGCATGAAAACAAATAACAAACCCTTTTCTGAACATCAGCAACAATCTGCAAAATGGTTGATAGAAATTACACAAAGAGAAAGAGAGCTAAACTGCAGTCATGCAAGCGCTATTTCACAGCAGGAAAGCAAGCAGTGGTCAGTGGAAGGCTGGTTTGAATTTAAAAACTGAAACATGTCAGCTTTAAAATGATCCCTCCTGGACTTTTCCCATAGCCACTCTCTGTGCGAACCAGCTGATGAAAGACTCAACATCACGCGAGGGAGCAGCAGCAGCAGTACAATGCTGACCTTCTTTTCCACTGAGCAATATAATGCAATAACAATAACATTTTGTTAAATACGCTACATGTAGATTCTGCACTGGCACACACATACTATCACACTGCTGCTTCAGGCTGTTTTTTTCTGGTCACAGCAGTGGCTAAAGCAACAGGTGATCATCCTCAAAGGAAATCTTGTACTGAGACCCTTCTAGGGTAATAAATAAAGGGGGAAATAGAAACCAATTCACAGTGTGTCTGTGTGTATCTGCGTGTTTGTGTTGATGTCTGTGAGAATATGCAACCACATCCTCATCAGTTTGACAGCATAAGTGATCCCTGTGGTCATTATCATCAGGTGAACAGACCAAAATAGTTCAGATGTTCCTCTTTAAACTTAAATTAAAAATTTGACTAGGAAATTATTTCAATGCTAAGGAGTGCACATGTTTCTAAGTGACTTTTAGTGTCTACATCTCTGCAGCAGAAGTGGAAGTACTCACACAAACGCGTGGTAGACGAAAGCCCATTCTCTCGGTCTTTCCAACACGTTGTAGAGGTAATTCTGGAACCGCCGGTAACGCGCGTTCCTGCGGCCGCTCTGCCCGCTGTAGGTCAGCGGCTTCCCCAACAGGCTGAGCCGGGCGCCCTGCTTCCTCTCCGCTCCCGCCGCACCTGCAGCGACAGGAGACAGGAGACCGTCCCCGACCCGTACCGCGTTATTCATCGTCCTCCGTCCTCCAGACTCCACATCTTTCAGTGGGTAGTCCTGCGCCCGGCGTCCCGTAGAGGTCTTCAACCAGAGCCCGGTGCCGCCGCTCTCGTCGCCGGTATGACTTCGAGGCATGGCATCACCAGCGCAAGTGTGCAGTGCGCTGGGAGACCGGCTGACATTCACATGTAGCCAAGTGCTCTAAAGACAGAGGGTGTTTAAAACTACTTTATCTTTCACTGTAGACTAATAAACGGAAAAAGTGGGTGAAGAGTTAAAGATTACTCATCAACTCTGATCTTGTCATTATGTTTAAGCAGACTCACAGTCACACTTTTGCCATCTGCGCGAAGCTGGAGAAGAGTTGGGTTATGAAGGAGGGGGGAGGGCTCTCCTACCCACCCACACGCTCTTTCTTCCCCAACTCACTCTCACTCGCCGTCTTGTTTTCTTTCTGTCAAACCGTGTGGAGCTTGCCGGCGTGTCCACCTCGAGTTTTCTTTTACGCATCGGGCAAAAAAAGAGCGCAGCACCTCCAGCACCACTGGATTGTAGCTGTTCTGACCGTGGACAGCTGCAGTTGTGGTTTTGTCTATGATTGCATGAATATTAAAATGAATAGGCTAATGAAGAAACGTCAAAAGACACCGATGCGCCGATGACGCAGGTTTTACGCAGACGAGGAAATCGTCCAATGCCCCAAACACCCGAGGTGATCGTTTTCTGTTTATATGAAAAAAATAAATGTGATAAAGCAAGTGAACATGCTGCAATCACCCACCACACAACATCACACGCTCTGAAGCGCCCTCGGACAGAAAAACATGCGTTGTCTTGTGCGTTAAACAGCAAAAGATTTGAGGAGATCTCTGGGCACGAAGTTGTGTAATGTAAGCATAAACACTGCGGGGGGTCAACCAGCACTTTAGCAACCCATCCCGTCTGCCTACACTCAAACAATCCGAGTTGTGTGATCTGAGAGCGGTC
The DNA here is from genome assembly GCF_900634625.1 of Parambassis ranga. NCBI lineage: Eukaryota > Metazoa > Chordata > Actinopteri > Ambassidae > Parambassis > Parambassis ranga. The sequence goes on from NC_041035.1 coordinate 6,750,051, forward strand.
TGCTTGGAACCGAACAAACACTTTGTTGGTGCGTCACTGTCTTTTTCCTGTTGACCGACCACGTGACCCGTAGAGATTCACTTTTTTGGGGGGGTCAGTCTTAAAGAAATGGGTAAAGGAAGAGTAAACTCAAATCACATGACTCTATTTTTAAGTTTTTCTTTCTTTTCTGAACGCACAAAAGCAAAAACCCATGGCAGAGATTTTAACTTTTTGAGCAATGATAGTGTCAGTGTCCAGCAAGGAAAAAAAACTATTTTATATTTTGTCATGACCCTACCCACTATTATTGTAATTATCAGTAATATTACTACAGCAGCAGCAGGTATCGTGTTAACAGGCTTCAGCAGGTCTTCCACAGCAAATAAACTGTTTCTATGCCCGTTCATGCTGCTGGCTTTTCTGTGATGTGATCCAAGCCTGACCTCTAGTGATCAGCTATTGTAATTACACTAGGGCGCCCTAAAAAAACTGTCCACAGGCAGCAGGCGGCTATGTTTTGATTATCCTGGTTCTAGCTCGTCTTGTACTTTCATATAGTTCTGCTTTTACTTCTGAAACAGGCCACATTTTACTTGTAGGGAAATGCACTATAATACAATTCTACAAAGTTGGACCAGTCAGTAGGCTACTGGCTTTATTTCAGGTATTGTTTTGATTAACGTCAACAAACTGAATTCACCCTTTTTCCAGATTATTGGTTTGTGGGATTTTACTCTGCGGTTCTAACTGGCAGAATTTCAGCACCAAGGACAGCGAGGAACATTTGGATGGACTGAGGAGAGAGACAGAAGGGTGGGAGGGGAGAGTTGGTGAAAGAGTGACTGAGAGATTTTCAGAGAGAGAGAACATTGGTTGGGATTACGCCGTGTGCATGTTGGACGGGATTACGCATAGCAGCGCAATTCCCTGTGCAGGGCGTTTAGTGTGTTCTTAGTGCTTCCGCGCACGGCATTTCTCCCTCTGATCTGCTCACCACCTGAGCACACAGGCGACCTCCTGCTCCCAGGAATACCGCTTATTCTGGAGATACACTATAGCCTATGGAAACATGGCCGACGTTCCGCAGATTGTCAAAATTGGGATTTCATTGAAGATGCTTCCCAACAACAGCGCGGTTTACTTCAAGTCCGATGGCGCCCGTTTCGGACAGACCAGGACCATCAAGCTGCTGACCGGGTCTAAATACAAAATCGAGGTGGTCGTTAAACCGGGAGCAGTCGAGGCCACGTAGGTAGAATGTGGATTATCCTGACCTGGTCATAGCCCAGACAGCTACACATATTAAGGCAAATTTCACGAGCAGATCATCATATTACATCCAAAAAATGATTGACACTCAATAAGGAAAATATGAATATTTTCTCTGTGACAGGGGGCTCTTTCAAAACAGATTCTGCTGTGTTATCAAATGAAATATGCTCCTACAACATGCCTGTTCTCTGCTTCACCTGCTTTCTAGTATTCCTGCAGGTTTCCACAGAGAGCAGCCTAATAGTCTCATTTCTTGACGGATAATTAAAGCCTTAGACATGTGGCTGATTCCTCTAAACACTGCTCTTATCAGATTGACTGAAGAGAAGGCACCTGCGAGATTTTAGGGCTGTATTGGAGTGCAGAAAGAAGTGGACATTCTTCTGTTTTCCAGACTGCCTTTTGTCATATTAGTATCAAACAATCAATGCAGACGAACTTTTGTCTTTTTTGTCTAAAGTGTTGTAATAAAGCGCTCATCCAATCAGAAAGACCAAGCTTAACTCGCGTACAGGATTTTACATGGAGCATTTAAAGGCAGCGTAAACCCCCAATTGGATGCATGTCAAATCCAGCACAGATTAGAAGCGTCATTCCAGTGTGTGTGCTTTGTGTCACCGCCCTCTTGTGATTTGCCTACAATTCCTGTATTATGTAATGCATGATGTTGTACTTCTAACTCCAAATAAGGATTAGTGTAGTTATATCTAACAGCTATCAGGCTGTGAAACATGCCTGGATGAGCACAGCAGCCCTGGTGTAAAAATAGGTCACACGTGCAATGATGCATAGGAGGTGTTGAAATGAATTTTTGGGACACATGAATCACAGCTGCTGTTGTCTATTTGTCTGTCTGTCTGTTTTGTTCCCTGCTCCAGGTCAATGAGTTTGGGTGGGGTCACCTTCCCCTTGGAGCAGCAGTCTAAAGACCCACAGTCTGTGGTCTATACTGGCCAGTATGACACTGAAGGGGTGGCACACACAAAGAGTGGAGAGAGGCAACCGGTTCAAATCAGCATACAGGTATGGAAATGTAGCCTACTGGAATACATAGCTACTCATTTTCATGATAAAGGGTTATTATTTCTGTTGAACTGCACCAGGTTTAGTGTGGAAGCAGCCCGCAGCTTTCGTGCTGAGGCATTTCATCTTGTAAAAACTCTCTTTGGACGACAGCAGCACTGAACAAGTAAAAGGATTGTATGCATAAAAAAATTCTACTAATATTATCTGTGAGATAAGTTTTTGTCCAAAAAATATATTTGTTTTTGATCATATTCAGAATAGGGTTTACATGATCGTCACAGGTTTGATAAGATTTCTGATCACTACACTCTTTACCAGGGAAGTATTTAGAATCTAATGCTGTTAAGAGAATCCCTTCAAGTATTCCATGTAAAACATTCAGGTTTCTCAGTAGGACGTGACCTTCACCTGCTTTCTAAAACCAGCATAGCATGTTTACATGCAACACATGAACAGGATACTAGTGACACATTAGCCTGTTTATACTAATTTTATATTTTGTACTGAAAAGTTCAGTGGCTAAGAAAATGATTTACCATAGCCCCTAAAAGTCATTTCAAATGACTTTCAAATGCACCTTCATGAGGAAGTCAGAGGCAGATTAACTATAGATGGTTTGGGTTAAAATATAATTTGTTGGCATCTTTAATTTTATCATTTTGATCACATCTGTCTCCACCGTTCCCAAGACTATGTTTCATCATGTTCTCATAAGTTAAAGTGGTGGACTAACCAGATGTGTTTATGTTGCTGTGGTCATGATTCTCTCAGCTTTACTAAGTGTTTTACATTATATCCTGATAGCTACATACATACCTTAGTAACTGTAATTAACTTAATGTTTTAGAGTTGCTAGTAATAATAGTGATCAATGAATGTAATGTGTTTTTTGCTCTGAAATTAATAATTAACATTATAATGAATTAATTCTATGATGTTATATAAAGATAGTCATTGTGTGCCACTGCGACTATGCACACCATAGTTCTTCCTGTGTGAGGTGTGCACAGTTTTAGAGCTGGTTCCCAGTGTTCAGCAGGGGAAGGCTGTCAGCCTGCAGCACTAAACAGATGTTTGAAGGGAACAGCTGTTGTAATCCATGAAAACACCAACACTCATCTTCAGGGAAGGCCATGAAACATCTAGAAGATTTGTATGTTAAAACATACACAAACAAGTAGTAACATACCATTGGCATACAAATGTGTGTGTGTATCCCATCTGTCTAATTCACATCTCAGGGCATCTAGGATGAAGTGATGCATGTGTTTGCATGTTTGTATGTATCCATCTGTCAGTTGTGCACACTTTCATCTCACCTTCAAGTGACTTACAGTCTGTATCATGAGTTTCTTAGTGGTCTTAGAGTGTGTGTCTGTCTGTATGGGTTCATCACACCAACATACTGAAGTCATGTTTCGGCTTCAGTTCACAGAGGCGGGGATGTTTGAAACGGTGTGGCAGGTGAAGTACTACAATTACAACAAGAGGGACCACTGCCAGTGGGGAAACAGCTTCAACAGCATTGAGTACGAATGCAAACCCAACGACACACGCACGCTCATGTGGGTCAACAAGGAGCAGTTTGTCTGACAGCCTCAAGATGTGTGTGTGATATGTGATGTGTGTGTTGTGGGTATGTACATGACACATGTGCTCCCTTGTGTTTTCACTGCCTATACCAGTGCATCTAAAGCTGTGTGAAATCTCCCACTCTCTCATTATGCGGTAAAACAATGCTTCTGTTCTACTGCCAATTCATTTTCTATGGCACCGTATACAAAAAGCAGAGCAGTTGCCAGTCGTTAATGACACAAACGGGTGAACAGCAATTTGATTTATCTAAGGCTCTATTTAATTATTTATTAAAAAATAAATGTGATAAATATTTTGTCAGGTACAGTTTGGTTGTGGTAACTGTCAAGTGTGATAAGATGTAAGTGTCTGTACTGTGTTTTTTTGTGTTTGTGTCTGTGTTTGGGAGTGTTTGTCTACAGTGTGCTGATGGTGCTTGTACAGATGTGTTTATGTACAGTGAAGCCACATGCAGAGAGTTTCATTCCCAAATCCTTATTTTCCAGATATCCACATAATGTCAGTTCTTAGAAAACTACGTGAAATATAGGACCAAATGTAGTTTTAACTCACAGTAGGGAGCACTTCCTACTTCAACCAAGTCTTGTGTCCTTGCATGAATGACGTTTTGATTTGATTGGCTCCAAGTGAAAGTCTTCCCATCGGTTCTCAGATCTACAGTTGGGGATACATTTTTAAACAACAAGAGCGGGGCAAAGAGACTAAAGAAGATCTCTACTGAAATCTTCACACTTGTTTTAGTGTTCCAAAATCACATTGAATATCCACCCCATAGTCAAAAATAAATATTGTACTGTTTGGGACAGCAAAAGGGCTACTAAAAGAAAGTGCACACATAATAAACAAAAGTGTTTACAATTCCTCATCTGCACATAGTACACCATAAATAATGATGTTGTAAGTTTTAGTAAATTAAAAACTATTTTTGGGAGTGTTAATACCAGAGTGCAGACTTCTTTTCATCTGGCATGATTGATGTCCAGCCTTATATCACATGGATGTGTGTGATTTTTGTGTACTTTTTGTAACAATATCCATATCTAGACACAGTGGATGTGTCTAGATACACAGATAATAGATATGAGCCATAAATCTTATAATTACCTGCTTTTTACACAACGACACCTAGCAACCAAATCAACGTGCATTAAGCAGCATGCATCCACTTATGACGACAGCCCTGTGCTTGTGACAGCGTGACTGCATGTAAACATCAATGACATCCTCCTGGGGTGAGCTTTAACGTTTGTCATGGGCGGTGATGCATGGTAGGGAAGTTATATTTGGTTTCACTCTTTCCTGTTTTTCTGCTTGCCTGCAGTAGTTGGGCAGATATTTTCTTGCATTATGATATCTTGGATCACTGCCACTGCCTACATCTTGATAAAACAAAGCACCATGATTTTGGAATGAAAATCTGTGTGCAGCTGTGTGGATGTTTATTGTTTGTGATATGGTAGAAATGCTGGATATGGGTAAAGTTGTTCCCCTTTTTGCAATGTGTTTGTTCTCTCTACCTCTTAGCCATGAATATTTGTGTTCGATAATACAGTATATATATATACATATGTATGTATTTGGGGCATATAGAACATAAACTGTGAATGACATTTTTTCTATTTCTTGTGAAAAAAAACTTGATATTTTTAAAAAAAATATTTTTGTACAGTGAAACATGAATTGTTTTCATATTGCTGTGTGTACTTTGGTAGAAAATCTAAAATATTTTCTTTTTATTTACCTATGCAAGAAACTATAGCAACAATCTAATGATGGCATTGTGCAATATTTGTGGTGAAATTTGCATTACATATTCTGACCTTTTCAAACTGTGTTTCTAATGTTATTAAATTAAAACTAAAAAAAACATCTGTGTGACAAATGTCTTCAATTAACGCCTCTAACTGTAAGTGTGAAGAAACATTTAGTTTTTAAAACTAACCTTTGTGCAAGTCACCTTGCAGTTACATCACAAGTGCTACTGGATATCATTTACCATCTGACAAACTGTAAACATCTCAGATGCTCAGATGAATGAAGCTGACAGTACCAACAGATTGTCATGTGATGTTTCAATGCCAATACGCTGCAGAAAGCATCATATTTTTGTTTTATAATGTGAATGAAAAACAAAATAAAAACGTGAAAAAGAATGCATTTAGGCTGCTGGAATCCTGCAGTGTGGAGTTAATGCCATATTGAACAGGGTACTGCCTACTGTAACACACAGCAAATACAGATTTTAAAGATTTCTTTCTTTGTGATCATTTTAGATGGTCTGCCTATAATAGTAATGATTACATAAAATGAAGTCTTCCAGCAGTTGTGTTCAGACTGCACACAGGCCTGATTTGTTACGTGCTGCAGTTCCGCCATGACATCAGCAGGGGGAGCACACGCACAAATCTGTCTGCTGATGAGGAAATAAATAAATATACCCTGCAGTTCCCGGATGTACAGTACTGCTGCACCTCCCCCCTCAGCCTCGTCTCTCCTCCCTCCGCCACCGCCTGCTTGTCAAACCGAACCTCCTCCTCCTCCGCTTACTGTCCCCTCCCAGCGGGTCTCCCTCCCTTTGCCACTGCAGTGAAAGCCTCGGTAAAGGGGAGAGAGAGACGGCGAAAAGAGCCCGGAGCTGAGTGTAAAAGCCAGTACAAGACCTCACGGAGAACCACAGCCGTGTATATTTTGGTGTGTATTTCTCGCGGCCTACCTACACTCCTGCAGCCGTCCCTCTTTTCCGTTCACATCGCCTGGATTTCATCATCCAACCTGCAAGATGGTAAGCAGCTCCTATTTTCTACCTCCGCCGCCTGGTAAACAGAGCGGTGGGCAGGCCTGCGCTTTTATGTGTCGAATAATGTGGCGTTTTGACAGGTTGTTTTTCGTAGTGAGCGTTTCGCTTTGAGTTTACAGTCGACAGCGCAGAGCTCTGGCGAGAAGGAAGCGCTTTTCTCACCCACTTTTGGCTCCCTGTCGCGCTCTGTGTGCAATACCCCAGGGCTGACAGTAGCCTACAGCCCGTGGCCCAGATATTTCTTATCCCTTCTCGACATAGCATACACTCTTATTAGCAACGAGGCCTGTGCAAATTAGTTTTCTTGACAAAAATACACGCGTATTAGGCCTGAGTTGACGACTAATGGTGACACAATTTACACACTGGGCAAGAAAAATGTTACGACTGCTCTTGTTACGCTTTAGCTCCCACAATTGCTCTGCATTAAACGTGTTACACTTGTGTCAGTGTGTCTGTCAGCTAGCACGGCGCTTTGTTGATGGTTAAAACATAATTTTCATGTGAGAGCAAGCAGAGACTGCATTTATATCCATATACAGCGACTCAAGAGGAGGCTTTCATAGTAGGCCACAGGATTTCTCCTACACACACACAATGCAGACCATATTTTACCTAGTAATATAACCAGACTGTACTACTACTACAAATAAAACCACTTCTTGATAACATTAGAGACTTAAAAGTTCATATTGTTCATCCTCTTAACATGTTTGGTTTCTAAATTGGTTGTGTGGGATTGATAGTTGCGTTTGGTCAGCAGATGTTGATCAATTGTTGCAGCAGCTGGAGTAGACCAGCAGCACCCAGGCCTGCATCTACATCCAAAAATCAAAGAGCATATCTTGGCTGTCCTCATCACTGTTGTCCTATACCCACAGCACCATAACTTGAACTCCACCTCCACATCATTTAATCTGTGCGTCCTGTTCTTGATGACCACAGGTTTGGGGATAACAGCCAAAAAGCACCATGTTTGTACATTTTCCCAGGGAGGACCAATTAATTGTTTTCTTGCAGCTTGGCAGAGAATGAGATACATTTCATTGCAAATATGTTGTTGTTGTGAAGGATTTATATGTTCTGGATATTGCAGATTGTGGTTGCACAGAACAGTGGGGGCAGATTCCAGTATTCCTAAATATTTTTGTCAGCCAGTGGGTAACACGAACTGGCGTTTAGACTGTTTTTCCACCATATAAATTGTCATTTGGTTTTATGTTTTTCACCAGTAAAATGTCAAACTTGGTTACATATCTTGTTTTCCATTTGTTAACTCTAAAAACAGTTGCAATTCAAGCATAAACACCTCTGCTATATGTTTACAAAATTTCTTTAAATTACCCATTTTTAAATAGGCATTGAGTTTGCATTGTAAGGAATGAGGCCACTTAGGAGTGCATGTATTCACATGGGGCCTGTCCCTCTCATGATACCTGCATGTTCTGAGTAAAACCTCAAAGTATTGCAAGATCTGATAAAGGTTAAATTGCTCATACATATCAGGAATTCATGCACTGTCCCTAGGGTTAATTTTGCCTATAAAAGTGCATACACTGCACATCTGAAAACACAAAGGAACACTTAAATCGCACAGCAAATGAAATGGCATTGTAAATGGTGGCTTCATGACTTAGAATGAATACATTTTCCTTTATGCATGTCGCACTTGCCTTACAGCACTCTTAACTCTCTACCAGAGGGTAGAAACTCAGGGCATGCACGTCCTACAGACAGTGTGCCAACTTATGGCTTGTCAAATCATATTCTTCTCAGCTGAAAGGGGGGGGGTGAAGGCAGGGACACATAGTTGCTTAAGCATGTAGTGAAATGATCTGATGCTAAGGGGACCATATGCTGCCTAGCAATCAAGCGCCACCCACATAAGGATGGAGCCATAGCTAATGTAAAAGAGATAAAAGCCACAGTGAACCAGCAGCAGAAGTGATGATCAACAACGCTATGTGATCCACACTGCACTTCCAACCAGCCCACTCAATCTGGATTTATTCTCCTCACTGGCCATTGCATCTCTGCAGTCCTCGGCTTTCTCTTGAGCCAGTAGTCACCAGTGCAGGTCAGACCTAAGTCATTTTATCAGTAACATCTGTTTGTCTGGTGTATCAGCCCAGTGAATAGAAAAGTGCCTCAGTAATTCCTGATTGATATAATGTATGAATGACTGTTCAACTCAAAGGTCCAATTATTTCGGCATCTTACAAGATTGAAATGCAAAGGTAAGGCTGATCGATGGTTTTATCTGTGTCACATTTTAAGCTTTGATAGCTTTATCAGCATTTAAGTCATCCAACGGACTGCAAGCATTCCATTTCAGCATCTTGCAGTCCTGAAAACAATTTACCTGCTGGTTTTGAGCACAGATGTAATAACCCTTCCAAAGAGTCTTAAACCAGAGGAAGGAAAATGATCAAAATGGCAATTCTTCATGTGAGTGTGATTGGTAGTGTTGTTGAGGCTGCAGTTCTCAGTTGTTTTAAATCACTGTGCCTAGTGTTTCATACATAACACTTCTTTACTTCTTAAACACATTTACTGTAAAAATCGTAAGTTTTTATTCCAGCCTGGCGAGTGGTCTAGTCTTGAGTTATTAGGTAGAGATAGACTAAATGTTCTCGTGTTCTCAGCAGGTAGCAAATCCACTATGGTTTTCTCACCACTTGGGTTATTTATAAGAAGATTTAGCCATTGTTAGTTTACACAGCATTATGAGGTCTTCAAAACCCCTTTGTAGACAAGCCCATGCCAGGGATAGAAATGACTGAGAGGATTAGCACTGCTGGAGTTCCCTCAGGCAGCTGAGATTTTGGTAATTATATTCATATTTGCACTTGATCTGGTTCAGATCCCTGACACACAGAAACACACAAAAAGCACATGTCCACATACCTACCCAGGCAGTATTACAAAATAAGATTAAAAAAGCGAAACAAGAGGCGAACTGAATGTCTTTTCAAAGAGACAGATGATAAGTCATTTTAATTCTTATCTATGTAGCACAGTAGTAGCATTTCTGTGATATTGCACACACAGTCAGCTGGATATTAGCCGGGGTTTTCATCAGCTGCACAAAGTTGGCCTGAAAAATAGAGTGAAATCTATTTGAAGACGAGTCTGATGTTTAGCTCTGCACTCTGCAATGGTTCTATGGGGTGAGTATGTTTTATTATAAAGCTCAGCTATATGGCAGGCTTGGTACTTACAGACACATTCGTGTGGAGGAGGGGAGTCTTGTGATCTCTGAAGAAACCATGCACACAGTGCAGGGAGAAAACACGCAACAAATGGACTGACTTGAACTCGGACATGGCACACTTTTCCCTCCCAGTCACAGTAACTGACATTATGTGGAAAAGTAACTCAAACATGTTATTCTAGACACACAGATGTGTTTAGATTAAATATTTTAATGAATTCCCCATGTGCAAAAACATACACACTCTCTTATGTGACCTTCTGGTGTATGGTGAGTGCCCAACATTTGTTTACATATTTTTATCTGGTTGTGATTCTGTAGTGTCCTGCTATAATTCCCGATGTTTATTAGCAATGAGTGGAATGAGTTATTAGTTTTGATTTTATGCCTACTTAGTGGGTCTGTATCAGGTTGTGTCTCCTGTAATTTTCTATGTTATACCAATTTGCTAAGTGCAGACACTGCAGTGGTTATCATTTTTTTTGGATTTATACAATATTTATGCAAATTCTCTCTGAGGACACCACAGAGTAGACAGACTTCAACGTATACACACCGCATGTAAGTTAGTTTGCAGATTTGGGTGTAACTGCAGCTTTATTTGTTGTTGTGATTTACATTGGCTTGGATAATGTTTGTTTTTAATTGTTATATCATGAAAACATGGACTATAAAATTATTTTTATAGGTTTTATGCTGTATAACTGTACAAGAAATTAGAAATGTAATGCTAAAATACATTATTTTTTTGGTCATTTGACTCATTTTAGAGTGAGATAGAATTACATTCTCATGTCCTGACAAAGCCTCGGAAATGCCTCGTGTGCAGCCCCATGCACCATACTCCACAGTCTTTCATGTTATGGCTGGGTTCTGCAGGTCTATTATTAGCTGGGTTTTTGGGTCGACCGTAGCGCTGCGACTAAACCAGCCACTGTGCCAGACTCTTCATTATGCAAAATGTGTTTTGTGTGCTAAGGCCTAATTGATTCTGAATGAAGCATGCATTATTGATGAGCCAACATGAGTCTTTCTCTTTTTGCCTCTGTTCCTCTCTGTGCATGCAAGATGCTTTCTCATTTGGGCGTCTCCCTTTACTTTTTTATAACGGTATAATTATTCTATCTGGTATGCTTCAGTATCTATTGAGCAGCTCAACAGAGAGCTGCTAGGAATTGTTTATTACAGTAGAGAGGACATTACAAGCATTACTCTTGACCCCATGTTGACCACAGAAGTGACTTAAGGCAGGCCTTAGATAGTAAACCTGTAATCCCCAAAACCAAATCTGCTTTGCTGGTAAGTCTGTTTACCTCTAGAGACCCTACAGCTCACTCTTAACAGAGAGTAGGTGTCAGGGATGTAGTTGCACATCAAGCAGGGAATGAACTTTTAAGACATTGATGCTGCAGAAATCCAGTTGAGGTGTTGTAGCATGTCATTGTACTCCATTGTACTAGCGGAGCAAACAAAAGGACTTTTCCCCACGGAGATCAATAAAGTATCACGTTGTCACTATGATTGAACCGAACTGGCAACGAGACACCCAACTCCAGTAACAGTGGAGTCATGCGCTTCGCATTGAGCTACACTGGAATTCAATCCCTCAAAATGGCAGTGCCCAGCCACTGTCAACTTGTTCCAGAGAGGAAAACCATGTACATGTCAAACCTCTGATCGCTGCACAAGCACCTGACTGCGCTGTCCTGATAGGGTGTCAGATGTTAAGGCACTCTCCTGGCTAATCCTGTGTCACCTCTTTCTCCTGACTGCTCTTAAAATACCACAACTTCTGTGAGGTAAGTCTGCTGTTATACAGCAGCACAGCGATAAGCCAGCGCATGATATAACTAGCGTGATCTTTTTCGCACCAGTGCATTGTACTTCAAACAAATTACATTAGTTGCAGTTTTATGTAACGTGATTGGTTGGTTGTGACTATGTAGTGAATTCTACAAATAAGGGCCCTTTAGTCCAACTTTCATGAAGAGCGCTGCATGTTGTCCATCTGGACTTTGCTACTGGAAGTTTTAACTTGAGCTGCCAGTTTGCACGTCCAGTTTGCCAACTCTAGTCTCCGTTTGGCATTCCTCAACGGAGCTGCAGGACAATTCCGGTCAATTGCTTGCTGGCTTCAGGCGTCTCTTTCTCTCTCAGCTGTTGGATCCCCCATCCCATCACCCCCCCCCACCTCTCTGCAACAGGGACTCCTCATTGGCTCCCATGTGAGCGTTCAACCTCACTCTGCCAGCAATCACACTCAGGCTCAGTGGACACTGCAGTGTTGGATGAGATGGGATGCGGATGTGACTACTGACAATGAGCCAACCACACACACACACAGACTGGCTTGCAGTGTTCATTTAAAGAGCATTTGTGTTTTCTAGTGCATGATGCAAAACAAATAAGGTTTCCCATGTAAGAAAAGTAACTCAAGGGAATTCAGGCCTGCAATCTTATGGATGGATTTTACTTTGTGTATTATGCCTGCAACATTATCTGTGTTAACATGTCTGCGTACAAACAATTATGTTCATACAGGTTTTTACAATTCTTTTGGACACATAAAGGACAAAAATGCATTTAATCTGCCTGAGCACATTGGAATTTAACTGTCAAATTTCAGTTGGAACAAAGTCCCAACACAGTACTGAATTTTAAACATTTGTCCTTTTAAAGCACATCATTTAGAATAGTAAAGGATATACCATTTGTAAACATATTATTGTTACCTGGCGTGTCCTGGCGCTGGCCTGTATGAGGGACACGTCGGCATGACAACTATCTAAGGAATTCACATCTAGTTTCCAGACAATGAAGAATCTAAAAAGCAAGAAAGACTGATGTTGACAGATTTTTTGTGGGTGAATAACTCACTGAAAACAATCTGAAAAGCTGAGTCATGCATTAGGTCTTTAGTTCACAACATATATAATAACCAGGAGGCAATGTTCTGCATTTCAGCATCACACAGCAATATCAATTTAAGTTCCCCTTTCAGTCCATCATTAATGTGCACAGTATAGTCTTGAGGGCACAGTCAATGCCATTAGTTTTACAGTCTTACTTTCCCATGCTGCTTTATATCAAGCAATATTCTTATAATATACAAACATTCCTACCTATTATTTCTATATATATATATATATATATATATATATATATATATATATATATATATATATATATATATATACTAGAGCTAATTGACTGATGTGTTTATTTGTAGATGCCTTAGTTGCAAGACTGATATCCCTGTCCACGATTTATCTTTATAAATAATATATTAAAGAGAGTTGTAACCTTATGGTACAATGTTTACTTAATGTAAATGTCAGTGTTGTTGAATGTGACATACACTGGTATATTGTGTTTTTAAAAGTTTTATGAATACAGAGAATTCAGCACAAAAAAACACAGTTTAGTTTCACACACAATGCTACAAGATTTCAAGCGATTGTTTTTAATTTCAAACAATACCAAATTATTGTTAAGGGATTTTATTTTCAATTTATCTTCTATAAACTTAGCAGATGAAATATGTCTCTAGTGAAAGTCCACATGTATTGCACTGCATTCACAACTTAAACGGAAATCTCTGCCTCTTTTTTTTCTTCTAGGGAAATGAAGCCAGTTACCCCCTGGAGATGTGCTCACATTGTAAGTATTTTTACTTTTTTTTTTTTTTTAAATCATCATGCAGTTTAAATTCTAATTCTCTTGGTTAATTTGCAAGATGTCTGCCTAATAGACATGTTTAAGCACATGAGGAGGAGGAGGAGGAGGAGGAGGAAAGCTGCATATATGACTCACATTACTTCATTTCTAACTGGCCTTCTTCACCTTCCCTACCTGAAGATACATCAAAACAATATCGTGCAGGCCTTGTGCTGTTGAAAATTCCACAGAGATGCAGACTTCTCACTAGTTCTCTGTGGTGCAAATGGCAAGTTTTACACTGGGACGTTGTTAAGATCCGGGCTAAAGAGGGGCCCACTGCAGCATGTTGTTAATGAGCACTGAGACTGTAATGAGTCCCACAGTATTGTAGGTGTACTTCAGGGACTGTGTCACTATTGAGATTGACCTCATCATTCACACATGAATAATTATTTTGACATCAGGGCTACAGGGATTGTTGCTGACATTTGTGGTGCCACAGTTAAAAAGATTGTGTAGGAGGTTAAGATGTTAAGGCCAGCAATAATCTTGATCAAACAGCTGGTTGAGTGAAACAGAGGTGTTGGTTTTCCAGGATTTTAACTCTACTATAAAGAAGTCTCTGTAAGATTAAGTTTTTTTGTAAATAGAGGAGTGTGATTTTTGTAAACTTGTCAAAATACACAAGTGTATTTCAAATGACCCTCTTTGTTAGCATAGAGCAGAATTGTGGACACATTATAGCTTGTCCAAACTTAGATTGTAGTACTGTCACATCATGGGGGACAGGTTCCTGGCCTGCCAGACCTTCCAGGCATTCCTTCTCCAGGATTATACTGCCACAGTGAGGAGGAGCTTGGTTTGGCTGATTGACCCTGAACCGAGCCCATCAACAACAACTGCATTCAGTCTGGGATATTTACAGATTTTCTTTTCCCATTTCATTTTCCTTTCCTGTCCTTTTCTAGCGGCTGCTTTTCCTTTTTTCCTATTCCATAGCTGTCCTCTGTTCTACTTTAAAATAGTTTTTATTGGTATTAAATACATCAAAGACCTTGATCTGTCCTCATCAAATTTTCTCCTTTTTCCTACATCTAACCCCAAGTTTTTTTTTCTTATATTATTTTCGTTCTCTCTTGGCCTTCCTTTGGCTGTCACCCTCCGTCTCTCTCACCCTTCACCGACAGAGCAGCTGTTCAGCTCATCAAGTGCTTGGACAAGCAGGCACTGGCTGTGAAGAAATTAGCTTCAGCCTGCTGTTCAGAGAAACCCATCCTGCTGCACCTTGCTGCCCTCATTGAGACATGAAAGAGCAAAAGTCTTAATGCCCATGTACCTCTGCCTACCATTAGACACACACATAATTCTTTATTGATGATGTTCACAGCATCAACATGAGGAGTTAATGTCTGTTTATCATCATGATAAGATGACTGTAAATTACCGTCGTTTTTTTATGCCTGTCAGTGCAGTGCTTCACCACTACTGGCTTAAGTGCGCTTTAGATCAGGCAAAATTTAATGGCCTACTTGTAACAGCGTACATAATTAGACACACAAACCACACACGCCTCCACACACACATCCTTTTGCAGCTAAAGTGCATGCACCCACTCTGTTCTGCCACTTTCTTCACCCCACAGATGCGTACACACACACACACACACAGAGCAACGCAGCAGTGAGCCTCAAACCATCGCAGGTCTGTCTGCTGCAGCCGCCCAAAATAAATGGCGGGCAGCTTGCTGGAGTTCCTTGTTGCTAGGGGTTTCCCAGAGGGCGGGAGCCAGAGACTTTGTCCGTGGGGGTGGTGAGTGAGTTGGGGGTTTTCTGATGACAGCATGGCTATAAATATACACACCATCAATGTGCTGCCTCACTTCATCCTCAGACTGGTTTATGCAGGGGAGCTGTACATTATCACAGCCAGAGCAATCAGTGTAATGCACGGACTGCTGGCACTCTCCTCTGTCGTACACACTGTCGGTTGTGTAGCCTCCTCCTACGGTTGGCCTAAAAGAGATAAGAGGAGTGTGCCTCTTTATTTAACCTCAGAGATAGCCTGCTTAAAAAACTCTACAGTTAAAGCCGGACCTGCGCTGAGCCCATGTGAGGAGGCTTCTGTCAGCTAGTGAACTTAGCACAGAGCATGATCACTTGCTTTATGCTATCATGAAAACCAAGATATGCTATTTTTAAAAGTTAATGTCAAGATAAAAAGAATACTGCACTTTCATGGTATTGAGTGACTAGTGAGACAGAATTTTATTTAGCTAAATAACTATTGTGTCATGAACACCATTGAGATATTTATTGCAATTGTTTTTTTTTTAAAAAGCAGATACACTATTCTTTTATGATTTTTAATAACAATATTAACAATATATTTTGCAAAAATCCTAATACATGCCAATACCTGTATAAGCTGCAGATGCTAAGATATGACATTTTGTGAGCTGTTTTTAAGTGACTATAATCATCTTGTATGTCTGTAGCAGCCTGTTTGTCTTCTGATATGATCCCCAGATACTCCACCCTCATTGGCTCAGTACAATCTCATTATGCTAATTGGCACAGTGTCATGTGTCAAACTCATGTAATTACTGAGCTGTGCATGTAACCTTCTCATGTTTACCCACCCTTACACCTTATCTTGTGTGCTAGGTCAGCTATATACAGCAGCAGTGTCTGGGCTGTCATTTTCAGTACCATGCCAAATGATTTTTTTTTTTTTTTTTTGCACTGTGTATGAGTCCCACCACCTCTCACCCGTCGCTGTTTGTCTCAGGTCAGGTTTGTCGTGTTAATGGAGTCACATGTCTCCATTAATGCGCAGGGTGGACCATTTTTAGGCCTGAGCATGCTTAAGAGGACACAATTATTAATGACGTTTTAGGAACATTGTGTTTTATAATTAAACAAAAATGGGGACAACAAGCCAGTCGCACTTAGCAGATTTTTTTATTCACAGAGCTGTGCTACTGGTTAATGGCTAGCTGAAACTAGCCAAGGGTTAGGCAGAACATTTTGTGTGTGATCAGAGATGATGCCCCAAAGGTAGTTGTCATGCATTCTTGTATCAGATCAAAATGTGTTTTATCACCTAAATTTTATGACTTATTATTTGCACACTAACTTCAGTGATGGACATACCGTACATGAAGACATCACAGGTGGCCACGAACAATCAGATTGACCATAGAGTATAAGGAGGGCCATTTGACCAATCACTGCAATGTTTTTGTAATTGATGCTTATGTGTGTGTCAGCCTCCTGTGCACTCAAAGATGACGATGACATCTACATATGCATGTGGTTCAAGCATATGAACAATTGTTTAAATGTTCCTACTTCTTTCATCTGTGTGTGTGTGTGTGTGTGTGTGGGCTACTTTGGGGGCTAACGGGTTCCAGTTGCCTAGTAACACAGTTAAGGGTGCATACAGCGTTTATGAAAGTGTGTGTGTGTTGTGCTCTGTGGTGGTGGAGTATATGAGATTATCATAATCATCTCACAGTTACATTGGGTCTCCCTCTGAGCTGCTCATTAGCATAGCAGTGTGAGGAGCCTCTAACTATGCAGACCTCTCAGAAAACCAGTTCTTTCACATATGAAGTGTTTTTTAATAGTTTTTCAGCAAATCTTCCAAAACCCTGTCTCTTTCTGTGAAGTGTAAAAATGATTTTGCTGAATCATCTTGCACTCAAAGAAAAGTCTGCCTTACAAAATATGATCATTAATTCCATTATCCTATACTGTAAAACCTGCAGCCTGCACTGGTCAAATGTATGCACTTGAGTCAGTTTGAAGTAATGCCCACATTATCACAGCTGTCTGCACCACTAAAGGTTTAAACATACAGCCTGTTGTCTGACACTAGGGTCCTTCTCTAAGGTGGGGTCATGGAGGAGGCGGTGATCAGCAAGATACCCAGTGTAAGAGTTCCATATCCTCAACAACAATGTATCACCTTTTTCTACAACAGTGACTTGTGCAGCTAACAATCTAGGAATGTAATTTACTGCACTAACTGTAAAGAGTTTGCATAAAAGCATGAGATAAGGATTGCGGAATCAGAGAGCTGCATTTGTTTATTGGCCACTAAACCTGTAGTTGTGATGCTATATGGGAATCCAACCCCATTGCTCACAGCTGTTTTCAAAAGAAGACAAACTGCATGTTGGATATGTCATAGTGACTGTTGTAGCAAATGTTCTGTAAGCACCATCTTAATCGTGAGTTTAATTTGGCCCAGCAGGGAGTGCCTCTGACTGTGATGCTGGCAGACATAAGAATTTGTTGGTCTGAGACTGAGAAGGAGACTTTGAGAAGGCTGTTGGCCTTACAAGCATGAATAATACATATATCTACTCACTTGGCAGCTCCTGACAGAAAAGGAGACAGCTCTTCCTTGTTCAGCAGCTATATCACAGTTTATGTATGGTCAATGTTACAGCAGTTTTCCATATGTACACGTTTTATCCTGCTGACCTGACTGTGCAGCACCAATAGGAACTAAAACTATGACCGGATGATGCTTTATAATGTGTTGATTGGTGGTCATGTCTAATCTTAGCCCCTTACAGCATGGGCTCCTATCTACCAGTTATTTCCTTGGGAGTTGGGTTTCACCTGGCACTGTCAAGATGGTGATGCTGAATGTAGAGACACATTCAAGAATGGCATATGGCACAAACTTCAGATTTGAATGACAGATCCTTTAGGAAAGAGATTACCATGCTGGAAACATATGTGCATTGTTTGTCAATGAGAACACCGATTTCCCAGAAATTGCACTGCACATTTTTCTGCAGCATATTGATACTAGAACTGTGGTCATGAAGGTTCATGTAGTATGTGTGTCTGCGTGAAATATAAAGACTGTGGAAACCACGAGTTGTATCCACCGTGCTTGTTCTGACAACCCGTCCAGAGGGGAGACTAATGAAGAGTAAATCTGAACAAAGGTAGTCTTATCAGGATGTGATGGGGTTTCCCTACATAGTGAATCTAATCTACACTGGAAGCTTTTCTAATTGGTCTTTTTCCATTTTTCAAATCCCCGGAGCAGCAGTTCAAGTTGAGCTCTTCATACTCAAGTACCTGAGTTTCCCCCTCTATTCTCAATAAACAACCCTGAAAACGGCATCCTGTTATTTGGTGCCAAGGGATTTTAATTGTTAAGATACATGGGTTGCTGCAAGTTGCTGTGTGCTGTGTGTTGGTTTGAGATCCTCATACAGAAAGCAGGGGTCCTGCAATCCTCAATCGCATGTCTAGCTTTGTGATGGGCTATTGTGAACGCTGTTTTGATTTACAATGCTAAACCCTGTATGGTGATTATCTGTAGATTTGATACCCCTTACTACAGGCTAAACCATTGTGAGCCAAGCTGGTGTCATCTGCTGTGGCCTGGAAACAGGAGGCTGCTGATAAGGAAGTGTTTTGTGTCACAGGACAGCCGTGTGCACAGCTCTGATAACTCATGCCTAGTAGATGCAGACACCCTGTGGTTTTAATCAGATTTTGAATGTGTGTTTATAGATTTGTCTCATCACAAATAGAAAACTGTAAAAAGGCAGCACTTTCACTTTTTCACTCATTAGGAATAATTCTTTTTATATATGTGTGGAGTAAAATGCAGAATAACAAATCAAAATTTCATTTTTACAGGTGCTTGTTCCAAATCTGCAAATGTAACAAGTGCTGGATTTCATTGTTTCTTGTTTATTTTTTATAAAGTTTCATAACCGGGTCATGAGCCAGGGGCCATAAATGTGCAGGAATGTTGGTTCAATTTTTTGTGATAACATACATACTTGACATCTTAACATGTCACCTCCCCAACATAAGAGTCTGTCACTGTGGTTGTATCTATTCCAACGTACTCTCTCCCAATCTGTCTTTCTCACACTCTTTCTTTCCTCCCCTGCTTCTACACCACACTGCTTAGTCATCGAGCTGATGTAGCACAGCATGTTCGAGTGCTCAAACCCAAAACACAACTCGCACCCGCCTTTCTCCCCTTCTCTCTTTTTGTATCATAATGTTAAGCATTATGATGGATTAACATCCTGTTACTTCACCTTGTTGAAATGCAGATATTCAGATCTGTGCAGCCGAAACAGTAAAACCACAGACCAGTGAAGGGTGCTGTTAATTACCAGGAATTTTATACAGAATTTTCACACACTGGTCTTTACCATTTACCGTTATAATCATTCATGGAGTCTCAGCAGCATTGTGGCGCTCTCTTTATTTCTAATGTATAATGTATACACTCTCACCCAGTTGTGTTCTTAGGTGCAAAATGTGGCACATGAATTGACATTTCTGTTATAATGGAAAAAGTGCTGAGTTCAGCACTCACCTCCCATAAGTGAAGTAAATATATTGATTGTATCATTACAATGGTACCTTTTAACATGTGGGAAATAAAATAAGCAGCAGGTGAACTGTTGGGTACAATAGGTAGAAGTCAAGCTAGTTGAGGTGGGGGGATGCACTGGATCATGTTGTACTGGGAGGCTTTGGGTCACTGACTGTATACCACTTACCAAATCAGACCTGCAGAGCATGTTTTAAAGTTGTTTCTTATCAGTCTTAATGTAAGGTACATGTCTGTGTAGACACTGAAGTCATATGGATAGACTTCTTATTTGTAGGTATTATTTAATCCAAAACTAATACCATTCAACATGAACTCCACTTGGAAGCTGGAGTTTATTTTCTCACTTATCTATAAGCTTTGTTTTTCTACTCTGTAGTGTAGTGTTAAAATAGTATGTTCAGACTTGTCTTGGAGCTGAACTGATTGTTCTTGTTGTGGTCATTAAACCTCATCAGAACAGCCTCATAAAGCTGTGACAGAGTGCCATTGTCACGCCATGCCTCTGTTAAGTATGCCAGATAAATAGATGGACCATATGATTTAGGACCCCAGATTAAAGCAGGTAAAGTAGTAGTTTGTGGTTGGCCAGTGTGATCATGTGACTGAGTGTGAATGAGCTTATATAGTAATTAACACCTGGCTTCGTATTCTGGATTACTCCTTGCTATTCTTCAGTTTACGGGCCAGAGTGTTTGAGGCTTTTTCTAATGGCAGGGGAACAAAAGATTCAGAAATCATCTGATAAAATAGCACCAGTAGACAACAAGGGCTGTAAGTTATGCGTTTGTCTTTGTGCCTCGCTTTTAAATTCCTCCTTTTACTCCTTCTCCAGCTCTCATTTCTCTACCCTTTTATTTTGGTTTCATTGTAGTGCTTCGTGTTTCATTTTAGTATTCCCTAAACGGTAACACACATGTTCTTTATGCAATGCTTACAATCTTCCAGTTGAACCCTCTTTTTAATAGCTGCACCTCTTTCAGTGAAGAGCAGAACAAAATGTACTGTGGTTACTGTGGGTCTGTGGCTTGGAGCAGTTAGCTCAGTCCTGTGCGGGCCGGAAGTGCTGTCCTTGACCTAGTTGCAAGTGGTGGCCACTAAAAGTTATGACTACAGTTCATGCAGGTGTTTACAGGTAAAGGATATTTATATATTGTACACATATTCTCTACTGGTTTAAGAGTATGTGATTTTTATCTGTCCACTTTGATTTTGGTGATGCATTTGAAAAGTGTACTGTGCATTTTCAGTTGCACACCTGACCCCTGCACACTTCAAAATGACTTACAAATCATGATCTCGGTGGTGAAGAAGAACATTAGCTGAATGTCTACAAAGCCTCTCTCACCCAGGTCTTCTGTCTTTTCTTTTTCTCTTTGTCCAGTCGATGCTGATGAGATTAAGAGGCTAGGGAAGAGGTTTAAGAAACTCGACCTAGATAACTCTGGCTCACTCAGCGTGGAGGAGTTCATGTCTCTGCCGGAGCTGCAACAGAACCCACTGGTGCAAAGGGTTATTGACATATTCGACACGGATGGGAATGGAGAAGTGGACTTTAAAGGTATGCAGCAAACCCTGCTGGGGTGGGAAAAACTCTTTGTATGTTATAGCTTTATTCTGGTCTGCTAGCATGGTATTGGTAAAGGTTCACAAAATCTAATCACAACCATATTTCAGACTTCTCACTTCTCAGAATGACTACTTTTATAATGTTGTAATATGTCTTGACTTTCACACAGTTTATTCAAGAGGAAGTTCACTTCTCCTTTATCTGTGATTACTTTTGCTCAAATCATAGTTATAACTTTAAAATTTAAAAATTGACCTTGCTCCTAATCCACATGCCAATCAAAAGGCCCTTACTTGCAAACTCAAAAAACAGTTAATATGCTACAAATCCAGTTTTATCAATAAGACTATTGATATTTTATCACTATGTAAATCAGCAGCATAAAAGCATACTACTATATGTGGCCATAGCTACAATGCAAAACTAGGATCAGCCAAACCAGGATCTTATTACGTTGTTAATACCAATGCAAATACACACATCTAACCAACTGGAACATGTGTAGTGTTATTTATAATAGTAATAGCTATGCCCACTAATCTGTAAAGGTAAATATCACAAAACAGGTTTAGCTTTTAGCCGGCTTAGAAACTTGGACATTCAGCCTCAGTAACTGATTAATAAAAATAATCAGACCTTGATGTCGAGGGACTTTAAACCCTTCAGTCTCCTAAACCTTCATTATAGCATCTGTTATTGCCAAACTGGAACACAATGAATCCAATATTTTGAAGGAAGGATTATTTATGGTGGGTGGCACTAACCAGTACAGTGGTTAGCACTGTCGCCTCACAGCAAGAAGGTTCCTAGTTTGACTCTGATTGGGGCCTTTCTGTGTGGAGTTTGCACATTCTCCCTGTCCCTGCGTGGGTTTTCTCTGGGTACGCCGGCTTCCTCCCACATACTAAAGGCGTGCTTGTTAGGTCATGTTATGACATGTCTTTCTTCTTTTTCTTTTTACCAGACAAAGCTTATGAAGATGTCGATGACTGTGATATAGTCTGATTTTTGTTGTCTCTCTCCTCAGAGTTTATCGAGGGAGTCTCACAGTTCAGTGTCAAGGGCGACAAAGAACAGAAGCTCCGGTGTAAGTAAAGCTGCTTCTTTAATAAGACCACATGTGGCCAGAGATAGCACTGCAAATTCAAGGCTTCATATCCCCAGGCACATTTGTTTTGTTTCATTGCTAGGGGACTAAACCCAGATTGGCTTTGTCTCCAGTGACCACTCATCTATTTGTCTCACGTAGCAGCAAAAGCTTGTAAATGTTAGTCAGTGTGCTGAATTCAATTTTTTGTCCAGATGATGTAAAATGCCAACATCTTCTGAACCAAAGTGACCAGGCTGTTACTGAAGCCAGTATTACAGGATTCCAAACAAGAACTGATACAAGCTTTTTGTTCTAGGTTTCTGTAGAAGTTTACATAATATTTTTGTCTGTGTTACTCATGTCTTCCCCTTTATCTGTTTCTTTGTCCCCTCTCTCTCTCTCTCTCTCTCTCTCTCTCTCTCTCTCTCTCCCTCCCTCCTTCATGCCACACCCTGTCCTCCGCAGTTGCTTTCAGGATTTATGACATGGACAAGGATGGCTACATCTCCAATGGCGAGCTATTCCAGGTGCTGAAGATGATGGTAGGCAACAACCTGAAGGACACGCAGCTCCAGCAGATCGTGGACAAGACCATTATCAATGCAGACAAGGACGGAGATGGCAGGATATCCTTTGAAGAGTTCTGTGCAGTAAGTCCATAAGACCTCTGGGTATTTTGTGGAGGTGGCATTTGTGCTGATGCAGCCTGTTGTGGTGTCAAGTGTCAAGAGGGCAGAAAACTCTTGAATCACAAGTTTTTTTTTTGCTCTCAACAGCACTGAGCTTCAGTTACACTTCCTGTTAAAATAGGATCAGTGTCATCCAGATTCACATTGGGGAAGACTCATCTGGTCTCTAGGCGTGGACCCAAATCACTACATTGCTGCCATTCTGGTTTTTAATTATTGGCAAAAAAAGTTCTTTCGGCACAATTAAAAGTTCTAATATTGAAACGTATGATGAGCTGGCTTGCCTCTTGTTGCACCCCAGTGGAACCAGCCTCACTCGAGACATTTTCTGCCATGAAAATCTCCACTTTTGACAGCTGTGTCTTTGGAGTCTTCATCCTAAAATGGTTCAGGGTTCTTGTGGGAGTGTATTTTCAGGATGCTGCAGGAGAATATTAAGGTCCTGTTTTTAACAGAGCAATGCAGCTCAAACACTTCAAGGCTCGAGGAAGAGACGTGTTGAAAAGATTTCAGTCTCACTTTGTAGTTGTGGTGTGAGCGCTGCAGAGTGAAAGAAACAAAGCAGCAAACAGTGTGTAAAAATAGGACAATGAATGTAAAAATAGATTTTGTCAGATAGTATAGTGGTTGTACTAATAAAAGAGATATTTACACATCCTGCATTAAGATTTCAACACATTCAGTGGTTGGCATCTTGAACAGAAGTCAAGTGGTTTAAAAAATACTAACAACCACAAACATATATATATATATATATATATATATATATATATATATATATATATATATATATATATATATATATATATATATATATATATATAACCATATGTTTGTGGGTGTTAGTATTTTTAAACCACTAAAAAAAAACCACCACAGTAAATATTTATGAGAGCCCATTCCAATCAGCAGAGATATAAATACACTTGTTTCTCTCCCTTTTTCTGCAAGCATATATTTGGACTAGTGAATTTTTTCTTTTCCTCTCTCTTCCAGGTGGTTGGTGGTCTCGATATACACAAAAAGATGGTGGTGGACGTGTGAGCACTCTCTGCTTGATGAATCCCCCCTTTGTCCTCAACACTCGCTTTCTCCACCATCTCTGAAGATCTGCTCAAGACGTCCGGCAAAACGCTCTCTGTGTAACTCAATGGAAGTATTCTCTCTTCTCTTTATCTCTCTCTCTCTCTCTCTCTTTTCTCTCTGTGAAGCCACTTTTTCTTTCAAAAACCACGGGCCTTGTGAAGCCAACTTTGAAGTGTTATTGAACTATAAATCCTCTCAATAACCCGGTCGTAGCACTTTAAGAGACTGAAGGACATCTATTTGTCATTTGCAAGAGCATCTCCGGTTTGGATGAGGGGGGAGAAAGGGGGCGCAGTGAAGAGGCTGGTTGGCTTGTTCATATTTCATCCTTTACTTTTTTGTTAATTGTTATTTTTGATATTTATTTTTTGTTCTTGTCTTTTATAAAGAAGAAAAAAAAAATACAAGTATATCTATGGTTGTCTCGTGAGGGGAAGTGGGTAGTGTATGAACACTTGACTTGCAGTACAACTAGAAAGTAGGGTATGAAGTGCCAACCAGAACATATCCAGAAAACCAGTCCAAGTTATTACCTATCATCGCCACAGTCTTTCACGCCGGACAAAACTGGCTTGCAACACTTCCACCTGCAAGACTGTGAGTCACGTTAGGTGCAAAGTTTTTTTACAGATTTTCTTTTTTGTTCTTCGTTTCAGCTCACACACAAACGCGCACCAGTAAAGCTTCCAGTCACTCATAGCACAGCAACTCATGTTTTCTTTTTTTGTAATAAGATAGTTTTATTTATACGTAAGAATGTGTTTATATTGTTGGAGATTATCCTTGTTTCCTGTCATGAAATTATAGGTAGATACATTAATGCCAAGAAAATGTCTTTCCAAAAAGAATTTGTGGCTGGAAACTGATACAAGGTTTACTTTTGACGAAGCATTTTGCATTTAACGGTGTGCATCCATAAGACAATCTCCAATGCAAAGACTAGCTCTGCACTCACTAATAGTGAAAATCATTTCAAGACTAATTTAGTGTTACAACAGAAGCTGGACGGAATAAGAGAGCGGTGAGAATATACACTGTTTCGTGCAAGGATATAGCAATTTAAGAGACTTATCTGCAGGCAGCGTTTTTATAATCAATATGTGTATATTAGGTAATCAATGTGTTCTCATCTTATTTAACAACAAGGGGAGACGGCTTTGCCTCTGCTTAACATGAGCCCCTCTGAATACGTCTCAGTACATACAGCACAGGGCGGGTCAGTTTTCTGCAACACAAACACTTAAAATCTTAACACGTTGGCATGATCAGTGTGCATTGGGGTAGACTGTATATTGTGGTGTTCTTTTTTTTTTTCTTTGAACGTGTACATTTCAAAAGTTGGCTTCTTCTCCCACTTCTTTTTTCACCTCATTTTCTCCCCCTCCCACCCATTAATACGAACAGGGAGAAAAAAACTTAAATTGAACCAAATTTTAACTTCCAAGGGAAAAATGCTTCCTCCTCTAAACAGCATTGGGAATAAGCTTTTCTTTGTTTTGCTTTGGAGGCCAGCTGCTGGTCTAAACAGGAGATGTGAATCTGGAGTGCTCTATTGTTCCCCCCCTATCCCAAAGCTCTGCACGGCTTGGGCCTCCCTGTGCTTGCATGACATGGAAGTATATTTTTTGTTGTGCATGTAGATCAATTTTGAAATAATCCTCTTGTTTACACATGGATGGTGATGTTAATATATTTAAGAATTTAATGGTATACAATATGGATGTTGCCAAACTTTGGTAAATGTACACATATTATGAGAGGTAATCCAAATGAACTGAACTACATGTAACTTTTTGTATTTTACCCGGGTCAGCGAGATGCTTCGATTCCAGTAAAAGTTGCATATCTGATCCTGTCTCAAACTGCCACACACTGTACTCAGCTTAAAGGGGAAAAATAAATTTGATGTTTTTTTTTTCTTTCTTTTGTATATAAGTATTTGTTAAATGCAGTTCTGGCTCTCTGTTCTCTGTATAGTTCAGACCGCGCTTTAGTTTGTAAGTGCTACTTTTTCTCTGAGGGACTTGCGTTCTTTTTAGTTTGTGTGGGGATATCTGACAAGGTTTAAGTTTGAAAACCTTTTTTTCCTTTTTCTGCATGCTGCATCTTATGCTGTGGGACTGTTGGAAACTTGATACTGTATGAAAATTAAATAAA
The DNA here is from genome assembly GCF_900634625.1 of Parambassis ranga. Lineage (NCBI taxonomy): Eukaryota > Metazoa > Chordata > Actinopteri > Ambassidae > Parambassis > Parambassis ranga. The sequence goes on from NC_041035.1 coordinate 6,776,577, forward strand.
ATTTAAATAAACTTTGAAATGTTGAAAGTAATAAAAGCTGTGATCATTTCTTTAATCAGTGCTGACTAGCAGTATCTAGCACTAGTGAACCCAAACACTATGTGCTATAAGAACAGAAACAACACTTTAGTGACAGAAATGAATCCTGTGGATGTTTCCTTTATTTACACAAATTCATCTTTCTTCTAAATCCAGGTCATTCAGAATGTATTTGACCACTGTAAATATCAGGCCTCCGGTCCAAAAACGCAGTCAACAGTCTCAGCTCGTCAACATCAAAGTGGGAATTCCAGCAGATGATGTGAGGAGAGATAAATACACAAGGCAACAAAACAGACTTCAGAACCTCTCTGCGCTCCTGCTAGCTACCACTCGGATATTACCATAGACCTTTGAAGGTGGACTTCCTGTAGGGGGGAAAGGGGGGATTTAAAGGTCACTTCTCAGCATTCATGTGTAGCTTCAAAGTTTAAAATATGACATTAATAAATGATACACTACTAAAACAACGTGCTTCTTACCTAAGATTAAGTTACATATTGCTGTCCGGGCCATTTTAATGTTCTGGAAAGACCCCAGTATGTGAACTTTTCTGTTGACAGACATCAATGTGTGTTACTGTAATGTCTGGCACCCACAATACAACCAGAAGTGTGAACGTTAGTGCACCTCTGGACCTATGTCATAGTTGTATGTACTCATGTACTCACGTTTCTGCAAGCACAATGCGGGTCTTTGTGACATTTTCGATGGTGAATTTAGTTTTCCCCCCTTTGCCTGCTATTCTTCCAATAGCTCTGGATAAGTGGTCTCCCTTCAGAGGTTTCACTGCCAAAACATAAAAGAGAACAATTAAAACCATCCCTAAGAAACTGAACAAGTTCAGTTCACAGCAGGGAGAGAGAAGTGGTAATAACATGTGAAGTGTTTTAGAGCTGACAGAAGGGCTCTGCTGGGGAAATCTTACCGTCTGTGATATCAAAGCTTTCAAGGAACAGCTCATCTAATCTGATGAGAGCCAGGGCGTCCTGAGAGGAGACAGCAGATGTTTCATCACATGCAACAGTGTCAAATTCAGAATCAAACACTGTTATTCTCACTCGACATGCTTTTGAGTTTTAACCACAAAGAACGCATGAAAAACTTACTTCAACCTGGAATCCTAGAACAAACGCTCTGACAAAATCTGTTGCCTTAGTGAGAGAGCTGATGTCCTGTGTTTCTTTGCATGTCTGAAATAAAAGCAGCCATATTACATTATGACCACACTGCTCAAGGGTTTTTTTTGGTCAAAATCTCAGTCAAGTAAACTTTGCTTAAATGTGCTGGAGAAACTTACTTTGATTTCAACATTTCTAGTTTTGAGGTTGAATCTGACTTGAAGTTGTAGATTTTCTACAATCGGAGTGAAAATTTTTAGCCAGTTTTCCTTCAATGGGGTGTATCTGTGAGCTGGAACTGGGATTTTACGCATCTCATCTGGCCCCTAAAACAAAACGACACACACACACACACACAATTTCCATTAAGATCTTTTTGTGACTAATTATTTTCTCTGTAGAATCTGGAAAAAAAACAACAACCAAATAAGCTTTGTAACACTACTTCCAGGTTATGTGCAGGGACATTACAATGTACTTAGATATTTAGTTTACAGGACACTTGTTGTGCCTATTTGTGCTTTCTAACCACAGCTGTATCAAGCTGTGGGTGGCTTTACTGTCTTTATACTGCTGGACTGATGTGGCTACAAATGTTTCATGATATCACCCTGTGATTTGTATATAGGTAACCTTGTGCAACACTATAACTAGTGACGGCTGACAGTGTGTTTTGAAATATGGTCATAATTCACATAATACACAAAATAGCTGCTACAGTTTATTCCTCCTCCGTGCACATGAACACGTACAGTAGCTTTATTTAGTGCAGTCACAAGGCTACATTGCGCAAGCGCAAGACAGTTTCTGACTAGCTACTTTTAGAAGTAAACGTTAGCCATTTAACACATTTCCACAGACAACAATAATATAACATAAATGAAATACATACAACCGATGTAAAACTATCGCATTACCCGTAATTTGTCGCCTGAAATCGGTGGAAACTGTGGCCGTTTGTGTGCCACGGACCCCTCTGTGTCCATGTCCGCTCCATCTTGTTCACGTTTTCGCTTCTGAGTCTTTTTAGACTTTACCTTTGTGAACGACTCTGTGTCATCCTTACTCTCACTGACCGCTCCAGCGTCTGGGTTTGAATTTTTATCGGCGTCCATTTCGTAATTAGTTTAAATATCAGCGTAAACAGCAAATTATGAAGCAGACTTTGGCCACAGAGGTGCGAGAGCGTCCTCGTGCAACGGAAAGGACCCAAGCAGCCGCAGTGACGACGCCTGTAGGGGGGGAAAGGTTTTTCTGCCATAACTGGCAAAAATGTCCCGTATGGACACGAGACATTAGCACAGACTGATAAAATATCTGAAAATTATATTTTATATCACAAAAATACAAAAAATACTTTCTTAAATGTTATATATTTTGTCAGGCAGTCGCTCTGCCAGCTGTAGGAGGTGCTCGACGTCATTTGTTTTGGCAGCATTCAACGTTTTTTCTTCCTAGTTTTCAAGTGGATTTCAAGCGTTTCGGAATAAATTCCAACATCTGCAAAGATGTCAGCTCCACTATCAAAGCCTCAGATTATTGCGCATATTCAAAAGAGTTTAAACTACACGGTTTTTGATTGTAAGTGGATTCCGTCCAGCGCAAAGTTTGTCTGCCTGGGCAACTTTCCTAGAGGAACCGGAGTCATACAAATATACGAAGTGCAGCATGGAGACGCTCAGCTTATCAGAGAGGTACATTAACATTTTAATTGTGTTTGCTTTTGTCTTTTTTCATTCTTAAAAATAATATTAACGACTTATCTGAGGGTTACATTTGTATATACGGTTTCTATCAATGTCTTGCTAGCTTGTCTCCATGACAACAGCCAACATGAAGGCAGTTGTCCTCAACTAATTCTAAGTATTTAACCACTTCATCATAAACGATGCCAGAACTGGTGTAGTACAACCACTACGTAGGAATTTAACCATCTGTATGTTATGTTTATGATATGTTGTGTAGCAAAGTCACCTGTACACTGTCCTGCACATACTGTAGATGCTGCATATCTAGCACTTGCTGCTTATTGCACTTCTGGTTAGATGCCAAACTGCTTTTCTTTGCATTGTACTGGTAAATGTGTAATGGCAATAAAGTTGAATCTAATCTAATCTAATAAAACAACAATAACATGTTTATATAAGCCTATGGTCTAGGAGCTTCAGCAGAACTGCAACAGGACCAGAGGCAATGTAGAGTAGTGCTTTAAAATGAAAGGTGTTAGGTATTTAATAAGAACATGCACAGAGACACGGAGAAGAGAAATATTAAACAGTTCATTAACAGTGTTCTCTTTGTTGTTGTTCTCCTGCTTCTTCTCATTTATTTTATGTTTCAGGTAGAAAAGCCCAAACCTATAAAATGTGGGACATTTGGGGCCACCTCACTTCAACAAAGACACATAGCAACTGGGGATTTTGATGGAAATCTCAATATATGGTATATATATATATCCAGATCCACTAATATCACACATCATCTGTGCCTTGTCTATAAGGGCATGGAATAAAGATTTTAATAGATCATCTCTTCTGGTGCTCACTGTAAAACAGAATTCTAAATGTGGACACTCTGACTTTGCTATTGGTTCATTCATGACAGATGATTCTGTTGTCCACAGGAATCTGGAGATGCCTGATATCCCAGTGTACAACGTAAAGGCCCACAAGGAGATAGTGAACAGTATTGATGGTGTAGGCGGCCTGGGGATTGGCGATGGTGCACCCGAGATAGTCACTGGTAGCAGAGACGGTGAGATCATTTAGAGTTTCAGATCATATGTACAATTATAATTATATAATAAATCATTCTACAAAAAGTAGATCCTATAGTCCCTGTTTAAAATCTAAGTTGCTTTTGGGTTTTACAGGGACAGTAAAGGTGTGGGATCCTAGACAGAAGGACTCACCTGTAGCCAACATGGAACCTATGGAAGGAGAAACCAAGAGGGATTGCTGGACTGTTGCATTTGGTGGGTAAAATATGCCTCAGGAAACAGTACATAAACTGATAACTGCAACCAGGTTGTGCAAATGAATCACCATACCATTGAAAATGTGCCCACAAAGCTACATTGTGCCTGTAAGTCTATTTTCATGAATCTTTTCAAAGTTTAACACTTTAACACATATTTATTTTAGGTCATGCCTTCAATGATCAGGACCGCTGTGTGTGTGCTGGTTATGACAATGGCGACATCAAACTGTTTGACCTGCGGAACATGTCTCTACGGTGGGAAACCAACATTAAAAATGGGGTAAGCTTCAGTTGTTTCCCCCCTCTTTTTTCTTGCAGCCTTACAGGAACAAATTACCTACATTTGGAGAAAGTGGACAGCATGATACACCCTAATGTGCCCTAACACAATAAAGAGTACTAATCATAAAGTTTAGAATTCATGTTTTTATTAGGATGAGCTGCCAGAGAATAAAACGTTTCCTTTGCATCAAACGGTAAAGGACAGAGCTGAAAACAACTTCCACCACAATTTAGACTGCATTTAAAACCAGACATACCTTATACAAAATACTGCATGGATTTCATTACACGGCTGTCTCTCTTATTCATCACCCCTTGAATGTAGACAAAACTGTCTGAAGTTGTTGTGTCCATTTCAACACATTCTGCTGTATGGAAACCAGCTGATTTTAAAATCTCACCATGTGATAAATATCAAGGGAGTGACTGTTATTTGTCTTGAGCAGGTATGCTGTGTGGAGTTTGACAGGAAAGACATAAACATGAACAAACTAGTGGCGACATCCCTGGAAGGAAAATTCCACGTCTTTGACATGAGGACCCAGCACCCTACCAAAGGCTTCGCCTCTGTTTCCGAAAAGGTAATTGACCCAGGTGGAGTGAGCTAGACAGATCTTTGGCCCCTATGTATGGGGAAAAAATGTCAAAAGGTTATTATCATTGTTATTATTACTCTTGCATTTGTGAGTAACAGAGGGAAATGGAGGAGGTGCACATTTGTGTGACCGTTTTCACAGCTGGAAATTGTTTGGGATTGTATTTGTCTAACATTCTCTGTGGCTTTGTGTCACGGGCCAAAAATGACAGCGGGCCAGCGAGAAGAGAGAAAAGTGTGGCTTTTTGTGGGAAAATGCTAGAAAAACACACTTAAAACAGCATTAGACCAGAGTCCAGCTTGGCAAGTGTTTGCTAGGCTGCGAGATCGAGAGTCTTAGCTTTCGAAATATTTGTCCAGTTCTTTGGAATAAACAACATCAGTGTCCCAACCATGGATCACAAAGCTTCCGAAATTTTGCAGGGTTTATTTTTTGTGTATTCCATTACCATGTTATTTCTTAAAACTAGATTCAGGGGTTTTGATTAGCTGTTTTTTCTAATGAGTTCTGCATTTGAAAAAACAGAGTAATTGCCTTCTACAGTTCAGTTTGACTCAGGGAAATTGGAACATTGAAGACAGATGGGACAGGGGAAAGAGAAAATGATACAGGTATTCCATCTATAAATCCTTACAGTGTACTTTGGGATGTAAACAGCCCCTCCTCTTTGTTATTAGGCTCATAAGTCAACCGTCTGGCAGGTAAGACATCTGCCTCAAAATAGAGACATCTTTATGACTGCAGGAGGAGCAGGCAACCTACATCTGTGGAAATAGTAAGTGATCAGTCAAACCACATTATGGTGGTTACTTTATGAGAATCTAATTTTCTGTGTTACTGTAATCTACACCTCTCTTGTCTTGACGGAATTTCCAGTGAGTATCCTGCTCAGCGAAACAAGAAAGATGTTGACGGCGTGGATGTTGGTGTAGCGGGCTCCGTCAGTCTCTTACAGAATGTCACTCTGTCCACTCAGCCAATTGCCAGTCTGGACTGGAGCCCTGACAAGCAGGGCCTGTGTGTGTGTTCAGGTTTTGACCAGTCGGTCCGTGTACTCATCACCACCAAACTCAATGTGCTGTGAAGAGGTAGTTCTGCAGCAATGGTTCATTTGTAGGAAATGAGTCACATAGCCCCTGGCTTAGAATAATTGGGGATCAAGCTTTCATGTCTTTCTGATTTATGTTGCTGTTTTTGTAGGAGTCTCACTGAAAACACCTGGTTTTCGTTGCACTGTTGATGAACATCATGCTATTGTTAATAATGTATTTTTTATACATTGTTTTGAGAACCTTGTGTTTTCAAATTAAATGTGCTTTTGGAGAAAAAAATACACTTCTCAGCACCTTTTTCCCTCTGTGGGCCCAATCTTAAGTCTTCTTTGTTTATATACTGTATATACTGTTTGTGGGCAGCAGTGGCTCAGTGAAATAGCAGGGAAGCAACCGGAAGGTTGGCGGTTCGATCCCAACTCCTCCCTAGTCATTGTTGTGTGTCCCTGGGCAAGACACTTTCCCCGCACTGCCTCCAGTGCACTCACTGGTGTGGCGCGCCTTGCTGGTCATTGTATGACACTGCTTGGCAGCAGCCTTAAAAACAATTTCCCTCTGGGAATGGGATTATTAAAGTATCTAATGAAAAAATGAATGAAATGAAATGAATGAATAAGCAAACTGTGACTAATTTAATGATTCAAAAGGAAACATGAAGACAGTGCTGGTGGGTAACTAACATTATATCCAGCATTTGAACCTGAAGAAGTCCTGCAGCTCCTCATCATCCTCCTGTCTGTCATGGATCTTTGTGTAGACATTCCTCAGCAGCTTGGTCTTGGACTTTTTATCCAAAATGTCAGTGTACTTCTCTATGCAACCTGCAAACACAAACACACAGTGTGTGATTACTTTTAATGATCTTCACCTTTAAAATCAGTTATATTCTAGTTGCGTATTTGACATCGTGCTGCATGTATGTACTACTATGTAATATGTCACGCCATCCACCTGACCATCACGCCAGTTGGGAGTGATACATCTCTATAAATAATAGGACATGGAATGTCACATGGGTCAGGCTACATGATTTCAATACAACACATTTGTTAAATATAGTCCGGTTGACTACTTAGAAAATCATAAATCAGTTCTGTCCACTAAACAGAAAGTAGGTCGTGCTCAGTTTTGTCTCATTAATAGGTTTTATATAATAACAATAAATAGTAATTACTTAGGCCCATGACTTTGCCATATGCTATGAGACTGGGGCCGAGCTGCGGGTGGTCGTACTGCTCCTGTGACATCAGCATGCGGACGATCTCTCCTGTGATGAAGGCATCATCAAAGCTTTGCTCGGCCACGGGCTTCAGAGGGAATCTGCAGTACACTTCCACAGCAGCCGGAGGGTCTGATGGCTCCAGCATCTGTGCTAGCTCAGTGTAGGCATCGTGGATCTAAACAGTTAAATTGATGATGATGAAAGAATGATCGGACTGTGGGAGAAATTCACTTTAGACACATGCCTGCTTAAAGAGCTCTATTCTCTCATCTAAGAGTACAATTTCTGCTACTGCCTGAAATCTTAATGTATTAGACTGACCCCTGGTGCCATGGCGATGACCTCTTGGTAGAGCTGCTTTGCCTGGTCCTGGGTGTTTGGAGAGCGTGAGAGGGCTCGAGCCAGACACAGCCGTGGTACATGAGAACTGCGGTTCACTGGGCTGGGTGTAGTGACTTTGTCTGCCACGGTTGGCTCTGAAACAACTAACATATAAATAAAGTATGACTAATTTGTCAAATCCTGGAAGAAATAGCATGTCAGAGATAAGAATAATAATGACAGAAGAGGAAAGACGTCAGATTTATTTTAGGGTATGAACTCTGAGCTTGCAGATTCCCTTCACACCTCAAGTTTTCACTTGACTGTACATGCACCACTTAATCCCTCAGCCATGCCTTACCCTTTGCCTCCTGAACACTATCAGGGCCGGAGTCCTGCTTGGACTTGTTGGCAGGGAGCTGGGGTTTAGCAGTGTTGCTTGAAGGTTTAGTAGATGATCTTTCTGGCTTGGCAGCTGCTCCAGGTCTCCCCCTACAGGAGAAAAAATATAAAAAACATGACAAACTCTAAAATGGATCACCAAAGTTCTGTTGTTGTTTAACAGTTGCGTTTGTGTAAAAACACATGGCTAAATATGGCTACACATCATATCTATAAGTGTTTAAAAAACATTTTTGTGCAACTTTAAAAAAAGCACCCATGAACAAAATCAACAACATCTTCTACATCACAGCTCTAATGAACACTTGACCCAGTCAGCAGGCTCTTGGTGAGACACACCTGGCTGCAGGGCTTTTGGCTGGAGGCTGGACAGCCTGCCTTCCTCTGACTGGAGCCTGAGCCGGAGCTGGAGCTTTCGTTACAACTGCCGCCTGTCCTCGAATGGCCCCTGCTCTGCCCGGCCTACCTCCTCTTTTTGCCACACTGGTGTCAGAAGGCACCTTCACTCCTGCTGGCTGGGCGATAGACCGCCCAGCTGCTTCTTTTTCAGCCTCCAGTCGACCCTGCCACCATTTTTGTTCTGAAAAAACAAGATTTTTTTAAGTTCTCCTAGTGTGTTATAATTCTAGACCTTGCAGATAAAGAGTGACTTACTGCTCAGCTGTTCAGGTGGATCTCCAGTCTGACTTTTGAGCTCCAGGTCAATGCTGGCCTGGAAACTGAGGCAGGCATCTTGTATGGCATCCTTCGACCTGTCTGAATTCGGGTTGTTGTCATACTGAGCCAGCTGTGCCAAACCCAGGAGACACAGGGCATTGCTGTCCCGTGGTGTGGTCACCACTGCTAAATGGCATGTCTGTATGACGCAGGAGGAAAATCAAGAGTTGCATCAGCTAGCTGCTACCATATCTTGCTTCAGATTTCCAATAGCTCAAGACACACTATTACCCTTTCCTGCATGTCCAACAGCTCCTGACAGGGGGCGATAGAGGTGAGACGTATGAGGGCTGTAAGGACCTGGCATCTCTTTGCCACCAGGGCCTGTTTCTCCATAGCCTGGCGCTCACCATCCTGGATCAACCCTTGCAGCAGCGCAAAGTGAGCATCCAGCAGCACCCACTCCAGCTGCCTGCTCACCTCTCCGCGGCACACACACTGACTCACACTCTGGGCAGTCAGCACTGTTACACTGAAGCATTCCAGCACAATAAAAGCAGCATTTAAAACTGGCTGTTGAATGCAAAGACTCACTGTGAAAATGAGCGAGACAGTTAATCGGATAATAAAAACACATACATGTGATAAACCTGTTCTGCTGTCACGGCCTTCCCGGACAGAGTGTTTCTCTGCTGCAGCTGGCCCAGAATGAGAAGACCTCGCAGAAATTGTGTATTGAGGCTGGACAGAGGCTCTGAGGGATCCCGGGCCACCCAGCTGTGGACAAAATCATGAGGAAGAATGGAAGATGAGACAAAATCACATATAAGCAAACAAGGGTATAGATTTCTTTTGGCTAGTTTTTTTTAGATTTTCATGTTTTAGGAAATATATTGTTATTGCATTAATAGCTACAATAGTCTCTTCAGCATTCTGCTCTCCCTTCTGCAGGCTTAAATAGAACATCATTGTACTTGCTGTTGCTGTCGTGCCCTCACACTCTCTCCCCCTCTTACTGAATGCATCCACCTCCACCACACACACCTCTTGCTGCAGCGCTGGCTGACAAAGTGCTCCAGTCCCTGTTGTAAGAACAGAGCTGCCTCCTTTTCAACGTCCTCAGAGGCTTTCTGCTCCTGCTGCAGCAGAGCCAGTCCAGTGAAGAATCTGAAGAAATAAATGCAACACAGGACAGATGCTGAAGAAAGACCTAGTTCTGAGTCTACCCAGTTCCAGTTTGCAACAACTAGTGACTAGATAAAATACACTCTGTATTTGGACTGACCTGAGTGCAGGGTGTAGGGGGCGCAGGGCCAGCCCGCTCTGGAGGTGCTGCAGGGCTTCTCTGCTCCTCCCTTGCAGCAGCAGCAGCCTTCCCACATGGAGGCTGTATTCCCAGTTGTCTGGACTCAGAGACCAGGCATCAAGGTACTTCAAAAGGGCCCGGTGGACACAGCTGCCCTCATCTTGCATGGCTGCACTGCTGTTCTGCAAGATGATGAAAGGTAAATCTTTAGTTAGTGCTTTGTTGTTTTTTGAAAATCATAGTTAACTGTGACCCACTTACTTTGCCAGTTTTCTTAGAGAGCCAGATATAGAGTGTCTGAACATAGTCAGCTTTGCTGGACTGCCCTTGCTCTTTAAGCATCTGATACTCCTTATCCAAGGCCTGGAGCTGGGTCTCCACTGTGGGCCTACCAAAGAAGCCATGCAACTTACACACAGCCAGGATTTCGTCCTTATGCGCTGCTGATTTGGCATCATTTAATTCATCTTTGTCCCTGTCAGCCTGCAGGTGAAGGAAGCAAAATGTGAGAGGTAACGTTTTCTAACAACTATATGACAATATGATTTAATGTTAGAAACATGTTATCTTCTTGAATGTTTCTTAAAAATCTATAATCTGCCCGTTTTTGATAAGAAATGTGTTTTTCCTGACAGCACCTGCTTCTGGAGACCATACATCTCTGTAGAGTAGTGCTGCTCCTCCAGAACTAGACCCAGCAGGAAGTGGAGCCTGGCATCTTTGGAGCCGAGTCTGATAGCTGACGCATAGCAGACAGCAGCCTGCTCCAGGCTATGCAGGGGAGACTGACCATCCTCATACTGCAACAGGTCCCCTGTGGAGATGCAAAAGATACAACACTGTTGGATACATACATATGGAAATTATGGAAACTTATGACATTATATCTCTGCTATCAGGCAGCCAATTGTCAGATGAACTCTAAAACATTAACCTTTGGTCCTTTAAACTTGTTTAAGCTTTAAAATAAAGCTTATTTATTATTGTAGTACAAAGCAGCATATAAGGGGTTCTGTATGGCAAAATCAGCTGGGAAACCATAACATTTTCAAACCCACGCACACGTCTCTCTGAAACTAAACACTTTGTTTTCATTTTGTTCCAGCACAAGTATTTTACAGTACACTGCATAATGAGGAAGAAAAACACGTAGCTCTCATGTAGCTGCCTTCTGTTGTACTTGGATGCGCCTTTAGCATGAAATATTCAGAGAGAGTAACTTCCCTTGTCCTTTATCTGTCAGAATGCACTGATGTCACAGCCTCTAAATATAATATTCCAAGAAATGTTACAAAACCTTTTCTTTCAGCATTTTCTACTGAGGGAATGTCAAATGATACAACTTGATCTCATTGCTTTGCTGCAACACAACAAGAGAGCCCCACTGAGCCTCTTTTTTATATTTTAAGAAGTCTGTCTTTGGCCTGCTCTGGTGTTACTTGTCACTTCAGTTCTGGTAACTGTCATGCAATCGTCTGGGATCAGTCTCAAATGTCCCTTCTCAGTCATCAAACAATTAGCAGGGAAAACTAGCTGAAAACACATGAAAAGTAACTTGAGTGTCTGCCACATCAGACAGAAGAGGACGCTTCAGAGGGAGCCACCAACTGGTCCATATCATGCAGCAAAGTAATTCAAAGAAAACTGCAGAAACTGTTAGGATTAATAATGCTTTAGATTTTTAGGCACTCTCACTTTGAAATTCACATTTCTGTCCCTACACTTTTCATATGGAAGGTGTTACATACCTGGCTTTGGCAGGTGTTGCCTGTAATGTGTCAGGTGCTCCTGAGCTAGTGCACACAGTTTATCCACGTTATCTTCTCCCGCTGTCATCTGTAGTCTTTTCTCCCAGTTACGTGTCTGTAGATTGTAGAAGTAATATAACATGCAGATAGGGGAAAGGATAAATCACAGATTCCACTATGGATGGTTCTAATCTCAGCCTCAAAAAAACATCAGATCATTGAGGCAAATGTCATGTTTGAACGTTTATTACATCATTACCTCACAACTGTGTTGAGTCTCTATCTCCAAACATCTGGATGATGCAAAGTGCTTCTTATACCAATCTGTCTCTGTTACATCCTTAAAGATAAAAGTACAGATAAAGGGTTATTCTATTTTATCTGCAGATCTGAGTTCATCATATTTAAAAACAGACGTTGGACAGTATCCTACTTGGTTTGCTCTTAGCTGTATAACCACGCACAAACACAGCTAGCTTTGCTGTGGAAGTTAAACCAGCCTTTAGTCACTGTGAAAGCAACGCTGACTTGTAAATAAAGGATGAGGCGAGTCAAGGTCAATAGCAACGATTCTGACCATGCTGAGCGCTGCTTAATCTTTCATACTGACCTTTGCATCTAGGTCCCCTGTGGGCTTGTGTGGACAGTCCAAAGAGTGTGACCCCAGCTCAGACAGCTTCATCACTTGATCACATCCTTTAAAATAAATAAATACTCAAAATAGATCCCAAATTCAAGATGGGTACTTTAGCGGTGCTGTCCCACCTTACTGAAAATGTTAAAGGGGAAAGTATATGTCCATTTAAATCACACAATTGTGGCAGCTTTAATCAAGCTTAATACACGCGACTATTAAAACTGTTTTGTTTACCTAGAAAAACCCATCTGATGATGCATGGGCTGATATAAGTTCCAGCCTCCAACTACCTCTAGAGGTTTTTAGTTAAGTAATAATATCCCTGTCATTAAAGGAACATAATCTTGGTCTGAAGTAACATGTCACATGATACTATATGGTTGTGTAATCAGGACTGTTGAGAGGTAAAGCAGAGTAGATCTACCATCTTAACCATGTAGTTACACAAGCATTTCTTACAGGTAGAGCTACTCTACAGACCAGCATAATTCAATCAGTCTTAAAATCTGTGAGCAGTGAAGACTGATTCAGTTCCTTGGAAGCTTAACAAACTACTATGCCCTCTTTTCTGTAAGTCTTTTGCATTGCTTAAGGCAAAAATAATAGTACCATAGATCAATGTGGTCTTCCTGCCAACCTTCAACTCAACAAAGCAACAACAGTTCTGCTGATAACAAACGTCAATGTAGAGGCTGAGATTCTGGGCCTAACCTCGATAAAAGAAGAAGCACTTGACTTGAGCCGCAGACATCCTCCTTTCGATATCCAGTTCAACGACCTTCCATCCATCTCCCAGAGGACAATCAGTGAGAGGGTTGACCTTTGACCTCCGTGCCAACATCTCAATATAAGGCCTTGAAAAGATGTTCTTTGGATCACTAGAAAACAACAAGTGTTTAATCTCAATCTTTGTTGAAGCAATACAACAGAGGGAAACGGTTTTTGATCAGTGGTCAATATTATAAAAAGTTATCACCAACTAATACTATTAATTATTATTTTTTTACATTAGAGCATCTGTTTTAGAAAAATGCTGTTAACTGAATAAATATGATAATGAAAGGTGGTATTAATCAATTTCCCATATTTCCCTGAGGGACCTTCCAAAAAGGGATTAATAAAGTCTATTCTATTCTATTCTATTCTATTCTATTCTATTCTATTCTATTCTACTGCCTCACCTGTTATTGATAGACACAGGCCTGTAAAAAGCACTTAGGGATACTGGACATTCATAGTCCAGCTGGAGCCTCCCATCAGTGAAGGTCACAGCCATGGGAATTAGCTCTCGAGTCACCAACAATGTGTACACCTGAGAGAGTTAGAGCAGCATCAGGTATACTACAAGTATAGAAGCACAATAGAGTTCAACTTGAATTAAACATAAAGTTCACATTAGAGAGTTCAACATTTTACTATGGAGATCAATCTTTGAATGATATAAGTGCTGCTTGTCTTGACTTCACATCATATCTATGTCCAATCATACCTGTGAAACACTGCCATCTGCTGAGCAAACCGAGATCTCCACCGCAGTGTCTCCAACATTCAGCGGGACTAGTTGTGAGCTGCTTGACCCATTCACTGTGACTTTTATGTTTTTGTCTGGCACCTTTGTAAGCACAGTTACTTTGCTACAATAAAATGGGACAATAGCTGTGGATAGAAAAGTTTACAGTAAGTGTAACATAGATATACCAAATGCATATTCATACTCAAATTTAACCCAAATAATGGCACAACAAGGTAAAGTGTATCACAGATAATACACAAAGTCTGTACTCACTATTGTATTCAAAGACTTTGTTAGAAAATACAGGTTCAAGTGGGATATCTCCTTCCAAAGCCAGGTCACTGAGCTCTGCAATCTTTCCTGACAGTTTGGTGATTTCCACTGTGTATTTCTTTACGGTGCCATCCTCAGCTACCACTTCAATTTCCACTCTGTTCACCGCATCTTTTAGTTTAATGGTAGTAGAACCATTACCATATAGCTGAAATATAAAACACATATACAATTAAATTTGACTTAAAATAATCTTGTAATATCATTCATCTTGCAGGATGGTACTCACAATACTGTATGAGGCTCCACAGTCACTAGTAACCAGCTCCAGAGTTACACTGTTGACACTGCTTTCCACGGTCACTCTGTAGTCTGTAACTTCTGGTGTGAATGCTGGCTGGAGTTTTCCAGCAGAGACGGAGAGTTTCTCCAAATCACAGTTGTCCATGACTCAAGCCTCTTCTGGTCTGATCGGCTGCAACAGAGTGTGCGGAGTCCAAGCACTAAACGCACTTAAACTTCTCACATCTCAACACACGCTCAGCTCCATTTACCACACTGACGCCCCGGGTTACCATGGTAACGGGAATACTCGTATTGCAGATATAAAGTTACTGCGCCAAATACATTATACTGGATAATAAGGTACAACTGCCGTGAGATATAATGTTGGTTTTTGGTTTTGATTATTTTTAAAGATCGCGCACATATGAAAAGTCATAAATATTAGAAGGGACATAAGCGTCAATAGCGTCAATTTAGTGGGAAAACCAGGTATTAAGCAGTAATAACAACATACAGTAAACTACATTTGTAAACATATCTATATCAAACTATAAAAGAAGCACACACCACACACATACATACACACGTCGTTTTTAGTTTTTCAAAGTGTCTTACCAAACGGCAGGCGGCAGTAAAGTAAATCGTGAAGAAGAAAAAGAAGAAGAAGAAGCCAGAGTCGTGTTGTTTTGACGTCACTTCCTGTTGGTGAAAGCGTGGAGTTTGCTAAAAGGGTAAATACAAAACGTTAGCGTTAAAATTGTTATATTTAGCTTTTAAAAATAACATTTTGCAGTTAAGTTAGTATCGCGCGTAGCTTTACACATAACTTTGACTAACTGCCACTCTATGTACAAATTTAAACGTTGTCCTTATAGCAGCATGCGTGAGCTCTTGCTAGCGACCAAGCTAGCTAAAACGTATTTTTATTGGAGCTTTCTTGTTAATCTGTGCAGTGTAATGGAATAATCGTGCTAGAGCAGTCTGCCTGTGTTTGACATTAATTATTTTACAGGAACATGGCAGCAGAAAGCAACACGGAGGACTACCCTCACGAGATAGACGAACAGCTAAAATCCTTTGACTCCTCAGTTAACGCAGTCAAAACCATGATAGAGAAGCTGATGGCAATGTCCAGGAATGATCTGGTGCAAAAGGTATAGTCAACATTTCGATGCTCAATACACACAATACGGAATGGTATTTTTTACTTTGCATGACTTGTAAACAGACATTTAACTTTAAGTTTAAGTATGCATCTCAAAGACATTAACTGTGCAGTCTGTTAAATAATATCACGTAGGTGAGTAACGTTTTTGGAAAGGGTAGAACATAATATGTAAAGTGCATTGTTTTGACCTTTTTCTGACTACATCCACTTTATTTTGTTTATGATAGCTGGATCCTCTTGATCAAGCGAAGTTGGAACTGATGTCTGCCTACACACTTAATTCATTATTCTGGAGTAAGTTGTGTGTTCTAGATTTTTGGTAATTTGTTGGTATTATGTTCACATATCTATTAGTTCTAAACTACTTTCTTGAAGGACTTTGTGTCTTCTATGCATTTCTGTTGTAGAAGAGTGTGCATTTATTTTTGTCAGATTATTTTGTAAGCTGGAGGATTCATGAAATATATAGAAGGAGCACAATTTGTTGGACTTGTAAATCTTTATATGTGAGAGATATGGCTTCTCTAAATGTCCGTTATTGTCAATCATTCACAAACCTCACTTCTGGGTGTGTCTTCAGAACCACAGTATATGTGTATTCTTTTCAACATTTTGTGAATTTGCAGTATCAATTTTAACAATTTCAACTTTACAGTGTACTTGGTAACTCAAGGAGTAAATCCCAGAGAACATGGAATCAAACAAGAACTGGTATGTATTTTTGCTAATGTGTGTTTTTCTTTCTAGTTTCTTTGTTCCTGTGCAGTCCTCTATAACTGTTCTTTGTTCTTCAGGAGCGAATTAGAAAATATATGAACAGAGTGAAAGAGATCACTGACAAGAAGAAAGCTGCCCGTTTGGATAAGGGAGCTGCTGCACGCTTTGTCAGAAATGCTCTATATGAACCGGATGACAAAGATTCTAGAAAACAGACAGCATCCAAGAAAGCAGCAGACACACCCTCTGAATCCCCACATACAAAGCGTCCAAAGCAGAGCTGAACTGAAGGAAAATCTGCACAGGTAACATCACAGTGTGTAGCCCCTTATGGGTGACAAACATGAGACTGCAATGTACACACTGCTGTTCACTTGAATTGCTCACCTGTTAGGAGGGTACAGGCATCTTTAAATGTCATTGGATGTCCTAGAAACAACAAATTGGTTGCTGTCTTGGATATTTTTAGATGTTGATTCTGGCAACTGCTTAATGTTACTTTATGATAAAATCTTTTCTATTTTGAAAGTGATTCTATGAATCATAAATTACATTTTTTTCTACAGTATTTAATACAAAACTGTCACAGCTGTATTGTTTTTAGAATTGCCTTCAGCATAAAACTAATCACCAGACAATGTGTTTGTATTTGTCTTTCTCATGTTATGCTTTTCATCAGTTTGACATGCTGGTGTAGGAAAAGCACAGATGCTGGTACATTCTGTCAAACCTGAATACAGCAGACCTAATGTCATTAGTAACACTTATATGATAACACATAGCTTTTCCTGCATTGACAATGTGTATTGTGAAAATGAGTAAAAGCCCCATTTAGTCATTATTTTAATAGCCACCTCTCTTTTTTTTACCCATTTTAGCCTGATGTGCATTTGTTCATGAGGTTGAGATGGAAATGAGTGAGCTTACAACACAGCAGGTCCTTTGTTTGTCAACTTGGACTAAAAAATATATATTTGGTGGTCACAAGTTTGTGGCCATAATTTCAGAAGTTATGTGCTAATTATGACAAAGTCCTCAAAGGATAAAATATTAAATGATCATATCAAAGTTTTTGGTTCTTCAGTGCATATTACGAACCTGGACAGATGGGTGCAAACTGCAATGTGACTGAGCAGTTTTAACAGATCTCGTTTTGACATAAATGTAATTCAGCAGGTCTATCACTGATCAAGTCATGATTGGGCAATGTAGTTGTTATGTTATTTTTGTACCTACATGGTAGTTGTTGGATTAGCCAGTGGGTCCATCAAGATGACCAATAAGCTTTTATTGACTTTTTGTTGACAAACTCAGAATAACTATATATATGGCTGACATTAGGGGGTGTATAGTTCTGTTGTAGAGCTTCAGTGAGCTTACAAAAATTACTTCATGAACTACAGTTGGGGTTGAAAGTTTGTAAGTACAAATGGAGCAGAGCATTATTTATTTCATGATTATAATCTGGCTCTGCCCTTATGTGAGTCAAACCTGTGACCTTTTGATTACAATTTAGCCTCTGTAAGCATCACAAACAGTGCTGTAGCTGCATGGCTGCACAGTATAAGCACAGGCTGTAAATGAGACTTCCTCTCATAAAACCAATGTCACATTTGATAAAGACACTCGTATAGCTTCCTTTTTGCAATTCCCTCCAGACAGCTGAGATCTTAATCTTAATGTACCCGCAAGTCACTGCATCCCTCTAATCAAGCCCAGGAAACAGTGAGGCAGTGAGTTAGTTTCTTAGGAATGCATCTTTTCATTCTTTTCATCATCTTTCCTTTTCTCATCCTCCCTGCAGCAGCGTCCAAAAATGACATTTGTTTAGCCAAACCCCCTACTCCATCTTTTTTACTTTTTCCACCAAGTTGTTGTTTCTAACTCTGTTCAAAGACATGTGTCAAACTTAGTCTGATGAACAGCCCTGTCTGCATATTGGAAAAATATGGATTTTTCCACTCCCCCCACTCTCCCCTCCTCCTCTGTAACGTTCGCCTTCCTATGCCCTCTTCCACACATGTGCTCGGTATAAAGGAGTTAGGTCACCGTGCGAGCAGATTTGAGCAAACAAACCCTCATGTTGAAATTGTGTAAGCTCCAGGCCGTGGTTTATCCCGCGGTTGTTTATTTATGCTGTTTGTAAGCAGTTTGCGTTGAGGAAGTTTACATTACATGGAGCAAAAGGCATCAGACCAAAAGGACCTCCTCAGGCAAGATGAAGGCAAGAGAGCAGATTTTTCTGTCTCCTTAACCTGCTTAGTTACACACATGACATGTTTTGATGCAGGTTGTAGTGAGAAGGGGCATTACAAACCTAAAGAGCATCACATAATGAGGGATGAGGTCTATGAAACCCTGTGAAAGCAGCTTTGCTTGAAACCATGGGTGAAATGACTTGTGAATGAAGGACGGACAGGGCAGCTTTATTCTGGGCACACCCAGAATTCCATACAGTCATTTGTGCCACTTTATATTAACCTTGGCCTTTCTGACAGAGTCACTGATTAATCACAACAGTGTTTTCATTATGGTTAGCCCTCACCGCCCAAATTGCCTTTTTAAGAGTCAGAGGGTGAAGCTGAAGCTTGGGCCACCAGAGTTCCAGCAGAATCGGAGCTTCTTCTGCTGCTATCTCCTCTTGTTTTCCCTGCTTGTCTCTCCCCTTGATTTTTAACCTTGTGCACAGAAACAAAATGAATGATTTTATGAGCCCCATTACGCTAATAATCAATTGTGTCAATAGTTGTACTCCTTGGTGAATTTCTCCAGCTTCTCCATATTTGATTGTCTCTTGGATGGTCTCTGGTCTCAAGTACACTCCACAGATTTTCAGTGGAATTTAAGTCAGGGCTTTGTGAAGGCCAGTCGTTCACTTCGCTCTGCTGTAGGTAGTTCTTGAGTAGAACAGACATACGCTTGTCATTGTGTTGCTCAGTTAAGTCATACAGGGTATCGAAGGGGGCTATTAATATTGACTTTGTTTATGTGAAAAAAAATGTTCTTTGCAAATTCAGGCTCTCTTAAGGAAAATACTATGGTTAAACAAAATGTGTCAAAAGTTTTTTGCTCTATTAAACACACTTGGGAAATATTTGAATTTCGTCTCCAAATGTACAACAAAACAACATCTGCATTTTGCTGTTGAGTTTATTACTTTTTTTAATGTTGTCTTATTCTGTATGATCTCTTTGCAGCTCAGTCATGTTACTTTACTGTCTGTGTGGGGGATTGTAGGTAAGAACAGCCCAAAAAGTAGGCCGGCTTGCATCTACATAATAGGACTGGATGTCTCTTGAATTTTTTCCTTCATTTCACTTTGTCTTGGTGATGTTGAACAAAGGCATAAATATATTTTTATATACATATATTACTGTTCAGTTCCATTGATCTGCACTACCTGGACAGAAAAAAAAATCAAGTCTCAAACCTCTACTGCATCTTTCCTCCTCCTCTCTCCTTTCCTCTCCTCCACCCTGCTGTACATCCCAGTGGGGTTTGGCCATATAAGAAAGTGACGCTATGCTGAAAACATGCACCGGGCCCTGAACCCTTCTCGCTAAACACATCACATCATCATCACACTTCATTGAGTTTCCATCCTTTACATTACCTTACTGCTGCAGAACAACACGTTCACATTGGGTTAGTGTTGGCCGCTCATGGCTCAGGCTAAATGAACTATTAGGTTTTCTTTTAGAGTAAACTTTGTCCTTTGCTTTGAAGATCTCATCTATTACTGTGACCTGATGTTTGCCTTTTGGTGCTGACCTGTTTTTAAGAGGGAAACCTAACAGTCCATCTGGCTGCAATGTGAAATCAGGGCTTTTCCCCTTTAAACCGTGGTCTTCCGATACATAAAGCCTTGGGATAACCATCAAAGACCTAAACGCAAAACCATCTCTTGAATCCTTTGCACACAAGCACACGAGCACATGCATATAATCTCAGATACACACACACACACACACACACACACACTCAGAGGGGCAGCTGCAAACACACTGTGAAAGCAGGAAAACGCTCACTGCTGAGAGATGTACAAAGGCGCACAGAAAATGGCTTACATGTGCATATATGTACACTCGGAGCTGATTGGAGGTGTGTAATGGATTGGATCCCCCTCATATTTCCTGGGACAGCGTTGTCTTCTAGGTCCATACAGAGGCGGGTGAGACCACAGCTGTTTGGACATAAATTTTCAGAGGAATGCCTTAAGTCTGAGCCTTGAGCATAAGGAGCATGACTGAAGATTCCTCTCCACATGACAAATGATCGCCCTAAGGACTTTTGTGTGTGTGTGCAAAAGTGGTTTCTCATTTAGGCCGGTCACAGAATGCATTCATTTTTTGATGATTTTTTTTTTTATGACGCATTGTATGTGCCTTTGCAGGAAGAGGTGCAGTGCAGGTCGAGGAGGCTAGCATGCAGACAGGAGCAGGTCTTCTCTGTTGTATTAGGGGAAACTGAACAGCTGGGGAAGAGGATGAGGGCAGCTGGTCCGTCTCATATAAAAAGTTAGACTCTCATTTTGTTTCCATACAGAAGCTAATCCAGGAGTCACGTTATGCTGTATGTGTGTGCAGGTTTGAAGGAATATATTACATTGTAGGTTTGGTGGCGAGCAGAGTTTCATCAAGTTGGTCAAATTCATTGTCAAATGTTGGACACAATAAAAGAATTAAAGCTTTATGACATAATTGTTTGATGTAGAAAATAAAACAGTCCTTTGCCCTCTAATGGATCCATGGATCTATTCCCAAATAAGTCTATACAGAGTTTTGGTTGTGCATCTAAACTGAAAAACATCTTTGAAGCACGGGGGAAATATCTGCATGCTTCTGCGAACTGCAAATTGAATCCTTCGCTTGTTGCAGTTTACAGCACCTCTGTGCAACCACACACCAAAAAAATAAAAAATAAAACAGGCAACATCTACCTCTTACTCCTCAGACACACCTGCTAGAAATGTGTCTCCTATCCACACCGCACACCTAGCTTCCTCTCTTCCTCGATAAAGTAAGGAGGTTTATGGCACATCAATAACCCCTCTCATCCCTCTTCCCTCGTACATTCAGAGCCGAGGTTTACAGCCAGCGCGGGGCGGAAGGCTACGGGCCTTGATGTGAGAGCCTGGGGCTAACGGTAGCGCTGGGTACTGTAAAGTGATGAAGGGCCTCTGCTTTTACGATGATGTGAATGATGTAGCCTGAGAGAGTAAAAGAGCTTGTGAGAGCAGCAGTGTGTCCATATACTGTGTTTGACTGGACTGCTGGGGAAGTGGATAGATTATATGCTGACTTGCTCAATATTTACATGACTTCTAAGACTCGCTGCTATTACTTGAATTTATTGTTATGGTGGAAACATCATCTAAACCTCTAAATTAGCACAATTTTAGGAACCAGCAGTGTTAATCTAACTTGTGTTAAAGAGACATTTATATAGTTTTTACCTGTTCAATTAAGAAGAATTTTATTTTATTCTGACTCTTTCCAATGGTGACACATTGGAGCCACAGGTCCTCAGCAAACGGCAGACATTGGTCAACGGCTGGCCAGTCACTTAAGTCACATAAAGATTTACACTTTGTGTAGCAGTGAGGACTGGAGAAGATTGTTTTGGAGGAAATATTTATGTTTGATTTTAGATCTTTTATGAAGTTATTGACAAGCAAAATATAAGATTTTGTTTAGAAGTCATTTATAAAAATATAGATCTGTGACAGTTACCACAGTTACCGGTAGTGATCCAGATAATACTGGGGCTTAAGTAGTTTAGAATTTCCAACCAAATGTGTAGGTTTCAATATGTCCCCATGCAGCCACAGGGAGGCAGTCAAACACAGCAGTACAAAGTGTGCTCTCCAGTCAGGCTTGAGTGGCAAGCTGAGGTTTGCTTTTCTTCCTACCACAGAGCAGATCAGAGAAGATTAGCTCTCGCTTGGCCAGTAATCACCCTTATCACACAAGAAAACGGCAACAATGCCGAGAGTTTAATGACAGAAGTAATTGTTGTGGAAGTCCCGCGTTATGCTGTGCTGGTGTGATGAATGACAACCGCAATGCACCGCGCTGTGAGGAGATTGCTGCTGTATGTTGTTATTTAAACCCATTTGTTATGGTTGCAACTTCCCTCTGGGGATGTTTGAGCCGAGGGAAGTGACTAAGTTTGAAAGTGGAGAAGTTTTATTTTTTTCCTCAATGAAGCACACGGTTTTTAATGGTGATAAATTAAAGTGACATTATCTGCTTTTGTGATGTGGATTTATTCTTCCTTCACAGAGGGGTTGGCTCTTACATGCACAATGCTAAAAGCCTAAAAGTCCTGAGTTTCCATACACAAAGCAAAATGTGTACTCAGGCTTTATTTGCTTTCTGACTAGCCTAAATTGTCTGTTCATAACTGTAAATCTGCATGAAGAGCATAATCAAAATGTATTGAGCTAAACTTGAATGACTGTTGATATAAGGCTTTCAATAAAAGTCTGTGGTCTTATTAACCTCATAAATCCCCCTAACAAAAAAAGAAAGAAAATCTGGATGTCCTGTGTTCCACTTGCTGGAGGCAGTACAGGCTAATCATGATCTAATACACAGCCACTGTATGCTTGGATTAACATCAATTGGCTGTTTTCTTTTCTGTACATGCAGCCATAATTGTGTGTGTGTTTGTACAGTGCTTGATTGTATCTGCACGTGTGTGGAGCAATTTTACTTAGTGTTAAAATCTGTATGTATGTATGTGTGTGTGTGTGTGTGTGTGTGGTGGGGGGGCAGAGATTACCGAGCATTTCAGTGGAGGTTTGGAATGCTTCATACCGAGACAGCTGCAGTCTAGACTGTCATTCTCGCGTCACTTTATCGCTTCAGGCCCAAAAGACAAATAAGGAGGAGCACCCAGATATGCAACCTCATCTGATAAGAGAGGTGGTAAGAGGATCTGCTGATGACTTCTCCAAACTAGCATGAAAAGGCAGCTCTGGTGTCTGATACATCAGGCGCTGTCAAAAGGTTTTTGGGTAGGTGTTGACTGAAGAGCTGTCCTGCTTTTAGTGTATGATGCATTCAAGTGTCGGGAGGGCTACAGAGAGAGCAGATAATAGTCCTTATTGCACTATTTTTGTATGTAACACTGACACCTAAATTGTCTTACTCTACTTTATTATCTGTATGCTGGCTACATAACACTGTCCCCACCGGCACATTTATACCTCTTCACAAAATATAGATATCACATGATCACAAGTTTATCTATATCATGATTTAAAACAGAAAAACTAACACTGCACTGGAGCGCAAACTGATTTATTTGATTTGACCGCTGAAAACTGTGAGAAACTTTCCAGAGCAGTCAAAGAGTAGGAAATGCCAGACATGAAATGTCAGAGGGCTGCTCCGTCCTATTATGACAAATTGAAGCAGAATGTGTCATTAGCTAATCGAGGGCTAGTTTCTCCTCCTCTCCAAACAGCAGACAGAGGGCAGCCTCTGTCCCCGGCGCTCCTCTCTTCAAAGGCCCCCATTATACTTCAATGGAGGGTAAACAGTGGCTCCCAAAAATGACGGTCTCCAGAGTTTAAAGCAACATCGTTTATCAACCCTGC
Source organism: Parambassis ranga (assembly GCF_900634625.1). Classification (NCBI taxonomy): domain Eukaryota; kingdom Metazoa; phylum Chordata; class Actinopteri; family Ambassidae; genus Parambassis; species Parambassis ranga. The sequence goes on from NC_041035.1 coordinate 6,800,501, forward strand.
CAGCCAGTGCAGGTGTGACCCCATTCCCACAGCCTCATCCACGGTGCGGGCCAGTGGGAAAAGCATACATTTTTCTGTATCTGCACACAAATAATTAAGACAAACTCAGAATTCAATTCATTGTGTGTCTGTTATGAACATTTTAAAGCATTCTTTCGACAAATTAGACTAGCTCAGATTCAGACCTGGCAGCAATGACTTCATCTTCATTGTCAAAATGGCGACTATTGAGCTCCCGCCATCTCAATATCAAAGAGATGTGACACCAACCAAAAAAGGATAAAATCAAAACAAAATCTGGAATTTGAGACGTTAGTTCAGGACGAACCCTTTTGGAGTTGTTTTTGAAACAGAAGGAGACAGAGAGTTTAATAAGTTGTTGAAAGTCAACTAAGCATGCAGGGTGTCTATTATAAACATCAACCTCACATTCATAGCTTTGTACATTCACACCAGGTCTTTATAGTCTCATAAAGTCAGATACCACTGCATTCACAGACACGGATCCCTGGGATACATCCATGCCGGAAACCTTGGGGGGAGTTTTATTTTTATCCAGGCTCATTTGTATTTAAAGCTCAGTAAACAAGTAAAAATGATATCCGTCTTTACCTGCAAAAATATTTGCTCATGCTTGTTACTAATGACAGCTGTTTCTTGGCAGTGTTACTCATTCACCTTTTTCTCAGACCCTCCAGTCACAGAGCTTCTCCTGTAACATCTGAAATGTGCACAAACCAGCTGACAGCAGCTGTGCTGTGCTCCCCAGTGTGTGCGGTGAGTGACTTTATCTGCGTCTGCGTGCTTTATCAAATCCATGTCGTCCGTTCGGTTTAATTAACACGGGCCATGTGAATGGATCCCATCGGGGTCAAGGTGATTGAGGCGACTTGTGCAGGTGGAAAATCAATGAGATTGGCTCACACAGAGCATATCGACCACTGCTCAAACACAGGCGCTATTGATTGACATGTTTACATTGGAGGTGTGTTTAACATTGGAGTTCATGTGTTGGACACACACGAAGCACACATACTTGGACCCTAAATCTTTGTCTTATTTATAAAGAGGCTCAAAGGGAAGGGTTTTTTCCAACTTCTTTGAAATAGATGGTGTGAAATTTCCATAATAACAAACATCAGCATAAGCAGCCATGTTTCTAGCCATTAAGTCACCCACACTCCCCCTGACCGCTCTGATGCTCTGTTCATATTCACAAACCTTCCAGGAACAAAAAGGCCAGTGATGCAAAAATGGTGTCATGTTTCGTCGTTTTATCTTCTTATTCAGATCAAATATGAGCTGCACCTGAACTCATCATGCAGGCCCTGGGCAGAGTAAGGGAGACACACAGACCATAAGGTGGGACTGGAGAGGAGACGAAGCCAGAGTGAGAGAGAGAGTCAGACTATAGGGAGCAGATTAAGTAGCCTTGAAAAGGTTGGCTTCCCCCCGCACACACACACAAACCCCCTGTGAAAACACAAGCTAATTATTAAGAAAACAAAGGGGGAACTGCAGCGACGTGCCAACGCACACAGATCCCCGGCAGAGTAATTGTGCATAAGCTATTTGGGCTGAAAACAGCACGATTTGGTGCTCTTCCCCAGCACGGCCAACCAGAATGAACAACAGCTGTTCCCCGGGATGAGGTTTGAAAACAAGTTCAAGGAAATATTTTTTTTTCTTTTCACTTGCGATTCAATGGAGTCTGATGATAGACAATAGCACTTATTGAATTCAGTCATTTCAACACAGTGAAGGAATATATTTGGTGAGACTTCTGCTTCTTTTTCATATGTTAGCATGATAATGCTAAAGCAACCAGAGGTCATTAACAAAAAAAACAGTCTCTCTGCTATAAAGGGATCCTATCATCAACATAAACGGCCAAAGCTCATAAAAGCTTGGCTTCATAACAATGCTATCACTGCCAGTGAGACTCCGAACTTGGACAGGGTTAGCAGGAGGTGAAAAAAAATTCTCTGTGTTTTTGAATCAGCCCTGGATGTTTCTGTATTGCCTTCTTTCATGCGTGATTAAGTTATACAATCTAAGAGGCTTTCCACACGTCCCATGTGCTTTTCCAATCTTTACACAGTATCAAAATGATCTCTGTCCTACACAGCTGAACATATTACTTTCAATCTCACTCTGCATTTTAGGCGTTGAGGGAAGTGTCGCTGGGAATTTGATAATACTCAGCAGCGCAGTGGATGCCTTGGTTAAGAGCCATGTTTTGAATTGGTTTCTGAAGCTGCAGCATTAAACTTAGCAAGACGCCAAGAGCACGGTTCCATTTGATTTCTGATGGAGTCAAAACAATTGATGTCAGCTCATGAGAAATGGTGGTAATACAGAGTCAAAGAGTCATTGTTTTATTATGTGACCGGGCCTACTTGAGTTAGCATGCGGTGAGCTGGTGGTGGTGAAATTAGTTTCGGTGGAGTTTGTGTTTTTTTATTATATAAAGCACCCTTATGGCCAACCTGTTTTTGCGCATTTAAAGAATTTAACCTGGCAGTGATTGATGATGACAGAAAGTCATCAATACTGTATCAAGGGGTCATCAGTGGGCAACCGGATGGAGGTTTAAAATGACAATTGTAGTTCAATCATGAGAGACTCAGCGAACTGAATGATAAAAAGTAATTTATTAATACAATAATTGTAAATGTGCATTGGCGTCCTAGACCCCGTTGTGAGGACCACGTCCGAAAGGGGGGAAAGCTCGAGCGGAGAGGCCGCTGATCAGAAGACCCCCCCCCCCGGGTCTAGACCTTGTGGTGGTGTAGAAGGAGGAGATCAGGAGAGGGGAGACCTTGAACTGCATGAATCGGGAGGTGCTTGAGGTGGAGGAGGGTTGCCGGATTCGATCAGGAGACAGCTGGAGAAGAGACAGAGGCTTTTAAATTTCTTCCTACGCTATGATTGGGCAGGAGAGGGACGGATCGACAGCTGATTGGTGAGGGAGGTGCCATCTATTAAACACCTGACTATGTGGGAGGTCACTAGAGGGAGTGCAGTGCAGTGAAAGAGAGTGCGAGGATGGTGAAGAGGGACGCGGATAGAGATAAGAGGTGGATGATGTGAAATAGAGTCTTCATGACTGAACTGAGAGCTACATTTGTGAGACTTGTTTATTATTCTTTCTCAACCCTAATGGAAACTATGGAAGTTGATTGTGTGTGTGTGTGTGTGCTGCCTATCACGGTGCTGCTGATGAACAACTATGTTAAGTGCACTACGTCTCAGAGACCTGTAATCTCCCGACATGCCACATTCCTCTCAAACATGATCTGTTAAGTCACATTCATGCACAGAAACACACACACACACACAGACTCACACATGCTCAGATAAAAACATTCTTATACTTTAATTAGTACATGCATACATACACCCCTTTAATCCTGCACCCTCTCTGGCCCTCTGATTATATGGCAACAATTAGATATAATAGCCAAAGATAATAACAGCAATTTTTATACTTACGGGAATGATTAAACATCTGCAAAATATGCAGCGAATTATGTTTTAACCGGCATGTGGCGTTTTGTTTGTGTGTTTTATTCAAGCATGTGTTTTCTTTATCATCTCAAGTGTCACTCAGAGATGCAAACTCAAGCCAATTACTCTCAGCTTTATGGACAGATAAAAGTACTTTTGGACAAACTTTAATTGTGTGTAAAATCAAGATGCAGAGTGCTCTCGCTACATAAAACTTTATGATGCAATTTTAAAGTTGTACAAGTCGATTTAGTTCCCAATTTTTTCATCTATTATGCAAACAGATTTGCAATAAAACACAGCTGACGTGAAGCCAGATAAAGTAAACCAAAACACAGACGCAAATTGCTTACTTTAAGATTTGTTTATGTTTGTTTTTATATTTAAATAGAAAAAACATTATTACATTTTCTTTCCCTAAGCAGTACAGCTGCATGTGGCTGCACTTGCTACACTGTAGGGAAAGGAATGTCATACAAATACAACATCCATAATAGCTAATGATATCTTCTAAAATAACAATTCTTGGTGTCATTTTTTTTAAATTACAAATATTCAAACCAAGCTTTGATAACCTTGGCATGTGATCCATATATTCATGTTCAGACAATACTTAAAGGTCACAATGTGTCAACCCAAACCCAGCACACTTCAAGGCCAGCAGCAGCAGATAATTTATGGATGAGGGTGTTGGACCACCCAGAGACTGTGGCCCCTCACAGCTGCTTACCATTCGTTTGGTGTATACACACACACACACACACACACACCTGTACAGATACAAATGTACATTTTGAAATATGGACATGTGTTAACAGTAGCAGAAGTGACTGTTTCTATCAGGTTTAGTGGCTGTGATGAATTGCAGCAACACTCAGGACCTACAATAGCTCCAGTCTATGACAACACACCGTGCAAATCATTTCAAAATTATAAAATAATTAAAAGAAGTGTGGGTAGAAAAGGTTTGTTTTTCAAAGACATTTTGACATTTTAACTTATGGGAAAAAGAAAACATTCTCTATTAACAGAGCCATCTGTAGCCATGGAATCTATCATTGTTTTTCCTGTCAGGGTTTCTGCTGCAAAGATCTCTCATCTCTAACATTTGGTACAGGTCCAGATGAGCTGATATGTCTGGGGGAAAAAAAAGGCTATTATGTATTCTGAATTGTAAGGTAGCACCAGGCTCAGTACAACAACCTTCTTATAACAGCACAGATTCAAAAACATGCTTGAATGGATGTGTAATCTTCACGCATACACGCCAGTGTGCTTACATTTCACCCTAGCACACATATTACAGCAGTACAACCAGAGGCCAGTGTCTGATCACTGGACCTGCTCTGGAAGAGATAGCTCTGCTGGCCCATGAAAAAAAGAAAGACTCATCTCTGAATTGTGGAATCCAATCGCTTCTCCAGTGATAGAATCCCCAGACAGTTCACCTGCTTCTTTTCATGCCGCTGGTTTCCTGTAGACGAGGGATCATATCTGCAGGGAGAAGGATGAGGATTAACTTTTCCAAAAGAAAAGACAGGGCCTGGCAGTTTAGATGACTCTTTTCTTGAAAAACTACTCGCATTGGCTCCAGGCACCCTTCTCATCCTCTTATCCTCTTCTTATCTATCACTTCCATCTTCTGGACCGCATTGAGAGACAGTGGTTTAAAAAAAACGTGTAATTGGAGTGTACAGTCGGCAGCCTGTGTGTGGTAGAAGTCCAGTATTGTCCCTTTATAAATATCTTACCCATAGCCAACATGAATGCAGGTATATTACATGTGTGTATCTATACAAGCTCTTGTGTGCCTGTGTGGTTCAGGTCGAGGATTTCTTTGATCCTTTAAAAGCCTGGTAAGGTAGGAGCTGTAATATCTGCCTGTGCTGTATTCCGTGAAAGGTCACTGGGGGGGTGGAGGTGCAGGGAAGGGCCAGGCCTGTTGTTTTCCTTTGGGCCAGACTTCACTCTATACAGCATGTGTACGTCTCTTTTACAACTCCTCTATGACCGCAGCACCTCTGCGCCTGAGGTAGCAAACCAGGAGGAACATGCCAGTGCTCTGTAGTGTTGCTGGAACTGGGTTACAAAGTGATGAATCAGAAGGAATATGTTTTGCACCGTGGGGTTTGTTTAGCCTCTGAGTTCACCTCTGCGTCCCCTTTCACTGTGTCTCTATCATGTTACAATATCAGTGGCTTCTGTGATTGTTCTGTATTGGCAGGGATGAGTGTTTTTGTGAGACTTCCAATATTCTTTTACAGTGCTGCACCTGTTGTAAAATGCAAATGTAAGTAGATGTTTTCTTACATCTTATCTTCTCTTTTCACAACAACATGGCATTCTTCTTATTAGCATATTTTACACAACACTGATCTGTCTTTTGACAGTTTTTATGCTGGCATATAATGGAACATCGTGTTGCCTGTTTGTGTGCTTAAGTATCTACTCATGCTAATAAATGTTAGCATAATGTAAGACAAAATAGGAATAAAAAATATTGGAGATTCTCCAAACTTCTATAAATTGAGCTACTGAGACATAATATCATACCATTACTTTAGATGTTTAAAAATGTATTTATTTGCCAACATGACATCGTATTCATATCAAAATAAAAAGCTAAAGTGGGGGTTTCCAAACCCTGAGTACCTGCTGCATGTGGACTCTTAACGTGTTGTTTTAGTGCACTGTAGCCTGGCTACAGATCCAGCAGACCAATTCTGGATCTTTCCTCTTATTAAATTTCATCCAGAAGTGATATCACAACCGCAACAGACTGACTGCTACCTGGAGGGCCCAGATGAACTTGTTCATCCATGATTTAATGACTCACGCACTTCCCTTCTGTCTGCGTCTTCTTGTCCACCACTATGGTTTAGCTGCATTTCTAAATGCCTGTCTGGCTTCACAATTTAGGTTTAGTTATGCAGCTATTATTATTTAGAATTTTTACTTTTCATTTTAATATTACAAATTACATTTTTAGATGTGTACTTGTGCATTTCCTATGTACTAAGAGTGATTCATTTCAATACAGCTGGAAAGTTCTATGCACTTTTTCACTCGTCACGTATAGGAGGGAGTTTGTTTTCTCTTCGCTGCTCTGATTAGTAATAAATTATCAAAGCTGAAAGGAGTATAATATTAATACTTTCATGACCTCTTACATACCCCACCAAACACCAAACACTGGTGGATCATGTGTCCCAGTGGTCAAAATAGAAAATACATGCTAGCAACATAAAAACATGGCTGACCGATGCAGTGTGTGTTTATAAATATGGCTTTGTAAGTATGTCTCGAAAAGTGAGAGCATGCTGATAGTTATTCCTCCCCAAAGTTTATATTCAACATGTTTTTTGATTTTATAAATTTTCTCTTTGTGTTTTTGTAGCCGAGTGAGAGAGATTAAACCTTTTCATTTTACAGGAACGCTATTTACAGGTATTATACAAAATGTCCACACTGTATTATTAGCTTGAAGATACTTGTGACATTTATGCAGAAAGAATCGCACAGTAAATCTTGGAAATATTTGGCCATACCATGTCTGACTGTAATCTATCTTCTCCCCTCTCCTTCCTCTTCACAGGAAGCTGTCATCTGCCTCTTTGATGCTAACTAGTGACGGCCTGAGCCGCTTGCCATAACCTTCCCACATATCACTCCCCGAGCCTTGGGTTTCACCATCTGGAAGGTGTGTGTTTTTGCTGGGTAAGCACACAAATGCAACACACTGCAATTGCATATACACAGTTAGCAGACACAATCTGTGGTAAATAGACAAATCATAGGTTTACATGAGGGATATGTACATAACATCTGAACATGACTTCTTCATGTAAACTCTCTGAGCCAATAAAAAGTACCAAAAATGCAATGAGAGTGGCTCTGGGTCAAAAGTGGGTCAGTCTCCACACACCTCGTCAAAATGCCCAACTTTACAACAAAGGGTTAATTTTTTATAGTTCCCATATTTGTCAAATTAAGGTTTAAAATAATGTGGGGACAAATGCACTCCTAACTTACTTTACTTTAAGATAAATTAGTCAATTTGATGTTTCACAACATGCACATATGTTGTGAGATATTCATAATTACTAGGTGAAAAAAAGGGGCAGAGCCTTACTGTTTTCCTGAGATAAATTCTAATCAGGCAGTGTTTGATGTTACTCACAAATATCATTATTATGCATATGTGTGTGTATGAGTTCAGTCATTAAATATTCATCAGAGAGCGTCATTGTTTTTGGAGAACTACATATGGGGTAATTAGAGCAATAGTTTATATCTACATAAACAACTGCCTTCTGGTGCAGAGGGACTCAGCTTTAATGTCAAACAGACAGGGACAGAGGCGCTGTGTGTGTGCGTGTGTGTGTGTGTCTTTCTCCATGCTTGTCAGTAGCGTCAGATGAATGTATGTGTAGTATATGTGCACATGCCTGTGTTTGTAATGTAAAACAGGCAATGTCAGTGTAACCATTTACATGTGTGTGACTTGATGTGTGTGTGTGTGTGTGTGAAAGAGAGAGAGATAGGGGTTGGGGGTGCCATGTTAAATGTGAAACAGACAGTGGCAATGCCTCAGTGGCACAGAGGGAAAGGCGTGACCATCTAAATTGCCCCCTGGAGAACTGCAGAATCCATCCCCAGCCACCAGTCACTGTGTGTGTGTGTGTGTGTCTATGTATGTGTTGATGTGTGTGTAAATGCAGCTGCAGGAAATATGAAAGGTCAGCTGATACATTAGTGTTAGTGTAATGCCAGTTGGATTCTTAACACTGAAGATCACACGGAACAATTGGACTTCCTTCTGACAGTCATGAGGCCACCTGCTTCACGCTCTTTCTTTTCAAATAAATGCACATTTTGTGGTAGATGATAAAACACAAGGAACAGTGTAACATAAAGAAAGTTTAAAAGGCATATTACTAGGTATGTGGTGTACAGTATAGTGGAGGATAGTGTTTCAAGGTGCCTGATCTTACAGGACAATGCAAAATGTAGTGAATTGTAGGAGTGTAGAGGTGGTTGATAAATTTGTAATATAAGGCTTCAAAGTTAATTTCAATGTTTTCTTTATTCAAAAAAATAAAAAAACTGACATATTGTTTATTGCATTTTTTAGTTACTGCTGTTGTTCCTGATTCTGATTCTGATTCTGATTCTGATATTTACCCTAGTTTTGTCCTTCTGATTGGTTAGTGAAGTCACATGTGAGTCAAACAAGGAAGTGCTGTTGCTAAAGCTTCGACGTGTGGAGAACAGCCAAATGCTGCCTCACGAAGTTGTGCGTCTCGATGGGATTCACAGCATCATACCCTTATGGTGAGATTGTTTTCTCAGCTTTGCAATTTTTTGCTTCCAAAGTTTTCCTCTCTGATCCAGACACCAAATACCTGGAAGTAGTCCAGATACCTTACCTTGATGCTTTATTAAGTTTGGGTATCACTGATTAGTATGGAACAAGAAAATCCCACATATAATAGTAACTAAAAACTCACAGTGTGTCCTTTATTGTATAATTTCCACAACACCACTCTACTCTGCCTCTTGGCCTGTGGCTAAGTTGAGTGACTCGTGAAGCAATTTTTGAGTCTGGGGCTGTTAAGGTCATCTCTTTGTGGTGTGTGTTGTTCTGTCGGTTTGCCATGGAACAAGGTGTTTTAGGGACAAAAAGACACCTCAGCCCTTGGTCAGTGTGTGTTGTACAGTATAAATAATTTACATGTAAGTTGGATATTCATATTTGTGTATACACTTGGGTTCATGAGTGCATTTGTGGTGACAGTTTTTGTGTCACACATGCTTACTGTGCAGGCTATATTTGACTTAAAGGGCTGCTTTATGAAATTCTTGTGGGATTTGGGCATGTAGTTGTGCACACCAGTGTTTTGTGTGTGTATGTGTTTGTGTGTGTGAATGCATTGACATTTACCTTTGCCATCACATCCACAAACACCTCTGACTGCCTTTTCATTAGCTCCCACTGGTCTGCATGAAACAAATGATACAACTACTGTACCTTTGTTGGCTTGGGAAAATCTCACCACAGCAGCATTGTGCTCAGTACAGCTGCCAGACAATAGGTTTCCAAAAATGTGTTCACAATAGGCAGAGACTGCATGTGTGTGTCTATGCATCATCAATCTTGAGTGCATGCTTTGTTTATAGGCGGCAACTTGACCACTACAAATTAGATTAAAACTGTGGAAGTGGACAAAAGAGAAAGGAGGGGAGTGTTGTTGCCTTACGGATAATAAATCAGAGTGGAAAGTGGAGTTTTCATTTTGTCGTAAAAGTCGACAGCAGTGCGGTCTTGGGGTGAATGTGCGTAGTTCATCTATTTTATTATATTACCGCATTCTGTCTGTTAGTCTCTCACATTCCAACACGTTATTTCATTTCTACCCTTGCTGCAGTTATTCTTGCTCTGTTCCTTTTGACATTCCTATGTTCTTAATAACAGTCCTAAATATAACAACTTTTACTTTTTCTGCAGTCACAAAGGCGTGATAGTATACCATGGTATGTTATGGCATGTTTGAACTTTTATCTTGACTGTACTATGGATAGATTAGGATTCGATTATGTTAAATTGCTGTGCCTGTGTGGGAGAACATAACTCTCCATACCAGCAGATGGCAGTAGTCTGTATTTGTACCATTTTTTATTCCTCGTTTCTTGGTCTTCAGTGTGCTGATTCCAGTATTATTGTGAGAATATAACATATTAGACTACTCAGATTAGGCAAATAATTCAAAATGTTGTCGTGTCGTGTCGTGTCGTGTCGTGTCGGGGTGTCACATGTTTGTGTTGCACAGTCCTTTACTTTAGAAGAGTGATAAACTACTCCACTTTGAGTTGCTGGCGTTGTGGTCATGAGGTTGTAGGTTCTGTGTGTTAGTAGGCTGCAGCAGTACAATTTGAAACAAAAATACACATACCACTTTCTAAGACCACTGATAAATGTAACACCTGAGCTTCATGCACAGTCACTTTAACCGAGAAACAATATGAAAGAGTTCATTTTAATACACACATCAGACATTTTCTGTCTCCCTCTGTCTCATCCTATCGGAACAGTTGCATGCGAGCAGAAGCTTCCACTCTCAGAGGGCCCCAGGCACACCTGCCTCACCCAGAGTCAGACCAGGGCGAGCCCGCGGCCAGATGCACACGGGATGGAAGAAGGAGATGGGTGATTCTCAGCTGGGAAATGTTAGGTGAGACGGAGCAAGCTAAACTTGCAAAAACAGGACACAGACTGTCCACCTGTGCTTCTGTGTGTGCTTTAGGTTTCTTTTTAATGTTTGGGGAGCAACAAATGAGTTGTCTGATGCCTTGCTCTGGATAAAAGTGTCACTGCATGAACTGTAAAGGCAAAAATTCAGCGTGTCTAAGCTCTTGCTGCTACTCTGCACACGGACACACATCCCCCCTCACTGCTTATGGTGATGATCCAGGCAATACGTTTTCATGCCAGAGGAAACACTAGCCCTCACCAGCTGGCCACCCCACCGCCAATCAGGTCATCTGCCTTTTTCGCACACACACAGGCACACACACACACACACCTAGGCTTCTGAGGACATGATATTAAAATATCTTGGACATTCATGAAACTACAAAATCTTCATAGTAAAATGAAACAGTTTATATTTTCCAAAAGGAAGTCCAGTGCCCACAGTCAGACTATGTAAATAGATTTATATCCCCACAACATGAGTAGTACAATTGCACACACACACTACCTCACACCCTCAGGCGCACACATGCATGAGCATGCAGCAGGAAGGCATAACATATAAAGTGTATGTATCACTGACACCCTCGCATAAATACAGAAATGCAGTGGATGTACATACATACCCTTCACCCACATACTTTACTACATACATACATCCACATCAGCATAATGTGCTTTTTGAGCAGCAGAGGTGAAGTGAGTTCTGTGTACTGTTCTCCTTCTGTGAGACTAAAGGCCACTAGGGAACTCGGTATGGCTAAATGGCTGCCAGTAACAACCACCACACTGTCAGCATTTCAACCTTTGGGACCTCATTATTTATAATAACGCTGCATTGTAAATAATATGAGGTCTAAATAGGGACTTAGTACTTGTTTAGTTTCTCCACCCTGGTGTTGAAAATCCAATAATCTAATAACACAAATAGCGAAGCAGCAACATTTCACATTTCTCTGGAGTGACTGAACCAAACTCAGCTACTATAGATGTTTATTGTTATCACTCTGTGTGGCTAAAAGGTAAATCTTTTGACTTGATCATTAAGACTGAAGGTCAAGTAGCATTCAAAGGCATTCATTTTCCAAGTCCAAGTCAGTGGCCTAAATGTTCTATAAAGTGCTTAAAGAAAGACAAAGAAAGGACCTGTGTGCTCCATCGCTGCTGAATGAACCGTCTAAACATAGGAGGGGAGGTAAATAAATATGTTATGTTTTCTAAAATTGACTCCTTCTAACTTAGGCTACAAACTTATCAATCATCCCCTGAACAATACAAAACAGAAAGAAATAACAGGCTTTGTAGCAGGAATAGATAATATATAATTCACACCATGAGTGCAGGGTTTCTGCTGCTGACGATAAAGGCGCTCCTCTTTTCTCTGCTTGTTTCCGTCTGCCTCTTGAATGTTGTACTTCAGATTTAGAATTACTTAAAATGCCAAATACAATAAAAATACAGGAACCTGCCTCAGCCCCACAGTACCCAGTGACACGCATGCTACAAGGAAAATCGACCTCACATACTGTATGAAGTTTCACATTGGTGAACTGCACCATAAATTTTACTGACCGCTTTTCTCTTCATCCTGAAACACTGTTTTGACTATGCACAACAATGGGTGAAATTCAAGCACCACATAAGTCACATAAAACCAAAGGGCTGGTTTCTCTGCATTGCTGTTCTCTCTGTTTTGGTTCCAAGTCTGACCAGAGTTCTGGGTCTGATTTCAATCTCCAGATACTTTTGCAGTGGCCAGGGCTTTCAGTGTCAGAGGGAGAAAAAAAAAGCTAAATACTGTACAAAAAAACATTGCAAGACGTAATCAGATATGCCATATGACATTTTCTTCCCCCGAACTCAAAGTGCTCTCTCTCTCTCTCTCTCTCTCACAGACACACACACACATATGGATGCAGACACAAAGTACGCTCCAGTAGTCTCACATAAAGTGCACACAGACATCTATGTGCGCAATAACACACACAGCTGCACTCACTGTCTGCCTGCCTACCAGAAAGTCATAGCCCTTTTCCGCAGACAATCCTTCACTGTTTCCTCCAGTCTCCTAATTGGCTTTACCCGGACCCAGCCCACAGACTCGAGTCAGAAACAATTAAAAACTCCATTTATATTCCAGCAGCGAGCACATGGGCTCCCACAGCGGGTGACTACACACATCAGCCCTCATCATCTGTGTGTGATTTTAAACTTGAGGCTGTTTTCCATATTTATTTGAACGTGGCCGGACTTGAAAGGTTCACAGACTGAGCCGCGCAAAAACTCCTTTTGATCACACGAATAATCTGCAGCTCGTCCAGTGCTGCCTTTTAAATAAATATCTGATTCAGAAAATATTATCTTTCTGACTGGCCTGTTTATTGTTTGAGTTTTCCGAGGCTTAAATTGTGAAAGAAAACACTTTGGCTTTTACTTTTCCATCAGTGATTTAAAAGTTTGGTATTTCAAAAGGAGGCCTGACAGAGGTACTAACCCTATCTGACAAATAAACATCCTCCATCTGACTAAACTGACACTACTGCTGCTTTTTAGACAGGTACTTACCTTTTGCCTCTTACTTACAATCAAACAATAAAATATCAATGACGACACAGTAAAGAAAGAAAGTAGCAAACCTCTGTTTTCCCTCTGTAACCAAACACAGAATGCAGTTGTAGATTTTTATCTGAGCCCATTTGGTTTTTATTTGTAATGTGGCCAGCAGTGGACTGCTTTAATGACAGGAGTGGATCTAAAATGGGATGTGGCATCATTTGAATCAGAGATTCAAGATTAAGCTGTCAGCATTACAGCAGAGATAGTGATCGGAGTCTATGCTGCGCGTTCTCCGTCCAGCATTGTCACTTTGTAAAATGCAACTTGATGCACATGGAGGATTTAGGTGCTTTTGTGCAGGAATACAAGAACGTGATACCTGATCATACAGCATGTCAAAATACATTATCATCAACATTGCTGCTTTAGAAGAGGACATACACTTGACAACACAGTTTATTTTGACTGAACTGTAGGACATTGACATCTTACAACTGATTTCATGTATTTGTTTTTAACAGGCTTAGACTCGTGGACACTTGTGGACAAGAGCAGGGACGTGAAATGAAGAGTAAGTAAAGAAACATGAAGTGTGTGTGTGTGAGTGTGTGTGTGTATGTGTCGCTCTGTGCGTGTGTCTGTCTATAATATATGAGGTGTTTGTGGAGATGAGCTTTGCATGCCAGGGGCCACAGCAGGTGCAGTACATCTCTGGAGTGCCATGTCCTAGTATGTGCTGGGTGGGTGGTTGGGTGGGAGTTACCCCTTCCCCCCCCTCATCATCTCAGCTTTCTCCACCTCTCCTTGCTGTCGATATAAATAAAAACAGACCACTCACCACAGAGCAGCAGGGGGCCCTCTGCAGAAGCAGAGATGACTTTTTTGGATGTGGGGCATCAGGGGCCCGAGAGGCGCTGTGTGACTCCTGAACACAAGTCATTTACATTAGATGTTTTAATTAGTTTAGATGAAATGTCTTTACACAGCAATGCTGGTTAATTGCTAATGAATCCTAAAACACCTTGAACAAAAGGCCAGATTTTTGCTTTTGTGTATGTTCACTCTTGTGTGCTCATTGTTATCTATATGCAGCTTAACAGGTCTCTTAAATAGTGTCCATGATGCAGAGGTTCCATTTGTTTAGACATAATCCCATCTGTAACAAGCTATTTTACTGCCTGCTGGGGAGATGAGTACCATCCTAACTTAGGTATTATAGACATCAGTCACTTCACTTGCTTTAAAAACCATCACTGGTGTTGTTTTACAATGAGGATGGTTATACAATGAGGAGCGTAGTTGGTTTCCTACTTCAAAATTAATGGTGCTGGTTTAGAAATGATAAAGAAATTTCCAATTCAGTTCTGCTGAAGAAGCCACTTGGGGGAGTGGCAAAACGTCTTCAAAAATGGATATATAAGGATAAAGAAACAAAAACTGCTTTTCAGTTAGACACAAACGAGCAGTGTCACACTTTGCTACACAACTCAGCATGTCAACTTTCTGCCATTGTTTTGACACTTCACTTTTAATTTAGCTAAGGAAAACGGTGGATTTTAAAGCACAAATACTTGTATGGACTTGGCATTGGGACGTAGTTCAAAAGGCTCTGCACATTGTGGGTTGTATCAAAAGGAAGAGTGAGCACTTTGATGAACTAAATCTTGGATCGCCGATATATATGTTTGTGTGCTGAGGAATGAAAACGGAAGAAATGAAGACATCTCACTTTGACTATGGGAGTCCCGTTATGAACTGTTGTAGACTAGCAAAATCCCCCTCCTCCAGCCCTCTGTCCCACATACACCTCTCCATTCCTCCCGCCTGCTCCTCTTCCACCCCCACACCTTCTTTTCCCCTCCTATAGCTCTCCCTTACACCCTCCTCAGTCTCCTCCAATAATAGATTACATGTCTCCACTCAGCCTTTCCTGTCCACAGTGAATCATGGAGCTGAAGCCAAGGGTGGACCTCATGGGTTGGTGGGTACTCCAGCAATCTGAACTCCATATATTGGGTTCCAGATGTGATGTAGTGAGAATGAGGATGGGTGTGTAGTGAGACCTTTTCCAGAGTCCCACACATTCATCGCAGGGTGATGTCGATGTGGAAATGTGGGAGGAATCGATGGTGTGAGGGAGGAAGAGGGGGTGGGGGTGATGTTGAAACTCAAGGGAGAAACTTTAGCAATATATGATTAGCGTGCACAATATTTTTAGTGACTTGTTCCACACTTTTAAAAATCCATCATTATCTATTGGATCATGTGTCTTTTTCTTACACAATAGAAAGCATTCAATAGTAGACTGACAATCTGCAACATTCATATGCGATAAATTCTCATGATGGACCGACTGCAGCGTGACTGACGTCAGAGCTCGTCTCCATGTCAGATGGTAATTATTTGCTTTGTCTGTGTGCTGGTTGTGTCTGCAGTGTAACTGTCTGTGGTCGTCTGGAGCAGCAGGACTTTGTTGGCTCTGTTCTGTACTTTTGGCTTTGGCTCCCGAACATGTCAAGCCCAAAGCTAGATGCAGCGGTAGATTTGTTGGGCGGCTGTAAAATACTATTACCGCGGAGTGAGGACAGCGCTGAAAGCATAGCATAGCTGTAGTTCATCGACTAACATCTTAACTCCCCTTTTTCATCCCTGTAAATCAGGCTGGTCAGGGGCTTAAGTGCCTGACACAGCCAAGGGACACACCATTCAGACATTGTTAAGGAGGTGGAGGGGGGAAGGCTACAGAGTTGTTCCATTGCACAAAATACCCACCCTGAGCTTCGCTATGACGTGCAGAACAAAATGAAAGTTCAGTTTTTCAGTGAAACGGTGCTCTAGTTTTTTTGATCAATAATAAGGCAGCATCCCATTACATTCATCTTCTGAGAGTGAGCCAACATCACAATGGATTTAGAGAAAACTGACTGCTTTATGGATGAGAACCATAAAGATTATTTCATTATAGTTTTAAAGGCAATATGCACCTTTCTTCTTCAGGTGAAGAACATGGGGTGTTTATAATAGTTTAAAATGAATGTGGGTGATTACAGGTAATTGGACTGCAGACATGTGGCACCAGTGTGAACCATGTTTTACTTGATATGATGTTACTTAACAGACCTAACTTGTATCTAACTTTTCATCTAAGAGTTTAATCTAAAAAAAATTCATGACCCTGCTTTTTGATGGCCCTAAACCACCTCTCCTCAAATCTTGTTTTCTTTTTCAAACCATTTTTTTTAATTTAAATTAAAGTCAAAAATAAATTGCTTACTTCTTAAATTGAATATTAAAAATGTCACAGTATCTGCAGTCTGTTTTGTTTCAAACCTTTGGATAGACCTACAGCTCACTTTCATAAACACTAGAGGAGCCTCTTTCTGTCAGCTTGATTCAAGCCAAAATAATGACTTTATTATCATTGATGTGCCTAAAGTGATGTGCTGTGTCAAAGTGACACAGACGTCAGCCGGCTTGAGTCATAACTTTTGTTCTGGTCCAAACTTTCCATCAGTATTTTTAATTCTTTTCTAAGAGAACATAAACATGTGGTGGGCTGTGGTGTGCATGTTGGATCCTCGTCACCAATAACTGCACAAGCACATCTCCATCACTGATTTTCATAAAATTTCTCTATGCATGTTTTTTACTTTACTTTTTTTTGTCCACACAGAAGACTGAGTAGTTCCACACTGCAGCTTTTTCTAACCCGAGTCATGCAGGTGCATACATGCTCCCTGCACTGAGACCCATCCTGCAGCTAATGCACACTTTAATTTGAAGGCTGTCTGTTTTCCTGCTTAGAATTAATGGAATTCACTGCACTGCTTCTCAACTTCAAATGGACAGAAAGCGTCTGAAGTGCCAAAATCTCTGTAACACTAAGTCCTTAATGAGCTCAGAGTTGTCGGTTTCACCTGACTCCCCACTATTTATTACCTGTGGAACATGTGAAATAATTAGATGGCTTTCACAGCAGAGAGGGAGAGAGAGTGGGGGTCTTTTCATCGCAGCATTAGGAGTGGTTGCATCACTTGATTGTACCCTGCGGCCACGGTAAACCTCCACCACTCTTTAAGGTGATAGAGGCTGTGTGGTAAAGCACATATTGTACAGTGTGAGCTGCCACAACACAACACAGCCAGTTGTTATTTTGATTATGCAGTGCACTGCACATGGAGATGCTTAATTTCTTGTGGTTTCCAGCTCATATACTGTAGTTGCTTGTAGGCCATGTATGTTTATCATACTCCAATATTGTTAATGTACTGCACAGGGATGTTAGTGTGATAGGTAAAACCTAATCTGAACATTTACTTATTTTATTTTCTATCTGTGTCTATTTGCACCCAGGTTAGAATGGAAACAGTACTAATAAAAAAGCAGACACATACACACTACAAAAGAAATCACCAGACTGAAACTTACAGCCTTTCCTGTTACTTTGGACAGCTATAAAAATGTTAAGTAATGATCCAACTTTTGCCTCCTTTTACAAAGGCGTGCTGCACCTTTATGAGGCAAAGACTCTTTCTCTCCTTCATTTCCCAGATTAACTGGCTTAGCATATTAACGTCTTGGCTTGATGACAGTGACACTGTAAAACAAATGAAATTAACTAAATTGAGTTGGATTTGCAACATCTGTCCTCCACAAAACAAGCAAATAAAAAATCTGGAGTAAATTGTGCGTTTCTATGTATTGTTTGGGGCACTCTTTGAGATTAAATGTCTGTGTACTGGAAGTTACACTTTAGACAGATTAGATAGCCGAGCAGAGTGACTCACAGTGAGTGAACAGAAGTGGATAACACAAACTTATAAGCACAACTATGACTCAATCAAAGAGCCCACTTTAGCTTTCAGGATCCCCTTCAATACAATCCTTCATGGCCTCTATACAGTTTCACTGTGAAGAATGGCATCGTGTTAAACCCTGATGTTATATGTATGCTGGCCTGCTTAAACAGGCTGATATGCTGCAGTAAATGAGGTGATGAAAGAAGAATCTCCTCATGTCCCTCTCTCTCTTACCTCTCACCACTGACACATTACATACTTCTACACTTTCCTCCTCCTCTTCCTGCACTTGACAATCTTGCAGTTTTTTTAGATTACACAGAAAAGTGTCAGGTTTACTAATGATGACATCCAAACGGGCGTCTTGATCAATTTTCTGTAGAAGTTGCAATGATAATCTTACTAAGCTTGGGCATTTATGTATCACAGCCCGAGTCTTAATGGCAACAAAGATATTTCGGAACTTAGCAGATGATCCTGTGGACATCAAGGAAAATGAGGACAGGGTTTTACAGAGAATCAGGAAACAAGGCGCCAGCATGTTTCCATGGATGGAATAGCACTGTTGAAGCCAGGAAGGTGACGTATCACATTTCTGAAATTTGGTCAATCCCTACCATTTGTTGCATATTATATTAGCAAGCCATAATATCTGCGGTTTGCTGCACCCGTTACATCTTTCATGTTGTTTTTAGATATGCCTAACACCAGGTTTTTCTCACCCACCCCGCCTCTTTACAGGCCAGACGTAGGACTTTAAAGCTTTTCATATCGAGAGGATAAATGTTCCCAATGTTCTGGTGCGAGTGTGAATACAGTTTGATTGAAACAAGGTGGCATGCACTTGATTTAACCCCTGAAAAAACATGTCTGTCCAAATTCTCTCCTAATTTGACTAATCAGAGTCTGGCCTGTCAGAATGGCTTCCAAAAGCCAGAACAGCCTGAGAAATATGTGCCTTGACTGGCCTAATGACATTTTACACGTAATAAACTTACTCTTGGACACCATTTACCACTACAGGGAGCCGGTCTGAGAATTTGACACGACTTTTACAAGACCCGGGGTACTTGGCTTTACTCTGAACTGCTTTCTCCTGGGGTGAAAATTATAGTGAAGTTAGCGAATGTAAATGGTCAAAGCCATATGTACAGCTGATGAGGGAGATATACTGATATGGCATTATGTATGTGTATTTAAAATGCACTGTTGAAAATGTTCACTTCCTTAAAACAAGTGAGGTTCTTTCAGTTTTATTTCTCATTCCATAATATTGATATA
The DNA here is from genome assembly GCF_900634625.1 of Parambassis ranga. Taxonomy (NCBI): domain Eukaryota; kingdom Metazoa; phylum Chordata; class Actinopteri; family Ambassidae; genus Parambassis; species Parambassis ranga. Next base: position 6,819,899 of record NC_041035.1, read on the forward strand.
AAATCCATATTTTATGAGTTTTTTTAACTTTATTGGACAGTTTGTGTTTTATATTGTGAAATAAAGTGTTCACTTTTCTCATAAATGTCAGTCACTTGCTGGAAGTGGTGTCTGTGTCTGGCATGGGGATTTATTTGTAAACACGGCTAATGTCTTCTACTCTGTCTTAGAGGCCGGAAGGAACCGTCTGATTTTGTGATTTAGTCTTGTATTACAGGTACAACTGTAATACCAACTGCAGCTTTAACTAAGTGTAATAATGATCCTAATGACAAAGACCTGCAGACAGAGGGAGAGAGAAAGAGTGAGAGTGACAGAGGGAAAGGAAGGGAAAATTGACCCCCCAAAAAGCTGCCATTGTAGATGATGGATTCCTCCCTAATCGAAACAGTTTGCCCAGTCGCCCAGCTGGGCTTCATGTGCTTTTGATTACTCTCCGCCATTTAGTTCCACAAAATTACATGCTGCCTAATGGCCTTTTAATGGTTATAGGTTTCTCTGCTCTTTAATGAGCCTGCACCAGTTGGTTGCTAATGCCCTATGGAAATTTGGCAAACGTCCAGTGTGGTTAAGTATATTTCCCTCCAGTTTACAACTTTGTTGTGTGAAATCACAAACAAGGAGGCTGGAGTGAGATGTGGAAACAGCCCCTGCTTTGCCTGTTGTTGGCTTGTTTTGTTTTACTGTGAAGCAGCTCCATAATTGTGCTATTAGGCATTTGATTGTTTGCACTCTCATGCTCCCTGTAATTTTTCTGAGGTGATAATGTGGCAACTATTCCAACTTTGCACAGATTCACACAGCACAGCATGCTGAGATATTAAGACACACAAGAATGTCTAGAGCATCTGAGTTTTGCAGCAGAACATGTAAACAGAGAGAGAGGCTTTCAGGGATGGTCTAGTGGTCAAGGTGAGAGAGTTCAACCCTTCCACTGACCTTAATCATCGCCGCAGCCATTACCACCACGTTAGTGGGATTTCATCTCACCAGCACGTCTGTTTTTGTGTCCTCGAGTGTGTGTACATGTATCTGTGTGTGTGTCTGTGTCTTAATGGGGACGTTAGCAGCTGCTTTTTGATGAGTGCCTGTTTACTGGACCTAATTAAGCAGAAAACGGCCACACATATCCCCTTGCTAAAGTAGGACCCCAAACAGATGGCCTGAGGACCCAAGAGGCTGTCTGACACCTTGCCTGCCCTGGATGGTCACTCAGCAGCCAGTCCAAAAAAAAAAAAAAAAAAACCCTACAAAAACAGCTCAGCCTGTGGTGTTCCTGCCATCACCATTCCACTTGATACAAAGTTATTATCCTAGATGTTATCGAGGTTATGAGGACTGTGAGGTAGAACATAAAGCGTATATTTCCAGTGAAAGTTCTGTTTTTTGTCAGCTCTTGGGGTTATTCCCCTCCTTAAAGCCCTTCTTCAAAATCTGACAGGTCTTGGGCAAAAACAAACTGCCTGATCGCCTCGAGGAGGAACTCTGGGACACGTCTTCCGCTTTGTTATTCTTAATATTGCTTTACCTGTCTGGAGTCTGACAGAGGCTTACCTGAGGGAACGTGCAGGACTTCTGCTGACACTAAACGGATCACGGAAGCAGCTCACTACATGCCTCGCTGATGAAGAGCACATCACCACATAGCTATGCAAAGGCAGAGATGAGTCCTTGGGGGCGCAAGTGCTGTCATGTTTTTAAGGAGGTTTAACTATTACAATGGTGAACTGAAGAGGCACTCATGTATTGAAGGTAGCTCCTTAGGTTGTCTGTTGAGGCTACTTTCAGAGACCTTACTTCTACTACTGCCACATTGGAAGTAATTAAAGGTGCACGCATCAAAGCTCAGGACATACTGTGTGTTACTTTGACTCTTCTAAAACAGGTTTATTTGTTGCAGATTTAAAATGTCAAAGTGTCCCGCAGAGGTTGTACGACATGACTTCTATAGATGACCCTTGTTACACCGCTCTTTATGTGCTCTGAAACCCCACCGTGTCTGCAAATATGAGCAAATATTAGCGTGTGTGTGGTTAAAGGGAAGGTACAGTAGTACTCTAGAGGGCAGCAAGAGACCATCTAGAGTGAGTGGCAGCTCCATGATATTTGTTGAGTGTTGTGTTACGGTGACAGCCTGTTTCTGTGTGTATACACATCTCACAATTTTCTTTATTGCGTCTTGGCATCTTTATATCAACTATAGATATAATAGCTATAGTAGATTGAGATATTCCAGTGTCTGCCTGTGATGAAGCATATGTGAGAATTTATGGACTGGATATTTAAATCTGTGCGACTAATCTGTAGTCCTAATCACAACTCAACACTCAGGTACAAAGTAATGTGTTGAAAATGTTTTAATAACCTATTTTAATCTACATCTTACAAATTTAAAGCTACATTCAGTAGCATGTCATATCAACCCATACATCAGATGTGATAAACAGGCCAACATTCCGTGTTAGTCCATGAAAATCACCTTCATGCCGTTTTACAGCATGTTGATAATAAGAGCTGAACTCTATTACAGGATTGTCTACTGTCATCACAGTCCCAGAGTAGACTGAGGAGGACCCGAAACCCGACTCTGCTGTTTGTGAGTCCAGGGATGAACAAGCAGGATTAGTCTAGGAATGATAAGGCTGCAGAACACTGTGAACCCGCACAAACAGTCTTTGAGTCTGTATCCCCTGCCGACAACATGCTATGTTTTAACATAATGTTCCTGCACTGTGTGCGCCATAAATCACTGTATCAAAGAGGAGTGGAATTGCATTGGGTGATAGGAGGCCTTGTCAGACTCTCTGTAAGCTAATGGCACATGGCCTCATGATGATTATGCATTGTTGGTGGCTGACAGGGCCTCTGGACAACCATTGTTTTCAAAACCATAGTTTCAACATGTGTTTAATTACTCCTAGAAAGTGACATTTCTAAAAAATGTGATGTGATGTGAGCAATTTAAAAAAAACAAATCCTTGCCGTTTGTCATTACTCTTACACGTCTGACCTTTCTTGATGTAAATGCTGCCACTGTTGCACCAGCCCTTCTCACAAGTGCGAAGATGCCCACATAACTGACTATATTTGGGAGAAAAATAGGTCAATGACACATGCAGAAACAGTGGCTGGGGTCTGGCAAACGCTGTTGCCATAAACAGGGTGATCAGCGTGTAAATGTCACCAGTCTTGGGAGCTGCACAGGGCTTTTAATTTGTTCGCTTTTATTACCTATCAGAGACAAAATGCCTGTTATGTGCTGCCAGATCCACTCTACATGCCCAAACGGCCCTTGACCTTTTATACTTGAGTTTACAGCATGGAAAACTGAGCCATCCGGCCTATACAGAGGCAGTATACAGTAGCCCATAACTTAGAGTATAATAAATGTATGCCCTGTCAAAGGCCAATCTGGGGCCATGTTAAACATCTCAATTGAAGGTCCACAACCAAAAAAAAAGCTATTTGGTGATCAAGCAGACAAATGATGTGTGTGTAGTGTGTGCCATCAAAGAAGAAGATCAAAAAATATTGAATAAAACATATTTGTGTATCACAGCACAGCCATAATAGTGTCAGAGGCATTGCTAAAACGAAGATATGAAAGGTCTTCATTCCTTCTCACACATTTTTACACACTGCCACACTGTGTACAGTTAAACCAAATGGAAAAGTGGAGGATTAACAGTGGAATTAGACATATTCCCTGCCGAGAATCAATTACAGTCACAGAGACTCAAGCACACGTGCAATCTTCATTTCATTTTACAGGCACAAATTGGGCAGAGTCAAGCAGAACAATGAAATTATGTCACATATTTATTCACACACATGCACATTAGGCATATGAATAAAAAGCAAATAAGACAGATTTAATTTCAGGAACATCAGTGCGCAGCAGCAATTTTCTTGGATATACTTTAGATTACGTCGGGGCTCTCTTATTGAATAATAGGCCTTAGCAGCCCCAAACTCTGATTGTACATTTTTTTTTCTATTTGATTCGATAAGTTGCCCGGCTAAACTTAGATTCCATGTAATCAAATCTTGCTAACCTTGTTACATACTTGAGGATAAGCCGAGGTGCAGCTTTCATCTTATGACCATCAAGACAACTCTTAAAGCTAATATTAGTTTACGTGTGTTGATAACTTACTTTGGACTGTAATGCAGGCATTGGTTTGCTTAAAATAATCGTTCAAGAAAACAAGATTTGTCAAGGTAGATATCTTTATCTGAGCCAGTCATTAACTAATTTTTTGTTGGCTGACGTAATTTTGGAGCTCTGGTTTTTGTTACTTCGATGCAAAGCACTGATACCGTCTCCTTGTGATTCATCAAAGACATATTGCCCTCAGATGTGTGTGTTATCTGAAAGTAGACATTGAGTGTTGAAAACTAGACCTCATGTTTTAAGAGTGTATCCTTATTTAGAGAGATGCTTTCCATGGTGGCTTTATGGGCCGAATGCTGTCTGTCTGAATCACCCCTTTTAGTTAGAGGGGCCATTAACAGCTAATGCTATCCAGTGCTAAACTGTGCAGGAGGTAATGAAACCTTGGGCTCACGACACTTATCTCCCTCTGCAGTTAGAGCTTCAACATGGCTGCCAGCCCAACGCTGAATCACTTGGGAGAAAATCAAGACAGTGTGAAATGTCAGAGTCTGCTCACAGACAGCAGCAGCAGCAGTCTGAACACCATCATCTTGTACTTCAGTTGGATGTTGCTCTGGTTGTGGCCCAGGCGGTATGCCGGGCACTGGGAGTGTAGCCGGTGTACTCGTGTCCATTTGTCTTCCCACGTATGGAGTTGTAAAGTTGACATAGTGACAGTAACGTCACAGTGGTCTCGTAAAACTTTACAGAGTACAGATCTAAAGCAGGAGGGCGGGGGGGGCAAGAATAGGAGATATGTAACTGCAGCATATGTCTGAAATCTTCTGAGCTGTTTGGACCAAACCAGCCTGGACCGGCTGAGGCTGGTCAGTGTGTTCATAACCGATGCTGAATGACGAACATGTGCTCAGAAATATATACTTAGCTGGTCACTGGCTAATTAAATATTTCACATATGATAAGCTGCAGCTGACACCTCATGACATAAACACTGCTTAGGCTGGTCAGCTAACTTTTTCCATGAGTAGCTGATGATTGGCACTAGAGGAGTGTTTTATATTTTCCTGGAAACTCTCCCTCCAAAGGTATGCTTATAAAGCTGAGACACAACCACACACTGATATAAATGTAATGCTCTATATGTAGCTATCATTTTAATAAACAAGCTTCTCATCACTTTCCTCTGTTGTCATGGCGATACGTGACACAGAGTCTACACTGTCAACATTATCTAAGTCTTTATTGGGAAAAATACATTTTGCTCTGTTGTAACTACACATATTTCTGCGAGACATGGTTGGAAAAGGAATTACAATATTTAATCTAATATTTAAAAAAAAAAAAAAAAAAAGCCCATACGGTCTTGATGCATCAAGCGGCCCACACAATTTGACAGATTAAAACTGTACCATTAAAAGTGGTTTCATTTCAGCACAGCCATGCAAGCTCAGCACTTTGGCTGGTCAGAAGAGGTGTTAAAGAGGCAAGGCGGATCTGTGCTGGCGTGAGTTACATGAGCTGCGGTACTTAGTGCGGCTGAGGATTTGGGTGTAAGTAGGAGCAGAGTGATCCAGGGCAAGGGTGATGACTCAGGATGGATTTGTGATGCAGCAAATACTTTGTATCTGTGCAGATATGAGTATTTCTACTTATTTTAGAAACTCTACTACTGTTATTTTTTTGGAAAGAGAAGAGTTTTTAGCCATATCGCTGCACATTTACTCACTAACTTTTATCAATGCGTCTTTGCATTGGGGCTTAGATTATTATTATTATTATTGCTATACATGTGGGAAGTGGGGCGGCTCGGTGGTGCAGTGGTTAGCACTGTTACAAGAAGGTTCCCGGTTCGTTCTGGGGCCTTTCTGTGTGGAGTTTGCACGTTCTCCCTGTGCCTGTGTGGGTTTTCTCTGGGTGCTCTGGCTTCCTCCCATATTCTAAAGAGGTGCTTCTTAGGTTAGTTCGTCACTCTAATTTGCCTGTGAGTGTGAGTGTGAATGGTTATCCGTCTGTATGTTGCCCTGTGATGGACTGGTGACCTGTCCAGGGTGTACCCCGCCTCAGATAGCTGTGATTGGCTCCAGCCCCTGTGACAAAGCGAGTTTAGACAATATGAATGGATGTGGCACAGAATACAATGATAACTCAGTGTTGGTATAGTTTATTTTACAAGGCTTAAACTCAGAAGAACTACAGGTGTTGATGTTAGAAACACAAATTTTATACATTGCATTTCTAATAAAGAAAGTGGTGCCCCCTCCTTCTTTGTATTAATAAAAAGGGACGAACCTTCTGTAAATATCTGTCAGAGTAGAACTGAGATGGGCTGACACACCACATAAGCAGGAAGCCTGAGGTTAAGATGGCAAGTTTATATACTGGCAGCTTTTATTGTATAAATCTCTTCGAAACCAGATACTTAAAAAAATATATTAAAATCGGGATTTGCAGCACTTAATATATTCCTAAAAAGTGTTTCAAAATCACCTTAAATATTAAAGAAGAAGCGAAGAAAAAGAAGAGGATCACATAGTGTGTGAGTCTGCCACCTCAGCTGTCCATTTTGTGGAAGTGCCTTCAACAGTTTCATCACTATGTACTGTACTTTGGCACGAGGCAACAGCAAGACAGGTGGCAGGAAGTTATTTCAATAATTAGTAGTAATATCATCAGCTCCCTCCCACCCCTGCCACACACAAACACACACACAGAAAGACATCATACACACTTCTCTGTGGCAGCACATGCTGATCACTGCTCACGGGGTGTCAGTGTATCCCAGCATGCAATTTGGATGTCTAAAATAGGCCCCTGTACAGCTGGGCCTGCACAACGTAGTGGGGGTGAGGGTGGGGTGGGGTGGGGGGGGGGGTGCAGATCACAAGCTATAGCTCCTGTTTGCAGACACTCATAGCAAAGCTTGTGTGGTTGCCGGGCTTCATGTGCTGTCTTCCTGGCCTGATTCGTGCTGAACCGTGCTTTACGTTCCCTGGCAGTGATCAAGGACAGACGCTGGCCCAGTGATCAAGGGCAGAAGTTGGCCTCATTGCGTGCCTGGGAATGTTGCACCTGTCTAACAGTTATGTACGGACAATCCATTTGATCTACTTGTGCTATTGTTACAAGTTGCTGAAACTGAGTAACGCTCATTGAGTAATTAATTTGCTTGTCTAATGAAGGACGTGAAACTGGCTCCATACAGTGTCAGTGTTCCCCTGGGAGGCAAAGCCCATGTATTTTAACAAAGTGAACACTTTTATCCTCATGGGCTAATAATTACTTTAATCAAAAGCACCTAAGTTTTTACCCGTAACGCTCTAGAATAAAATTAAAGCTACAACAATGCTTTGAAAGTGCAGCAATAAATAATGAAGAAAATCGGTTACCTCAATGTGTTGCCTTCCTCCCTCCATGTTTGTCCTTTCCCTCTGTTGTCATATTTCCTCATTTCCTTTTGGAGAATTCCCATATTCCTACTCTGGCTTCTTGAAAGGAGCTTTTAATCACAGAGCTAAACATTGTATCACCTTATTAATTTAACCCAGAGAGTGTTTTTAGACACTTTACATTTTCCACTTACAGATGTGGCATATTTTACAGAGTGGCTTCAACAAAGGAGACGTTTTGTTTGAGTTCATAAAATTACAATGGAACAATTAAAATAAATCTTGGGTGAACTTCCATTAACCTCGGCTTGGTTTGGGTTTCAGCTCTCTGGGCCCTATAAGACAGAGGCCCTTTGCTTGATTTATATCATCCTCCTCTTTTCCCTGAACGAAACGTAGGGGGAACATAGTTTCACTAAAAAAATACTGTCGATTAAATCCCCTCCTCGTTTCTGAGTTCTTTTCTTCCTGCTTCAAAACATCCATTAGTTTCTGCTGTAAATCTCCCAACAACAGATTAGTTCAACAGCAGCTGGAGGGATGGCTGTTTTGGTTGTCTTTCTCTGCATGGTCTCTTGGAAAAGTTGGCACCCAGAGACTACAACTTCTTTCTCCAAGATGATGAAGGGATCCACAGATGATGTGGTGGACCCCTTTCTGGACATCAGAGACAATGACATTTACAAAGATCAGTATGCTCCATGGCTGTTGTAAAATAAGCGTATCAAGTTTTCTACAAAAATGGTAAGGTATTGATACTAATAATACTAACAAGATCTGAGCATACCAACGATCACATGCCATAATTAAACAGTAATATAGTGCTTTAAACACTCAGCGGTTCAAACAGTTATTTCCTGCTGCCGTCAGAGTACAAAGTCCTTCAGTTCAAATTAAAGTGAAAAGTATAAAAACATGATGACTTTTATTAAGAGAAATTCCAAACAAGTGCCACTCTGCATAAGGAGATACATGTATAAAGGGCAAATGTAAAATGAAGTTCATCCACCTTTTTATATGTCTGTATCAGCCCTTTAAATCAAGTGTGTTTACGTTTGGAAGGCCACACTGATGTGGTCAGAGAGAGTCTTTCAAGAGGTGGGCTCCTATGATTGCTGTGTGCTGATGTAAACTCTGCTCTACTGGTTCATGTTTCAGCCCCCGAAGGCTAAAGTGGCAGCTCTGTGCCGAAACATATAAACACTCACATGGCGATGCACGGGGGAAGAGCGCACATCTTCAAACGGAGAGACATCCACCGACCCAAATATACAGAGAATCACACATACATCCACGTGCATATAAAAAGCGAGCGTGAGGGTGAAAAAGGACATGCAGGTCGTGTCATCAGAGTTGGGCACTAATTTAAGACGGCTGAGTAATACATAAATGAGCGTGTTTACTGGTCTGTCAGTGCATTCTCAGGCAAGAATAACATCACTGCTGTGTATGTGTGCAAACAACTGTGCTGATGGCTTCACATAGCTCTGCCTGTGTGTCTTTATTCACTGTTTTCTCTTCTTTGGTGAGGGTTTAAATATGTCTTGTTTGATGCACATAGATGTTATATTTCCACAAATGATACTGTGCCCTTAAGTTAATACTTGTTTTTATTTACTTTATTTAATGTTCTGCATACATTTTAACATTAATCTTTATATTAGATTTGGACAAATCCAGTGTTTTTTTATGAATGAATTTTCCAGCCATTGATAACAAGCATAACACTTCCTGTCTAAAACTCTGATGCATGCATGCTCTGTGTCAAGACAGTTGTAGCCTGAAGACTAAAGTGTAAAGCGGCACATGTATTCCAACACACTTTGTCAAAAATGCGCATGAAATAATGAAGCAACATTTCGTGCAGTGCATCAGCCTTATCTCTCATCATCCACCTGTCACTTTTTTTTTCTCTCACTGACAGATGCAGATTTACACACATGTTCACACTACTGCTGCTACAAGCAGTAGCACAACTTGTGCAAGAGCAGCTGCTCTGCATGGATGGTGTAGAGCAAAAAGTACTGTGAATTGCACACTTTCAATTGTGAAATTAAAATGTGTGTGCAGTTTATTTTTGTTAAAATGTTGTTGATGTGTATATGTAGATTTGAACTTATGCTATTGCTGCTAGTTTACTACTGTAGCATGACACGGTGTGTGTCATATGTGGAAGGAAAACACGCAGATGTGCAGATTTGGGTTTATGATCTGCTCTTGGCTACTGTAACATGCATCATGTAGGCTACACGGCATCATTTAGAGGCTATAGTGTATAAAAGGACTGTAAGACATCTGTTGGGAGAACATGTACTTCATTATATACAGTCAGTGAGCCTGTCTGTTGTCCCTGTGTACAGTAAACATACATAATTAGCTGTTGCTCTGACTTCATATTTCAGATGTGTTCTCACTAAGCTGAGAAGGAGCAAGGTTCATTTTAAGTGAGTTACATTTTTGCATATGAGTACATTTATTTGATTTACAGCTCGTGCTCTGCTATGCCTCTGATGTTTTTGGAGGGAAATAAGTGGTCAGAGAGCATCGTGAAATTTAGTGGCTTCAGGTTCGGGTGCTTTAGTACTTATCCCCTCGTTTATCACGAACTGCCTGGGTGCAGCTTTCACAGAAACTGTCTCCACTCGCATTTAGCAACACAATTTACCTTTGCCACTTTGCATGCGGAGTCTATTTGTCACTTTAATCTGGTCGCGGTGCGTTTATCTTTCTTCAGTCAGTTTAATGCACGTGGTGGTTGGCTGAGGCAGTCAGTCAACTCATGGCTGCATTAGGGCTCTAACGAGAATTCGAGGCACATTCTTTATTAAGATACATGAGCGGGTGTTCACATTTGCGAGCTCACAAACCCACATATTGACCATTTCACATGTATTTGCGTGCTCTCACATAAAGAATAACACACTCATGAGACACAAAGTAGTAACTGATACATCCATAGAGAAGAAAGGCCACATACTCATGTATACCCCACCATAATTATCAGTTTCAATCACAACAATTATGAACAGTGCAGAATAATATTGCAAGCAAGTGAGATGAGTAAAACAGGGTCATGGTTAGGGTTATGGCAGCCATTGGTGCTAAAATCTGGCTGGGAAAAGACATGCTAAACCCCTCACATTACCTATTAAGGCTCCTTCGAGTATGGAGTGTTTGAGTGTCAGACCTAGCACCTATCTTTTGAAATCCTCCTGAAACATATCACATCTATAAATTTCAATCCCAAAGTCCAAGCAGGCCTGAGTCGATAGCAGCTGTCTGCCTTGTTCCGGAATGTTCTGAGTCCAGGTCAGGCTGCTCTGCTGATAATGCTGTCTCTTTGATTTCCTGTCTGTGACAAGGAGTCAGTGATGATTTTCACCAGCCTTTCGGCCATATAAATCAACCTGATGGGCCAGACAGTGGGACTAGCATTAGACAACCAACTGTCCCGACAGCGCCAGGAGTAGTTACAGCACAGAAGAATCATATGACTCAAGGTTAAAGGATGATGCTGTAAATTTGGTGAGTCTTTGCTGTTAAAGTCAGAAGAATAAACGGAGCATTTGACAGCTATTAGCCAAGCAAACTTTTAACTCTGGTTTCCAGTTCCAGTGAAATTCTACATAAGCAGTACCATTGTCTCTTTAAGAATTGTTAGATTTGTTTATTCTAGTATTTATCAAGGGCCTTTTTGGGCAGGTGCAGCAAGTGGGCCGGACCTGGAGCAGCTGCAATGGGATCAAGGGAGGGGAAGAGAGACAGGCAAGGGAGGAGAGAGAGGGCTTCTTCTGAGCTGCTGCCATGTCATGTACATCTGCCATAAATCTCAGAGAGAGGAAGAGAGAGAGAGAGAGAGAGAGAGAGAGAGAGAGAGAGAGAGAGAGAGAGGGAGCAGCTAGCTTTGCATTTCATTCATATTGCCTTCTCTCCATTCTGCCTTCCCACCCCACCCCTCCCCTTGTGCTGTTTATTTTCAGCCCTCGACATACTCCGAAGGCCTGTGAAGTAATTATTTCATAAAGTTACACCTCCGCTGTCACAGATGACCACAGTTGGCCCGCACTTAAAAAGCCCGAGTCAATGATTAATGTTCGAGGGCAGGCAGCCAGGGAAAATCACATGGATACCTCAATTTGTAGGAATACCTTCTGCATGACAAGTAGATGGAGAGAGGACGGAGGGCATCAGATGCAGACACATGGTACCAACCATGTGATATCTTCAGCCCGTCCTCACCAGGAAAATATAACATGAAGTAGATATTTCAGTCCTTGAAAATGTAACATGTACATATTTCTCCGGCTGCATCTCTATATGTTCATATAGGGCCAGGGACTCGTCACAATGCTAGGCAAAAAATGGCAACTACGAAAGAGAAGAGGTTTTTTGTAAAATGATGATATGATCTTTACCTAACCCCTTACCCTGTATTATAATGTCTGATCTTAACCAGTAGCTCTTAAAGCCAAACTCCGCATATGAAACCAAAACAGCATGTATGGGGTCAGGGGCACACGCACAGGATTTTTCCTACTCATCAGCATCAGAGAGTAGATCTCTTTAAGTGTTCTGCACATTTTGATCATTAATTAATTCTCATAATTAATTATGATTAATTTGAAAATCAAAATATTGAAACTATTTTGTTGGATGCTGCATTTTAACATTTTCTAAAATCCCTAGATACTCTTTTAAAAGCTTTAGCACATCAAATGAATTTAACAAAGTGCCGTGTTTAAACTTAAACCTGCCACAATAATGGGCACATGTACCTGTGCCAATATTTCCCCTTCTTTTTTTCACTTCTCTTTATTGAAGTTTTTTTATTATTACTGAAGCAAAAATTATGTATATTTATAAACTAACAAATTAGAGTACCCACAGGAGTACCCACATTAGGGGAAGAACAGGAAGGATAAAGAAAAAGAAATAACACTGAACTGAGGATGTCAAGTCACCCATCTACAGCACTGAAATGATCTACAAAAGGTTGCCAGATCAAGTAAAATGTTTCAGGTTTCCCTCTCAGTAGAAATTTCATTTTCTGTGGGGTAAAAGCAACAACACAAAACAGATCATATTGTTTAGTTGTTTGAAAGCTCCACAATAACTGGCTTCACTCCAAACAGAGCAAGAATAGGGTGTGGTTTGAGCTGTTTTTTCAAAGTTTTGGATACACTTTGAAATATCTTTTCTAAATATGTTATAATGTGGGGGCACTACCAAACATTATGTGCTAGTGAAGCCGACTCCTGTTTACATCTGTCAAAGGACGGGGCTACAGAAGAGAATATCCTTTTACAGTTTTTGTTTTGATAGATGTAACCTGTGTAATATTTTGCAAAAGTCCATGTCTGATGCACACCAAAAAGGAGTGCTTTTTGGTGTGATGTTTATACCCAGGTCGTCTTGCCAGGCATTCTTCAGATGACCTAGTGTAGTAATGCAGTCCCACTGTGATGGCGTATTGTGACTCTTGGTTATGGAACCTTTTTTCAAAGAGCACTGCGTTCATCATGGAATCAGGGGGCTGATCAGGAACGGAAAGAAGCATACTTTTTTTTCTCTGTTAAAATTTTCCTATAGTTGCTGTAATGTGGAAAAAATATTATATATATTTATAAAATATATACCTTCTAGGCTCCACTGCTGAAGTGACATGTCTGAGAGTGATCGGGTAACTGCCTAGTTACTTAACAGTGGGGTCCCTTCTTATTTTTGAGACTAAACTTGTAAATGTTTTAGAGCACTGTATTTACGTCCCACTGATGTGATGATGTGCAGATCTATCTAAAAAACACAGTTGTGTGTGGGGCAGAGAGAGAAAGAGAGTGTGAGACACAGACAGAGGTAGAGGCTGTGTAAAGAATTTACATACAAGTCCTGTGAAAATATCGGCACAAATATACTGTAGGTGCATTTAACTGCAAAAGAGAAACCCATAAAGACTCACAAACTCAAACACACACACATGCACACATGCATCCATCAGTGGTGCTCATCCGGGTCCAGATAATAAAAGTGCAGAGACACAAGGGCGCAGTCAAGCCTATCACAATTTTCAGAAGTTATAAATAGAGGAAAAGCTAATAAACATTTATGGAGCGACCATAAATTGCCCACAGTGTAAACGCTTCACAATAAGTTCTGTTATCCCCACAATGTCATTTGAATGCCCTTTAGTGGGGAGGCCATTACTCATGCAGCCCCCTCTGTGTTTTCAACCACCGCTCCCATTGGCCACAGCTACAAGGTGCTCCAATCAGATGCCCTGTTCGGGCAAGGTGTAACATATAGTCCCCTAGCTGTCTGTTCGATGACATCATCACCTCCAGCCATTAATTTAACTCTGAAGTGTGAAATGAAGGAGAAAGTACACGTTATCATCTCTTAAATATGTCACTATTAGAGGTGGGACAATGCTTGTGTTTTGTACTTTGAATTGATGTTATTCTTAGTCCATAGTGAATCAGTTCAGTGTGATGGTGGAACACATTCACAGTGTGCAATCTGAATTATTATTTATATCAACATACTGATACCCAGCTAGTCAACAACTAGTGGATGATACCCAGCTATTGACTCTTAGCAACAAATTAGAAAACACAATAAGTATATAAAATGCATGTGTTTGTATATTTGTTGGTGCTCTATATTAAATTGGCTTGGCTTTGTAGCAGGATTTAATCTTAAGAATAAAATGCACATAGAGATATACACAACAAACACCACAGAACGCCATTCCTAAATCCTGTTTACTTCAGTGTCCTCTGTGTTCAGACAGAAGCAAAGCATGATGGGATTGTTCTCTCGCTGCTTTACTGGTCCTGAGCAGTGATGGAGTGTGTTATATTTTAAAAGCTAATTAGCGTCACGAGCAGTATCAGGAGCCATCAATCTCAGGCTCAGTAAATAACCAAAATGGACCAAATAACCAAGTTTGGCTGATGATGGTGGATGTAGCCTTTGTTACTAATGGCTGTCATTAACCTCTCAATGGCTAAATAATAGCATCTTAATTAATTTGTTTCAAAGGGAAAGTTTGTAATAGAATTTAATTATATTAATGGGGGGGGGGGGCCACAAGGTGCACAACAGTAGGATTGGCAAACAAATACGTAAACTCGGATGTGATTACAGTGTTTGCACGTGTGTGTGGGCGGCTACCTGTGCTCATGCATGCTGAGACACACACACACACACAGCACTGTGTAGAGTAATGTCAGGCTAGTGTATGTTTGTCAGCAGACTGGCTGTTAAAAAATGCTAAAATGTAATATGGCTATTATATAAAGCACACATTTGTTAAAGCTGAAATTAAAACAACCTGAGGTAAATACTTCCATGTTTTATTGCACCTTTCCTACCTCACTTAATGAAAAGTAAACCTGCTTCTGTTTGTCTATAAATGAGATTTAAGTCTACCAAATGTCTAATTCGGATGTGTCATTGATTTCGTGTCATGTGTGCAGCATTGACTATACCATAATGAAGTGAATGTCTAATAGGCAGATTGCTCCCTGGCTCATTTTATTGTTCTGTTCTTAGAGCAGAAGGCAGCCGGCGTCATTCTCACTGTTGTTTGTTTACATTCTTGATTCAGACAATTTACAACACCATGCAGGTGTTGAAAGACAGAAAGATGTGATTATCACTGCATTCTGTGAGAGATTTATGACTTTATAATAACGAATCTGACAGCTAAGATCTCATCAGTCATTGTTTTGTTTCGGTTCCATTACCCTTTAATGTTTTTTATAGTCATTTCAAATCAATTGTGTGGCTTTTTTTCGTGTGTTAAGTTAGTAGAAGAATTGTGGGGGTGCCTGCTCTGGCTATTTGAAGTGACCAGTCCTATAGCTCCCTATTTTTACAGTTAAATATGCAGATACAGTAGAAGAAATTATGAATGAATATCATTGATTTTGCAGTATGTTTAAATGTCACACACTCTCTTTATCCCAGCTTCACCAGTTTGTCTGGCATATTTAGCGGATATTTCCAATCGCAGTGCCTTGCAGTGAGGAGCAAAGCAGATTAAAGTATATCTCAGAGCAGAAAATGTCATGGCCAGCGCCTGCTGTGGTTTACTATTCCTGTCGCCCTGCTGCCGACCAGATAAAGAAGGCCTAATTCAGTAAATCAGCCTCAGTCCACACATACAGAAACCCTCACATCCTGATTAACTTTCCATATCTGCTGCTCCTCTGCTCTCCATTTTACTGTTCTTTATATTCTCTTCATCTTCTTCCCCTTAATTCTACTTTTCTGCTTATAGTCTTCCTCTTCTCCTCCCCTTTATCCTCCTCTCCCTCATCCTCTCCTCCTCCCTTCTCCGAGTATAAGCACAGCCAGATCTATTACCAGGCCCTGCGGATATACTGAGACAAAATGAGAGACTTTGATTTTCTAATACCATTAGACTATATATAAGTGAGTGTGTGTCTGCATGTGTGTATGTGTGCATGATTGTGTGTGTTCGGATGGGGGTGTGTGTGTGCGGAGATCCGTTGGAGGACTCAATAAGAGAAGAAGAGCTGAGATTTATTAGTGGGACACAAGTCCAAAATCAATCAGGTGATTGAATCAGGATATTATTGGTCGTAAATTAGAGTTGTTTATGTCAGAAAGGGGAAGGAGAGTGGAGGAAGAGGCTGAGTGCAGAGCAAGCAACAGCAAGGTAAGCTAGTTGGTGAGCTTATCTGATTCTTTATGTCATGACCAATACATGCCCCCCAGTAGTTAGCCTCACTGGAACGCTTTTTTCAGCAAGACAGAGCACCTTTATATTGTATAAATAGTGCAGTATGCACTTTCTTATCCTGGTCCATTTAATTTTTGATGTCACAGTAGATCCATCTTTGTCACAAGACTCCTTCGATGAAACAATGAAGTCAGTAATGAACAAATAAAATAAAAACAACTGTTGGTAGCTACGTAAAGGCTGAGTAATGGATGGCTTTAGAGGTTAGCATCACATTTGACCTGGTACCAGAACCAGACTTTTTCAGGGAGGCTAGTTTGATGTCTGTCATGACTATAGTACTAAAATATTTAGCCCATCTTCATCAGGAAAGTGTAACATGAGGTTGATATTTTAGTCTCTGAAAATGGAACATGTGTACCATTGTGATGCTTTCAAACTACAGAATGTTCTTTAACGTGTATTATTTTGTGTTTCATCAAGTGTTTCCTGATCTCCTAAAGTGACGTATAATTAAAAATTATAATTAAACCTGTTTCTGGTTTTAAAAAGAAAACTTTTTGTCTGGGCTATCCATATTATATCCATACAGTATCCACATTTTTCTGTGTAGAGGGAGCTCTAAAGATGCAGGCAAGACAATAGCTTGTTGTCTTCAATGTGGCTATTATTGTCTAGTACCTGCTAATGTTTGCAAATTCACAATATAATCTAATCGCTTGTAGCTTAATGATGATCACGTGTTTAAGTACACATGAAAAGAGCGTGTGAAGTTTGGTCAGTCGATATGTTCCCATGAAAAAAAGAGAAATGTCCAGCACTCCCAACACAGTTCACAGTTGAAACAACATCTAATAAAAAAGAAGAGCGGTGATATAAAGATAAGGCCTCATAAATATAACAGGGCCATGGGGCTGATAAAGAGAGAGAGAGAGAGAGTGAGAGAGAGAGAGAGGGAGAGAGAGAGGAATACGATGGAGAGGCTGAGAGGAGTACAGGCTGTCTTCTACCAGGACTATGAATCCAGAATGTGCCTGGATCTGAAGTGCTGTAAGATGACTGCATTCCCCACAGCCTGGGTACTTGATGATCAGATACATGTTGTAGTCATGAAAGCATGCCGTCTAGCTGATTTACCTGTACACACATTCTATTGATTTTAGGGTAAACATGTCCATCAGTGATAAAGGCTTCATACTGTCACACATCAATAATTATCCATAATCAATAAAATAGTATTGTAGTTAAATAGGATTATGCAGAAATAGCTCGACATAATATATTCAAATATATGAGAGAACTACATGTACGTGCATATGTACTGTATGCTGGCTTTAAACAGGCCCTGGCTGAGGTAAGGGTTAATTGGGGTGCAATGCAGTGCAACAATTTAAAAGTAGAAAGCATCAATGCTTCAGTGGTGTAAATTCATTTAAATAAAGCGCACCACAGCAAAGAATGCAGCAGCCCTCAAACAGTAGCACAATATTTTCACTATAAGAGACCAATGAGCAGTCCGAAGAATTAGAAAGAAAAGAAAAACCAAGAAGATTTTCAGGAAACCGCTTTATGTGGCATCAGATATCTGTTTTGTTAAATGTTCTAAACCTTCTGACACTTTTTAGCGTCTTATGTGGCAAACCCCACCATCTGGGGTTTGCATCAGTTAAAACAATTCATCAATAGTATTTGCAAATAGTATCTGATCCGAGTCTGGGTCTCATTTAGAAATTCCCATGTCTGGATCTCTCAGAAGTTGGGAAAAACGTCATCTTTCTCTCCCACAGCAGAGCACGATTACTTTTACTGTAACCATTTTCCAACAGCTTTTGAACCCTTCTCTGCTTCTCTGTTCTCTCCATTTGTCTGTCTTTAAATGAATTATCTGTTTCTTTCATTCTCCGAACTTCCTGTTTACATTTTCTTTCCTCTCCATCTCTGTTTTCCTCTCTTCAGTCCCCACTTTTCTCTCATATTAACATCATTTTTTTCATCTGTGAAAACCACCAGTCCCACGTCTTGGTCTTTCTGCATACACATGGCTAATCATTTTATGACCAGATGTTTCAATGAAAATATCACGTCAAACAGTCGAAAACAAAATGGTCAGCTATTGTTCTCTCTGTTACAAAGTACATTTTTACTCTCGGGGATATTGTATTGTACGAGTGCCAACTTTGCAGACTGCAGACTTTTAAGAATGCACAGTTTTCTATTTAAGACAACACAGTGTCTACTACATGAATGAATGAATGTTTCTGCCTGTTTTCCTTTATCACTCCATCCCACCCATGTTCTCTCTCCCATGATCTCCCCTCCCTCTGCCCTCTCTTCATCTCTTCTTTACTCTTCTCATCCTCCTTCTTCATTTCCTCTCCCCCTCTCCATCTGTAACTAGGCTTTATCAGTCACAGTAGGGTTATTTGTCTATCAGTTACAAGGACATGTCTTTGCCAAGAGTGAGATAACAGAGGATGAAACCACGCGGTGGTCCTCTTTCTCTCTCTTTCACTCTCCTTTGTCTGTTCTCCCTCCTTCAGCCCTCCTTATCTGCCCCCCATTTCCTCTGTTCATTTTTGCTCCCTTTCTCCAATGTTTGCATGTGCACACACACACATACACACACACACACACACATGCATGCACACATTCTGCTCTCTCTGTCTTCTGTTTGTGTTCATTAGCCCAGTGCAGCAGGCATGGGTCTGGTCGGGGCCTGAATAGAAGAACACTGGTCTGGCACAGAGCCTGGCATTGACCATGATCCTCTGTAACACACACAGCACACAAACACGCACACATGAGTATGTGCATCCATGCGTGTGCACATGCGCATCACACAGAAAGCCGCAGACACGCCAGAGTGTACATATGGAGGAAACTCACTCTGAAACACAAACACACATGTAGGCACATACACAGGCGTATGGACAGACATCAAACTCTCATGAGCACATGCACACACACACACACACACACACAGGCCTCCCATCCATCCATCTTAGCTCTTTGATTAGATTAGGCATTATTAATGGAGGGCCTGTGAGCCGAGCAGACAGCGGGGTCACACTGAGTTTAATTCCATTCTCAGATAACTTCATTTGGCCTGATGCGATTGTTATTGCCCCGGTGCTAGATGTTTATAGGAAACAATAGCCCCCATAACACATCCAGACATCCTATTTAAAGAGGGTCAGCCAGGGGCACTGGATACAGCAGCTCTTCTTCCTGCTGCACCAACTCCGGTGTTGTGGCTGATTTAAGGGTTTGGCCATTTCCCATGCAGAGGAAAAGAGGATTAACAGGCATACTGAAATGTATTACCTTCGCCCATTGAGTGCATGCACCATAAATGTGAGCTTCTATCGTATACGGAGAGAGACAGGGGGAGGCAAAGGAGGCAGTGCTGGAATTCTGTGATAATCCTCCATGTGGCTTTCAGTGAGCAGTAAATCTAGTTTTTTATTGGTTTGTCACACAGAGTTCTCTTACAAAGAGTAAACATTAAGCATTAGATGGCACAAATTTATTATGTGTGGTCGTTGACAAGGTGAATAAAGCTGTCAAAGAGGGAAGAGACAGAGGAGAAGAAGAGATTGATATGCACCGCATCAGAAAAAAATGCAATTAAACAGGACGAGTGAAGATTGTATTTCTAAGCCCATACGTATACATATATATATATATATATATATATATATATATATATAGCATATATATATATTTTAATCCGCCATTGCTGAACAAAGCTTTTGCATTGACACTTTGATGCATTGAACATGGTGTCCTGAAAAACAGCCAAAGGCTAAACCAACTTGTCTACCTTCTTGGCCAAAATTGATTTCCACCCATTTAAAGCGAATGAGGGAAAAGAGCTGGACATCAAATGAGCCGCGCTCTTTGACTCAAAACACAGACCACATTAATGGGAGCCGGGTTTCATGTTGAAACATTACAGCCTGCGGAGCACCATTCCTCGGTTTTCATTTAGAAATTTTTACGCCATGTCACGTTAATGTTACAGCCACTGACATTTCAGTCATCACCTCATCAGAGCTGAGGTAATGCGCTTTAGTATGAGACCAGGGGGTTGCAGAAAAAAAAAGAGTGAAAACAATGAAAAGGGATTGGAGCAAGTCCAAGAGCTGTTAGAAGAAAGCTGATCATGTATCGTATTGCTGCTCCATAGTCTTGTTAGTGTTAGCGTGCTGCTGATGGACCGTTCTGTGCGGGTGGGTTGGTCAGTGCTGAAGCCAGAATGGAGGCCCCCGCAGATCCAGTTTCCCTGTGATGGATGAGTTTGGCTGGAAACTGTCGGTGTAGCTATGACCCTGTTGATTGCATGCATGTTTCATGGGGTGATGCTGTGGATTGGGGCTACAGCTCAACTCTTACCTATAGTGTCCTCTTCAGGCTTCCTTTCTTCTCCCGATACAATCCTAATAGGTTTAATTGCCAAGTATAACAAATGTGCAGGAATACTCACAGCTGAAATACACACACAGCATGGTCAGACATGGTCTTGCATTGTCAGTGCAGTGGGGGTAAGCTATCATGGACATGTTGACATGGACTCTCACAGAGTGAATGTTCCACTTCCTCTGTTATAAACACTCTATTAAAGATGAACAACTATGTCAGTCCCACAGTGCAAAAGCACAGCTCCATTTGGATTTCCTTCCATTCTTTAATGGCCATGTATAACTGGTTTAAGCAGTTTAAAATGTACAGTAATGTGTCAATGAGGAAAGATGCTTGAAAAGTTTTCCTTCTAACCTACACAGGTGTGAGTAAATCAGCCCACTTCAGCTCCTCGTACATTTGTGCCTGACGAAAAATAAAGTGACTCTGGCTCTGGGATCCATGCAGCGTTGCAGGGAGGGGGTGGGATGGGGGGGGGAGTTCTAGTTTCTCCTCACACCTGGTGCTAGCTAGCAGCAGTGCCCAACCCTTCGAGCGCTACAGGAGAGCAGACTCACCGCGGACCGTACAAGCTGTTGAAAAACCCTAGGTGGCCATAATGAGAACATAGTGTAATGTATCACACTGCTGGTGCTATTGGAACTAGATGCATGCTGGGCCTGCAGCAGACGGGAAGAAAGTTAATCACTGACTTAAGGGCTATTCACAAAAGTTTTTGTCTTCCTTGAAAATTGAGGGAAACTTTAGTAGAACATTTTTCTCTGCTGGATTTTATTATTATTATTATTATGATCAGACTAAATCTTTCCATGAGTCCACAGCAGATGAGCTTGCCCAAAATAAATTCTGATATTAAACATATTTCACAAATTATAACCCCTTCCCTGCAGTAGTGAGAGCCAAATATTTCTTTTTAAGTTACACAGTTACGTTGTCTGTGTTTTCAATTACTCATATTGTAGGTCCATATTTCAAACCATATGGTTCCCCAGTTATGGGTTATGTTATTGTATGAAGTAAGGTATTCCACATAGTAAATAGCAATCATTTTTTTGTGTTTATATCAATCTAAATCACCCTAGGGTTAAAAATAAATGGTTACATAAATAAAATATAAATCCAGCTCTTTGCATAGTTTGTATGTAGTCACAGTGCCAGGTCGGCTGGTTGGCAGTTTGGTCAGATGTGAGTTTGATATTGTGTCGAAGCAGCGTGCCATAATTGATAGTTGTATTCCAATCATGGGCCGTAAAGCTGTCATCATGACTCTGTGCTGCCAGAGGTCGCTTCCTCACTTCTCCCTCTGCCCTGCCTGTGGTTTGTGTGCAAAACAAACAGCTGATAACAACTAAGCCTTGATAAAAGAGCAGCGTTTTGAACTGAGAGGGAAGTCGATAATGACACTTGGGGTATCTGGAATAATAGGTTACAGTGTGTGTGTGTGTGTGTGTGTGTGTGTGCACTGTTGGGAGTGGAGAGATGATCTCAACATGGCACTGATTAGCAGTCCGGATAGCAAAGGGACACTGTTTGGTTTCTGTGTGTGTGAGAAAGAGATTTCTCCACACTCATGGAAGACCTGGATCACTTGGCATGTACATGTTGTGAGAATGCATGTTTATACTGTGTTTATATGCCGTATTGGTATTCACTGTATATAAATACAATAAAGTTTACTATACACATGCAGTGTTGTCTGTGTCTGTGCACACAGGCTGTCTGTGACTGTGTGTGTGATGTCTGTATTCATGGAGCTGAGGAGGAGCATCAGCCTAAGTGGCAGGCACAGTACATAATGGAGTAGCCATGCTGAGGTGAATAATTCATGTCTGGATGGGAGCTCAGATGAGGATATCAAACATTTTCATATATTAATTTATTGCATGACAGATGAAGGCTAAAATATGCTCGAGTGCTTTATTAGCTGCACATCAAGTATGTCACTAAAAGGCCTTTGTTTCAGTGAGGTTACAGATGAGTTTGGCAGGTTATGTCTTCCTTTGTTTTCCTGGATAAGGGTCAGAATCACTTTAGTTTTGAATCAGGTGTGAATGTTAAGACTATAATTCTTTGTTATGATTTTGAATCTTCCTCTTCAGTAATAAACACCTATACATCTGCCATGTCTTCCTCTTACGCTCTTCATCATATACACACATATTGTGGAAATATGAGCTTCTCGGGTTGGTGTGCACTCTGCAGGCAGCTTTGAACAGCTGTGCAAGTTTCACCATAGAGAGTGTGATTGATAAGTTTGTTGCCTAAAGGAGATGGGTCTGGTTACATGCATGTGGTGTTCAAATCTGAGAGATTATGCACAAGTTTTTTTTTTTAAGACAATAACTTCTTTGATAGTTCTATTATGTAAAATTAGTCATCACTGTCACTGTTCATAAGTTTGATTGCTATGGCTCTCATCCAGGACTGAAGATTTAAACTTTCGCTAATTCACCTGATTGGCACCCACAGAGCTCAGTGAACGTCATTTTTATAGTCGTAATAAATTACATTTTCATTAAAGAATCAGCCCTCTGTTCAATTCTTCATCTGGATGGTGGTCATTATAGTGATATGCTAGATTTTACCTGCAGAGAATAAAGATGAATGTTTCAAGATTTTTTTTTTTTTTTTACCTGTGATCGCTCTGACCTCACATTCTTATGTCAATCTGCTGTGAACAAACAAATTCCTAATTACCCTCCGTGGAATAAGGTGATCAAGCACTCTGAGGAAATCTCCTCCTCATAC
Organism: Parambassis ranga; assembly: GCF_900634625.1. Taxonomy (NCBI): domain Eukaryota; kingdom Metazoa; phylum Chordata; class Actinopteri; family Ambassidae; genus Parambassis; species Parambassis ranga. The sequence goes on from NC_041035.1 coordinate 6,843,279, forward strand.
ACTTTAAGACTCCTTATAGAGACATGTTATGTGCAAATCCATTGCTTTGGAATGGAAGAAAACAGCATTAGCCCAGAATGAGAAGGCATGAATATTGCATCAGAGCTTTGTTATGCTCAGGCTCTCGACTCTCTTAATGGTGCACTTTACCAACTAGCTATATCCATTAAACGAGTGTGCTTAATGTGAGTGTATGTGCCAGTGTGCACTCATAGATCTTGTGTGTGTGTGTGTGTGGGAGAGGATGGAGGCTTTACTTATGAACTGATGTGTGCTTGGCGTTCCCTGTGAACACATTTGTGTACTTTGCTTGTGTGAAACGGATGTAGTCCTTCCAAAAACCATACAATAGACAAATACAAAATGTTAAACCTTAAACAAATGGCCTTCAAGAACTTTATGGCCTTTATTAACTTCAGTGAAACATAATCGCACAAAAAGAAAAAAAAAAACAGAGAAAGAAATTTCCATTTCACGTCACACATGAAGACTGTAGCACAGTTTGCGCAGCATTGACTGGACATGTGAACAATCAACAAGATAATTCCCAGAGCTTATCTTCTGAGATAACAGTGATGGCTGTTTGTTTAACTTCTACTGTGACCTCTCCGTTTTTGCTTCTCCTTTTTTTTCTTACTAAACTCTTCCCCTGCGATCAAGGTTGGGAAACTCAATACCCCCAATGCACTCTGTTTTCACCTGGTCGTCACGGTAACCCAAAAACACAGGGCGGCCGTGAATGAAATTCCTGTGTGTCATCAATCACTGGCCGACAAAGACGGGATTGTTGTGGTGTTTGAGTGACGCGGGGGGAATGTTCTGGCTGAGGCTGAGGCTGGGGGCCTTGTGCGGTCTGGACTGGCAGGCCCTGAGCTCAGACCTGGATGTTTACACTGCTTTCCTGACCCTAGCTCGGTTCAGAGAGGGAGAGAGCGAAACAGAAGATGACATAAAATAAATGAATAACTCTGTGGTAGACTAGGTAGTCTATTAAACACTGTGTGGGCAGAATGTGTTTCCTTGTGAGGACCAGATAGAGTGTGTGGACATTTTGCCTGTTTAAAGGGACAGTTCACCCAAAAATCTAATAATCCTGTTATTTCTATTTAATAATAATATTTGATAGTTTGTGTAAGTGTTTTGTAGGTAAACACCACAACTGCTCACATCAAGGTTTGTTCATTTTCTCAGTCAGATGTTTTTTTTACAGTCCTGCAAAACTTTTGGCAAAAGTTTTGCCGTTTGGGCTGAAGTTGAACTTTCATTGTAGACTTTTCTTTTACTCTCCCTCCTAACGCACACACTCATCACAGTGTCAACACTCAGCCTGCTTGTCTTTGCCTAATCATCCATGCAACCCAAACCTACTCATTAGCATGTATGAATGCTAACAAGGCTGTCAGGGAGGACGGCTATGTGCGATAATCCCTTTCAGCATTTCCAGTCTCTAACACAGGGAACACATTTCTCACATTTCTGCAGCTCACTGAGAAGAAGACTCTGGAGTCAAAAGTCTTCTTCTCTCTTTTTTAATAAAAAAAAAACATGGATCAGAGGTAAACTTTCAAAATCTCAGTTCAATCATGAAATGCTTATTGTGAGGTTAATTCTATCCTGGATCTTGATATTGAAATGTTCCTTTAAGTGAAACAGGAACAAGGCGTCTGACAGTGCCAACAACCCGTCTGCGGTTTCCTACTATTTCCTGGTCCATCATTCAATGTTAATTGCTAATTCCACACAGAACAAGTTTTACCTGCTGTATAAACTGTACGCCATTTTACGCACACCCTTTTACAGAGAAGGTATTGCATCACTGCAATGTTTGCCTTGCAGTAACTGTGACCTTTCCTCTCATGGTGGGTTGTTTTTCTACAGTTTGTGGTCACTTTAAAGGCTCCATTTCCTCCACTTCCTTCATACTGCCAGTAGAGAGAATAGGGGTCAACACCTGCACTGTTTTGTTCCAGTGCCTGCTTAGTTGAACCTTAACACAAATATGCTCACACACACATGCACGTACTGATGCAGCAGCAGCAGGAGCAGCAGAGTCCAACCCCAGGAGCTCCTCTCCTCCTCTTTCTCCTCTCCTTCTGATTTACAGAAGCCAATATGTTCAAGCTTCCTTGTTTTTTCCAGCGGGACGTCTAGCCCTGACAGTAAATCTCTATCACCAATACTCCTCCATATGGCAGCATGAAAATTTCATTGTGGAGAGCCTGAGGCTAAAGGGCCTTGCTAGCTAGTGGAGGACAAGTGTGTGTATGTGTGAGAGAGAGGACTTTCTGAGAGATGCAGTGATGTGGTGTTGGTCATGGTGGAGAGATTGTTGCCACAAGGGTTCTGTTGGTATGTGTGCACAGGTGCCTGCAGTGTGTTTAAACAGGATACTTTTTTTTTAATTTAGTTTTCCTGCAGTTTGCAAGATTAAATCAGAATTCTGGCCATCAAAGAGAGTGTCAATGAGACAATGTGAGGAAACAGACATCATTTGAGGAAGATGCAGATTTGTTTGGAATTTAATTTTGCTGCACTTTAGAAGATGTTTGATAATGTTTCATCGCAAAGTGGGTTTTATCTTTTAAAGAAAAAAAGCATTCAAATGATGCTATGTGCTCTCAAAGCCAAGCCAGGCTGAACTCTGCTGTTATCATCCCTGTGCTGTAGGATTACTGCAGCACGAGTCTTGCCTTCATGTCTTCAGGGAAGCAGCCACACTAGAGGTCACTGTTGTAGTTTTATAGAAAACACGGATCACCAAACCGAAGCATTGATTACATTCTTCCTGCTTTCATGAATTACTAATATCACTTTATATCTTTATGGATGTCACCAAATATAACACATAATGTGATGTGACTGTTACAGACACTCACAAACACTATATAAACATATGAATATGCTTTAAAGATAAATTAGATTGATTTTCTGTAACCATTTTTTTCTTTTCTCAGAAACAGCAACAAAAAAATACTTTTGTACAGTGTTGCCTCCTGGCAGAGCTACTATAGAGGAGGCTCTTTAATATTTTAAATGAATATGGAGTAAATGCGATGCCAAATGTGATACCATGTGACCTCATAAATATACAATACACTGCTAATATGCCCTTTGTCTGTCACACTGTGTGTTTATGCGAGTATGTGTCTGTGTCTGTATGTGTTTTCTTTCTAACATACGTCCTTAACATACCATAATTTTACCTAAAAAAATATTCTTACACTATATATTCTTCACAAAAAAACATACACGTTATTCACATACAGTATGATACACCTTGAAGTTGTGACTGACTAGCTATATCACCTGTGATTAATCATTCATAAGCTCCATCTGTGTCCGGGACATTTCAGCTAGTAGCAGACTCCAGGACTCTACAATATAGTAGGAAACAGACTGAGGGACACACTACTACAAATGAAGGATGTATGACATAAAAATGATGGTGTTTTGGAGAGGGCGTAAATACAGTGTCAGCACAAAGTGACTTCTGTGATCAAGTCTTTTATCCACACCACTTCCCCATCACTTTGTGTGTGCCTTCATTCACTTGCTTGTTGCTGTCATTATTCAAGTGTGTGTGAATATTTTTTGGATAAAGAAAGCTTCACCTGGTCTTCCTGTTCCTCTCACAGATAGTCCCAGGTGTTTTGAAGGGACAACTTCACATATTTATAAACCATTGTCTGGGGCAACAGTCAGCCCCACTTAAGGTCAAAAGTGTTTCCTCCTCTCTGTTTTCCCACACTCCAGGCACAAGACATGTTGGGCTAAATAACAACATCTGGAGCCAAGAGCAATTACAACAACATTTTAAGCTGTGGCTGGCATTATTTTTAAAATAATGACAAATAGCAGCAGCTGAGGATATTTTTTTTTTGCTATGCATTAATTCAGAATTATATTGATTTTAGAGTTTTTTCATGAAAACTTTTTTTTTTCATGCTCTCAGCAGGTGGGGCTGTATCCACTTGCCCCAAATGGCCCAAATGATGAAAATATGCAATCTCAGTTGGATTACATTGTTTGCTTTATTTACAGTTTATGTGGTCTATGTTCACGTTCCACAAGTGTTCTTATTGTATACCATTACTGTTGTTTTATGCCGTTTAGTCAGTTGGATGACGAAGCTATTGCATTGTGAGCGTATCATGTTCTGATTTCCTCACTATGAGACCACCAGTGCTTCCTGGCGATTTTTCACAACAGCAGCGGTCAGGATTTGTTTTAGTTTTGGTATCATTTCCTTCTTTAGTTTTGATTTTGGTTTTAAAAGCGTTTTTGTCACACAACCAAAGAACTGCAAATGATCTGGGAGAATGCCTGTGGATCATTTCAGCATGTAATAGACTAAAGTAAAGTAATTTGGGACTGTATTTGTCTCTATGTATTAGTTTGGCATTCAGCTTTTTCTCCCCAACAATCCTACATATACACAAAAAATAAAAAATAAAAAACAGAACAGATGCCTTCATGTATGCATGAAGAAGTTTGCACATACAAAGTTCCACATATACAAACTGACTTCTGCACAGATGAAACAACACACACACACACACACACACTGAGCTGCTGTTTCTGTGCTTGATTGTCTTACCATCAGTCATTCTACCAAGTGGTAATTGAAAACACATCTCCTCCAGCCCCTGGCACCCATTACAAATAAGACACACTGGAGCTTTCTCCACACAACACAAAGCATAATAACAAATAGAGTCAGAATGACCAGCAGAGAAAGAGGAGCATGCTGTAGTTTTTGGCATAACATGAAGCGAGCACGCTCCCAATGATTGGTGGAGGGCCAAATCCATTTTTCCAAAAAGGGAAAAGAAGAAATATATGTTTCCCTGACAAACAGACGCAGCACTTGTCCCCAGCCGATTCATAAATCGTTAAATTCTGAGCTCAAGTCTTTGGAAAGTCTATTAGTTCCGGATGTCTTCTTATCCTCCGGTTTCTCTGAAATTTTAAACATGAAGCATACAGAATGTCAAATGGACACAGAGACGGACAAATGGAAGGAAGCTACCACAGACAGAACTGTTTAGTTCTTAAACATATTTTAGCGCAGGTGTATTGCACGTTCAGCACTGAGCGAACGCTCCTATTGAATTTTTGTCTATTACCCACAATGCATTTTTACTCTTTACAGCACTGTATGAGGAGAAGAAAAAATGGCTCTTGAAGGCCAGTGACAGTGAAAACCTTTGATCACCTGTGCTCACAAACACCAATACATTAATGCATCAATGATGGTTCCTACACATGCACAAACTTCAACACACTCACAACTCTAATGTCTATCACATGTAAAACTTATTAAAATGCATGCCGTCTGTCATGACCTGGAGGTACAAGACACAAGATTTAATTGGCTGCTGAGAACGGTAACACCTGCAGACTGCCCGCGTCTTGTCCATGTGGCCAGACTGCATTCTACACACACACACACACACACACACCACCACCACCACCACCACCATTCAAAACAAAGGCTGATCAGTGAAGCAGAAAAAAAGTGAGAGGAGGTGGAGGAGGGGTGCAGCGGCGGAAAAAAAAGGCGAGGCTGACAGGCAATGATTGATGTTCGCCCATCACGCGAGGCCTGACACTCATCCCTCTCCCTCTCTCCATTTGCAACAAAGTCACCAGTATGTGTGTGCACACGGATGGATGGATGTTTTCCAGTGTGTGTGTGTGTGTGTGTGTGTGCGTGTGTTCCAAACTAAAACCCATTCAATCAATAAAGCAAGGCTCTCTGAATCACAGGGCAATACCCAGATTGCTGAGTAGACAGAAGAAGAGGCGCAGGAGAGCACATTTCACATGTAGATTAAAATCCCAGCATGGTAACCTTTAGCGTGGGGTTGTGTGTGGGCGGTTGTGTGTGGGCGGTTGTGGTGGCGATGGTGATGGAGGGGTTAGCAGCATGTAAACAGGCCTTATATGTCAAGGTGCTATGTGTGACACAGGACTGCATGTTTTGACATTATTGACTAAGAAAATCACTGTCGAGGTGAACTGGTCACATGTGAGAGGAGTTTGATTGGAGTAGTGACTGGGCCTCATCATACTGATACAGAAAGATAAATGCTCTTGAACGTACCCCTAAAATCACTTTAAACATTATACTGTGTAGTTAGGTAGTTCACTATATTGTCCAGGAAGCAGACAGTGGAGAGCAGGAGCCAGGTGCCACATTTTTTTTCCACACACTATTTGTGACGCCCCCTCCCCAAGAAGTGGAGGCCTAGTCCCTGCTACAAGCTGTGATCACATTACCTTGCAAGACAGCTAGATGTGTGTGTGGAGACACGCAGACTCTTGAACTCACACAAATCCATTGTGCCAGGCTTTAATATGCATACATGTGACTGGACTGATAGTCTAGAGCAATCAGTATGAGGATGCACTGATAGTTATGGGCATGTTTTAGGTACAGTGACGTTTTATGGTGATGACAGATAGAAGGGACTGACACTGCTACAAGAGAAAATTACCAAAAACAAACCACAGATTTGTTCAACATTTAGTGTGTTTATTAGCTGCAGGAATGAACTTTTATCTTGGCTCCGATGTCTCCCCTGTTCCCAACCCCTCTTTACATACAGCAAACTTGGCAACTGGTGAACTAGACAATAAAATGGTACAGTTTCAGTAACTGCACGCATAGTGAATTCCCACGCTGCCAGGAGGGCCCTGGTTCCTTGTGAAGAGTTGCAAAACAAAATCCTCAAACAAAAACATACAAGTCTGTGTCTTGCTCTCAGCGGAGAAACCATGGGGCAAAGTCTTGATGGAAATGTTTCATTTCTTTTCCTCCCAACAGATGCTAAACGAGCAGCACGGATCTCTCGATTTGCATCTTTAGTTGCTTTGTTGATTTGATAACACATATTTGCATTTGGAAACAGTTCGAGTAATTTGACTGGGGACTCCCAATTTGCCTTTGAGGAGAAGTCTGTGCTACAGCAGTGCTGCTCGCTGGCATTCCTTTCTTTTCCTTCCTTCTTGGCATACAGTGTGTTTTGTGAGTGTATGCTAGAAGTAGTGAGTGTATATTAGCGAGTCATCATCTTATAGCAGAGTGCGAGTGTTGATCTTCTGTCCACATGAGCCTCTTTACAGCTCTTCAATGTGCCATACCAGAGTTAGGATGTGGAATTACTGACAGTGAGCAGACACAGTAGGCTCTGGACTGGGAGGTTTGTGCTTGCATATACTCTAAAAATTCCTCTGCATTCATGCTGACAGTCTTCACATCTTTAATTAGAACATGGGTATCATAGCAAGTCTATCAGTGTCTCCCACACTGCTCTGCTACAGCATCATCCAACAACCAACCTGCACGATGATCTACAGGGTATGCAAGGTCTAAACCCTCCAGCTTATGATGGTGTTGTTTTACTGGGAATAAATCTCTCTCTGGAAAGGATGCTATTCTGTGGCAACAACAAGATTCGATTTTGAAAGACTACTATTAAATCTGTAATATGTGCATAAATATGCAGGAAATACAGGAACTGAAGCTCAATGAGTAAAACAATAAATCTGTGTTATTGGACTAAAAAATGTCCATGTACCCAAGAACCACATCCAGGCTCAGAATACTGTGTAATGAACCTTCCTGTCTTGTCAGCAACCAGCCTTAAATGAGAGCCAGATGATACAATAATACAAAGGCCGAAAATCATTAGCTAGCCTCCTCACCATCAGTGTGCAGGCAGAGGCAGGACCCAGTGTGACCCTGAAGGACTTACAACACAACATGTGTGTGTGTGTGTGTGTGTGGCTTTGTAGCACCAGGGAACTTCTATCCCACAGGAGATGATCAGCTGGCAGGTGCTTATGTACTCTGTGTGTGTGTGTGTGTACGGTTGATCTGCTTTGCACATTGCTAAGGGAACCCCTTGGCCTCAACACTCTTGCTTTCCCTTGCATTTTCCATGGTGTTTCTGCATTGCATCTGTGCGTGATTGTGTGTGTGTGTGTGTTAGTCCAGCAGCTGGAGTTCCACTCAGCTGGCCTCTCTTTATGCAGTCCTGCTTCAAATAATGAACTGTGTTTCTGCACAGTGGGGGCTATTCTTGCTCAGGAGTACACAATTCACAGAAGCTAGCACTACTTAACATTTTAGCACTCAGCAAACATATCGAGTCTCTCACTGTACAACACAGTAATATCTGATCTAGGTCCTTGAAGATGAGCTGACATTGCATTAGGTAAAAATGATTTGCAGCCCAAAACGTCTACATTAACAATTTGCCAGTAACACAGCGCATGTAAGGAAGCTAATAGCTAGCTTCCCTGCATCTGGAGCTCCTTTTTTTCCTCGGGGGAAGATTTGGCACCTCACTGTAAAGCCCTGCAACAAAATTACCTCAGCCTAAACCTGTCAACAGACCATTACAGCCCACGCTGACTATTACGGGCTGGGGAGAAAAGGGCCAAAGCCATTGTAGCGCAAAGGTGTTGGCAGATATAGGCCGGAGGAATGTGGCAACAGGGATATTTGTTGGCTGTATGCAAGAGAGTCTCACTTCTCAAAACACAGAAAAGTCTGCAGACCCTTATCAGCATGCTTAATAAAGCATGGCGATGCTGGGATATCAACATGGGATCTGTTTGGATGAAGAAGATTAAAAAAACAAAGTGATAATCCGGGCTTGAAAACCGTACGAGACATTAAACTTAAAAAAATACAGCTGATTGCAGATCTTTCAGAGGGCTAATAAATCCTTCACAAGATGTGTTTTTTTCTATTATACTCTCCATTCCAAAGCGATGATTTAGTTTATAATAACAAGACTATGGTAGACACCTCTATACCTACTCCTTATCACTATACTGCCCGAGTGACTTTGACCCCTACATGACCGATCTCCTAAAAAGTATATAATTTACTGATTAAGTAGCTGGATAAGAGTGTCAACTTAACAACATACTGTAAAACCTTTGCCTCAGGCAGTAAAAAAATTGAACATCACATCTGTTAGGAAGTGTAAAAATCTATAAATCAACAAGGCTTCCTCTTTAATGTAAATCCAGCTTTATAGGAGTTAAGTTTGTATTTTTTTACAATTTGTGTTTACTCACTCAAAATGTACTTAAATAGTGTGTAACTGTTTACCAAATGTCATAGGCTACATAGTGGAAACACAAACTGTAAAGTCGATCCAGGGAGCACACACTGGAGAGCAGGGTTGTTGGGGGCACAATGAGTGGACATGAACTACTGGCCACTACTAAACATGGAAACTACTCTCACAAGAAAAAGGTTATAAGAAATTGTTTTTTTTTTTTAAAAAAAGTATGTATAACCAGTAACTAAAATTCCAAGGAATGATGAAGAAACAACACATGCACAAATGTGCCTGATGTGTTCCTAAAGCTCAACACTATACTTAAGTGCTGCCCCATCCTGCTCATGGGCTTTCCATCACTGTCCTACAGGGGAGGGAGTAGGGGAATTTTGCCAACTTCCCCCTTGACTCCCCCACTGGGGAAGGGCAGTCATACCTGGGGGCCCATGAATGGAACCCTCAGGTAAAGCGCTGTTGAAACAAATCTAAAGCTGCCTAATGACACGCACTGTGAAACTCTTCACAGGTCATTTACGCTGCTGACAAGCTGCTGCTGCTGCAGTGCTGCACACCTCCTCCTCTGTGTGTGTGTGTGTGTGTGAGAGAGAGAGAGATAAGGAGAGACAGAGATGACACAGATATACAAACTGATAAGAGAGATGGCCAGTTGGAAAGTTAAAAAAAAATAGTGGAAAAAAGGAGCTGATGAATGTATGATGTGTATTAGTCATTCTCTGTGGGCTATGAAAACAGTGTTTAGCCTTTCTGCAGCGTGGCCTCACAGCATGGGAAAGCGATTAGAGATGCTATCTCCAATGGCTGCTCAGCACTTGGTCGAAGCAAGGAAGAGCTACCTCAGGTCGTATTTCTAAAGATGTTTAATTTATGGTCGCTGTTCTTGGAGTCTGTTTTGTGGTACAGTGGATGCCCCTGGAAAACTTGGCCTCATATTAATCTGCTGCAAATGTATTGGTAATCCAGCACACTAGTATACCTCCAGGTCTCATTACTCACTTCCGCCATGTGAATCCCTTATTGGGTAAGATCAGAAGAATGAACCAAGAATGAAGAAAAGAGAGGGGGGAAGAAAGCTAGTCGTCTAGCTCGGGTTTCCTACATTAGAACTCCCATCCCTTCGTTTGGCTGGTCACCATTCAGAAGGAGAGAAAAACTTCTAGGAAATATGTATGAATTAAATTGCAATGGTGGAAACACCACAGAGGTGTGCTTGTCTGACAAGTTTCCTTTTGTGGGAAAATTATATTTTGATTCATTATTCACTATGTATTTTATCTGTTATCACTACTTTTTCCTACCAGGAGCTAATGTGTAACACCCACAGCTGGTGCTGGTTCCTTGATGCAACAAACACTGGGGTAACACTGTCTAAGTGTGGTGCAGAAATCATATTTTTTCCTTTTCTAGTTTATGCTCTTTTCTTTTGCACCTTCTTATTGTAAACAAGGAGTCATCCTGATTCAAGTCACTCTTCTATCCAACCACTCTTTCCAATCCATTTTTAAAGAGGGCCTACCTGATGATTTGTAACAGAAAACACAACTAATGTTAGAATCACTGCAGAGTTAGCAAAGTGTAGAATTATAAAACTTCTGTCCCACAGGTCAAAAAACAATAATAGGCCACAGTGTTTATACCCACCAACACAGGACATATCTTGCTAAAAGGCACCTTTCATAGTAGTGTTTGAGTGCAGGAAGGCCATAACTCATTCAATTTACAAGTCCAGAGGAAATTCTAGATATGATTGTGTTTGTCCATATCTCACTCACACACAGATAAATAGTTAGTAGATGGTGTGTGCATCACGTTTTGTATTCTACCCTTATTTTTAATCAAACATGCAGAATAGATATGTGTTTAAAAAAATATTTCCCGGGTAGATCAGATGACACATCAACAACGCGTCCATCAAAAGCTCTCCTTTAGTATAAAGTATAATAGTTTCCACACCATCCCAGCTACATTTTCCAGCTCCAATTAATGTCTTCACACATCAGTTTCAAGCTGAAAATTCTCCTCTTCCAAAAATGAAAACATTCACATAAGAATAGACAGTTTAAACAGGTGCTATGGTAACATAATCGTCACTGCAGCAATTACTGCCTTATGCCTGACTAACAGCCATAAATCATTCTCTCTCCACAAAGAGGACGTTGTGGTGTTCCACTCCCGTCCAATAATCAGAAATTGCTCCATGTACGGCATGACGAGCGGGTGCTGAAACAGCCCATTCTTCTGTTTGGCGGGCGATATTTTGCTCTCTATGGCGACATTACAGGGATCCTTCAGCGAGCACAATATTGTACCTGCTCGACACCTGTTAGCTTTAGCCAAGGGTTTCATCAGATAGTTGAAATAAATACTAGTCATCATCATAACCATAATCATAGTCATAAAACCAGGGGCCTTTATGCTGTTGCCAAATTGCCCTGCCATCTGATTTACAGTCAGACCGGGTTGGGAGGGGATACAGATAGGGCAGGGAGGAGGATGGCGCCTATTATGTGCTCAGAATGGGATAAATACTCAAATATACACACCTGCAGACCACCCGTTTCTTTCTCACACACACACCTGGGAACTCTCACAGGCATGTAATGGGTGGGAATGGGCTGGAGGGAGGAACACTGAGGAATTCTCTTGGGATTACAAAGACTAACATTGTACTACCCTCACACAGAGCACAGCAGGTGAGTGGAGTGATAAGGGGCCAGAGGACAAATTAGCCCTCATATTAAAATAATCCCTCATGTCTAATAACAATAATATTCTCCACCCTGAGTGTACAGCAAGTTCACAATGGTCTTCCTTTTTCAGGCCACAACTTGTTGAAAACAGATTTGAGTGTTTGTGAAATAGACCCATCATATCTGCGCGAGCTGTCAACAGTCCTGAAATACACAGAGGTTAGAGTAATGGGTGCGAATAACTACAGTCTATGTCAACTCAAAATCCTGACCAGCTGTTTGATACTCCAGGAGCATCACTGATGCAACAAAGCATGATGCCTGACAGATAACCAAAACACCTTCAAATCATTAGGTTTCAGCAGCCAAGAGCAAGTACAGACAAAACACACTGTGTTACAGTAACAGGAAGTTAAAGGCTGTGTTTGTAAGACTTTGTAGAAATATGTTGTAGTTGGTTTTAATGGACGACGTCATATTAACCTATCCTGGTTTCTTCTTACTTTGGTTGTTTTTTTTTTCAGAAATGATTTAAAGTAAGAAAGGTGTAAAACAAATGTTTCTAACTACTGACTGCATTCCAGGGCCAAGACTCAGCCACATAAATACTCAAACATTGTAAGACAACATACTGTCATACAGGTGTCATTTCTTAGATATACATTCAGAGAAGTTGATCAAACAAAACTGAAGAACTGTATTGTGAACATAAAATGGCACGTTTCCATTGTTTTTTTTTTTATTGTTGCTAGATTCACATCTTTGAAGGTGCATAGTGTTACTGCATAACTAACTTTGTGAAAACACGTAGAACACACAAATAATACATATAAACAAAAAAAATATATGTTCTAACTTTTACATATAAAACTTCTGGGCTGTAAATGTTTGATTTGGCCCCCAAAAATGTTGTAATACTGTGTTGATTGCTACTTTAAAAAGTGATAACTTGTTGTATAACAGGTAAAGTAATGAAACATATTTCACCTGCTCATTAGAAGAGGTTTCAGGCACATAATCTGTCTTTTCAGACCTGTATAGCAAAGACCGCTGTTCAATAGAAACTACAGACATCCATTTCTGATGGACAACAGCAACACTGTGTTTTTATGTCTGTCAGTGATTGGTATTGCAATATAAGAATCAGCATTAGGATCAAAATATTTACTCTTAAACAAAAGCCAAAATCTCCAAAACATATTTTCTATCTAAAGGAGGGCCAGGCATCTGATATAACAACCCCGCAAAACAAACAGAAAATGTGACCAGTCTTAGTCAGCTTTTGGATTTTTCCCCCCACACTCAGTGGATGTAAACTATTTTTTTCTTCCAAAGAGAGACTTGAGCAAACTCTCTAAAAAAAAAAAACGCTTCTCAGTAAACATGTTTTTACATTAGCAGCAAAAATGTCCAGCAGCTCTTTAAGAAGGCATTTACTTGTCCTTTATTGGCAGCAGGTTCCGTCTGAGCTGCTGCTATGTGATGGGTGACTTTCATAAAGGCTTCTTACAGTATAAATAGTTTCCAAAACTCAGTCGGGAATGGAGTGTTCTATGGTTTTGAAGCATTCTGCATTCTCAGTCGCCTTCTGGCCAAAGCTTCCTGTTTCTTTTTCTCTATCTCAGCTGCAGAGCACTTTGATGTCATCTGGCTGGTAACAAAAACTGGAAGAAAGGAGAAACGTGGTTAAAAAAACTCAGTGTAAACAGCCAATATAGTCTGATCATGGTAACTACGAAATGCTACAGGAAACAAGCCTTAATTCAATACTTGACGTCGAACAACAGAGTTTTAATTTGTTAACATAAAAATGTTGCTCATTTGAAAGTACAAAAACCTCATTCCTCCATGTCCAGAAAAAACAATCTGTCTGAAATTCATTGGCAATGAAGCTTACTGAGGTTTGGACTGCTGACAGGATCACAAATTAAAGCCATGGTTCTGAATTCTGTTGCTTTGGGGGGGGAGAATGGTTCATGAACACATGCACTGAACTGTCAATGATTATAAGAACAACATGTGACATCTGTTCTACTTGTGCATTTTCTCCTCAGTTTCTAGTCTGAAACTTTGAGTGTGACATAGAACAGTCAAACTACAGTGCATGTGTGATGTTATACATTCAAACCCAGTGGTGGCACTGCTGTATGTGCTGGGAGCACTGGATACAACAGACCTAGGATTAGGATTCTCTACTGTATACAATATTAACTATATCACTTTGAAAAGAATCCTCACTTTAAAGTACCTGAAATGTCTCCACTGCATAATAGCTGCTTAAACACTGTCCAACATCATAATTTAGACATCTTACCTTTGTTGCTTATGACCGCTGAGTCAGACACATTTCTCTTGAAGGCTGTGTGATTGGTCTTGGAACTCTGCGGTGCTCTGGCTGTCACTGTATGTGGCTTCATATCCACATTAGCATTTCCAGCCTGGAAAGTTCCAGAAGAATCCCTACGCTGGTTAAATGTGCCCAGACTCATCTGGCTTCCTGGGAAGCTCTGAGACATCCCTGATTTGTTGTTGGCGCTTTTCATGGGAACGTTCCATCCTTGGTAGTTCACAGTTTCGCAGCTAGTCCCTGGTAATGAGTTAGAACGAACGAAAGCACATGGTGACTGTTGGTTAGCACTGGCACTCCAGGCTGGGTCAATTGGCAGAGGGTTGCTGGTTTTCCGTTGTCTGTCTGCAGCAGTATCTTGTTTCCCTTGGCAGTTACTGGGGCTCACTTGCTGTGGCTGACTGTTGGAGATCCTCTCAATGCTGTCACATACCTGGTAGAGGAGTGCATCGTCATCCCCATCATCCCATAAGCTGTCTGATATCAATTTAACAGAGTCTGCTCCTGAACAGCCCACCCTGTAATCATTACTGACATTGTCAGGTTGAGGCGTGGAGAGTGTCTTTGTGGTCACAGGCTTCTGGTCAAACATCTGTGATTTGGGTTGTAGTCCAGTGAAGCTGGACTTTAAAACCTTTTTTTCAACTCTCATGGGCTGGAAGTGAGGGTTGGGCTGTAATTTGAAAGTGCTCCGGTTGGTTGTCTTTGGTTTGGGACACAGTTCCTGGATTGTACTGCAACTTGGCTTGCACTGTGAGTTTGAAGGTGAATCTGCAGAGTTGGTGTTCACTGTTGGCTCACAAACAGTTGTAAACTCAGTAGTGATTGTCTTAGTGTCATGTTGCTCAGAGGCATTCTGGGTCATAGCCAGCACAAAAGAGTCATTAAGTAAGTCATCATTCTCCCAGTCATCATCAAAGGCATCACAATTTTTTGCATTACCACATGGTTCCTTTTCTTTAGCAGGATGCACGGCTGAGCCCGACTGGGCTGCTGACTTCAGATTTGATTGTTGGCCTTCAGCTACAGCTGCAGTCACAGCTTTGTCTTTTTTACCTTGTGAACAGGTTGATGTTACAGAGCTCTGGCTCAGCTGGCCACTAATCTTCTGAGTGGAGCTGTCAAACAAGGCGTGCAGCTCTGCCTCTGCCTGATCAATCGAGGGTGGACACTGTGGGTCCTTCACATTAGTAGGGAATACTGACTGAGTCGGGTTAATTTTAGAAGTGACCACATATTCATTGAGGTTATTGTTGACACTGTTTAGCTCTTCTAAAGTCTCCTTCTCTTGCTGCATGTTCTCATCAAACTGCTTGGCTAGTTTCATGAGATCCTTCACACTGCTTTGCCTAAAGAGAGGAAAAAAAGATTAAGAAAATAAAAAACTACAGGTCAACTATATAACAAACAGCTGCTGAACACAGGCTCATTTTCATTGGAAGTTACTTCTTCCATCCAGTTATGTTAACTGGTATATCATTTACTCAAGCAGAAGACACACAATCCTAACTGAGGAGTTTGTGGTGTAGGATATAAGCCAATGGCTTCTAATCAGTAGCTATATGGTTTACACACCTAGAGGATTTCTTCCTGGCCCTCGGCTTTGGAACTTCTGGTGTGCAGGGGATTGCGCTGTCACCGATCCACTGCAGCAAAGGAGAGTCAGTCCCTTTTGGTTTGACATCCTATAAAGATGACAAATGGTTTGGTCTTACACAAATGGCTTATCTTCATTGTATCCCATGTGGCACTTTGATTATTTAGTGTAACATTACAGAAAACAATGGCTAACCTTTGGAGCAATGCGGTTTACAATATCTGATATTTCCACAACTCTGGTGTTCTTGCGACCTGATCCTGAAGAAAAACAAGAAAAACATTTTTCATAACTCCATAAAACAACAGGAACATTATGCAGCTGTAATCTAGGTTATCATTCAAGCAGAACTTGTTGTCACTGTGTTGACTATCAGTGTTCTTTACCGGTGATGGCTTGAGTGGGAGATGTGGAGTCCCAGATTATATCTTGTGAGGTTTCTCCATCTCCTGGAGAGTCTCCACTGATCGAGCCAGGGAATCTGCTGAAGCCTCTGCGATTTGGACTCTGCAAATCTGAGCAAGACAAATGTATGCCAAGTAAAATTAAGTGTAAATACCAATCTAAAGATGATACGCTCGTTTCGAACGGCTAATGGCCGCCGTGGCTCATCCAGGTGTGCTTACATGGCATTCTTTGTACTTGTTTTGATTTTGCTCTTTCAACTAATAATGCTGAGCTACTCGTTATTTTTTAATTCTAACTAATCCGCAGCCTCACCTTTACACGCGGGAGATGTCGCTGTGGCTGGCATCTGCTTTGCTTTGTTCTTGTCTTGTGTTTTGCTTTGGCAAAGTTTGGTAACAGTCCTCCACAGCTCAGAAAACTCGGGGCTGCCTGGAGCTGCAGCTCGTGTTCTCCGCTCGGACATTAGTCAATAAAATGGCTGCCACCGCTTAACATTATTTTATATCCAGCTTTGTTGTTGTTTAGAGCACGACGGTTATTTATTTACAATCCTAAACTATCCCCGCAAACTATTTTTGTTTGTGTTTTTGCCTGCAGCGCATTCATTCAGGGCAAGTCGCCATGTTTGCTCATGACGTCAGCGACCTACGGATGCCGGGGAGGTTTTTTCCGCAGTTGTGCTACGGCAGGCACAACGTTGTACCTGTGAAGGGCATGCACGCAATATTATTATTTTCTTTAGTCAAAGATTGAAATAAATTGACTAATTTAAAAAAAACATAATAATAATATGTCAGAATAGAAACTCTAGGATGAAGCTGGTCTCATGCTTCACAGTTGCCTTTAGAGACTTTGATTTGCCTTATTTTTAACTCGGTTTTTTCTTTCATCTTCCATTTGCAGTCATTCAAATATGAAAATAATAATACCAGCTACTGACATTCTTCAATCCAAAACAATCAGTGTGTAAAAAAAAGTATTTTTTTATTTTAAAACTATTAAATGAAATGCTGAATACACGAATATACACGTTTGAAAAAACCTTGTTAAAAGATTGGCACATCACAGTTCATTTTAATGTTAGCACAAAAAAATTAAATAATGCTGATGTGAACAAAACAGATATTTAAATCTTGGCAGTACTTTCCAGACAACATGTACATTCTCTAATAACCTTTAAATAGAGAAGAAGCTCATTAAAATCTAAGTGATAACTGCTTTCAATCTTGACATCAAAGGGCAGAGACACTGTTAACACAATGCACTTTAAGTGAGTCATCAAGGGTTTTTTTGAGCCAAGATTGCTGGTGAGTCAGCAGCTTATCTGTTGTTTTTGTACTTTGGGGAGGGAAATTTGTCACTCACTTTGAAACTTCTAGTTATTAAAATCATTTGTCATGTCTTGACATGTATTTTGATGGTTGCAGATCAGTTATTTAGTTGTTAAATCAAGTCCATATTTCCACCATCATCATCTTCTTATCTTTGGATACTGAGGAAAGCGGCCACATGGTGAAAGCTGCTGTTATTGATTTAGTTGCATGCCAAAGTTCCCACTGAATTCTTTGATCCCCCATGAAATATTGGGTCTCAAATGTTATAAACTTACAGCCTTATTTCTAAAAGGAAGACAAACAGTTTAACAAGAGGTGTGTGGACGTGTGATGAGGTTGTTGATTCCTAATGATTATTCCTATTCATCTTCAAGTATTTCACTAGAGGTCAGAGGTCATGATTGTGACGATTTGAAATCTAGCAAGTCGTTTGCATGCACTCAGCGTTTCTGACGATTGTGTCATCTTGATGAGCTTCAGTACGATTATTATGTGATGCAAAATTAACTGAACACCTAACATTAAATTATCAACCTCAACAAACAGATATCTGTTATTTAAAATAACATTTTATTTAGTCCTTTTCAAACATTTTGTAAAGCAATTTCCAAAATAAAGCACTAGATGGTGCTTGCATACCTCATTGGTATTTTATGTCTGTGGGGTTGTGTGTGTGTGTGTCAGTGGGGAGTGGGGTGGAGGAGCAGAGAGGGAAAACAGTAAGTAAAGTCAGCATAGACATGGTGAAGATAGGAAGTGTTTTACGGAAACCCTGGGCTGCTAGAATACATTCATTCACTTTCACACACACACACAAGCTGCAGTGAATTATAATGCTTGATTATACTTGATTCTGCTTGATTGTTTTCATTTGGAAACAGTTTATCAGTATAGAGAGTTTGGGAAGCCAATCAGCTGTGTTTCTTTGATTGAATGCCAGAAAATGTTATGAACAGACGATCTGCAGTCGCAGCTTCGACTTCTCCAGTTAAAGCATAATTCTTGCTTCATCAAAACATAAGCTGAGCCACCTCTAATGATAACATGCTTGGGAGCTAAGGAAAACCGCATCTTTGGGGCACACACATTCACATTTGTGTTGTTGTTTTTGAAGGATTAAAAAGTTCAAGTGTGCCAGAATGTGTTGCACATGAAGCCAAATGACTCGCACAGGCTGGCAAAAATGCGAAAATAGAAGGTGTATTTCTGGAAGACATCTACTCACAATTTGACAGTACAACCAAGTATTATTTCAGTCAACGCATAAATCCAGAAAAATGCTATTACAAGTTTCAAAAACATTATAAGTGACATCTAATTTAAAAGAATTGAAGATAATGTGATATAAAACAGAGAAATGCAGTGATGTCTCCAATTTAAGAAGCAGAAAATATAATATTTGCATTAGCTAGATGAATGCCTGAAATAACTGTCTATTCAATAATCTGCTTAGGCTCTGTCATCTGCCCTTTACTCATGCTTTAGAGAAACATGTCGGTCGGGATGCCACACACACCAAACAGCACATTATGCCTATAGGCCATTGTCATGTTAGCAGCGTAGCTGCTGTCAATGTTAAAGAGGTTAACTGGAACCGCCAGTATGGATGTAACAGTGATTTAATCAACAGTTTGCTACGTTTCATGCCTCCCTTTAATGCATTCAGCTAATCTTGGGGGTATCCCCATTGCTCTGTCAACCGAGCTGTGTCATATCGTGCTGCCACGCAAATCCACACCCGGGGGGCGCCGTCTCCTGCCCGTCTAAAAGTCACCGTAACACCCTCTGTCACACTGAATGTTAGCATTTCTCAGAAGTGATAGTTAGAGCGCAGAATAAAGGGCATGGATGTGTCAGATTGGATTTGAATATGAGGAATCAGCCAGCACTGTGTTTTTAGCCCCTTCTATCTTCCCTCCTCCTCTGCAAGACTTTGCAAGCCGTGTCATGGCAGGAAAAAAATTGCCAAAGGCTGCACAGGGAGGAGAGAGGAAGAACACTTCAGTGTGGATTCTCTAAGTCTGCCTGATTCTTTCCCAGAAGTCTGTCTCTTCTCCTAACTACCTACCGCCTTCTTCTATTTATTGGTTACGCCTGGGTTGTTTAGAAGCAATTAAGGAGCTAATTGTGGAGATTTCAGAGGACTGGGTATTATAGTAAAAAGTAAAGAGCTAATGGCTAATTGCCCAAGCAGCTGCTAGTGTTTATGAAGGAGGAGCGAACATGCCAGGGGATCTACCAGGCGTAGACGGCGATGAGGACAAGGAAGCGTTTGTGTGTGTGAGGTGGAGGGGGTGCTCATCATTTCTGTGGATCCCAGAGATGGTTCATACTGGGCAGCTGCCAGTTGAGCAAGACAAGGAGGAGAATATAAAGCTCAACTCGGAAAAGTGTCTGCATAAATAATAATCACCTCTGATGGCCTCTGGTGCTGTATCTCCAAGGAGCCCATTGTGTCTTCTGTGTTTGTATATGAAGGGTATATCCCAATGTTTATATCATAACCAACCCCCCCAGTCCTCCAACAACACCCCCCCACCACCACCACCACCCCACCCCACCCATTCTGCCAGACCCCCTTTGGGCTAGCAGTGCCTCATGGATGACAGTTAGCATGTGGCAGAGCTCTCTGAAGTGGAAGGGATCCAGGATGCTGGGCTTGTGTGCCAGCTTCACCAAGCTGGGATTTCACCCATTTCACAGTGTCTGCCAATGGATGGGACTGTGAATGAAAGCATTTGAAACAATGCCTGGCTCAGCAGTGTCAGATCAGTGGGCTTCAGCAGTGGTTAGATGCAGCCTAAGGTGGTTTGGCGTCTATCTGAAAGAATCCCAGCAGCCCCTTTTGGTCACATGAGGCGAAAAGGAAGTGCTAAAGGGCGTCCGACTGCAATCTCCTCTGGCGGTGAGATAAAGAAGAGGAAGAGGGAAACAGAGATCATCAAAGCAGAGCGCATTTTAATTCTTTTTTTCCTGGCTGTTGTGTTTGTTACTGACCAATATCACTGGTATGATATCAAACTACAGAGCATGCTTCTTCTAGCAGGGAAGGGACAGGAAACAGGGGTAGGATTTATGATAAAATATGAAATTCCAGATAACCTTCACTCCAAAGTGAAAAAGACATCAACAGTAGAATCCAAACTCTTTGATTGACAGGAAAAGGCAGTGATTGGCTTAGCTGAAGAAGGATAGGGTGAAAAAAAGAATCTCACAGTTAACCAATACCTTTACTTTAAAAAAAACATCTTTTTTTATTAGGCTAACCTCCAAAACTTAATATCTGTAATGAAATAACATAATTTTAGTATATCCAATTAACCTCTGTCTCGACCCCCTTAGGGCTTCACTTAACATAGATTCAACTAAGGTTGCCGTGACTGCAGCTCTGCTTTAGGTGTTACACTTTGGGTGCAAGACCTTTCTGTCCTGCTCTAACATTTTCAAAATGTATGGGAATATACATATATTTATATACAGTTTTAAGGTAAACTCATCCATATGTGCTGGGTCATGTAAAGAGACATCAAAGAGGGAAACATTTCATAGAATTAAGCAGCAGAAAGCAAGAGAGAGCATGGAGGGGTGGGATGTCTGCGTACAGCATGCTGTAGCTGCAGCCTACTTTGACTGCTCATTTATTCTGTTTATAATAGCAAAGCCGATGATAAATGTCCCGCAGAGTGCACATGTGCTAAAATATTCATCAATTGGAGTCCCCCTAATTTGCAGAGGAGGAAAACCAATAAATTCAAATGTGAGCGGCAGTCATGTTATATTTATATGAATATGCAAGACCATGGGTAGGACATTAAGATTAATCTTGTGTGTGTGTGTGCGCGTGCTTTTAACCAATTCTAATGTAATGTCTAGTGGGAGAGGGTGTGAGAGGAAGGTGAGGATGTGGGGAGTTGGCTGCTGTGCTTTCATGAAAAGGCCTTGATGGAAATGTAACCGCAAATTTTCTGATGATGTTTTTGAAATTTCTGAGTTAATGATAAGCTACAAAAAAAAAAACACTTGCATGATCGTCACTGATTAAAGGAAAGTGGGAGACTGCTCTTTTCTTTTCATTTCAATTTTCAAACGTATATAATAACATAAAAATTTGCCTGTTAGCATTTTGGTTTTTGGTAAAACTTAATTCGTCATTATCATGGCATCAGACCTCAAACCACATGGTCTGAAATACTTCTTGATTAGCAAGTTTTTTACAAAGAGGCAGATTTTTCTTCATCCTCTTCCTCCTACTGTATCTTCTGTCCTGATCTGAATTCTTTGTCCCCTTGTTCTTTGTCTCTTCTCCTTCTGTTTTTCCTCCCTGTGTGTTTTTTCTCACCCTTTCTGCTCAGGTGTGCAGGAGCCTGGAGGAAGAGGAGGAGGAGAAGAGGGGGATTTCTCCAGTCGTGTAGCCTGCAGAGCCACTCTCTCCTGGGGTAAGGATGACAGGAAGTCAGCCAGATGGCACAGAGCAGGTCTGCAGCATGTGACCTCCTCTCTGGAGAGGCAGGAAGCAAGGAGGAGAGGAGGGAGGAGCGACGGGAGGAGGAGGGAGTCTGAGATTAAGTAAAGGAGGTGAAGAGATGTTAGAAAGATGTGAGGAGTGAAGCCAAGTGAGCCTCATATATCAGTGTTAGCATTTGTTCCACCACTAACTACAGGAGCTTTAACATGGTAATGTATGGTAATGTATAATATTTTGAAATAGAAATCCATATCTTATATAAATAAAGCCACACTGTTTTGTTTCAGATATATATCTCGGAATAATACATCACCTTGAATTATCATAGGGCAGATTTACAAAAGCATTTATAGTGTCTGTTCTAAAGAACCTCATCTTCTCGGGCTGTAGTCTTATTTTATTATAAGAGGAGAATAAAGCTCCAACCGCCTGCTTCAGGTGGGCAGTTGTGCCTTCATAACTGTTCTGTGTGAGAGGAATGGCAGATGTGTTGTTGTGCTTTTAGGTTAGCAGAGAGCGTAGTTACATGGCAGTTTACCACAATACTAAATACTAACCAACTTAAGTAAGCTTACATCATCAGGCCTTATCTTGTAACTAGGAATACTAAATGGCTTACTTAATGGCTGTTACCTAGCAACCAACTTTTTCTAAACACAATAAAGTGCATGTGTCAGTTACAATTTGGTCAAGATTGGAAAAACTCATTGTCACCATAGCTTGACTTACTTGGAGTGACAATGAAAAGACAATTTAGAACAGTCTGTTACTGTGAAAGCACACTGGTTTTTATCTCAATTACCATGATTACCTATAGATTTTCATGGCCCCTGCCCCCTACGACCAATACATATTATTGCTATAGATAGAAAACAACACTGGCCTGAAAAAAACTCATTTAGGAAACAAACATACTATAACTCAAACATCAAAAGCTAATATTGCATCTACCGTCCCCTCCTCTAAATTCAATCCTGTCCAGAGTCTGTACAGTAGAACTGCCAGTTTGGTGACCTGAAAAAAAAGACACAACTTCATTTCACCCAGCTGGAAGTCACATCATAAGCTAACAGCTCCAATTTGGTATCAACATCCTCAGTGTAAAGGGGAAAAATAAATTGACAAATTTCCCTACTTATTATTATTGAAATTCCCATGCACTCACACATTTGCACATCAAATTGCACAAACTTCCATTTCATGCACAACTCCCAGTCTGCCCCAAACCAACACTCCCCCCACCACCACCACCACCACCACCACCACAACCTCCCCTCTGTTCCCCTCCTGCCTGGGGTTCCCTTTGATCTAAATTTGGCCTCAGCAGAAGATGTACACAGTCATTTTCATATGGAGGCTTTGAACACACTGATGGAGGGCCCGTTCACTTTTATCCTCCGAGCCTTTTTCCCTTGGAACCCTGTGAGCATATGGCGAACACCCCTCACCGGAGTTTCTTACAACAGGAGGGGCCGCCCACTCTTAACATCTCCTATTCCCTGAGTCTTTCCATCACTCTGGGTTTAGAGATGTTGGAAATTAGTTACACTAGCAGGGCTATGACAGCGATGCTTACGAGGCAAAGTTTGTTTTAATAGACTCAAGAGGCTTTTAAATATCTGAATGTCAGTTAACCTGAAAAATGAGCAGCATAAAGATAAATGTGGTATCGATATCTTGATCTCACCCACCTGCTCCCCTTTCTTCTCATTCTAGATTCTAGGCAGTCACATAAGTCACAATATTAAACTTTTACAGTATTAAATATCTTTGATTTAAGAATGGAAACCAGCATTTGGCAAGCAGATTTTTTTTTTTTTTTATTTTCTGTATGTGTGTTCTGGGACATGAAGATCACCTTTCTTGCTCTGGTCTTTCACTCTGCTGAAACAGAACCCTGACCATTGTTTGCTAACACAGAGCTACAGTCTGTTGGTCTCCTCATCTCAAACTTTGCAGCCGTCACCTGCTGCCAAAATGTCCGTCATGAGACAACGACCAAAGCAGATTTGCTGGATCACGGTCTTGTCGTCAGTCTGAATTAAAAAAAAAACAAACCAAAACAAAACAAAAATGGTGTTCCGCTAATACTCAAAGAGTTGTGTGCTTCTCATGTGAGGATTTGTGCAAGGGGAAAAAGATTTTACTGTCACCAAAAAGCAGCCAATGAACAACTGGGGCTTAATTAGAAGAAAACCCTTCTATTCTCCATCAATTAAAAGGATCAAATCTTACATTTCTCTGTGGGCTTTTATAAAGGCTGCAGGCACTAAATAGTGTTTTTGGGCCGAGATAAACATAAACGAACAGAACAGAAGTGAAATGGCGATATTGTTTTGATTACAATTAGAACCTAATTAGAACATCCTAGACAGTCATTTTATTTACTCGGTTCCTGGGGAAAAAGATTTCCATCTTTCCATTGTCGAAGCCCTTCTTTTCCTTCTGAGGGCTGTTAAACTGCAAATCAATGAACAAAAATACATGTGTTCTCCGGAAGGGATACAGCATTTATCTCATTACCATTTCTTAAATGTTTACAGCCATTGTCTTCCTCTACAGCACAAACACCATGCAGTACATGTAAAACCGCTGCCGGGGTTGTTTTCATGCTTTTATCTTAAATACATTCTTTCCAGATTGTTCAGCCCTAGAAACTGGTAATTACCATATATTATCACCTCCACAAGCTCCACCACTAGGGTTGCCATGTTTGAGGTAATTATATCACTCCCAAGTTGTCTGTATAATCACTTAACAGAAGAAGCGGCACTGCATTCGTGAGAGCTTTGACACAAACAGAAATGTTTCAAAACCTTTCCTTCAGCCCCAAGGACAGGTTTTTAAAATTCACAGGGATGTGCTGTCAGGACATTACTGCACACATCCATGTTCTCTGTCTGGCCCGGGGGACGTTTATGACGTTCTGCATGAGCATAATGAGACAGAATTACACTTGACCACAACAAAAGGATTGTGCGGAGGAGGAATATAGACTCTAGTTTGGTTCAGAGAATGTTTACTTTCAACTCCACGAATTCCAGCTCACATTAAGTTCACATGAGTGTTTTTATTTCTTATTTTAATCATATTTAATGATGTTTTGCTGAAAAAAAGGTACATTTTATTTTTTTGTCAGCTAAAACAGCAGCTAAAAACCACATTTAAACTTTTATGCAAGATTAAATTCACTCCTCTCTCTCTCTCGCTCTCTCTCTCTCTCTCACACACACACACACACACATTTGTTTTAATTTTGCTGTTAAATAAAACAGTATAAATGTAAAAGACATGAAAAAATGTAGATAAGTAAAACTAAAGCGATGTGCAGTAAGTATAAGTGCATATATTGAAATTTATAAACCATACTTTAAATGTCACTGCCACTGTTATGGATTACCTCAAAACATTTGTTTATAAAATTACTGTTGATGTTTTGGAAGACTTTAATATAATCACATTCAAGACGTGTTCAAGCAGCAAATATCTTTCAAAGTGCTCGCAGAGTTTTAGAATGTAACTCCAGCGCCTGTCTACGATCTATACTTATAACTGAACCTCACCCTTGCCCTGAGCACATTTGAGGCTTTCAGATTGTAAACAGCACACCCATGTTGAGACACATCTGACTTTTTTTTTCCCCGTGCACCACAGACACCATTATCATTCCGACGCTTATTTCAGCTGACTGTGATATTGTGCTACGTTTCCGTGTTTGGTGTTGTCTGTTTCCATCGCGCCAGCTGTTGGGTTATTTATAACTGTGGTTGCTGATCTAAATGAGCTAGTAATTAGGCAGCAATGCTTTTGAGGAGGCATCCGCTCCTTCCCATCCCTCCCTCCCTCCCTCATTCTCTCCATCCCTGTCTTTTTGCTCTCACTCTCTTCCTGCTGTCCCCAAGCACACCAGGAGACAAGCAGAAGATAAAGGGGAGACTTGACTTCACTGAATAATTGAAGGGGTTTTTACAAGTGAAGCAGTTTACAATCTGACCCCATAAAGGCAACACACAGGGCCTTATCAGGGCCAAACAGAAACACTCATGCACATTCTCACAGATGCACAGTAGGTGTCATTAGGTCACAGACAGAGACAGAGAAACAGGCAACATGCTAAATCCTCACCCTGGAACTCTCCATAGAGAAGAACATAACTGAGCTACTGTTTTCTGCCCCCACCCCCCATATTACAAAGAAGGCAGCAACATGCCTGTAACCTTCCCCCTGATGAGCCACCCTTTACCTCATGCTAATTTCCAACTTTCAAAGCTTGTAAACTTTATCTAATTATACACAAGTCGATAGACTCCCTCGCCCGAGCTTTTGGCAGGTTGCAGTGTTAATTTATGAAAAACAAATCTGAAATATGCAGATGTCTTTTGTTTGAAGCAGCTGTTTGGTCCTGTTGCCAGGTTTCAATCAGGCAGCCTCTGGGGATGCCTGTGTGTGCGAACTGTGTCCAAGGCCCCCGTTTGATGTCTGACAGGGACAGAGGGACGAGGCTTAAGTGCGGGTGCTCACCCACAGCCAATTGGCTTGCACATCCACAATGACATAATATTGCACAATATTTCCGGTCATTTATGAAAAGTAATGAGGAATAATAGCATTTAACACAATTGTCGCTTCCTGTTTCAGAGCCCAAATCATTTGTTGGTGTAACAGAGAGGTTTAATATGAATCATATGGATCTATCATTCATTTTAAGTTTATAAGGTCACTTTGCTTATTCATCTTGGCTGTCGCAGATCCACCTTGCCTCAAAGGACCCAGAAAGGCACTTCACAGCGGACTACATTCCCCAACAAAATACAAATTTGAATTTGATAATCAGAATTAAATGATGTGTCTCTAAGCTGTAGAAACACAAACTGATACAAAGTTCTAACCATCAGCATGCCAAGGCACATTTACATCGACCATGTTCTGACAAACGCCGTCAGCCGACTTCATTGCTAATTTATGGTGCTCATTAAGTGACGCAGAATGCACAAAAAAATCGGAGCAATTATCATTTATCTTGATATATTATTTACTAGGGATCATTTTCCTGCTTGGTTGGGGACTGGGGCGAGAAAGACAGGGAGGAGGAGGGAGGAGGAGGGAAGGAGGGAGGACCACAGGGGTTTGAAGACAGCTGGCACGAGAGCAGCAGAGAGAGAGAGAGAGAGAGAGAGAGAGACAGAAGGGAAAAAAAAGACAATGTGATGATGGTGTTTGAAGTGAAGAAGAGTTTTTTTCCCCAGGAATTTATTTAAAGTTTAGTGGCAAAAAACAATTTCAGTCCAGCGGCCAGCCTTTAGTATAATTTTATTCAAAAGGTATAATAGTCAAGGGAATAAGCCATTGTTAGGGCTCCAACCAATCATATAACAGCTTATTGACAGAAGTTATATAATATACATTCAATCAATAAATGCAGTAAATGACACATGGAATATGTAAGAGATACAGAGAGCTTAACTTTTCCACAGAGATGATTACACAGTGTCTAAAAATACAAATCAAGCTAATAATATTATTGTGAATATTTTATTAGTGCAGTTATTCATTCAGTTTAATTACCTGGTACAGCCAAGACTGGCAGCCTAATGTAATTTACTCTGCAGTTATCTTTGAAATGCTGCATTTGCGAGCAAATCTACTGATTTACTTTACAACGGGGCTCTTCCAATGTAAACAGAGCCAAAGGTTTCAAAGTCTCATTCAGTGTATAATCAGAGAAACACAAACAAAATGCAACTACAGTGCACAGAGGCATCCTGCTCTTAAAAAGGAGCTGTTCTTAATTTAAAAAAAAAAAAACATAAACAATGTGGGGCACAGAAGCATGGGGCTGTCCTGATTAATGGTTTAACGTGTTTGTTTTAGATGATGATACCTAGCTAGGTCTCGGTGCCAGCTTACTGCTGTTAGAAGCAACAGAAACACATTACTGTCTTAAAATGATGAGAATGGATCAAGCCTTTGCTCAAACAACAGCAGATAATCTCTGTGATTTGTCTCTGATGTCCTGATATGTTTTTCCTCAGCCCTCATTACAGCAGTGCAAGCTGTTAGTCATAGAAATGTCAGGGAGATAGCACAGTAATTAACTTTATGAATGCTTTGCATCCACGCCTTGTTTTCTTTCTCAACACCCTTTTACATTCTTCACTTTCACATCGTCTTTGTCTTTTTGCTACATGTATAATGTTCACGTCTCCTCTCAGCCCTCTGCGACTCTTTCCTTCCCATTTCCCTCTCCTTCACCCTTCCTTTCATCCTGCCTGCATCTCCTAAGTTTTTACCCCTTTTGTGTCTTGGCGACAGATGCCTAATTGAATGATGGATGTCCCTTTATTATGCTCTAATTGAACTGATGTTCCATTTTGATTGGCTGGCACTTGTGCAGCTGGGTTCTTCTGATTGGTCGGGCTGATCGCGTCAAGGGTTCAGGGGTGGATTGCTGGTAGGGTTGCCACTCTTGCCAGCGAGTGGCGGCTGGCAGGAGGGGTGGCGCTGCTCTCCATCTGTCTCCTCATGCACCCTTAAACAAACTGATACTAGCAATGAGCAGCCCACAACCCCCCCTGCATTCTCACCTCACACAAGGGAATGATGTGGGTGTGACAGGGTGCACATGCTTGTGTGAATCTTAATAAATTATGCAAATGTTTTCTGTTGAAGGACCAGACATTAATGATGAACATTTTTTTAGTATTTCTGTGTTGACATTTTGCCCTTGTGGTCATGTCTTTGTACTTTTTGTCCAGCCTTAGCTCCAAGCACCTCCCCCTCCCATCACACACTTCCCACACATGAGCAAGGACACATACGTACATGCACTTACACACACCAAAACATGTGCAAGCAGCATCCAGCCACACATAGACAGGCATTATAAGCACACACATACAGACTCACACTGGTGGGTGTCTTGGACTGGCCCTGACCTGACAAACGGGCGATGAAGATTAATGTGTCCTCTCTGACTGACAGGCTGGGGAATTGAAGGGCAGAGGGCCTCGTTAATCAAGAGCCTGACAGGTGCCATTCAGGCCCTCTGAACAACTACAGCTCCAGCCACCCACCCACACACACACTGACACACACACACACAGGCACCCATTAAGCTACAAGCATAAAGCACACATTCCTCACTATCACAACCCTCTCTTTCTCTCTCGCCTCCTTTTTTTTTGTACTGCATCCACTTTTCCAGCTGAGCAGGCTGGCGTTAAGCACAAGCAGACTTAATCATGCACTGCTAGAATTAAAACTCATTCCTCAGAGCTAGGAGCAAAAATAAGAAAATCAATCGGGCGCTTGGCAGGCCTGCCCATGCTCACGGGTCTTTTCCGTATTCATTTGTAGAGGCCTTGAAGGCTGAAAGGATCTGAGCAGGACCAGGCTGTATGATCATTCATTATAATTTACCAATAATGCCAAGTCCCAGGATCATTACTGCCCAACCATTAATGATTAATTCCCTAATTCTGCCTGATATTCTTCTTGGATTCAGGGCCAAATGAGTAGGAGGGGAGGATGTATCTGTATTATCTTTGGTTAAATAAGCCAACTTAATAGAGATATTGTTTGAGCAGACAATGAGAAGCCATGCTATTTTAGCTAAGGGCTAATCGATTTCATCTATAAAATCCAATTTAATAGGTACGCCTAAAGAGCCTTAAGAAGATTCCAAGATAAAGGAGAGATAAACTGCACAAAAGTGACTATATCTCAGTATTTTGAGGCCAAGTGCAGAAGAAAAAAATATACCGGTAAGTAAGCAAAATAAATGTTGAAAAAATACCTACTGTAATAATGAGGAGAAACATTTGATCATTTCTGCACCCAGCAATAAAACCAAGACCTTACACTGTATCTCTTTACCTGCCTTTGAATCTGTCAGTGAGCGGCATTCGTTTATGCAGCCTGCTTTTATTAGCTAATGGAACTTAATATTTCATGAGCTATTAATGGAAACCCGGCTCATAATTAGTACCGTGTCTGAGAAATACGGGCATGTATCTTCATTAGGCATCAGAGCAAGTCTTTTCATCTTCATTACAACCTCTCAGCATCATTTTTCACTCTCTTATTACGCCTTTGTTTTTGTTATCCGCTTGTCGCCACATGCTCGTTATGCAGTGGGATGTTGGTTGACGGCGACGCGGAAAGGAAGAAAGACCATTTTTGAACAGATGATGTAAAACAATCTTGGAAGAATACTCTACAATCAGACCTGTGATCTTGAGACAGATTCACTTTGTGCACCCTTTTGGGGTTTATTACAGTAAACACTACCAGTAGCGGCTGGGCATCAAAGCTCAGAACAGCCTTAACAGAGATGAGAGACATACTTATTAAGCAAATTGTGTAACGTAAGCTCTCCGTCTCAATGACGCAGCCACATAGTTACTGACAGACAAAACCATTGACCTTTGGACTCTCTGCTAACTGTAATAGTATTTGAAATGTCAAACACCCTTGTAATAAACTGTAGATATGCCCGTAGCCGGTGTTTTGACAGGACAAATTGCTACAGGGGACATTTTATTCAAAGGTTTTTGACATTTTTTTGACATATTATTATCACAAATTTTATACCAAAATATCACAGGTAGATTGTGAGCATGAGAAATAAATTACCTGGACCATCTTCCCTATTTTTCACTTTTTACTTTCATGCTGCCATGTGTGATTGTTGGAAGTTTATTGCTGCTCATATCTGGAAGAACGCCGATGACAGTTTCCAGCCAAGGGCCTCAAGGGCGCGCATCATTGTAAGGCAGCCATTGCTCTTTACCGTGGCGATTCATGGGGCCTCTATTTCCAGTTGTATTATCTTAATTGTCCTGGCAAGTATGTTCAGTGGTTATATTATCAATTTATGGCCCCTCTTGCCACCCCATTAATCCAGCCGTTAAAACAGTGTAACCAGTGGTTCAAATTCTGCAAGAGGAACATAAACCTGTCCCAGGATTGCCTGTGGCACCAGAAGCAAGATAGCGGTCTGTTAGGGAAGGAGGGACGCTATTTTTCTTAAACAATTTTTCTGCGGGTACCTTGTCATTGGTGAAGAGATCAGCTGGATAAGATAAATTATTGTATGTTGGAAAAGAAGCAATATAGAAAAGAATCATTGTACTGTTGTCATGGCACTGGGGAAGTGATAATCATTCCTCATTGCTAATAAGGAGGTGAGGGTATATCTGTTTGAGGAGGTAGGCAATGTGTGTATATAGCACTCTGAGAAATAAAGCAAGTAAAGCAAGTGGTTTTCCTCAACAGAATATGGTGTTACAATGGCTAAGCCTGTATAATGTACGTCAGAGGAATTTCAAACAGATTAAACCCAATTTGGTATAAATTAAACCACAAGCAACCAGCAACAATCTTCACAATCTACAAATAAATGGCAACCGAACAAACCAAACTTCCTTATTTAATACACAACAGATTGATCGAACACTGTATATGACATGTAGTAAAAAGACTGACATCCTCAGTGGGACACAAGTCAACTTTAGACTTTCTCCAGGAGACCTTTGGATTGTGCTCCATTACTTTTTCCACTTTGTGTTTTCGGTTGCAGTTTGGTTAGTTTCAGGAATACATCATGGTTTTAGTTAAACTGACTCCATCTCTGCCATTTTTACCTGTCTTGGTAAACATTGCACATGCACCAACAACTACAGGAGTGTTTAGTATAACTATGTAAATTGTGATGGTTCACTTCATCTGTCATATCTGTCTGCCAATGAAGGCTGAACTTATATTAGAGTAGTCCTGTTTGAATGCTGTTTGAAGTTGTGGTCGCTTACGATGAGAGCTGTGAAACAGACACTCGTCCTCCGGTGATGTCATATGCCGTAGGTCAAAGGTCCAATGCCTGAGCCAATTATAGGCTTGTCATATACTGCACATGATCCAGATGACTGGAAAATCACCTGCTGTGTTATCTAGAGTTGTGCTTGCTCATCCATGTTAGTGCAAAAAAAGAAAAAAAAAAGAAATGCAGCTGAGCATCAAAGAAATCCATAAAGGCATTATTTATTTTATGATAGGACAAAGGCTTCGGCCAAAATGGATAAAGTGAGAAAAGTGCTTGCAGGTGTGAAAACATAATACTTGAAATAACATATTATTATTGCCATGATTGGGGTGATACTTTAAGACTTTTATATTTTATGGAAAAAGTAAGAAAAGTTAGCGATTATCCAGATTTCCTGGATAATCTTTTGAGTTTTTGTCTGGACGATATTTTTTTACATATTGATGACACTTGCATAGGGAACATACAAGCAGCCTCTAATGTGGATTTGTTTGCATGTGTGTCTGCCTGTACTATCAATTTTTTCTCCATCTCCCTCCAACCTCTTCGCGTCTCCAGGCTGAAAACTGCACCAGCAGTAATTGCCTGACCTTTACGGCAGTGAGATAGTCTCATTAAGCCTGATGGATAATGATGGCGCCTCTCCATGCTACGTGAACCTCTGTGATAATGAAACAACAGAACAGCCCTGCTGCTCCACCGGGGGGTCACGGGAGAAGGCTGATAACCCAGAGAGAGCAGCCCATTCCTGGCTAACGACAAGACCCAGAGCCCCCTGTAGTGTCACCCTTTCCCCGTATTCGTCCACATGGGAGATGGCGGTGTCACGGTAATGTGCTGTTCCTGTCTCCGTTTTCACATTCCAGTCTTTGATTTGAGACCTTGATATTCTTGTGGCTGGTAAATCTTCCCATTGAAGAAGATGAGGCAGTGGACATTTAGCAAGTAAGAGACTGCATATGCAAATCAAAAGAGAACAGAGGTCTCATTTCCAGCTGCACCTCATTTACTTCTTTTTAAATGTGGATACCATTTTACCCACATTTATGTATTCATGTTTTATAGAATCAGTTACAATGTTGGAAATAGCCTATTGTCCTTACCGCTAACAGTATTCAAAGTAAAGTGGGAATGGTGAAAAGTACAATACATTATCAGCTTAAGCTTAAAATGTAAAATCAAAACTGAAAAAAATCGTATTAAATGGAATTAAAAAACACACACACAAATAAATAAATAAATGAATAAATAAACAATAATAACAATTGTTACATTTTGGCTGACATCCTTTAAGTAAGGTGTATTTTCTCTTTGTGTACGGAGCTTTTGAGGATTCCTTGGTTGACCTGTCTCAATTTAAAATGTGCGCCAGATTCTGACAATTGTTTGTTCAGAAGTCTATAATTTCAGTATTTTTAAGTTGTATACAGCCAGGATTTCCCCATAGATGTCAATGCAAAAATTTTAGTTTTCTTGATAGTAGGCTACCTATGTTTTGTTATTTATCAGCATGTCATAATGGAGACTGTTTACCTAAGTTGAAATGAAGCTGTCAACACTTACAGCAATATTGTTTCCTAAACCTAACCAAGTAATTTTAATACCTAAAATGCACCAAACAGAGGCTGAAACCAATATAAAAGCTTCAGTGTGGGAAGGTGAAAAACTAGCGGAAAAACTGTGGAAAAGTAATGATGTTCATAAACCTACTGCAGAAATGAGTCATAAACAGAACATTGATAATAATACAATCACAGTTACATAGTATTCCAATTCATTACATTATGTTGTGTTTATGATCACAGTGCCGAACTCATATCCCAATTAAACTGTAAAATGAAATCTAGAATATAATTATTTCGGTTGGATATTGATGTATAAAACCCCATATCTCATATTTATAGTCTGAATCCTTCTCTGCTCAGTAATGCTGAAAGGCATCTGTGTAAATGGGCTCTAAAGCTGCATTAATAAACAACTTATCTTGAGTATGACCTTAGCCAAGACATGAACCAGTATCCAGGTTACTCATCGCACAAGAGCTGCAGTTTGATATATGGGAGCAAACATATCATTTTCCATTGCAATGTCTGACATTAACAGAGAGATTATTACACTTTTGTTATTGAACTTGTGTTCACACATACAGATACACAAACACGTGTCCTGAAAACAGTCATTAATTATCAATATCAGGGTCTATCCAATCATCATCAGGAGACTTTGGATCCCAGTGTAGCTCAGAATTAATAAGGGAACTGGTCAGACTGACTCTGTATGTGTGTATAGGGGATGAGGGGATACTTTATGAAATGTGTGTCCCTTTAAGACTTCAACATCTTACATGATCACTTTGTGGTTAGATGATAACTTCGTATTATCACCTGAACTAAAATGACAATGGGCCTAAATAAAAATAACACAATGTGCATTTTCTTGTCCTACAGTGCAAAACTGTGTTTGCAGATAACTTGTCCTTCAGAGGTCTGGCTAGCAGTACGGAGCTGTTTATGTTGAGACAGAAAGGACAGGAGTACATTGGGCGAATGGGTGGGGGGGGTCGACCAGAGGGCAGATGTCACAGTCATGCAGCCAAAACCAGCAGGGGGTGCTGACACCCTGATAACCATGTGCTAACTCCTCTCCACCTCCTCCTCCTCCTACTTTGAATGTGCTTGTAGTCCACAGATTCTCTTTTAGCTTTGAAACTGTGAGGATATTCATGTTTGGTTAAGTGATCTGTGTTAGAAATGATGGAGATGGTTTGAAAAAAGAAAAAAAACACACAAATCAGATTTTAATCTATGTATGAGTTGGATTTGGAAAATTCCCTTTTTTTTCTTACAGTTTGACAGAAAAGAATGTGATTTGATGTTCACTTCAACAATTTGTTAAATATCACATCTCACATCGCCCCTATGTTAATGGGTTGAAATATCAGGTCACAGACATACCACTGAAATGTTTAATTAATTTTGAAATAATAATAATTATTCATCTGCAATACCCTAATTATTGAAACAGTATTGCTGTTGAACTGATAATTTCCTAATTAATGTTATAATTATTCTACAGTTGATGCTGGAGATACTAGAAGATGTCTGCAGTCTGAAATATTTCAACCAGGGAGTCTTCAGGACATTTAATAACATATAACATCAGATTAATGCAGCTGATTATTGAAAGTGCTGTAATATATCAGAAGTATAGAAATTATGATTGCTAATATTTGAAGCCAGCATATTATTACTATAGAAAGCTCTTATACTGAATTTTTTTGTATCATTGTTGGAACAAAAACCTACATTTAAATGATCAAAAGTACATATTTTTATATAATTGCTGTTAATAACATTTGGTTTAGACCTTTTTGAAGAAGTTGAGATACACAATAGTGAATAAATAAATAGTACATTTCAATCTGTATATTACTTATAACACTCATGTTTTTAAAGATCTGGTAAAGATCGGTGTAATTACACGTATATTTTTTTAAAAAAGTGGTCTCAAGGTGCTTTACAGAAATCACCTGGAGCAAGCACTTCCAATAAATAATGTGCACATTACATATTTGCAGTCTCATCTTACAGCCCTGAGCTCCTTTGTATATGTATTAACTGACGTATTGTGGCAATATTACATTTATGAGTTGAGCTCATTCAGAGTAAACCCCACAGTGATCGCTGTGTTAAATTACAGATGACCTGCATTTTATGTGATGAGCAAAATTTCCTTAGTCACATTTGTACAACGATTGTGAGGTCATCTGAGGCCCATTGAAGTACATTAACGTCATGCAGTGAGCGCTGTGTTCCATGACTATTAAAAATATGCATTCAGTATAAAAATAATGCAGTTGTTGCATGAGATAGCGAATGATCAAAGATCAGTTTGTTATATATAAAAAAAAATTAAGAGAATTGCTTTTTAGTGTAAAACACAAATATTACGTAAGTGCCTGCTGCAATTTTATTTTTTAAAATTATATGTTAATGTTATCTTGGCTTTTTTATGTTAAGCGGTAACATTACAACAGTCTGTCAAAGTCATGAGCCTCTTTCATGCTACATATTCTGTTGAGTTTCTATATATTTTTTATCTTTCATGTAGTCACTTGTTTCCAGGATCATATCAAATCCTTGGAGTGAGATATTCTCTGTGGTATCTTAATGCTGCCTCATAGCATGAGCTCATGTAGTGCTGCTGTAAGGCGCTGGGCTGTACAGTGAGTGCTGTGTGTTATGTGCCAGCTGTGGGGAGTGGGTGGGCAGGCAGAGCTCGAGCCAAGCCAGGCAGGCTGGAGTGGATCAGCTCTGTGATACTGCAACCCCCGAGGCCTCACGCCCAAGGGAGGGGTCATAAGTTCAGCTCCCCCGTCTGCCGGGCGCACGGGAACCCTGGCCTTCCCTGTGTGTGTGTGTCTCAGCAGTAACGCAAAAATACAGATATTCAGTACTAGCATAGTGTATATTTGAACAAAACAACATTTTTTTACATTTATTAAAAGACACACATCAGTGGTGAACGACAACTTATTTACCTATTTTATTTTAAAATGCTGGCCTCAGCTTTAGGAGTCACTCGTCCTGTTTGCGTTCCACATCATCTCCAATCTATTTCAACATAGCTGGGGTGTGTACATCATCACTCTGTTGAAATAGCTGCATTACAAATACCCCCTGGTTCCCCTCAGAGGACAGCATGTAAAACATATCAAGACCTCTGTATATGTTTTCAGCCCCTCCAGAGGTGAAAGTAGCGTTGAAAATACCGTGAGACAGACCCTTTTCAAACCGTTTTCATCGGACTGGCCAGTGAAGGGGTTCAAGGTTGTCATCTGTTGCCATCTACAACACGCCGCCGCTGTTTGACTTTCACATGGAGGTGCTAAAAGGAGATTTAGCGTGGGTAATCCCTCTTTTGGAAGCATTCATTTGGTAAAATAGAGATATTGTAACATGAGAAAAACTCAAAGGGAGTTGTGTTACAGGAAAACAAAAAACGAGTTCAGCGAGTGTTGTGTCTGTGTTGATTAACTGATAATAATTGATTCCAACTTGTAGGCCATGCAGCAAAGACAACAATGAGAAATGCATCACAGGAAAAAGCAAATAAAACTTTTCTTTTTTAAGAATAGCTTTTGTTTTCATCAGCAGTCTGGTCCACTGGTTCTTCAGAGTTGAAGAAAATTTATTTAATAAATAAAAAGGGTCAGAAAGCGGCCATGGAAACTAGAAGACGTATATTCCTCCTCACATAGACAGCTTCAGCATTGTTGTATAAGTCATTCATTTTGGACTTACTATCAGTATGAACCTGACAGATACAACGATCCATCGCTCACAACTGCTCCTCCTCGTAAAGGAAAGAACATGCTTACCAGAGGCACCTCTGCAGTGATAGATATCCACAATACTTCACCAGCCAGAGTCTTGCAAATAGAATACCCTGCTGTGCTAAAGAAAACAATGTGTTTCTGAGGAGCAAAATACAATCCATCACCAAGTCCGTTAGGACTGAGAAATGGGAGCAAAGGAGGAAAGACAGGAGGCCGGAGAGTGCAGTGGAGGGGTACAGGGCTACCTGGTTTTCACATCAGAGAAGTTTGAGGAGAGGGGGAATAGACTAGAGGGGGGGTTGTGGCGTCTTAAAGACCCGTGAGCCACGAGCCCGGCAATCCTGAAAGCACCTCACCATTCATACAGCTTCCCCTGTTGGTGAAACTCTAGCCTGGTTCAGCCACTGCCACGCCAGAGCCAGCTTTAATCAATCACGGCCCTGTGGCTGAGGTGACAGGAGGCATTCTGGGAGATTAATTGTAGTCTTTAATTCAAGGCCTGATGTAAACAAGGAAGGACCTGAGCTCACTGTGATTAGTATGTGGCACAGAGAGGTTAGTAGTTTAAGGGTTAGAGAGCAGATAAGCTGGGAACTTCTAATAAAATACAAATGCACATTCAAGGCTTTATTTCAATGCAAAGTGGAGGAGAACACCAACTCTAAATAGACTGAAACACCTCCTGGCATTTCTAATGTAGTACATTATAATTATTTATCTATTGTACACACAAAAAAATAAATATGGCTAAAGATAGCCTGGTATAATAGCCAGCAGGTCTCACTAGCACACCAGCAATGTTTTTCTCACACCAAATATCAAGATAGATTATATTGAACTACAGTGAACTGCACAAGGACAAAACTTTAAGTCACTGTCTGACTTTTTGTTATTAAACCTTCTTTAACCTACCGTGCACAGGAATGGTATGTCCCATTCATTATCCCCATCACCTCTGTATGGACGACAGTACCGACTCTTGTCTCCCTACATTTGCCCTGAATGACCCCAACTCTCATTTCCTGAGGGAACCACCTACCCCCCCCCAACCAAAAACATTATGCTGAGTTTTCTTTACACCGACCTGTGGGGACAGGCAAAGACACCTCAGTCATTACCCATGATAACTAATCTATTAATGTTGAATGATGGCCTCATTAAAAGGTTCAAATATAAGTCTAAGCTTATGTGTTAATGACATGTTAATGCTTCTGTCAATTATAAGCTGGGGTAATGACACCTGCAATGAGATGATATCGCTGGTTGAAGTCAAACTTGTAATTCCATCCCTCAAGAGGTTAAGTGGAGTGTTGATCTCTGGGTGGCAAATGGAAGATGAATGTTTCATCGTGGTTGAGAGTATTACACTCATATAATAGTTGGGGAAAGTTTGAAGAAAATGAAACTGAAGAAGTGGTGGGAAATGTGTCAAGAAAGACAGAAAAATGGCCATGTATGGATTTTTTTGGATTATATATATCTGTACGCGTAGTTAAAGTGACAGTGCTGATTTCACACATGAAGAAACATAGGGACCACTGCTCTGCCTGTGACAGCCAAGATTCAAAAAGAAAAGTGCTACATGGGTCTAAAGTGCCAAATCAAAGGGTTTCACAATACAGGCTCAGAAAATGTGAAATACCTGTTATTGTGGAAAGACTCGTGACCCTGACAACATCAAAAAATGGGACTTTATGTAGAGTAAAGTAAAGCAGAACCTTTATCCACTGGGGACACTTTCTGGGTGATATGCAGATGCTAATGAAATGACTATTGGATTTGGATTTAGATTTATGTAGGGTGTTAAATCCTATCTGTATGGCACCATCCCGGGTCTCCCTGATGCAGGCCTGTCTCCGTGTCATATGGCGTTCATATCATCAGCCTGTGCCAGCTGTGCGATCAGTGGGATTGATCTGTTGGCAGCAAGACCATATTCATCAGTCCTCTCTCTCTCCTCCTTCCACTCACTTTCTCTCTCTGCCTCTCTCCTCTTTAGTTTCCCCCTCCTTTTAAGCTTCTGTTCTCTTCTCTCCATCTCTATCCCTCTATCTTTCTCTCTCTCTGTCTCTCATCGCTTTTTTTTTTCCTCCTAGCCATGCAGACCGTTTCAATGTGAAATCATGGTTAATGCGCCATGACAATCTGACACAACGCACAGTCCAGGCCCTGCTCCATCTGGTTTCAATTTAATTTGGTCAGAGAGGTGGGGATGTGGAGAAGGGATGGAGGGGTGAGATGAAGGGATGGCAGACTGGGTGCTAGTTAGAGGGGGGGCAAGATGAAAGCTTGGCGTGTTATTCTCCGTGAATCGTCTCACCATCCTTCATTCTTCCTAAATTGCCCTCTCCCCTCCACACATGTAGCATTAACTCCCTCCCAAAAAGTCTAAAATGATAGCCGTTCGATCAAAGGTCTCCAAAAATATGTTAAAGATCTCTAAGAGGAAAGGACCATGGGTCTCATTAAGACTATTAGAAAGAAGTGCGTGCATGCATGTGTGTGTTTGTGGCAAGGGTGGGGGGGTCAAACCGTGTTGATGGGCGCAGGGGGGGTTTAGCCTTGGTGCAAAGAGTTAATGGGGACATCTTCTTGCAGTTTGCTCTCGTCAGAGCAAGATGGAAGAAATGAGACCATTACTAAACGGTGGACCTGTTAAGAGCAATTTTCCTAATTATGGGGATAGAGCGATGTGTCAGTTGCCACGGTAGACGTGTCAGCCTATCGGGTTGTGTAGACGGAAAGTGTTAACTCTTTAATGTGACTAACTAACAGGCTTCGCATAGGCCAAGGCTTAATGACTTAATGGAAGTAATGATCTAAGGAAAGCCATATGTGTTAATGCTGAAGGGGCCACGGTGGTGGCAGCAGTGCAGCAGAATACTGTATGATGGGGTCAGTATCCTTACAGCATGCATACAGCACCATAGGGCCTGGCGGTGAAATATTATCCATCTTCCTCAAATAAAACCAGTTTAGAGCTGTTTTTATTTGTGTACTAAACATTTTTCACCTTTCAAACTCAGGAACTGTTTCACCCATGTTTATACTGCTGAACCAGGAAGTAACTTTAGTGCAGTTTTATAGTGCTGCAAAGAGTTACTGTATGTCATAGATGGTGGATGAAAGTTTTGTATTTAGATACAAGGTCTTACTGTTCACTCTTTTAATTATTTGGCAAATGGTGTTAATTAACTTTCCAGCCATATGAAATAAATCTGAAGAGGGGCATGCCAGTGCACTTCCATAAAATTAAGGGACTTTTGAGAGAGAGAGAGAGAGAGAGAGAGAAAACACATTAATTCTAAAACTTAAAGCAACAGTTTCCAAGACAGCCTGTCTCAGAAACACTGATTCTGACATTTAATTTCCAGCTCAATTGTGTCTTTTATAGATAGCCTGCGTCAGAATCTCAGACTTTTTGCAAACCCTCTGGTCTCTGGTCTGCAACTATGTATAAAAAAGTTAGGAAAGGATAACTCCTCCAGAGATCATTGATTGTGTATTTTATTTGCAACAACTGAACCATGTAATTAGACAGCAAAGACATCACAAGCTGGGAATCTGCCCTGTTTATGACTTCAGTTTTGCTTGTCAGTGATGATTTTTTTTTGGTACATGTTATTTAGTATTTCCTGCCAAATAAACCTCATATTAAACTTCAAAGCTTAAATAGTTTGAAGCATCCAATCAGGAAAAAGTGGAATTTGATCTGTTTTTAAAGTGCAGTGATGTCAATAATTTAAGATGTTTAAATTCCTCTGGTGTGTGTGAAAGAACTTAATTGATGTCTTTTTCTCTTCCTTTTCTAATTTGGATCTTACATGTGCTGAAACCATTCCTTTCCTCCAACTCTTCACATTCCACTGAACGAAGCGACTCCTCATTGAATTTGTTGGCCGAGACAGAAACTCCCTAAACCTGCTGCAGAGCCATGCTTGCTCCCTAAGGGTGAGAGACTGCTCAGCATGCAGCTGTGGCAACAGCGCCTTGTTTCCTTATGGAGGTCAAGAATGCATGCATGTCTCTCCTCATCCCAGTGGAAAAAGATGGAATAGACCGCAGAGATCGAGAATAAGAGACAGAGAAAGAGCATGAGTCCCACCTCATCCATCACTCTTCATGCAGGGTCTGCCTCCTCACCCTGGCCCAGATTTACACACCACCGCCTATACGACCATCTTTATGGACTGCTCTTCACCATCAGCCAACAATAGTGACAGGATCAGGGAACGCACCGGAAGAAATTAGTTCATGTCAGCTCTCATTTATGATGTGTTTAACTAGTATGCGCTACCGAGAGGAGGCAGATTTGTGCGGCTCTATATTTCTGCTCTGCCCATTTCTTCCACTCTGAGTCGAATACGCACGGCCATTTTCATCTAAGGTTATCGGGTCAATAAAACCTGGTGACCTCGGCCAATCATAAAGCGGTCAATGCAGGAGAGCACGGATTGATTAAGTTCATAACTCGATTTGAGCTGCATGGAGCTTGACAATAAAAATCGGAATGAGTATAAATCTAAAGCAAGGGCATAATCCGCAGAAAATCAAAATGTAAAGTAGATGTTTTTAATAGCATCTTTTTTCATCATGAAAATGTGGCCTTTTGACTGGATGATTATTGATATGTTTGATCCACAACCAGGCCTTTTTTATGAGTTTCACTGGCTGGGTGAAGGCATGAGTTCAAATTGGTGCTACAGTTTGACATCCTGTTAGGACACATCAAATTACATCATCCAGTCTCAGACCCTTACCATGTTCACAGGCATCGCTGAGAAATTCAGCAAAGGTATCAGCTAGGATAGGTTGTTTATGCTTTCAGGGAGGCAAAGTCAACCAAATCAACTATATCAAAGCCATATGTTGGCTGTGTAGCCCCTTTCTTGAAATTAGGCTAACATCAGTTCCTTCAGTCCAAGAGGCTAAGGTATAGCTGAAGTATGAAGCATTACAACATAAGCAGAAGCACCAAAAAGAGAGATCTGCTATAGTTTAGTTGACATTAAAAGAATGAGAGAGTTCATAAAACTAAGAGTAATTACTAAGCATGGTGAATAACCTCACAGACAGCTATATTGTTTGCATTTAAACAAGCTTTGTATGAAAGTAATGATGCACTGGAGTTTGACCAACCAGTGACGAGCTGACATATTTCAGAGCTGCCCAGGAATACCTACCTGGTGGATCTCCACTGAAACAATCATATAGGGGGAGTGCAGTGGAAAGACTGCTCTTAGTGAATATCACACTCCTGGTATGTAGATTACTGAAATAGTTTGCACAGCATGTTCTGTTCTGGTGACAGTTCAAAGACAACACTTTTAAATCACTTTTAAATCATTTGCTAAAAATAATGCACTATTTATAGCATTTATAGATCTTTTGCCTAAAACTTCATTGTATTCTTAATGAAATCAAGCTAAAAAATCCATCATACATTCACTAAAAAAAAAAACAAACCCATAACAATCAAATCTGCTGCTACATCCAGCTGACCTTATGATAACACATTTGATGGGGCATTTTGAGGCTTGGGTCTTGGCAAAGTGCACTGTGGTGGCCTTGTACCCATATACCCACACTGATGCTGCCCATCATCCAACCTGGCAGATGGCTGGTAGCTTGAACAGCTTTCTGGTGTTTAATTATGATCGTAATCAAGGGAAATAAAGATCAATTAAAGCACAAGTGAAACTAATGAAACGCGAGCGCCATGAGCAGGCGGACAGTTGTCCAAAATGTTTCTCATAATAAATGCAAACTGGGTCTGAAGAAAGGATTAGTGTGAAGTGCTGGCTCGACCATAAAACACTGGTGTTGATGGCCTTTGTGAGGGAATGTTTGTTTGATATGAAAACCAATGTTTTCCAGATTAAATCTGCAACAGTTGTATGGAAACAAATGTTCATTTAACTTTTCTTACATTTGTATTTCTTACATAATAGCAAAGGCAGCATATTTTCACAGAAATAAATAGCTCTCATAAATACTGATTTGGGCCAACAGGTGAAGTTTTAAAAATCCCATTTTCTCTGGCTTTGAAGGAAGTTAACACATTCTGCAATTTTAATTCATTTACTGTTTAAAGATGGAAATAGTCAGAGCAGCATGTGGCTGCTGGCAACGGTTCAACTGCCTTTCACCAAGCTGTGTGTCGTACTTCAAGCCTGCACAGTCCATCTGAGCGAGGGAGAGAGGAGCGGGAGAGAGGGGGGATGAGGAAATGGAGAGGTGGAGGAAAGGGGGAGGCCCAAGAAGACAGATGCCACCACTGTGGCCATGGCATTGTGGGATATTAATAGTCCAGAGCCACGTTGTGCCAACCTTATTGGAAATGTGAGCGCTGTCATGCTGTGCCACCATCACACGCTAGCATCAAAATGAAATGAGTAGGGGTGTGAAAAAATAGAGCTGGTCAGGGGAGATTTTCATAGCCACTGAAGGGAAGTAAAATGTTGCAAGGCTTTTGCAGTAATGTGAAGTGATTTGAAAAGTCTGGTTAAGAATTTATGAAATACTTACTGTAATAGTCATACTAAATACCATTGAGCCACATCAAAATAAGATGCAGAGGTCAAAATATTGTTGATACAGTGCCACAAAGTAAAAAAAATAAAGCACTCTGTTCATAATTCTTCAGCAGCAGTGGCTCCACTTACAGTGATGAATGGCTTAACAATATTATCCTAAACAAAAAGGGGGTAATTAGTAACATTTCCTTTAAAGCCCCACATAGCCATACTGTTTTCTAAGAGCACAGTGCTCCGGCTCAGAGCAGTAATGACATAATTTATCTTTTCAGAGACGGCAGACATGCTGCAGCTGATTGAATCATGCTGGAGTGAAACCAAGTCTTCTGTGATACAAGATCAGAGGAGGTATGTATAATTGTTATAGCCATTAAGCTCAGTGGCTGTATAGATGGAGTGTACAAAACGCACTCACATATGTCCTACACCGATGAACTGAAGCCATATGCTGCCACCACAGCTCGTGCACCTCAAAGCGACATGTATTTCCAGGCCTCTGTCATGGTTGTGGGGACAAGAGTACGGTATTTGGAATACATTTCCTAGCACTCTAAAAGTGTGTCACTTCAAATGTATGTATTTATTTATTTTCATACACATCAAACACGTATGAAGTGCCTCTGTTTAGACATAAGGAAGTGGTTTATATCTCCCTGATCATCCTCATCATCAGTTTTAACCCATAAATATTGCTTTGAGAGGCAATCAGCTTATTGTCATCTATGTTTGAGGATGCCGAGGTGTCGGGGTTGCCCCAGTAGCATGAAGGTGATTAACCAGACTAATATATTATGAGATATTAAGCAGAATATGCTGAGAAGG
The DNA here is from genome assembly GCF_900634625.1 of Parambassis ranga. NCBI lineage: Eukaryota > Metazoa > Chordata > Actinopteri > Ambassidae > Parambassis > Parambassis ranga. Next base: position 6,887,737 of record NC_041035.1, read on the forward strand.
GGTTTGTCTTCTTGGGAGCATGAATGTGCTCACTCAATTTCATCATATTTAGATTTGTCTGTTTACGTAATGGGAATGCTGGTTGATTTTGATTATGAAAAAATAGGTGGTCACTAAAAATAAAGAATGGTACATCATCATGGTGACATTTTGAATTTGTTGTAGGTATTTAAAAAAAGGCTATACTCTATCCTTTTGTTATGTTTCATCTGCTTTTAAGTAGATGGAATGTTTCACAGTAAAATCCATCAGCAGGCACAGGTTTGGCTTCCCTGGACTGAACAGATTACAAGACCCAAGTTGGTTTGTCTAGCTTCTGTTTTACAAAGTCAAGCCTTCATCTGCAGCTCTTTATTGTTTCTTTTTCATTTCTTAGTGTGTTTATAAAAGCCAGCTTACATTCTGACATGGCAGTCCTCTGATGTCTCTCACAGGACCCCTTACAGCTGTGCAGTAACACATCAGCCATGCACTGTTATCCCCAGTACCCCTGAATAATTCAACCATGCACTACTACCCCTCGCACACTGTTTAGAAAATGCAGTAATGAGAAAAGCTATAAAATGCCTCAACAGTCTTCGGTGAAAAAAAAAAAAAGATCTTAAATAAGAGACACCAGAGAAGATAGCCTACTATGTGTTTTTTTCCCACAGATTTACTGTAAATGGGAGGGAGAGCAAAAACCACAAAGAGGGGGGAAAAAAACTTCAAAAGACTGACCTGCATATTTTTACCCAATTAGATATTTCTAATGTTACTTTTGAGGTGTGATGCTCAGCCGAGCGTCTCCTGGCAGAACAAAGGAAGGGAATGCATCAGAGTCTCTTCCCTCTTGATCATCCAGCGATTTTCAAGGTGTAAACATGAAACTGCTCAGGGAGGAAATTTCTAGACGGGGGAAATGTTGGCAGCAGTTCAGAGGAGGCTTTGTAAAGTAAACCAGATTTGTTCAGGGGTCTGTGATCAGTTTATTTTCCCAGTCCCCCAGTCTTTATGCTGGGCCTTCTTGTAATTGTCCTCATGTTTCAGCTAATTTCACATTTCCAGAGAGAGTAAGGGAGGGATAATGGGAGGAGGGACGAGGGGGAGATTTGGCAGCTCGAGGGAGTGACACCCTCAAATGTTCATATTTTTGTTGATGTCATTTTCAGCAGATTTGGGAACATTTATGAACCGTTCCACCGCACACTCCCAGGGGTGTTCAACGCTTTTTTAATGGTATAGATTTTTAATGGACATTGTGTCAAAGCCATATTACCTGGATAATTCAACCTAAGCTTTCCAAATGCATTTACAAAAATGACTTCAATATCATTAAAAATGAGAACATTTAAGACAATCTTCAATCTCCTCTCAGCAGGGAAAAATTAGCAACCAAAGAGCCATGAAACTGGCGCCTGTCTGCACCCTGAAACCAGTTCAAGAGTAGCAGCTTACTACAATGTTTCAAAACTCATCAAGGTCTTGCATCTAATGTTTCCTTTCACAGTCTCTGGATAGATTAGAGTATATAATATGAAACCCAATGAGGAATGCTAGCATGTCCCATGCAGACAGCCCAACCTTAAACAGCTTCTTACATCACAAACATGACGTAATCACCTTTTCAGCTGAACTCTTCTTCAAGAGAAGATGTCGTCTCTCACATGTGAAAAAAGCTGGTTCACCATCAGAGTAAGATTTTAATTAATGACTTGGGACGATGCAACATTATTATAATAAGTGTGTGTTGCGAGGATGTGTCGAATTTTGCTTAACTAAAACTACTTTTTTGAAAAGTCAATCTGATCAGTCAATCAGAGTAGCTACTTATGAGTATTATGACAAAATAGTAACAAGTACCATTAAGATAGTGGTTTATACAGGATAGAGGCCATAGTTTGGTACCTAGTACATCATCTGCTTCATTATATCAGTAGCTCTTCCCATAGTTGTTGTAGAAATCACAGCCACTCCTGCAGGGTTTGGATTGAAATGAATGAATGTCTTTTAAATGCCAACACTCTTAACAATCAGTTAAATCCTCCAGGCAAACATACTTACCCTCTGTGATCTCAGCTCATTCTCCAGGCGTGGAGGGGAAGCGGGCAGGAGGGAGGATGCCTTTTGAAACCTAGAGGAGCTTCTCTGAACCATTACCCATCAGCCCCTCCACTCTCAGAGGGCTAATCCCAGAGGGAGAGTGGGTGTCCGTGGAGGATACGTTGTCTCATATGCGTTAATGGGGGATTACACATGTTAACATCTATCTCACAGTGCGCTTGGCCAAAGGGGCTCTGCTATAGGGGTTTAGCATATGAATAAGGAATAAGAGGAAGATTGAATAGAGGCTGTGGTGAGTGAGAGCTGCCACTCGATGTGGTGGAGCAATGGGGGAAGAGTGATTAGGATGAGGCACAAAGACCTAAATCTTTTTCTGAGATGGGAGAGGAGAGATCACTCTCGGCTGAATGGCCTTCTCTGACAGGCTTTGGAAGGTGGATTTTATGACTGTTCATGAAAGGTGGATTTACATTACATTGACTACTGGCTTTGAAATTAAAAAAGAGGGGGAACGTTCCTGAATTTTGATAAATTTATTTTGATGATTTCACTGAGAAATCAGAATTTGGGCAGGAAATTGGTTTTAAAGGTGAAATGCAATTTTCGTCAGTTATTCGTGTGACTGATTTCCTAAATTGATCCTGTTTTCAACTTTGATGGAGTTAAAATGTGCAGAAATTGCATCATCTGATATTGTGAAGTTGTGTTTAAGCAGCCATCACAGGAAAAATGCCAGTGTCAGCTATGTTTATATTGAAGCAACTATTTTGCATTGAGTTAGAAAAGAGTGTTTCAAAGCAATGATCCACCATTTTCATGGATATATGGCATCAAGCTCCAGACTGCCTGAAATATTTAAACTATAAACTTTTAATTTATTCACAGGGCTGCACATAGCTATATCAGCACTGGTCATTTCAATCACCTCAAAAATTCGACCACCCGAGTTGCTAACCTGGATCTACACTGGTATCTATTAATCAGGATCATGATCCATCCCAAACAAAACGTTAAGCTGATTTAAGTGATTTGTGGTTTTGAAAGGGGCTTACAGTTCCAGGTTTGTCATTTATTCTGGAAGCTAATTTTTATATAACCTTAGACATGACCAAAATCTAAACAGTACTTTAGACCTGGTCAGAACGTTCAGCTCACTGAAACCACAGAATCATTGTGTTTTTCATGGACAAGTTTTGAAAAGAGTTTATTTTCCAAAAAGTCTGTGTATTCGTTTTTAGCTCTGTCCTGAGACCTGGCGAAGAAATTGACATGCAGCACAGACATCAGCAGAGCTCTCTGGGAGAGCAAGGTGTTTATTTCCTGAAGGTCAGGCCTTTTGTGTGGAGAAACTTCTTGCCAGATGAGATAGGGGAGTAAATTGCAGATCTATCATCCCCTCCCACCCTCCTTCCTCCCTCCTTTTTCTCTCCCTCATATTCCCTATACTTTCCATGCTGTTTCTCATTCTGTACATGCTCATTGACACGTCAACGTCTTCACACTCACACTTTCTTCCTCATCTTCGGCCATCTACCCCCCCCCCCCCCCCCCCCTGTATTCTAAACCACCTCCTCTATGCTGTTTGTACTTGATGCCTTCCCTCGCTGTGCCTCTCACACACTCCTTCTGTGAAATCAGCAGAGGAACCGTTGGCACTGTCTGTGATTTATGGCTCACTCTGAGCAGACCCTTATCAGGTGCAGGCAAGGCTCTCTGTGCTGCTGCCTGCGTCTGAATGACAATGGAGAACCAGTCGCATTATGCTCCGCAGCCTCGCCCCTTGCATTCTGGACACTGCAGATTACATCTAGCTCTTTGATTTATGGACGCCATTTTGGCTCCTGAGAGGGACATGAAGGGGAGTTTTGTGGCGGTGGTGGTGGGGGGCCGCTGGAGGTGGTGGTTTCCAAGGCCAGCATCTGTGCTCAGCCAAACGTAATTTTGTAGGAAACCTGGTGGAGGTGTGTTTTATATTCATATGTGTACATCCAAAAGCTGGTGTGTGTGTGTGTTTGTATTCATGTGCATAAATATGTGTGCAGTGTCATTTATCATTTTGTCAGAAGGTTTTCTTCAGATATTGACAGTGTCTGTTGTTTCTGTTGTTTAAAGCAGCATGTATGCAAATACGATCCAGTGACCAGACACATCGCTGTAACAGATGAAACCGAAATCATTCTGCAGCCTGTTTTTTTTTTCCTTATTCCTCATCACTGCTGTATAATTGAATCATTGCCATGCACATCTCTGGAGATAAGATATGTTATTTAGGAGAATTATTTAAATGTAAAAAAAAAAACGTGTTAGCTAATGTAATTAACAGGGAATTATCACAGCTGCAGTTCTTTGTAGGAAAGAAGTAATTATGTAATCTAACACATTAAATGAGGGAAATGAGCATCACATCTCAGACTTAAACACAGCAGGCGTTTTGCATTCATTTCACTCAACAGTCACTTTGTGTTGCCTGCATATTGAGCAAAGCTGGCAAAATGTCACTTTAGTCTTTTGAGGTTGCAACTGAAGGCTTACGTCTTTCACAAAGATGCCATTTAATGTGAGGACCCAAACTGCAAAATGAGAAAATCTGCTGCTAGTACACAATAACAGACAGTGATGCAACAAAACAACAAAGCTCTCAAATCTGTGCTACATCCTCTCCTGTATGTTATAGCAAAGACAACATAAGAGTCGAGGTCCTCTAAATGTTTCAGCATCTTCAGACACATTTACTAAAATGACCTGCATGTCTCACAGAAGTCCAGATTCTAAGAAGAGCAATTAAGCAAACATCCCTCACAAAACTTATTTACATCCTCTGACAGTAATATCTCTCCAGGCTATGCAAAAAAAAGTTAAATTAATGTGTAACAATGGAATGCCACTGCTCCAGTTTGACAGTTAGGGGACGATTTCATCCGAAAAGTAAAAAGCTGACTGTAGGTGATGCTAATACACTAAGCTAATAAAGTCTTAATGCATGCACCAGGCTGTGACCTTTCTACTCTTCCCGCTCAGTCGCTTGGGGTTGCTTCCATTCAGCAACAGCTGTGAATAAATGTAAATATACATGTAAATGTCATTCTCTTACAGTGAAGTTCCCCTTCCCCTGTTTTCCCTGACCAGGCCTGTAAAATGGCCGCCAATGCAGTCTCCAGCGGCAGGCAGCTCACTGATAAATGTCTCCCTGAATACATTTCTGCACCGATGAAAACCAAAGACTTTTTCATGGAGGAGGTCTTGGAAAGGGCGTAGCTCATCACAACCAGAGAGGGAGGAAGGCCTGGAGAAGCCCTGAGTGTGTTGCCTCATGTTCCAAAGGCAATAAGAGTTACAGCTTTAAGTGGGTTTCATAAAGACTGGTTGTTATGGTTCTTGCAGTTGCCAAGTGGCGAAGGGCTAAGTGGAGATAATGTGTCCTTGTAGCTCATCAGAATGTGGAGAGGCGATGTGGGCGGCGTGCTTAGCGGACAGATGGCCAAAAATCACATGTAACACTGTACAGACCCACCTCCTTGTGTTTACATGGAAGCGATATCTAAACAGTAGCACAAATTATTTGTAAGGCCATATTTTGTTGACATTGTTCATTTATATCTCCTTATACTTTATACCCATGCAGCTCCATGAAGAAAGTGTCCATTCTGTGGAAAGTGACCAGGCTGATAAGAATATTTATGCCTCCACTAAAAGCACGCTTGCATATGGTGTACACCTAAACATTAATGAAGTGCATCAGTGTCAATGTAAATATTTCATTTTATGTTATGCATATGCCTGTATGAGTGTTTGCATGTGCATGAGCGAGAATGGTAGCAATGTGGGTGGCTTCCCATCCACATCCACTTGTGTGAACACTATTTTTGTAAGAGAAACATTGTTGTGAGAAACCTCACTGACATATTGTATTCCCTAACCCACAATCTGACCTTAATCTAAACCCAATTCCAACCAAAACCCAAAAACCAACTCGTGACCCTCAAACAGCCCTTTGAGGCGGACGGAAATATCCTTACTTTGTAAAAATGACTTAACACGGGGTCCTCAGAGAGATAGAAAAACTACATTGCACATTTAAACAAACACACACGACTTCACATAGACTGTGGAAAAAATACAAACACACAAAAGGGCAATAAATACAACATGCAGGCAAACAGACTTACTGATACACACATACATACACAAACAAACAAACAGACACCAGGCAAGACTTGGAAGGGGTCCTGGACACTGTCATGGGTCTACACGTCAAATGAGCCAGGGAGCCAAACAACAACAATAACAACAGGAGTTAGAGCATATGGGGCTCTGTACCAGCTGAGAAGGGCCACAGAGGTCCCCTCTGTGTGTGTGTGCGTCTGTGTGTGTGTGTGCATGCATGCGTGTGTGGGGGGGATGAAAGCTGCATCTAACAGTAATATAAAACCACATGCATTTACCCAATAAGACATGTGTATCCAGATTATATTTGTTTTAGTTCTGGAGGTATTTGATTTGATTTTAAACTAATTTCAGTCATCGTTTTCTATTATCAACTAAAGCTGACATGCTTATAGTAAACAGATCATGAATCAACAGAGAGTAATTTGCCAAAGATTTTAACTTATTTATTTATTATTTTATAGGTTGAGCTTCATCTTCTGGCTGCATGTTTACAGTTTCAGAGTTTTTACCAGAAATATCCAAAAGTGAGCCACTGGTATCAGGATGCTTTAATGTAAGTATCATACAGAGCAATTCCCAGTCCTCAGCTGTTTTATCTCTGTCACATGGAAGAAATATGACTTCTTTTATCACCTAAGAGACAAAGTGGAAGTCAGAGAAACTGTGAATTGTGAAGCACAAACACTCCACGACAGCAGATTAAGGAGGCGTAAAGCAGGGATTACCCACCATGAATAAAGTAGTACCTGCGGGGCTGGTGTTTGTCCGCCTCCCTGCTCTGTACACACACACACACAAACACACACAAGCAGAAACATATAATCATGTATTGAAACCATGAACACTGAGTGTTTTCTGCTGTCACTCGTGGGCGGGTGGCCATTAATTTCTTGTAATGGACACTATTATTGGATACCTTGGATAAGGTCCACTTGTCAAGGAGAGCAAGAGCTAGCGTCTTAGCTGTTATATGTAACACACACACACAGAGACACATATATAAAGAGTCAGATTTCTCTTCATAAAACCCCTCTTCTCCCTTAACCTCTTCTGCTGCTGACTGTTTGGTTGTTGACTGGCTACACTGCAGGGGAGTTTTCAGACAGAAAACAGTGTAGCCTGTATTCACCGCTGTTGTAATTACAGCTGGAGCTATTGATCATTTTCACAGTACTCATCAAACAGCTGCAAAGCCACCCGGTATATTGTGTCTGCACATATATATATATGTATATATATATATATATATATATATATATATATATATATATATATATATATATATATATATATATATATATATATATATATATATATATATATGTATATATATATGTATAAGACAACGTGCTCAAAGTCTGCATAAACACTCTCAGTTAGCCAAACATGTGCCAAGTACACTAGCATACTGTACACACTCGGCCTCTTATTTCATCTGAAAGGCCCACTTGTAATGCTATCACTCTCAAAGTCAATTTTTGCACTTTTGCTCTTATAATCCCAATTACAGAGCTCATTCAAAATGATGGATAATGCCTCTCGTAGTGCCTGGCGAAAACAATTTGGCTGCTGTACTTGAAGAAACCTAAGAGGCAGGCTGCGCCGCACACATCATTTTTCAGCTTACATTTACAGGGCTCATAAGAGCACAGGCTGTAAAGTGACTTCTGGGTGAGTTGATTTTGGCCAAAATGGTCACTCTGGTCAACACACATGTACTGGTGTATAGAGGAGGAAAGAGTGGCAAGGGAAATAAATAAGACAGGAGAGAGAAGAGAAACTCAGAATATTTAGAAGAAAGAGGATCGTGAGCCAGCCCTGAGCAAAAATGTCAAAAGTAAAAAAAGAAAGACAGAAGAAGAGGAAAGGAAACCAACTAACAAACCAATGAAAGAAAGTGAAGATGATGTACCACAATTGCAGGCTCCATGCGTTGTAACTTAGATTGAACCTTTCAGCAAGAGGCTGGTGTGGTGTGGGCTACAACATGGGCCTGTTTCACCAGGTTCCTGATGACATGACGGCTGGGAGTGTGAGGCACGGTTAGCTACCAGGGGTTTGGGGTTTGGCACACTTGAATGTTTCCAACAGCACAGGGATGTTTTCATATGATATATGCCTGTGGCTTTCTGCAGTATATGTTTTGTCAAACCTCTGAATTTTCTGTCTAATTGTCAAGTAAAAATTAGCAACCTTTTTAAATGCAGCAATTCCTAGACTGTGTCAGCTGATTGCAGTTGGATGGAATACTGTATGTAGGACTGAGAGGAAAAGATATTCTCACAAGAGGAACAGGATAGAAATAGATACTAGTGTCTTTTGTACCGTGGTAGTATTGGATACATTTAACAGTATGCAGCAGCTATAGTAGGTGACATTTCTTGTTGATATGATTGAAACAACTGGAACTTGGGTTTGTTATACCTGAACCATCATTTGTGCTAATCATTCTGAATGTGACATATGTGCAGATATGGTGAAGTGATTAATGTAACATAACATCAGCCTTCAGCCTGTTGTTGCGCCATTTTGACATCAGACACCATTTCTTGTTCAGCCTCCTCTGATTCTACTTCTGCTCCCTCATCTCTGCTTGGTTCTTCTCCTTCCTGTCTTTCCCACATCCCCTCTTCTCTTTTTTTTTTTACTCTCTTTCCCCCCCATGTCCCCCAGATTTACCCCCCTCCCCCCATCCCCACCCCGTGTCCCTGTGGCCGTTCCCCAGGCGGTTGGGTGCGGAGGGCGCTGGCTGGCGGGGTGATGGATGACCATTAAGGCAGCTTATTGGAAACAGTCTGATTTATGGGCAAGTGCTGCCTCGGCCTAATGGCTTCATTTCTTTCTGCCGCCACATGATGTCACAGCCAAGGTCACCGCGGCAACGGCCCCCCTTTGTTGTGGCTTCACTCGCTGATGACCTGAGAGGGATGGAGAGGGAGAGAGGGAGAGAGAGAGAGAGAGATGAAGGAGGGGACAGAAAGGGGGTTTTGAGGTTTGTTTGCAAAAGCGGAGAGGTGATGTATGAGCGTGTGTAGGTGAAACGGGGTGCGTTTGCAGAAATGCTTTAGAGCAAATTCTGTTATGTATGGAAAATGAGTTTTTACTGCTTATCCTTCACCCTCTCTCCTAAAGACTCCCTTTTTCTCTGCCTCGGTTGCACTTCCTCTCCTTTCCCCCCTTGCTCTCCTGTGCTCAGTAAATTAAAAACTCTCTCTCTCTCTCTCTCTTGCTCCCTCACTTGCTCTCCTCCTTCCTCCCTTTCTCCTTCCTGTCTTTCCTTCCTTCCATACCCCAATGACGGAGTACGATAAAAAAAATACACACACACACGCAGCTTTACGGCCTTCCCTCAGACAGCTATTACTCACTTCTACTTTAAATGAGTGCCGTCAAATATATGGGCCCGCCATTAAGAAGCCGATCAATAAAAATGCCATTAGGGGTGGAGTAAAAACGCTGATATTAGTGAAGCTCAAAACAAAATATTTGATTTTCCTTCTGATATCTTTGAAGAAGCTCTGAACAGAGATGGAGTCTGAGGGAACTGTTTGTATGGTTTCGATACTGGTTTCGAGTCGATACTTACATAGGGATGTTTACTAAAAGGTCAGTGCCATGTGCCAGCAGATTTGGCTTTGAGTCTGAGGAGGTAGCAGGTTGAGATGTTTAGCAGTGATTTTTTGTTACATTATTATATCTACTGTAGTGTCTTTGAGCACAGAAAAAGGACTCTTAACACTAACAAATGAGAGAGGTTCATTTGCACATAGAAAAATATACCCTGCAATCTTAACACTTTTTTCCACTGTAAATATCTCCTTTGGCCTCATACCGGCGACTCACATTGCAATCACATCACATTGCCTTAAATTGTGTTAAAGACCATTTAAAATCTGATCATATCCTTTCAACACAATGTGGTGTCATTGCCAGCATTTTTTACATCACTGAAATAATAAAAATCTTGTACTGTCTTTATTTTTCTATGATTGTGTGACATGTATGACACTAAGGAAACATATTTGAGCTGTTTCTCTCTATGAATATACACCATAGCTCGCTTGTGTACGTCTTTTTTAAAATGAACTCAGGATTACGTGTGTGTTGTACACATGTGTGGGAAACCTTTGTACTCATTTGTTTTGTTTAGGTTCGTTTAAGCTCCTCGGCTCGTGAGTTTTAATCGCTGTGTAAATACAGGAGTCTGACTTCATCTGTGATTTATTTATTGACAACACACATTGAGTGTAGACCAGAAGGTTTTGGGAACCAGGGATTCTCAGGCTCTAACTCCCAAACTTGAGTCTGTGTGTGCATGTATGTGTGCGTGAGAGAGAAAGAGAAAGAGTGTTTTAACTGACCATTGATGCAGGGAGGCGTGAACCCACCTCAGCCTAGTTTATGCACCTTTTTATTACCACCTTGTGAAGCTTATGTTCAGTATGTAAATCTTGTGAAAATCAATTTATGTCATCATGTGTTTTTATGGTCACAAAACTCTATTTAATTTTTTGTTCTGCAATCCCTGGTTTACCTCAAATACATTTGATTTTGATAACATAAAATGACCACATCTACCAGACAACTTAGTCACCTGGATGTCATATTTAACCCTCGGAGTCCCAGAACACTCTTGCTTTTAACATTATATTCCCACAGTCACTGTTACCATTCATAATTAAAGCAAACAATATGGTGCTTGTACTCACACACTGCGTCACACAAACCCCTTTTATTTTAGTAGTTGTTACTGCACTGTGCTGTGAGCTGTTCCATCACCTTGCTGCTCTTTGTCTCACTGTTTTGACAAATAATGACAAAAGTTTTAGCTATTTCTTTGTTGGCTTTACTGGCTGTTTGTATACAAGCTTACGTGTGCCCCAGACATGAGGAATTGTCCAGGGTTTACAGCTGGGAAAATGATGCCACAACACTTAAACAGAGTGGACAGAATGAAAAGGATGCTGAGGAATATGCACAGATTTTGTAGGATTCTTTAGGAATTCTGTTTTCTTGCAAACCACTGCATAAGATCTCATATTGTCCTATAAATTAAAAGTGAAATGTTTTTCCTATGGTGCCATCAGGAGGAAGACTGTGTCGTTTTCTTATTGTGATAAGGTGATAATTCCAAGAATGTACAATCATAAAATAATTTTTCATCACAAAGGATCTGTTCATAAAATGCTGCGATGACATTAGATTTCTACGGGAAAAATAAAAAATTAAAATATGAAGACTTTTAATCTTTGTACTGTCAGGTGATGTGTGCAAGAAAAATACACCTTATAAGAGCTGGTAAAAGTGTGGCTGCAGGCTGGAGCTCCAGACTGCAACAGTCAACAACACTCCTAAATCTCAGGCTGCTGCCCACCAAGCAATTCTCCTGCTAGGCAGTGCAGCATTCTTATGATTTATGATGAATCCTTCTCTCAATTTATCACTGATGGCAGGAATGTATAATTCAAAACATTTTCTATTTTCTGTGTGTGCGTATGTTGGTTCCCTCCCTCCCTCTGCACTACACACAACAGCTTTTAAAAAATATGCTGCATGTACAAAGTCTGTTTATGGCAAATATGGCACAAGTCATATGTATGTTTGTGACTGAACACACCTTCTGCTGGACAAATGGCACCCATTTATGATAAAGTATTCGGCAAGCATGACAACATTGCTGTTTCTGTAAGTTCATTTGTCTGTTACTGTGATGTTTTGTCTCAGTATGTGTGAATAAGCTGTTTACATGTGCATCTATCTTTTTCTTACTTCACTGTTTGTAAAGGGCATGTGTGCATACTTATGCAATGCCCCCAGAGATACATTTTTTATCACCATGATAAACATATCTGCTGTTTCCTGTCTAGACCCTCTTAGCATTTCAGAAGAGTCAACAATTAAACATTGTAGTTAAATTGTGATGAAGTTTAACCTACAACCTAAATCACAGTCATAGCTCAGTCTTACAGCTAACCACACATTGGGTTTGAATGCCAACCATGGTCCAATGTCCTGCACAAGAACTTTGTGCTTTCTGAATTTAAAACTGGCAGGAAGGTAAAATTTGGTAGTATACATGATACCAGGACAGAGAATCTATGGACTGTTGACTGTGCATAGAGTGCATTAGTTAATCCATCCATCCATCCATCCATCCATCCATCCATCCATCCATCCATCCACCCACCTAGCACTAAGTGATGCAGTAAAACCAGACCCCATCATGTCCTAAGGTGAAGGCTAATCCCATGCTGGCTTCTACATTAACACTACACACCCCCACAACTTAAAGCATTCTCCCCACATGTTAAGTGCTCTTCCCGCCTCAGCTTGTAATATCCCACGTCAATACCACCACCACGACGAACCATATTCCTACTGTCCTCTCTCAATCATGTGTTGAGGCCTGCATTTTTCTGTATATGACTTGCATGTTGGACCTCATTCAGATTTTAAATCAGTAAAACTTGAAACTATGCCAGGTCATACTCATAATAGCCACTACTGCCTTGTACCATACCATGTTCACCATGAGCCATGCCCAAGAAAAATATACTGGTGTTCACATTCTGTTGCTGAGTTCAGTGTCCAAGAATTTCTGGAACACTATTCAGGATATTAATCCCATGGTTGCCATTTTGCTTTGGAAAACAAATATGGAGGGACAGCTAATCAGAACAAATGCTGAGTCAGGAATGGGTTGCATATATTTAGCAAATAACTGCTGATGTGCTCCAGAATTGTGTTGGTCATCAGAATTTCTAATTGGTGTCCTAAATCCAGATTCCTATGTGGTTCCCTACCCTGGAGCTGTGAACATTTACTGTAAAGCACCCAAAATTTCATGAGATTGTAGATTGTAAACAGTTGCCATTAAGACATGTTCAATATGTCTGCCGTGCCCTCTGGTTGTAGAGGTATACCCCATGGAACATGCTGTGGCGTAAGTGATGTATATCCACTTGTCTGCGTTGCAATTGCTTGCCCTATCCTTTTATTTCCCATTGGACCCTTGGTAGGTCAGTCAATGATGGTGCTCCCAGCACATTCTTACTCACAGACCAATTTTGCATCCTTTAATATTGCATGGAGCTCATTTAGGCAATGTGGGGTACACACATGGACACACATATACAAGTGTGCAAACACACCTACAACATTGTAATTTTCCTTCTCATCTGCTCTCAAGGGTGTATTTTAGGATGTTGACAAGGGCTTTTGATACATGTGGTTACACATGCATGTGTTGGTGTGTGTGTATACATGATTGTTTTTGTGTCTACACATGTGTAAGGTATGTTGGTGTTTTTGTATATGCATATTCCCTAGTTCCACAAAAAGCAAGGCAAACGCGCTTTCTGCGGTACTTTGAGTCATCAATCACCCTGCCACTTTAATTTATGTGCCACTTCTGGTTGCATTGTCGTTTATTTTGGAGGGGAAGAATATCACCGTTGCACAGCTCTAGGGAGAAGTGGCTTCTGTTCGCAGCATACATATTACTTCTTAACCCTTTACTTGCAAAAAAGATTTACAATAACAGCTGAAAAAATAGCAACTATTATACTAACATATTCTGCAGATGTGCTTCTGGAACCCAACACAGACATATTTATAAAAGTCAAAAGTTGAATCCTTAAATGAAAACAATGAATCTGGGAATTCTGAAGACTCTGAAGAAGTATAATATCCATATAACATCCAGTTATCACACAAAAAGATACTGAGGGTAAATAGCTCATTGGCTTCAAAAGAAAATTAGGTGAAAGCAACATAAAGACAAATACAGCAAGAATCTGACCCACTGCTGTTTTTGTGTTGCAGAATCAAGCAACAGGGGTTAAAGGTTACAAGTTGAGGGGTCAGGCAAGTCACGACTGGATGAGGTCAATGTGAGGTTACTTCCGTTTGGGAATTTCAGACTATTCCTGTCCGTCATATAAGGGAAACCAGAAGACCTTGTACACCCTGAGCCTCAGCCCGAGTCCCTTCTGTCAGAGTGATGTACAGCAGAAGGCAATAGATGCTGAGAGTGCAAGAGATTGAAGGCAGTCCGTTGAGAGAGAATGTGCACACACATGCAGCCCTGCTCTCCTTTCAACATCTTACACATTCCAGTCAAGGTTATTTCAAAATGTGTGTGAGTGGCTGCTTAAAATATATTATCTGACTAATAAAGCAAGGAGTTCTTGTAGATGTGTTTGTGGCAGCGGTTCTTTGATTTTCTTGACAACTGTTTGTTCAGGTACTTCCCAGTATATTACTAGACACACAGGATGTCTTATATTATCTTATCTTATCTAATCTTATCGCATCTTATCTTATCGCATCTTATCGCATCTTATCTTATCGCATCTCAGCCCTTTTCTAATGACCTTCTCAAAGAGTAAGCACTTGTGAGTCTGTCAGACTTCGCAGTCTGGAAGGCAGCTATGAAAGAACTTGTGTCTTGTTGTGACAGTTTAACCTATGTGAACAGGTTGATGCAATAAGCCACCCCCGTTTTATTGACTGCGCGACTCACAGTAAACCTTGATTCAGTGTAGCTACCAGCTAAATGCTACATGCTATGTGCTAATCTCCAGAGTATAACTTGATACAGGCGGAGCAGATCTCTCCACCCCGCTCCGGGGATCTTTATCTTTGCTACACGATTGAATTATTTCTTCTTGGCCAGCTGTAGGAATTGAGTTACAGAGGCCATAATGCACAACAACAGACTGCTTGTGTCATAGACCTGTGTCGAGACGAAGACAAGCAGAACTCACAGCTAGATGCTAATTCAGCAACGAGTTAGAGGCCTGCACTCCTTCTGACTGTTAGAACTATTAGAAGGAAATCGGAGTGACACGGAAAGCAAGACAAGGAGAAGAAAAATATTCCCCATCTTCTTTCGACAAAGACATTTTCACAATGGCTTCTAAAGTTAAGAGGATTGTGTGCAGCTTTATTGATTTTTTGTAGCAGTGTCCGGGAGATGGCGCCGAGAAAATGAGGTCTGGCTTGAAGGTTTATGTCCTGCCACAGTTAGGAGGAAACGTGAGCCGAGGATTCAGCTGGCCTTTTATTGTAAATGTGCTCCCTCTAGATGGACTTAAAGTGTCTGTTTTCCTGGCTATAGGAGGGGAATTAAATATGAAGGGTATCAGTAAATGGGCAGGAAGACTCCAAACGAGTGCTTAGGGACAGTTTTCCATTATTGTCATCTATTATCTTGGACAGAAAGTGATATCGGCCGCTGAGTCGTCGATTGCAATCCACAGTGTGTTGGTGGCAGGCAGACAGGTTATGGGTTAAGTGAAAACAAAGCAGCACAGTTAACTTTAAAAGGGATAATTTGGGCCTAGTTTGCACCACAATCAAATACAAAACATTCATAATTAACGCTGGAGCGAGACAATACACCAGAACAACACAACTGAGCTCCCAGTTGATTAAATAACTACATACTGTTATTACATGCAGTACTAAGCTATTAATTATTCTAATCTCTCATTAAGAAAATCAAGCACATCACTGTAGCTGGGATTATTTGGTATTATCTGAAGGTAGAAAAGTAGAAAACTGGATTGTATAAAATTGACCTATACATCCCTGTCATGACAGTTTCAACCATATGCATTCTTTTCCAGCATCCACCACCTAAATGCCTTGTGATGTGCTACTGTAAGTGTTCTTTCTGGATGTAGTGTCAGATACTAGTGTAGTTTTGGGCTCACCTCTGTGTAGCCGCTGTAAAACGCTGGTCTGTACACAGACAGTCACTCTGAATAATAGGCCTGCAAGCCATAAATGTCAGCCCTTTAAATCACACACAGGCCAGGACTGTGTCCCAGAGAGAGAATGCTTCATCACCGCTTAAACTACAGCCGCCCATTTATTATGTGTATGTTTATAAATCACTAAGGAGACCTCACATTCCTGAAGCTTGTAAAAAAGAGAGGCAGAGAAGGAAAAGAGAGGAAGAAAAGGAATGGAGGAGTGAAGTGTGAAAAGTGGTCAAAATCTGTATTATATCTCATTTTTTTGTATTTTTCTAATATCAGCTGTGATGATTAACACATTTTGGGAAAGTTCATTTATGGTTGCAGAACCAGAGGATTATTTTGGTTTATTGACTGTTTGTCTGTTACCTGTGTAGTATACACACAGGGTTATGATTTGTTGAAATTGGTCTAGCCTACTGTGTGTGATGTTTTTATGTGTTGTTGGAGCAGGTCAGCTGCTTATTTAGGGATAGTGAAAAAATGTTTTCATCATTTTGTACTTGTAATATCCAGGGTTTCAAAAAGATGGTTAAAACTGTATTATATTTTGGTGTAGGGAAACAGCAGCTGCAAAAATGATCTGAGAAATATTACCTCGTTCTTTTGTCTAGTAATGCACGACTATATGCTCTACTTACCTGTGCAGGTGATGGGCGGGAAGGTAAACTAGCAGGTCAGAACATCTTGTGATCCTTTTGCAGTTACTCCTGGTTACTCTGCTTTGTCTTGAAGGTTTTGGTAGACAAGATATTGAAAATGGCAGAGAAGCTTGTTGCAGATGGAAGAAGTTTCTCTTGTACTGTAATGTGTGTTAAATGTTCTTGTTTATCATTGCAGTACAGTTAAAGTGGACAGTGGTAAGAGGTATGATTTTGTTCAGTTACATGTGATCCACTCAGGCCATATATAAGTGTAAATGAACTAAAAAGTTCTGCCTTTATAGTCTAAGTGAAAGACATAACACATATTTTACTGTGTAACCTTTAACCGTACACTGTGTACACTTCTTCAGCCGTGATATCATACAGGTGTCTGCAGAGTGTCAGGTTTACAGCACCTTTCCCCTCAGACTAACGCTCTTTTGTTATGGACTTTTAATATTAACACTTGGCTGACAGAGAATTCCCCAGCGTCTGCCAGAAATGTCTGTCCACAGGCAAGAATAACTCTTCCACAGAAGATCAGTCAAAATAAGCCAATCAGGTCTTTCATCCTGGGCCTTTTACAGTCCCAGCGCTGAGATTTATGAGGTACATCAGTGAGATGTAGGGTTACCCAATATATGTACAGTATATGCAAGCTTTTTATGTAGCGGAGAGCTCCTACTTGCTCCATCCCCCCTCATAAAAGACAGCACATTCCTAGATTTTACTTAACCATCAGTGGCTTTATATTTTCCTTGAGGGTTTAGATGAAGACCGACTCTTCTTTTCTTTGTTCTTCTACATTATATATAAACATTTAGAATTCACAGGTCTGTTGGTTTAGGGATGTGCAGCCTTTTTGATCATATATCTTATAAACAATCAAACTCCGTCTGTATGCGTGCTGGCAACATAAAGAACAGTATCTTGAGCATGCATGGTAGAAATTAACTTCTAAACTATGTCTTAAAACAAATTTGTCCACACACTCTGAACACTGCTGCATTCATGCTCCTTGTGTAGGAGCCTTCCACTGAACACACAATCACTGGCCCACTTTCTCTTTTCCCAGGCTGCTCTGTTTTCCCTCAGGTGCTGTAGGGCATTTGACAGCAGAGACTGAAGAAACCACATCTCATCAGCTGCTTAGATCCAGTGGGCTGCACTGGGACAGCCTTGTAGCTGAGCCCACCTCCACATCCTTTGAATTACACATTCAGGTTTAGTCTATTTTTTCTCTGAAAGTTGTGGGTTTGACCCTTGAACCTGTCTCCACTGGGTGCTTGTGAAGTTGCCAATCTAGATCATGATGGTAGTAGCCTCTGGAGAAACAGAATTAAATTATAATGTTTAGGTACAGCCACAAATCCACAAGTCTGATTTCATTTGGATGGTTTTTCTCTCTTACATGTTGCTGTTGAGTGAAATGCATTAAACACACTTTACCAACAGTCATTTTGGATGGAAGTACCACTCATTTCACATGAACAACAATGTGGTTTTGGGGAAGGGAAGTGTGTGTGCGTACATAATTTTTCTTTGTGTGAAAATGAAGTACTGTAGTAGACTCTGGACATAATTCACCATAATTAGTGGTGTAGTGATTGTTCTACATCCACAGTTGTATGTTGTGCCATTGGGTGAACACTGTCCCTTTAAGAGAGAGTATTTTTCTGGATGATGATGGCTTGTGTGGTTATTATACACATACTACTCTATGTATTGTTTCAAAAGTGAGTTTTTGAGCTTTACGATTTATGATGTCATAAAAGTTCCATTCTGCATCTAAACTTACTTTCTGTTGTACTTTTTAACCGTGGCCCTCAGTGCTGCTCAGCCAGGCTGCATACATGTCAATACAGAACCCGGTCTGCTCTTAATTGAGACATATCTGTATTGAGCCGCCGAATCTACAAGTCACTCATTGAATATGAAAAATGGAGTATGGGAGGGGGAGGAGAGAGCAGGGGGGGGGATCAATGATATAGATCTGCATGTGCAGACTGAGCCTCCACTCTGCGTGTTTGCATGTGTGTGTTGCGGGTGCTGCAGCATTATTGGACATCTGAGTGAGTAATGACGTCGTCCCAGACTGGGCAATTACCACCAGCGCTCGTTTATTAAAGAGGGGCTGGGAAGATGGGGGGGGAGGGCACGAGGGGTGACTCTGGTGCTGAGGGAATGTTGGATGAATGGGTGGAGGAGTGACAGATGAAACAAATGCAGGAAATTCTACATTTATTTCATATAATTCATGGAAAACGTCCTTCATCAAAGAGTATTTAAGCTCTTTCAGCACCAAGTTTTGATTTGATTTATTTTATTTATTTAGTCTCTCTGTTAGGCTTTGGTGGTTTATTTCTGTCATTCTTGTTGAGGAACATTTCATTTCAACAATACATCTTATTGATTTTTCTGTTCAGATCATTTTATCATGGTACTTAACATCTATCCATCACTGCCTCATTACAAATACATCTGATTAACAATCCCATCATCAACATGAATACCTTCTGTTTACTGGTATAGTCTTTATAATGCAGCCCTAGTGTGTAGTCGTGTACAACAACTGAACCCTGTAATTAGTTTAGCAACAAATGTGTTTTAAAAACCAAAACTTTCTGTTTTCAGACCAGCATTTAATCTCTGTCCACGTGACATGCCATCTAACACCACTGGAAGCTAAATTTAATAACACAACTTTAACAACTGCAAGCATTGACAACGTCAGCAACACCAGTAATTAGTTTGTTGATATAACCGCTGGTTGTCATAAATTGTGTTTGTGTTTTTCCACATTCTTATCACATGATGAGCATGACAAATCGGGGGAAGATCTGACTTATGAGACTCTTTTAGGAAGCAGAGTCTGCCTCTTTGTGCCTGGAAGTCTAAGAACCATCTTTTGTAGATGTTTTCTTTCCCAGTCCCTACCAAAAGCCATCATTAACTTGCATTAACCATGGAAAATAATTATTACTTAACCGTGACCAACAGACATTAGGGCACATGAGCCAACCGTTTTTGAAATTTATATTCATAGCTCAGCAAAGCGATCACTTCACAAGTATTTTGGAATGTTTTGGAATCTCTTTGTAGTGACTGTGTGGAACAATATTTGGCAAATCCCAGATTTTTAAGTTCAGGTTCATTTGTCACCTTTTGGTCAAATATATCAAACTCTATCTGGCTTCATATTTCTAAATACCAAACTACAGAAAAAAAAATCTTCCCATCCCTCATACACTTTTTCTGGCCTTTGCTTTCCATTTTGCCTTCTCCATCCCACTTCTCACCTCCTCTCCTTTCTCACCCTGTCTGTCTGCATGTCTGAAATGCTAAGAAAACATTGTGGCCATGTTGGCCATGTTGAGAATCAGTCAGCAGCTGCTTGGTGATCAATGGGAAAGAAAACAAATCCTGGCCAAAGGAATTTGGGTTTTGAACTCTCCCCACTCCGTTCATATAACTCAGAAACCATGCCAGGGAGGGGAAACCATTCGACAGATGATGGACGATATAGATGGTTGTGTGTGTATGTTCATGCTTCCATCTGTCCATACGTGTGCAGTACGTTAGTGTTTCTATTATTCTTTTGTAGCCTTAACAGATAGAAATGCATCTATAGACATTTGCGTGTCAAGGAATAGAAATAACTTGCCTGTGTCCATTTGTACATCCTGTCTCCAAATCACCCCTCATCACATGAGTAATCGTACAGCAGTGCACTCCCTCTGTTATGTATACACACATTCATAGTTTGGCAAGACGTGCTTGACTCATGACTCAACCTCAGACGCTCGCCAGTGCCACTGTGTTGGTCTAGTGGTGCCACAGCACTCAGAGCATCCTCACTTTGTCCCTGCCCTGTCACGAAACCACATAGAGGGGATATTGTTCAGCAGTCTTGGGAAAGACCAGAGTTCAAGGACATTAATAGCTACAATGTGTAATTTCCCTCCTCCTCCCTTCTGCTCCACATCCTACTCATTCAGCTTTTGGGAAATTTGGGTTTTGGAAAGAGGGATATTTTTTCTGGGAAAGTACCATTGACAAAATTGACTGTGTTGCTGAATAGTAACTGTTAATTATTGTGAGTCTTTAAAATGGTGAGGTGTGTGTTTCTTCAACTAGACCATGAAAAAATTCATCACTCGAAAAATGAAAAGGACAAAATCTTAAAGGAAGCAGTTATGATGAATTTAAAACAACACAAGTCCAACCTCTTTCACCTGCGACAAGCTTTTTCTCTCTTTTCTTGGTTACCGTGGTGACAGGTCCCTGCCATGACCTCAGGTGTGTCATTGAGCAGCACAATGACCAGAGTGGTACATACGAACAAGAAAATGGGGGAAACAGAAGAGAAGCAAGGCACACAGCCTACACAATTACACAATAACAAGGATGGAACAAAGCTAACATATTTATTGTATTTTATATTACAATGAGAAGTTTGTGTGGCTCATTTAACCTTCATATAGAGATTAGAGATTGTGGGCAGCTAAAATATCTACCTCTGTTGTACAGTATGCAGAGGTCTCCTGTCAATTAAAAAAAATAGGAATCAATATAAGTAGCTCTTTCTTTATATTCTCAGCGACACTTCTAACTTTCTTCTAAATATAAACCCCCTCAGGTCTTAAAAAACAACAACACACCAGGTCTGTCTGTGATCATAAAACAAATGTTTAACCCCCCTCTCCTTCCTCTAAGCGTGGAGGGTGTGCCACTATGTGCCAGCCTCACATCTTACGTGCCACTAAGGAGCCGGAGATGATTAGCCTGAGCTTGTCTCCTTTGCGTTAATTGCCAAGCCCAGCATCACCTTCGCTATTCTCTAATTAGCTTCTAACAAGATAACCGAGCACCAATTAGAGTGACCGAATCAGGGCTTTAATAATTAAAAAGACAGAAGTTGTGTGAGAACGACTGTTCTCCATTGTGTTGATAAAAGAGGTACATGCACAGATCTCTTTTTGTTACTGTTAAACCTGAACACAGACGAATCAGGTTCACTGCTTTGTTGTAAATCAGTGGGTAATGTTCAAGGAACTTAAAACTGACATGTAATCAGTCACAGTACTAAAGTATTTCTTCACTGTATTTCTTTTATTCAGAGGCAAAAGACATAAGAATACACCCAATGACCTGGCTGCAGTTTTTTACAACAACTTGTGCACAGATGCTTGCAGACAGTGCAAAAATACATGCAACTACTACATATAAAGACATAGACCACAGGCCATTGTTTCATTAGACGTGTCACAAATATGAATAAGAAATCAGCATCCTCCTTCACCTCAGTCTTTAGGCTTTTACCTCCCCCTTCTTCTTTTATTTTTATGTAAAACACATTGTGAAAGGTCAGTGGAGAGAGGCAGCAGACGAGAAGCGAGAGCATGAGAGTGTGTGTGCATGTGTGCATATGTATATATATTCGTGCATGTGTGCTTAAGAATATGAATGTAATTCCTTGGTGTGTGTGTGTGTGTGTGTGTGTGTTTTCAGCGGGGGTGAAACTCTGTCTCCTGTGCACGCTGTGCTCATTGAGAAGTGGTGTCTTATGCCTGGGGGGGCTGCTGGCGAGAGGGCAGGCGGGGCGGCCAGGCGCCAAAGAAAGAGGTCACATCCATATTCATCGCATTGGACATGCACATGTAAACCACTTTTAATATGCCGTGACAGGGGAAAGTTGTGTTGAGGCGGAAAGGGACGGAGAAAGAGAGAGAAGCAGAGATGGTGACAAATATGGAAGGTGTATTTATGAGAAATAACCAAATGTGCATTTACATTGTGGCCTGAGTGAATTCCTGGTCAATGATCAAAAAATATAACAACCAGGCTGTTGTATATATATCTTATATGAGAACAGTAAGACACATTTAAGACACATATCCATCATGTAGTTAGCAATACTTTGGAGTGTGTTACAGTGTTACAGTAACCTTAACTGCCCATCACCATTTATTTGACTGTAATCACTGCTGTAGCTATAGAGTGTCCCACCAGGAATGTTTGTTATTATCAGGGCGCTCTGAGGTCAGTGGGGGCATATCATCTTCACATCATAACGGGGGGCCCAGGTAGCCAGTTATGACAATGTGGCATTATGTGGCAGCTTTTGAAGTAGGCCAGTGACAGCCTCTCAATGTAACCGCCTGTCACAAGCCGCCGCTTTGAAGTCAGCAGTGATGAAAAAGAACGAAAAAAAAAATGAGAATCCAATCAAATTATGGATTCATGTCAAAGCAGCGTTGTACAGAAAGTAGTGTGGATGCTGTGAGGGGTGAACTAGTAGATGGTATTGTATAGAGTGGTAGGGAGACGGAGGGAATCTATTAAGTGCTGGGATGGCAGTTCAGATAGAACAGGAAGAATAGGAGCTTTCTGCAAGACACTTAACCCCCTGATACCCTGCTGGATCGTCCTTTTGACAATGGCACCACTTACCGTCTCACTGTTACGAAGTGCTGTGTTCATTCCCTACCTGTATGGGCCTACACTGGGCCATCCCCGGGGTGGGAAGGGGTCACGGTGGGGGTCGGACTCAAGGGATGGGATTTTCTGGTAACCCTACTCCCAACTTTTCAGACAACACCAGAGTCCCCTGGGCATCTCCACCCTCTATGGGCTTTAATTCCAGCAAAGGTTTAGTGGCGACAGGAGCTTCCCTAAGCGGACAAATTATGCTATCGGTTTCCCCGCTCTTGTTGGGAACGAAATCGCCAGGCTTCCCTTAAACTAGTGGAGTAGTACTCCATCTGGAAATGTGTTTGGAGTCAGTTCATCAAAGTTGACCTGAATTTGGGAGCACATGTGTTCTCTCATGAGTGTTTAAATTAGTATTGTGCTTAATAGAAGGTAGTCAGTTTTAATCCAAGGACAGAACACTACATTTCTGGCATTGTTGTGGGAAGCAATCTGGGAGACAAGTTTATCCTGTCCAGCAGAGCACAGTGCAGTGAATCTTTCTGGTCTCTAACCTCCAGCTCTCCTCGAACAGTGGGGAATCCTCCTCAATCACTATAAGGAGGTCCTCTCAGCCTCACTCATATTTTAACCACCAGCCCCACACCATGGGGCGCTGTGTAATGGCCCGTCAGTGGCTGTAACCTAAGCGCCAAAATTGCTTTTTGACGATGTACCTAGTGTTGTTTTAAGAGCCCCCGTCTGTCCTGACCAACCCCCACCTTCAGAAAATATGATTTAATCATTTTTCTCACTTACTTTTCTCAGCATGGGAGCACAGAGAGAGGAACTGAGAGGAGCTGGTGGGGAGGCTAAGAGGAGCATTCCAAAGTGGTGAAGAAGGGGAGACATTACAGCCGTTATATCCGCAGAAAAGAGCCGAAAACTTCTTACAAGGCAGTTCTTAATAGGATCTGGTCGCCAGGCTACTCCTTCTGAGAAGTCCTCTGGGTAAAAATCTGAGTAGGCTTTTAATCAAGAGTCAGAGAACGTTATACAAACAAGAGCCAGTGCTGATGTCATCCTGAAAATCTGTCTCTTTCTACTCCATTATTTACATTAATTTTTCCCCTTTTCCATTGCTGTATTTGGATAAGCTGGAGATCATATCTGACACACTCACTTTAGCCTATAAAGCTGGACACAAACTTATTCCTGGCAGTCAATATGAAAAAACATTCATTGTTCTGCACTGTTCTAATGAAATGAATAACAAAATTAACATGAGAGGATAGCGTGATATTGATTCTTGCATGCCTGATCTACACCCACATCCACTCAGTCTCAGACACACACACACACACACACACATCTTCTCATCCCGTTCTCCTCAGAATTATAGTGTTCCTACACCCTGCCTCCATCAGTGGTTGACACCCACTTCAGAGCTCTGAAGCAGTGTGTACATATGACCACAAGTGCTGTTACACTTACCAGGGATCACCTTACCCACTGCCATCATTTTTAAATCTGACAGAATGTTGTGGTACTTTATATAATAACTGTTTGGCCATCCTTTGCAAAAAAAAAAACAAAAAAACGATTCAAATCACTTGTTGAGAATTGGGGGAGATAGTCGAGATTTGTGTTTTGGATATATACTATTTTATAAAGCAGGTGGTTATGTGGATATTTAGTGATCACATGGTTGTTTGTGATGGAAAGTGTACTATATGAACTCCCCTGCTTACCCTCCTAAAATAGAGGTTTTCTGTTCCTGCCACAGTGATATCATTATATACTTAAATTAATCTGAGATATTTGACACATGTTGAATCACAAACCACTATGACAGTGTGATGTGTTGTGCCAGTAGTATTTTTTTCCCATAACTATACAGGTAATTATTCTGCAGTCTGAGCACTTTGTCAAAAAACCTGTGAGTTAATGCAATGTTTGATAAGCAGCAACAGTCAGTAGCAGCACTACTGACTGATTCAGGTGTTAAGTTTTGCTCTCTGCTGTATCCTTCAAGAAACACTGTGCAGCCTCACTTAAGCTGGCTTGTCTGTAACTATGATTAATGAACAGCAGATAAAGGTCAACACATAATAAACTGAGCTGTCTTTACATTAGATTTGTTTGACATTATCAAGATGAGAGAAATTTATTTTCCATTGATCTCAGACAATAGGTCACAAAGAGTTGGTTCAGCTCAGCAGACTCTGCTGTGTCTGAGGCAAACTGTTAGTCATTCATGTTGTTGGCTGTTCAGGTTGAGACTTGATATTACCTATGTTCACCTCCTTTGGATAGAAACCTTCCACTCACACTCTCACGCTGTATCCTCAGCACTTTTGTGGGTCATTGCAAGAAAAAAAAAAATCATCCATGCCACTGTCCTTTCAGGGTGTCCTTGCTCCCCTTCTCACTGCACAGCTCCTTCTTTCACCCCTCTAGTGCCTAACCAACCCGCGATAATAATGACGAACATCATTTATGCAAATGTAATTAGGCCGAGGAACATGATAGTGGAGCACAGGGTGCCAGTGGAAATTTATCACTGAACACTCAGGCTCTAAACATTCAATTAAAATATTGAATTTCACTGGATTTAATCTAAATGTAATAAATTAAGCAGGGGAAGAAGAGTTTGCAGTAGAGCAAGCTGACATTTGGCTGTCACTGTCACACTTGGAGATGGTCATCGATTCCACAAAACGCAGACTGGTGGACAGAGAGCCAAGTGAAGAGAAGGCGGTGTCTTGTCCTTATCTCTGCACCTGGGTCAGTGTTTCATCTGTCTTTGGAGAGGTGAGGCTGAGAGACAAACTAGTGCAACCCAAAGCAGGACACAATTAAGATGCAATTAGATACATAGTACTACTAACATGTGTTTAAGTGTGGTTAAGGAGGTTTTCGTATTTTGTCAGGGACGCCAGAAAACACAACAGGAGATGGGAAAAACAGGAACAAGCTAGGGGAGGACACAGACACCATCGCTGAGGAGGAGAGTTTGGATTTCAGGAAGGCATCCATCATGAGACAGCAGGAGTGTCAGCTTGGATGACACAAAATCACATATGGAGCCATTTTTCAGAGGGAGAAATAAAGTATTTGGTTGCTTTCAACTTAACAGGGAGCCAAAACAATTTTGTCTGCGTGACAAAGTCATGTTGAGATATCAGGTGAGGTGTGTAACCCACCAAAAAGCTGTCTTCTTTAAAACTAAACCAATATTACATTAGAAATAGTATGTTTTGTGGCTTGTCATTGAGTTGTAAAAAACAGATATTATTCTCTTCTATAAGGTTATGCATTTTAAGCAATAAGATCAATGTAATGTACTGATGTGGGGCAGTATGAATGCTTGTTAAACCAAATCATTCATTTAAAATAATGGCTTGGAACTGCTGGTTCAGATGAAAATTGTCATTGCGTTTACATTATTACTAATTATTTGACTATTGCAGATAAAAAAAAAAAAAGAATTGATTCATGCTGCTTTAAAGCTATAATATGGGACATGGGAGCCCTTGCCAAATACACTTGTATATTGCTGATAAAACCTGCCAGTGCCAGATAAATCTCAGCTTTAAATCTGGTGTCTGTGATGACATTACCGCCCTGGCACATCAATGCCTCAGTGACGCTGAGGAGGAGGGCAGCCGTAGCCATGGAGATGGTGTGGGGAAGCATTTGAGAAAAGTTTGATGTCCAAAAAAAAAAGTGGTTAATAACAGTACTCTCATGTTCAGCAGGTCCAAGCTGGGTTAGCTATGCTCCTATGAAATGAATTACAGGCAGTCCTGATGGCACACTATGTGCTGTAGAGATGAATTCAACTGTATACTTACATAATTACTCCGACTGACAAAAAAGGGAGACAAAGGTTTTGAACTGTAGTTTAAGTTTTCTTTTCAGCTGTATAAAATGTCACTTATTTTCACCTAAATCTGCTTGCACCGACCGCTCCAGATTTTGCATGCTGCTTCAAACACAAAACAGGATGTTTGTTTCCGTCTAATTAACTGGATTAGTGAGAGACGTGTTGCTTGTGGATGTGTTTCTGGGGTGATAAACTTTTCACTCTGAGGGTAATGAGAGGTTGAGAAGCTGTTACATAGGTTCACACTACGTCTGAGTTTAAAACCACCCACAAGCAGTGCATAACAAGAACTACTTGAAAAATGCATTTGTGTGTGCGTATATGTGTGTGTTGTAGTTTTAAGTGTGGTTGATTTTGTAATCATCTGGATGCCCTCGCTTCTCCCTCTGCTGACTGTAGCAGCACTCCTCACAATTTCAGCCCCTATTCCTGCATACCTACAAGCTGGGTCGGTACTTTCTAAACACAACTGCTACTCCTCCAGAGAGCTATAGTCCCAGTGCCTGCTGTGACAAAAAGTCTGATTTAATGTTTTCTGCTCATGTTTACACACAGAGGACATGGCAGGCTGCCTGCCTCAGCTTCATGGTAATAAGCTGCCATTGTCCCAGTTCTCTTAATATCACATTAGAATTTCATCTCAAGGGAAGATTCAGTGTGAGTGAGAACTTTGTATGTTTAATGAATAAGACTGGGGAAAGAGTGTCCTAATGGTTGCATTAATGCTCCTTTTTTGTCCCTCGTTCCTCTGTACATATTGTGCATAATATCAAACATGACCTGATTCTTGCTCCATTTCCATAACACCCCTCTGGATCTTTGTGGTATTTTGTCTCAATTTGTGCTGCATTTGAAAGTAGAGGGCAAAACAGGGTCTGTCTGGGAATCTGTGCCTCAGAAATGCAGGGAGATGATACACAGACATCCTTCAAAGACTTTCAATGCAGACTTTCAAAGTATGTCACTCTAAATGCAGATCAGATATTTTCTCTATATTAACTAAAAGTTGGTGATATGTATATCTAAAGAATATATATTTTTGCTTAGTTATCTCACACTAAATGTATTTTTATATTTGTGTCATGGGACTTTGCTGACATGGCCTACCTCACTGTTGGAGCATCTCTTAATTACTTATGTTGTTGGCAGGTCCTAGTTGTTATTAAAACTAGGTTATTATGGCATTCATGGCTTCAAATAGTTTGAGGCAGATAGTCGGGCCAGTAAACATTGTTTGTGTTACACACAGTTCACAAAATGTAACCATTTCCCCCCAAAACATGTTCCATATGAATATTTTAGGCAAGAATAATTGTGTAGTGACGATGTGATATATCACATATCACAATCCCAACTTCAATTACCTTAACAAAGTTTCGGACTGAGCGGATACCTGTAACATTGTAATGCTAACAAGTGTTAACCAAGACAGGACACGTTGTTAGGATTGTAGCTGGATATCCACTGTGTACTATGACCACTAGAACCAGTGGATCTATTATTAACTTCAATCTGGATCTTGCTGTGTCTTGGATTTACTATGCGACACCAAACACCAGCCCTACAGCCACAGATAGCGTTCCATGATTTATTTATCTCTAATTAGCTGCTTTTCATTCAAAATCACGAAACTATAGACGGAATAGACATAACTCATTCTTGCATCTAGGCCAGTGTTTAGTCTGGGATTCCAGGGTTGATCCACCTCTCTGTATTCGATAGTGCCGCGATCCATTATTCACCAAAGATCAAGTTTTAAAGCAGGGCTGTTGTGTAGTGTTAGTGAGCCAGGACAGAACAGATTTCTTGATAAGAGTTTCTTTTGTAGTGAGGAGTCTGATAATGCAGCAGTCAGCAGTAAATACCCTGTGCAAGACTTGGGAGAGTGGCAACAGAGCTCAACACGCTGCAACTTAAAGCCATGTTCATTTAGTGTTAATGTGTGGAAGCGACTTCAAAAACTTTGAGGTGCAGAGGATGGCTTGAATGTTACATTAAGATATTTTTTCTTCACTCTGCCTAAATAGTAACTGTAATGGCACATCCTGCTACAGAAATTTTAATTGCCAAAATTTTGTAGTGTCTAATACCCCTGCAGCTGTTTTCCAGGACTAGACTTTATGACTCACTATATAAATATTTTATCTGCACCATAAATATAGCTGCAGCTCTATGATGTTAGCTTTGGTCAAGTGCTTACTTTGGACCATCAAGAGGGCTGCGGAGACTGAATTGGTTTTGGCTCATCTATCTTTTTTCACTTTTCACCTCTCAGTCTGTCTTACTGTACCTCAGCGGCATGATGAGACAAACAATGTCCTGTGGAAACACAAACAGCCATAAGAAAGATTGTGAAAGAGAGTATTAATGTTTTCAGATGTGTCTGCAGCACAGGGGTTGATGTGTCATTAAGTTGCTGTCTCAGTCAGATTCAATTGTGCAAAGCTTGGACACATTCTGACTTCTCTGGTCTTGACGGATGATTTGTAAAATTCTGGGTTCTTCACTGTGTTTACTTTGGATAGCTGCAACTCACAGAGGCTTGATTGATGACTGTTCATTTTTTTTCTTTTTTCATTTTTTTTCGGGGGGGATGTCTCTGTGACCGCAGTTAGACCTTTTCTCCAGTGTGCATTTGTCTGTAAGGATTGTTCCTCTGCTTACCTAAGACATGCACTAATTACCTGGGTCTCTCATAATGGATGTCCTAATGTTTTATTTACCCGACGAGGCTTTAATCAGCTCCCCGATTTCCTCTGTTGTTACACACCTTACCTTGAAACATAGCCTGTGTGTATCCTCTTATCTGACGGTGCCCACTGTGCTCGCCAGCCGGCTGCCAACAGGAGAGCTGGAGGTGGCAGACAGGGTTGGGGAGGATATGTTGTGTGTATGTGTGTGTTACAATAAATGTGTAGATGTGTTTTCTACTGTGGCTTTGTATAATGCTCATTTATACATGCATGTGTTTGTGTGGGTGAGTGTTAATGTGTGTGACAGGTGTCAGCTCCTATGTCAGGGGTGAGGTTACACCCTCCCACCTCAGCCTAGGTGTTTGCAGAGGTTCGTATCAACTCAGCAAATGATAGGGCGAACACCTTTTACCCCTCCACACACACACACACACACATACAAACATACGCACAGAAGAACACACCCAACCCCCTAGATGTCATTAGCCTTTAAACTAACAGCAGGGCCCCAAGACAACTTGGGAAAATGGGGAGGGTCATGAGCACTTGTTTTTTAGCAGTGCATGCAAATGTAAGAATTGTGCATTTGATGCTGGGGTAGTAGTAATGACACAGACGGTAAGATGCCAACACAGATGACTCCTATTGCCAAAGATCTTTACAAAGTGATACATTTACTTGACATGCATCAGCTGTTTAGTAAATGAATATGTTGCCACTTGAATTAATAAGCAATGATGGCATTGAAAGGTGAGGTTACACCTTGAGTGTGTGTGTAGTTTTCGTTGGGGATGGGATCTGGTAAAGTTTACTTTGGTTCAATATAGGACATAAACAAGCAGTTTATTAATATGTATTAAAGTTTGCTATTTTTCAAGATTCGGATCATACTGTAGTGTGAGGAATATCAAAGGAATAGTTCAGTTTGTTGGGTTGTGTGAACCATTCATTCACAGTCAGTGTTACTTACAGCAAGACGGCAATCTATGCATAAAAATTCCATACAACCCCAGTTATCTTCCTAATGGCCACAGAGCCACGGTCCCAACTTTATATTGTGTGTGCTTAAAAAGTTAAAGTCGGTTTCTTTTCTGTTTGACTGGTTCTTCCCTTATGACCTAAAAGATGCTACAATAGTATTGTTTCCATCCTCTGTGATCTGTTAACGCCTTGTCTCAGTATAAACTCACTGAACAGTGCTGTGAACCAAGTCCAAACAAAAAACTGCATTTGGCAATAAGATTCAAGGTTTGTCATAGAAACCCCATTCTCATGCAGAGTGTGACGTATGATTTGTACTAAAACTTGTCGTTTGCAGTATAAACAGTCAGACAGGGGAGGTTAGTTTTGAGTGAGTTCCCAATGAGCTCCATGTACAGTCAGCGACATCATTCATACCCTAATATGGGCATAGCATGCACACATTGCAAACTGACAGCCTGTTGTGTCCAGTTCAAGTGTCTATATCCTGATAGGTCTTGTTCAGTTACAGTGTGTATACACACACCTCTGATACACCATGCTACCATTGTTAGACAGCAACAATGAAGATGGAGACCAACGGAAACATTCCTACCATTCTAAACTTACTTTAAATGGTTAAATACGATGCAAAACAAACAGTAGGGCAGTGTGTTTGCCATTTATTCTCTCTCCAGTTTACATTGACTGGATCTGGTTTGCTTGCTTATTTTTTGTGATGGAAGTCCTGAGCTGTGTCTTGTGCCGTTTTGAATGAGAGACTGAGAGTTATTCAGTTACTCACTGCAGAAGTTACTGCTGCTATTGATATTATTCCTCGGTGTGGGATTCAACCAACTGATGTGCAAACTCTCCACTCATTTTCTACCTCTGCACAGCCAACATTAAAACATCACATACATACAGATGTGATCTTACTGCTTATAGAAACTAGTCTTAAAATGTTGCATATAGATGCACAGTATGTATTCAACATTTACCTTTATAGAATTCAGATTTATTTCACGTGGTACAAAATGTGCATAATATGTATGGTGCAAATAAAACAGGTGTGTAAAATCATTGTCTAGCTCAAGCTCCAGGTGCCAAGATTTATTTTTTTATATATATATATATTCCCTTTCTAAACACTGGGGTCTCCTCTGGGAGTGATGTCACTGTTAGAATCTATTTACTTAAACGGTCTTTCTCTCACACATTCCTTCTCAGTGAGCCAGGCCTTGGGCTGCCAGTGGAGGACGTGAAGTCAAGCCAAGGAGCCAAGGCCACTGTCAGCTCGCAGTGGTTAGAATAACCCAGTAAATACTCCTGGGAAGTGGGCCGGGAATGGAGCCCTGGCAAGGAGGAGTGAGAGGTAAGATGGTGGAGGATTTTTTTTTTTTTACTGTGGTTAAATATGCAGAGAGTGTATGCTGTCAGTGTTTGATGTCCAGTCAGGTCTTTTTGCTCCAGCTCCATTATTGATTGTCAATATGGAAAACTTTAGAATTTAATTAATCATATTTTTTGTGTTTAAAGTCAGAATATACTGTTTTTTTAAGCTTTTTAGTGTGCACATAAGTTCAAGTTTTACTTTGTTACTTTTGCTTTCTCTGACTGTTATTAGATCACACAGTGCAACCCTTTTTTCAGTTGTCAGGTTGATACACATCCCACTGGCTGGATTGCATCTTGACAAACTGAACATTTGTATTTCACTGTAAACTGAAATACTGAAATCTAAACTGAACCTGTCTTCAGTAAACAGACTCTCCACAGAGACAATTCACGATCAAACGTCACTCATAATTTCAAAATCCCTCCTCTCTTTCTCATTGTGCTCGCTCGCCCCCTTCTCGCGGCCCCTGTGACTGTGTGTGTCTGACACGTGGGGAGGAAGGACACAATATCAGCTTTTCTAATTACTTATTGGTCATGATCAATTAGCAACATTTTAGGGCACTACGGTAACCTTGTATAAATACACTAGTGGAGTTCAACAGCCATCATGGTTGACAATTAAATTGGTCTGTCACTGCTGGGCCTTTCATTAATCTCAACTTGTCATTCTTGTTTATGCTGGTTATAATGGCTATGTGGGTGTGTGATAGACTTCAGTGTGTGTGTGTGTGCAGGAGGGGAGGTCAGATCAGAGCTGTGATGTGAGACAAGTTGGAAGTTGTGTGTGTATACATGTGTCACATGCCCATGTGTGTTTATTTGCATGAATTTCAACATGTGCGTGTGCAGGATGTGTATATTTTCTAAAAGTGCGTTATGTGGAAATCTTTTTAATCGCAACTGTCACGTTGAGGCCACTTGGCACCCTGAAGCGATTACCTCATGTGTCCTTGAGTATTTTCTAAATTGCTCAGAGATGTTTAGAGCCTCTCAAAATGACTTTCATAAGCACGCGTTAACGTGGCCATTTAGGCCATATGAGAAAATTCCCACTCACTTAAAGCCACCTTTACATTGATTGAATCAGGCAGAAAAGCTATTGTATGTTGCATTTAGTCTCAAATCTGCAATCCTCTCACCATTTCCCTGCAGATTTTCTTAAGTGCATATCTCAGTGCAACTTTAAGTTGGGCCATAACTGTTTAATTCACTTTTGATTGTTGGTTATTTTATTGGCAGTTTGGTTAACGGTGTGCTAATGGGATCACTTACTGAGTGATGCAGGCGGAGTGAAATAAAACACACACACATAGGTGCTGTGTGGAAAACAATAGCAAGGAAGACATACACAAAACACTCTCTTGTGCCACTGACCTTTTAACCTCTTCACTGTCTTCTGACCCTCCTGGTGTGCTTCCACACCCCCCCCCCCTCCTTTTGTCAAGACCGTGCTTTGGCATTGGTCACGAACCACCGCCTCTCCATCCCTCATTGTTTTTTACTGAGCGTATATATGACTGGAGATGAACAAAGGAGCGTGTGGGTGCTTGCAGGCAAACGGTCGGCCTGCGTTTTATTTACATATGACTGTCAGCACCTATATTGTAACTTGCCACCTTATTTACTGCTTTCACCAGTGATATGATGAGTGTGTATAAACACAAATGCATGTCTGTGAGTTTAATTAGAATTGGTTGGGAAACTTTTCGGCCATGTTAATTTAAAAGTTGTTGAGTTGCGTTTGCGTTTTGAACCAATACTTCCCTATAATTTTTCAATCAGTAAGAACAAATTATTGTTAATTATTGTTATTTTTCCACATTATCTTGTGATGTTTATGAGTAAATGTGGCTACTGAGCTAAACATGCACATAACTTGATATATTTGATGCAGAAATTAACCAAATACCTGATTCATTTTTATTGATGATGACATGAACTAGCAATATTTACTAACTAATTAAATATTGTTTTCATTTTGAGTCTTGCAAAATTCCTCACGTCTAGAAATGTTTGAAGCAATGCAAATTCATTTCAAAATGAAAGCAGATGCAAAAACAAAGAATTATTAGAATTTACAATACAGTTCGGTCAACATATGTTTTACTTGTGATTTACATAGTAAAAAATGTAAGATATTAAAATAATATTTTATTCACTAACATTAAGTTTTATATGTTTTTCAGTAACAAGAACATTTGCACATGACAGACTTCTTATTACTTACTTCAGTATCAGTCATTAGGTTGTTGGTGTGCACGCCCACGTATGCACACTAACGCATTAAGCCATAATTAGCAGTGTGTCCATGCTTGAATGGTTGTGTGTTGAGCAGTGGAGTGGACACTGAGGAGGAGGGAGGTGGGTCACGTTAGTGCCGACAGACTCCTCACTATCTGTGGGTGACTGGCATGTGGACCCAGAGGATGGAGGCAGTCTTTGCTAATTAGGGACCTCTAAAATTAAGAGCTGCACATGTCTGTTTATGTTAATGTGTGCCTGAGCTGACAGTTACATGCAGCAAGAGATCAGCCGTACATCTCCTTAATCAGTCAAGTATTATCAGTCAGTAATGCTCAATACACTCTGGGACTTGTGTTTTTAACTACATTTTATAACTTTTAACAATGCCCAAGGCCTGAGGCAGAACTCCTCACGTAAAAGTAGTTTGATTAAAAGGATGGATTACATTGTCCACTGAGGTAACAAGAATGCAGTTAATTCACTTACAGGGTTTAAAAAAGTGAGTAATTAAGTGAAAGCTAAAGCTGTTTTGTGACATTGTGTAACCTAGAGACACAAAATGAACACACAGCTGCCTGACATTCTGTGTTTTGTCCCTGCCTCCCTTCTCCGATACTAAACTCATCTGTCTCAGTTTATTTAAAAAACACTCCACATCTATATTCTTTACATAATTTGCCGTCAAGTGCTTTTTATTGGGAGGCAAAAAGTGGCTCTGAGTGGTCAAAAAAAGGCAGAAAATTGAACCTGTTCCAGCCACTTTGATGACAGATTAGCAATAACTTTGGGTGAAAAATGCAGATTTGCTATGAAAAAGCTTTAACTGTTGACATTAGGTGCAAATGCACTCTGTCCGAGGCCTGCGGACAGTATTTTAACTTTAAATGTGGACATTTGTCAAGTTATCCACAGAGGCATGGGAAACTCCACTTCTTAATTCTGACCAAAAATGCAGCACACATCTGCAATAAAAAAAAATAAAAATGCTTCTACATCGTTTCCATAAAAAAACAAATACATACACGTGCACTGTCATCCCCCAACCCCATCTGCAGGCACATCCTCGTCAGGGTCCCTGACTGGTAAATTAAAGGAGGTGATTAAAGTTCATATTTTACACTACCCCAGTCACATCTGCATGGCTGCAGGACAGGCCTGCAGCTCCCCGTGTGTGTCTGAGCTGCTGGTGTGTCTGTCTCTGTGAGGAGTTTGATGCATGAACACTACACTCACACATCCATGCATATACAAACACAACCAATGAGCTTGCATGTACACACATACTTACACCATCACCCTGTGCCTCCCTCCTCTCCATTGTTCCAGCTGAGTAAGACCAGGCCTGCACCATTTCACCTCAGGGTGCCTGCTGGGGTCAGGGGTCATGTGTAATGGCCCAGTGCATCTCTGTGCACAGTAAGCTGACTCCTGAAGCTGACACACTCCGCTACTCTGTTCCCCTCCTCCCCCACCAATACAAAGACAAGGGAGTGTGTGTAAGTTTATCAAAGATCGCCTTCAGAGTTTCATGTTGCTGAAGTACGAAGTGAGCCACGTGCCTATTGCCCAGTCATCAGTTATTTAAAGTTTAAAGCAACAGATGCTGTAAATCATATAGGGCAGAATTATTGAATCATAGATGACTCCGATGTTTCGATCCATGTTTAGGATTCAAACACTGACTTGTCCACTCTTTGCAGAATTAGTGTTTCTACGCCAATGACTCCAGTTCCAGTGATAGGAGTGAAGTTCATGCTGCATAGTTTGATGGGATATTTGCATTTGCTCAGTAATTTATAACTCTGTGTGTGCTTTTTTTATGAATGTGTGTGTTATTACACTGCGGTTGATGGTGGCAGTTAAAGAGTAGGGAAAGTGTCAGACTTTAGATGGAGAGCGAATGAATAATGGCCTCTGTAAAATTTGAATTATGGTTTGATACAACATTGGTTTAGCTTCCTCTTTATTTTTACACAAGGTCATGTCAGTTTTATTTTAAATATATGGCACTCCAAGAAATTGACTACTGTGGTCGAGATATGTGAAGGAAAAACCAGAGGGTGAATTTATCGGGATGATGTAAACAAGCATCCTAGCCTGGACAGCTATCCTATATATAAATAATCTATTCAAAGAATTAGTCTGGTCTCTGTGGATTTGAGATGTAATTCCACGGGGCAGTACCAACAGATGTCCTATTTTAGATATATGGTAACTATTGGTGCGATAGGGTGTTAGTCAAACTTTAGACAGTATTATCATACTGTGTAATATGTAAAAAAAGAAAAATGTATAAAACTTTGTTTTTGAATTGTTTTATTCAATGAAGATTTCAGGTAACATTGCAGCAGTTTGCACTACATTTGTGCACTTCTCTCTGGCTGTCATGTTGACTTTGGCTCATTCTCACCTTTTCAGACTCTTTCCTGTTTTCACCTGTGTTCAGCCTTGCTAATTGCACGAGTAGTACAAGAATGTATGAATACAACAGAGACTTGTAACAGCAGGCTGAGAGGTGAGACCTACACTGAATCAAGTCTTGTAATTAGACTATAATAAGAAAGGTGATGTTTCCCATTCAAAGTTGAATTAAAAATATTGTGGACACTTTGCATTATACAGGTTAATTTTATACTTTCTCTTGTCTTTTCAATACATAACAGAATTTCAGTTATATATATATATATATATATATATATATATAGGCCCTCAAAATACATCACCCCATTGGAAGTCTATGATAAACTGCTGAGTTGCTCTCAGTGTCAGGCTACAGCTGTGGCTATAGTGTTAATATTTGGGTTTCGCGATCCTTGAGATCTGGTGGCAGAGACGTTTTACAGTCAGCAGATGTATTCAAATGATTTGTTTTCTGTTAAAACACTAACAATTTGCTAATTTGGAGAAAATCAAACATCTAATAGAAACTGAACTATATTATTTTTCTATTTATATAATAAAATTGTATAACCAATTATTGTCATGGCACCCCCATGGTGACCAGCATACTGCATTTCTCGAAGCCACCTATGGTTAGTTTAATAATAAAACAAACATGGAGACTAACAATCCGCATAAGTCTCACACACTTAAAACCAAGGATTAGTTTGTGTGTGCACATGTGTGTGTGAGGTAGCGAGCTAGCTAAGTGACGCAGTGATGTCATGTTCTTGTGTTTTCACATGGGAACCTGATAGCTCTGAACAATCCAAGGCGAGCAATTTTTGGCTCAAGCGCACATGACATAACAGAGAGATAATTGTAGACTTTGTGTCCACGGACCCTCCAGAGATCCGGAGGATCAAACCCTCTAGGGTTTCAGACACTTTGATGATGCGTTAATGCCTGGAAAAACATTTACCGCCTCAGAGATCACAGATGGAATGATGTAAATGTAATGCAGTTCAAGTTAACTGCCCCCTGATATCAGGAGATGATGTAAAGTTTAGGTTTAGATATTTTGTCTCAACTGTTGCCAAGGTGTTGACTGTAAAATGCTTTCCCATTGTACTCCACTTTCACACCTTTGACCTACGGAATCAACATGATACATGTCAATGAGTTACATTATATAGTAATGAGAACTCCACTGTATAGTGACCAGTTCTGCTGAAGTCAAGTTCCGAATGAAGATTTGTTTGGACAGGAGTTAACATTAAGTTAACAGTAATTACAGGGTTAAATTGACCATTGTTGGAGCACATTTACTCTTGTACTCATCCAAGTCCTGTATTTGTACAGACAGGGGTTGAGTCACTCACCTGTTGAAAACTGCCCAACGTGTCTATACAATATATTTTTATTCTAGGCGATTATGACAAAAATTCTTAACCTTCATGTTTCTCACCTTTACGGGGGGAAAGCAGTGCCTCTGCCTTTTTACAAGAAGAATAAAAAAAACGATTTTTTAAGAGACCAGTTGCCTCGAAGCGAAACAGGAATACCTTCAGCATCGTAAAGTGTCTCTGAAAGATGTGGGGATGAGAGATGTGTGATTTTAAAGCTGTGTTTAAAACTTAACTGTTATCTTTATATTACTTGACACCTGGCATTAATGACAGGCTGTGGCAGCTAACGTTTTTACAGTAGAACCTTCCATGCATGCCATTATCAATAATCAGCAGCAATGTTTACATATACATCAAACGTATATTCTATATGCACGTACACAACTCAGTAACATGTCGGGGATAAGTGAAGAGCTTTGTGCCAGCCATGCTGACATATAAACAGATGAATCCCAGAATTCATTTCTTCTCCTTCACACCAGCATCCTCATGAGCTTTGTTGTACTCGTCAGTCCTGCTGGACTGTGTTACTCCTGCTGACTGTAATGGATGCAGTAAAGCTTGACCAAGAGCTTATTTTGATTAACTCATTCTGTTCCAAGTTATTGGATGTAATTTGTTTGTTTCAACTAAACACTTGCACACGCTGCAGTACACAGTGGATACTGCTAAAGTATTCACAATGCAACACATATTATTTTGAGTTTTGCATATCTTTTAACCAGCTGTTGGTGCTTTCAGCTTTATTTTTTAATCTTTATTGTTACATTTACTAATAAATATGCAACTAATGATGAAAACTTATCTGAATCATGAACATTTGTTTATATCAAATCAAACTTGAGTTAATAATTCCATAAATAGCTCCACTAACATCTGTTGTTTGTCCCCCACTTTTTCCAGGGCCTGGATAGTTGATAATGTGTGTTACAGTAGTTGTGTACACAGAAACACAGTGCGAGTGTGTCAGGGAAAGTCTTAGTTGAGTTAATATAATCTTTATGACTACAAGTATCTTAGAGTGAGATATGTGATATTACTTATTCCAGCAGGCAGACTGTGTGTGTCTCATGTTATCTGTCCGTGTAGGAGTTCAGGCCGTTCACTCTGATTTATGGCTCTGGGGGTCTAACTGTGTATATTTACAGTCTCATGACCTGAAAATGACACCCGCTGAGCTGAACAAGAAGGGGAGAGAGGACCAGAGAGGGTCACGGACTGTAGCACACACAAACATACACAGACAAGCACGTTAAATGTGTTTTTGTCTGATACATCCACACAGGGGAATATACATCTATACTGTGGCATGAGGTAAAAACGCGATTCTTAAAATCATGTTTTTTTTGTCTTTATACCAGATTTCTGCCCTCATATGTGTTTTCGGGCTTGATGTAAAGTATTCTGGGAAATGTAGGCCATTTCTTTCTGAGCGATCCTGGGAAAAGTGGCAACTGCAACACAAATATTATAGAGTGAAATGGTGGATAAGAAAATGGCATAGTGACAGCTGCATGTTTGCAGAGCGCAGCACCAAGAGGTGACGGCGGTGTGGATTGACACCCCAGCTTCAGATTATTTCAGGCTTGTATCCAGAGATGCAAATGGTCTTTGGCAATATGTACAGTTCACATGGGCTGGCCTAAACCGCGGCTCATAGTTTGTACCTTCACAGTGTGGTGCTAAAACGTCTGAGGGGCAGTGTGTGCATGTGTGTGTGTGTGTGTACATGTGTGTGTGTGTGTGTGTGTGCATGTGTGTGTGTGTGTGTGTGTGTGTGTGGTGATTTGCATGTCTTTGTGAAACTCTACCAGGATAATGGAACAGGCTTATCTTTCTCCCCGATTGCACAGTTGTTTTATTAGTTCTAACTGAAACACTGGCCCACCTGTGCCTACCATCCTTCACAGTTATTTTAAGCATTCTAAGATCTTATTCTCACTGGGATGGTTGCCAGGTTTTACAGCCAAAACTGAACATTAGGTTCATTTCTTGCAGCTGAAAATAACTGCAAGTCTCAGAATGTAATAATGTGCAGGTCAATGAGATATAAGACTGATATTGATTCTCTGATTTCATTCTTTCCAAAATGTTGAACTACTCCTTTAACTCCTAATGTTTTCTCTTTCTCGCTCCCTCTCTGTGTTTGGAGTTTGGAGCACTCCGATTGGCCAGCTCAGCAGGAATAAACGCTGTGAAGCTGGGCTCAGAGAAGGGGTCGCTGTGTTTTATGAGCCATTAAAGTTTTATTCATCCCTGCACCGAGGCAGCCTTCGGCCACGGGGTCACCATGCTTTAAATAAACTCCCATCATTCCTCTCCCCCCTCCACCACCTCCCCAATATCTGCCTTCCCACCCCACCTCCCAAACCCTTCCACCCACAGACTTAATGGACTGTTTATTGTTTGATGTTTGAGTCCGACTTCATCATTTTTTCCCTCTCTCGCTCTCTCTCTCTCTCTGTTTTTCGCCCTCCACTTGTGTTCAGCGGTGTGGAGGTTTGAGTGATGTGGTCTGTCTGCATATATGTGCAGGATGTGTTGATACATTTTGCGTGTGAGTCCATGTGTAGACTACATACATGCAGAACATTTGTAAATTCCATCATGTTTTGTCTTCATCAGCTCTTCCCTCTGCTCTAACAAATAAGTCTGAAGCCTTGTATGTTATTCCTCTGCAACACAGAGCTTAAGTGTTCTCAAAAACTATTACAAACGCATCATGGAGCCATGCTGTGGCCCTGATGGACATATTTCTTCATTACTATCATCTCAACCACTGTACTTTATAATGAGTCATTCCATTAACACAGTAAATACATTATACTACCTGTACTCCTGTGAACTGTGGAAAGGATTTCCTGTTTCCATGCTGCTCCTGTCACCTAGCAACCTTGACAGCTGCAGCTGATACAGTGATTTAAATGTTTAATCTTTGGCACAAATTCCACTTGTTGAGTCCGCTGTATTCTCTTACAACCATCTTGTGTGCAATGAATTCTGGGATAGATCAGGTTGCAAAGGATCCACCTGTTGCATCTTTTGCTATCATGGAAAAGGTCAGTAGTATATTTCCAGTCCTTGGAAACAACCACTGTGTATGTATTGACCACTTACATGATATATGTATTGTTGGGGGTGGGACTTGTTACCATAATAATAATAATATAACCAAAAATAAAGGGGCAGAAATTTCTCTCTGCCTAACTTTAACCAGTAGTTTATAATGTCAAATGCCAAGCAAAAAAAAAAAACTCTATGACCTATTGTACATGTATGTCCTCAGTTGGATCAAATAATAATTAATCCAGTAGGATGCACTAAGGTCGTGCTCAGACAGGCATTAACACAGTGTGAAAACTGTGTGAACACTCACTGTGTTGATGTAGTGGGGTGTCACAGCAGAGGAGTACGACCAAAAAAAAGAAAAGAAAGAAGGGTTGTCTGGCACAGAAATTAATCTTAGCTAAAGTTTTTTCAAGCATGCAGTGCAGCATCATCTGGCAGGCTGCCACACCATCCTGTCAGATACATGCAAGCACCCATTCCTGCCAGATTCCTTTTTAATGTGAGCGCCGTGTTCCTACTGTTTACCTCATGATCATTAAAGTAATTGTCATTGTCATAACTTTCCACTGTTGTAAAATCTGGTGTGATAGTATTATAAACCAGCGCTGTGCAGAGGTTTTGGCATCTGATAAACATTGTCCCGTCTATTAATCAAAGTGGACTTCCTGGATCATACCTGCAGCTACACACCTCCCTCATACCACCACTTATTTTGTTCTTTTTCAGTCTAGATGCTCATTTCTTTTCTTGGGATTTGTTGACAATATGCTGATCCTTATACTTTAAAGATACGATAGTTCATCAGCCTGCAGCATGTGAAGCTCTTTTTCAGCTGTGGGTGACAGAGTGATAGAGGACATATTTGTGAGAGGAGAGCAGGAGAGTTTGCAGAGTTCCTTTGCAAGTTGTGTTACAGCTGACCCTGTACTCAACTTTGACCCCTGACCCTGCCAGAGATCTGTCATGAGAGGGAGCTGCTTAACACAAAATGGAGCCTGGTTCAAGAGTCAGAGAGAGGGAGAGAGAGAGAGACATAGAGAGAGAGGGAGAGAGAGCTTTACCGCACACAGAGGACTCATTTATCCTCTCTCTCACTTGACTGCAGTTTTTTTCTTCCTCTCCTTTGCTTTCTCTTTTGTTTTCACTGCACGGACACCGTTGCCCTTTCTTCCTATACATCCCTTGTGTTTCCCTCTTTCTGTCCTCGCCCCCCCCCCCCTCATCCCCCCTCCTCATCTTCTCACCCTCGTCTGGTTTGATTTTTGGACAACAGCATGCCATCATCATCATCAGCGGCCACTGCCACCACAGGTATGGATTCATGGCGGCAAGGACCAGCAGGATTCTAGGAGGGAATTTGTGAGACGAGGCTTTAATGAGAACAAGGCCTCGTCGGCTGGAGAGAAATGTATGCTAATGATATGCACACACCAAAAGGACCCTGGGTAGGCAAGGCAGGCGCTGGCCGAGCTCCCGCTGAGCTCTGAGGAAGATGAGCGGCTCAGGTCAGAAGAATGGCAACAAAACACCTCCTCCTCCTTTTCTTCGCCTTTTCTTTTCCTCCATCCTGCGTCTACGAGGGCACAGAAAAATGCAAACTGGTTAACATCTAATCTGAATCCAATATAATCTGAGAGATGAGGTTGTTGTGTGGTTACAGAGTGTGTGTGTGTGTGTGTGTGTGTGTGTGTGTGTGTTTTTAGTTCTTGGACTGCTGTTGCTAGGTAGATTTATTTGTTGTTTTTTCCCCCTGTTATTCATCTCTGTAAGCACTTTGACACTGTGGGATAAATTAGCCGGAGATTAAACACATCTGTGTTTTACATCCTGACTTTCCAGACATTTAACTGTCATAAATTATGAGAGAAAAGATAAAAATAGAAATGGAGCTCAGGAGAAAATAGTGCCCAGTAATTGTGTTTGTTAATAGAGAATATTTGACATCAATTTGTTTTGACACATGATGTGGTAATTGAACCTCACAACAACAAGAACTAATAATTACAGTGTAGTAATCTGCACAAATATGTGGGTGAAATTACTGCCATTTTAAATCTGCAATAAATGGAAAGACAGATGTGATTGGAAGATATACACATTTACAGCTAATTGTATTTTTATCTAAATAAGTATTTTCTGGTAATATTGGATTCTATACTATTATAACTATTTAA
Source organism: Parambassis ranga (assembly GCF_900634625.1). NCBI lineage: Eukaryota > Metazoa > Chordata > Actinopteri > Ambassidae > Parambassis > Parambassis ranga. The sequence continues at coordinate 6,930,984 of NC_041035.1, forward strand.
AAGGTTTCATATTTTATCAGACTTGTGTGTTAACACTTTTTTAAATAATTGTATTTAAAAGGCAAATAATCTATTTCTAAATTTCTATTTCCTAACGTGTAAAAATAAATATTAAAGTAAAAAATACGTATATAAAAATGTCACTTTTTTATTTCAGATTAAGCTCGAATTTTCTTCAATTTACCTCTTTAATACCTCTTTAATATATATAATTTTTACAAAGCAATGAAATATTTATCACGTTAATATTTAGTTCAGATCAAAACGTGTATTACTTATTTAAATATTTGTATCTCTCTGTAAATGTCTAGTTCACTTGTTGCTAGTCTGAACTCATATTTATTTTCTACATATTAAAAAAAATCAACATCAACGACATCAGCCTCAGAGTTTGGCCGCTGCTTCCTCCCTCTCGTCTCACCCTCCTCGCCTCCTGCTTTGCTCGGAGCATCGCTCCTGCAGGAATTATGCACCGTTAACTGGCCTGTGTGATCAGACTGCCGCTGCAAGAAAAAAAAAGAAACGAATAAAGGATGAGGCGAGACGTCGGCACGGCGGGCTTGATTGCGTTAACTAGAGTTGGTTAAATGCGCCACAGACAGAACAACCGCATCAGAAATGGAAACCTCTTCTTTTTTTTTACACCGTCGCCTTCGGGTCTAAATAAACAAGAGTACGCGAAGGAGAGGGAGGAAAAAAATCCATCGAGTCTTGAGAAGAAAATGAGAGTGGCACCTGATGATGTCGACTTTGACACGTGTTAATTGCTGCTCAGCTCTCCTCATCAGGGAGTCTCAAATTATTTTAGCGCTCCGGGCCACAACGCCTTGTTTGCTTTGCTGAGGAGGAGAGAGAGCGAACTTCAAATGGTGAGGAACAAATGGCCTGGGCGGGATTATTTCATGGAAAATATCCTGATGAATAAATACCGAAAATTATTATTAACACAAGCACGTTATACATATTTTGAAATAAACACAAAATATATATAACAAAAAAATTAAGGAAAAATAATTTACATTATTAACAGGAAACGTGTGAATGCGTCATGGCTCTTTTATTCCCAATCAGGATTTCACGTCTTGGTAAATATTGACATTTTATTTCATGCATCTGAATGTCAGCTCCATCTCTCTGGTAATCAAACATCTTGAGTAAAACATTGTCTCTATGGCTAAATCAATAACATGTTCACAATCAATAATAAAACATCATCGATAGATACAATTGACAAATCTGCTCCTTTCAAGCAAATGTGACTTAAATCAGATTTATTCTCAATAAAAATCTCTTTATTCTTATGTGATTATGTTCCAGTGTGTGACTTGAATCTGCTCCTGCATCTTCAGCCTTCACAGCTGCTTCACAGTGTCAGAGCAGCTCAGAGCACCAACCCTCCTCCTCCTCACTGCTAGATTACTTGTTACCTGTTGGCATGTATTTATATGGCCTTGCATGGTGAATTATAAAGCCTTTGTTATTGCCCCGGCTTGGGGTTGACCACTTGTTTATGACACCAGTAATGGTGGTAATTGTTATTGTTGAGATTACCTGTCAAGAGGACCGAGGCAGCGGGCTCGGAGAAGGCGTTGCTTTCTTGACAAGGGGTGACAGGAGTGGGGACGAGGACGGGGTGTGGGGGGTAGAGAGATTGGGGAATGGGGATGAGAGGGGAGGGTGGGAGGCCAGAACGCCCTGATGACTTCTCCACTGATAATCAGCCACTGCGGCCTGTGGGATAATTCAGCTGTCAATGCCACCTAGCAGGGCCCAGCATCAGCCGGCCGACCCCAGCTGGCGTCATTCATTTGGACCAAAGATGGGGATGGAGAGTGTGAGGAGGGGGTGAAGGGATGCAGGGAAGGAGGAGGAGAGGGGACGGTGCCTCCATCTCATATCAAAGTTAAACACAGTCAGTTGAAGGCATCAGGAAACTTGTTGGAGAACAGAAGAGGAATATGTGTCAAATGTATCAGATTCTTAAACGTACACAAGAAGTATATTCTTTACTCAAACCTTACCTTAATTATCAGAGATTAATGGCTTTCATTAAGGGTAAAACTACCTGGCTGTTATAGGCTTACAATATACAGCAGATCCTCTACAATATGTCACATGATCTGCCAAAAGGTTGCCGTAATTTCTCTTACATACACAAAACACAAAAATAACCAAATGACTCAAAATTGATCCACTACAACAAGTTCAAAGTTTAATTATGTAAGCATTAATTGCACTTAACATAAATTGTGGAGAAATTGAACACCTATTTGTGGCCTTTTAAGGTCCTGATTCCTCCTGTGTCTCGTTGTCTTCCTGAACACGTGTGCATCATAAAGAGGCCAGCAGCAGCTAAAATGGCAGGCAAATCACTTTTCGAATGGTTTTGGAGCAGCTATCAGTGTCATCCCTGAAAGGCTGTCTTCATCAATGATACTATAGCTGATATGGAGTGAGGGTGGAGGTGGTGGAGGTGGGTTTGGGAGGGCGGTGGAGGGGGTTTCCTATCTGTCATTAGAATCTTTTGCAGTTTAAGGGCTGAGAGCTGCTGAGAAACTGTCAAAGATTTGGACAGCTGAACTCCCCCGGTGGAGAACGCAGAGCTGTTCTCTATCTGTATTCCACTGTGGCAACACGCAGGGTTGTAACGCTGCGCCACTGCTGTTCCACTGGGATAATGTCACTGAGGAAATAGTGCCAGAAAATTGTCTGCACCATATTTTTTTCTCTCTCTTATGCAGAGTTTGAAGGTTTTTTCTTATGAAAATACAGATTTTGTTCTAGTTTTTCATCACTTCTCAGAAACATTGCACTGTTTCCACCTAATTCATTCAGCCACTGTCCACACTGACTTACATATAGATGTAAATATACATTTAATAAATTATGCATTCTACTTTTTCACACGGTGTGAAAATGTTCTGTTTTTTTGTCATTTTGTTAAAAATTTGATGTGTGTTCATTTAAAATGTGTGATGCTAAACGTTTGAAGCCCATATAGCCATCAACATGTGACCTATATTTCATCTGGACCATTATTTTCATAACACCGCCTGTGTAATTCTGTTTTCCCTCCACCACTTTACAAGTATAAAGTGCAGAGTGTTACAGAGTGTGGTAATTTTACTACATGTGTCAGAATGGAAAATAAACATCAAAAGAACTTTTTTTCATGATTTACAAGAAACCTGTTTTGCAACCTTTGACTGGACTTTTACTTTTTATTAATTTGTTGCTCAATAAATCTGTTTCTTCACTTGAAAGGAATTCTCTTTGCTTTTAATCACTCTTGTTTATCCGTCTTATTGTCTCAGGCCATAAATCAAGAGCAATAGCTCCATATCTTCATTTTGCATCTTCACTGTTTTATTGCTGCATCTTAATACTTTGGCTGGTTGACAAAATGGAACATCATCGTCCTCATCATCACCACCGCCGCCACCACCACCATCATCATCATCATCACAACTTTACCAAGGAATTTATATTAACGCAATCTCTGCTCGATATTAAAATAAAGCACAATCTCATTTCTTATTCAAATGATAGCATTAGGCGCATATGCATTTATCACCAGATACAGGAGTGAGGTTATAAACAATGCCATTCATTATCTGGCCCAGATGCAGCGATTGTTGATTAAAGGGCTCTGAATATAACAGCCACACACACACACTCACACACTTAACACACACACACAGATGGGTGGACATTAGGAAAAGAGAGAGGCCATCTGAATAGGCTGGAGGGACATTAACGGCAACAATGATTGATATTTGCCGCACAGGCTTTTTAATGGTATTGTTATTCCTCAGAGTTATACCCCGTCCTCCCCACGTCTCGTCTCACAGATAAATGGAGGTGTAATAATGAATAGAAATTATCCTGATTATTTTGGTGGAGGTGGGAGAGCAAGTAAGGAGGGGTGGATGCAAAATCAAAGCTTAAAGCTTCGTCAACAGTGGATTATTTTAGTGTTTAGAGAACATTTTGGTAAAGAAGGAATATAAAAAGGGAAAGGCTGCAAAATCAATATTAAAATGATAATATATATTAGCATCAAAGCTTTTTTAGGGGTGCAAAAATATATTTTTTTTGACAAACAGCATGAAACAAGTATTTGTTTCTGCATATGAGTGCATGCTCCTTATAGACTTTTTCCTAAATTTAGAATCAAATATTAATAGTACAATAAAACATACTATATTAATGAATATTTCGTAATAATTTGCTTCACTGCAGTGCCACAGTATATCGCAATACATTGAATGTTAAGTATGTATATTATGATATGTGATATTGCCAGATTCTTGCCATTATTATTAGTTATTGAATTAGTATTTATATATTTTGATGATCAATTATTATGTTTTAAAGGCTGTAATTTTGTTCCAGATATACTGAAGCATGTGTTTGACATAACTAAATATTTGTATTCTAATCATTGAGTCTTAGACTGTTGCCCTGTTAACTTTGCCCATTTTTATTCATATTTAAAAATAAGTATTAAACATTTTTACAAATCAAATGCCAAAAGACAATATATTTGTATATTAGACCAGTATGGTTTGTTTTATTGGGTCTCTAGTAAAGCTGCAGATTTTCCTCATTTTAGTTTAACGGGCACTAAACTGTCCAGAAGCAGCAGTCATAACTAAACCCAAACTAGTCTCCTACGCTCTGTTGAAGCTGCGCTTTGCTGTGAAAAACTGTAATATTAATTAGTTGTGTTGTCTTAAGAGCTTGCTGAGTGTTGATCGTGTGAACAGCTGAGGTGGACATCGCCAAAACACATTATTTGATGTGAGAGGCCAGCTTGTCCAAAGCAGTTGTGTTTATTACACACTCCTCTGGCACCTGCTGTAGTGAGTCAGCCTGCCAGGACACACACACACACACACACACACATAGGCACACTCTTTCCAGAATCTCTCCATTTTAACCTCTTTCTTCCCAGATGATGGTCATTATCACTTTTCAATTACATTTGAAGGACTCAGCTGCAGTTTGAGCTGCACTGGTGAAAATATGCAACCAGCCACTCTGAACCCAACATTTAAACTCACATTATCACCTGTAGAAATGTATTCAAAATGCATTATTACAGTCCAATTACATTTTGTATGTGTGTCAGTTTGACAGATCTTAATGTGATGGTTTTTTTATTATAATGATTTATGTAGAATAAGGCAACACAATGGCCCACAGTAGACGTTACTTTTTCCCCTGTTTGTCTTTTGGGCAGAAAAGTGTGCTGAAGGTTACACACAGACTGGGTGTTGACTCTGAATGGACATTTTTGTCTCGCTGCTTGTTACTTGTGGCTGTCACCTGTTGTCTGTTGCCTCTATATTTTCATTCCTTTCCTCTTGTTTCTTCCCCTCTCTCTTTTTGTATTTCACTTGCTCGGACATTTTTCTTTTCTAGCTTGAAGAAACAATTGAATTGACGTTCTTCTAGCTTTGCTTTTTATTAACAGACAGAGTGTGATAGTATTTATCATCATTTTGTATACTCCAACTTCCTCCCATATCACCAAACTGTGTGCCTGGCCAATACATTTCTTATCTGGAGAGAGATTTCCTGTATACTGCTTGATACTTTTCTCTTATTCATCCACCCCACTATGAAATCCTTACTGTCCTTCTCACTCTACTGTGCATTATCCAGTCCCTCCTTTCTTTCTTTCCTCTCCTAGGGTGCAATGTTGTGATGCCTTCCTCCACCATCTCCCCCTCCACACCGCACACCGCCATCCTTCCACTCGTTCAGTAATCAGGGCCAGATGGAGGCAGAGATGGAGTGATGCAGGGAGGGAGGATTGGGTTTGGTCCTAGCAGTGTCTTAGAACGTGGGGAGCTGTCAGCCCTGCAGGGAGAGAGGAATTCTCCAGCAATAAAATAGGGATTTATCACCACTCTACCACAGAGAGAGAGGAGGGAGATGGAGGGAGAGGGTGTGAGGCAGAGAAAGGGACGAAGAGATCAAGAAAGTCAGACAGAGGAGGGTGACGTGGGAGAGAAAAGAACGGAGAGGGTCAGAGAGAGAAACCCGCAGAGGGATAAAGAGAGAGACAAGAAAACTGATAGAAGACTCTTCATCATCGTAACGCTTCAGACAGATGGAGGTTGAAGGAAGGAACATGCAGGATGATAGACTGAGTTTGCCACTGGAAAAGACCTGGAAGGAGGACAAAGCCAAAAGACAAGAGAGGAACAGAAATTGAGAGAGACAGTTGTGTGATGACACCCGCAGCTCATCTGCTCAGTTCCTAGCGGGCTGACAATTCCTCTCCCACCATCTGTAGCATCCAGAGAGATGAGAGTCTGTGCAGGAAGTAATGCCCACTTGTGTTCAAGGGATGGAGTATTAAGCAAAAAGAGTCGACCTCCCCTACTGGGCCAAATGAACCTGCTAAAATAACCACTCTCCACAATCGGCTGTGTAATTGAAACCAGAATGTGCAGGATTTGATAAATTGCTTGACCCTGCAGGAATGTTAAGGTCATAAATTTTTAGTGCATTTTGGCGGTGCTGAGATGTGCAGAGGTGTATGTTGAGAGCATGACCGCTGGTGTGTATGTGTGCTTGAGAATCACAGAGAATGGCTGGCTGTGTGTGTGTCGTTATTTCAAAATATAATGGCTTTCCAGAGTTTGTCGAGGCAGTGAGACACAAACGCTTTGTGCACAGTATATGAAGACTTAACCATGCATATGTGTACTGATAAATGCAAATTATACCACACACACACACACTGCTCAAATTGTGCTTGCATTCAAAATCTTTGGAACAGATAGCCTACCTGAGACCATTTAAATAGTCTTTTTAAGATAAAAAAAAAAAAACATATGCACTACCGTTCAAAAATTTGGGGTAACTTGGAAATGTTTTTTTTCAATGAAGATAACATTAAAGTAATCAAACATACAGCCTAGAAATTGTTAATGTGGTAAATGAAAATTTTAGTTAGAAAAAAGCTGATTTTTAATGGAATATATTCAAAGCTATACAGAGGCCCTTTTCCAGCAGCCATCATTTCTATGCTCTAATGGTACATTGTGTTGGCTAATCCTGTTAAAAAGGCTAATCGATGATTAGAAAACTCCTGTGAAATTATGTTAGCACAGCTGAACTGTTATGCTGATCAGAAAAGCTGTAGAACTGGTCTGGTGACCCCAAACCTTTGAACGGTAGTGTATTCTTTTTTAACATTGATAGTTAATCCAACATTAGTAAAGGATCATTTTACAGTTCAAAACATTTTCCTTTTCATGTCTCAAGTGAACAGCTGATTTAGATAATTCTAAGGCAGCTCCCATTCTTTCACATGTTGTGTTTGTAGCTGGCAAACATTACTCTGCTCATGTCTTTAAAATAAAACAGATTGTCATAATTTTTTAAAATGAATATCAGACTGTAGTGAATGCTGTAACTCTTCACTTGTCAGCTCTTGTATGTATGTAAATGTAAAGATGAAAAGTGTGATCGCAGCGAACCAAACCTCTGCATTCTCACCCAATTTCCTACTAAAATTCATACATTACATCTGTGCTTATCTCACAGTTTGTTAACTGTGATTTACACACAGTGTGTGATTGGTACCTGGGAGCAGGCTACCAAAAAAATGCTGGAGGCTGTTATTGGCATCCAGGTGGTTATAGATTAGGCACCAGCACCAAATTGAGAGCAAACTTCTCTGCCATTTTCTTGGTTACCATGGTAACGAATTTTATCCAGATCAACAGCTTTTGCATGCACTTTATATTAACATGAACACAGGATCCTGTCGCCTCCATTTATCCACAACTGCTGTCATTTTCATGGTCAGGAGGAAAAAGAAGGTTCTCCAGAACATGCTTGAAGCTTTTAATGATGTTAATAAAAAGTGTAATCTGGTCCCATTTTAGCTGTAAGGAATGTAGTTTCTAAAGGATGTGGTTGTACCTATAAAGTGTTGATCACATCAAATGCAGAGCTATTTAATCTCTACCTGTTCCAAACAGCAAAGGAGAGGAAAGGACTGTGCTGTTGTGTAGAAGAGTGAAATAACAATACGTGTCTTATCAGACATTCATGGTGCTCAGCAGAAACATTTGTCATCTTGCATGTCATTATCTTATGTTTGCAGGTTGTGGTAGCTGCTCTTCGACAATCAAAAATATTTGAACCATAATTTAGCTAATCTTAACTTAACTAATCCTTCTCAGGTGTCTTGAAAAAGCGGATTGCATTAAGATTATCTGACCAAAAGTGACAAACCTTGTCTATCTCAGCAGCTGAGCGCCAAACAAAGCATTGAACTCGGTTCCACAAGCCAACATCTGCACCAGATTCTTTAACCTCATCCAACCCACACTAAAACAAGACCACACAAAGACACACAAAAGGTGGGAGCAGCAGAGGCCAAGGAGAAAACCCATCTATCGCTGCCAAGCTGATCAGTTAATGTGATTGTAAAATAATTGCTATAAAGTCCACATTGCGACAATTCTACAACAGAACCAACAGCAACAAAGCCCGAATTCATTAAACAGCCTGGTGCTCATATTCACTGCATGTATATATGAAGTAACCCCATTGTGTATGTATGTAAGTCAGCAGTGCCGAGGACGTGGAGAGTGCAGCCAGGACCAGAGGGCATGGAGAGGTCACTACAATGTAAACAGAGACCTCTGCACGATTTACGGTGTTTTCTGGCTGCTAAGATGAAGGGTCTGCACATTCTCACAATCATAATTGCTTTTTGCAGCTTTTCAATCAACCTGACTTTGGTGGACATTGTTTTTGTATTTTTTTCACCTCTCATTTTTTCCGCCTTGTCATCACGGAGGCTGCTCTGTGTGTCAGTAGCTTCCCCTGCATAGCTGTGACACAACTTTAAACGTAAGCAAAAGTCCAAAACCTTCAAAATCTTTTTTTGTTTTTTCTTCTCTTTTCGTAATTGGGAGCAGATTTTTGCTTCTTTTTCTCCCTCTATTTCTCTTGAAAGCCTGACACTGGCCACTCTGGCTGACTGAAAAGGGGGAAACCCAGTCACACATGTGGACATCTGGTTGGACATGGAGAGCATGGCGCTCTGCAGCGTTTAAACCCCCCCTCCCCATCGCCTGTTGACAGTCGTTACCTGTGCCCCGACAGGCCCTCGCTGCCCCACGATAAAACGACCTCTGTCCAGAGCCAGACGCATAAATATTTCTCTTTCTATTTTCCAAAATAGCTTTTAATTTTACAAGTTTTATGGCCCTAATATTAAGTGCATATGTTTTACAAGACACCGTGTCCTCTCCCTCACCCCTTCACGATTGAGTTTTTTTTCTTTCGTCTTCTAAAGAAGGGAAGAAAAGTAAAAAGCATAAAAAAGGGGGGAAAGGTGAGCCAGAGAGGGATTTTTCTGCATATTTTTTCTAAAGATCCACATGTTCAACCTGAACGCTTGGAGTTAATTGCCAGGAGACTTCCTCACCTGTCTGCATAACAAAGGTAGAAATGATAATAATTTTGCACCATCCAGTCACCAAAAAGCAGTGTGGCTTTACTGGCATTAATTATACTGAATAAAATTGCATATACATCTAAGCAGCAACCTAAAATGCTAGTCAAAGAGTTTTTTTCTTTCCATTTCAAACGACTATCCTTAGCCTCCTCATGACCTCGTTTTCTTTCTGTCTCTCTCCATCTCCTCAACCTCACCCACATGTGTTTCAGTGACCAGCTACAGCATAAAGCTCTAATTCATCTTTCATGGAACAGATATTTAAATTTCATCAACATATGTGGCCAAACAGCCTGAACCCAGGCTCATTTCACTTGAAAAGGAGCACCATCTGAGAAAATAATAGGATCAAAATACACTTTACGTTTAATGAAAAGTTTATTTATTGGCCTTTCATGATATAATTCAACAGTGCACGCATCATAATATAAAGAAAACAGATTTCTGTATTCCGGCAATGCTTTGGACAGAGACACATAAATAATGGATAACATCCGAAAGTTCAGTGTTTCATGTAAAAAAAAAAAAATAATTATGGACTATTTCAGAAAAAGATTAAGTTGTGGCTTCAAGTTAATATTTAAGCCAGGAAAATATTTCTCATGTGTGTTTTGATGTTTGGTGTTTACAGTTTAGGACAATGTGTCTGCTGCCTACGCAGCCAAACAGTGTTACAAGCAACATTCAGACAACAATGAAGTAAACCAAATGTGTAAAATATGGAATATGTTGCAAATTGCATTTAAGGACACGTAATCTGTAAAACCTCCTTCATCCTTTTAGAAGCAGGCCTACCCTAACTCCCATTGAACTGGTGGTAAACAGCTCTACAGTACACGTGTCCCTCCTTAAGACATCCCAATTTCATAAGTGCAAAACAGACATCTCCACCAGCGTAGCATTGTCTCAGATGAAATATCCCACAATAAATCCCTCTGAGTATATCTCGGGCGTGCTTGCATCACGCCGTCCGCTGTGCTCAGATTTAGCTCCACTGGTGACATGAGTTACGACACTCTGCCTCAAACCACCTTGCGAGGATTTATCACTGTGGCATACAACTCTGAATGGAGAAATACGTGGATGGAAGGAGAGAATTGTGGGGAAAAAAGGGCGGAAAGCATGAAAATTGATCCATTTTTGCATTGGGACAGAGATGTTTTTCGATGAAGGACAGCAGCAAGATTGCGGCGAAGAAAATGAGATGCTCGCTGTTTGATAAAGGCGACACATATCACAAAGTGACTGATACAAAAACAGTGTAATTGTGTTTTCTTAAAGGATGATGAAGAAACATCTGTCTGTGATTGACAAAATGATTCAGCAGCATCAATCTTCTATCTGTTAGACATATTGACTGATGAACTTTGGGATTTTTTTTCAGAAACAGATGTTTTTAAAAGTTTTTGATAAATGGCAGAGGTTCAGGATGGAGCAATGGAAAAGTCATTGGTTTTGTTTTATCGCTTCCACTTTGCAGATGGGGAGACGGAGAATGATGAGAGAAATGGGTCAGAGACAGTAAAAGTCCCCTTATCCTCTGTATTATCTGTCCTTTTTGTTGTTTTCTATAACCAGCTGATAGAAAACAATTCAGCCAAAAGGTTTGTGTGAGTTTCTCCATCTGTTGTTCTGGCCACCAGATGCGTGATAGAAAAACAAAAAACAAAACAAATCATAAACAGCCAAACAGGAAGTGAAGCACTTTGTATTTCTGCAATAAAAATATAAATATACCTTACCATAGCACATTGTGGTTTTGGTTTGCATCACTGAAAGATTGCCCATCCCAGTCCTTAGCCCTAATGCTTAGCATCTAGCATGTTATTAAAATATGTAACAACTGACATGAAAAGGGTCTAGATCTTTGTTCCTTTTGCATTTACAGGCTTGTTTACACTAAAGCAGGAACGCAGGGGCCATAAGAACAAGAACTGCCTAGCCTTTGTGTTATTTTTAATGCGACCCGAGATACTTTTTTCTCAAAAGTAGTCCTGACAGCCCATGCAGATCATGCACTAAGGTGAATGCTGGCCTGTTGAAAAAAACCTGTATTCTGAGGGTTTCTACTTGGTCAAATACAGATGTAGAGGATCTTATTTGTTCAGTATTTATTCACTTTTTGCCATAACTTTCAATGTGGAAGATCGCAAGGGAAATTTGACCTTTCCAAAGAACCTGCATTCTTCAGAGGAACATCGCGCTTCGTTCTTCTGTCATCCAGCCTTACTGTGATCCTAGCATCCAGATGTTTTTCTGAAACGTATGTGCCTTCTTATTATCTCAAGTGCTGAGAATCTGACAACACAGCTGGACAATGAGAACTAATGTGTGGTTTTTTTCATCTGCAATAAGCACAAAGCTCACACGTTTCACATTCAGATTACTTCCAGCTAGAGTTTGTGTAGATGTTTTTGATCACAAAAACTGTCCACTAACTCTTATCATCACTGATCTCACAAAATGGAGAAGGACATGAGTTTCCCAGGTTATCACCAGGCAAGAGGAAGCACAGTCTCCTTTACAGCAACAGCGTGTCAGAGATGTTGGATCATGGACAGTTGCCCAGCACAATCAAAGTCCTCTGCTCACCACTCTTCAACAATTTGGGGTCTTCAGCTTTAAGTGGGCTGCTCAGTGACAGAGTGTCCCATCAGGTCCTCCATCCAGATGTTTTGAGCAGAGATGAACTGAGAAAGATGGACATTTTGGCCTGGATGCAGAGAGGAGTTAGGGTTTGGGAACTTGGCCTGGGCCTTCTCTCCTACAGGGACAAATTGATGTCAAGTCTCTATATTCAGGAGGATTTAAATGTTAGTTTGCTCTATGTTCACACATGGTGCTGAGACCTTATCTGTAGAAACACATTTGCACACATGTAAACGAGCTACGAACCTTAGACAAGCATTAAATAAAATCATGTTAAATAATGTTGCATTGTTTTCTGGATTTTCTTCTGTTTCTGATTAAGTCCTCCTCCAAAGTATGACACCTACCCAGGTAGGTCACCAGCAGCAGTTCATTTGCATCTCTTGAAACAGAATGCGGCCTACCCGATGCCTCTATACTTACAACTTGATGCAGAAATACCTCAAACAGTGAAGAATGATTCTTGACCTTTTGTGTCAATGTGCTTCTCATCAGGCCTAGTCAGGAGTTTTATATGATCACTGCAAGTTCCTAAGTGATACCCAGCTCTCTGAGCAGATGTGCTATTAAACACTGTGTCATGGATGTTGTCAATGGTCTCATGTGTAGTGACTGGGACCAGCCTTACAGGACAGAGGTCATCAGCCACGCTCAGACAAGTTTAAGTTCAGCAGTCCAGTTCTTCACTATGCTGTAAAATGGAGCTTCCACCACTACTGTTGCCATCATGTCATCAAGAGCCTGAGTCTTAGATAGTGCAGTTTCAAAGTAACATGATCTGTAGAGAACCAATTTCATCAATCACAAGGTGTGAGAGAATATATCATTGTAATCAAAGTGTAACTCAATTTCCCTATGGGGATTAAAGTTAATCTCAATCTTAATCTTAATCCTAATCTTAATCTTAATCTTAACAATTTATATTTCACAGTCTTCACAGTAACGTATGTTGCCCCCTTCTTCTTATTTTCATCTTTACATTGTTTCTAGATTGTCAAGCCCAAACACAAATAAAAGGATGCTTTTCTGTTAAACCTTTCCTCTCTGCCTGACACTTCATTTTTCTTGACAGATGCTCAATGGACCATAAACAGCTTGTGTTGGACTGCAATCCTTCTGTGTCTAGGTTGTAGAGAGCCTCCTTGTTCATAATGTCATGTAACATAAACACATTGCATTTGATTGGTAGACATAAACATTGACTGTGGATGGAGTACAATTTAATGTAAGGCCACAACTCACGGTCGCTGTTAACAGGCCTGCTGCCACAGCTGAGGGAAGCCAAGGCCGACCCCCAGATTTACTGACAGACAGACAGACAGACAGACAGACAGACAGACAGACAGATAGATAGATAGATAGATAGATAGATAGATAGATAGATAGATAGATAGATAGATAGATAGATAGATGTGTGTGTAGTATTCTGTAACAGAACTCCTCACTTCACTTGATGTATCGGTACACCTTGTACACCAAGTGGAGTCTTTGTTTACAAAGACTTGTGTCAGGATTTCATCTGCTAGATATTGTCCTGATTATACTGGCACTGGTCTCAGTCTTCTTCATAAGCAAAGATGATGCTGATAGGCTGTTGTTCCTTCCTGTTTCTTCTGTTTTTCTAACTGATAAAATATGATGTTTTCAAACAATGTGCTCCATTTAAACTTCAACACAGGATGAATTATTTTGGAGGAAAACATGCTCAGTACTTCCTCACCTTCTCACACAAGTGCTTCTTATTTACCTTGAAATTGTATTTGGCTCATTGGCATTCCATTTGGAGGTGATGACCCTGCATATGTGTAGCCTAATAAATTCAGCTGTGTTTTAGTCTGCTAACACTAACATACCTCTGCTTCATCCATCATGGAGCCTATAACAATAGCCATGTCCTCAGCTGCTTCTGCACAGCTAAAAGCTTTTCATGTGAAACCTGCAGACCTGCTGTGTGTGTGCGCATATGTGTGTGTGTGTGTTGGGGGGTGTGCATGCATGGGTGTGCTTTCTGTTGTGTGTCTGTTGTGTGTGTTGGGCCTGCAGCTTTCTTCTTATCAGATGGATGTGTGTGATATCTCTACAGCCAAGGATTTCCCACATATACATAAACAGCCCTGACCCACTGGCAGGTCGCACTGACGGAGGCACATGATTGAAACTCTGTTTAGGAGTTCTGTTTCAGGGCTCTTACGCAGCTCAGTCTCCCCCCTAAGCTACATTAAACAATATGAAACCAGTGGCCTTACATTAGATTTCTCTCTCTCTCTCTCTCCTCCTTAAAAGCCACATGATTATTGAATGTGTGATCACTGACGTCTTCATTGATGTCAATTTGGCTTGCAGTTTGGCGAGTCGGTGTCTCGTGGGGCTGCATCAGCCATTTACATAACAAGTCATCCTCGTGACACCAACGCCTCGACAGATGTCCGGCCTGTGAGCAAACTTTTGTCTTTCTGTCATTTTGAAGCTTTTGTCAGTTTTTTTGTGCTGATTCTCCATGTTGTCGTGAATCTCATCAAGTCCACAGAATTCACTTTATGTCACATGACAGCACTAGAAGTATTTTACTGTGATGAAGATAATAGGGTTAATAAAAGAGCAGTTATTTCTTACAACAAGTTGCAGGTTATAATTGGGGCTATTAATCCACTAAAAAACTCTTAGTGGACTTTCTGTGATTATTCCATTTTTCAAAGATCTTGTAATTTGAACTTTTCTGTTTCACTGAGCACAGCATGCTTCAGTTTATGTGTGATCACAGATTTCATTCTACTTCAGTGAAGTGCATTGTGATTCTGTGGTGCAGTTATCTTCTACACAGCTCTGCCGGTCTCCTACCGGAGTGACATCCTTTGCTTAAGCATGTTCATCATCTGTGTCCTCTCAGCTTCACACAAAGCATGTGTTTTGACACCATGGTTCCTTTTGAAGATATGCAAAGTGTCCCCTGATGTCTTTCTAAATGATTTATCTCATTCTCTTCTTCGATGGTAATCAGGTGTATGTTTTTAGCGATCCATTTGCCCACAGCATTAACTACCATCTTTCTCTCAGTTTTTTAAATTGTCAGTGTCCCAGTGTCCCAGAGTGTTATGTTTTCATTAAGCATTTCTACAGACTGAGAAATGAAGTCCGTGTGTGTGTGGAAGTGTGGAAAACTGCAGTTCTTCCCATGGCCTCTGAGACGTGGCTCCAATAGACCCTAATGTTAAAATGTTCAACCTTACAGCAGATGTTACTTTATAGCCTCATGCATTTAAAGAGAAAAAAGGCAGGCTGGATGGATCTTTTGCAAATGTTGTACCTCAGCTCTGCTTGCTCCACCTTAGGATTTTAGGTGAAATCTGATACAAATATGGTGATATTGAGACTCAAAACTGCTCTCCAGGAACCTATGGGTGGCGTCACAGATGCTTCAGCATGTTTAAAAGAAAACTAAATCCTCAACAGGATGCACTGGAAACAGGAAAAGTTGCAGCAGATGTTGTAGCAAATGTATTTAAAAGTGACAGGCTGCAGCACTATGAGTGTTTTTATGGTTAACAGTCATCAAAAATTACATTTGGAGACTTAACTGTGGGATATGGGAGCCTCAAGCAGCAGAGCTTTGACATCTGAACATTACACACAAGAGGGGAAAAAAACAGGGCAGCTCAAAGCTACTCCTTCATATTTGGTTTGAATAGTAAGTGGCCATTGGTGCTCCCTGCTGTTTTACGTCACAGGGGAAACATCTTTATCATGGCGTATATTATTCCAAAACACAGCTTCCTGCGTGGAAAGTTCCCCCCTCTGTCCTCAGCTCGCCTGCCCCTCTGATAGACAGCATTGCTTCTTATAAACTGTCCATGGTCCATAAATTGTGCCGCGCCGAACATAACACTGCTCAGTGTCGGGACACATTCAGGGGCTTCTGGCTCTTCTCTCCTTCTGCCCTAAAGGAGATTTGCTTTGTAAATTGTGCGATGAGATCCCTGGGTTCAGAAACAAAATGGTGAAGAAGAGGCGCGCAGAAAAGCTCTAAATGTACCATCTCTCTCTAAGTTTGAGTGATACAGCTTTTATATAGTATTTCAATTAAAATACACAAACATGTTGGCACATTCTAAATAGAGTACAAGCCATGTTTGTGTTTTAACAGCAATTTTAACACATGCAGGGAGGAGGTCGGGGTGGTTGGTTGGTGGATAAATCTCTGAAGTAAGAAGGGCTGAAAGTTTTGCCTAATTATGGGTGTGACCGTTGACAAATGGGTGACGTCTCACTGTTTCATATCCCAAAACTGCCTGCTTATATTTAAATTAACAGGGAGTTAAGCAGACTCTTTCACTGCCAAAATGGGTTTTGTGTATAGCTCCTTTTTTTTTACCATGCATAAAGAGACACTTCCTCTGTCAGATCCACCTCTAAAATCTATGTCATTATAAAAACCTGACCCAATCATCAAAGTAGATACTTCACATGCTCAGTATTGTCTACACTTTAAACTGTCATCCTGAATTATTATTTGGAAGCACGATAACTTTGAATGCAAAGAAATGGAATTCAGCAGGATGATGATTTATCACAGTGCTGACAAAACTGGTGAAACGTTTACAACACAACTGAAACTATGCAGAGAAATCTGTTGTCTGAGACACAAAGAGTGCAACCTACATCTGTAAACTGGAGTACATGAGCCCAAGTTTCTCTTCCAGTAATCAAACTTTGAGTTAATTAGAGAAAAGTGTAAAGAAAGTTGAATCACAGGGGAGAGAATATAGCCTCCACTGCTTATTTTTTTTCCTGAAAATATCAGTTAGTACAACTAATTTGTCCACAAATTAAATCAGAAGGTCTACGCTTACTGAGATGACAAGGTCAAAGCTGCTAAAAGCTGGCTACACAGAGAGAGAGGGAGAGCTGCATTTCTAGCAGACAAAACAACAGCAGAGATGAAGACGCACATTGTCACGGTTGGTGGGTGGAAACCAGTTGACAGGGTGAGAGCGCGTGGAGCTGACATTTTTCTTTACCCATCAGTGACGTGAGGCTGATGAATATGTGATATGGGTGCCACATTCACAGCTAAGCCTCCATCAATTACAGAGTGTGGGGGAGATTTTCTGCAAAACTGTTTCACTTCGACCAAATTTTAATGTAAAGAGAGATCTGTTAAAAATAAATCTGACCACAAAAATATTCCATAAACTCACGTATGAATCTCCTTCAACTTATCATATGATATGACACCATCACAGTGTGCCCCTGACATCCAAACCCACTATGTTCCCTGCGTTTATACAAGCCTCTACAGAACACTCCGGATCATCAGGACTGAACATTTTCAGATCAGCGCATAGGTTGGACTGTATGATGAATGTTGAAGTAGCCTCCGTGGCTGCAGGCCAGTACTTTATCAGTATTGTGCCGTGGCTGGAATTCAGCCCCTCTGTCCTGTCTCGACTTGCTTCCTCACTGTTTACTTTTGGAGGCCGAGCAGCCGCTCCGAGCAGCCACAAAACAGCACTTTTAAAACTCGTCCATGCGCTCATGCACGAAGGCGGCTCCGCGTCAAGACGCAAGCAGGCTTGCACAATTGCGCAGTACAGCCTAAGTAATAATCATAATGCAAAATTTCAAATTAAATACTTGGCATTCTTTGCACATATCCACTAACAATGGCGCTATTCTCCTGACACCGCATATCTTGGCTGAGGCTGAAGGTTTTTATTATCATTTCTTCTGGGACTCGAACCGCCGACTCCTAACAGCTGAGTCACTGTTTCGTGCCTCGGGGAATACAAACTCTGCAAGAAATGAACAAACGATTCAATTCTAGGAAAAGAGGGAAGAGGATTAGTTGTAAATAGATGTTTACTTAAAGGCAACATTGTCAGTGAACAATGAGTGGAGGAGCTGCAAGGATCTGTGCCAAAGATGCCGGTATTATATTATCCACTGGCAGGTGGGGGCCGTGAAAGGGGGGGAAAGGGCAGTGCTGACCGTGTGCTGGAGGAGGGGCGGCTCGCTATTATTGGATCCGGTCTCACCAGGTGAGCTGTGAGGAGTCAACATCAACCCCTCCTTCAGCTCTCCTGCCCCGCCTGGTGCTGCCAAGGTGACCTTCCAGAGAGAGGGAGGGGTGGATACTCAGGAAGGTGCTGACAGAAACATCTCTGGTTATGAACCAGCCGCGGTTTGCCTCTCTCCGCTGGAAAGGTGCGCTGCCAGCGGTGTTTGCCTCCCCGCAGCAGGAGCAGCTAGCAGGGAAAAGACCGAGGCCAAAAATATGTTGCCCAAAATGTCTCTGCTCATAAGCGCGTACACTAGAGAAACACACCACGCGCACCACAAGGCTTCTGAGCTTTAGATTCCTGCCCCTGAATGAGCTGCAGTTTCTTCACAAACCAGAGGCTGTGGTGTTTACCTGTTGTAGCTCTCTCTCCCTCTCTGAGCCAGGCCCTCTGTCACTGCCCGCGTCTGGCACACACTAGTACGCATGTCTCCAATTCTTGGCCCACATATCCACACTCATACCTGCTGACAGGCCCCCCTTGTGCGCCATGACGCGCGGCGCGTTCACTGCAAGATTGCAGGACATCACCCAGCAGCCGCAGCCTCTTCCACAGGAACTGAATAAGTTTACACCGAGGCACAGTCTTTTGGACTATGCAACTATTCTCTCTGCTGTAAGTTTGTGAAGTATTCAGAAGAAGCTAACTTCATTTTCATTTACTTTTTTCCCAATTGACTTTTTTGCAAAACTCAAAAATCAAACATTCATTTTATTTACATTATATTTTCCAAACTCTACATTTCCCCGTCTTGTCAAAAAAAGTGTATTTTAAATTTCAAATGACGTTTTAATGAATGTGTCTCAAAGGCGCCATCTTGTCCTTATTAAGTGTGATAAAATGAGATTTGCTCGTGGTGCGCATGAAGGTGGCCACTTAAGTTACTCACGTCAAAGTAATTACTTCGCGTTTCCTTGTGTTGTGTTTGGAAAGGGGATGAATCGCATTTAGTTTGACGCGGGGGCCTCGGTCAGACTCTGAAACTGGATCTCATGACTTCATCTCCCCCCCAACACAAACCTCTGTAGAAACACATCCTCACATCTCACAAACTCCATCATCTCAGAAAAAAATCAGCTCTGTGTTTTCCGGGCAGCTCTCTCTCTCTCTCTCTCTCTCTCTCTGTCTCTGCTGTGTGTTCCTCTTCAACTAAACTTTTAAACCAGGAGGGGGATAATTGTTACAGATATGTTTAATTACCACAAGCTTATGTGACCACTACGGATGCCTGAGAGCTCCAATCTGTGCGCTTTAAGTCAGATTCTCGTGTTTCAGGCTTAATGGAACTAATAACACTTAATCACGTTACTTTCGTTCTCCTCTCTCTCCTTTGCATTTCAGCTTTTTAATCTGCAGTGGCGTGGGGTTAAACAAATGAAACGTACTGTTCCCCTCTCCTCCTCCTCCTCCTCCTCCTCCTCTTCCTCTTCGTCCTCCTCTCCTCTCTGTGAAACCTCAGAGGAGAGCAGACCAAACGTTACTTAGCCTGAACGCAGAGAGGCTGCAGATAATGAGAGCCTGGTTGCATTAAATGGACAAACAGCAATCCGGCATCTCCTGACCCCTCGATGCTCCTCTCGGCTCCATTGATCATCCCCCCTTATGAGATAATGCAATTACAAACATCAATAAGGAGCTGCGAGGGGAATCATTATGTGGTGACAGTGATAAATGATGCTGCAGAAAATAGCGGGCTCCTCTCAAACAATCCGTGCGCCCAAGGGGCTTTTGAGGGCCGGGGCCCCGTCGCCAAGGAGACAGATGACATCCAAAATGGCCCTCGCTCAACAGTCCTCCTCTCTGCTTTTTCTGCTCTCGCTCTCACCAACAGATTTTTGTTTTCTCTCTCCTTCTTTTGTTTCAAAACCAGCTGCCACGCGACGTTTGAAGGTGGAGATTTTTGGGGGTGGAGGGCTGGAAAGTTTATCCCCCTGAGGCGTTTGGAGACTTGAGTGTAATTTCTGTTCATATTGATTTCATAAAGTAGCTAGATATTGACGTGTCATCTCGGATATGTATGTTTTCCTGTGTAATGATTTTTACTTTGGAAACTATAGAGAATGGAGTGATGGAGAGTATTGTCCTCATATCAAATATGATCTGTTTAGGTGGGCTTTAGGGATGTGAGACTTGAAGATAATTAAAGTTGCTTTAATTAATCAAACATATTTTTGATCAAGATTTAACTACAGGTCCTCTGAAGGAGGGTAAACCTGCAGTCATTCTTAAACAGGTTTTTAGAATAATGACTTTAAGGCCCGACGTGTTATTTTAATTAATCGTTTTTTTCCCCCAGAAGCTAATAAAGTAAAATATAAAAATCACACTGTTGTGAATACATCAAAATATTATCTGAAAATGTAAAAATCTGCAAAAATATTTTAGTTTGCGTTTCTGCGCCAAAATAAAAGAATCAAACCAGTTTCAAATGACAGTTTAGCCAGCAGGCCCTGGTGCTCAGCAAACGTCAGTACGTCTACACACACAGTGTTTTGCGGCTGTGATTTGCCATGACTTGCACTGCAGGGCGAAGCAAGAGGCGCACAAGTTCTTGTTTTCAACATAAAGACGCAAAAAAAATATCTACGTTGTGAGAGCAGGACAGGCCTGTCCGGGCACCTCCACTGCTCTGGAACACATTTCTGCTCCATTCATTATCTCTGACAGTTCACTCCGCGGTCAGCGTGTGTGTGTGTGTGTGTTAGAGTGGTAGACCTGTGCCATCATTAACACAAATTACTATTGTTTTTAAGTAACTTTCAAAGTACAGAAAACAAAATCAAAGTGTAACAGTAAAAAAAAAGGTCAGCATCACATAAATGTCCCAAAATATAAAAAAAACAGCTGAGTCAAAGTTTTTACGTCTTATAAATTACAAAACAAGTTGCAGTGTCCTTTATGAAAACGTATTTTATAGTAATGCAATAAATAAACACCTGTTATTAATATTAGATATTATTAGAGTTTTAAACTTTATTTAAAAACTGTAAATTGTCACAAAGGTGAAACAAAATGAATCAAATTATTTATCAATCATTTATTTAAATCAAATACCTGCATTAAGTCTGGGAAACACATTACGTGTGTTTTTGGTTTAAAACTCTTTTGCAATCATAAATATTGAAAAATAAATTTACATTTATTTCGCCAATCACCACTTTAAAAACAAAGTAACATCTGGCCTACACATCCAACATGCTTTGAAATGAGAAGTTAAAAACTACATGTGTTTAATGTCCTACTGTCCTCTCGATCTGAGCGGTCACACACACACACACACACATGCACAGAAACACCTTGTGACTCTTTTCACTTTGATCAAATCGTCCTAACGCGTTTTGGGGAGTTTTACGTCCGTGCGTAAAAGGAGACGTGGTTAGTGCGCCATCTCCAAACCCCGGACAGTTACCAGGCCTCCCTAAAGAGGGCAGTCAAGCATGGGCTTTCTCTCCTCTTGTCTCCACAGCTCCCAGCGGCCACAGGCTTAGGAATTCACATTTCACAGCCTCGGATTTTCCAGCCATGGTGGAGAGGCGAAGCAATTAAAACGTCGCCTGGGTTTTTTAAGAGCGTGTCTTTTTCCCTTCTTCTTTAGTGTAAATAGCATTCACTTCAGCAAAGGCAGTAAAAACACAATAGTTGCTCGGAGGAGAGATAAAGAGAAAGAAAGGATAGAGTATTGATTTATACGCGCATATTGTTATGGATAAAACAGACCCTCTCTTGTTCGGTGGGGTTTTTAAAAAAAAAAAAAAGAAGCAAGACAGTGACTTTGGGATTCAGTGCTCCTCTCCGAAATGTATCAATTAGACAGAACTGGTTCGGCTCGTCTCCTCCCGTCTCAGCTCAGACTCTCCTCCCCTCCTGAAGTGCAGAGTATCCCGGAGACAACCTCGGCTGCGGAGCGCTGGGCTTCAAGCCCCTTTGACTGTGGGCAACAAGGCGTGAGGGAGAACTAATCTTCCCATTTACACGTTGGTAGCAATTTTACCTAAATGAATTTTAATGCTAAATGAAGGATAATTCGCTTTCTTGCCGAGCGTCTTTTCCTCGTTTCCCCTCTATACGTGTGAGAAAATGACAGCAGAACGTATGCATTAGCTGCACATTTTCCACAGCAGTGCGAGCGCTGGCCTCGCTGCGCGTTTCCTAAGTATAATCGGACAGTTGTTGACATGTAAACATGTCCCTGACTATTTTTCTATATAGGTATATAAGTGGAGACTTGTTAGGAGTTCTGTTATTTGAACAAAAAGTATTTATTTACAACACAGATGTACATATATACCCTTCAAAGTAAAAGCATAAGAAACATGACTTGTCTTCAAAGGAATCTTAAAGATGTGCGTAATACATGTTTGAAGCAATGGATAATGGAAGCATTGATAACACACACTCAAACTGCACTGTCATACACACACGTTCTCCTTCACACGCACACACACACACGCGCAGAGTGACTTGTACATTCTCTCCTGTCTGTTGATCAGCATTACATCATCTGGTTAAATCAAAATGAATGGACTGCGGTATATATGGTGTTTTCCCATAGCCTCTGCCTCTCCCTATTATCAGGCCGCATCAAACGATGAGGGGAAGAGAATCCATTGGCCATGCGAGTGCTCAGCCATGTGACATGAAACACATCAATAAGACACTGGAATAGACTTTCAGAGGCCCTCCATCACACACACACACACACACACACACACACACACAGGAAAAAACAGGAAACAACATGTTTGTGGGACACACGCCTGTAGTTTCCCCATCCACAATGATTTGCTTTTAACTGTTTGTTAGCCATGTTGACACCTATTATTATGCTTCTGTCATTGTGAATGAATAATATAAGAAGACTGGACAAGGGCAGTCAGATTAAAAATCTTGTACATCCAAAACTTCTAGAAAGTGTTTAGCTTGAGGAGCTTTGATCGTTTTCTGTACCAATAAAAACTTCCCATCAGCGGAGAAGCGTTTAATAAACTGATATGAAATATTTAAAAAAAAACACACACACACTGCAGTTACAAGGTGTAGACAAAAGAACAGTAATACAATTAGCTGCTCCCTGCTGGTGTGTGAAGGGGGGGGGGCTGTGTTTAATGTAAAAAACAAACAAACAAAACACAGGATGTCTGAACCGCCATCACACACACACACACACACACACCTTTACAATCCAAAAAAGGCCTGCGAGAAGTGACAAACTGATCAAACTTCATTTATTCATGTATGTTTTTCTTTTAAAAATGCAGCGTGACTGAATGAAGGGGGAGGTCAAATCTGATGGAGAGACAGCACACACACTCACACACACTCACACACACACACACACTCACACACAGTGAGGAAAGAAACCAGAAAAAAAGAAAAGTTCACATCCTTTTTTAAAAAAATCTATTAGAAACAACATAATATGCAGAACAATACAATAGCATTTACAATACTTAAATTCCCAGTTCTTGTGAAAGTCCAGCGTAATTTTACAACAGTATACAGTATATTTTCTTTTCCACTCGTTTCCCAAAGGAGGGGTTGATATAGTTATACTTTTTAATTTCTTTCCTCTTGCTTTTCTTCCTTCCAGGTTTCAATCCACTATACTTTGTTTTAAAGGGCACCTCTGTTGCTGTGTTAGTGTCCTGTCGGATACAGACATTGGCTTCTCTTTGGTCCAATTCCATCGTCCCAAAGAGTGGAGTGCTCCTCGCAGGAAGTCTCTTTTGTTTGCCAAAAGTCAAGATTAAATCATCAGGTGCCACATTCACCAAAGGTAACAGGAAAACGACCCAAAGTGTCTCTCGTGTGTCATCTTTGTTTGCAATCACAATCACTGTAATGGAGGAATCAATGTGAACCTAGTGGGGCAGCAGCAAGGAGCGGGGGCGAAGTCTAGTGCCCACCACAAAGGAGCTGGGGGTCTGTCGGGAGGGGGTGGAGGTGGTCATCTGGCCTGGGTGAGGTTTGATATTCTCTGCATCTCCTTTGCTGGATGGAAGGCAGTCGTGGGAGGTTTCCAGGTTGAAGATATCAGCCAAATGAGAAGTCGCTGGGTCTTGGAAGTGGACTGAAGGGTTGATGTTGTCGTCAGGGAGTCCCGTACTCTAGCTCCATGGGCCTCTGTGAGACACATGATCTCCTGGTTTGCACTGCAGTTCTGCAGAAAGAGAAGATTAAAACCATTAATCAGTGTTGAATGTAGAGCAAGTGATGTGGGGACACATGTGGACTGATCAGAGCAAAGGTTTTGCTTTAAAAAATAAAATACACTGCTTCACTGTGCACAATGAATGTCTAAAGTTGGACAAATTAAAGATTCCCCTGAACAACAATGCAACAACAGTCAAGTCAGGCAAATGTCATTAAGCTTAACATGTGAGCATTTAACACAAAACAATGAGTTCGAAGTCATTAATCATT
Source organism: Parambassis ranga (assembly GCF_900634625.1). NCBI lineage: Eukaryota > Metazoa > Chordata > Actinopteri > Ambassidae > Parambassis > Parambassis ranga. The sequence continues at coordinate 6,955,608 of NC_041035.1, forward strand.
CATTAAAACCAACAATAGATCACACCAGACTTTAGAACGCAGTCTCATGTTACATTTTCAGGCCACCACACAAACATCACAGGACAGAGGAATAGGAGCATAGCATGTGGCAACTACTCATCATAGTGTTAATCTGGGTCAGAATATGGACCACAGCCTGCCCTTCACTGACACTGTGTGGATGTTTGAGAGAGAGAGAAACAGACAGAGAGAGCGTTGGAGGCTTTAGTGAGTTAATCCTACACCCGCAGTAATGCTACTTTAACAGTTGGAGAGGACACACACACGATCGACTTAAACTGATACCCAGGTCCAGTGCTTAACATTTCCTGGATAATCTCTTTAACTATAAGGAAACTTAAAATTAGCCTTTCGTTTATGTTTCCATTGTTTCAGGTCAGGAGCAACACGGCATACTGCACACACACGTCAACCACAACAATATAAAGTAGCAGGACCTGCTGCCTGCCATCAAACCTTCTTGCAAAGTGACAAATGTAAAGCACTCCATCTTTGCCCTCTTCTCTCCCTACAGTCCTCTCTTTAAAGCCAACAATAGCCATCATCTATCTCTGCAGGTGGAAAGTCACCGCTGAGGACCTGCGGCCATTGTTGTCACAACCAAAGAGGAGAGGTGAGGCTCACAGCGGCCTGTCACCTGAGAGCGCCCTGGGCCCGTCCACGTGTTCGCCGCACACAAGAGGACCACTACAGACGACACAAAGGCAGGCAGAGAAAAGGACAAGGAGGTGCAGCGGGAGGAGGACAATAGAGGAGTGAACGCAACGGCCCTCGTTTGTTATTCGTCCTCCTCAGCAGCTTTTACCTGAGCTACTGAGGAGAAAGGTGCAGCTTATGTAGGAGAAGGGAGGGAGGGCGAGAATCAAAAGGAGTGAAGAGATAGAAGTTATTCTGGACTAAAGACTTTAAGCCTGTGACTTATCTATTGTGAGTATAACATGTGATGCTACAAGGGAACTAGCTTAAAACTAGTGTAATGACCCATTAAATGTGCATAATGTACAGAGTTGTGTTGTGTTTTTTGTGGCCACACCACCAAAACCGTCTCATCTGTTGATTTGCCTCCTTGCATATGTACCCTCTGGTTAAAGAGAACATCCTGATTACTGCAGTAAATCCATGTCAAGGGTCTAATAAATGTTATGCGTGCTTGAAAGAGCACACATTGCTAATAAGGTTTTTCACTTAATAAGCCAATCAATACATTGAGCTGTAAGCCTCATTTCCTAGACTCCAAGAGAGGATTCCACAGGGGCCAAATCAACAGGGACACACATTCACATGGACAACATGAGGGGGTACAAAATCCCCATCGGGACCCTTTTTTTTTCTTTTCTCTACTGTTCGTTAACAGCAAAAGTTCATCCACCAGAGAAAGAAGTTGAAGGTGGGGGGTGACAGTGGGAGGGTTTGCATAGATCTTGACCCCTCAGCAGAAGGTTAACAAATTTGCGCTTAATGATTGGAGCAATGGATTCTGGGACAAAGGGTCTCCAGCCGAGACTGGCAGCAAAGGGGTTACAGGCAGCGTTCACTCAAGCGTTCTGCCCGACATTTTGGGGAAAAGCTCCTAGTGGGTAGGGCCAGAGAAAAATTCCATACGCTCTGCGCCATAATTAATTCTTCCACCCTGTGATAACTATTGTCCTGAAACTGAAAATTACAGTTTTCAGGGGCCACCCCTGGCTAATTTTGCAGAAGAGGGAAAGCAGGGGAGAGGAAGAAGGGAAAAGAGGGTAAGGGTCATCTGAGAGTCACTCTTGTGGCTATCAAAGGCTCGGCTTGCTTCTGCTTCAGTTGCTGGGCTTCATCTCTGCTGACAGGTGTATTGTTTCGCAAGGGGATATAAGCTCTGTAATCATCATTGGGTGGAAAGCATAACGCTCCTCACTAAGCAGGACTAATTGGCTTTAGTTTTAACTAATGTTGCAGTGTGACTGCTAGGCACACCTTCTGTATCACTGCTCTGCACTTCACAGCACAATAACCGCTCAATTTAGCCCTGCGGTAACAAAATCTCAACTCTGCTAATGAAAATTGCTTATAAAATATAATGAACCTGTGCTCTCTTAATCAAATAAGATAACGGTTTCTCCCCCTCATGCAATAACCTATTAATTTAATTGGTCATGAAAGAATATAACACATCACTTACATTTAATTGACCTAGAAAGAAAAGGAGCGATATTTGACAGAGACAAGCTAACAGCTAGCACAATGGCTAGCTGATGAAGCTGTAAAGAAACGACTAGTTGTGAAGAAGAGTAGACATATTTCTGTCACCATCCCTCTCACAGCCTCTCTCTTCTTCCCTTCCTTTCTCCTTACCCCTCCCTCTTGTCATTTACTCTCCTCTCGCTCTCCATCTCTTCATCCACCCCTCCCCTTTTTCTGTCTACCTCCCTCCCTCTCTGTCTTTTTTCTTCCTCTGTCTACTCGTCTTCTCTGTGCTTTGCCCGTCTTGCAGAGGATTCCTCTGGTGGCCCAATTACGAGATTCAGCAGGCAAATTGAGGCTGTTTAAAGCAAGGTCTGCTGGGAAGGCTAGCAGCTGCTGGAAAGAGGCAGCTTGGACACGGCAAACCAGCTCTCATGTTTACACGCTCCCACATAAACACAGACACACACACACCTCATTCTGAAACACTTGCTTTTTTCTATTAGCATGTCTCCCTGTATTTCTAACCTGAAAGATGCTATTCGACGTGTCTTTGTTTTAGTTATGGACGGAAACAAGGGTGGCATATTTTCACTATGGCACACACACGTGCACGCGCATTGTGTGGAGGGTTAATGGTCTCTATTTTTGTAAACTGAATAAGTCAAATCCATTGGTCACACCTCTGGTGATGGCATATTTAATTTGGATCTAGTCAATTAGGCCCAGCTAAGCTCCATACCCTGCTGGCTACCTCCTCCATTTTGCACTAGTTTGTGTCCCCTCCCTGTGCCAGGAGTAATCCTATTACCATACACACACATGCACACACCCACACACATCAGCACATACATGTATCGCACATATCTGTATGGTAGACACGGAGGTATACGAAGTCACAAGTGTACACACATATGGTCTACAAACGTTCACACACACATAAAACAATGATGTTTCAGTATGATTGGACCCACAGCTACTATATACACACTGTGACACCACCAAGCCTGTATACATCCAGAATTATGTGGGAGTCTGTTTGGCCCTGGGGCGAGAGAGAGAGAGAGAGAGAGAGAGAGAGAGAGGGTAGATGAGGTGAGAGAAAGAGAGAGGCAGAGAATTAAAGGTGTTGTGTGAAAGAGATGGAGGAGGAAAATTGACAGTGAGAAAAACCACAAAAAGAGAGTGAGACAGAGTGAGCATTAGAAAGACAGTGAGAAGAGAGAGAGAGAGAGAGAGAGAGAGGGAGGAGGGGTGTCCTCTTGCTGGTTAGTGTGTGTATGAATGTGGCTCATGCATCAACAGCAACCCGGCAGATTTATGACACTTAAGGGGTGCTCACTTCTCTTTTCCTCTCCTTGCACCAGCGACAACTGCTTACATTTTTGCCAATCAGTCTGTTGCCATAGCAACGTCCTACCTGCCCCATCCCTCCCTCGATCTCGCCACCAAGAACTTCTGTCCCAACCCATCTCCACCTCTGTTTTTTGTCAATACCCTCCTCTGTTTCACTTATGTACCACATACTTATTAAAAACATTTACAATCAGTAAATGTGTCGTATATTCCTCTTTGGTTCTTTTCTTTTTCCACTGCATGATGTGAAGAATGTTTCATCCTGTAGCTATGGGATATGTGAGAGAGTGAAGCAGCTACGCACACACACATTACAAAGAGTTACAAGGTTGTGATCAAAGGCTCTTATCACCAGGCTGAGGGTGGGAGAGTTAGACAGAGAAAAAAAAACAGCTTGAGAAGAACAAGAGCCTGTTTGTAACAAAAACCTTTTAAACCTTAACCTTCTTATTTTTTTGTAAAAGCACAAATGTCGGAATACATTTTATGATCTGGATAACAGATCGGTAAGACAGATTGTGTGTGAGTGTACTTACATCCCCCTTTGTGTTGTGATTGGCTGGTACCGGGTGGGGCTACATATAGTGCCACTGACCTTCCATGCCCATGTTCATGCCCATCCCACCCATTGGTCCTATAAAAAAAACATTGAAGCAGTGATTACAGAGCTTAATACCAGGATGTTTTGACTCTGAAGCTAATTCGACAAACACACAGAGCATGTTGGAGCACACTCTGGCAGAATGATGTGTGTGTGTGAAGGTGCAGAGGAGGGGGTGAGGGGTGGCTAAGTAGCCTGGCAGTTTATCCAAACCTGCTGACTTTGAGTGGAGGGTGAGATAGGGTTAGAGACTTGAGAGAATCCCAGAAAACAGGGGATAGAGGAGGAGGAGAGAAGCTTAGGGACAAACTCTGGGATTAGACCTGATGGCGTGAGAGGGAGAGAGGGCCTGAGAGAGAGGGAGTTAGGAAGGAGATGGTTGTGTAATGTGATTGACCACACCTGTTCTGATTTCTGTGTTCAGGGTGGGGGCAGGCAGTAGTGTGTGTACACACTGTATCTATGTTTGAGGGTTCACATATTGCACAGGTCATCACCATATAGCTTGTGTGTGTGAAAATACAAGGAGCAGTGTTGGTACAAGTTGGACTATGTGAAAGGGGGAGGCATGAGTGAAAATATGGAGAGGACAAGGAGACAGAGGCATGAAAATGAGCTAAGGACAGCGAGGGATGAGAGAGGAATGACAGGATGAGTGAGGAAAGAAAGAAAAAGGACAGACATGCAGAGAAAGCCTTACCAGGTGGTCTGATTCCCATGTGCTGCTGGCCGTCCATGACGAAGCCCCCCATCGGCTGGCCATCTGGATTGTAGGGAGCTCCTTGACTTACTGTCGACGGAGGAGAAGACGGGGAGGGGAGGGATAGAGGGTTTGGAGGGAGGGAACAGAGTGGTCAATTAGTGCTTTTAATTAAGGCTCAGTGGCCGAAGCGGGATCATCTGTTGGCTGATGCACGCACAGGAAGCCGCCGTTGTCTTTCAACGTCATTCTGCTCCATGTCTGTGCAGCCGGCTCTCCACTGTAAGCCCCTGGTTGGCTTTAATGCATCTAAATGCTCTAATAGGGATCGGGATTCAACACACACTATGGTACACTTAAGACACACAAGGACTTTTGTTTTAAAATGAGATTTGAACCATCTGGTGGAGATGACCAATAGAGCATCAGTAGTACTAGTTGTTAATTGTTGATCCCCAGATAACAATGGTTATTTTTTAACCAAGTGCTTGCACCAATCATGAAATAAAATGAAAATACCTGGGTAGGAATACTCCAGGTATCCAATATGTTTAAGATGTCAGGTCCAGAATACTATGTGACGATAAACAGTGTTTTTAAAACCACATTTTAATTTATATTGGAATGTTATGCGGAACAAATGGCACTTGGGACTGCAATATTTAAACATAATTGCTGCTTCTATCAATGTGTAGTTACACACATGATCAAAGAACCAAAATGAACTCCAGGCTAAAGCTCCCATCAGCTTCCCTTTGTCGCAACAATAAATCATTCTTGGCCTCGGCATTCACTCCTACCTAAATGCTTTATCTAATAAATACTGCCTATAACTGAGCAGCGATGATAAGTGAAACCTGATAGGGTTCCTATTTTTTTTTCTAGTCTCCATTGTTCTGCTCTCATAGAAATCCACTTACCTTCGATTTAGGCTGTTTGGGGGTCAGTCAAGCAAAAGCAAGACCTCGGCCCCACTGAATGCCTTTGAACTTTACTGCGCCCCTAATGCCACCCTGACCTTTGACCCCTATTACAGGTAATAAAGTTTACGGCAGTCCAAACCAAGCCATGCACCAGGGGGACCGCTCACTCGCTCCCCTCACTCCCCGAAACAGCCGCAAATAGGGTTGAGGGAGGGGTGTTGGGGACTGACAGGGGGTTGGTTGGTAAAAACAGGTCTGGAGCCAAAAAGCCAAACAACGGTCACCCAAAAAAAGAAGCGGGTGTAGTCGTTATGTTATGCTTTAAGCCGGAGAGGAAGGATTGAGTGTTTTTTTTTTCCTCTGCAAAGGGGTTGGCAAAGGGGGAGAAAGGGGTTAAGAGAACACAGCTAGTTTTGTTTACAGGATAAGAAGAAAAATAAATCCACTCATCTTAAAATCATTTTCAGCCAAATTGTTATATTTTATAATTAATTTTTCACCTCAAATGGCATGTCAAAACTGATTAATGGTTGCTGTTAATGTTTTGGTTCTCAATTTTAGTGGTCAGTCACGACACTGAGGGGGAAAGCCCCCTGAGGTTTTGGACATTCCAGGATAGGGGGGGATCAGTCCTGTATTTACCAGCTGAGAGGCCTCCGGGTGCATGGAGTGTGGACGGCTTTCGCCTGCGCGACTTGAATACAGTAACTATAGGAGACTTGCCTGCACGGTTTGACTGGTCGATCATGGGCTGCACTATTCTCCTCCTTGCATTGATGAACCTGAAGAAGACAAGGGGACGGGGGGGGGACAAAGACACATCATGAGTGTATTTCTCAAAACAAGATCAAACTAAAATACTGACTAATACCTGGAAAATCTTGGCACATAGCACAAAAACAAACACATTGCCAAATCAGCCTCTTTCTCTTGGCTAACCATAACAATGATATGGAGTAATTACTCTCCCATAAGCAGCCCTGAGCCCTACTAAAGCCCCAACAGAGCCACAGCGAAAGTCACATCTTAACAACCTTAATAACCGAGGCAGTTATCTTTGAAAAACGCCATGACTTGTACAAACTTGCACAGCCTCAGCGTACACACAGTCACATCAGCTTGAACACTGGGGTCTTTGTGGGGCGGAGGCTTAACTGGGATTTTCTCTCTGCCTGTTTGAAACATGTCTACCCATCGCGCTTTGTTGGACATGTTCCACCACATGACGAACCGAGATTGCTGACTGTTTAACACACTTGGCTTTAAATGTGGCGGTGTGGGAAGTGTTGCTGACAGAAACATGTCATGCTGCCACTGGTGAGAGGCATTGTTTTTGGTGATACTCCTGTTAAGACAGGTGACCGAGTGTTACTCTGTGACAGCAGGAGCTTTTTTTAGCGTGTGTGTGTTTTCACAGGAGGATTTTCTATGTGTATAGCCTTGGACTAACCTCTTTACTCCATGACCTCCTATAAAAGCTCACAGTCAGACCATTTATTGTGCGCACACACACACACACATTTAAATCGGCCACTCACTCATTTTCAGCTGCACACACTCTTAATCTGCCTCTCTCACTCTATACACACTAACATAGGCAGCGCTCTGGCCTTGCTCAGCCTTAACCCCTTGTGAAATGACCCTTTGACCTGTAATGACCCCAAGGAGAGAGGGCTCTTGGGGCTTCTGACTTGATTTATGTGTTCCTGCTGTTGCCCCACCGGACACTTCTATTTCATCTCTGAAAGGGGAGCATTAGCTGAACTTTAAGGAAACAATAGCCCTGCTGCACTTCTGGAGCTGGAAACAGAGCATTTAGGAGCCGGAGGAAAGGAGAGAAGGAGCAACAAAACAACAAAAGGACGTTAGCATGCTCCATCTGCTTGACCTCTAATTAGTGAATAAAACTCTCTTGTCTTACAGACAAGACACAGAAAGAGAAAGATAATGATTAGAAGCCTTATTGTCTGTTTTTTGGGGGGTTTTCTCAATTTTGTAAGGTACTTTAGAAAAAAAAACATAAATGGAGCTTGCTGTAAGTTGACAAAGGGTGACAAAAAAAGAAAGAATGAAAAATCAGGCTGATCCTGTCAACCGTCAAGCTTGAGGCTTTGGGATTCTTGTTCTGTATTTGTTACAATCAAGTATGTTAAATTGGAATTTCAAAATAGAAAGAGCTAGGGAGGAATGCAAGAATGCACTGACATGGCAGAGCACCATCAAATGAGGGAACGTCTGGAGTTTTATCACCAACACTCCCTCCCTTCTTTCCTCCCCCTGCTACCCTGTTTTGCTGGGGGAGATATGGGAGGAGGAGCGATGGAGAGAGGGCAAGGAAGGTTGAGAAGGCCTGAACATTCCTTTAACACTCCTCTCCTCTCCGAACCCTTTATATAGGGTTGAGGTCAACCTGAGGCCAACGCTGGCTAACTGTTGACCTCTCCATCTCTTCACCTCTTTGCTATTATCATTCATTTCTATCTTCTCAGCCCTGTTCTTCCTGTCTTTCATTTTTATTTCTGTCCTGCAAAACATGGTTCCTACTGCTTACATCAAAAATGCACTGATGCAACACTAGAACCGGTTTCGGCAATAGGTGTGCACTTAGAAAGTCAGGCGTTTGTTCCTGGTACAATGGGGATTAGAGAGAAATAATGAAACTTCACAGAAATGTGGCACCATTACTCATTTATTCTAAGGATTAAAGAGCACTGTTACTATTACAACTCCTAAAAGAACAACAGTCACGATCCCGCTATCTGTTTTCTTGTCCTGCTCGCTCTCTCCTTATCATTCCTTCCCTGTATGGTGGAAACTGGCAGCCCACCTCCCAGCAACAAATCTACAGTCTAACCCACCAAACCACCCCCTCCTCCTCCTCCTCTTCTCAAAAACTCTCGCCGGTTTCCTGTCCCTGTCGTCCCCGTATCTGAGGCCAGATGCACCATGGGGGCTGGAACAAAGGATAAAATGCCTCTCATAATAGCAGCCAGGGGAACGGAGCGATGGAGAGCGGGAGAATGGGAGGGAAGGAGGAGTGAGAGAGTGGGGAGAAAAAAAAAGCAATGGGCTCTGGTCTGCAAACCAGACACTCTTGCTGTGACCATTAATAAGATGACAGAGCAAAAGGTTGGGTGAGGGAGATAGAGAGAAAAGAGGAACTAAGAAGGGGAGCAGAAGAGATAAAGACTGATGCAGAAAGGAGAGTGTGAACGGACAGGAAAGCGGGGTGAGGTTTCACCTTTTCACGACCCCTGGGCGCTATAGGGCCAGTGTTTATGGCCTGTTCATTCCCCTGCCTCCCATCACAACACAATGAGCTGCACTATTCAGCTCCACTCCATGCAACAATAGCTGGGCTATTTTGGTGTAACACACCACTGGTGGTACGCCTAAACTTGGTCAAAAGCGCAAAAAGACAAGCAGGAGAAAGAAATAAAAGTTGGCCTTGTATAGTTCAGGGATTCCAATATGAACACTGTCAAGGGTCTGTTTGATTCCCATCAGGGGCACACATGTCTGACATATGCACCCATGACACTGCTGATCAAAAACACGTCGGCCATATGGTATGCCTAAAGTGAAGGGACTAAAGTCATGTAAGGAGACTGAATGAGTTTATTTCTCTGTTGTGTTGTCTCTACTTTATTTCTCCTTCTGAGATTGCTAATGTCTGGATTAATTCTCCAAGCCCTCTCCCTCCTTCTCTGGAAAGAGTGGAACTGATTGCGACGGCGTCTGCCAAGCCCTTGCTAATGTCCTATTCTCATTACACCAGAGACACACACACACATACACAGACATACCGAGCCGAGTCAGACGCACACAGGTGTACACGAAGCACACGTGAAATGCCCAATTAAAAGCAAGAAATTGTCTTTTTCATCAGCTGCCTTTGTTGCGTGACCAATTAGGGGATAATTTAATAACGAGCAGTGGAAAGATGCAGATTGGATATACAAAAGGTTACTCTGCAAGCTCATTGATTTATATTCATGTGGAGTTCTCAATATCGGTGGCACACATACTCACACATCTCCTGAGCTCACTACCAATATTATATTAGTAATATGAGACATTCAAAAGGTGCACATACACACGCATGTTCTCAGCACTCTCCAGCAATATTACATTAGTAATCTGAGAGAATTTGGACACACACACCTCACGTTTATAAGCAGCTGGATATTTCAGCATCATTCATCAGGACGCGGTGGCGTATTAGAGCACACACACAGACAGAGGTTTACATGCATATTCAAATCTAAGAGCAGCTTAAAATAACTGTGTAACCGCACACTCCTCCTGGCTGTCAATCAATGTGATTTAAAAGCCCTAAAAAGAAAGCAAGCTCTGACGGGTACATTCATGTAGCTTATCATCAGGTTGTCACTGCATGGCTAGCATTGATTGTCTGCTGCTCAACCACAATTAACGCCTGGCCCATATATACTTCCTTCACAGCGGTGACGTGTACACACACACACACATCGCTGCAAACTAAGTTTAAACCAATTCTCTTTCTGTGATTTTGACACAAAAGATACTCAAATCACAAGATAAAACTAACACACTATACACTCTATTCCTCTGTTGCACATTTATATCTGCAGAACTTTATTATCTCATCCCGTGTCCCAGCACATCTCCATCTTCTTAAGTAATTAGTTATTTTATTATAGAGCTCACATACTCTCTTATGCACAACTGGGGGTGGCGGTACATTTATGCTCTTCTACCTGATGCTTTATGTATGTGTATGTGAATGTACTGCATGTGGGTGTGTGGGGGAATTGCTGTTATGAGTTTCTCCTCTTGTTCTCCCTCAGTTGGTGAGTTAACTCATAAATCACCTCCTTCTCATCTCCCTTCCTTGCTTTCTCTTCTCCTCAGTGTTATTCTCAGGGCAGATACTTGGATTAGATGCTTCAGATTACTTTGAATAAACTAACACAGCTGCCTGCAAAAGCCTATTTGCAAGCTGCACTGCAAACAGTTAAGAAGCAGTGGGAACTATATTAAACAATGAATGCCAATATGAGTCACTACTTTTTCTTGTTGGCTTTTACTTCTAAATCTTTACTGTGACAGACATGAAAAAGGTAGAAAAAGCAAAAAAAAAAGTGTCTTCCTGACTACTTGTTTATTTTATTTATATTCTCATTCTTTCTACCTGAGGGGGGTCAGGTGCAGTGTGAGACCACTTTTAGGGATCCTGACTCTAAAATAGGAACCACATATTTGAGGTTGGGCTGCAGTACGTCATACGTAAGCCTACCTAATATTGTGCAAAGAGACAGTATTGTCCTTAATATGTCTGTGCAGCTTTCAACAAGTACAAACACCTTCACACACATTTACAAATGTACTGTTGTGCTACATGCGCTCACTTGTCAGTGACTAACATCGTTCTTTAACTGTCCTGCTGCAAACGGCTATATGTCTTAAGACATCTAGCTAGAGATACTTCTGTGATTCTTTGTGCTTCTATATATGCTACAAGTGCATCAGGTTTATGGAGAGGGTGTGAAAACCGACACATCGCCATGGGGTCAGCTGTGACATAAACACACATATATGCCCACACAGGCATGTGCACACAGGTTATGGTTAAGGTCATGCAGGAGTCACATGACCATATCTGACAACTGTTTGGTAGCAGTTAGTTTGTTGTTACAGCCCTATTATTAGACAGGAGGCATGTGTTTTGTGTCAGCACAACATTTAGGTCTTTATTGACAGGCAAGGAGTTCCTGAACCACCTCCAAATGCATACATAGCTATGCATAGACACGCCCACTGACAGACACATTGACACACACACCCAATACAGGCAGGTCCTAATAACATGAGGCGGATTAGCAGGATCCAGTGCCACATATGGAGGGAAACTTAAGAAAACAGTGTGAAATTTAAAAGGAGCTTTAGACTGAGAACAGCCATGGGGTCACTTAATCCCCATTACTACACACACATGAAATGCATGTAAGCACGCACACGCACGCACACACACACACATACACACAATCCCTGTTGTTACACTACCTAAGAGCCCAGTGTCCATTAAGAGCACTATGAATCTACCACTAAAGCTGGTTTTACAGAGTGGAGCAACAGGCCGGGTGACTACTCACACACACATACAGGAGAGTAGCTCAGTATGTGTGTGTGTGTGTGTGTGTGTGTGTGTGTGTGTGTGTGTGTGTGTGTGTGTGTGTGTGTGTGTGCGCGTGTGTGCGTGTGTGTGTGTGTGTGTGTGTGTGTGTGTGTGTGTGTGTCCATGACAACCAGGTACCTCACAGACTTATATAGAGGAAATGTTAGCAACTTGAAAAACATACATGAACTCATTGGCTCTGACTGAGCTGGCTTTGCAACATTACTTGACTTGCCAAAGGGCAAAATAACAATTGAACGTTTGAAAGGGGAAAACTGTTCATAACACATGAGGACAACAAAATGAAGACATAAAGACATCAGAAAGGAGCCTGTAGCTGTCACATGTGACCCCCTCTTTATCTTTGTTCCTGCTTCCCGTCTCACAGACATTCACAGTCTTGGACTGGGCCAGCCAGTCATCCATCAATGCCAGAGAGAGGCTGTGGCTTGAAGCCTAGCTTTACCCAGAAACAACATGGCTGCTCACTACACAAACACAACACTGGACAGAGCCTGTGTCCCTTAGCCTTTGGGCTTGGATGGAAAAGTGGGTCTCTGTGTGCAGCCCTTTGTGTATATGCAGGTGTAGTGGCTCTGTTAGGAGATCTCCACTGCCAGGGGTGGAGCTGCATATGTATTTGCTTGTAAATCCATACAGCACAGTGTGTATTTTTATTCACCATGTACACACACACACACACACAAAAATCTCAGAGTAGCCACAGATGACCACAGTGTCACACAGAGCCAGTTTTGCTGACAGGGCTTTCAGTGGGGACTGTAGCAAACACACAGTGGTTGACCTAAATCTCCCCCCCTTCCCTCCCCACATACTGCCCGTGTCATATCCTGTCTATGCGCGTGTCACTTCCCCCCGCTGGCTCACAGCAGCTATCACTATGGGGATCCCTCTGACTGCCCAGAAACTGGTGAAGGCAGATTTAGGCAGCAAACATCCACAGTCAGCAAACACAAAAAGCAGAAGAGATGAACATTTTCAGGAGAGTGAAATATGTTGTTTCATTCAAGTGCGATGTAACCAGCCAATAATTGTATCAATTTCATAAGAGTTTCTTTCATAAGATTTTATTTATGTCTAAAAAAGTAGTGCTTGACAGTCGCCACATGTCCATCATCACCATCCTTTTATGCCTCGTCTACAAATCCTTTACATAGAACCATCACTTACTTTAATTGCATGAAATCACTGTCAGCCTTCTGTCTGTTAATTGCAGGAGTCGCTGTCCTATTTTTCCTAGATATTTAATTTTGGCACCAAAAACACCCGCTCTGTGTCCTGCTGATTCATTTCAACAACCATGTTTGATCAACACAAGAAAACACCAGCGTGAGAACAACAACTGACTGATGGCGGCGAGCGCGACAGCGACCATGTGTGCCTCGACACACAGACCCTGGCATTCACATTCTGCCGCCTTTCATGTTTTGGACCCCCCCCCTCCTCCTCGTCCCCTGTCCGCTACTACAAAAGGAGGTTGAAAAGCAAGGGAGACGAGTGGGGAGAAAAGAGGAGGGAATAAAAAAAGACAGAGAGAGAGGGGCAAATGAAGAGAGATGCAGGTTTGGCCTAAGGCGGCATGCTGTGATGTAAGAGAAATAGAGAGAGTGAGAGGAAAAAAAGAGGGGGGGGGTGTGTTGTGGTGTTGTGTGTGTGTGTGTGTGTGTGTCTCTGCACATGAACACCAATAAGTGTACAAGCATCCACAGACACACATTTCTGTTGACATAATACAGTAAAGACAGGGTTGTGTCTGCACAGGCTAAAGATTCCTGTGAAAGGCTATTGTTGGCAACAGACTTCAAACGGAGACGAGAAAATATTGTTTTTGACATTATTATTACATTTTTTACTCAGTGTTGAAATCTGAAGGTGAGGTCACATCTAGTGAAAATTTGTGAGCGTGTGTGTTTTTTTTGTGCGGTAATTGCTGTGGTGTCATGGAACTGAAGCAACATGACAGAGCACAGTATATGAAACAAGCTTCAGGCCATGGACTGAAACTTGGCCTGCTAATTCCAACACACAAGCGCACACACACACCTCAGAATTTCTGCGAACAAGTTCCAGCATCTCCCTGTCAACACAGTGAACCATCTCACTCTACCTGTTTGTCTCTCTCTCTGATTTCAGTTAGCAAGAAAGTTCACATTTAAACCAGGATCATTAGGGACCTTATGATTTCACTGTTTACTTTTGTTTTTCTGTAAAGCTACAATGCAAAAACTTTTGTTTGATCCCTCTGGCAGTGAGATTAATTACACATTACACATTTGGACACAGGTAAAGAAAAAGCCTTTGGTAGTTGTAAAGGGTATGCTACATTTATACCACCCAATCTTCCACAGGTAAACAAACAAAACATGCTTGAGCATGAGACATGGTTTCTTTTTTTATATTAAACATCATAAAGTGTTGTTTAATATCTTTTAGGTTTTTTCCACCAAAGTCAGCATTGTGTAAACTTGTCTGGCGAGGGCTTGAACCTTCCATACTATCCTTTAGCTTCACATGTCATCATCACCTGACTTTCTTTTCCAGTCTGACAACATTTCCAAGCCTAACATGACCCACAATACAATACACCAGCATAATCCTTTCACTTTGATTAAGTAGTGTTTTTTAGTATGATATTGCAATATTGCAATATTTGTTGCTAAAAAATAAAGTGCTCTACACACCACCCACCCTCACTCTCCTCCCCTTCCCTCACCTCGTCCTCTCCTCTGCTCTCCTTCAGCTTGTGCTTTCAGAAACCCGATAAGCGGCGTATATGTACGTGGCGCTGCGCTCCTTCCTAAGTAGCCTCAACGTCCGTCCACTCTTCCCTTTTAAATACTACCTCCCTCTCTCTCACTCACTCTCTCTCACTCCCTCTCTGTCCATGCTTTTAAGACGTTCGTAAAAGGAGGTCTTATTGACAAAACAATTGCTCGGCGGGGCTTAAACACTGCCTTTAAAGGGGTATTATTAAATTGCAGGCAGGAAGGGGAGGGGCAGCCAACATGGGAAACCTGATGACCTCGCTATCGATTTTTACATCACCGGAGCGTTAGGAGAACTTAGCACAGAGATACTGACTGTATCCAGAGAGAGAAAGAAAGACATTTTATATGTGACACATTCAGCTTTGAGCTGCTGCTGCTTTGTGTGAGGAGGTAAAAGGTTGTAGTGGTGGCTGGCTCCGCATCGAATCACTGCTTGACTTTATTCATACATCTGTATTTAATCAACACACTGAGAACATGTTAGTTAAAGTTAAAGTTTATGCTTAGGGTTGTAATCCAGCTCTTTGGTGTGCTTCTGTATCTGAAGTGTAATTTAGAGCGACATCATATAGGTCCTTAAAATCTTCATGTAGCATGTATTTGAGCAAACGTGTGTCTGTCTGTGTCATAACTTATGTGTGTGTCTCCTGTTTAGTACTGGGCACAATGTGTGACACTGCACCTGCCATGTGTGTATATATACACATATACTGTATGGGCTGCTATGGATAATGTGTATGTGTATGCATTTGGTACAGTATGTATTTACATTCTCTATGATTCTGCTTTGTAAATGTAAACATGCATTATCCCCCCCCCCCTCCTGTAACCACACACACACACACACACACACTTTCTCCATTCAAATTGAGATTCCCTGGTGCTGCGTATTTCTGCCAATAATTCATGAGTGATCTGCGCCCCTTGCCGGCCTTTAGCATTTTTATTTAATCTGCTGAGCCCTACCGCGTGCTCACTCATCAATAATGCACACCGACATGTGTGTTAACACATCTATGGTGCGTGAGAGAGAAAGTGTATAGCTGTAGAACAGATATTATATAGGTAAAGCACAATGCACACAATATTAATAAACTGAGAGTGTTTTTTCTGTATGTTAGACAGAGGCAGGCAGGGAGAGTGTGTGTCCTGTGTTGGAACATGTGACAGGATAGTTTTACTTGTCACTTGCACATGTTTTTCACCGCTAAGTCTTCCCCTGTTGGGACAACAAACACGGATGACCCGCAGTTCATCTGCGTCCATTTCATATGGTATTCAACACCGATGGCTGATGTGTGACTGTGAAACACACTTCCACTAAGTGTTTTATGCCTTCTGAAGTTGTCTTTGGTTAGATTTCACAGTTGTGGACCTGATTTGGAGCAAGTGAACGCATGAGCAAATGTGTGTGTGAGTGAATGTTTGCCTATGTGTGTGTGTGTGTGTGTGTTTCAATAGCACTGACAAACAGAATCACATCTAGGGAAATTGACTTCACCAAATCAGTGGGTCAGGAGGTAACATCACCGGGGGTTGCTATGGAGACACCCAATGACGGGGCTTCCCAACCGGCACAACAACACGCCTGTGAAATGGCAGTTCCCCTAACATAACCTCTCTTTTTCTCGCTCCCTCATTGTGATTCTCTCTCTCTCTCTTCTGTAGTATTTTTTTTATTTCTCCTTAACCTCTGATTCTTTTTATTGTGCATTTTTGTCAGTTTCTTTGCCTTTATCTTTCACCATGTTTTCATTTATGACTTTTTTTTTTTCCTCAATCGCTATTCCATGCTACAATGTACTGCTCGCTTGCGCAAACAACCGAACCATGCATGGAAATATGCCTGTGGACAAGCACACAAACACAGACACAGACACACACATATGCACTTGTATACAACAAAATGTGAGGGGGCAGCGGGATCCCAGCATGCAGGGTTTAACAGCTAATACCCCTTAGATTAACCACCCCCGGTTCCCCTCTCTTACACACACACACACACACACTCACACACCATCTACCACAAACCAAGATTAACCTCCTACGATTTACACAGTGTGTGTTGGTTTTGCACAAATACACACATGCATACACACCTTCAGGGTGTACAGCTATCCCCTACCAATAAAAATAACAAACGAAATGAAAGCACACAGTCAGCCTTAAGTGACCAAACTACTGTTCATGTGACTGACTCTCTCTCTCTCTCTCTCTCTCACACACACACACACACACGCACACACACAGCCTGGCTTTATCTCTCAGCTGTAGGAATTGATCCCACATGGATTTCAGAGAGGTCACGTGATGTGATAACCTCTACAGGATTCCCTCTGGTCAGGAGGCCTTGTTTTTACCTGTGTGTGTCTCTCTCTCTCTCTCTCTCTCTCTCTCTCTCTCTCTCTCTCTGTGTATTGTCTTTGGCCTGGTATTAAATGAATTCTCCACAGACTGATACATCATACCCTAATCTAACGTCTGTCTGCCTCTGAGGTCTCAGATTGAACAATGGTTGGGAATAATGTTAACATCATTAGACTGCTGGTAATGGGGAGTTATCATGTCTCATCTCTTTCTCTCCCTCTCTTCTTATCTGTCACTCTTTTTCTTCATCTATTTTTCACTTCAGTCTGGTTCTTTACCTCTTTCTTTCCACTGCTCTCTGCCTTTTCTGCAGTCTGCACTTTCATGCTCATACCTAGCAACTGACTGATACTTTCAAGGATTATTTTAAGGGCTGCTTAGATCAAACACCCTGTGCCTGGGCCTTGCCTTCTGTTAGCCAGACTCCAGCCCCTTTAATTAGACATGGCTAATAACACTAAGCATGTGCTGATAGCCATCTCTCTGATAACGCTTGCCGCACAAGGACATAGGGCCTCTTTCTACCTTTTACAGTGTTACCTAAGGTTAAAATGGATAGTTAGCTACCGTATTTTATGGCCCGGGCCTGTCACACTTGTGCCCAATTAACAGGCTGGTCGGCACTTACAGAGCAGTAATTTGGAAAGGCAGGTTAGCAATCAGGCTGACTTCTTTTAAGCTAGGCTCCTTGCTAACAAGGACAACTTCAAATGGTATATGCATTATGGAAGAGTACTAAATAATCCTAACATATGACCAGTGGTAACACAATCAATGGATTTTTACCAGAAGAATGATGAATGCAGACAATATTAAACTTCCACTATAGAAACTGCACTTCTCTGTTACAGTGTTGCTTTAAATGTCACTTAGAGAACAGAAATAAGTAGCGAGCAGGGCCAACCATCCCTTAAAATAATAAAAGAAGGAATAAATGTAAAATGTGATATTCACCAAGTCATTAAAACAAATGTTAATCACAGCAAAAGGTAGCTACCAACCCCAAAATAAGTGAGCCAAAGTAAATCCCTATAATTAGTCTCAGAGCTACCAATTTTCACGTTATCATTCTTGTATAACTTGTGCATGTTGGATGATTTTATTGGATGTTTGCAGCTAGTAGTTCAACTCTTAATTAACATGGATGCTCATGTTTGGGCTGTTGGTTTGCAAAAACCACTCCAGGCCATATCTCTTTAGATAGATTGATCTAGGTGATTCAGTAAGGGCTGTGTGCGTGTTTCTGTGTGCGTATGTGTGTGTGTGATGAAAATAGGGGTGGAGAGGAGACATTAATTCCAATCATTAAGAACTGGGATAGCCTGGAGGGTCAAATTCCCTGAAAATCGACCGCATGTAAACTCTGAGATGACTTACCAGTTGTTCACTTGTAGGATGGTGAGGCCCGTGTCTTGTGCCAGCTGTTTCTTCTGTTCTTCTGAGGGATACGGATGCTGCGAAAAAGAAGAAAGTGACATGTATGAGAAAAAAGGCTGAACACAAATTGTTTAATGAAGCTTCTTGTTTTGAGAAAATGTGCCTTTTAGTAGAGAGGGGAGACGTTGCAGGGACATAGGTTACACACAAAGAACCATACACAGTAATGAGAGGTAGAAAATGGGATGTATGCTCATTTGTGTGTAGGTGTCAGTCTGTTCCTGTGTGTACATTCATGTGAATGTATACTGTAAGTATGTGTGAGCGTGTGCACATTAACATGCCCACCCCCCCAATCATTAATGGAATATAAAATCTTGTAATTAATGGCAGCCAAAAAGGCAAGCCAATTAGAAAGTTAAGTGAAGTGGAGAACCAGCTCTGGTAATTAGGCAGCCTCCGATATATTCGCCCCCCCCCCCCTTTCACCCTGCTGCATATGTAATCAGTGAGTGGGGAATATATAACATTAACCCAATGGAATACAGACAAGAGGATGTAAAATGCCTTGCCTGTCGGTTGCTTTTATCCTTGGCACAATAACATGTCGAGTTTGCCTTTTTTTGCTGGAATCACATAAGCAGTACTACACAGACAGCCCTCCAGGTTTCATCCTACCGAGCTTAATATAGGAGCAGGGATTTCCCCAAAATGACACAATGCCATCTCAGCAAGCCTTTTAATCTTATTTTCAGCCTTATCGGCTAGTGGGCACGTAAAATATCATTTTTAATCTTATCTTCAGTCTCAAATGTTTAAATTACACCTCCTTGTTAGTGTCTATCACTTTATCAGTAATGTGTCCATCAGTGCAGTGACAATTTGCTTTATCACAAGATAAATTACCATTCTTATTTATCAGTGAGCTCCTAAATGGCACACGGATGCATGATAAACAGCAGTTCACTTGTTGGAAAGATCGAACCCTGGGTGTTTAAATATAAAGTGCTGACAGCGAGCCCCTCCCCTCCCACAAGAAGCCAGCTGAGAACAGTTAAAGTTAGCCACCTGTTTAAATATATAGAATGAATAAATTGGATAAATGTGAACTTGGGGGGGAGTGTGTTGATTTATATTGGAGTGCGGGGGTATCACAGTTGCCTGGGTGCCTTGTTCATGGTGGACAATGTGCTGTTCATGGCTGAGACAAGACATGAACTGTGCTGGACACACCATCGGCAGGCCATAAAAGAAGAGACGAGAGAAGTGAAGGAGAAGGCGAGAAGAGACGGTGCAGCTCTAACTGGAGTGGTATGATAGTCAAAATGATGGGTGTACATTTTTAGGATAAATTCAGAAAATACAGTTAAATATTCAATACCATCATCTTTCTACCATCAATTAACTTACGATTGATAACAGGAAGAAGAGTCTGTATGTTTGCTTTGGCTGTCCAACTATTACTAATATTGATTCATTCATAGGAAATAGCCCTGGAGAACACATTTGACATTTATTTAGTTAATATCCCATGCAGTGGCAACAATAGGCGCCACACATTCAGTATGTCTACTGTATAATATATGCAGTATGTCTAACACGAAGACACACCCTTGATAGTCAATCAGACGTGCAAAATCAGTGCGGCGCCAGCTTTTTCATTTTTTCATTACAGCATTTTCAGTGCATAATGAACAGGATTGTGTTTAAGGCTGGGACGGCCCAACAGAGAGAGAGAGACAGAGAGAGACACAGAGAGAGAGAGAGGGGAGGCTGATTTTTTTCCCAGCCTTCCCTTGTACATGTGATTGGTTGCAGGGAATGGGAACACAAGGAGGCTAATTTCATGCGCTTAGTTATAATTGCATTGTCGCCTCTGGCCAAATTTGTGTCCACTTCTTCTCTTACAACCATTTTTTTGTGCGTGCGAACTGTCCGTCCATTCATATAGAGTCAGTGTGTGATCTTCCATATATAGACTGATCAGACAGATAATATCAGAATTAAAATAACTACAGTAAATCTGGGGCAGCTCTGTGTGTGTGTGTGTCATCTGATGTGGTGACGCATGTTTTACATATAGCGATGACACACACATAGATTCACTGCTGACATTAATCTTAGCTAATCATGTGAAAAAAAACATGTCTTTAAAGTCTTTCTTCTCCACAAACAAAGCTGATTGAACATAAAAAAAGATCAATGTGTCCATTCTACGTGTCGCAGATCTGTGGAGGCAGGAGTGTCTGCCTCGTGATATCAGGGGCTGCAGCCACGCCAGGGGCCACAATACAGCACAAATAAACCCTGTTTCGATGTTTTCCTCCCTCTAGCTACCCGGTGCACACACAGACAAACAGAGATGCACGCAATCTCAATATAAGACGGCAGCACAGGAAGTAAAGCTTCCTCGGCATGATACACACTATCCGCCATTGGTTGGGTATCTTAACTCAAGTATGAGGCTGCTGTGTCTGTGATGAGATAATTACATTATACTGGCAGAGCGTCTTTTGATGGCTAATAAGCATTATTACTGTTTATATTTAAAGGAGCAATTTGTAAAAATGGCAACACCAAAGAATTGGAGGCATGGGAAACACAATAAGATCATAGCTTATCGCAATACATCCTCATCATGCATTATGCTACGTTCTCTGACTCTGCAGTGCCCTTACTTCTTCTTCTCTTGTTGGACTGAGGGCAGAGTAGATGCTGCATTAGCATGATAACAGACATAGTTGGTATTTGTTCACATTGTTTTTGGTATTTTTTATGTAGGAGTGTGTTTTGCTGATAACAGAACATGCAAGACAGCTGCTTGTACTGAGGTAAACTTCTTCACAAGTTCTCACACACAAAGGAGTACACAGTTAATGGAAGAGTTATGAGGGAGAGATGCTCAGGACTGTTTTTGTCCTCCTTTTTTTTCCCTAAACCTCCAAATTAGCTCCTATCTGTCAAAACACTGTGATTTAGTTTCCCACTCAGCAACAAGTCGCCCAGTTTTAATATTGTCTGTGAGTGATTCTGGTGTCTTAACGGCCTTTGGCTGTGGTTCAGCGGGTTGAGAGAGAAAGAGAGAGAGAGAGGGAAAGAAAGGCCTTTAGTGAGAAAAGCAATAACATGTTCTTTAAAAGAGCAGATGGAAAGTTTCTGCGCATCCTTCCCTCCCTTCCCTCCGCCTATCTTAATGATATGTCTTCTCCAAATATACAACTCCTTTCATGAGAATTTCCACCCTGCTCACTGCTCGCTGCTGGGCTCTGACCATGTGGGTGCCAGGAGGGGAAGGAGGGAGGGAGGGTTGCTTCTTTCTTTTCTGTGTGTCTTATCAATCTGAGTGTGTGTGTATAAGTGTACATGCTTAAGTGTGTGCATCTAGTACAGTCACCAATTTTCACTTTTGCTTTGCGAGTCAGTTCGTGTTTTTTTTTTATGTGTGCTCATTTTAACCCCCTGGGCTTGCCTAGCTCGAAAGTTCAGATGTGCGTGGTTGTGTGTCTGTTTGAGTGTGGATATATGTGTGGGTGAGTAACAGAGCATCAGTAACATCCCCTCCCTGTCTGACCATCTTCCTCACTGACCTCCTCCAGACAAGAACAAGAGAGGGAAAGATAGAATGAGGAAAAAGGGCAGGAGGAGGCGAGGGAGGAGACATGGAAATGGATACGGAGCCCCAGGGTTTCACAAAGAGATAAGAGCATAATATTCTGGGAGACCCGTCTTTACTCCCCCTTGTCCCATGCCTCACCCAGGAGGAAACTATTCTTGGCACAACAATAAAAAAAAAGTCAAGCTTTACAGTTCGTTTTTTACCACAAAAAAGTAATAGGATTATTTTTTTTATCTATGTATATTATACATATCATTTATATTTATATTATAGTGATGAAGATTTTTAAAGCATCATCAGTCTCAGAAACTAATGTGGCTCTGCAGGATACATACTGAAAGTAAAAATTTAATTTAACCTCATTTTGTGAAGACTGGTGGAAAATTCCACAAATCTAAAAATGACTTTAAGTAGCATATTAAATTAGTAAAGATATCATGAAAGTAATAAAAAATTCTTACTTTAAAAGACTTCTTAGAAGTTACACCTGACCCTAAATTCACACCACCTTTCTTGTCCTGTATTCCCAATTTAGGTTTGAGGAACCCGAAGCTCTCGCCTTACAATATGGGAACAAGTATTTGTTCATGCTGTGTAGACTAAACATTTACTAATAGCATCTGCTGGAGCAACAATAAAATTTGAAATAATAAAAAAGAAGATGATTCCTGAAGGTCGTGGTTTTCTATTCTTTTTCTGTTGACTAAAGTCTCACCTTTGTCTTTAAGAGAAGAAGAAGACAGTCTGAGTCAGTCTTATGTTTGGGATGCTCCACTTCACCACAAGAGGAGGGCTATTTCAGAAATGCCTTTTATCTTGCTGCTGTTCTCTCTCCATCTGGCTTCCTCAGCAAAAACAGCCCTCTCTTGGTCTCTCACTGTCTGTCTTTTTTTTACTTTTTGACATTTTGCAGTGTAACAAATCTTCCTTAGCTTCTGCCAAAAGTGTCCAATATTAATATATATTTAAAACACATTCTAAATTCAATGGTTCATCCATCTCACTGTGTGTGATTATATCCTTTTTTAACCAATTCACTGCAGCCACCAGAGTCCCCTCAGTGTTCCTCCCTTAGCCATTAGCATTATAGTGTTATCTTTGCATATATGTTTCTATTTAAAGCTGCACTTCCCAAGCCTCTGTGCATCCCATTAAAAAAAGGTTTGACACACCACATTAGCTTTAGAAAACTGCGACCATGAAACAGGACGGAGGGGAGAATGAGAGAGAGGAAAATCATATGGTGTCACAGCCATGTGATGTCCCTCAAAAAGAGGCCATGACACTGCACAGTCTGTGGCCAACAGACATGGGTCAGAGGTATTTTGAGTTCGCTGCTCTACCAGCAGATGGTTGTGGTTTGTCAAAAGGAACCAAGGTGCCACAAAATGAATCACAGTAAACAACTCTGTGATGTACAACAATTTACTTAGTATCATTGATAAGGTGGATTGGGTTAATGCTGGAAACACACTGACACTGTAAAAGCTGAAACATAAAGAAGGTCAGAGACAATGATGCATGGTTGTTGACTTGCATGTGTCAGCTAAGGTGAAAGTGAACAGCCTTAACTTGGCCAGTTCTGTTCCTCTAACTGTTCCCAGGTTAAATCTCTGTGGAAACTGAGCTGCCCATCAGGAATGCCTGACGGCTAATCCAGGGGCCTTTTGGCTAGAAGGGCATCACTCTATCATACCAAACTGTTTTAAACAAACACACACACACACAGTTTACTGGAAGTAGTCTTGCTCCTGCCAGATGTGTATGAGATTACCTTAAATATTTAGGGAGGCAAGCACATTGTTATGCCCTAAACCTTGAGCATGAGCAGACTTTTTAAAACAAGCGTTCCAAACTATAAGCTTGTTGTGTCTCATGCAACAAGCTTCCAATCTCCCAATTTTTTTTTTCTTATTCAGTAAAAGTTTCATCTTCTATATGTGTTCACACTGTGCTGTGAGAGCTACACCATTTCAAATTCCTTTCTGTGTAGGTGGCATCGACTGACATCCCTTTGACTTCATTAGGGAGCAGGGACCCAGCAACAAAGCTGGCTCTGAGAGAAAGGGGGGATTAAAGAAAAAAAAAGAAAAAGGAGTGAGAGTGAACAAAACAACAACAGAAAAAAAACAAAGCACCCCTAACCTAATTTCCTCTGATTCAGGCTGCTCCGATGCAAAATAACAAAACAGCGCAAACACAGATCTTTTGACAGACTCAAAATGAAGCAACTACAGGATGAGTTCCACACTGCTCTCTGCAAAATAAATGTTCCCTTCTTTTAATGCTACACACACACACAAAAAAGCTGGAACGGCCTCCTTTATAGTGTTGGTCTACGGTAAACCAGCCCAAAGCCTCCATGAATAATTCACCATCTTTTTTCTTTTTTTTGGTGGTGGTGGTGGGGGGGGGCACCCTTTCAAACTGTTTTTGTAATCAAATCTCTCCATCTTTTCTTGAGATAAAGAACATGGAGACGAAACAGATGTTCTTGGGTATTTTATTCATTAATGAGCATTTTAGCTCTAAAAAATCGGCTTTTGTTGACTGAAAAATCTCGATGTGCTCTTGCCTATGGATATGAGATAAAACTAGTTAGCTTGTGAAGCGCAGGGTGAAAAGTATGTCATTAAAGCACTAGTACAAAGTGAAATATTATGAGCTCATCCAGCATGATAATTACTGATTAGTATCATCCGTCATTTTTCTGAAACTTGCTATCTGTAGTTGCAGCACTACAGGGTGTGAATGATGATCTGTGTGCTTTACAGTTGGGTGGGTCTCTAAACCTATGTGTATACTGAAGTTTATAGCATGTATGCACATGACCGACTCTCAAGTCTCGACAAAGTGCTGTATTGTTGTGTTTAACAGAACATACAGGGTGAGGTCTGTTGATACTGATGGAAAGAATCTTGTGTTATGTCCTATCTGCATGTGCTGTCTGTACTGCCTGGTTGTTTTTACTAAGAGCGAAGGCGTGCTTCATTAGTCCTCCCCATTCAAGCTCAGGGGAGGCTAAATTTATTAAGGGGGCCGGATGTTGCACAACACCTGCTGCTGTGCTTCCCTCTGTGCAATAAAGAGAAGGGGGTGCAGCATGCTAGCTAGTGCTAGTGGTAAGCGCTGCTCGTTGGACTGAGGCTGATGAGCTGGGGCTAATTCAAGGGGTGATTATGTAGTTTGCTGGACCACTAAACCTCTTTAAGCCCGTAATTACCGCCTATTTGAGCGAGGGGAGGCACTCCAAAGCAATCGGTACTCGCACCAAGCGGCGCAGAGAACGGCAGCCACAGCTGGAGGTGGGCTGCCTCAGGGCTGCCTGGGAATGAGAGGGTGTGTAAATGGGGAGTAAGAGGTATCCACAAAGCCTCAACCCAGTCAGGTAAGGCGGAAAGCTGAGAGATAACAGTAGGACGCCGCTCAGAATGCCAGCATGCTAGCTCCAAGCTACAGTACTGGGAGGTAGCATTCTAACAGTGATCTCTGAGCTCAAAAACAAATGTTCTCTTGTTAAACACAGAAACAATACACGGAAATCACAGGTCTGTTCAAAGCAACACAGCACAAAACTATTGTGCAGAGAGGCACCCTAACAACTTAATCCATTTGGACTAAATTGTGCTTAAGCAAAGAGAATCGGATGTCATTGTGCTGAAAAACTGGAGAGCTTTTTTTGGACTCACAGTCATGACATACAAGAGGGAATCAGATTCTCAGATTGCACTCGGCCACGAGGGAATTCATTTCATTTCACCTGACTTTCAAGGAAATTTGACTTTACGTAATGCCACTGAAATCTGATGCCTCAGAGGAAGCAATTTGGGGACCACAGAACATTCTAATAACCCTGGTGATATTATTATGTTATTATCATAATTACCCTTTTGCCCCCAACCTTTTAATTAGAAACTCACCGTTGGCCCCTGTGGGAGGGTGAAAAGAACCTGAGTTGGGTTAATGCTGAAAAAATAGGTAAAGGTATTTCACAATTGCTCCCTTATGCTCTTTGAAGAAGAGAGTATATAAGAGAGAAGGAAGATGCAGCCAGTGTTAGGGAGAGATGGAGCCTTCGCACTCACCTACCTCCTCTGGCTTCCTTTGACATCTCTGTCATTCAAAGTACACTTACACCCCTCCCTCCTTGTCTCCATCTCCTTGTCTTTCTCACCCGTCTCCGCCCAGCCACCCACCCCACACACACCCCCACCCCCATCCCTCTGTTCTATATTTAGAATTTTTTTGCTTAACTATCTCGGGCTGCCTCCTTTTCTCTCGTCTTTTCCCCCCACCTCCATTAAAAGTCCTCTCTTTACAATTAGCTCTGATCTTTTCTGCTTCTTTCTCCTCAGCCGAACGCTTCCCTCCATTTCTCTCTTTTTCTTTCTATCTCTCCCTGTCTTCAGCATCTGAGGCCCTTCTCCATCAGTGCACCGCTTTTACAAATCAATGACTTAATCTGTCGTAACAAACAAGTGAGCAGCACCCTCAGCCCTGTCTCACATCCCTCTGCTCTTGCTAACATTACAACAGACGGCCTCAGAGACAGGGAAAGAAGCAATAAGAAAGCTAATGAATATGTACCATGAAATGTAGTGTATAAAAAATAATGTGTTAAAAAGTAAATTATTATTTTTATGTTATATACATATGTGTGTGCACAGAGGATGAAAAAGAGGAAGACAAGATATTACAAAAAGTGAGGAAAATGTTTGTTAAAGGCTTCTTAAATACATCTTCTCTCGCAACCCTCAGCTCAGTCCCACTCCTCTATCATGAGTTATTGCCTGTCTGCATTCACCACCTGGTTCACTAGCTATGATTTCACTCACTCCAATGGACACACTAATACACACACCACAGAAGATACACATACACATGCATGAATACTTGTGCATGTGTGTTTCAGCAGGTAAAAGTTCAACACACACCTGACTGCCCCACCTCCACAGGGACACCTTAGGTCAACTGGCCAAGTGTAAAGACACAATGGGTTAGGATGTGTGTGAGTCTTAGATCCTTTAAAAATAAAGATTACTGCATACATGATAGTTTTTTTAATCTAAAGTAAAAACAAGATATGCTACATAAGTTTGTCGTTCACTTTTTTCTGCTGGGCAACTTTCGGTTCTACCTAAATACTGCTTAAATGGATGTAAAGTCTCTGAGACTTCACCAAAAACAGGCCTTGTTTACATCGCTACTAATTGGCCCTGGAGCCAATAATTACCTGTAGCTACTACAGAGCCATTTGACCTAGGAATGAACAGCATGTCAAAGTCAGGTGTAAGCACAGTGTTAAATTGGCTATACAGAGTATCATACAGAAAACAGTGTTAAGAATATGAGAAGGTGTAAAACAGAAAGAATATCACAGGGTCTCATCTATAAAACATAGCTCCTTCTCTATTGCCTTTGAAATAGCACAAGTGCACCAATATTGCTATGATACCCTGGTTCAAGGCCATTAAAATGTACAGCAACACAGCTGTACATTATAGAAAAATGAAATGAGAGGGAGTCATGGAAGAAAGGAGGAGAAGAAGTCACAGAGGCAGAAGGCATGCATAAAAGATAGGAAACCCTTATGGTTTGTCAGAAAGAAATGTTTTGTCTGAGACAGGCTGTAGGGGAGAGAGAGAGTTCACGCATGGAAGAGAATACAAGTGGGAGGAACTGAATTGATAAATTAGTTCAACCAACGCACAAACTGATTAACACAATGGCAAAGCCACACCAGCTATCCAAGCACATGCATGGAGTAAGACACAAAGGCGTGCATGCACACTTGCTGGGTGTTTACAAAAAGAGACATGAAGCTGACATGTACAAATAATAGCAAAGTGCATATATGCAATCACACATGATGCACACACCAAATGTATCTAGGGCAAGCTGCTGCAGTTGCTGTAAGTAAAAGGTATTGAGCTGCTGACTCCAGCCAGAAAATATCCCACAATCCTCTGGATCACCAAACACAGCCTAATGGATAATGGCTAAAAGCTAGTGCTAATGTGATTTCACACTAAGTAGAGTTAATATACCACAGGCTGAACAAAATCATGCTACACACACAGGTTATGCTAATTTTTTTTCTTGAAATGTGGTGAGCACTTTCCTGCTCAAACTTCAGACAAAAAGAAGCTGCTTTGGAGGTCATTTGATTGCCTGCAGTGACAGTGAGAGGCTAGCACTGCCGATGTCATGCTAAGGGTTGCATTGAAGCATTTCATCAGGCTAACCACAGACTTATGACAATATTTTTCCCTGACTCTTCCAAACGTCAACTTGCCACTCACTCTCCAATAAATTCCACAGTGATGGTGGGGAACTCCACACCCCACCCAAGCCCTGACGTCACCACGCTGGTCCTATGAAAACTTGTGTGTGTGTGTACTATAGTCTATGTATGACTGCAAGTGAGAGACAGGAATGAGCCTCTTCTCTAGGATTTGCAGACCATTGTAAACTGATTAGTGGGTACCAAACCAAGAATGGTTTCACATATCTGAGTTACTGGGTCTGTATCCACTCAGTGTACACACACACACACACACAGTCTTCACATACAGCTGATAATGAAAAATAGAACTAGTGTGAAACACAGCTTCACCATGAAGCCATCAATCATTCTGATGTACAACAATGAAACCACACACTGAACTGTTTCATAGTTTCCCAACTATGAAATTATATGAGAGTTGGGGGGAGGGGAAGAACAAGAGGACAGATGGTAAAGAGAAAAGAGGATATGCAAATAATGATGACAAGGTGTAAAAACCTAGAATATTTACTCTCACTGCAATGCTAAGAAATAAGGAAAAAACAGAAAACCTTTTTGAAAACTAACTGGTAAAATCGAAACTGAAATAGTCAATCTGTGTGTGTGTGTGTTCATTCAGAGCCATGTTAAACCTCTTGTGACTAGTCATCTCCTCCAGTGCTACTGACCGACCTTGAGGGTCTGTAAAGTTCTCACGTTCTCAAGGAAACACATCAGCCCACCCCTTGACTGAAGCCAGATCAACACGCACAGATCTGTGGCAGACATTTTGGAACAGTTCAAAGGTGACGTGAATTAAAAGTTAACTGCCCTGGAGGGCTTTTTAAAAGTAGGGGTAAAACGATACAAGTGAGAGCAGAAAAGTAAAGCACTGTCACAAAGATCTAACCTGGGCTTGTACTGTACCTTTAAAATATATGTCTACTTGGCATATGAGAAAAGTAGAAATATAAGGGAAGCATCTCCAAGTAAGCTCATCCATCCATGCAATGGTATAGGGAACTACTGAAGTATCATAGGTAGTAATCCGGCTAATATTTAAGTAACCAGTAGACATACAACCTCTGAGCTGCCAGTATGTGCCATGTGTCCATTTCTCTACCCTCTACTGTATCCATCTGTTAGTCCACTCATCCATCATTCGGTCCATCAATCACAACACAGATGGGCTTTCAGGAGTCTGTCAGGGTTGATGCCTTCCCTCTGCTCCAACCATACCACAGCCTCCACCCCCTTCCACCAACAGGGACACCATACCCCACATAATGCACACAGACATACACACACACACAGCCTCCCAACAAGGACCAGTCTCACCATCATCACCTTCCAAACTTCACCTTATACAATTAATAGCTGCACTGAAATAAAGACATGTATGCCATTTGTTGTGAAGTGTGTGAAGAGTAAGTCTGTTTATCTGTGAGGGTCAGTCCACAAAGAGAAGCCCCCAAAGACCGCTGTCTGCCTTTGGTCCCTAGGGCCTGTCAAGAGGGATAATTGATGATGTTTTCATTACAAGGTGTGGGGTAATGTGGGGGTTGGAGCACAGTATGTGTGTGCATATGTGTGTGTGAGTGTGTAGTGGGGGGTGGGCAGGTTGACTCAGCTGCCTCCTCTTTGACACCAACCACTCCTGCGATTGGTACGGACAAGTCATTGCTTCCAAATGCCCTCTCACAACACACACACACATTTACACAGACACTAGCCTTCATAGACATATGCACACAAACACACAGCCCAAAGCCAATTCCATTCCTGGAGATAAAGTATCCGAAACTGAATAAAAATACTGAGAATAAGTCTAAGTTGTTCTCTTGTTTTCCCCTGCCGCTCTGTCTCGTCACAGTGTCACGCCAGGCCTTTGGCAGATCTGTCCATCTGTCTGTCGTCTCTTAGGACTCTTTGAAATCCTAATGCAGTGGCGCCTAAGATTCTGACTGCCACTTAGATTGAATTAAGACACTAATCGGAGACACCAGGCCACATAGGCCACTACAGTACTTTACAGTATCAAGATGGACATCGTGCCTTTGTTGTCGTTTATGAATAAATGAATGAAAACACATAAAAAGTCAGCTGATGTTCTGCTTTTAAGCCCCCCCCCCCTCCTGATGCCTTTTCAAAGCGATTATCAAGGCGTCCTGGTGGCTTGGATGGTCAATTGAAATTATTTTTCATAAGAAACCTAATTTGTGCAGTGGATAACTAAGACAAACAAGTCTAACAACAATCACAGGACTGCCGTGGCCATAAATATGGAAACATACAAGCAGCATCTCAGGGATTCCACTCTGCTTCCTTGTTATCACTGTAACTGTGTGACCCAGATCAAAGAAAAGTAACAAGTCATGAAGGCAGGAATAGGTTGCTCTGGTGGGTCATAGCTGCAGTGGGTGACCAGGGTGCTGACATATCCAGGCTCCAGCAATAAACAGCTGAAAAATAGTGGCATCTGAGGCAATGGCGAACTCTGACCTCAAAGCTTTTTTCGCTGGACTTTAGTGGTTAAGATGAGTCTTTGAGTGTCTGAAATTTGTACTGAGAAGTTCAGGAAGTGAAGTCTTCATTTTATGTTACACTGCAACATGTGCAGCAACAAGTTTTGCTGATTTTCATCATAACATGTAAATGATTTGATCTGTTGGTTTTGCTTCTTCTTTCCATACAAGAGAAATGATCCTCCCTCTAAAAATGCACCATCCATCCATCCATCCATCCATCCATCCATCCATCCATCCATCCATCCATCCATCCATCCATCCATCCATCTCTCACCTTCCTCCCACTCTGCACACCCAGTCTAGGTTCTGCCACCACCCAGGGCCCACAACAGCAAGGCTCCTGGCCTCCTCTGCCAGTGCAGAAATGAATTATATCGCTTTTCACACCTGTTTCTGCTCAAACCCCCCACTGCACGCTGCTGTGCTGAGGAAAAAAAAAACATTTCCAACGGGGGAGAACAGCGTGCTCCCCCAGCTCGACTACATCTGTGTACGCAAGCGGTTAAATTAGACTCTAATTGTATTAACGGCGGATTATGCCTTCCAGTTGGATTTTTTATACTCTCTCTCTGTGCATTTTACACATTTTAAGGGGAGAAAGGAGGAGGGAGGAAAAAAGCAGCTCATTGAGGGTTTGCGGGTTGGCTTCTTTTATGAGCTGCGATCACGGCTGCCCCTCGTTACACTGCATCTGTGTACAAATAGGAGGGGAGGAGAGCCAGAACGAGAGAGTGTTAGTGATAATGTGTATGAGAGTGTGTGTGTGTCCCAGCCTGTGAATATACCATTGCTCAACACTCCAAACGCCAAACCCCCTACACTTCTTTCTACATACACGTACACACACACACACAGCAAGGCAACAATCTAAATGGGAGTACGGGTGGTGTGTGTAGTGGGGAGGCAGGGGGTGAATTCCATCTAATTACTCTATCACATAATTTCACAAATTGCCTTTTCATAGGGGAGTGGAGAGCAGAGCACAGGGCGCGTTGGGGATTTGAGGCCTGAGCTTTCATTTACTACTCATTTCTTGTTAAATTAAACAAGAAAATACCATTTGACTGGAGAGGAGGGTGCAGGTGGGGGCGCCGTTGGATTCCATCAGCACAATGGGAAGAATGGAGGAAACAGATTGGATAGAAGCTGTTCCTTTATCTTAGGATGTGTCTCTTTGGTTGTAACATAAGAGCAGTGAGGCAGTTCAACTGGTTATGCAATCAGTATGGCTCCTACAATTAAATTCTGTTAAACACATTTTAAGTGATTTCTAAGCACACTTTCAAAGTAATATCTACACGAGTGCATTTGCCATTGGTGACAGGCATGTTTTGTAGTCTTTCCGAGTCAACATGGCCAAATTCTTCCCAATGAACTTGTCCCACAAGCGTTGTCAACAACATATGAGCTCATTGGGTGTGTTGGAGGAAACACAGTGAGCTGAAACTGTTGTCATCATCACAAATTCAATGCCACTGCTCTATTTGTCACTCAAGCGAACACATCACAGGTGGAAGGATTGTGGATGGTGGTAGTCGCTCCTGCCCAGAGGACTGGCAGCACATTTTTCACTTTTCATTGGTTTTCTATTTAAGGCAGATCACGAGGAGGGCACATGGGCCATTTCAATCACCAAAATTCTACCAATAATGGCAGGATATGTAGTAAGCCAAGGAATATAGCATTCCTACTATATAAGTGAACAGAGATGCAGAAATGCTTTCAAAACCCTAAAAAAACAGCTCTATAAATGCCACCTACCACCTACCCTGCTGGTGCGCTTACAGTCTCAGTATGCCACCCACCTTCCCCTTCCGCTTCGGTACAATAGGAACCCCCCTAAGGGTCCAAGTGTGAGGGCGAATAACAGAAAATACACTAAGGTTGGGACTCCGAATGTCTACTATAATCTGTTATATTGCATCTCTGTATAACAGCGTCAGATACTTTAATGTTTATGTATGTGTGCTGCCACAGCCAGAAAAATGATATGTGTGTGCATGTTTGCACGAACTGCTGTGTGCCTAATTGGCATTGTGTCTATCTCTAAGAGGCCAGATTCGCATCCTTCATCCCTCTGAGAAACAAAGAGCAGTTGATGATGCTGTGTGCGTGAGCCTGGATTCATTTTCCAATGTTGGTACCAGCAGAGAGACCGAGGCACACTACCAGTCTATTCTTGCATTAGAGGTGCTATATGTGGCATTTATAAACACTAACAGTCAGTGATTAAATTAATGGTGACACTGAAGAATGATTAGTGTAAACAAATGAGGCCACAGCAAGCATTTATCTGATACCAATGGTATTGTTAATGCCAGTCTTTCCCAAAATGAAGACCACATTTCCTATAAACAAACATGCACTAGCCTCTTTCTGCTTGGGTTTCATTGCTGTTAGGATAAACATACTGGAAGTGACCTTTCCGCATTTCAGTTTGTTTCAGATTTTTAAAACAAGTTTGTACTGAAATACCTGCAGTATATGGAAGTAATACAGCCACATGTGCCACTGTGTCAGGATGTGTAAGTTTCCCTAACTCTCCTGCCTGATAGAAGAAAGTTGTTGGATCCTCCTTATCCCCCCTCCCTTCACCTCCTCACCCCTTTCTCCTCTGCCTTGCTCCCTTGGCACTCACTCATATCCTTCCCACTGTTTGAGATCTAACAGTGCAGAAGCCTCCCATAAGCCCAACTCATGGTGTAATATGACACAGGAGTGTTGCTGTTGCTGTGTGTGTGTGTGTGTGTGTGTGTGTGTGTGTGCACAGACAGGATGTGCATGTGTATGTTTCAAACACCTTTCCTCTGCGGCCCTGAAGGTTTTGGGGGTGTAGGGGTTGAGGTCAGGGAGTTGGAGTAGAGGCTGGAGTGTATGTGTGATGATGTGTGTGTGTGTGTGGAGGGTGATGGAGAGCTGGTGGTTTATAGAGGAGGGTGAGATAGAAAGGGGAGAGCACAAGGTATAAGACAGAGGGATATATATTGTGTGGACACACAAATAGGCATACACTATACATCCCTTCATACATCCAACATATCAGTGTGTGCAAAGAAAACATTCCACTGATTTGCCAGTAACTGCTGCAAACTGTGGAAGACGCTGCATGATACGCACCATCGACATCAAAGAAAGGCTACAAGTAAATAACTAAAAAGTTGAAGCCATGCAATATCCATAATCCAACAATTACTTCCCTCAGCATCCTCCCTGTTGGCTTGTGCAATTCAAACCAACACCCACTCAGTCAGACTGCATCATGTTCTCCACAAACTCCTGACATAGGCAGAATGTGTATGACACATGGCTTGATACAACATATTTCATTAGCTTAGCTCTAAATTGCAGTCAGAAATCCAAATAAACAGATTTGTGTCACTATGTCTGCTGACACAGTCTGACTTCAGTAATAGTTGTGTTGTATGTTTAAAAGACTAACTTTGTGGCTCCATTTCAACAGTTACATTTGTAACTTCCAGGGTCATGATACATGTTTCCCACAGTGTTTGTGATGCTGTCAGATGGCGCTAACAGCATCTGTATCTCTTCGATAACTGAGGAAAACTAATGCCAAACCACAGGCCTTTGCAGCATCCCAGGCATCTGTTAAATAATGACAGATTTGTTCTTAATAAGCTTCATCTATGTATCTACTGTTATGGCCAGGGGGCGTCTCTCCTTGGCTTCAACCTTATTCAGTTTCAGCAGATGAGGAGCGAGAACGCGGCTAGCCGAGATCGCCGGCAGATTACACAGCCTGTGTCTTTGAAGTGTTCTCAGTACGAATAGGGATACAGTGTGGAAGAAGGGGGGGTGCTTCGCTGGTGTGTCAATGAGTGTGTCAGGGCCTGTGTGTGTGTATGTGTTCCCCTGAGTAGTGTGCGAGTGTATCTGTGTCAAAGAGAGAGCTAGAAAGGTGTGGGTCTGTAGGTGAGTTTTAAGACAGCCTGTGGCTGAAGGACTGAAGTTGCACACGTGATATGAAACCGAGAGCGGTCAAGAACAAACGTCGTTTAGCTCAACTCACCGTTAGGTGCTGGAAGAGCCACGCTCTCATGATGTTAGTGGCCACCTTAGGGAAAATCCCTCTCTTCTTGTTGTGTTTCTTTTCTTTTTCCGGGTCATCGTCATCCCCTGTGCTCGGTGAAGCCACACTGTTGTCCAGGCCATCACCTGTCACATGACAAGAAACAGGAAGAGACAGCAGAGATCAGACACACAGTTTGTTTACCTCCTGCATTTGCTGCGCCTCTGCGTTCAAAGGGAATAAATACGATTTTGAAGGAATTCTGCAGGGCTTTGTATGCACAGACGAAGGGGTATAGAGACACAACAATGGCAAGCAGAGAATGGCTGGAAAACAGCACCTCATAAATGCATTCATTTTTAATACATTTATAAATAACCCTGCCTTTCATTCCCCCCCCCCCTCGTCACTTGAAAACACAGCAAGCGCTCGCATCTTTCTGCGAGAAAAGAGAGGGAGAAGGGGAGCACAAAGGACTTGTAAGGTCGCATTTCCCCACTCTCCCATCCAAGCCCGCGCAGAATTGAAAATGACAGAGAGATTTAGTCTTTATTATCCTGAGGGGAAAATAGTTATTGAAGCGTCGCCCCAGCGCATTCTGCCATTTTACCTGAGGTGGAAAGAGTAACACGGCACTACAAAAGGGAAGGTTGCGAGGAGAGGGAAGGCAGAAAATAAAAGGAAAATAGGTGGAAAAAAGGAAGTCAGAGGCACAAACAGCGCTAACAAAGCTAGCTGCTTTTCATAACAATGGCGTCATGGCTGCTTACAGCAACCTGTAGGGCTTCGATAAGACTCTATTAAGGCCAGTTAACCTCACCTAAGGGGAACACTGAGACAGCTCAGAGTATTTGAGCACCGAGAGAAAAAGTGAAAGGAAGGCGCTCCGTGGGCCTTTTCTGTGCATTCAGACATGAACCCATACACACACACACTGCACATATTCAAAACCACCCAATTACTGTACGTATTCTATACAGCTCCAGTGGAGAGAAAGAGGCTCTTCCCATCTGTGGCTGTGAAAAGCCTAATTGTTATTATCATTATGCAGAAATGCAAGCCACCCTCAATAAAGATGACGATCATAAAAGAAACATGGGGCGAGGTAAACAAGTGGCAGCCTCTCTGCTAGATATTTCAGCTGCAAATAACTGACTTTTGTCCCGTATCGTCTCTCCCGACTGGAAGTGAGGGGAAGTAAAGGAGAAAAAAAACAAAAAAAAACACAGAAGCAGTGCTCAGAATTGGATCCAGTTATTTATTGATTACACACAAAGCACTTCTAAAGCTTCTAGGTCTATTCACTGAGGCAGGAGTAGATAACTGAACTGAAGCAGGCCCGCGCTCCACTAACTTGCAGAGGGCGACACCCAGCACCTAGCTAAACCCTAAGCCCAGATTCATCGATAATTAATGGGGATGTTGGCGCTAATCCGGTTGGAGATGACTTTTTTCCAGCCTGCCACATCAATGGAATAATCAAGGGCCTAAAACCCAGGCCTTTGCTCCCCATTACCTCAGGCAAAAGAATTCCTGAAAGCATGCCTGGAGGGCACCTGAATTATATACACCATTAGGAGAGAGAGCCTCTCAACGATCCATACGAAACAACACTCTTGGCTAGGTCTGACTCTCTCTCTCTCTCTCTCTCTCTCTCTCCGACTGTTCTGGCAGACGGAGGTACATATGCACACATATTGAAGGCTTTTTAATGAACCTCATTTGGAAGTGGAGGTGACGCTATTGAGGGTGGGGGGAGGGATAAAACAAGAGCCAGATTTTCATACATGGTGCGATACTGATGCAAACACCATGCAGCCACTTGCACAATGACAACGCACATTTACGAAGGTAAAGCTAGAGTTGCATTCAGGAAAAAGGCGCATGGCAAGTTCTTCTGACCATGTCACATCTATAATAGAGAATTAGAAAAGAGCAGTTGACATTGTTGCCAAGCACATAGTAAGCATGCTAGCCCTTGAGGCTAACATTGGCTAGCATACCTTTTTTGGTTGCTTTCGTCTGTTCACTGTGTCACCGCCCAAAGTCATTAGACCTTCTGTAGTTTCTACAGTCTCTGTTTTGTTTGCATGTTTCCATAGGAGATCATGTGACATCACGAGGCGTTCCCTCTGGCAGAATAATCTTAATAATACCTTGCTGTGTGAAGTAAGTGCCATGTTGTTTAAATCTTGTACTGTGTGCATGTCTGAGAGCAAATAATCAGTCAGTCAATCTTGTGTCAGTCTGTGATGCTCATCTCCAAATCAGTGTATGTTCCACTTCAATGTTCCAATTCAATTCACAATGTTCAACAAAAAATCCTCAATTCTAAGTCAATCTTAGTACTTTCTTAATGATTAATCAATTGAGGTTGTTAAACGACTGATCCATCCATTGATTAACGAATGATTTGAGTGTAAACGCACAGATTCCACTCAGCCTCTGCTCTAAAACACACTCACAAGCTACAGTTACATCATTAGCCTGGGACAAACTGAGCCTGAGCTTAACAAGTGAGTTTTTTTCTTCCTACTGTTTCAGGGCTAAAATACACCCACCCCTTCGTCTCTCTCCGCTTCCTCTCTGCATCTCTCAGCCTGGTGGAAGAGCGGGGTGAGTCGAGCCGAGGCCCTGTAATCTAAGACCAGATTTTCATTGGAAGCAAATGCTTTCAATCCGTTGTAAAGACCGGCTCATGTTCAGCAAAGCCTACAATAACAAACCTAGGGCCTTGTCCCATGCGAGTTGGGAAAACAGAAGCAAACGGTCAGAGTACCAGCTCTGAGCATGAGTGAGTGAGACAGTATGCATGCAAGTGAGCAAGAGGGAGAGCAGGAGATCCCAGGGAAAAGGTGAGATTTCATGAGGAGTATGGAAGAATAGAAGTGTGTGCTCACAAGAAACTCCATAGCTCTGGTCCTCATAACTAAAACCATAGCTAGACAAAGAATAACTCTCCCTCTCATTCATACTTACTGTATATGTCTGACCAATAGACACGTACTTTACCCAAATGGGAAAAGGAAAGAGAAGAACTGGAGAAGGGCTGTCAATTTTATTGGCATTTCCATTTCCAGTGCAATTTGATACCAATCACTTCTACAAGGTCTGGGGCTAATTTCTGCTTTTCTTTTACCCCAGCAAGCGAGGGAAGAAGGTGGGAGGAGGAGCAAAAGACTGGCAGTGAGGAAGGGTGAAGCAGGAAAAGGTGTTGAAGCTGTGTCTGGCAGCCATGTTGGGGAAATGTCAACAGTATTACCACAGCCTGTCAGAGACAGAGAGTGAGAGAGAGTGTGTGTGTGTGTGAGAGAGAGACAGAGATAGTGAATGAGGGTGTAAGAAAATAAGGAGAGCTGGGGAAAGGGAAATATTCAGCGTGGGTAAAAATGAGAGAATGATATTTTCTGTGGTATTCTGGCCATTGATGCAAACGGTTTGTGTTGTAATCAAAGGTGTTTTTATATATAAGTTGATGCATGCTGACTGCAATTACTGCACCATAGAACAACAAAGTAAGGTAGTGGGAATACAGGTGACAATCTGAGGAACAAATATTCCTATAGATTAAATTTTAAATGTATCTTTATTAGCCAATATGACATTTTGTTGGTCGGGCACTTTTCATCTCCCCAACTCAATCTACTGGTTATTAAAACACCAAGTCAGTCAAAAGCAGCCCTGTCAGTCAGGTGTTTAGGTTTAGTCAGGCACAAAGCTAGGCTGGGCAGCTAGTAGGCCAGTGAAGTAGTCACTTGGTCTCTATACTCAGCCTGCCAGCCTTATTAGAAGCATCAGCAGGCTGTAACCCTCCTCTCCCTGCATGCAGTGTGTGGAGGCTAAGCTAGCAAGCTCCAGTCTCCCCATGAGGAAAAGCCACAGGCACAACTCTGGACCTGGCCCACTGATCAGCCATGACAACGTCTTAGCAACTAGTTAGAAGAAGGGCTGGCAGTGGGAGGGGGTGAATCAATGCAGGACAGTGGGGGTGCATGTTTGTGTGTGAAGAATGTATGCATGCATGGATGTGCATTCGTCTGTATGTGTGTGTGTGTCTGTATCTCTGCCTTTCTTTATGCATGTGTTTCTAGCTACAGAAGGTCTATGTGGACGTGGACGTGTGTGTGTGTGTGTGTGTATGTGGCAATTAGGAGCAGGCCACTGACTGGAAGGAGCCAGGGGCAGTTGGAATGCCCCGGGGCCAACCAAGGGAAGGAATATTTTATCAGTCCCCTTGCACGCTGTATACACACTTGCACACAAAAACACACACAGTGCACAAAACAGATAACGATGTAAAAAAATTAGGTTAGCTTTCGCTGTGCATTTCCACAAGCTAGTTAGCATTAGCTAAACATACACACTTATTTCTGTGTTCATTCAGCTTAGTAGGCTTTTACGTAAGCCTTTCTGCGATTTCAAGTTTTATCCTGTTATTTCTCCTCTTCCTCCTTCATTACTCTTCTCTCTACTCTGTCTCTCTGTCTGCTGGACTTCTGGATATCTGCACAGTATTATGGTTTTAATAATGAGGTGTTGTTTACTTTCTTTTAAGTCAAACAGCAGTAAATTATATTTCTGGCTTAAAGTAAGCTAAAAGTAAACATCTAAGTCTATGCGTCTGCTCCCTCTCTCTGTGTCTCTCTCTACATCTCTATGTCTCAAGGCATACCCTGACATTATCAAGCAGTATGTAGGCTAATCTGTTATGATCTGATTATGAGCCATCTCTCATCGTAAGACAGACACTCTGGTACTACCTGCCCCCTGTGCACGTGCCATTCTGAGGTGTCAGCCATTTTTCTGCCGCCTGGCAAATTAACAGCCACAGACTCACAGTCATTCATCTGCGAATAGCAATCTTGTCAGACACGTCGCTTCTAGCGCAATGTGAGAGAATTATGACATTTAGCTTTCTAATAATTTTTCTTCATAGAAGCAATGCTGAGATGAGAAATCAGGGTTATGAATATTAGCTTTGTGCCAGATGTCAGGAGTGGGATCCTGTGTGAGGAATCATTCACAGATGGCTAAGCGCTTTTGGAGGATACTGTGAGATGTTTTTGCAAAGGCTTTATAGGTTGTGGATGAACTGAGAGGAAAAGGAGTCAAGACAGGTCTTCTGAGTTTATGATGGTGCATTAAATGTGAGGGCTATTTGTTGCAAAAGAGAGAGTTTGTCTTTTACTGTGAGTGCGAGTGACCTGGAGGTGATCTCTTATAGGCCACTCCTAGAGTTTCACACCCCAGAAAGCTTACATGACCCTGGGTTGGCTGACCAGGCAAGGCCCAGGCCTCCAGGGCCTGCTATCCTATTCCACATAGGATACACACACATCTCATATTGGCAGGCGAGAAATTCATACATACACACACAAACACTCAAAACATGATACACAAAGCGCACACTCACTTGCAGACGCACATTCACTAAAGTGCTCTATTTTTTTTCTCTCTGGCACTCACACACAAACACACATACATTACATTCCCAGAAATCCTCAGAGGGGTAAAGAAGGGCTCGCGAGAGGGAGGGAGGAAAGAAAAAGTGCCGTTTATTGTATTCAGGCCATTCATAAGCTCTAGACTTGAGGACGGGGAATGCAAGGGGGGGGGGGGGGGGGGGGGTTTGCTGGCAGTGGGGGGTTCCCTTTTGCATGGCTCTGGAGGCCCCTCCCACCTCCAAATATTCTGAACATGCAGGAATTCCTTGCAACGCAATTCCCAAACAGGGGCACATTTTCTAAAGTTTCTCTGCCTTTGGTGAACCACAAACACACAATGTACTCACATGCACCCATATCCAAGGATCTTCTATGAGGCAACTTTCCAAAAATGACTACAAAAGTATTCTAAACAGACACACACACACACTTAGTGCAGTACAAAACACTCTCTGTGACCAATGCTGCTTTGCCTTCCTTTTATTCCAAAGGAGGAGGAGAGATGGAGAGAAATCCCCGCGACTATTCTGTGGATAATGACATGCGCTGTCGACGAAACAATATGGCTTGTCTAGACTTCCCTTCCTGCCTTTGCCAAAAAGAGACTCTCTCGATATTTTTGGATCCTTGCTTAAAACTTCAGCCAGTGCAATCCACTCTGAGGTGCAGATCAATCTATGCCTCAGAGTGAAATGCATCCAATACAATGTTAGAAACAAACAAAAAGTTGTCACTACTACAAAAGGAGAAAAAAAAAACACAGCTTGCCAGGTAAACAATCAGGGGAGAGCTAAGTAATTGCTTCCTGTAATCAAAGACACTTCCATTGAAGTAATTACAGTAAATAATAAGTGTTTTGCAATAACAAAGCCAGTTACTTTGAATAATGACAGCTTGTGGATCAACCCTGACAGATTCAATAATGACAACAACTGGTGAGTCATTTACAAGCGATATTTGTAATTAAAGCACACTGGAGACTTCTTGTTGGGAGAATCGCAGCCAAGTTTGGAGCAATTATTTCATTTGTGGTGATCTGATGAGGAAGCGATCAGGACGTCAGGCGAAGGGAATGTGTTTGACAACAAAACAGGGCACTTATTTATGACTTCATTTAAAGCATCAAACCTCAGATGTGAGTTCAGGTCACTGTTTGTAGACATGCTTGTTTGCCCAGGTGTGTCATATTACCATGGGTGCTGGTGGCAATGTAGCCTACATGCTGATTTGTTACAAATGTGACAGCGACAAATGTAATCAGAAATATGGGATGTCTAATAATGGAGCTTCAGAAGTTGTGAGTGAGTGATTACTCAAGCTGTATTTGTTGAGATGTGGGAAGTTTTACCTTTTTACCTGTTTTTCCCTAGTCACTGTTGTGTGTTCTTGGGCAAGACACTTCACCCTAGCCTGTGGCGCGCCTTGCTAGTCATTGTATGACACTGCTTGGCAGCAGCTGTAAAGAATTACCCTCTGGGATTAATAAAGTATCTAAAAAAAAAAAAAAAAAATATATTAATGGTCATTTTCTCTGTACATTTTTTGGTGCTTCTGTATGTAATGGCTGAGGCCCATCCACTGTGGGCTATGAGAAGGGGGTGGAGAGATCAGGCCTGTTGACATAGCCATAGGTGATGGCAAAAATGTCAGTGTAAATGTGACTGCTCTCTCTGTGCCATTTCCCCGTAAAGGGTCATCACCACAGGCTGCCTGACACGCTGGAAACTGCCTCAAGCACGGGGCACCGACACGACATTAAACTGCAGTATGCCCGCGCACACAGAAACACACAAACCGGCTGCCTTTTCTTCCCACTTCCAGATCAGTTGAGAGAGAAAGAGACAGACGGTACAAGCTAAAATGAAAGTGTAGGGCGATGAATTCACCCTTTCATGTTGAGCACTTTTGCTGTGTAACTATTGATTTTTTCCCCTCTTGCCTTTGTGTTGCCATTCTCTTTTTTTTCTAACCTGAAGATAGAAGGCCAGACTCAGTTCAAATGGGAGCACTTGTGAGGGGGGCCCACAGATTCTTCGCCTCAGTGAAGGGAAGTCCTCACACACAAAAACACACACATGGATAAGATTCCTGTAATTGTGTCTCTTTTGCTGCTTTCTCACTCTCAATTGTTTCACTGCCTCCTAGATGGCTTTTGACACCTTTAACTCACCGAGCTTCTGTCAAACCCTGCACACAGTCAACAGAGAGAGCGACAGAGTCAAATGGACTATGGAGGAAGAGGGGAATCGGGGGGAGGGATGGCAGAGAGGACAAGGACTATAACAAAAGCTAAGAGCACTTAACAGCACAATGGCACGACGGTCCTTTCCAAAAGTCAGCTGATGTGCTGAAGGGCGTTCCAAAGTCCTTCAATGTAGATGTGGGACAAAGAGAGGGAACCTTCTGCTAATCTCAGGGAAAAACATCCTATTTGACTTTTTTTGTGGACTAACATTAAGTAAATATATATATTTTCAGCATCAAGCCCTTAAATAAACAACTGAACTCTCATTTCAACCTGACCTCTGCACTAACCTACTAAAACTACTAATTTAATGATGTAAAATGAAGTGGAAATGTATCATTTCAGCTCCAGCAACCAACCTGTTTTATCTGTAATCATGCTTCAATGTTTAGGGTGTAGCTCCAAACCAAATTTAAGTTTATTTCTTTTAGAGCTACCGCATGCAGCTCTCGTTTGTGTCTGCATTTTCCCACACACTAACTATCTGAATGACACAGCCTCTGATAAAGACTTATAATACACATGGATTTTCCCACTCATGCTAAGCTATCAGTGCCGGCCAAACGGCAGCATGTTGTTAGATAATGCAGGCACGCTAACCCTGCGGTGGCACATGCTAATAATAGCACATTAGCTTTCGGTTAAGTTTGTTTTTGTGGAGTAACAGAAGGTTTTATTATCATGAGGGAGCATAATACGGTCTGCACCCACAAGCTCATGTTACTGAAGGGGTGGTTGGGGAAAACAGGATAAGTCATTATCTGAACAGCGACCTACACACTTTAAATACTCTCTATTGTTGAGTTGTTATTTACATTTTCGAGTTTCAGTGTGTTGATGACATTTTTATCATTGCTACCCTCCTTCTTCATGCCTGCATCAACAATATCCACATGTTTACCAACGTATTCTTCCTACAAAGCTGCATCGCTTTTTCCTCCTCCATGTCATTTCTTGATAGGCACAGGATGTGGTGTTGTGGGGGATTTGTAGTCCTATCAGCCTACCCATACATGGCCCTGATAAGGCTTATGGGACAGGGGCAGAGGAAGAGGAAGTGAGTGGGTTCACAGCAGGCCTACTTCCTGTGGAGCAAGGGCCCATGTGGGCAGGAGTGATATGCCCCCCGTGGTCGCCGGCGCTCTCGCCATACAGTCCCACAAAGTCACTTCCTGAAAGAGGCAGCCCTCTCTGGGGGTGACTTCCTGTAAGACTATGACCTCTCTGCCGCTTAAGAGAATCTCAGTGGAACAAAGACCTGGGATTGCCCATGGGAGTGAGTGCATACAATACATATATGCATTTTTTGTGTGTGTGTGTGTGTGTGTGTGTGTGTTTAACACTGCCATTCAAGCCTTTAGTCCAAAGGTTATCACGAGTGAGAATCTCTGCCCTCAGTCCCTGCTCATCTTTGAGTTTCACTGGCTCGAAGCGAGAAGGAACGATCAGGTTACATCAAAATGTGTGTGTTCGCAAGTGTGTGCACTGCAAGTGGCTTGCTTTGTGTTGCTCTGCAAACACGCAAAGTAAACACCCATGTTGCCCTCCAGCCCACCCTGCTGCTCTTGTGTTTATCTACAGGTATTTGTTATCTGGCCCTCTCTTTCCTCCTTTTCTCTCCTAACGCTTAGAAAAGCTAGCTGAGGTCTTTATCTCTCACTCAAATCCCTATTGCAGGTATCCATGTCAAAAGGACCAACGGGAGGGGCCCTCTGGGGGCAGCATGTTTGATCTGGGTCACCCTTGGGTCAAGCTTTTGGCCCAGTTGACTCACAATAGATCCCCTCTTTACCTGCACGCAAGGTTACTTGGACTCCCCACAACACAACAAGCTCAACAAGCTGTACAACAGACACTGTGCTGGTAATATTCAAATTCAAAAAAAGGAATCATAAAATATATTTTTAGACTAATACACAATTGTGTTTGAACGTTGGGAACAAGGTGAGTTTTATGCGTCATATAAGGGTAAGAAAATAAGCCCTAACAAACATTAAAGGAGCATTCGCCAATATCCAACAGCAAAGAAAATCCACAAGGATGCAGGTTGTGACCAAAGATGGCGCTTCTGCTGGTGTTTTCCTGGCATGAAATTGGCTTTGTGTGGGTGTCGTTTGGAGAGCCGGCTGGTAAATTCTCCCCTTCTTTTGTTAGAAGAAGGGGAAGGAGAGGGGGGCTCCATGCATAATGGTCTTAGCCAGGGAGGTCTGGAACTGTGTCCATAAATTGAATTATTTCAATTTGAAGGAGAGAGTGAGAGAATAATGGCGAGTAGCTGTGAGAGTGTGCGTTGCATTTACATGTGAACATATGCATGTGTGTTGATGGAGAGGGACTCATTTTTATTCTTCTACATATTTACAAGTGGGAATAAGTTGCAGAAGATTACAGGGGGAGGCCAAATGTTACCCTGCAGCTGGAAG
Organism: Parambassis ranga; assembly: GCF_900634625.1. Classification (NCBI taxonomy): domain Eukaryota; kingdom Metazoa; phylum Chordata; class Actinopteri; family Ambassidae; genus Parambassis; species Parambassis ranga. The sequence continues at coordinate 7,000,604 of NC_041035.1, forward strand.
CAATAGTGGATAAAAATGTCAACATTATAGTTTCAGTATGATAATATGTATTTTATTGAATTAAATACAAAAAAGTATGTTTATTTACATTTTCATATAAAACCCCCATCCAACTTAATAAATGCTGAAACATCACATATGTGTCTGCACGTATATGTGCATCTTTGTGTGTTAGAGTATGGGGTGGGGGGTGGGGTGAAAATATTCCTGACACAATATAATCGGTGGGGGACCATATGGCAAACTGGCAGCAAGCTATTTATCCTTATCCTCTTTGGAGGCTAAAATTAGCACTTCGCTGTTTGTAGCTTTAAGCTGGACTCCAACCACTGTGATAGGACTAATATTACAGAAAAAAAAATAGCCTTGTTGGCACAACCCACTTCACCTCCTTTACCTACTTCTTCCTAACTTTCTCTTCTCTCTTTGGCTCCTTTTCACTTCCCTCTGTAAACATACCAATTTGGTCAAACTCGTTTTTTTAACTCACCAATATGAATTGTATTAATATCACATAAGTGCTACTTGAACCAGGACCTCTAGTAAGCCTGTGCATCAGGAAAGCCAGGATTTCCTGAACACGGACCCCCTTGGCTAGCTTAAGAGCGTAGGATGATGGGGCTAATCTCTTTATCAAAAGCTTAAATAAACGTTGGTGCTCCATGCATGTGTGTGTGTGTGAGTTGCTTGTTTGTGTGTGCGTTCTTGTATGCCAAGGGGCCAAACAATGCTTCTCCAATGAAGAAAGTGCTAATACCCTGTCTCTTTGCTCTCACCTCTCACTCCTTCATTCCTACCCACTCATGCTCCACGTTGAACTAAACAAATTGTATTTTTTTCCTGCATCTACAGTAGGATATGAAAAAACGATCTGGTCTTTAACTTCTGAAACCATAGAGAGAGGTGACTGCCTGCATTCTCCAGGCTTCCAGTTTGCTATCAGGGTTTTCCCCAAAAAGTTAGCATCTATCTGATCAGAAACCTCCTGGGCCCTGAACTCAGCTCCTTTTCAAGTGAGGAGGAGGACAGGGAGAGGTAACAGGAGGAGGGAGACAGACAGCAGTCAGAGGAATGCAAGGACAGGAGGAAGAAAGAGAGTTTAAGGTCGTTTTATGGGCCATATATAATGCATTGTGACACATAAGCAATGACTCGCTGTGATTTTACTGTCAGATTCCTTATGAACCTGTCCTGCCACGATGAAGAACCAGGGCATTTTCTGTCTGTGAGTGTGTGTGTGTGTGTGTGTGGGTCTGTGTGTGCTGCACATGTGGCTTCGGAGCTGAATTGAAAGCAGACAAAATAAGGGAAAGCAAACTGGTGACAAATTCTGAATTTTTCATCATTTTGTACTGTGACAACTTTCCCATGGCAAGAACACAAGACCCTTTACAAACACACACAGAAATGCACAATTTCACGAGTGAACGAGCATGCTTTAACTTCTTTTTCCTAATCATTTGCATGACAAATCTATTCCAGATTTTAACTTGTTTAACTTGTTCACATTTGCAAATCAAAGCTGGAGAATTTACTTCCGAAAGGAGATATCTAGCAATTTGACAAAAGTGGCATCTTCTTTCAGGACAGAATTATACCAGAATGCTGACAATTATGGTGCCTTAAATAAACCTGAATCAAGTTCTTAGCTGACACTTTTTAAACAGGATCTTCAATTTAGAGGCACTGACTAAAAACAGCTTTACGCATAAGTAAACATATCGCGTTATAATTTTCATTTCATGCAAACAAAAAAGATGAAATCTTAAGAAGAAATAGTGTGTATTTAATCACCTTTACTAGTTTAAGTTTTTCTTTTAACAATTTCCAAACTCAAGAGACTTCTACAAGGCAAAAAGGGTGTGTAAATAGCATCTTTTAGCAAACACCAGTAATTAGATATAAGCATTTGGCATTCACGCCAGTCACAAATTAAAGAAGAGTGCTTCCTGTAAACAGACAGTGAGAATGTGTCTACATCATTAGTGTGCCACAATTATAACATGGGAGCTAAAGATACATTTCCTTCCCGCTTGCACTCCCTCAGTGCAGCAAATGAAGTAGAACCTCTTCGTTTTTTTTCTCAGAGCGGCAGCAGCAAACTATATGACCTGATCCAAGTGGATTTATGGGTAAAAAAAAGGGGCAACTTTATAAGAAATAAAAGACACAATTGACTTTCTGAACAGAGCACATCCTAGGCAAGCACAAAGGTTGAGTGAAGGCATATGAGAGGCAGGCGGAAAAAAGGGGGGAAGAAGCTATTCCGTGTGCACGCATGTCATGAATGAATATGTATTTCATGTAAATTGTGCACACATGGCATATTGTAATGGTCTAGGCTAGACTTTGCATTTCTTCGGTCATGCAAACATGCCCGCATGTAACCAACAGTCAGACAAAGATGCAGAGTGAATGAATGTAAGGGAGATTTAAGTGGAGGAAACATTTTATTCAGCTTCAAAATGTGCTGATGATTCCAACATAAACATAAAGAAAACATGCATTAATGCAGCTTGCAATATGATACCACACAAAGCTTGCAAGTCAAATAGGCTTTGACGCCTTATCAAATGGTTTTAAGACTATTACTTTTTCATTGTATGTTCACTTAGACCAATAAAACCACGGAGTGAACCTGATTGACAAAGCAGAAGAGATCTCCTCTCCTCTCTGTTTACTTGTATTTCAGATCCTTTCCTCCTCACAACCTCAGCAGCTGTGTGACACCAGTCCACCAGCCTTTAATCCTGAAAGCAAACTGGCCCCTCACTGTGGGAACCTGATACAATTTCCTCTTTTTGGAGAGGGGCAAACTCAGGCCACTCTGAGTTTACTTATTGCCTATGAGGCCATAAAAATTCATCAAGGGCTATCATTTTCTCCAAGGCGAGTAACTACATGCTGGTTGACGCATTGACGCACCGCTCTACAGCGAGGTCATAAAGATCTCAGCGAATCTGAGAGAGGGATGTCGTGATTGGACACTGAAAGGCCAAACATCTCCTTTCCCAGGTAACCAGAGATAATAATGTTTGAGATGCAGTAAATCCAGCTGAGGCTGAATAAACATTGCTACTGGCAACACTGAGTTGTTGAGGGATGTTTTTTCAGTGTTTTTTGAGGCACAATTACCCTTTATGCCTTTCACATATTGATTTTTATAAACAGCATGAGAACAAGAAAGTTGGGGTTATCCTCTTGCGACCTTGCTGATATTAAATGGTTTTGCAACATATCACAAGTGCTTACACACACTTTGCATTAACCCCCTCAGGAACAGAGTGGGCTTGAGGCCATGATTCTTCCACCTCTGAGGAAATATTGCTGTTGTTTGCTCACCTCAATAGACTCCCAAACAACCCTCAGCAGCACTTAACACAATGATCAGGGAAAGTGTCTTTCTCACTCACTATAGAATTCCTGCTCCTGTCAGCATCAAAATGATTTCACAGCATTCACACAGAGATTCACTCCCTTACTCCTTAACTCCCATATTTTGCTCTGTTTTATTCTGTCTTTTTCTCCCACTTTTATCTTATTCCTCCCCGTGTTCACGCTCTGAAGAAATCAAAGAGTGAATCCTGTTTGTGTCTGCCAGCTACTGTACTTCCACCTCCAGTAATACCGACTGCAGTCTAATCAGGGTAGCCACATACCTTTTATCTACCCACAAAGCCTCACATTTAAAAAGATTACTGGTAAAGCTGGACACCAGTAAGACAATTACCGGACCAAGGATCTTCCTCGATATTGTCTAGACAAGGTCTAGACAAAACAAAACACTGTCTCTCATCTCTGCATGGTTCTATTTTCATGTGTATGAATTTAAATAATTGGTTAAATATTTAATGCATTGATTTGTGCAACTGGATATATATATATTATTATATTATAAATAAAGCACATCTAATTCTCTCAGAATATAGTCTCAACTTCAGTATCGCAACTGTTTTTTAAAGGAGGAAATGATGATCTGTTGGAAGCGAGAAGCAAAAATCGGAGAGGGGATTATACCACACAGAAACACACAGTTCTCTCTTCCAGTCTACTGGACAATCGGACCAATTAATCGGTGACTTTCAGGGGGCCACGTGAAGCTGAATGATTGGCTGAGTAGGATCTGGCTGCTGATTGCCTGGCACCCCTGTCTATGTCCCTATTTGCCCATCCTGGTGTAAACTGCCCAATGAGACTATAGTGAGCAGGCAACAGCTCCTCTGTGGCCTGACCTTGTTGGAGGGCACTGAGGTTGGAGGGTGGATGACAACATCAGGAATATTCCAGCCTGATCAATGGGGATACACAGCCAGTGAAGGTTATGTACAGCGATTAACAATGAATGGACCAAAGCTGTGCCAGGACATGATATTCAAATGCACTTCAAACCAGGAAAGTCAACTAACCAAATGTTTTTAGTGCCACATCCTCCAAGTCCATGTCAGCCTGTATTGGTGACTAGCAATTTGGATAAATTAGCTCAAAGGCAACAACATTGTGTGTATAAAACACCACTCCTGACTGTAGAGTGACCAAACTAGTAGTGAAATTAAATTCTAAACATCCAGATTTAAAAAAAAACTCAGAGGTAGATATCACACAAACAGAAATCTCAGGCCACTACTCAGACACTGGAAGTGCATGTAGACTCACAGTCAGCCTTACAGGGAGCCATTTGTTTTGGCGCAGTGCACTGTACTCTTTACAAACGGTCTGGGTAATTGGTGATACATATCTAATATCTACAGTCATCGCCTCACTCCCTGGATGTTTCTGACAAGCAGAGAAGGAAACTCTGTAGCTTTCAAAAACAGTGCAAACACTCCGCACTGCTCAACCCACATCCAGATCACCGCAGCCGCCCGATTCTGTGCCTGAATGTTTTTCTGTTTCCTTCGCACGCCAGGCCCTCGGAGAAGCCAAGGGGTGTCCTTACAAATTCACACAGGCAAAGAGGAGTACTTTATACTGGGAGAAAAAGAGAAGGCCTGCTCATGTCCATAAGGGACACCCCTCCATTGGAAGCATACTATATGATCTGTTAGCTTTTCCTCTTCCCTTCGAGCATTACTTCTCACAGAAAAGCATGATCCAAGGCTGCAGACAGGGCTTCTGGGTATTAAACAAAAGAGACTGGTGGTAGGAACTAGCTAGCAAACAGCTGGGCTAATAGAGTGGGACTAATTAACTACAGGGCCGCTCTCCGACTCTCCTTGTCGATGCTTACTGGATGTTTACAAAGATCTCCCAAAGAAAGGGAGGAGAAAAATAAGAGGCTTTCTTCTTTGTCTGCTCTTTAGGGAGAAAGGAGACACCCAGGACCGATTTTAATGACATATGTAAAGCAAATGTGATCCTCCCCTTCATTTCTCTCTGCTTTTTTTTTGGTCACTGGAATTTATGCTAAAAAACACTACTGGCATTGCGGTAAAAAGCATAAACACCATAACTATGAAGGCAGCATGTGAGCATTGTTGCCACATTGTCACTGTGACATTGACAAAGCACCACAAAACATCTGCTCCTTTAGGACTTATCATTAACTAACTCGTTAAAAAATTCATTCTCTTACTATCAAATACTTTAGGAAGAATATGTTTGTTACATTATGTGGAGACCTCCTCATGTTTCCCACAGCTCTGTGGATTTGACAGTGTGAGTACACTTCCGGGTAGAGAGAGAGAAATATTTATACCAATGGGCAGTGAACCATTAAGAAAAGAGGACAGAGTGGAGCATGTGTTTGTCTCAGGAATAGCCCCAGAAAAAAGGCTGAGAGCGGAGAGTTCACTAGTTAAAGGCCCTCAACCATCCAGCATCCTTCCTCTGAGCTGTTTTGCTCTGCTAGAGGGGAAAGGATGAAGGGGGGATAACATGGAAGAGATGATAAGGGGAAAAGAGAGGAGAATCAGAGGAAGATGGAGAGGAAGAGTGGGGAAAACAGTGATGGATGTAAGAGAGCAATGGGGAAGAATGCGTAAAAGAAAGAAAGATGGCCATTAGCTGGCCAGCTCTACAGGCTGAGGGAAGGAAGAGGGAAAGGTCACTGAGAAAGCATTCTGTTAAAGGTAGATGAGAGACAGACATGTGGGGGGAAATAGAAAAAGAAAAACTAGTAGAGAGAAAAGCAGAAAAAAAATCAAGAAGAGAAAAAAGAGAGAAAAACCACAATAGTGGCAAAGATAAGAGAAAAAGTGGCAAAATGTAAAACATAAGGAGTGAAAACAGAGCTGAGAAAGATGGGGAAGAATGGGAATGCAAAAGGAACAAAGAGAGGTGAGAGAAAGGGAAAGAAGAAGGATAAACAAAAGGTGGTGTTTTAGAGTGAGTGGGAGGTATGGAAGAAAACAGGGGGAGGAGAGAGAGAAAAGCACTGGGATACACAAGGAGAGAGAGAGAAAGCGGCTGACAGTAAAATGAAAGAGAGACGGGAGAGTAGGTGGGAGACAAGGGAAAACTGGAGAAGAGAGGGAGGATGTGAAGATGAAAGAGTGAGGAGAGAGAGAGAGAGAGCGGGAGGAGAGACAGTGGGGTGAAGCTGCTGGGGAGAGAGTGAGCAAAGTGCCAAACAGATAAATAACCAGCTTACTGGGATTACCAAGTGACTGACACAGAATTTGCCAGAGCCAATATGACGTGGCAGTGATAGCTCTTAACCCATATAAACCTGAAACCAGTCCAAGATGTCCTCCGGTATTTACTGTTGTCACCAAGTCCTGATGCTCTAAACAGTGTGTGTGTGACTGCTTTGTTTATGTGGGCACACACACACACACCAGGGTAGCTGCAGGCTTTGGGAAGATGTTGATAGCAGCTGTTTTATGCTACCGGGGTATAAAAACATAGAAATCAGGACAAATATGACACATGTCCAAAAGTATTTGGACACAATAATTTTAGCATAAGCTATCAATTGCTTGCTGCGACAGCTTCCTCTTGTCCGAGTAGCCATGCTACTTCATCCACAAAAGCAGCATGTTATAATTCAGCAGGTACAACTTTAGCATAATTTTTCAAGATGCAGGATTGTAAAATATTCTGCCAGATTATGTCAGACTATATGCATTAAATCCATCAGATGCATGTTGACAAGTTATGTTCCAATCTGACACCAAAGTAACCAACTATCCCTATGCAATGAGCCAAGAGTGATGTTGCCCTGCAGATGCCCTCATATGCACATACATGCATCACATTAAGCTCATAACTTGTAACACTTGGAAAAAATCAAAGCACCTCATTTATTATTCTGACACACAACGACACACATTCATGCAGATTTATGCTGCAAATTTTACCCTCTTGTACCCTCCTCAACAACAAACAAAAAGCTGCCAGCAACAGCCAGAAAGAGATATAAGGAGATAGAGGGAGAGAGAAAGTCAGGAGGAAGCAGGCAAACATAAGGACCTGGTCTATAATTGGAAAGATGTGAAAAATGAAGTGTCAGTTTGGTCAATAGAGGGCAAAGGTCACAGAAGCAGGAGCCCAAACTCGGCACAGAGCACGCTCATTAGAGCAACCAATCAGATCTCGCCTGGCTGCCCCAGACCATTACTCATCAGAGGTAGAGGAGCATGCACACACACACACACACACACTGTATGTGTGACACAATATCTCTTTGTTTCACTGTAATTTCAGTCTGCTCTCCTCATCTAAATCATCTTTTAGTTTTATCCCAACCCATCTCTAACCTTTACATTCTGAGTTTTACTGAAGACAGGGGATGACAGAAAGAAAGAGAGATGATGAGACTGAATTTGAGACAGACAGAGAGACAAAGAGGGACAGTATATGTGTGTGTTGACAATATAAATGGCTGCTCATTGGAGTGGAAGGCATGGCGGAGCTCTGTGCTCCCACCCAGGCTCTGCCTCCTGGCACTGGCAACCCTGCAAACTGCTTGCCTTGACATCGGCTTCAATAATATATGAAGTTGCGTTTTTGCCTACAGTTTATTTGCAACACCACCCCATTCTCCCACTGCTGCATCTCTCTCCCTTTCTGTCTCACTTTAACACACACACACACACACACACACACATTCTTAGAATGCACATATGCCTCAGCAGAGTTATCTGGTGTGTGTTGAAACTATTAAAGTGCTAATAAATTGCAGGAACATTATACATTTTGCATTTTGCATCCAGATTATTTTAGGAAAGAATAAACTTTGCATGCATTGCCAAGAATGCAAGCATACTCCATCTCTTCTGGATAACATATGTGCTCAAAACCTCTAGATCTAAGCTGGCTAAATGTTCTTTAACAGGTGCATAAAACAAAAGGCTTTTGGGGTTGCAAAAAGAGGAAGGAAGCTTCTTCCTACACAAGCCACTTACTGTACCACATCTACTCTGCTGAGTCCGAGCCAAATGAGGAATCCCTACCAGTTCCCACAAGTGTTCTTACATAGCTGGCCCTGACCTTTGACCTCTCTCTTTGGGTTATTAACAGCAACTGTTAGCAGTTGCAAAAACTAAATTCCTCCTCAAACGGCCTGAAAAAAAAAGACATATTTCATGCGAACATAAAGCATCATGATCTCTTACCCTGTTCACTGCTGTTGTCACCACTGTGTGATGTGTGTCCGCCGCTGGATGGTCCCGGTGTGCCTCCAGAGCGCGTGGACCCTGTGTCGTCATGATCCCTGTTCCAAGACGTCTGTCAAAAAGACACACAGGCACAAAGATTAAGTTTATTTTTTTTATTACAGTGACAGTCAGCCAGTCACACAGTGGGTGTAAGGCCCAGCAACAGTTTGTACACGATGAGGATTACTGAGGCTTGATGAAGAGAAAGGCCCAGACAAATAGCAAGCGAACATGTTGTATTAGTTCCCAGCTTTCTGAGGCATGCAATCCACTGCTGCCTCCATTTGGCTCAAACCACTAGCAGATGAAAATACAAAACAGCTACAAGTTAAGATAGGCTGCAGCGAGCGCCAGGGAGTGATGTCATCTGAGCAGAGCAGAGCAGAGAAAGATAGAGAAAGCGAGAGTTAAAAAAAAAAGTATTGCTACATAAGTATAAATACCCTGTTTTGTCCAAAAAATGAAACAAAAGATGGATGACCAGTCCCACTAATGCAGAATTACATTTCATTTAGGACAGCGGAGCCAACACAGAGTCATAATCAAATAAGCTGAAGTTTTCCCACAGTCTTACTCAAACAAAAAAGTTAAACAAAAATATTATATGACAAACCAAAGTCCACTGAGGTCCTTTCTTTAAGGCTTCAAGAAAAATAACTGATGCTAAGCTAATTCTACACTCCTAGTTTGTGTCATCAAACACAAGCAGCTGACTAGACAAGAGAGACTCAGGAGACCTGAGTTTATATATAGTAAGCTGTGTGGCCAGATGAGTGTCAGCTGCACAGTGAATGGTAGAGAGCAAATGGCTCTGACAGGAGTCAACGGAAGACACAAACACACACACACACTGTAAATAGTGTCCACAGACAACAATTACAAATACGCAGCCAGATAGAGACATCTAAAATCTCCTCACGTTTACACACATATACACAAATCTCACTCTGCACCTATGCGAAGCGGGTGCATACTGTTAAAACTAAACCAGATGTTACCTCTTATCTGTCTGTGCCTCTGAAAAGCAACATTAGCGTGGAGGACAGGGGGGTGAAAAGAGACTTCAGAATAGAAGGAAATGGAATCTAATGTCTTATCACACGCGAGCTCGCTATCACAAACAAACACGTAAGAAACAAAACACTTGCACACAAACACTTATCGAGCCTCCTCTACCGCCCGTGTGAGCCTAGCTTTGCTCTGTGAAATCAAATGAAGCAGATATCAAGGGGCAATGTGGTGTTCGCTTCTCGCTTTTAGGGCTTTAGCGACGAAATGAGCGATACAAGCCCACACATAAGAACCGAGGAGGGAGAGTAGAGCAACACACTGGGGAACAACTGGTTTCAATTGGGATACTACAGTTGGCACCATGTGAGGGGTTTGGAGTTGAGTTTACCATTGTTAAAAAAAAGCGGGGGAGACATTAATTCATGACACAGGGTTCGTTTTAAACAAAATGTAGATGGAACAGAAAAACAGAAAAGAAAATACAAGTCAGCAAACTCAACACATTTGGGGTCTATTAAGAGTTCGTTTGATGTTCCTGGGCTATGAAATTATAATCCAGTGCTTACATGGACGATATAATCATTGTTTTCCAAATTAGGCTTTGAGGCTTTGCAATAAAGAGGAAAGTCACTGCACAAAGGCATGACGAGGATGGTGACTGGGTAGATAAACGTTGATTTTAACAGGGATAACATACCAAGAGGATCCCCATTTTCCACCTCTAACAAATTCTTCCTTGCTGACCGTAGCGCACTGAAAAATGAAACACCCGTGCATGACCGAGTAACTCCAGAGAACATCAGAAGTGAGGTAATCCAGACCACATGCTCAGCACACAAACAGTTAACGCTGGCTTTTGCCAATTTCTCCAAAAGTGCAGCTTTTAAAAAATGAGCAGAACTTGTTTATTCAGAGCTCTGAGAAAAAGAATAGCATAGTACCCCGGGGGATGTCAAATGGCAGGCAAGTATTAAAAAAACCCAAGAGCCCCATATTGCAAAAGAGATATGTTTTTTTTCATGTTCCTTTTTTTGGTTTTAATTCACTAACAAATTCCACTTGAAAATATAATTAGAAAGTGCAGAGGGAAATGGCAAACTACTGCATTAGCTGTAATTGAACAAAAGAGTGCTTTGCCTGCTGGGAGGTGGCCAGTGAGGCCCCATGGGAAATGGGGCGGGGCTGAGACAGGGCCTGGTGGCATCTCCACGGGGATGGGGAGTTTATTTATAATCACAGGCCGCCCTTCGATGGAACAGGCCGAGTACTGATCTAACATGCAATTAATACTTACACGGCTGAGAGATCACACAGTCCACATGTACACACAGGTCGGTGCAGTGTGTGTGTGTGTGTGTGTGTGTGTGTGTGTGTGCATACACCATACACAAACACTTTTTTTGGTCACTTAGCCTCTACACACACCTACACACCCATGCATACAAATACTTTTCATCACACTTTATGCAAACACCTCCGATACGCGCAACCCCTTGTTTAACAAAAGCACAAACCATGACCACAAAACACACACAAAAAAATAAATACACACCCTGTGCCCACAATAAAGAGGTGCACCTTTGAATGTGTTATATTTACAAGATAGATGTAAAAATGGAAAAAGAGAGAAAGGGCTGTCCTTGTGCACACATAGCTACACACTTTATTTATTCTGTCCCCTTAATGAGCCACCATGGTCGCTCTCTCTCCCTCTCTCCCTCTCTCCCTCTTGCTCTCTCCTGTGCGGGTAGATTAATTCAATGCTTAATTGTTCAGTAAATTCAATTTTCCACATTCTATTCTGCCTAGCTTTAGCTAAAGTTCTTAAATCTGCCGCGCCAAGCTGAGGGAACCCTGTTTTTGAGCCGTGCATACCTTTTTTTTTTTTTTTCATTACCATTTTCCTTCCCTACACCACCCTAATTCGCCATGAAAAGATTTTCCTTGCTGGAAATTCTGATTCCGCTATGATCGGTGAGGCATTCCAATCCAATGCATTCTCATTGTGCCGCATCTAAGATGCAAGAGGGGCTTCCCCTTTCTCGCTGTGCCAGGCCCATATCATACAAGCGCTCATGCAAGAAATGTTGCCTTGCCAATTCATTTGCAATAATAAAAGAAAATTGTTAAGGTTGTTGTGCTGTGCCCCCCCCCCCTCCACCCTTCCCCTCTTTCTTCACTCTGAAATATCTTTTGTGATGATATGGATATTTACTTTTCACCCTGTGCCAGTGAGCGTGCAGAAATAATCATATGTGCATACTTAACAGCACCAGACATAAATATCCAAATAACCCCCCCACACGTACACTCCTCAGTGGTGGTACATCTGAATCAAAGATGACAGTCAGGTTACTTCATCCCCCAGAATTCTTTGGTGCATCTGTTTTTTGTAGTTGTTTTCTTTAACACCATTTTTGACCTTTGCAACAGCGCTGCTTCCTTGAAGCTGAAATCTGCGAGAATGCCATGTGTTGCAGCAGCAAGATGGTCTGCAATAATTCCAAACACACTTTTCCACTCTGCTGAATGCTGGTGGGAAAGCTGTAAGTGAAAGGAACAGAAAGGCCAGCTATTGTAAACTCTTGTTTACTTTGCTTTCCACTGTGACTAGATAAAGCAGGATCTGCCTCTCTGATAACCGGCCAGGCAAGTGCTTGCCCGACAATCTCTACTGTCTCTGCTCTCTCCACCCCGCTCCTCCCCTCGCTGCAATATTAGTGCTTCCAAAATGAAAAGAAGGGGCTGATAATGGTATGCGTAGTGAAAAAAAGGGGAGAGAGACAGAGAGAGAGAGCAAAGGACCCCCTCACTCCCTCCCATTTTGTTCTGCACTCCCCTTTCTCCCTAACTCTTCACAATAGACAAAGAAAGAAGAAATAACCTTATAATTGCTGAAGGGGGTAAGGGAGAAAACTGGATTTGGTCTCTTGAGTAGGTAAAGTATGCTACATTGTATAGCCGTCAGGTACTCTTCAATGGGCTTTTTAAAACTGGTGGGTTAACCTCACAGAGACAAGCAAAGATAATTACATGTTTGAGATAATTACCAGAGCTTTCAAAGTCCGTTTAGATGACACTCGCAGAAACTGACAAACTGATTTTCTTTCAGTGTGGCCTCTCCCACTTCAGCTCTTGCCATAGACTCCATGTTTACCCTGTGTGAGCTCAAATCCAAACAACAACATTAACTCGATTACTCCCCCCATCCATGCTATCTAACCCTAAACAAAGCATATTCCTTTTTTTCTAGTTGTGAATGAAAAGGCAGGCGTAATTTCTTAATGACATGTTTTGCTGTGGTTTCTTCGTTAGCCTAGCCTAGCTTGATTGCAGCCGCCGCTGTGCTGGGATGTTCTCGGTGGATTCCTTGGAGACGGGCTGTTTGTGACGATGGCCTTTGTCAGAGACTTGCAGGGGGTTAAGGGGGAGAGGAACTTTCCATTAGCTAAGTACACATGTGTTAAGCCAGGTTATTGTTTACTTAGCCAAAGAAACCACAGCAGGCCTCAGGGACAGACATGGCCGCCAATCATAAGTAACAGGAGACACAAGCCAAGAACTTTATTTGCGAGTGGGATCCTGTGGCTATCACAACAGAGTATCTGTGATTTAGTGGGGATCCGCTAAGCACTACATTGCAGTAATACTGCATGATTTAAAAACAGCAAATAAGAAAACTGGAAAAAAATTCTAAAACGCAAAGTGCACTACAGATGAAAGTATCTAAGAAACTCCTGACATTCTGATTCTTTGAAGTAACTCTGGCCTTAAGTTGCCTCATCATAATCACCCCTACTTGTTATTCCACCACAATAATGAAGAGGCTAAGAAACACACGAGTCACGTGGTCACCTCTTTGTATCACTTGTTGAATCCTCAACAGCCGCCCTGCATTCACTCCACAGTGGAAAAAAAAGGGGAGTTCAGGGGGAGGAGAGGCGGGAGGGGGAGCAGAGGAGGGAGGGGGCGAGTGGGGGTCAAACCTCTCCTCTATTCAACTACAAAAGCTGCTATTACCAACAATCACTACAATGATTCAAAAGTTTGTATTAAGAACAGCAGTGTGCCACTGTAGGAGAGAGGGGATGAAAAAAACAAAGCGAGTGTGTGCGCCTGTTTAGTCGGGTGAAACTCGATCCATACTTCAACGAGAAGCGGATAGATTAGCGATAGCGGTGTGTACTGATTAGGAAAATAGTGCCTGACCCCAGCAGTCATGGTTTCCATTGAGTTAGGAGTCGAGGGGCAGGGGTCACTCTTTGACCGCCAGAGTTACCTAAACCAACACTGCTGGGTCTCACTGACCTGGAAACCCGCACTTGTATGGCATAACAGTGCCAATTGTTGGGAAAAGATACCGAGATAGCACTATCAGAGCAAATTCTTACACAGTGACCACAACACTAAGCTCATACAAGCAGGGTTTGTTTAGGAAAGATTGGACGGGATGTAAGAATAACAGCAACAGATCCCAAATGTATAGATGTTATTTCAGATTGTGGGCCATTACACATTCTTTTTACATGATTTCAACAAAAAAAAAACACTCCCTGAAAGTGGCATAAAGCCTCCCTAATACAAAAATACCTCTACTAAATTAACTCAACAGATCAACTGCTGAGCATTCACCACGGTTTAAGGCTTCCACACCCACAAAAAGTCCGGCTGTGAATATTTTGAAGGGAAATGTCAATTATTTCTAGCCTCTCTCAGCCTGCATGGCTCAATCAAGTAGGAGCTCTTGAGACTTGGAGTAAGTCCTCAGCACTATTAGTAGTGTTCTGCTCTACAGCGGAGAGACCGGGCCCTCAGAGTTCATTAGCAAATTGCTGCGCCCCTCCCTGTGCTCTCTGTGCAATTAAAGGCAACTGTGCAAATGACGTACAGCAGCGTGGAAATACCTCACTGCTTCTTCAGGACCGAGGTGAACATGTGTGCCAGGCAAACAGGGACACAATCATCATAGCAACTGCTGCCATATTTCCACAACAACAAAAACACTGAGGGGAACAGTGTGGAATCTCCACAGTAAAGGCCTCTGAAACATTTACTCAAATTAATGTGACTTTTTTGATGAGAAATGTGCCACAGAAGGACTCAAACATGCGAGCAAACATGGTGGGAAGCTCTCTAGAGACCGGCAAGCAAAGAGTTAAGAAAGTCCAACTGGTGCTAACCAGTCACTCCACTCACATAGCACCTGAGGGGGGTGCTGCATTTATCAGGCCAGTCTGAACACACAGCAGCAGCATGAACACAAACACGCACACACACACATATATGCATACACTTGCAGACAGATGCATGCACACAGCTTGTGCACACACACACACACACCTACACAGAAAAGACACACACAAACATAGGAGGGTGAGCCCAAACTGGCTGGGCTGCATTCACAAGCCAGCGCAGAGCCTCTTTGACTTTTTCACCTCTCAGCTATGCTCTGCTTTCTTTTGAAAGGGGCGCTCAGTGTCCCTTCATACCAGCCTGCAGAGGCAGGCAAAAAAAGAAACGACAAAAAAACACAATGTAAAGACATGTAAAGAATATTCAGAAAATTATGTTATGACGCAAGGGTGCATAATTCAGCAAGAAAAGTCAGCGTTGTTGGATTGTTGAGTTTAATAAATTCAAAGTATTTTTTTTTCCTCTGACATTTTTTTCCTCTGCTACAGTCGCCTCACTGGAATAAATTGGTTTATGAATAAATGAGCCTGCTTTCTCCATCTTGTTAACATTGTTCTTTTGTGCAAATTCTCAGCATTTTTTTCCAGTCCACTTCAACTTTATGCCCGAGGGCATATATTAAAAATACATATGGAAAGAGATAATGCACACACAATGCAAATTCGTTAAGGATGTCACTGCCTAACAACTGCAGATAAGATGTCACACAAAAATAGCCCACAAAAAAATATATATTCAGCCACAAGTAAGTCATGAAGTGCACTGCCATTAGATTGACAATATAAGTATTCAGCAGTGAGAGGCAGGCAGCCTCTCTGCCTGTTTGGATATGCCCAGCTACACACAGCCTGCTGCTGTGGACGCTCTATCCTCTGAAATATATCAGCCCGTCCCTCAATATTACACATCTGTCAAAAAGTTTTCAGTTTTTTTTTTTTGATACAAACTGTGCCTGTAGGTCATCTGTCAGCATAAACATAAGCTTGTGTGGTTTTGCCTTTAATTGGCTATATGTAAGGACTATCATTAGATTAAAATAGGCCATGTCTTCATCTTACAGTCAATTAAAGATCTGCATCAGTGCCCCAAGCACAACATAATTTCCTTCATATACCTAGAAACCCAAGGGTTTTAACACATTCTATTTCCATATCTATATACATAAGGCTTCGTTCCAAATCCTGACCCATCTATAAAAAAAAAAACTTTTAACTGAATCCTCCAGAGGATACAACAGGCTGCTCAAAGAGACACTTAAATGCACAAGTGGTGTCTGTGTTATTTAATTCTGTTCCTGGATTAAATGAAGTATTATCCCGGTGATCTTTTCTCATTTCCATAATCAGACATAAGAGCCGGGGATGGTGGAGTGCATGCGCGCGGCGGGGTGGGGGTCTTCCCAGTCGGGCCCCAGTCCGCTCCCAGCCCTGCCATTCAGCCCAGAACATAAAAGCCGGTGGCTGTCTCTCTCTACTCAGATCAGCCACTCAACCATATGGAAGTCCGCGGATTTAAATTATTTAGCCTAATCGCTTCATTACTTTTTATGTCCGACTATCCAACTAATCCCTTTAATTTGGACACTTGATTTTTTTTTTACCCTCCTCCCTATCCTTACAGCCGCTACGCTCCTAAGTCATTTCTTAAACTCTGGGATAGTTTAACTTTTTGTGGTCTCATAGCCTGCAACCATGTTTTCTGCACAGATGACTCGAACTATTAATGGCCGAAATTCCAGATTTGCATAATTCTAATCATCGGATCCTGTTATCATTACTTAACGGCAGTGTATGGACCATTAGGGTCATGCCTGTGCGCACACTACAATGTCCCCGGAGTGCTAACAGTCAGTGGAGCACATAATGAAGGCTGCGGTTATCTCTGATATCTGCACAAAAGGAAACACTTCCTAATCTACCTTTAATGCCCGCTGCTTCTGTAGCTTTCGCAACAAAAAAAAAATCAACCTTCTTATTGGCGTTGAATCTGTGCGCTCTGAGCGAAATAAAGGGGGAAGGAGAGGAGGGGTCTCGATAAGCAATGTGCACTCATGTCTAAGGAAAAATACTGACAAGACGCGTAATGAACCGTGAACTCTACAGTGGAGAAACCAAGGCATCTAAACCACAGTCTGCAGCCTATGCTGCTGCTGCTCCCTCAGCAGAGGGGAGCTGATAACGTGTGGGTTCAAAAAGAGAAAAGAAGGGATAGAAAAATGAAGAGAGGCACTAAATTAAAATCGACATGAAACAGGTCAAGTTTATGGCGATGCTTTTTCGAGCTAATCTCCCCAGGTCGGTTCCGGGTTCAAGTCTTAATGGGCCAATAATAGCAACATTATTCAGAATTTTTTTCATTCCGATGGATGGAATGTAAAATGGTCTTAATCATATGCAAATAACAGCGCAGCGGAGTAGTGACCCAGAATAGCTGAATAGCCAACAGGGAGAACACACACACAGACACACACACCCTTTCTCTCTCTCACACACACATGCAGGCAGAGAGAGAGAGATGTACCTGATCTAGAGCCACCGATCTTGTGATTTCCTCGCTGTCTGATTTGGACCCGCCCTCTCTGTCGTCTATGACCAAGTCGATGGGCATCTTGCCTTTCAAGCAGCTGATGTACCGGTGACAGAAATTATCACACAGCTCGTGTACCTACAGAGAGATGGAGGCAGAGGCTGAAACACACACACAGGCACGCATACACAACCAAAAAAAAAGCAACATTATCACTAAACATCGGCCAAACTCGCGCGTAAAATGGGGAGTAGTTATGCCATTTGGATGAATATTTAAATAAGCATGCAGTGATTATGGATCACTACAATGTGGGTCTAATTAATTATTTACAATGTTAAAAACAACATGATTTAATTTATAAAAATGTCTGTTTCATCATGAAAGTGACAAAGTATTTCAGGTTGAGGTGTGTCCAGCCCCTGTGGCTGTGGCTGTCCTGAATATGATACAAACTTTATTTTTTTCTAATCTCAAAATAGAGATATCGTCGAAAATTGACAGTGACAAGAGGGCTCAGAGGCTACAACGCACTCAACACCCGTGTTAAATTCATCATCGGTGCCCCGAGTAGTGGCCATTAGAGCAGGGTGACCCGCATGACTGACATTTAAGGTAAACTGTTTAATTTCGTCTACTTATTACATTATCACAGCCAATGTGGCGCATCTGACTGCACCAGAGACAAAGAATGTTTGCTTAATTCCCTTTATTGCTGTACATTGACAGCTTCCATCCCTAAAGTGTGCCGCACACACACACACGAGATGAGGAGCGGCGTATAAAAAAATAAACTTTTAACAACTTTGGTCATATTTAATAATGTAAAAATTTGGGTTAAAGTTGACTCTACGTGCTACTGCAGTCCATCTGATGCAGAGACAAATCTGAATTTTTACACCCACCAATCCTTCTATCCACAGATGGCTGCCTGGGGCCTTTTGCCCTCCACAAAGAATCATTTCTAAAAACCCGAAAAGTTCGCCTATATGTTTCACCTTGCATCCAATTTCTGCCAGCATTAAACTTCATTAAAACAGGGGGAGATTTGGCCACAGAGATATCCGTTCCAGTTGTAACAGCTTGCGTCGTGATTAAACGCGGAAGAGAAATGGCCCCATGATTGATTTTGACGCTAATTATAACCGACTAGCAAAAATACATTTATGCAAATAACAGCCCATAGGTCTGAAGTGGCACAGTGGACAGAAACGGCAAGAGAATATTACCTTCTCCAGCTCCAGAAGATGAAATCGTAAAACTTGAATGGCTTGAATCATCTGAAAAATTAAAATAACAATAAAAAAATGAGCTGTTCACATCCTTGATATTAAACAGGAGCGTTTTTCTCAATACAACTAACTTCAGATGAGGAAAAATATTCATATGAATGGATTTTATGTGGAACTGATATTAAAGTTGGACGTTATTGCAATATGGAGAGCAGGCGTACAGTGCAGTACTGAAGCTGTAATAAGCCTCAGAGTCAGAAATCTATTAGCCAGCAACTAATCGAAAAGAAAACGTTACTCTCAACATTACATTTAAGGTATCAAACTGTACAAGAGGGGAAAGAAGGAAGGCGATAACTGTCCAGGCAGAGATCAGAGGTGTGTGACAGCTGTCTGACAGTGGTCCTTCATCTGCACATATACAACCGGGGGCCATCGTGATATCAAACAGACAGATAGAGGAACATCATGCCTGATCCTGCTTCAAGTTTTCAGCACCACGTGGCTCTCAGCCCGCCAATAAACATTCAAAGCACAGCTGGTAAATTTAAAAATACAGCTTGAAAAAAAAAATCTCATTTGTAAAATGACAAAAAAAAAGTGTCTTACCAGATTATCCAATTCTGGATTCGAAGAAAATAAAGGTTTTTCTGCCCGGATCTAAAAAAAAAGCCAAAAACAATGAATTTAAATAATTATAACAAAGTATAAAATAAATAATACAACACATAACTGCAGCAAACACACTGCGTGAAATCTAAACATTTTTTTTTAAATCTCAGTTGTTAAGATTCATTTTATTGTCTCCATGCAGAGATAAGTTGACGCAAACAGCTCTGGGCATGCAGGTAAGAGCTCAACCAGCAGATTACAAAAGTCAAACTTTCCTGACCTGTTTTGCAAACACTGCTATGTCTTCATTGAAAGATTCCGATGAACAGACGTCTCCTCCCGCCACCCCGGGCTCTCTGGGGGTGCAAGTCGCTAATTCACATTTCTCAAAAATCAGTGCAAGCAAAGGGAACAGGGGGTGCCTGGGAACACACACAATAGCAAATGTCACCAGAGAGAACAGCGCCGGGGTCAAGACTACTCCAGGCTAGATTTAGCCAGCCATGCTACTCTTCAACAACTCGCCCATGGGGACTGCTGCTGCAGCCCGTGCTATTATATTATGCAGAGGCTCGGAGAAAGGCTGCAAACAGCGGGCAGACTTGTGTGATTAAATCTAGGCGCGCCTAATAGCATAAAAGCTTTAGAGGTCTGTCAAACAATTTCTTGCACAGGTCTCCATTTGGATCACAGACGTGTGTGTGTGTGTGTGTGTGTTTGGCAAAACAAAACTGAACTCTGTGGAGATGTCGGCGGTTAAATGTGCACACATTTGTTTATTGTTTATTGATAAAGTGTTTAGAGTAAATATGTGCAGCCTGGTAATGCGCAGAGGACAATAAAGTTGTGTCAGAGTACCTAAAAATGGCGAAATAGCTACTGCCACTCCGAAAACATAATCCTCAGAATTTTGAAATGGCTTCAACAAATTAATAAAAGACATGCATTTGTGACATTTACTTTAAACATTATACGTTTTTCTATTTACTGAAGCCTAGTAAAAAAATAATTAAAGTGGTTAAAAATGAGGATCAAAAAACAAGAGACCTAAGCAGGGAACTATAAGCAGGGTAAATTAGAGTAAAATATATACTTAAAGTACAGATCTTGTTTATAATTATTAAGTCAAAATTAAATTTTGAGCTGACTTCTCGCAGGGCTTGTGTGATGTTTCCATCACACTAGATTTCTGTTTACTTTTGTATTATTTGTTCAATTGTTTACTCAGCAAAAACACGAGGTAAACATGACTCTAGCAAAAGTGAACAAAGACAGGAGAGCATCAAACCCCGTGCAGCCCCTCTCACAGCGCCTCTGCAGCACTTTCTGCTGCTTTAGTGTAGTGTACACCGGGACGCAGAGCTGCCCCGTGCATGAGCCGGCGTTATTACTGTTACACGGGACTTATTTTGCACCCACCACAAGCCCACCCCTGCTGCCCCCCTCTCTGGGCCTGGCTACTCGCCTGCCCGACAGAGGGTGAGTTTACCCCATGGATAGGATGCTTGCACCTACCCATATATCGCGTCTTTATCTCTCTTGAGAGCGTCGTTAACGGAGGAGCCCATACTAGGAGGCATGGTGTTGGTGTGGGCGGTGTGCGGGTACTGGTGAGAGTGCAGCTGGGGACCGTGGTTGAGGTGCACCGCCTGCATGGACCGGGCGCCGTGCGGGTCTCCGTACATGGTGGTCGGGATGCCCACACCGTCCATCCCGTAATGGGGCAAGTCTTCGTACTGCACACAACAAACACGCCGGGGGTTCCACAGTGAATATACATGAAGAAGAATATTACAAAATAAAACTTTGCCACAGAACTATCAGTAAAACACACTTAAAGCATAGTCCCAGTGAAAGAAGAATTGTTTTTCTTCTTCTTTTAAAAAAGTTTTAAACCTGGCAACAGGGCGCAGTAGTATTATTATTTTCTACAATTTAATTCAAAGTGTTATGTTTGTCTGTCATTTATTACAACACATGCCAAACAAAAGAAATAAATTCACCTTTGATTCTCAGAAAAAGTTTTAAAGACTACAGCGACGTGTTGAACTGGACGTTGTTGACAGAAGGAAAACTACAACAATATTCCGAAGTAATAGTTTTGTTGTAAACTTATTCACAGTGACCTTTGTAGCCCAGAAAAAAATGCATATGAATTATTCAGTCAGTTCAAATACTGGTGCTCACTTAAAAGTATTATTATTGTGGTATTTTAACAGGCATATAGCAGGGTGTGCTGTGTTTTCACGGTGCACACACAAATGTCTTAAACTTGTTAATTGCAATGTTTTTCTAATTTTAAAAGCTCATAATTGTGCAGCATGTTATTACCCATCAAGCAGTCTGTGATTAGTGCGTGAAACAAACTCAAGGAAACGCGTGTTGTGTTTTTCCAGACGAACCTGAACGTTCAAACTTTTTTTTTTTCACGTGTCAGATTTGAGCTCTTTACGCTGTTGTTTGGTGCTTATTAAAGACGCTGCTTGTGCGTTAAGACGCACAGCGGTTCAATCAGGTCTGCAAAAGCTCAAATAAAAATCTTTATTTGCTTCTTTAATAGATTTTAAAAGAGGCTTGAATTATTGATAGTGCTCTCCAGACGTGACAAACAAAAAAGAGTCAGAGAAAGAGTAAAGTGCATTATCACTTAAAGTCGTGCATTTCGACCCTAAAGGCAAAGAGGTGCAAACCTCAGCGTGGTGCAGCTCCACTGCCAAACTAAGCAGCTAAATGTGTCCACTGTCCCCCCCACCACCCCCCCAACATCTCAGCGTCTGCACTGTTTACTATCCGTGTGAAGACCTAGCCGCTGTTCTGAAGCAGTCCTGGAGTGTATGAATCAAAGCGTTTGTCATCACCTCATTACTAAAAACTGCCTCACTGACTTTATGCTAATTTTGCATATTTTAGCGCAATTCACGGTGTACGGTGAGAGACGAAGAAGAAGTGACTGTGAGTGCAGATTTTTTTTTAAATCTCGTCCAAAAATGCTCGATATGAAATCTTGTCTGAACAGTTAAGAGAGAAATGTGGAGATTTGCCTCCATGCCCTCCCCCACTTCGCTTCCAGTAACTGGCCTGTCATAACTAATCTAAAAAACATAGCCGATGTGAGATATGATCACGCTTCCAATGTCCCCTCGGTGGTCCGGTTTGTGGAGTGCGGCCGTGCGTAATACCGTGCCAAAAGACGCCGAACATGAAATTGTGTTTCCATGTGTCAAGACGACAGAAACTTTCGCCGCGAGTGTGTGTCCGTGTGGGTATGTGTGTCATTAAGCCACGTTACAGTGCAGCATTGCATTCAAGCGAAGTAGACTCAAGAGAGAAACTTTTTAGGGGGGATTGCCCTACGTACCCGTTGCGCCATAACCCTCCTCACGCCCTGGTCGTCCTTTCAGTTTAGGTAAATCCCGTCTGAGGCCAGGGTGTAGACGAAATAAAGAAAGAAAATCCAAATAAATGGGAAGGTGTTTCAGCCAAAATCCCGTATGCCTGTTTCCCACGGAACGGTGAAGCCAGCTCCCGCTTTCTGTGCAAGTTTAGCCCAGGCGCGGCGAATAGGTCCTCGGCTGTCCTCGGGGCAGCGGCACCGGGCTCCTTTTCCAAAACCAGAATGGAAATAAAATAGCCCCTCAAACAAAACTGGCGACTCTCATGGCTTTTTGCCACTCCGCCTGTCAGTCAAAACGCGAGGGCTTGTCAAAAGTACCGGATGAATGATGGTCCGACGCGCGTCTCCACGGGATCGGCACCACCTAAATGTTAATGGTCACAATCACAGTTAAAAAATGAAGCAGCTCTCCTCTCGTTTTCTTTGATCACTCTCGGCTCCCGGCTTGATTTTCTTATGCAAAAGCGTCTAGAGGAGATCAAGAGGAGGTGGGGTGATAATTCTGGCTTAGGCTTTCTTAAAGGAGCCACGATCGATGCAGTGCGTGTGTGCGTATGTGTCTGTATGTGTGTGAGTGCGTGTGTATGCGTGAACCGCCAGCCCGTTTGTGTACAATGGATGTGTGTGTTGAGCTGAGGAGGAGCGGAGGATCTGGACCAGACTGCTGAAACCCGGAAGTAGTGGTGGCCATAACAGGTCGCGTCTTACACAACGCACCGGGCTGCAGCAAGTCGTGCGGAGAGGAGGGGGGGTGGGAGGACCCTGCGAGCCCAGCCAGCCGCACTGCGAGCTGGAACAACACGGGGATCAACGCTGAATATCCACCTATGACTTCAGCTTTATTTCTCCTCACCCTAAACTCTGTATTTTTAGTTTTTTAGAATGAAACAGATTGTAAGCACTCAAACATGAGAAATGCAGGACTGACCCGCTCAGCAGCCACGTCTAAATAGTTTGAAGGACTTAATTGAGCCACTGTCAGGTATGTAATTAGCTCTGAATTACAGATTGCATTTAGATGTAAAAATCATTTCTATCATTAAAAAAATAAATTGTAATCCCAGATTAACAGAGGACTGGGTCATTTTAACAGTTTAATAGTTAAACTGAACTTCTGGTAATCTGCCATCATCATGTCTTCGTGTATAAGCTGTAGCCAAACATCCAGTTTTGCAGGTTTGGGGCCTCTTGTAGCTCCCTGTGAACTTCTATACAGCCGTTTAGCTCCCATGCTTGTAATAACAGATATAAGATAAATATGTACAGCCTATAAAATCCACTGGAAAAACGTCAACCCCAGTTAAAAGGGATATTAGATACACCTTTGCTATGGTTTCTTTGGTAAAATGTATATATTTAACTTCAAAAACAACATTTTTTTTAGACTAAAGCAGTGTGACTGCTCGACATATTGACACTGAGATGTGATTTGAACATCCAACTCTGAAATAAATACTTTAAACATCACTTTTTTCAAAGCTCCTTTAACGTCTGACTAACAGCTAATGTTGTCCGTCCCTCTCCCCCACAGCAGCTATGAATGGGTCGCTCCAGTCTGCCCGGGCTGTCCAATGGCAGGGAGGCGCAGGGATGGGAGCCCCCTATTGGTTCACCAGATGATCGATCCGGAGCTGATTGATCGGTTTTAGGCCACATTGGAGAAGAGGCGCAAAGCAAAAACATCACCCTGCGAATGGAAAACACACACTTTGCGCGTCTGTCAGCTTCTAGCGTGTGATTTCACCAAAACTTATAATATTTGACTAAGACATCTCTCTCTACACCACACTCTCTTTCCCTCACTCACTTCCACACATTATTCAACAATGTACACACCTCTGACTTTTTACTTACTTCTAAATGGACTCAGATTTTTTACACAACTTTTTAGAATCACACAGAGTACACTCAGATTAAGAGACATTTCCAACCTTCTGTTCACAGGATTCATTAATGCAACTTTCCTTTCTCTCTTTATAATGAACCGTTCACTTGAGTTGAGACTGTAAAAGTTTGGTCAAATATTGATGAGCTTTAATTTATGGAGGGAAACTTTGATTCTCGGGGAATTTCAAGAAAAGTAATCATATCTTTGAATAATGTGTGGTCATAAATTAACAAAACAGTTTAAATTTACTACTTTATCTCGTTACATTTGATTCCTCAGTGAGATATAAAGGGACACATATCTTATTTCATTTAGCTGATCTCCTTTTTTAATTAAGAAAGAAGTTTAACTACCTTAAGAACGGCATCAAATATGAATAAGGCATTTCGTGGTGTATGGAATATAAATATGAAATATAAGATCTTAAAATGGATGAGCTTTTATTGATTAGCGTGCATTACGGATTCCCAAAAGTATCTTTGTTTATTTTTGAGGTTGTTTTCCACATGGTGATACTCAACTTTTTATATATTAACCCAGCCTCCTCAGATGAACAGAGAGTTCGTAAAAAAGGGCCATATTATCTCCTGATTATGCTCATAAGGTGTTGCTGGTGGCTGACAGCCTGTTTGAAGTTTTTTTCCCCTCCCGGTGCAGTGCGTCCAGTCATCGATCATCTGCCCCCGGTGCCAGAAACGGTGTCATAACATGATAATGCGGCTTCACACATTCGGCGGTGATTCCTGTGGTAAAAAACCCGAGCGATGGGATCCGATGGGACAGTTTTACAGGCATGAAATGACTATCAAAGCCTCCCGCAGTCTGGCCGGAGAGGCTCCGGGGCGCGGACAGCACAGAAGCCACGAGGCACGGACTTTTACGCACAGACACACCGGATCAAATAATCAGCTGGGTGGACTTGTGCATGCTCAATTTGATAAATCAGTTATTTATTGGTGAGTAAAAGCTCTTGGTTTATCTTTTTTTTTTCTTAAAAAAATGTATGTCATGGTAAATAATTAAAAAGATAATTAATACCAGATAGATTTTAGAGGGAAGTTTTTTTATTATTAAAGCTGCTGTTAAATCCACTACTTTGCTAAATGTGTTGGTTTAGTAAAACACAAACAGGATAATACAGCTCAGCACACATAAATGTAGCGAGTTGTTGAGAAGAAGTAAAGCTAGATAACATGAAAGGAGCTCACATCAGCGCCTGCTCACTGTAAAATAACTGCTATGGCATTATAAAGCAATTAAGCTCCTTCAATTAGCATCCATAAAAGCAAAGCGGAGCTCCACTTTCTCTCCTGCATTGGAGTTGCTCTTTAGTGAGGGTCAGCGCGTTTTGGGTATCCTGCAAGAGAGCAGGGGGGCAAATACCGTCACTTCTGTTTAATCCGCTTTGCGATGACGGTAATGCTTTGAGTCGTTTCAATAAAATCAGCAGGTATTACTTTCAAACGGCTGAATGCAAATTGACAGCATGTTTGACTGCCGAAACAAATGAACGCGTTATTAGGTGGCCTGTGCGTCTTGACTTGTGCTGGAGGGACACAAAGAGAAACAGCAGCTTATATGCGAGAGTTTAGAGAGAGAAAACACGCGCATTATTTAATTCAGTTCATTATCTGACCTGTATATAAACCTGGTCAAATTACTAATCTAAGTTTTTTAAATTTAAAACCCAAACGTTGTAAGAAAAAACATACAAATGTGATCCATAAATTGATCAGGTGCAGATTTTGAATAATAAATAAATGCATGTCAGAGATTGCTGTGATGGTCTGTATCACTGCTCGTCTTTGGCTGATTGGGGGGGAAAAGGGGAGCAACTGGCAGCCTGGCGAGTCAAACCGAGGTCAAACTTATTGCAGCCCCGCAGCTCTGCGCACAAACATGTTGGGATCTGCAACAAAAAAAAGGACACTGAGACTCTCTCTGGGTTTTGTCACTGCAGGCAGCCAGACCGATAGACCTGCTGCAAAGTTTTCACTCTTCATCTAATTACATGAAACTGGAGTGGTGTAGCGCCTGTCAGAACATCCAGCGGTATTCATTAGGGCGCGTTTAGAAATGAGAAATTCAGTCGGTAAGAGGGGGGGCGATGATTTGTCTTGCGTTGGAGATTTGAATCAGAATGCAGAGGTAACATCCAAGTGCAGTGTTTTATAAGAAAAGTACACCTTTATTATACCACAGTGATTTACAAATCCGTGATAAGAAGTGAAAGAGTGTGTTTTAGTTGGGGTGGTTGTAAAGGAGGATGGGTGTGATTGCTTTAAATAAAGTTGTTGTTTTTTACAGTAACACTTATAAAACACACTAATATATTATATAGCACAGAAAACCTCAAATATCCTGGTAAAATCACAACTTTTTGTATGATAATAACACTATAATACGTCGCAAAATTATAATTTTAAAGCATGAAATCAGTTGCATTTGTTTCACTGGTGAGTCTTTCCTCTGGGAGTGTTCACTCCTGCTGGATCCTGCAGTTTGGCCCAAATGTTAATGTGAGCCTCTGTAGCCTCTCACACACATTAATGCTTAATCATTTGCGCCTTCTACCGGAGCTGTTGGAAATTACATGCAACGCAGAAGAAGACTCCAGCTCTCATCATTAAGATAAAAAAGTGACTTCTACTGTCAGTGTGTTTTATCCTACATATACTGATTTGATGCAGGCTGAATCAATGAACATATTTCTTGTCATATTTATCGTGAACTTTATTTGTGTAAATAATTTAAAATGCTAATAAAATATGTACCAGTGCCAGTTTGGTGTGTTCCCTTGATAGAAATGTCCACAGTGTCTATAAGTGTTTATTTTAAGCTGAATCAACTAGGTTAATATTACATGAGTCACAGTTTTATCTGCCCACGTTCATCAATTCAAGCAGTACATATAAAAAAAGTGAGTTAAAAAAACTCAACACTTAACTATCAAAGTGTAAATTAAATTTGGTGTACAGATTAAACCCCTTTTGTCCCTTTGTGATGTTCTTGGGGTAAAATATGTTTTAAATAGAATTCCAGCCTTCATTTAGCAGTTGAAGCAAAAGTAGGAAAGTGACTGCTCTATCTGCTAAACAGGAGGCTGGCAGATGTTATGGTTTGCAATAATGTGAACATGTGGATTAATGCTAAAGAACTGCAAATGAAATAAACCTGACATTACAGGAGTGGCTCAGATGTGACAGTCACACTGGCATTACTGCATCACACCTATAGATACATAACAGCTGCTAGTGACAACTGTGTGAAATTAGATGCACACAATCATATATAGACTTCTAACCATATATATATATATATATATATTAACATCATACACACACACACAAGAGCCCTGAAATAATAGCTGTGCTTGAACGCCGCCAGTCAATTTTCACATTGTGCCAAACTGGCCACCAGGTCAGCAGCTCCACTTTACTCCAAAAGACTGCTGAGTCTGTACTAAACCCAGAGATAGATAGAGAGCTCATCACTTCACACACCTCCTTACGTCTCTCTCCCTCTGTCCCCGTGTCTCTCTCAGTGTCTTTCACCCAGCACTTCCAGGAACATTTGTCACCGGCACTATTATTTCAGGTGTGCTAATGGTGTCACAGACACTTTTTCCGAGAGAGGAAGTGAAAAACAATGGAGGACAGAAGAAGAGAAGAGAGTATCATCTTTATCAAATGAACTCCCCTCCAAAAAATCCAGGGGTGAAGGATCTGGGTGAGGAAAGGCTAAGGGGTGACACATGGTGGCCGGTCATAGGGCGGAGGGTGGCTGTGGGTGTATGGGTGAAGATGACGGGGGGGGGGGGGGGGGGTTCTCACACCTCACAGGGAGACTGTGAATTGATCAGCACCTTGGAGAGAGAGAAAAAAGAGAGGGAGGGAGGAAAAGTGAGAAAAAAGGGAGAGCAGCTAGGCGGAGAGAGATGAGGGATGACGATGAGGAGAGAACGAGTGGAAAAAGCTGGGTGTTGGAGCGGAGCTATAAAACCAAGGAGGGGGGAAAAAACAGGGCGATAGAAAGGGAGGAGTGAAGGGAAGGCTGCAGAAGAGGTGTGAAGACTCATCTTTTCCTGGATGGGTGTGAGTTTAGGCTACAGTGAAGAGTGGCCTGGGAGCACAGCATAGCCTAGTGGTAATAAACCAGCAAG
The DNA here is from genome assembly GCF_900634625.1 of Parambassis ranga. Taxonomy (NCBI): domain Eukaryota; kingdom Metazoa; phylum Chordata; class Actinopteri; family Ambassidae; genus Parambassis; species Parambassis ranga. The sequence continues at coordinate 7,029,219 of NC_041035.1, forward strand.
CCCCACTAGAGAAACAGCCAGCATCAGCTATAAGCAAGCTATAGGAAGTGCTTTGAAAATCACAGTGTAATATTAACTCTATACTTGGACTGTTTTCTGAAGTTTAACACTTTAATCACAAACAGCAGTTTTGTGTAGTAAATGTGGAAGTCATATCATATTTTGTGCTTTCAATGTGCAGAGAACTTAAATATTGTGATGTATACTTAAACTTTTCTTTCTGATTCTCAGAGTAAAAGCATGGCTCCACACCACAGCGGCTGGTAGAATGTATAAAAATCTTAAAACATGGCCAGTGTTTGGCTTGTGGCTGATGTGTATCTCTCCCAGGCAGCAGTAAACACATGGTCACCATGTAATGCAGCTGCAACACACACCACAAAACCACTGCGGAGCACTCCTATGCTACGTCAACGAAGGTGATAAAAGCTGGAACAATCCAGCTGCCTCTTTGAGCATGTCACCCAGTTTACGGTAATTCATTTCTTGAAAAAGTTTGTAATAATACTAAAAATAGGACAAATACTGTAGATACTAGAGAGTACTTCATCTGTGCCTGCTGAAGATAGAAGGAGTGCTCATTCACTCCTCCATCCACATACCCTGGTTCTACTAATCGTATCTTTGACACTTCTTGTGTGGGATTTGTAGTCAATTAAGTTAAAGAGAGGCAGCCTAATGCAGCAGGTTAGAAATTAATGCAAGTCTGAATATCGGTTTGTACAAAGTGTCATCAAATCCTTCAGGTCCTCTGCACTGAAGCAGAAAATGGGGACCATACACACCAAAAGCTGCTCCCAATCTAAAAGCAAAAAAACAAGGACCCAAAACGTCACTGACTCTCAAACCAGTTTTCAAACAGCCAAACAACTGATGAAAGGATGTTAATCATGTGTTGTTCTTCAGGTGCTGGTCAGCAGTGTGATCTGGATCTGGGGGTCATCTACTCCAAACATGGCAATGGCTGATGATAGTTATGATCTGGACTTCAAAATAAATTCAGATCACTTAGGAAAATGTTGAGATAAAATTGAGAGCAAATATTTGGCATATCAGGTCAGATGCATGTGCTCTAGTTCTCTAGTGCGGCGGGGCACTCGTCCATCCTTGCAGCACTGAATCAGATTACCAAACACACTGATTGACTGCAGCGGTTGCTAGTGAACCTACTGCCGTCTCTCCTAAACAAAGTTATCTCTACTGAAGTTCATGAAGAGGTCAGCGGTCACATCATCTCATCTAAGATCGCTCGTATACTGTACGACCCTCAGGATCCTAATAAAGAAGCTTTCAAAGCATAAATTCCTGTCATAACAACAAATGTCAGAGATATGCTGAGGGCTGCTTCTGCTCAGCTCTAACTATGGCTTTGCTGTAGTAAATGGAAGCAATTATTCTACTCAGCTAAAAAAAAAAAAAATCCACCAAGGCTTTTCAAACAATGAAACACAAACTTGTTTTCTGTGAAAAGTTCTCCTAAACCCAAACTGCCGAAGAATCAAGGTAGCATGTAAATTTATTCCACTTAGCTTTTGTTAATTATCACAAGTGTCATAACCATCAAAAGACAACAACAGACGACAACTTGGCACGCACTGATGTTTGACACTTCTATCTTTATACCCTTTGTTCTGCCGCTCCTTCCTCCCCTCTTTGTTTATGACACATTATACCACACCTGCCTCCGATAATTATTCTTCCTTCTCACTCTGTTGCGACGCCCTTGAATTTCTAAATGCAGACAGAACCTGTGAATTTGAAGATTTCTATGCCAAACAGACATATATGCAACTGCCACGTCTCTGAGGTTAGAAATAAAATGTCACTACTCATTAAAACATTCTGAAATATATAACAATCTGTACCTTAATTGTTTTGTTTTCTACTGTTAATATATTCATTAAGCCACCTGCACTGAAACACTCACATTGTACACAAGTTTTAACTCTTTATTAATTATCAGCAATTAGCTGATCTTATGCTGCTCTTTGTTATCCACGTTTGGTGTCCACTTCCAGGTAGTTTTGAATAATTTACTGTATTATTGTGCTAATGCTTTCATATTGAATGCTACACAGAACACTGTAAAATCCTCTGGCTGACATTTATAATTTACATTTTTTATAATGTATATATTATATTATATTTTTATTATAATAAACTGCCAAAATCTTGAAAAATTCTCGATACCACAAAAATGCTAACTCAAATAAACGATCAATAGTGAAACGAGAAGCCCGGGGTTTTCACTCAGCAAAAGTTAACATGACGTTAATTCAGATTAGCTGATCCTTTTTAGAATAAACACAACTCAACTGGAAAACAGACTGAATGTTTCTGTGATACAACAAAAAGATGCTGCGGCTGACCACTGGAAGGAAAAAAACAAAGGTTTCCATCCAGAAGCAGTGACAGAGTTGATCAGTTTAGAATGACATGTTAGCAGTGATTACACCGCTCCTGGATTCACTCCTCACCACCAAACCACTGGAGCCTCCACTGCAGTGAGCGATTGTGTTTCTGGTTCCTGCTATTTTCACAAAATCCTGAAATATAACTGAAATGTGAAAATAACAGAGCACGTGAAGGACTTCGGGAAGCATACTAACAAAAATATTAACAACATACTAACAGACTAATAAAGAGTTGGTAAATATAACATTATGGACACATAAATCTCAGTATGTGTTTACTGCATCAGGACAACTAATAGTGTTAGTTCTGGATGCAAAATAAACATGATGCACATAGGTCAATTTAGCTGTACTTGGCTAATTACACATAATAATGAAACATATATTTTCATTGTAACAATTCTGGAGCTGTATTTTGTTGTTGTTTTTGTCGCAAAAGGTAACCACATGTTTTGCTATTTTTATATATCTCATTAATTAGTTCTTGATCACCTTTTGCATCTGTTTAGAGGTTTATAAATATCCCCATCAATCTTTAGTCCACATAATTTCACTTTGAATAATATGCGTGGGGGGAAAAAATTACACACTTGTATTTTTCATTTCATGAAAAGCAGTAGTTTTGGACATTGACAGTGTTTCCACCTAACAGTGCGGTTGTGTAAATCATTCAAGTCATGCCTTTTACACTGTATTAGTAGTTTTGAATAAGGATGCATGTACCTCTCTGCCTCTGCACGTTTGTGATGCAGATCTAGTTAGACTAAGTGTTGGAATACTTATAATATATATTATTTTGTGTCCGTAATGGCTCCTTGCTCGTTTTCTACCTGTGGAAATTCAAATCTGCTGCTGATTCAGGCGCAGTGGGGGTTAATCTGATCCTCCCTGGGGAGGCAACATCACAGAGCAGTACATAAACATTTTAGAGATTGACCTTTCACCTATCGGGCACTAGAAAAGAGTCTGGTGGGGTCATATCCCCAAAACCATTACAGATCACATGTAATTTCCCTCAGACATTTAGACAAGTAAATTGTGTGTGTGTGTGTCACAAGCACAGAGTCACATTGTCGGTACCCATAACTAAATGCTTCTCAAAGAAATGCAGGTAAATGTTTCCTCTGATAAACTGACAGTTACATATCTAACACACACAGCCTGTCTGAGAGCCAGTCTCCAGCTGACAACATCAGCATGCAACCTGATCGGGCTTAATAAAGGCCCTTACCTGCATTTACTGCTCCGTTAAAACGCCCTCTTGTTGTTCTACCAATTCACCACACTATAATTGCACCAGGGCTGCATATGGTCCTCATCTAGTGCCCAGTGCAAGATAAAAGCCAACAGGCTGCGAGTGTGCAACGCAGGGGAGAAGTCAGCCTGTGTGTGTCCGTGTACCACTTGCTATACTGTTGTGTGTGTGTGTGTCGATGTATGTAAGCATTTTAGGGCAAATTGGACTCAACATAACTCAAGGGATAGTTAGGAAAGCGGCATGATGTCACCGTTATTACACTGTAAATGCAGTTGATTCGGCTTTGAGGATTTCTGCATGCAGCTGCCTCTGACATGTGCACTGAGGCTGCTTTACAGATTCCATTTCCACATCCACGCTTTGGACTCAACGCTGAGAATCACAGCGAAGCATTAAACACATCAGTCCACTAATTACTCACTAATTGTGTCCACTTTATTACTTTGAATATTTGGGCCAGTTTTACTCCAAAATGAGATAAGAAACAGAGTAATTAAAAGTGCTAAATTAACCAGACTCACGTTATTTTTAAAGGATAGTAGGTCACTCACATCCTAATAAAAGTGTACCACCACTTCTTCTCTATATATTGTAAGTGATAACCTTAATATGATGACTTTGGCAAGAAACTAAATATACTGAATAAACAGCTCAATACCTGGATTAAGACTGACAGAAGATTGGCTTGTGGACAACCTCACAGTGCTTCCTTCGTGCTAATGCCAGTGCCTGTGCCTGCTCTGCCCAGTCAGGTTTATGAAAGTCATTCGGATTAGAGCCCAGCTGGAGCTCAGTAAACCAACACTCAGCCTTCGGACTTACACCACCATACATGACTTCCCAAACAGACCTCGACGTCCACCCCACCCTCCTTTATTTTGGGCTTCTTCATCATTTTCCCGTCATTGTTTTTTTTTTTCCCCCCCCTCTCTCAGGCATTGCTAACACGGCCTTGCACTGCAAGCCACACACACGCTCTGCTCCAAATTAAAATACCAAGGCTTATTGAGCAATACTCTTCTAATGGTTTCATCCACCAATGGGTTTATCTTTGCACACATAAACACACAAGCGAGCTTCTCTGCTCCGTCCAAGAAGGAGCTGCTCTCCTCTCTTCTTACGTAAGCTGGCAGAAAATCTCCTAAATCCCTCTCTTTTTGCCGTTGTTGTGTTGCGTTTCGGCTGGCGCTCCCTGTGAAAGAGCATCTGAGACCGGGGCAATTAGAACCTGAGCAGGGCCTCGGCGCATCAGACCATTTAGCACAGAAGCTAATAAGGCTGGCTATCGAAAAACTATTGGCACTGCACCACAGTTCAGTATTGGCGGTGATGGGGCAGCACTGAATCGTGTCAGAGTTCCAAGATGTTTACATTTTTCCAAGCTTACATTTTGTAGTTCTTCTAAAGAAAGTGAAGAATACTGCTTAAGGACTTCCAGCATGCCAATAATATATTCAATATAAGCAGCTGTATGTGTTTGTTTGGTAATAGAAGAAAGTTTTTGATGTTTTTAAAGTTACTTACATCTGTATTCCTAACATATTGACAGGTGCACGCATTTGTCAGATGAGTGGAAGGAGGCAGCGTTAAAAGTGCTCCAAGACATCCAGAGACAAAGTGCAAGCTAGGGACAATGAGAGGAAAGGTCATAAAGACAGAAGGAGAGGCAGAGATGGAGTGAAGGAGGCAGGAGAAAAACAAGAAAGAGAGAAAGAAAGAGCAATGGAAGGTTGCTGCTAATTCTTCCATATCTAAGCCTCTTTGCAGAAACTCCCTTTGTCTTCCAAGTCCCAGTCATTAGAGCCTAATCCTATCAACCAGGGGCTAATCTGAGGGCAGAGGGTTCAGCCCCCTCAGCTCCACAGGCCAACACACACACACAAACAGGCTCACGCACAGGTACACACACAGAAAAAAAATTACAAACTGCTGCGGCACGTTTGCAGTCAAGGAAATGCAGATCTAAGAAAACACACCAACTAATGAGAAGGCCATTTATATTAAAACAAATTCAATCAGAGCTATTATGGTATTACACAAAATCAATCATCTCCTGCCAAAAGTACACTTCAAGCTCAAACTTTTAAGCTTTGTCATGATCTACTTGGTGGAGCAGAGACCTGCGTACGTGCTGGTGTGTGTGTGTGTGTGTGTATACACTGCATGTGTGTGTGTGGAGGTGGGGGCATCAGTTTCCCACACATTCCAGCAGAGCCTCTCCTCCTGCCATCATCATTCTCCTCTTTATTTCAGCGCTGACTATGCCCAAGATTAGTTATTGATCAGCAAGGATATAAATTATTCTAAAGTGAAAGCCCAACAACACAGTCATTATAGATCGGCTATTGACCAGCTCCGATATATCATTCCATTTCCACCGCACTGCACCCCTGCCACCAAGCCAGAGAAATGCTCAAATAATGAGATGGGGGAATTTTATGACTTGGGCACACTCTGCCTGACCTTTTGTGGAAGGTGGATGGATAGTATGAGCATCCAGTTCTCGAAAGTGATGCCATTTAGAGAGTTTGGCCACAATGACCTGGTAAATTAAGACAGAGATGTATTTTGCTGTGGATGAATAGTCAGCAAAGAGGGTTGTGTGAGGTTACCTCTAACTTTCATATCAAATATGAGGAATTTGTGGCAATTGGTCATATCTTTGGCAGTGCAGAAAAGGCATAACTATTACATTTTTAATCTCATGTTGGTAACCTGGTGTTCTGTTATTGAACATCTGCACAGAGAAATAACAGAAAGGTGATTTCTGTGTGCTAAAATAAAGAAATGTGAACTCTTCTTGAAGTTATTCCACCTCTCATCTGACAGAACGGGTAGATTGCTACCTGCAGGAGACAGGGCTTCACGATGGGACATAAATCAGATTTAGGTGCCAAAACTGCGTGATTATGTATAAGTAAAAAAAAGTCCTGGTTTAGGTTAACTTGTCACAAGCCAGACTTTTTCCTTCTGCAACAAACTTCTCTATCACTTTCTTAGTTACCATGTCGACAAATTCAAACCCACCTGCTACAGTCTAGATGGACTTATTCAGGAGTGCAGAGCAACATATTAATTCTTGACTAACAGGCCCAAATATGGACTGAGTGACACTTCTGCCAAACTTTAATGGAACTGTCCCATCTCTGGCTCATTGTTTTTATTTCTAAACCTCACCAAATCAGCAAGTGGCAAATGTCTGTATGTGTCATAAGAGAGCACAGACTACATCCGACTGACCAATGTCCAAACATCAGCTTGATGACATGACACCGATGCTTTGTTGACCATCATCTACCCAACCTCCTTCCTCTTTGTCACCCGAGTATATATATATATATATATATATATATATATATATATATATATATATAAAAATCACTTTCGACAACGCCTAAAACAACCATTTTTATGTCTGATTTTCTGATTACATGTGGCCTTTTTGTCATGGAGTCATTTTTTTGTAAGAGGGTATAAATGGTACAGATGCATTATTATTCCCTGTGTAGCTGCAGTGTAAGCAGTTTGTGAACCATCTCTTGCCTCCTCGTTGTGACAAGGTTTGATTACATTTTGTTTTGTTGTCGCTTAGTGCACAGTTGCGAAGAGGCGGAGACGGGTCTGGTACAAATGGAAGGATTTTATCCATGGAGGTGTCAGAGAGTTTAGCAAAGTGTAAAATACTTAAAGCATCAGGGCAACACAATCCCCTGCTGGTCACAGTATAAATCAACATATATTCTTATTGGTCTAAGCCCTTGTTATGAGTAAATACATCCAGAGGCAAGGGAGGCTGGCAAGGTTCACAGCAGATTCATCCAGCAATAGCAGAGGAAAAGGCACTGTGTGTATATATGTGTGTGTGTGTGTGTGTGTGTGTGTGTAAGAGAGAGAGAGTGTGTGTGTGTGTCTGTGCACCACTACCGCTTAGAGAGGCTAAGGAGAGGATAAGGAGATCAGCAGAGGGGGAATATCACGCCTCTTAAGCATGTATACACTTTCTAACTTTTACTTTTTTCACCCAAAACCTAAATAAATCCCCACTCATCTAAGCATGATAGAGTCTCCTCACCCCTCTGCTTTCTTCCTCAAAATAATCAAACCTCTGGCACTGCCACAACACCCTCAGCCAGACAAATTTCAAAGACATCAAAATATATAAAACGACTGTACATTATTTCCAATCAGTGATGCTTGTTTACAACATTTCCTACTCACTGTGTTGGAAAAACTTGTCGTATATTAAGCAAAACCACATAAAATCAAGTCTTTTTCCATCCCAGACCCAAATTATTTGTTGCTTTCAGTTCCATGTCTATTTAATGGATGAACCAGGGTTGGGGGGGTGGGGGTGAGGGGAGAGACAGAGAGGAGGGTGAGAGAAAAAAACAGTTTCATATTTCTGTAAGCCTCAAACTTTTGGCAAACAGAAGAAAAGAGAACTTGGCTCTAATTCCATCTCACGCTGGCGTTTGTGCATTCTAAGTTCTCGGGGGTTGCTCTGGCGGAGGGCCTGAGCCCGTAAATTGGATATTAGGGGGCGATATAAAGGAGCCTGTGTGTGCTCCCGTCCCGGGGAATTATTGCCTCCAATATCCCAGCGTATGCGTCTAGGGCTTCCGAAGCCAGGCCAGATAGATCCTCATCTCATAAGGGGGCCAAGACTATATCCATTGCTCCTTAACTTTTATGAAGCTCCCAAGCTCTACAATGGGATTTGCCAGGGTGTCTTTTCGCCTTATCCAAGCAAGGGGGGATGTGACAATGCAGATATAGCTGCATTCTTTGGGCTCTAAAGCTCCGACCTCCTATTTGAATACAAGCATACCAAATTGTATTCTTTTTCTTCTTTTTCTCCGTGAAGCCAGCTTCAAGGCAAGATTCCTCCCTGCTTTTAGTAGTGCTTTTTTACCCTTTCCCTCTCTTTTCTGCCTACATTTGGCCTTTTTTGCTCCACATAGTCTTTCTTGCATCCTTCCTTGATTGTCTCTCTCTCCCTCTGTCTTTCCTAAGTCTTGTTCTCTCCTAAGAACAGCTTCAGTGACTGCGCCCCCCCCCCCCCTTCTCCTTCTTCCCCACACCATGCCCCTGTGCCCCCACCTCCACCCTCTCTTCTTCCCTTGGGTAATCCTAAGAAGGGGCAACACCATCAGAGGGTGTGAAATTAAATACATTACAGCAATGCGGATTAAAGTGTTTCATAGGCAGTTGCTCATCCACATCAAACTTTAGCTTTTTAAAGCCTAACATTTGATCTAGGTTAGAAACTGAGGCCAGAGGAAGGGATTGGGACACTTGTAGATCCCAGAGAGCGGAGCCACTCTCACTACAGGAGAAGACGGTGTTTAGAGGCAGACAGACGGCTGTTTAAGTCTCAAGCACAGGAAAAAGAAGAAAAAAAAAACACTTGCAAGTTGCAGTGAGAAGAGGAGTTGGACTAAAAATTTACTGCAGTTACTGGAAATGCAGGCAAGAAGCAGGAAAATAAAGCTGCCGTGTGTTCTGTTTCACAAGGCGTATATATATATATGAGGATAGCGTAATCTGGGAATTAAAAGTGCCTGCACACAGGGCGGTGCTCAACCATTGCAAACGCAGGTAATCATACCTCTTTCAGAAGTAATAAATGTTAATGTGCCATTTCCCAGTTAATGAGAATTACTCACATCATCCATCACATCATCACAATCTGGGCCACACATGACTGCCATCGCACACCAGAACAACACTGAATGTGGAGGCTGGACACATGCATGGAGCCTCAGTCAAGTACAAGTGTTGTTCTCAGCAACAAAAAATTCTGCAATAGTATACTTTACTACCTTTAAACTCAACTTTACTTTACAAAATGATAATATGTCCAAAGACACGTTATATTACAATAGATGCAAAACAATGTAGCATATCAGTTGGCTGTTATTAGAGGATAAATTCTCATTTTATATCATCATGATATAAATAATATAACATAGCATGGCTGGCTGCTGAATGAATACATCTTTACACAGTCACTGCAAACATGCCATTGAATAAAGCCCTAAAAATGTTGGCAACATCACCCATATCTGGAGATTCGAATTAGTCCAAGTGTGCCAGCTTAATTGACAAACAAAGCGAAAGATTCTGATTAAAGTTCTACATGTAATTCGATACAAAATAAAATGAAGTAAAAGTGCCAAGTTCCATCTTGTTAATTGTGGAGATCTGTGGTTCCTATTTGTATAATATTATTGCAAATTAAAAAGACATCACCATCTGCTCTTGGAAGTTAAATTGTGAGAAAATTGAACAAAAAAAAGAATTGTTTTTTTTTCTAACTCAGAGTAAGCAAATCAAGTGCTGAAGTATCTCAGATGCAATCTTGTTGCATTTACACTCATTTTCCTGTATGCTCTGGGTACCTGACCAGACGACCGTCCATAAAGTTTTTCTGATGATGAGGTCAGTATAGAAGGGAAGCTGGTCCAGCTGGGATCAGTCCTTTTCTCTCTCTCTCTCTCCTTCACTCTCCTTATTTCTCTCCTATTCTAATGAGTCTCCAGGGATGTCGGCTCTCACTTAATCCACTCATCTATTTTGACTTCCTCTGTAACCCCAGAACTCCGGTAAAGGTCATGTTCTGTTAGCTTTGTTCAATGACATCTATTGATTCAACTCCCATGTATGAAAATGGGTTACACAGCATCAATACGTCTGCAGCGATAAGACATTTCCTACAGAAGCAAGACTTCATCATCAAAGACATTCAAATAATTTGTCAGCATTAGATGTAGTAACACAGTGAGGAGTAGAAGAAGCTGTAAGGCTTATACATTTGAAAGGATTTTTCTCTAAGACTGGCATGGTCAATGCAATGGCAGCTGCCTTTAAGACTAACCACAACAACTACTTAAAGATCTAACAGACACAACAGAAACATCTGTTGGTGTCTAGACATGGCACTTAGCAGGAAAGCGTGAGAGCTGGACAAGGTTAGATAGCCAAACAGTGACAATAACAGCAACTATGTTTTTAGGTGCTTTATTACATAGGTGGTAGCAGTATCTCCACTAATGTCACAGAACAGTATGGTTTCATTGGCATGGTTGTGGGAAGCGTGTGCTAAAGGTTAATTCAAAAATGACATGTTTACCTTGGGGTACATTGTCTGATATTTCCTCATCCCCACACCTTTCCAAGATCAGAAACGGGAGTTTTGTTTAAAACTTTCAAGCATAATCTGATGGTTTAAGACAGTTGATTGTGTTATTGATCTACAAATCCACACATTTTTCTTATATACCTTGCCTTTTCTGGGTTTTATATGATGATACCAGACATGACTGACAGGGGTAATTACATCCAAATCCTTATATTTTAGAATCTTGGAATTGTTGCATCTTCTTGATTGTGGTAAGGAGAAATGAATTATACATGGCTCTGACTTAAGGATTGAAGGTCACAATTAGGTTTGAAATAAATGTAATATAATCCCCTATGTGATCTCTGATCTGCCAGGCATCGTAAAGGCAGTGACTACGAACCGAAAACGAAAACAATTCTACAAGATCTCCTATTTAACACAGCATGAATGACCAAAATGACATACACTAAGTTCTCACAGAAGCTTTCCTGACATGTATTTACATCCTCACCTTCTACACGAAAGCCGACGAGGGCTTTGTGTACAGGCTGACTGTAACATTTAGGTTGATGCTCCTGTCATCCTACATCTACTGTACAAAAAAGCTTTCGCCGGCAACAAGTCAATCATTCTCAATGTTTCTCGGGTAAACAAGCGGTGCCTTGAAAGAGCTGCCACGTGCTAACCAGCCAGCATGCCAGGACACTCGCTGACAATAACACCAAAGGAAAAACAGATTAATAAAGAAAGAAAGGGGAGTCAAATAAAGATAAACACAAACAGAAGGGAGAGCAGTCGGAGGTGGATGGAGAGGAGGGAAGGGGGGTTAAGAATGGTGCCTGGCTGTGTCTCTTTGGTGAAATCTAAATGAGAGTGTATAATATGGGCCCTTCATAGGATTGATCCAGAACATTCCCCCCTTCACTGGGCTTTTCTTCCTGCTCAAATTGAGGGATTACCCCAGGAGGAAGTGCTTTGATTAGGCACAATAGGCATCTATCCTCTGTTGATTTGTGGGATTGAGGAGGCAAATCCCTGACAAAAAGCTGATACAGAGAGCGAGGGCCGCTGGATGATGTCTAGTTGAGGTGGGGGTGGGGGATCTAAGAGGGCAGGATGGCCCCTTCCAAAAAAAAAATTTGGCAAACGGTGAAAAAGGAAGAATCAAGTTTGGATCGGAGGTTGCATGTGAGAGGGAAGGGGGGGAAGGGATGTCTTATGAAGTTCATGGCAAATGAAGATAAGTGTGGGGAGATGCAGACAGCTTCTGGGGGTTCGGGAGAGATTGTTCTCAAACTGTATCCACGAAGGTTTCACTGTACGTAACTATAGCACTATTCAACAAATCTAAAGAAAATCTCTTCAGTAAAATAAATGCCATGGTAAAAATACACTGGCAGACGATTCTTGCATTTCATTTGGAACATACTATTATGACTCTAACAGATGTCAAAACTATTAGGACGCAGAGAGAAAACCTGTCACGGAGAAGCATTAACAGTTGTTTTTCTTAATCATCATCACAGCAGGAAATTTATTTTTCTGAGCCTTAATCAGTTTAAGAACAAACACAAATAGGTGTGCAAATGAAACTTTTATCAAAAAGTCATGAAGTGTACTTATAATGTATCATTAAGCACTTTTCTTTTGTGTTTCTACCCCAGAGTGGCAGCCATGTAAATAAGAGGATCAGACTCTTTGGCAAAACAGTTAGCTAAAGTCCTTATTCAGCCTCTAATCTGCTTCCTCCCCCCCTCTCTCTCTCTTTGGTTACTGTTGCAGGAGACCATGGATGGTCCCTGGGCCTGTCAGGCAAGCCCTGTTATCCCAAATGAATCCCAAGCTTCTCTAAACACTGCTGTTATCCAGTTTCAGTGGGGACCTGGAGCTACAAGGCACGGACAAACGTGGGCCGGGTGGGAGTGTTGGGCGGGGGATTTTTGTCGGATTTACACATATACGATTTCAGGGTTTTAAACTCCCCAAGGTCAGAGCGCAGGCAAAAAAAAAGGGGGCCGTCAGTGTCAGTTTGAGCTGCTTGAGTTGCTCGTGTGATGCCCAAAGGTGGTGGAAAGGCTGCACACAGCAGTGAAAGAAGAAGCGCAGAGCACTGAGAAAGAGGGCGTGTTATACCTGTTAGAGGCTACAAGTGCAGCAGCAGCTACGGTGAGCTGAAAGGGGCAAAACTTCAAAGACAGTGGGGGGAGTTCTCATTTAAATTCTTCAGTCCAGTCCCTGGGATTTGGTTTAATGAGCTGAGAAGCAGGAGTAGACAGCTGACTCCTGACTGTGTATGTGTGTGTCTGTCCATGCTCGTGTGTTAGAGGAGTTTTCCCACCACTAAGCCCCTGTGTGCATGTATGCAAGTTTGGTTTGCCAGATTACTGTGGCAATGCACTGACACACAAACACACACTTTCACTTTTTCTCTGAAGCTTCTCCAGCACCAGGGACCAAACACACACACACACACACACATACTGTAAAGGTCCAGAGGTTTGCCAAACTGCAGCAGACTGGGTTTCTACTTAGAAGCCACGGCTCCCCCTCTCTGTGGCACTGCTGCCACTGAAACTGGTCAAAGCTGGCTGATTTAATGGCTCCAGGACTGCTGGCAGTGAGCGTTGGCAGCCTTGTATCTTCATATTTTTTTATTTCTTTTCTTGCCTGCTTCTGTGCATGTGTGTTTTCACTCACTCGAACAAGTGGTATCTAAAATATGGAGCTGCATGCCCTGACACAAACCCTGGCTGGCAGACAATATGAAAGCAATGCTACTCAATCAAGGGTATTTAGCTATGTGGCTGTTTGATGAAGTATCGGCTGCTGTAGCCTGGCACCTTTTCTCTTTTCTTGTTGTTCTGTTTTTCCACACGCGTCATCAGAATAAAGGAAATGATGCTATAGGCCCTTTGCTTTCTGGCAGAGAAGGGAGACCTGGAAAAATCAGTCTTTGGTTGCTGCTGCTTTGACTGCCGCCTTGTATCAATACATAAAATCAAGGTAAAAGCCTCAACCCTGTGTATATTAGTGTGCATGATAGTAAACACAAATACATTAAGACATTTCTGTGCTTTATCACTCAAGTAATATCTGTAGATCTTTGGTCTAAAGCCTGTGAAATGTTTAAGATTGTTAGGAAGTGTGACCAACAGGTCCAGCTCTGGCAGACAGGGCCGAATATGACACTAGTGTTAATCTCTAACCCTGCAGGGGGAAGCAGGCATACACAGGGATCCTATTACATCTTTCATTTGGCCCCAGTGGGCCCCATCCCAAACAGAGGGATTATTGGGGGCTCTCGCAGTCACTTAATATACACAACCCCTAAACCAGAAACCCACACTCCACCTCTGACATCATCAAATGGGGACGGCGAAGAGAAAGAATGTGGGTGTGTGTGTCAGCAGGAAGGCAACATCACACTGATTTACAATGGGTAAACAATTAGACGTCAAATTTTTACCTAGGCACCGCAAATAAATGGGCTGCAGATCATTATTTGTTAATGAACGACAATTGAGTGAAATTAAACTTATCATCAGCAGATGTGATGGCTGTAGCCGGGATAGTGGCAGGCTGCCCAGAAGTGGGTGGAGGGGTGGCAGCACAGTGGAACTGTAAAAGCAAGAAAGAGAGCAGGGAGAAACAAGTGAGAGACGAGAATGAGAATGAGGATGAAGATGCATTTGTATGGGAGTGTGTGTGAGGGAGGAGGAAAAAGAAGAAAGAAAAGAGAGTTAGCTGTTGGCATGAACAGCTGCTCCAGCCACAATGCCCAACTTTCAAACTGAACTGGAGCCTTGTAGTGTATGACAGAGTGTAAGAGTGCCGCCGTATGCACCGCCGCCCATGTTCCGTCGTGTGCAAGATAGATAGTGCAGATAAAACGACAGCTCTATTGAGCAGCTCTGTTGTGCACCTGTCTAGCAGTATTTTTTTCTGGCTTCATTCTCCTGGATTCCTCTGTGATTACCCAGCAACATGCAGCTCGGCCGTGACATCAGCCTGCAATTTACATCCAAATTAGAATCAGATGAATAAGAAACAACCTTTTTTCTTTCCCTGTCTCCTGGCCATGGCTCGCTCATGCTCTCCTTCTCTCTTTCTGTTGCATTTTCTCTCTTGGGCCAAATTGAGGGCAGGTTAGCACAAATGTGACATGACTTCCTCTGAAAGAGATCTGGATGTCTCTATCGAAGCCGTTCTGTGAAGTGGGCAGGAGCATTGGGTTGGAGGGAGAAGAAAACTTTTATCTGACTCACATCAGAGTTCCTGCGAGACCAGTAAACTCAAGTACAAAAACTACACTGATTAAACACTTCAAAACTGAAAAATAAACTGACACAAAATGAGTCATACTGAAAGGAAAATAATCATTTGAGCTAAAGTTCAGGGTGTGTTTGAGGTTTATTTTCCTTTTGGATCATTTCTGACCACATTTCACTCATGCACAACTCTCACAAGCCTAGCCCCCTCTTGTGGCAAAATATTCAAAAAGTATTCCTGTCTAAATTAAACCTACTGATATTTATTTTTACAACCACTTGTGTTAACTGTAATATTAATCAGGAGCTATTGTTCCTATGTGGTTTATACAGGGTAGCGTGAGTACTGCAATGGTCAGAGAAGCACTTAGTCTGTCAAAAACAACCGCCATATAAAATCCCAATACTTATGATCATCATCAACTTGTGGCCTTTCAGTGGTTCAAACATACCACCACATCCCAATTCATCACTTTTAAAGAGGAATGCAAAGGAAGCAAATTGATCTGTAGCACAGAGTCTTGTCTAAAACATATTTGGTTTACTAACATTTAGAGTATTCTGTTCATGATGACTAGGACCATAATTACAATATCTTAATGTCTTTAGGAATGTCTGTGGGAAAACAATGTTAGTAGTCAAACTTTGTTTGCATTGGTCCAAGACAGCATTTCTCTGTTGTCGTTGTTGAAAAACCAGGAAACTACCACTGACTAACCCTATCAATATCTCCTGCAGACTGGTGTGTCCACATACTACACTACATACATTTTAAAACTCCTAATCTGGAGAGCTAATCTTTTAGGTGCAGATCGCTCCCTTCAATCATCTCCAGTCACATGTTTCTTACTGGGCAGTAATAGCCACACACTGTGCTAGCAGTGTTGTTGTAGTAACACTAACATTTATTGCCCAATACTGCGACAGAGAACCCAAACAGAGACAGTTATGGATGGATATTTTGAAATTTAAAATATTTGTTAATACCAATATTATCACAACTAATTCACTCCCCTTTTTACTCTGTGTCTTCATTAGCACTGGAGAAAAAAAAACACATCCTCACACAAAAAACACCACATTTGGTCATTAATACATCCGCCAGATGTGCCACATGGTCACGTTTATGATAACAGAATATATGGACATACCACATTATGCTACGTTTGGACTAATGGATCATAAAATTGTGTTTCGTTCTCCAATCATGGGACCAATACATCCACAAAATAAGTAAGTAGTAGTAGTAGTAAGGAGGTAGGCCAGGGATGGTGGAGACACGTGCAATGCACTGCACTTTCACTCTGTTGAGGTTCAAGTCCCCCCTGATACCACAATTTTCACCTGCTGATAAGTTTTGTTTTTCAGCCTAAGATGAGCAGCCTGCTACTGCTGCAGCCAAATTTCTGTAAAATTGAGGCAAATGGACTCATAGCATAGTTTAACTGTGCTAAGACCCAGTTGGCAGGTGATAAAGGCTTCACTTTCTAAACCGAAGAACTGATGCTGCAGTCCACTTACAGAGATTATTTTCTGCAATACATGGCCATGGCAGGTGTATAATTAACTTATTAGCTGTACCTTTTAAATACAATTTAAGTTTTAATGGTTTTACTGCAACATGAGAAAAGAGTTGTCTCACCACATGGTCTATGTTTCAGTTAAAATCCAAGTAACAAACCGCACACAATCACTAATCAAATCCTGATCAAACACAAACTCTCCAGTATGAACCACAGCTTTAAAGTAGACCACCCTCAAGCATATATCAAGCAAGTTAGCTGTTGCAGCTACTCTTTGGATTCAGCACACCGTCTTCACTCAGACTCCACATCAACATGTTTGCTCTCCTGGCAGTGGCAGAGTCTGAGGGGACACACACTGTGAGCCTATATGGCTGGTGGGCCAAGAGATCACAGAGACAAACATATGTTCACTGGCAACTGGGAACCCCGGAGGATGGAGGCTGGCAACCTTTTAACCTCTGCACACTCTTTTTCTCACATAAGACACACACACACACACACACACACACACGATACATATGTATATAAATATATATAATATACACTTATGTGTGCAAAATATTCACAGGGTTAATATGAATGTACAAAGATACCTGCTTGGTTTGCTCCTTATTTATTCTTAAGCACAGGTGCACACTCAAAGACTCTCTCTCTCTCTCACACACACACACACACTATACATTCACACACACAAACCGAGAGAGGGAGAGAGGTCCGCGTCCAGCAAGCAATATTTTGTATTATTCATGAGGGAGAAAATATTCAAATAATCATGAGCTTCTGCTTCTGTGCCAAACATGGTTTCTGTGGTTCACACTTCAACATGAGAGAGAGAGAGAGAGAGAGAGAGAGAGATTCCAATACACTTCATTCTCCTTCTTATAGGTCTCATAGAGCAGAATAAAATAGAATAGCTAGAATATAACAGTTTTATTGCTCTGGTAGTGAGTAAATGTCAGCAGCTCCTACATGAGTCTGACAACATTTCCACCACATGCCTTTACCACTAAAATAAACTGTGGGACATCACTTCAGTAAAGCAGTGTGTCTCCAAGCATTGAGGTGTCACTCAACCTCCTTCACCACCAAACCGACTAAAACAAACTGGCTCAGCGGACCTCGTCTTTGTTCTGTCTATGTTAGCTGTCCATCACTTTGATTGGCAGACAAGTGTCAAAGTGAGGGAATGTCGCAGGGAGCTGGGAAGAGAGCAAAAGCCATGGCAGCAATCTCAATATTTCATCTCGACCCCCGAAGAAGGGCTCGGCGGTCTCATAGTTTAAATTCTAATCGTGTTAGGCCACAGGGGCATGTCATTTAGAAAGCCAGCCTCTGACTCGCCATGCCTTTACTTTCCTCCCTGGCCCAAACAAATTATTAGAAGATTCCATTATTTCTCCATTATGCATATGTGTTTGCGTGTGGCTGGCTGTTACAGACTGGGAAGAAAGAGCATGGGTAAATAGGCTTGGTTTAGCTCATCATGGCCCAATACACCTGGCCCTGGACACAGCTGGGGTCCTCAGGGGTCCTCAAATTGGTCATCATTAGGGCCATAATGCCACTGTTTCTGCTTTGGTAATGCTGCAGTGCAGCTAATCAGAGTGCAAAATGGATATCACTATGTCTGCTTTGCTGTCTTTCATCTGATTCACAAGTAGTATGTGAGGACCTCAGATAATTAAGGAATGACCCTCTATCCTCTGCACTCTGTAAAACTCATTTACAAAGCCTGATTAAATCTCCTGGTTAGCAACGATGCCCTGCATACAGCAGCATAATTTAGGCTTTTGGGGTTTTACATTTTTAATTTGCAGATATAGCAAACCATCACTGGTGTTGGCCTTAGACCTTGAAGAGAGACTGTTTAATCCACTGTTTTTTTTAAGTACTAGACTGAGTTTTTGGACCAAATTCCTAAAATTACAACAAAAGTGAAATACTTGCTGGACAGCATTATATTCCTTCCACACAGCTAATTTAAGCAGGATATGCGATAATAATTTGTCAACTACAAATAAGACTAGTTCCAAGTGATAAGTATTCAGTCGTTTACTTTCGACTCTGTCTACCTGTGATTTCAATTGGCACTCTCTCTGAGGCAGCTGGGACAAACACACACAAACACACACAGCAATAAAGCCACCCTCCGTGGACATCATCAGCAAAGCATAAACCACACTGTACATAAGGTTTTTCCATTCATTATAAATGAGAGCACGGGGAGTTTTACAGATCATGAAAGATATAAAGAGAATTGTACTGCATGAGGCGATAATCCATATTTCTGACTTGTGTGTCAGGGTTATTTTTGGCAGACAGCATCTTTTTTAATGGCCTGCATATTTACAATGTCATGGTTTTATATTTTACAGCCTCAAACGGATTTCCTGCAGTCTCAAGCCAATAATCATGGTCAGTTCATAACTCACCAGGGATTATTGATGCACTTCCACATCAGCATAACATATCCTACTTGGTGCAGCAGATGCCATTAGCCAATGCACCTTACAGTATCAGGGATAAATGTGTATTCTTAGTGCATGTGGCTGCAAATCAGTCCACTTAAAGGCTATGTGATATCACTTTCGTCACTTTCCTGTTCCTGTTTGGGTTGCGATTACCTGTGCTCTATTGATTGCCACTGTTTCCTTGACCTGTCCAACCTGTGCATAGGGCTACCTTGGGACACACTACACAATGTTTTTTGCCTAATTTTACCCAAGCTGTCATGTGTACTCGACACAGAAATATGTTTTGGTTTGCAAGAGTTTGATGTCAGTAGTTAAGACAGTGTAATGAGTATCAATATGATATAATTTAACACAAATAAAACTAATATGAGGATTAGGATAGAAAAAGATACATTTCACAGTGTGCATTCTTTGTGAATGCACACTGTGACACCTTAACAATCTTAGTGTGGAAAGGTAGCTATACAATAATGTGTCTCTGTGTGCTAATTTAGGCTGCTGTGGCCATTTTATAACTGTCTTTATAGAAAAAGAGAATCACAGATTCACTGAATTCTGAACTGTAAGTAATTTTCACAAGATTTATAATAAAAAAAATATCATGTTAAAATATAACATGGTTCATTTAATTGGAGAAGGAAGTCAAATGGAGTCAAAGGAAAGATGTTTTAGACCTTTAGCCACAACAGCGCCTGTGTCACATGACCACATCAGCATTAAGCCTGAAACCGCAGGGCTGGACACAGATTTGTTCCCAGCAATAACAGCACCACTATTCAGTCCCCTCACCTTCCAGGCTACTCTGTCCACACTTGTTACAATGTGAAGACTCCTGTCAGTAAATCAAGTCAGAGGGGGATCATTTAGCCCCTAATGGCTTCACTACAACTGGACCCCCTGTCTATCCAACAACAGGCCCCTCAGCACTGCAGCCCAATGTGGCAAAATGTCACCTCTGAAAATTAGCCATCAAGCGGGGGCAATTTTCCCCCTAGCTAAATTGCTAAATAAGTAGTGGGGCTGTAATAGGTAGCAATCTGGGGCTAATCTGATGAGATCATTTGGAAAACGCTGGGCTGGGCTGGGTTGAGAGGTTGGGGAGGGAACTCTGTGTACAGTTGTACTGTGATACACTGCAGCCTCATAGACGTCTTCATGAAGCTGGGTGTTCATACATGAGTGTACACACAAAAGTTTGTATGTATATATGTGCTGTTATTGAGGCAAAAATCAACTAAGCTCATGATGTGACTGAGTCATTGTGTGTACACAGCTGGAAGGTCATGTGACCACTGACGTATGTCAGCGTGTGTTACTGTGTGTGTGTCTATGGAGGGAGGGGACATGATGACATGGTGGGGCGGAGGGTGAATATTATTGTCAGCGGGCACCAGATGCCAGCTGGCAGGGGCACAAAGGGAATAGACAGGGAGTGGGTTGAACAATTACTGTTATTCATGGCTGAGCCAACATAGAAGGTCTTTGCCATCGAGAAGCACACAGAGCTGGATTCATGCAGATAGATGTGTGGATTTAAAGCTGCATATTGTACACTGGTAGTACGCAGACACACAAAATGTCCTACACATGCTGTAAACAAACACATTCTCTATCTTCTGCTCACAAACACACAGCAATATCTGCACATCTACTCAAGAAGTTACAGAAACAAAAAAGAAAACCTGTCAAACTTATGCAAACGATCAGTCTAGGTACAGACACTATCACTTTTTCCTTGGACAATGGTTTTTCCTTTGTTTCAGTTGATTGTCCCTGTATAACCTCATTTTCTCTTAACCCACTTTTGCAGAGAACTACAGTAATTGTTATTAAGTTCAATCAGAATGAGGTCAGTACTGGAAGCCACTCGGCCCTGTGTTTAGTAATTAACATTTCACAGTGAATATCTCATTAGAGGAGACAAAGGTTGCTAATAGGCGGCTCAGCTAGTGAGAACATGAAGCTGGAGCAACAAAACCCCTCCAGTTTTAGTCTGGACGCAATCAGTCATGGAATTCATCTGCAGCACAGATATTTCTGGACTGGGCTGTACTGCACTCTGCTCAAGTTCCTTAATAATGTATCAGGGTAATGTCCACAAAGAGGAGAAGCAGAACAGAATGAA
Source organism: Parambassis ranga (assembly GCF_900634625.1). Classification (NCBI taxonomy): domain Eukaryota; kingdom Metazoa; phylum Chordata; class Actinopteri; family Ambassidae; genus Parambassis; species Parambassis ranga. The sequence goes on from NC_041035.1 coordinate 7,050,407, forward strand.
GATTTTAAACAGATATTTAAATCATGTGATTGGTGGGAGAGCTGTAGACACCTTCTTATACTGGGCAACAACTGCTTGTGTGCTTGTTTCATTTTTAGTCATTTGGTCCACGACTTTGATCCTAAAATATTAGACTGCTATGAGATTTTGTGAAGACAGATATACAAGAATTTACAATAATTAATCTATTTAATTAAACAGAGCCACTTGCATGGTAAGACGACCCTTCTTAACCCTTAAAAATATATGACATTATATTGAAACTACTGGGTGTGATTGTCGAAACCTGAAAAACCTCATAGGATTCCTATATGGTAAAATACAATGTACTCACATATTACCTCCAACCACATACAGGAAAATGACTGTCAGCCTCACTTTTCTTTAGCTGTATCTCTTTTCCTCCCATGTATGAACAGAGGGACAGACATTGTGCACATGGAGGGCTGCCTCTATTGGAAAAGCACCTTCTTTGATCTGCCAGACCTATGCTAGACCTCAGAGGCCTCATCTCCCTCGATAACAAGACAAAGAGGGTAAATGTGTTGATAGTGGCAGACGGTGCTGGAATTCTGGGCAAATGTGTCAAATTAGTTCTCACGTCTAGGCCTCATTCCTCTCCACCTTGCTGTGATCTTTAGCTCCCTTCGCTCTGCTGCTCTTTACACCCCAGTCATTCTATCCCTCGCTCCTCCCACACACGTCGTTCCATTCCTCCTGCGACCCTGTCCCTCGTTCCCCTTTCCTCCTATACATCCAGGCACACACAAGGAGAGGGAGAGGAACAGGGTTAAATGCTATAAATTAAGGAAAAATGTAGAGAGACGTTCAGGAGCCATTTTTTGAACTGCTGTCAAATCAAATTGATGATTTTTGTGTTTGTTAGGAGTTGGAAAGTGTTTTCACATACAGCCAGAGAACTGGCAGCAATTTAGCTAACTGTAACAATTGTAAACAAACTGAGGCACACACGCATGTCAACACACTACAAAATCTCATGATTCAGTTAGCAAGTGTGTATCTTTTAAATACTTTTCTTAACATCTAATAAAAATGTGAACTTAGAGAGGCAAGCCATATAGGCTGACCTGATGTGAATTAAACTTGGATGCTTTTGTTCAGTCTTTGTGTGACGTGAGTATTTAGCAATAGCTAGGTTAGCAGCAGCCTGATTTTTTTCTCTCATAAGAGTCGTGTCTAGTATGACTAAGTCACATACGCACACAGTTCTGACAGTTCTACAGGTGTCAGTAATGTGCTGAGAATCAAAGAAACGTCTCTACAAAATCAAAAGAGAATAACAAAGGAAAATGTTCAAAAATAGACATCTCAGACACAAGTGTGCAACACTGAACAGAAACTGAAATTTGTGAAACTGCTTAAACTACACTACTGATATGTGCTCTTTACAATATCTGAAAACAGTAGTTTATGTCTACATATATTACGGTGGCATAACAATTTTTATTAAAACATTTCTAGATTATCTGTTCCATATTACACTTTCTTCGGAGGAAGGTTTGCAAACAGCTAAAAATTTAGTGATCATGACTCACTGCACAAAATGTAGGCATACATTTTTGAAAGACTAGAAGGGGTAAATGTTGAATAAAATCAAATGAGACCAGATGCTTTGAGTGAGTGAGTGTGTGTGTGTGTGTGTGTGTGTGTGTGTGTGCTATGAAATGCAAAAACGACAGTGATGATATGCAGTAATGTGTATGTGATGTCCCAAGGACATTTTCCTGTGTGTTGTCCCAAGTTTCCAAGTTTGCCTTTAGATGTATTCTCCTCCTGCTCAACCCACTCCACCAAAGGCCGTGTTATAAAGCCTGGGCTTGGAGGCTCTATATGATACAGTATAAAACCTCTCAGTAAATGTGCTCTGTGCTTCCAGCAAAACCCCTGAGCAAGGTTATAGTGCTCACATGTACTGTATGCTTTATTTATGCATGAGCCACCCTTCTCCTATCCAGGGGAATTCTGATTCTTTTCCCGCGATAAAAGTTGCATGGCCTTACCCACTCCGAGGGGAGTAAATGATTAAACACCAAAGCTTATGGTATGGTAGGGAAGCAACTAATGTTAATTCAGCCTTTTTCTGATAGGATATTAAGTAAGGGGCATTGCTGCATTTACCCCCCTGTCCCCTTTTAAACATCTGGGGGCTACAAGAGGGCAGAGAGAGTGTCACGCCACATGTGATCACACGCAGTAAATATGGGAGACTTATTTATAGACAAGATGTACTAAAAATATGTTTTTATAGTTTATATAGTGACAATAATCACTTCAGTGTTGACATTTTGAAAATGATGACTGTTACATGACAATACTCACAGTGTGCTTTAAACATCTTAACATTTTTTTGCATGTAAAAGACATTTCCATGCTGATATGTATATTTCTTAGAATGCCTTTAGTAATTATTTTTATTTATTTACCACCCACATTAAGTACTAATGCACTTATGAGGCAACCCATCCTCCCCTGCGCCCTGATCAGGACTGAGGCAAAGGAGGCCATATGTGCTACTACAGCCCCCTCCGCCCGCTCCGCCTCACTTACCGCATCAGAAAGCCTCAAAAATTCAAATCAACATTAAAATAGTTTTATGTGTAAGTAAGATTCAGTGAACTCCATTATTTTCCCCACTATTTGCTTGAATAATTCAGGGTAGATGGCTGAATTATGGATAAAGTGTACAGTTTGAAGAAGGGGTTCATGTGCAGCCCGGGGCTATAGCCGAGCTTTAATGATGTCTGGAGATGGTGGACGGGTGGAGGGAGAAGTCGTTAGCTTCACAGTCATTTTCTCAAGGATTAAAAACACGCTCCTCAGGCACGGCAGAGCGGACTGGTGAACTGGAGAGTAAAAAATTTTAAATTCTGGCAAAATTCTGGAAAATTTCTTCAGTGATCATGTGACTGATTAGTTACTTAGCAAAACATACAGAAAGGCAAAGAGCACCACTGAATGCTTTTTTATATCACAATTAATGATTCCATGAGTAAAAAATTTAATATATTTACATGTTTTTCACATTTTTACAGCAAAATTGTAATTGTCACGTAACCTTTAAACTAGGATTTTTCCAATTGCCTGTAATAACCCATAACAACTCATTTTACCACAACTAAAACATACACCCCAAAACCAGAAACATGACATAAACTTGCAGACAAACTATCGACATCATTGTTTTCAGTCATGTTGATGCCTCTGTAGGCTTGAGCTGCAAATCCAGCATGAGCCACAGGTTCTTCAGTTCAGTATTACACTGTTTAAAAGTCTGGAATCTTAAACTGGCACAGCAAGGATTTATACTATTAGCTGGTAGCAATGACATCCAAAAACACACACTTACCCACTCACACACATAAACACCCTTCAACAGCCAGCAGGGAGTCTTCCTGTTCCTACTCACTCCAACAGGGAAGCCAAGTACACACTACTCTCCTAATTACCCACCTTCCTCTAATTATCCAATCATAAAGCCATTAGCAGTCTCACACCATATTAACATGGTCCCGCCTACATGCTAGTTCATGCAGTGCCAAGATGCAACTGGAAGGGATTTTTCAGTATGTTACTTTACAGAGCGCAGATTCAAGCAGGGTAAAAATGTGCTTTTCTTGGCCCATAACAAACAAATAATAGATCTGCAAACAGGATTTCACTGCAGCAGAGAATTTTTTTTCTCCATTTCACAATAAAAGTAGCAATGAATTAAAATGTGCCTATGCAAATGGGTTTAAGTTAATAATTAGAGTTTTCTGCTACAGCATGTATCTCCAACTGTACAAATATAAATGTTTTCTGCAACAGCTAACTTGTGTGAAAATGTGACAGTTTGTGTGTGTGTGTGTGTGCACGGATATGCAGGGAGCTTAATGCACTGCAGGTTTTAGGTTTAGAACAGCAGCACTGTAAACAATAGTGAAACTATTGACATAATCATCTATGTCTATGACAGCATTCTGTTCCTCCCCACCTCTTCCAGGTTGGAAAGTTTAAACACAACAACAGACCCCGACTTTTTGATAAGTTTGTCCAGTCTGTTGGCGTCCTTTGCTTAATGCCTGCTTCCCAGCAAACTACAGCAAAGAAGATGGTGCTCGCCATGACAGACTGGTAGAACGTGTGGAGCATCCTGCTGCAAACATAGACCTGAGTCTCCTCAGGAAGTACAGTCTACTTATGCCCTTCTTGTAAACAGCCTCAGTGTTCGCGGGTCAAATCAGTTTATTGTCTAGTTGGACAAACAGGAACTTGTAAGATGAGACTATTTCCACATCTTTCCTACTAATAACTAAAGAGTAGTACTGAAAGCCAGCTGTGTAGGTGGTGAAGAGGAAGGGCAACATTAATTAAAAAGAAATTAAACAAACAATTCAAAAATTACTAAACAATAAAAAAACAACCCATAACTAACAAACAAGGCCATCAGAACTGCAGATTAAAGACATCACTGATGTTTGCATGGTTTCAATAATCTGACAAAATGATGGCTGGGACAATGTCACAAAGTGTACCTGCCATAGAGATACATACATACAAAGAACAGCTTACTCAAACCAAACGCTGTTGACAAAATATATTAACTGCTTGACTGACAAAAGTATTTGTCTTTCCTAACCAAGCACCTATATTATCCATGGCACAACTGCTAAAAGTTCATCTGACTGTCTGCAACTCACCGAAGTCTGTTTATACCATGTACTGTATATCATGAGTATATTTGGCACCACTGACAAAATATGATGCAAATGCAAAGGAAGAAGAAGGTGAATGCTGCTAAATCTATTATTGATATGTGCTCAGTCCCGGCAGCATGCTGTGCAACAGAGTATCCAGATTGTTCCCTCCTTTATTCATACCCATCAGAGGGATGGCAGGTTATTGGAGGGAATGGGGCGGATGAAGAAGACACAGAGCACAGATGTTGGCACAGCTGCAGTGCCGAGGAGATGCTCGGGTTAACGGCTCGCACTAGACGTGCACAGACTGTGTGAGAGGGATACTGGGGTGCTAGCTGTAGCACTAGCTCATACACCTGACTGATCTGGAGGTCAAAACAGAGGTCAAGGAAACAAGAAAGAAATGTAGAACTATTGTGAAAGTACAAGAATAAATGTCAAAAAATATACAATTGGTGACCTAATTTCCAAACTTGTGGCTGCTGTTTCCTTATTTTCTTTCAAAAGCTACATATATTCAGGAAACATTTTCTCAGAGTCAAACTTTCATTTTCTTAATATAACACACACACCAATGTTCTCTTCCCTTTCGTGGAAGCTCCTCTTGGTTCTCAATACCCCACTAAGTTGAGAAATGTCTGGATCTGTACAGCTGATGGTCGCGGGTGATAGGTCCTGCAGAGCAACGTTTTAATAGACTCCAGCAGAAGCTTTGGCAGAAAGTGGAGCCAAGGCCGGGAATGAAACTGAGCCTGTCAATATTGGCAGAGACACAGACAACCCACAGAAAAACTGTATCACCACACAAAATGTTGAGACAAATCCATTCATTCTGCTTTCCTCACAGAAACTCCAAACATTCTCTGCACAATGACATTGTTTTCTGTGGTAACTCTCCCACTCTGTTTCTCTGTTGTGCCCATGAAAACATCCTCATTATGTGACCATACAAGCAAGGTGATGGTGAAGAATGGTGCTTTGTCAAAACTGATCCATGCCCAAGGTATGGACTGACAATGGAGGATCTCAGAGACTTGTCTTCATAAAGCCACACAGCTGTTCCCCCCCTCCCCTCCATACACAATCAAACCAATGCCATTCAGTGCCACAAACCAATAAATGCTGCCTTTGTTTTAGCTTAGCACCATTGTTTTGTCTTCATGAAGATTTTTTTTTTGTTGTTGTTGGCACAGACGCTTTTTTGTTTAGTTTCCAACCAAGCTGCACTGTCCTACTATTTTATCTAACAATGCCACAAAATCACATTTTGAGTTTTTTTTTTCTTTCTTTCTTTTTCTTGTACGGTCATAATTCACATGTTTATAATCTACATAGAAATATTTCTTTATCTACACAAGTGAGAAGAGAAATAACATAGGAATCCCACGTCCCTTTAAACAGATGTTGGCAATGGATGGGTGCACACCCTGCTGCTACTGGCCTAATAAATGGGTAATCTGAAAATCTAATCTGTTTCATCTTTTGGTGTAAAAGCAAAGGTTAGTCTCTAAGAAAAAAAAGTGCAGAAGATACCAGCCGCTTCAAACTGACCTCAAAACCAGGCTCTGCTCTGGATCAGCATGAACACACAGAAGAAGAAGGCAGGAGAACAGGAGAGACACACCCGTGGAAAAAAAACTGAAACAGACAATCTAAAAATAGACATGTAAACACTTCCATATGTCAAATAACTCATAAAATAGTTGAATCTTTCTTAAAGGCTGTAGCAGCAGTTCATTGAACTGCTGTGCAGCTCCCTCTGTTGATGCTTTGCTTCAGTTGGAGCTAAAACTCATGAAAGATTAGTGTATTGTGTGTTAGTGTGAAATTTAATAGTGCATTAAAGACATTCCACTAAAAATACTGTTTCACAAATGGCAAATGAAATAAAGGAAGTAAAATAAATTAGGATAAAAGGTGTAAGCATAACTTATTACATTACATTAAAATGAATACAAACAATTTACTAAAAATGCATACAGCAAACAAACTGTGAATTACTGCTTTAAATGACCTCAGCTGAGCTGCCGCCACTCCTCATCCCACCCTTGCCTTCTCCTTCTCCCCCTCCGCCTCCTGCTCTCTCTCCTCTCTGGAGCAGTGTCGTCCCCCGTCATCTTCAGGTCATAATGTAACATGACACTGGCGGTTGCAACAAGGCCGGCCGACCAACCCGAGCGTTTAAGACCAATGAATATCATTTGCTCCCGGTAGGTTCCCTGGCGCTTTCAGACGCTACCACCGCCAGACTGAATCAGCGTTCGCGCCTGTCATGTCTCTGACATGACGGAACACACACACCCAGACACACAACAGGCCTTAAAATACTACCATCACACACATATACTGTACAGACACCGCACACACACACACACACACACACATCGCATGCAGCAACACTTTCAAGAAAGGCTCAGCTCAGAACACAGGCACACATGCATCATCACACACTGCTGCTCAAACACACACACACACAGGATATTGTTAGCCTCAAGAGACCTCTTTGTTGTTTCTGATGCTTCTGTCATCCTCAATACACTTCACGCTGCTCTTACAAATCCAGAGATTTCTCACATCTCACACTTCTTATGCCCCTCTTTAAAAAACCAATAGCTTTCAAAGGTTATCACCATGCAAACCACATTAGGACCCTTTCCAGGTGAAAGCAGTCTTGGTGAGATCCCCTCCCTCATTAGGAGGATTAGGAACAGGGCTGCACCTCTCCTGGGTTACAAACAGCCACAATAACCCCCTCTCCTCTCACCTCAGCTCTGATTTCCTGGCTTAGACCACTGTTTAAATTCCCTCCTGCCTCTGAAAATGTCCTCCCTGGGGATCCCCAGGGCTTTGATCAGCCGGCCCCGATGTATGCACCCGTCCACCTCCACACACACCCCTAACCCACCCGACTACTGGGGGAATAAGAGGGCTGAAGGGGGTCAGGGGGTAGCGCTGCTGGAGATAAGAGAGAGGAGGCTGAGAATAAAAGGGGAGGGAGGTCTTGTAAAGATCAAATCAGGTTTGGTAAAAGGGTGGATAAATCGCAGGGGGTGTGGGCTAATGAACCCCACTAATGCCTCCTCCACACGCACACATACAACATTTGAGAAGACTAATTACCTGCCTGATCTGGTGCAATGACAGCACCTGCAAAGAGGGGTCAACGCTTGTGGTCGAGATGTGCTAACAACCTTGTTAAGGAATACCTCATGTTAATGAGAGCTAATCATGTAGCGTATTTAGTTTCATGCTAATGTTGCGGCATGTGATCCTAAAAGATCACTGGTAATACACAGACCAGGCAAAACCGTTTCATCTTAAAAGTAGCACTGCACTGGACCCTGGCTTCACAAGCATGGTCCTAAATATCAATATTGTAACACTGAATGTATATCGCATACATTAATGCATAGCAATTATAACCACTCTCATTACGTGCAAAAGCACAGACTTGAATTTTCAAGTTTCATTAATAACCCAGAGGAAAAACTCTGAGCTCTGATAATTCAAAGGTTTGAGTCATTCAAGTCTTGTTTCCTTAGAAAGAAAGAGTGATTGAGTCCAGGCCTGTTTGGATTACCTCACTCCCACCTGCATATTTAAGTATTTAACTGAATGTCTTCATACAGGCCATTATACAGCCATTTTAATGCAGTAATTGTACTGTAGATCTGCAGGAAATATATTCCAAGATGTCCAGGATATCAAAGCAGATCACAGATAGAGAAGCTTCCAAACTGCTATCTCATCAAATTAAGATAAAGTGATGCGCTGATAAAAAAAAAAAAAGTATGTGACAACAGCAAGGAAAATTCATCTCACTTCAAGAAAGAAAAAAAGAACTGCCCGAGGCCCATGGCCGTGACCAAATACAAAGTTTTCAGAGGAAGTGATTAAGTAAATTTGGGAAAATCGGGGTAAAAATAACACAAGGAGCCACTGTTACACGGCAAAAGACTACCACAGCCAAATTCTTTGCATTTTCCTATTGGAAGTGGCAGGTAAGCCGATTTGGACTGAGTTATGTTGTACATATAAGGCTGGAATATGCACATAAAGCTCTAAAATGTGCAAGGAGCTTAGGCACTTTCTGCTCCTCAACCTAACCTTATCGTACATTTATTCTCTATTACAGCACAGGCTCATGAATAAAGATACAGTGCAGCAATCTGTACAAACTGCTCCCACTAAATTATGCTTAAATGTGAGAGAGATTATCTAAGCGCAGGCTAAGAATTGCTTTGCCTGGGAAAAAAAGCTCATCTAACATTTTGATGGCAAGCATCACACTACAGGTGAAGTGCTGCATTAATTTGGGCATGAGCAGGCAGTTGACTGTTCACATCAGGTTTATGTTTCTCTCTGCCAGCAAACAACAAAAGAAAATTGCCTTAAATATAAACACACATGCACAAACAGTTTCTGTACAATTAAAAGAAACAAGGTATTTTATTAATTATTAAATGTTATAGTATTTTTAGGTTGATTTATATTGTTTTATGCAAAGCAAAGCTAATCAGTTAGCTGCTGTGTGTTTGTCTTCTTTATTGTCAGCTAGGCTACACTGTATCTTCAATATCTAAATGACAGCAATAATCTTCTCATTTAATTCAAAGGATTTTATCAAAAAATGCTAAATGGTTCTTTGAAGAGAAGTTACAGTTTCTGGGTACCCACTAGACCTTGTGCTGCTAAACTGTAAATAGCCGAAGAAAAACTCATTGGGCATGGCAGCCTAGCTTATGTCAGCCTCTCCTGTAAATGGGCACCTGCACTTAGTGTGGCTATATTAATGTTGTGTTCTTGATGCTAAGTGCTCGTTAAGGTCCTTGAGATCAATTCATTTTTGAATGTCAACCATCTGCCTTTAAATGCTGCAATTATACCCACATATCATAACACGGAGATAGATGGATCAACTTAACGCATCTCATCTCTGCAGTTTTGACGACGATGCCTCACTAAACAGCTCTAAACAAACTCTTTCAAAGCCCTGATGAATAAGTGAAGGGATAAAAGCTACATCGATACCATTCTAACGCATTAAAGTGCCAAATAAATAAATAAGTGGTGATGTGCAGGAGGAGGAGCAGGAGGGGGAAAGATGTTGCGCATTCTTTTGTACATTGAATCTATCTTATTGGAGCGTGTAAAAATAGCTTGACAGAGGCTAATTGTGCTTGTTGCTGAATAATGGATCACAGTGGAGAGGGCCTTCCTGGAACTGGGGCGGGCACGGCTTCTCCCTGCTGAACCTATGGGTTCTTCTGCCTGCTTTTGCCTTCAGGTTAAAAATCTGCCACACGAACCCCCCTCTTCTCCTTCCTAATCCACCCCACCTCTCTTCCTCCTCACTCTTGATCTTCTTTCTCTTCAAAGTTCATCATTCTTTTCCTGTCTGCTATGTTTACAGATGTCCAAAAGTTGTTTTTTTTTTTAAATATATAGACTAATGCCAAGCAGGCTCCAGAAACTTTTTTAACTCTCTGAATTCCAGGAACTTAAACATGTCTTTTATGCCGTGTAACAGTTATAAAGACATACAAAGTTGAACTCATTACATTTTTGATATTACAAAAAGTGACAAATGAATGAGGAATGAAAGCTTCATGTGGTGTAGATATCTACCTTTCCTTTACTCCATACTCAAATTTTTAAATAAAGTAAATCTTAAAGATTTACTTAAATCTTTAAGTAAATCTTTAATAAACCTGCAGATCAGCCAGTTATGTTGTCAAGTCACTCCTGGTCACAAGTGAGTCAATAGAGGCTTTCTGCTTGCACTAAACACACACACACAGAATTTTCTTAATACAAATGTTTTTTGGTAGAATTTTTAATTGAGTTTAGGCATAGACTTATACGTTTATTTGAACATAGAGTCCTATAGTCAGTCAGTCAGTAAGTAAAGCTTGGTTTCTGTTTCTGCTTTATATATATATATATTATATACCATAGAATGGATTATATTCATTGTGTAATTAAAAAAATAAGGATCAAACTATATATAAAGTCAATATACCAGTAAACATGTATATTTTCTAGACCACTTCCACTCCATTAAAGCCTATTATTTTCTAATTTGAGAGGAGCCATATGGTGAGAAAGACTAAACAACAGCCAACAACATAAGAAACACAATCACTACTCACACCAGTATTGATGCAGTGTTTCTGTGCCTACAGTTGCTGCATATATAAAGGACCCAATTCCTTTAAAAAATAATCTTCATTTGTTTTATATACCACTATCAAAGTCACTCCTATGGTATAAAAGCCACCCAGCATGGAGTCAGAAATTTGTGTTTAAGATAACAGAACGACAATTAACGTCAAAAGTTTCCTTAAAACCGTGACAGCAAAAAAAAAAAAGAAAAAAAAAAAGAAACTAATCCTCTTATACTCTGCACCACCCACAAGTGAGCATAAGGCTTTGTTGGTAAATACCCGTATCAAGTTTGTTGCTTCACATTTAATATGGCATCAAAGTTGTCGTCCATGTGACTGGGAAAGTTGAAAGCGTGAGGTTGCATCTTTGCATAAACATCTTAGCCGCTATGGTCTCATCAGAGGAATGTGCGCACTTGATGGAAGACTGCTTACACTTATTCCCCCTCAACAACTAAAGGCTTGTTAAAAACTGCTTTTCCCCCTATCTGTCGTTTGAAATGTGTGCGCAACTAATGAATCACGTTCTCTGAGAAGTTAAAACGGTCCTTGTTTTGATGTCAAGGAATGAAAATGTAGTCGCTTTTTACTTGTGTCATATCCTTATGGGTTTTGGATAAGAATTCAAAATCCATCCAAACAAAGTTATCAATCTGAGATTTCAACTGCTTATTGCTCACTCAAAAACATCTTCAGATAAGAAAAAAAATGTAGATAACAGCTGTGATAATCGCTTTGACAGACATAGCACTGCTGAGACTGATAACTCTTTCATAAGATTTTACACTTTGTGCTGCATAAATCTAGATAAACATCTCTGATAAGACAACCAGTGTGGATCAGTGTGTCTCTTAATTGAACAAAAAGTATTAAAAGAAGCTACAGGCGAAATATGAGCAGAGCCGCTCCGTGCCATGCACACGTGCATGCTGCCTGATCCAGCTGTCTGAAATATTAGGCACTGCATGCAGCGTCAACAAACTCTGCTGCAGTTTGTTTTTGGTGTGTGACAGAAAAACAATCTGGCTGCTGGATAAAAGATTGAGCAATTTCATTAATTAGCTTGGGAAATAAATTAATACCTCTCTATGTATTTTAATTGTGTTGTTCATTTTACTGATTAAATCTACCAGCAAGTTCATCAATTTCCTCGATACATTATTTCATTTAACATTTTAAAAATGTAAGTCCTAGTAAATTGCATATTTAAAAACTAAATCAATCATATTTAAATATTTGGAAAGCCTGGAAAATCTTCAATTATACTGGGAAATTACAAACAATGGGTTTATGAACTTAGTGCCTAAATAAGAATGTAAACTTTCCAAGCTTTCCATCTTAGGACTTGGCTGCCTTTTGCACTTATGCTCCTTGGTTCATTATACAAGCTGCCAGGGCTGGTCAGTTGTCCATTTATTTGTCCATAAGGCCTGATGGGAGAGGAGACCACTCTTATCAATATTTCATATAATCATATGATGTTGTGTTTGGTCAATCTGCCTTTTATGGTCTCGTGCTATCTTAAGCTGAAGCCGTCAGTACTTAGGGCCACAGAGGAAATCAATGGGCAGGATAACATCAGTGGCCTGCTGGTTACTGTAAGTTCAGTATGACTATGTTAACATTTCCTGTAATGTTGACATCACCACACTGTTATGGCCCACTGAGGGTGAATTTTAGACACAGCAATATGTTTTTAACGGCACCCATGAGAACACAGAGCCTCTTAAGAAAACCGGATTTTGTGTCTAACTCAGGTCATTTTGCAGTTTAATGTCTTTATTTTAATGCAACAATATATTTATATTTAATGCTTACTTTATCTAAGTAATGTATGTGTGCATAGGTTATTTTACAAGAAGTAAAAAAAAAAAAGACTTTCCCCATGTAATTTACATGAGCTGTTTGGGTTGCCATCAATGTATTCTAATGCTACCTGACATTTCTGAACTGTTTTAATATTCCAATATTATGATCAACGGCTCATAATGCAGGCCGCATGAATAATTCCAGTGCATTTGGTGGAGGTCTGATTATTTGAAACAAATTCTGTTCTGGATCTGGGAGCCCGCGGATCCAAAAACACCATTAGCCAGGTGGTATCCCATAAATTAAAAATATCTGAACATGGTTCTCCAGTCCCCCACCCCCACCTCCATCTTCCCCAACCCCCACCCTACACAGCACACACAGTGTTTCGTGACAGAAGGCCAACTTCCTTCCAACCTGATGAAGAAATCTGCTGGATTGAAAAAGAAAGAGAGTGAGGGAAAAAAAAATCTGTCAACTGATCTGGACACCGATACGTGACCCACATACCCTCTCACTTGCTCCACCCTGGTACGACTGTCATCCGAACATGTTTTCACAATGTTTTAGCATCCAATTTTTTTTTGGAGTGTACCTCAGGGAAGTGTGAATTAGACGGCAAACGGGGAGAAAATGTGGCAGAGACACCTCAGCGGAGCTGCGTTAGCGGGCTGTCATGAAGCCCAGGATGGCACCCAACGAAGAGCCATTTCATAAAAGGGTGAATTAACATGGAGGTTAGCCTCAACTCAATTCACATCAACTGGTTCCTGCTGCCAAGGACTCCAAGACTTATTCTAATAAAACATCTCCTTTTAAACCCTGTGGCAGGATTTATCACTGATTTATGCTACACAGGTGGTGTTACATCCCAATAAGCTGCATGCAGTAGAAGGAATGGAGATGGGAAGGAAAGAAAGAAGGGTGGAGGCAAGTGAAGAACAGGCTTGATAGAAGAGAAAAGGAGAAAACAAAAATACTGAAATAGGACAACAAAAAATACAGGAGCAGACGAAAGAAACAGTGAAATGAAGTTAAATTACAAATGACAGGTAAAGGTGGAAGGAACAAAGAACACTCCTAACAGTAAGGTGAATGCAAAAAGGAAAGAGACACAACTTCTTAAGAGGCTAAAGTATGAAAATAAGAAGAAAAGAGAATTGAAGAGATGGAGCACTGATGCGCGTCTATGTTACAGGAGACTCCCAACAACATCCCGCATGCTCTTCGCTGCCTTCTGTATATTTAATAGCCATTCCATCATTCTGCCTCCTTTTCTCTCTCCCTCTCTGTCTCTCCATCCCTCCGTCATTCCCTTGCTCAGCCATGGCTTGCCCGAGCAGATGGAGACTGTAAGGCTAGGTGGCCCATTCCAGCATCACAATCTGTCTCTGCGTGCTGCACTCCAATCCGGGGGAAAAAGGCCAGAGTAATTCCCACACTGTGCACACCGCGCATACTGCATGCAGTGCTTTAGCTTGTTAGGGAAATAAAAATCAGCGGAACGGCTCGGAGTGGCAGCATGTCAACAGAGACAGACAGAGGCAGATATGGGAATAATTGTAGGGGAATTAATCAGTTGGGAATGCTCTTCCTTTATACCGTCCTGCGTGGGTGAGGCCAACAGCAATGCAGGCCAAATAGAGATTTAAATTTACACCATTGCAAACATGTTTATCTTTATCCCTATGCTCTGTGGTGTGGGGGTAAAGTCTGTGTGACACCAGTTCAAAGCATTGTCATATTTAAGTGTGTCACTAACTTATCCCCCCTCTGGGTTTCTTTTTTTCTGCTATTGTCTGTCAAATGCGTAAACAAACAAAGAAATATTCTGGCCAAAAGAGAAACAAAGCAATGTCAGGTCAAAACAAGTCAAATAACAAAACAAAAGTAATATGGCTGACAAATATTTTCACGTATATAGTGTATAAATAAGGTTTCTCGCAACTTCCACCTTATGATTAACTTGTTTTCTTAAAAGCATTTCAGAAATAATTCAACTTGACTCAACTTGCCCTGTGGGTAGCATCCACACATCATTTCCATATTCACCTAATTGTGTCAGTCACTCATCCTCAACAACAGAGTCTTTCCAGGTCAGAGAGATGCTTCTCTTGCAGTTTTTGAAAAGTTTATAACACAAACCAGAAGAAGGGAACATGGCAGATTTCAGGGAAAACCAGCGTGTGAGGTGGCGACTCCTGACACCAACAATGCCAAAAACTTGGTAAGTGTGAGAAGATAAAAATGAACGACACTAGACAATAAATTTTTCATTCACACTACACACCCAAGGTGAAATATGCAAGTCTGCAGCTACAGCGTTACATGTAAAATGTGTTTGGATCTGGCCTGCAAACACTGCTGAGGAGCACATGAAAGATGCATGGGGCCACTGGAGAGGTATAAAGAATTTAGAGATATAAAGGATATATGACAAATAAATCAGGATGCAAATCTCACCGGGTGCCACTGGGAGTTCTCCAATGAAAACGGCCTGAATAATTAAAGAGGAAGAGGAAACATTTCATCAATGAGAGGAGCAATGGAAAATGCTCTTCCCTGTATTTATTTGGGTCTTTCTTAGGGGGCTTTCCGAGACTTAAAAACAACAAAAGCGGAAGGAAACTCCACTGAAAGAGGCAAGAGTCCAACTGTTTTTGAAAAGCCATTTCTTAAACAAATGTTTACAGAAAAATTTGTTTGCTTTTGGGGATAATTAGGGAGGACACAAAACATATTTAGCAATTCATACCAAACCAGAATTCAGCTGCACATTTTCCCACACACAATATGTATGACTGTGTGAGACACCGAAGTATTCTTCAGTGCTTCTGGTAGGCTTTTAGGGGGGAAAAAGCTGCACTACTGCCACCTTTGTTTCATTTTTTTTAAACAAAAATGATGAAGCTCAATTAGACCTTGTCTTGCCCCCTATCTCTTAATTTTCTGTGTGCTGCTTCCCTGGAATGACTGCAGATGTATCTATCAAAGCAACAAACAAAATATGAAACACACAAACTAGTTACATACTTTTCTTACTTTTGCCAGAAAAAGAGCGGGCATGCTAAATAAGGGGGGGCAGTTTACATAATGACTTGCCAGTTCAGCCAAACACTCCACATCAAGGGGAAAAAACTATTCTAACGGGAACACATCACCATGGTGAACCTGGGTTGCCAAGCACGACTGTCTTGGCAACTGCGTCACCAGGGATACCAGCTCCCCGTAGATGGGGTTCATTGATTAGAGTTGGAGCTCACCCCAGAGTCCTTGGAATCATTAAACACTGTAGGTTTTTTTGGAGAGAGGGTATGAGAGCCGAGGGAATTGTGGGAAGGACTCAGAGGTCATATTCATTAAGAGGTTGGAGGCCCCTGTTCTCAGTCCAAACTGTATTTCACTCCCTTTCATCCACCTTCATGACATCACTGGTGAGATAATTATTGGATAACTTTCATCACAAAAATCCTGCTTTGAGATTTGTCTGGTCTGCTGATGCTCCATCAACTTTGCTACTGCTTCAAAGAAAGGAAACAGACTTCACTGTGAAGCCACGTCAGAGCTTTCTTTGGGTTTTAGCCACAAAACTGATGAACTGTTTCCTGTATTACAGCAGTGTGTCCTGCAACTTATATGTTCTGCAATTAGTTAGAAAAAAAAACATACGTCAGCTTTGGTCTGAAACAGCAGTAACCAAAGGAACAAATGCTAAGTCCTGCAGAGGGTAGATGTTTTTAGTCAAGCCCACTTAACAGTAAATAGAGCATGTGAAGCAGCATATATTATAAAAAAACTGACTTTAATATAAAATATAGGATATAGTATTACACAAAGAAATCCAGTTCAACTTTTCCTTTTCTGTCTCATTACATTCTCACATTGTAATAATTGGGTGTAATGCACCTTGATGATGATGAATACCTATAAATGAATAAAAGGAGAAGAAGAAATTAAGTAGGATGAAGAAGATGACAAGAGAGAAGTAATTAAAACACACAATAAACAAAGTTTTACAAGAATTTGTCATATTTTTTAAACATATATTATATTATATATATATATATATATATATATATATATAACTGCAGCAACAACAACACGTGACTTCTTTAGGCCACTGTAATGAAACTTAAATTGTAAGATTTCTGTAAGATAACTTTACAGCGTGTATAAAGTTTCCAGCTCCTTTATTTTACACATTATGTCATTTAGTTTTCATCCAAAGCTTTTTCTTTGGTGAATTTATTTTCATCAGTCTCTGATTAGATTCAAATCATTCACATATAAAAGCATTCCTCCAGAATTAAAGAACAATATGATAGAATCAAAACTACTATTTTTCACAATAAAATGACAGCTGGAGAGAAACCATTACAGAGGAGATGGAGGTAAACACCTACAGCAGCCTGAGACTAGATTACACTGCAGCCATCATCTCATGCTCACACAGAACGATTCATCACGGATCAATCAAACATTTATTTGGGAATTTGTCTGAGGCAGCACAAATCCTCCAAAGATGATGATAAGACTCTGAGCCATGTAGTGCCTACTAACTTTTCAGTCCTTCATCAGCCAATTAAAAATAAAAAACAATGAAAGAAGCAGTTTTTCATAATTAGCAAAGAACATGAAAAGCTTCATGGTAAAAGAGGTGGAAGCTGTTCTAAAAAAGAAAACATCACCTGAGATTTAGCACATTTCTTTGATTTTGCTTTGCCTGAGCGGTCACAACAGAAGCTTGATCAACACAGACTCCTGAACGATCTGTCGTTCTGCGTTAAATACAGGTATGCTTATGAGTTGACATGGCACTGTTGTGACAAATGCGTGAGCTCAGTGTCACATCTCATACTACAGAGTGACTGACACAGCAAAGAACATACACTCGCCACTTGACACAGCCTGTCTGCACTCTTTACATTTTAAATGCAGCTGACTTGACAGATCTAATGTGTCCTTGGATGTGGAAGATTTTCCTCACTACTGAGTCCCATTGATGTGAGTGAGGAATCTGCACATGCTTAAAATTAAAGAGAAACTACGGTTTTACACATTGAGATGAGTTTAAATGTCAGGAGTACTACTCAGACTGTTATAACAGCAGTGAAAAGCAAAGGACACATGAACACTAGTGATGTCACCTGGGTTATCTTGAGCTAACAGACTACTTTTAAAGACCGCGTAAGTCTATGCATTATATGTCATTCTCCAGCATATGACAACACCAACAAGTAGAGTCCATTGGAGCTTATATTGGCTTTTAGAAAGCATGACAGCCTTTATACATCCCTGTTTTACAGGAACAAAGTGGAAACAAGTGATTGATTGATGACTTGTGTTACAAACTATGGGTGTAGAGTAAAAAAAAGACAATTAAGAGTATCTAGCAGGTAAATAAAAGTACTGAAAAGAAGCACTTTTAAACTTCTTTTGCTGAAAAAGTATGGATAATATAGGTCTATATAGGTTTGCATGTCTGTTAAAAGCAAAATCTCTCTGAATAAGGCAAAAGTCATGATCTTTCTTTTATGAAAAAAGCACCCATATCTATGACAAATTTGCAAAAATGTCACCAAAACAATCTCAAAATTAAAACAAAGCAAAGACACAAGAACTGTGTTACACTGAAGAGTGTGTCCTTCTGCCTATGTATGTGTGTACTTTCAACTCTGCCTGTGTGAAAGAGGGGCATGGGTGGCAGGACTACCTTGAAAAGGACATGAGAGGAACTTCCTCTGCTTGGAGCAGGCACAAAGCAGCAGCCCACAGTGTGAGGGAGGGGCGGGATAACGGGTAGACGGGGTGAAGGCCAGTACCAGGGGCGAGGGTCTTTGTGTGTTTTGTTAGCGGTGGCGGCACCCCTCAGGTCTAGTGGACACACGCCTGGTTCATTCGACGACAGCTTTGTCTGCACTTGGAGGGCAGCCATGAGCTGAGTGTGCAGGTTGTCGTGACAACTGTGCAACATGATAAACACACACATGCACACACTCAAAATGATGAAGATGAAAACTAGCATGATTCATGTACCAGCATGTTTGGCAAAAATGTCAAATATCTGAGTGATGTTTAGGATGGATACACTGCCATATGCAGAGCCAAAATGCGTTTTTGACTCTGTCCACCTATGTCTGTCTAACCACTTGTCTCTGAACCCCATTCACCTGAGGCAGCCGTACAAAGGAATGTGTTCGCCTGCACTCCTCTCTAACCCTTGTGCATCTTTCAACCCTAAACTATGCCAGGATCTTAGAGGAACAGAGCATCCGTTGACAGCAGGCGCTCCTCCAAAGGCATGCTTCTCATGCCCTGTGGAGGCCCCCTGTACAGGAGACCCCCCTAACCAACCCCCCTCCAACTCTAAGTCTCTCCTGCAATCAAAGACAGCTTCATTATCTGCTGACTAATTTTGTGCCTGCCCCCAAGACGACTCCCAGGTAATCGGTGTGCAGGTTCACCCTCCTCGTCCCCTGCACCTCTCCAGAACAGCAGCTAAGAGACTTTGAGGGCACAGTGCCGCTTCCCCACCGCCCCCAACAAAGGGTCCTCTCAGGGACCTGGGCCTGCATTGCACCCCCTCCCCCTCCCACCTGCATCAGAAGGCGAGGGAGGGATCTAAAAGGGGGGCATCAAATCTTGAATCTCCACAGCAGGAGAGAAGCCAGCACTGGGACAGGCAGTGATACAAAATTTGAATGCCACGACCGGGGACACACCGTCGTGCCTCTCCAATTAAATTATCCAGTCCACAATGGCGAGGCCTCGAGAACTGACACCTCCATTGAGAGTGTGTCAGCAGCTTTGTGGGGACCGACAATTTCCATCTCTGCAGAAATAGATTTGCTCCCAAGGGGAGCAACAATAGCAGGGCAATCCTTCTAATGCTCGTTTTTGGGAGGAAAATAGGGATGAGAGCTGGGGATTTGGACGGTTTACTTAGAGGGAATCAAGGGAATTCACGTTTGGACGCGATAATGTATCAGAAGTGTCTTTGACAAACAAAGTGATGAATGTGTTGGTTTTCGAGTGTACGCCAAACCACCCCTGATATTAATAACAACTTTACAAATGTGATGTAGTGTGATTGTTATCTAAAAATGAATGTTGACTCTTCACACACTAGATAACAACAAAAAAAACAAAAATGATTTCAGGTAAGAAGATGAAAAGTCTGTTTTAACAGAAACATCAAACATTAAGCTTTTGCCAAATTCAAAAAGTAAGAAAGATAGGGACATGTAACACATGTTGCATTTACAGCCACATTTTGTGTATTAACATCTACAAAATCAAAAACCTGTCTGACACATAACAGCTCAGTGGACATACCACACACATCTGCAGGAATCCAACAGTTCAGATGCACCCACTGCCAATTCCCTTCAGCACACTTTGAAAAAGACGTTTGAAAAATACCTCTAAAGTAAGCTAAACCAACTGACACATGTGCATACTGTCATCTTTTCCACTTGAGGCTGTGCAGGAACAACTGGAGGTCAAAGCTGGCCAACAGAGGTAGCTGTTCACATCTTGTTAACAGCTAATACTGTATATAAACTAATCTATTTATCCAAAATATAGGTTTAATATATCAGCCAGTCAATGTGTAGGTCTATATACAAAACAAATTCCACTCCTTTTTTTCCTGTGTGCGGAGGCTCTGGCTACATAAAGACACAGTTGTTCTGTTTGACTCTGTCAATACAAAGTGAATATGATGGACAAAGGTAGACGGATAATACATCTGTCTTCCCTCTCTGCACTAAGTGGATGCTGGTGAAAAGGCAAGCCTTTATGTCTGACCCGGACAGGTCAGACTGATACCGATGATGTGTGAGTGTATGTGCAGGGAGGGTGTCTCCATCTCTGCACCAGACTTTTTTTTTTTTTTAATAGCCTAAGGTACCTGGCAGAGAAGTTGCTGTTTATCTTGTTGTTTGCTCCGGAAAATCCCACAATTTAAGCATTAGCTGCCTGTTGATGTGATTAAAACTATTATGAATAATTTGACGAATACAGAGTGACATTTGTGGGAGGGGAATAAAGTCCTGAAGCCTAGAACAATATTTTTTACACAGTGACGGATGAACTGCATTTTTTTCTCTTATACTGCCTGTAGAATCATTATTTAATTATATATTTATTGTTAAATATTAATATTAAATAATCAACTGATCATATTTCAAAACAGATCGGTCTAAACAGAAGAACCACTCACCGTTAAGACAGGCCTCTGAAAGCCCCTCAGGATTTTCCTTGTCCAATCAAAGACACCAGAGGGTCTAAGAGCCAGAGGAAAGAAATGAAGAAAAAAATAATTCTCCCCTTTTGTCTCCGTTTCTGGGTCAAGGCCTAATTGATTTCCTGATTAGTCGTCCATCAACCTAAATCACAACCTGCTTTCACACCTGCGATGGGAGTGTGATTTCATACTTGAGGAGTTCATTAATGTTGAGGAGCTTATTTATCTATTTAACAAGTCTATTCCTGTAATCCTTGGGTCTAAAAATTTCATGAAACATGCGGTACAATGAAAGGAGAAAAAAAAAAGTAAAATTATGAAAATTACATTTTCTCTTAAAGTTAATTTTGACTGTTGTTTTCCCATAAGGATTTTGACATGCATGATTATTCATCTCTTGACAACAGCTCAATTAAGACAATCATTTTGTTTTTCATTTGTTATCATCAGGGGAAATATGCAATAACACAAGAACTTACACAGTGTAATACACGCTGTACGGAAAAAATACATAGGCTGTTAGAGACATTCATGCATTTAATTTGTGGAATGAGGCTCGATCCTCATGTGATACATAGGCTTCAGCGCTGCAATTATCTCCTCAAGAGCACAATGTAGGCATAATTTCCCCAGACTGCATAATTATCCTTGAGTAAGATGACAAACTCATCACAGAAGTTTGAGAAACAAGCACTTCAACCAAGTAGGTCCTGAATGTAAAAAAAAAATCTATTTTCTACCCATTTGTAACCAGGTAGGTAGGGTCTGAGGCTAGTACCTAGAAGGAGTTGCTGTTGTTTCTATCATCATATGATCACACACAACAGAAACCTGACAAGCAGAATTGATCTATTGGTTCACTAATAATGACAAAAATCAAGAACAACTTTAAAAATGGCCCTTTAAAGTATCCCTCATTTACTTCCTCCATCTAAGGAATTGAAATGGCAACCTTTAAGACATGCACATGGTTGTTTTCTTTTGTCTCCAAGAGATCGAAAACAGTCACCTCTCTCTCTCGCTAATAAGGTTTGACTGCTGGAAAAAATAATGTTTTCTCATCAGGCCAGCAAAAGGAGGACTTAACAACTTCTACAGAGTAAGCATGGTGGTTCTAGCCAGTTTTGACAACACTGAATGTTTTTGTTTTGATTCACAGCCAGTGTTGGTTAATGGAGTCTGGATTGCAGTGACATTGAGATCTTTTTTGGCCCTAGCTTGGGTGTTTTTTTATATTGTTTACATGTAGCAGCCTGAGGTGGGAGTGCTGCTGTAACATCGGACTCTTAAGCTCATACAAACTGATGTTCTTTATTGCACCTGATGACAAAATAATCTCTTGTCAAGTTTGTCCCTGACAGAAACATAATGCAGCAGGTTGTCATGTTCTGACACTTTGCTGGACTCACGTCAGATGTGAAAATAACACTTCTGTGTCTTCTACATCTTCCAATGAAAACATCCATGTCTCCTTTCAACACGTCAAAGTCATGCACAGAACTAACCCCTGTGCTAAAGACATGCAGTGCAGCAGCTATTGATTAAAAAGAGGAAAACTGCATGCCATACTGTCATTGACAAAGGTGTCTGGCTTTGTGTTTTTCTGTCTGCAGTTCACAAGGCCATGTGAGGACCATCTATATACAGGCCTCACCATGTAAAGAAAAGTGGCCTTATGCTTGGTCTCACGCTCAGGTCAATGCTTTTCCTTTAACCATCATTAAGTCTGTATTTTGGTGTGCTCATGGTAACCTGATACCACTGACTGATGTTGATCGCTCCCCACAGGGCCCCACTCTCTCTCCTGCAGCAGGCCAAGGCGAAACCAGCTGCAATTATAATACTTAAAATAATTCCACAAAAGTGGAGCCATCATCAAATAATTCAGCCTTCTAGTCTTGTCTTGACTTTGTGAGACTCATGACATCATTCAGGCTGAATATCCTTTAACAGATGTGTGAGCCAACAAAATACTCAAACAGGTATCACATGTCAAGAACATTTGAATGTTTTTTTTTTTTTTTTAAATGCTCTTTCAAACTGCCATTTTCTATGACCAGGCATAAGCTTCAGAAAGTGTCTCTGAACTAATTGAAATCAGTGCTTGCAACAAAGCCCCAGAGTGGTCTGATTTGCACAGCTATGTAAACAAATCGTGTTTAATTTTACATGAGTATTTGCTTGGCGCCCGACACCCTAAGAGCAAGGCCATATCATTAATAAGCCAGACTTGCTCATCAGACTGTAAATGGCTCGCTTCATGTATAAAATATCAGAGGAATAGAGTGGA
Organism: Parambassis ranga; assembly: GCF_900634625.1. Taxonomy (NCBI): domain Eukaryota; kingdom Metazoa; phylum Chordata; class Actinopteri; family Ambassidae; genus Parambassis; species Parambassis ranga. Next base: position 7,073,621 of record NC_041035.1, read on the forward strand.
CCTGCATTTCCAGAGAGGCCTGAATGGACTGCTGCATTCTTAGCTGGAATTTATGGAGCACGTCAACACCTGAAATTGGCGATGTTTACAGCGCCACTCCCAAATCGCCTAATGGATTATGAAGGGCCAGCATGGACCAGTTGTTTTGTAGATCCCTGGATAATTCTGAGTTTAGTAAACTGTCTTCTGGGAGTCTGTCTTCTACTCTGTACACAAGAACTTTTCAACCACATCATCTGCAGCAAAAAAAGTTGCAGAGTGTTGACCATACTTCCCCAATAATAATGTTGGAAATTAGAATACACACAACCCTAGGCCATATTCAATATCATCCTCTGAAGGGTGTGTAGTTATTTAAGATTTTAGTTTTATGTTAGTTTTAATCTGGCATAAATGTATAATCTTTCTTTCTGATCACTTCACATCAACTACTTGCAGGAGTACAACCCTATTTCCTACATTTATGTGATCTGTGCACCTGTAGCGATGTCTTGTTTGCTAACAGAGAGAGTATGTGGCAGAAAAAAACACAAAAGGTAATTTTGCTAATGCACCAGAAAAAAGAAGTCGTACAGGCATACACCACAGTGTTTACGTCCACTACCAGAGAGGTGAGACAAAAGTTGTGAAGTTTAGCTCTAAGGTCAGGTAAAGTACACTATTAAAAATTTTTTCATTGAAAAGTTTGCAGAAAGTTAAACATTGGGTGATGAGGGACCAAAATGATGCAGAAAGCTTTTGTTCAATAAGGCATGAATTCCACAGAGGGTCTGTCTTTGAGGGGATTTGCACAGTACATTCAGGTTGTCCAGGCAGTGCCGTTATTAACTATTAAGCACACCGAGTCTTAGGATGACAAGTTGCAGAAGGCACTGCAGCAAATTTTACAGTGCAAGTCTTTGTTTATTCCCTGGATCTTCTGCAGAGTGGATTGCACAAGTTTTTCCCCACTCAGCCCCCCATTTGTCTGCACTGCGGTGTGTAATTGTAAATAAAGAAGAAGCCACTCATGAATGCTCCCTCTGCATAAATGATGTCCTAATTGAGAGATGCAGTGAAATGGTTATAGGGTGTTTTCATTTCATGGTTCACTCCACACTCTCTATGCGCTTGCACACATTCACACACACTGCATACACATCGACCCTGTGGTTTGCATCATGAATAAATTGAATATCCTCTTACTAAGCTACTAAATATGTCTGTAGTGTCACGCTAGAGTGGCTTGGGTGATGCCTGTTCTATACAGATCGTTGCTCCCTACCAACACATACATACTGTAGGTATATAAACATTTAGGTCATGTCATGTTACCAAGACACACAGACTTTGCAGACTGAAGACAGAGGTGTTTTTCTAAGCAAATTCTACACATGAAGTTTGAGAAGACATGCAATCAGTAAATACTATACCTGTTAATATAAGGAAAAAGTGAACAACACTGAGAACACTGAGATTTGAAAAAAACACATCATTTAAGGTGCTCGGCCATCAGGACTGCCGGTTCAGTGTCAAAACACAATGGCATTGTGGAAAGGCTGGGGATTGAACCATCATCATTACAATAAGGGGACAACAAGCCTACCACTGCAAAGTCATCAATGACTTGCTGTTTTGATGAAGATTCTCAGTCATCCAGGTCATTTCATTCAAGAGGTTGAAGCGAGGCAACTGGACATGTAGAATTTTCTTGAAGACGTTTTGCTGCTTCTATAAGCAGCTTCATCACTTCTTACTGTTTTGGTGGGGAAACATGTTTATATGATAGAGTCTGGAGTGGGTGGGTCTGTGAGAAACTCACAAACAATAGATCTAAATGTCTCCAAACTTACCTGTGTTGGTTATTCTGACTATAAAGCTCAGGTGTACCTAACAACTATGAGACTACAGGAAAACTGTTGTGGTGGGACTGGCTGGCGACCTATTGTTCTTGCTGGACACATGTGACTTGGTGTGAAACCTCCTGGTAATGGATGCAAGCACTGCATTGTATGTGGCAGAAAGATGATGTCGGAGTCCACCACCTCTGTTGAGGGAAGGTAAACTTGGATGGCTTCCTTGACTCCTCTTTAAACCACCTGTCCTCTCTGTCTAAAATGTGTACATTATTGCCCCTGAAAGAGCGTCCTTTAGAGGACACCTGTTTCCCCACCAAACAATTAGAACTGATTAAGCTGCTTAGAGGAGCAGTGCAATGTCTTCAAGAAAAGTCCAGTTGCTATGTTGTTTAAGTGACATTGCTATCAGTTATTATATTACTCCAATGTTCCAGTGGGCGGTATGAATGCCATTCTGAGCAGCTTAAACCAAACAGAGTCTAAGCCACACGGTTCACCTGTATCTCAGCAAACAAATGAAACTTTGTGCTGAAGCATCTAGACTTCTTCTACATTAGACATTGTACTTGTTTTAGTAGTCTGTCATACATAAAGTACAGGAAGTGTTTCCAGAGCAGCCTGACATTTCCAAGTCTGCAACCTAGATGCCGATCAGCCGAGCGAAAAAGACACAAACATACCATTTTGGAGTTTCTGAATTTCCATGTAGTCTGCCCTAAATCTGAGGGTTAATCATGTGAATATTTTAACAGACATCCATTAATTTGGTTGTTATAATGCCTTATGTATAACTTGCCTCACATAACCTCTCCTTGTGTTTCTACTATACTTTACTGCATTTCTTTGAGTACTGTGAAACCACTGGAAGAGAAATGCACTTAAATAGGAAGAAAGGGAGCAGGAGTTCATCGGCTATGCAGCTTGGTGTGTACATCAGAGGACCTACAAGAGAGTTCTCATTGTTCTTTGTGTTAGTGAAATGTTCATTTTGGCTTCTCTGAGGACAACATTCTTTATGCATCACAGCCAAAATGGAAAAAAAAGATAACCTACTAAACACCCCCAAATGCACTGCAAGAAACCCAAGCAAGGTTTTTGAGAACTTGCTTCTGTGTATGTTGATTTAATGTGCATATACATGTGTGTGTTACAGCAGTCCCTGCAGTACACAGCCAGAGGGCTCAGTGTTTGATCCCGGGCTGTAAAATGGATTATCTGGTGGCAGAAGGGTGAAAGGATAGCAGTGTGTTAGCTTTGAAAAAAAAGACACACAAGTGAGTGCATATGTGTGTGGACAGCCCAGGGGACTGGGCGGCCCCTGAGGAAACGTGTCTTAAGAAGCTCTCTATGGCTCCTGCTAATGCTCACTTTGTCACCCAAACAGGGCGGGAAAGATAATCAATAGCCTTTGATAGCTACTATTAGGGTTTTAACAAGCTTTTCCTCATGCTGGGCTGCTCCACTGACAAGAAACAAGGAGAGCCAGACAAGCCTTCATCATTCTGTCCCTTGCAACCTTTTTCCTCTGCAAACCGCTATTTCATCTTCAGTTAGTACAAGGACTCAAAAACTTTTTCAAACACCAAAAAGATCATGAGGAATGGGTGCCTGTCATTACTGTCACAATACATGTTGTTTATCTAAGCAGCAGTTATATGTCCTAATAATTCAATAATCTCGGTTTTACGCTTTAAACACCTTGGTTTTTAAAATATTCTTCAGTGCAGGTGCACACCACCAATACCAAATCCAGCCTCCCAGTGGAAACCGGTTGAGGAGCACCTAAGCTAAACTAAATTTAATTTGCAGCATCTGTGTTTGTCACATCATTAGAATAATTGTTCCCTCCTCAGCTGTTTCCCTGCTGTTTTCTATCAATTTCCTCTCCTCAAAACCAAATGATCTGTTCATTTCAGAGGTTCTTGTGGGGGTTTTTTGGTGGCAAATCTCAAGCCACTTCTCTCAAAATTAGCCCCTTACTAAGAACACAGAATGCTAATGACCATAATTAACCTAAAATGGAACTTAAATAATTATGGACCATGAGGATTGCTCATTCAGGAGAATGGTAAATTAATCTTCCATTTGAGCCTGATCAAGGTGTATTGTGTTTTTTTCCTGCTAACACTTAATCTTCATTTACTAACAACCTGTATGAGATGCATCTGAGCACTGTGCAGTCACAGTCACCTTGACACAACGCAAACAGGTCATAACCAGATGAATCGGGTGCTGCGGGTAGAGAGAATGAATAATGCTGTTAAAAAAAAAAAAAACACTGAACACTTGAATAATGACCGGTGTGTGTGTGTGTGTGTGTGTGTGTGTGTGTGTGTTTAAACTCAACTGCATGATCATGCTTTCTAGAGTAACTTGAGGTCAGTAATCAGTGTTTCATTGCTCTCTATAGTAAAAAATTTAAATCTGTTTTATCTCTTACTACATTCAGCGTCTCTAATATTCAGGGCCATTTGTGATTTGCTGCACCTTAGAACACATCCGACAGGAATGCCTCAGTATCATGAGTCATGTCAGCTTCTGTATAATAAACTGAGAAATTATACCACTGGATGTCAGCAAGAACACAATATTCTGGGGTAACTAACTTGGTTTATACAGTTTTTCTAGCATCACAGCAGCATTTCAAATCTCAAGGAGATACTTACACTTACCTTGATCCATATGTAAATACACAGATTATTGTACCAGGATTGTGTTCTTGAAATTGCAGAGGACACAGATATTGCACTTTAAATGATGATAAACACACCACATCACACATACATAACTTTATGCGCATCTCCTCTCCAGTTTTCCCATTAAGTGCCATTCATATGTTTATTTGTTTACTTTATCCTATCTGCTAATTGTTTTTAGCATTATTTTGATTGTTCCGTAACTATATAACTGTGCATAACTGACCTTGAAGGCATGGGAAGCAGTTTGTGTCCTCAATATCACTCCTTCCTGGTATTATCCAGGGAGGAAGGCATGATGGGTAAGGGATGCTGTGGTGGTGGTAACCCAGGTGGGGCCAATCTTCACTCTCAGCTAGATCCAATATAAGCCATTAGAGAGGTCTGGTCTGGTTTATTTGAGCGTCACAGTTAACAACCTTACACAGGGTGGGACGGAACAACAAATCTATGAGCACCACAAAGCAACAGGCTTCTTCATTCCTATCCTCTGGCACAAGAATGAGTAACCAAATTCACTGACTTGTTTCAGGAACATATTCAGTGTGTGTCAGTGTTACCTCAAACTGCACCACTTGATGTTGTTTTGGACATCAGGCTGGATGATGGTGATGTTTCACTGGACAACTGGGTGAGAGGGACTTGCTGAAAGGCTGAAGGGAAAGCAGAGGCTGAGTCAATGAAATCTCATCCGTCTATCTGCGTTCCTGGTTTCCTCTTTATCTCATCCTGCAAAGGAGGGAGTAGAGGGTGGATTTGTTTTTTATGGGGTTTACAGTAATGCTCAGAGGGTGAAATTATTCCTGGAGCCCCCGAGTTTAATTATTTCCTCTCGTATCAATACAGTCTACCGACGTAATTTCCGTGTTGATCTGATTAAAGAAATATTACATTCTGCCAGGGCACGGGCAAATTGACTTTGGTGGCAAGGTCTTGACAAGAACCAGACACGCAGCTTTATGCATCAGTAACGGCGTAACCATATTATCCATGCACTGCTTCCTTCAGTGAAAAGCAAGATGCAGGCCATTTCAAATGAAGACAAAAGAAGAAAGGAAGATAATTCTGCACGGAAGAGATGGTGTAGACGCGCAAGTGTACACCTCTGAGAATCCTCAAACCTTATGCCTTGTCATCAGGACCACGAAAACATCAGTAATAGTAAAAAGTATTGTGTGCTCAATAGCGTAAACCTTGCTTGTGTATATCTATTAAAAAACTTTTTTAAATGTTGTATTTTATTTAATTGGCCATGACAGCAACATAAAAAGTCAGATTCATAGTGATCTTTTTTTAGCCTGCACCTTTAGGTGCAATAAAGTTTACTCATTTATGTCAATCATTATAGGATAATATCCATGAGTTAAACTGGGAAAATTGAAAAAGCTTATGTAGAATGAGGTAGTTTGGATTACAGAGTTAAAAGACAATGAAATATACAGAAATCCAGATACTGATCATCAGTACAAATTTACACAAGTTTAGGAAGGATTATTCCTCTAACGTCAGCTAACAACTGGGTACCGTTGTAGTTAAAAAAAGAAGAGTCAAACAGAGTGCAGGAATGTGAGTCAGCAATCATGTAAAAGAAGGAGAGCAGGGGGAAGAGAGGGAAAAGAACACGGGGCATAAGGGTGCAGCCATGTGCTGGAGTGTACACCTGTACCCAGAACAGGTGTTTTCCGCCCCACTTGCAGGCCCCCTGATTAGGAACCGACACGCTTGCCTTACCCTGTCAAAGGCTAGCTTATCCCCCATCAGTGCAGCTTAGGCCCTGGGTAAAATGATGGTTAATTAGCCAGCAGAAAGCTACAGGCTGAACACTGATGTAGCTACCCATCCCCATCTTAACCTTCCACCCTCTGTCAGACAGTCAGACCTGTGTGTATTGTATATACACACACCAGTTAGAGAGCAGAACTAATTTGAAGGATGAGCAAACATCTTCAGAAAAGAGAAGATTATATAAATTACTGTTTTCTTCTCCTGAATTCAGGACACTCGAGAAGTTTCATTTAGTTTTATTACCTTCAACAGTTTGTTATTCAGAGTGCAATGAACAAATGCTGATATAGAATAGTGATGATGTAATAAAATAAAATCTTGCAGTGATGTTATTAGACTGTAGGGTATTTATAGAGCACACTGTATTGTACTTTATCGTTTATTATGTCCTTTTTCTGGCTAATCTGCACATACATAGGGAAGCAATCAAAGAGAGAGGGAGAAAGAGAGAAACTATAATCATGCACAGCTGGAAAAGCTGGGGGCCACGAGAGGCTGCATTACCCAGCACTAAACACTTTCACCTGCACAGCTACGCTACCCTACATTAAACACTTTCACCTGGACGGAGCCACGTTTTCTAGTTTTAATCATATTTCCACTAGGGAGCTGAAATACTGACAAAACGTGACTGTGTAGGTTTACAATGGCTGGATGAATGGCAGGTTAACGTAGTGTTGAGAAGCAATTTTAAAAACACCAGGTAAAGTATCTTTTAACCCAGAGCGATCCATTCATTAGATGATTTACATCACACAAGGCCTGGGGGAATCTAAAATATACATGGATACACCACTGGGATCATACACCTTCACAAACAACTTTAAAGCTTTCAAGATACACAGAGACAGAAACAGATATTATTTTGCACATCGAGAAGTAAATAGTAGTAGAATAATTAAATTTAAAAGTAACAGACAGATGCCAATAGGTGAATAAATAAATAAATAAAATGCAATAGTATTCAAAAGGAGGAGAAACTGTAAGTGTCAGACTAACAGGGGAATTTGGGTTTTGGCATGCATCACTCTCTGTGGACCTAGCAGTGCTCACAGTTCAGAGCGCCACTTCCTCCAGGCACACCATGCAATCCACAAAGGTGAAAAAAAATACACGTACACAAACCTATACACACACAAATCTCTACCATGCTTGTATGCATACACACACACTGCAGTACATACATGTGTTCCCTGAAGTCATAGGCACTGCTCATCAGCCTAATTAAAAGAACAATTAGGTTTGAGGCAATAAGAATTAAAAAAGGTTTATGAGTGTGTGTGTGTGTGTGTGTGTGTGTGCATCATATAGCATTGTAGTAAGACAAAAAGCTTGTTGCCAAAACATGAGGCACTCGTTTTATTTTTTCTGAAATCAAGGTTTACTCTCTAAAAAAATGAATGTAGGGCATTGGTTTGTATCATATCACTCAATGGTTACAAATCATCTCTATAGTCTCTGCCACTGTACAACAACATACGGTACATATGTCTTATTTCTCAAACTGAAATTTATGACATCACTTCTTAAAACATTTGTGTTAACCCATGCTGAAAAGATACCTATTTTTTTCATATAAACTCTGTAAAAATTGATGTTCTGTGCATGCAGGAAGTTCATCTGAGAGAAACGGTATTCCATCTGAGCTTATACCATACTGTAGTTGGTAGTTGCTGGCAGCACAAACAGGATTTTGCAGCCAGAATGCCAAGAAGCAGGGAAATATTAAACAAAGGAGTGGAGAGCAGACGCTGAAAAATACCTGCTGGCCCATTGCTGAGGCTCCATATGCCCAGCTCTACCCTGACTGCTGGCTGACCAGCCTGTATGCCCACTCTCTCAAAAGCCTAAACACACACAAATACTGTACACAGACAGACACACACATGCAGCACACGCTTCACTGGGGACAAGCCAGCAAGAGTAATCCTGGCCTACTTTTCCGCCCGGAGCGTACTGCAGCACCAACTACACACAACTACTACTAGCAGAGGGGAAGGAGGTGCAGTGGGGTGGATGAAGAATGAGGTAAGTTAAGAGCAAGGATGAAGGATGAAGGGGGATGCAGGAAATGGTGGAAAGACTGATGGAAAAGGCTGAATAAATTGGATTGGTAGTCCTGATTTTGGGAAGAGCAATTAAAGCAGATGATATAATGACTTGTACAAAACAAAAGGTGAAAAAATCAATATGTATGACAAGTTAAAACAAGATAGAAATGAGAGAAGATTTGGAGAAAATCTATGTATTCTAATAGAAACCGGTGCAACGATATGTCCTAAATCCTGCTGCATGCTGGGAAGGCCCAAACCACACCAGGAAATATGTTTACTCTCCTAAATGTTTTCTCCATGAACACATACCAGCTAGTTAATAATTGCAGTAAATACACAGATACAGTATATACTGTAGGTTTGTAAATAATTCTTACACTGTGACACTGATAATTTAGGCATAGTGGCTTCAGGGCTGCACTACACTGTAGTGTACTGTACACTTTATATATATATATATATATATAGGTTCAGACAACCCCCCTATGCCTTTTCTGCAACTAAATCTGGTGAAATTAACCCATATCAATTGTCCAATATATTTTTTATAGAGAAATGTTATATTGCCAGATATTTATATTTACATTTGGCATTCTTTGTCCATACAGTGAGGCAAGTCGCACAACAGTGCAGTTAATTATCCACATTATTCTTCAGTTCCTACAGTACAGAGGCAACTTAATGAGTCCTTGTGCTCTATGAATCACTCATACACCACTCTTAAACTAGACAGAGGTGCCTGATTACATTTTTGTCAGTGGGGAGCAAGAAAATGTTCTGGGCAATCCCAAGGCCTTTCTGTGTCGAGGAAAAAGGAAAAATATGGATTGCAGGAGAAGGGGGAGGGTATTTAAAGGGTCAGTTCAAATACACACACACTGCCTCCATACACACAGACACACACAGCCCTCCCATTGCTCTCATCACCCTCACTGATGAAAGGTGTGTCTCTGCTCATGGGTCGTTTGTCGCGGGCATCTCCATGGATGGCTCATTGGAGAGTGCAAGGACCCCTTCATCTTTCACAATGACAGGTCTCGGACACTGGGCCCCTATGACAGACGATCCATAATTCACCGGAGGGGGAGTGGAGCTAATGGCCTTGACTCCTGGCCTTGGTAATGATCACGTCCAGATTTCCAGTGTCACACGCTGATGTCAGACCACACCCACAAGGCAGGTTGTTGTCAATTTGTGAGGATCAGACAGAGGATAAGATCTCACACACTCTAGGCTTCTGTTTCTAAACTGTCTGTCCTTGCATCAGATATCAGCTGGTCATTGTCCACCTCGAGCATGAGGAGATTTTTAAATATTAGCAGACATTTCCTTGTGTGAAACAACAACGAATCAGACTAAGTATGAAGAATACTCTGCACTGACAGTGAGAAGGTCTTAAACTTTGAGGAGCTACAGAACTAAACTTGTCAGCAGTCTATATTTTAAAGGACCTGTGCACAGAAATTAGTGGTATCTATTGTTGAGGTTACAAATTGCAACTGAACACTGCTCCTTTTCCAAATGTGTACACACAAAATTCATGTTTCTGTTCATTGTCCTTATTACATGACATATTGATATAAAAGCTATTTATTAATATAGCACTTTTTTCTACCTAGTTAAAGATAATAATGTTAATTTTATTTGGCACAAAATCTCAAAAAGCGCTTGTCAGTGATGGAGAAGGATGTAGATTCTCAGAAGTCTTGTGCAGAAGCATTTATTGATACAGCTCAACTGAGTAAAACATAGTTGTCTATACGAGTGAACATTTGTACGGTTTGTCTACCCAAATAGATCTCTCACTTTGTCTCCAAGGGATTTCTCTATCTGGAGAAGAAGACGATCTGAAGTTAAGTTACGTTTTACCCAAAATGATTCAGACACAGCACAGGTTTAAAAAAAAAAAATTAACTAACATACAGCTAGGGTGGGATCAAACCACCAACCTTGTGGTTCATCAAACCCTCTTACCACCTTAGCTACTACCACACTTCATATCATAAGGAAGGAATATCTACACACACACTATGATAGTTATGCTACACTAGAAGATTTTTCATGGCAAGGACATCTTTTCAGCTGTTTTTCTTTCAACCAAGACAATCTTAATGCTGTCCCATTCTCATGTGTTTTCAGAAGTTGGCTGCAAAATAATCATCTCTATCTTTCTATTAGGATAGAATAGAATAGAATAGAATAGAATAGAATAGAATAGACTCTATTAATCCCTTTGGGAAGGTCTCTCAGGGAAATTCTGAAATTCTCTATGTCATAAGGTATTAGCAGGAATATAGCAAAATATAGCAGGAACCACCAAAATTATCTTTGCAAAAGGTGTCTCAAACAGACTTTGAGTGTTGAAAAGAAATTCAAACTTCATCATTCATGTACAATGCATGCTCTGCAAGCTGAAAAGATCTAATGATTGAACTGTATGAGTTTGACATTCCTTGTCTTCACATGTAACTTTATCCTTTAGAGCAATGGGCCTTCCCCACAACTTCTCATCACTCACCGAGAAGACGCTAACTATGATTAGTAGTAGTGCCATTGATTTTTACTGAGTAGTGAACACTTGCTCTAACACTCCATGCTCAACTAAAACATGTCAGAGATATTAAAGCACTGCCTCTTATTTTTTGAAAGGCCAGGTTTTACATTCAGTGAGAGAGATCAGGATCTATTAGGGGTGTTCATGATTGCACAGAATATGAGTGCTGACAGGAAAGTGAGGGCTCCCAGTGCCAGACAGCGTGGGATTTGGTCTCTCACAATTTAACTACAGAAATGAGTTCAGAGGAAATAATATCATATTGACCTCATGAAAAACTGAGCAGTTAAGTACTTTTGTCTCTTGGAAGCCCACTGAGACTCACCTCGTGTTATCAACCCACACGTGTTCAATCTCTAGAAATAATCATCCAATACTAATCACAGAACCACATATGCAAAGGATGTAATTATAATTTTTTTCCTTTTTCTTCTATTGTAAATGCTTTAGGGGTCTAACACAATAACCCTTCACATGCCTCATTTAGAATTGAAAGTGAGACAGAAGGACACTATAAAAAGATGAAAAAAAGAAGGGTAGGGAGGGGTTTTAGGGGGCATGAAAAACTCAACCCTTGCTTATGAATATGCATATTCATATTTGGACCCTGGTCGGTGTGAAAGACAATGGGGGACTCTAAAGTTTGCTGGCCCCTCTGAGTGTATTCAGCCCCGTTCAATACAAAGACACAAATTTTCCGCTGAGGCCTAGTCAGGGATGGCATGGAGGGACACTCAAGCACCCCTGAGCGTCCTTGAATCAGGCAGACAGGAAGTCGTCTTGCAAGAACTGCTGTCCCTATGGCGATTCCCATGAATTCCCACAATTCCACTGGCCCGTTGGTTGGTTACTTATTCAGCAAACCACTACCGTGCTCCCCTTGAACCCAGTCATAAAGGGACAAGAGGGAGGCAAAGAGTGAGACAGACAGAGATGAAAAAAATTATATTTCATTCACCATCACAACATGACCTAGATAACAGTAGATTGCCCTTTTTAGTCAGGACAAAATTGCCTTTGTGTCTGAAGTTACAAGAGCGAAAGAGAAACAAAAAGCCAAACGAAAAGGTTAATCCGTTACAAGAGAGATCAGAGCTTGGCTTCTTTAAGGAACAGAGGAAAATCTATCTCTTTTCTCTTTCCCTCCTTTCTCTTTTATGTCTGGCCATAAAGAGCGGGTTTTATGTACACTCGAATGGCTGAGGCTCACAGAACATGCATGTGAATGAGGGGGAACCACAGGGGACCAATATATCTTCACAAACATATATGCACATATAGCAAGAGGAAGGGAGAAAGAGGAAAAGACATAAAGAGAGACAAGAAGGTAAGCAAGATGGCAAAGGTGAAAAGATGGAAAAGAAAGGGATGAAAGAAGATGCAAAGAGGAAGAGGCAGAGGGAGAGACAGTGTGCAGTAAAAAAAAATGAAAGAAACGCAGTCTGCTGCTTTAATCACAAAATCAGAGCTGAAGGAGCAAGGCAGGCATGCAGTCTTCATAACGGATCCCATCTGAGAATGCCATTACAGGCGTGGCTCCGGTTGCAGCTAACGCTACCGGGCTTACAGCACTGAAGCGTTCCATTTCAACCATGACCTGCCTTTCATACCTGCTGAAAAACTGGGCCTGCTTAATATCTGAGCATTTATTTCCAGGCTGCAATACTGCTGCACTGCAAATAAAACTGTTGTCTGAAAACATACTAAATCTTTTGTTCAACTTTCATTCAAAAAAACTGACAAACTGAAGAACACGTTACGTTGCCAGCAGCCTTACATCCACTTCACACCAAGAAAAATCATGCAAAACACATACTATTATTGAGACTACCAACAGTTTCTCTTTAACTTTTGTTGTGGCGCGTGGCTTATGTAAAATATATCTTAAAAAAAGATGATACAATATTGTGAAATAAGTTTGAATTTCACTATAAGTACCATCCATGAGTTGGGAACATTCTGCAAAAAACTGCTTTTATACTACAAAAAGAGTATCCCCATCACATATTTATAGCACAGGTCTGTTGAGCACACGCCAACTTACCTGCAGGACTGTGGAATGAACTGATGGATGGAGGGAGAAGGAAGGTGGTATGGAAAGAGGGCAAGGAAGCAAGAGATGCTAGAGGGAAGCAGGAGTCTGGAGTTAAATATTAATCCGTGGTGATTCATCTGCTGTGGAAGCCTCCAGGCTCCTTCTGCACACCGCCAGCTGTTGGCCCCTGTCTCCTGGCCATGGACCTGGATGTGAAAGGCTGGGATGCTGCCCAGAGTGCCCAGCCATGAGCTTCCTTGGCTAAAGGAAAAGCAACATGGGCCAGGACAGGTGGTAGACCTGGCCAGCATGACAGTGTGTGTGTGTGTGTGTGTGTGTGTGTGTGTGTGTGTGTGACATGGGGTATTACATGTACTGTATAACAGACAAGATTGAGTGTCTATCAGTGTAACAATGACATTTAAGGTATGGAGACGCTACAGAAAAGTGAGATGGGATGGATGGGGGAGTAGAAGCAAGGACTTCAATTCAGTGTAGCTTATACAACAGAAGTGGAAAAAATGGGCATTTCACACAAGCAGAGACTAAAGAGTAGAAAGATGGTGCCTTGCAAACTGACAAACAGTACTATAACATGTAATTCATACAGTCACAGTGATTAACACGCTCATCCGCTGTACCTTGAGCATCAGTCTTGTTCAAACATGTGACTTGGCATGTCAGAGAGAGAGAGGCAGACACTCACAGCTGCTGCTTTGGATTTTGCTCAAAAGCTAATGTACCTTAGGTGATTCCACTGCACCATGGAAGCCAATCTCACCACTGAAAGAATATAAGCAAAGGCACAATGAAATAAGAAGGGTGTCTCAGGTGCCAACAAAGAGGTACAGATACATTCTGTATGCCAAATATTGTGAACATGTCAATGTTTCCTCAACGCCTACTTCACACTTTGGACAACAGCTCGGGTCACTGGAATTAAATGTATGAGACATTGGGCTAGTGTTTCAATACAACTGTGCTCTTACATGAACTATACCTCTGGTCAAGTCAAGCTCCAAAATGAAAAGCTTGAAAATCAGAATTATAAATGTAAGTATACAGGGTACAATCACAATGGAGAGAGATTATGCAATTGCAATAGTTTTCCCACAATACCAGAGATCAGGAGAGTGCAATCAGGTCTTCATAAATTGCCAGGTTTACAGTAAGTTACAGCAGAAGGAGAGACCAGAAGGAGGCTGATGGTTTGCAATGAAGACACCCAGGGTAGACTGTAAGTACAAAGAAACACGAATCAAAAGAAGGTGTTTCTTGCTGTTTCTCGGCAGGTGTCCCCAGAGCTCGCTGAGCTTTGCCTCAAACTACACTGTTTGCCTTGTTTCAGTGCTCGCTTTAAACCAGAGAAAAAAGAAGAGGGATGTGTTAGCGCCAAAATGAAAAAGAGAAATCTTCCTGAACTGCTAGAGGACACCATAAAATCTGAAGGAGTCTTCTTAGTTTTCCCCCCATTCCACTGTTTTCTCCCCTACAAAGAGTTTAACTCCGGGGATGACTCATTTCTCCATCTGAGAGAGGTAAAAATAGCTTTACAAAATACTGTAACTGCCAACATGAAAGTGAAACTCTAAGGAGTATGAGTCAACATTCACAACCTTTATCTAAAGAACACATTTCTGAAGAACGAGCAATATGTGTCATAAATTTTAAACAGGGTTAGGGTAGCTTTTCGGAATTACTTCTGTAAGGTCCTCAGCCCAAATTGTACTCATTTTGATATTTCTTAATGGGGAAAAAGTTCTTATTGTGCAGGTTTTCCTGCAGTTGCTTTGCAACAGCTTGTTAGCACTCGCTGAATTCCTCACTGAAACAAAGGAACACTGCTGAGCCCATTAACACACTCCATCCTCCGTGTCCATATCTGACATCACACAGCTTCTTTATGAATACATTACATATTCAAAACCCCTCGTTCTCAATTTGTGTTCATATGTGATGCCCACCCACTCTAACAGTACCTTTCCACTGGGCAAAGACTGCAGGAGAGAAGGGTTACTAGAGCGTCTTTGGGAACGAGAGAAAAAATTTGAGAGGAGAAGAAAGAGAAAACGCTGGGTCATGAATTATAGAGCAGATCACTTTCGTCTGGGTCCAGGGAGAGAGGGAGAGACCACAAGAGAGATAGATTCACCCCCTATTCTTCCATGCCCTGTCTGGTACGTGGGAAGCCACCGGGGAGAACGATTTATGGCCAATTGAAACAGCAGCAACATCTCTCGGAAGGCAATGAGTGGATCCATAGCAACGATCCTAGCGGGGCATATTAATCCCCTGCTTTATGTAGTGCTAAGTGTACAATAGTAATCAGGATTGGAGCAGGCCCCACTGATCATTAAGGGAAAAGGCTATATAAAGAATTCATAATGGGATTAGCCCACGGCGAATGGAGAAAGAGAGAGACAAGAGAGTGTGGGGGTAGATGTCTGGAGGATGAGGACAGAGAGAAATGGGCAGAGAGAGGGAGGGAGGATGCAGGGAGGTAGGAGTGCCACGATGCTTGAATTAAATCACCCATCAAATTGCATGGAGGAATTTTAATTTACAGGTTAATGTCGTATTGTGTGACTAATCACAGCCAACCATTCCGATGAAACAGTAGAAAACCAGGGAAATCAAAGGCTGCTGAAGCAAATTGGAACTGCTGTGCTCAGTCATTCCTGATGAAATACACTATCTTGTGTAAGAAATAATGTTCTGACGTTCACAGGAGATCTTAGCAATCCACTTAAAGCCTAACAGTGCAGGCCTGAAAACCACAAGGTTACTGTTGTAGTGGTTGCAACTGAAAGATCATCAACAGAAGAGATTCATCTTTCTCTTATTTTGTACTAATTGGTCCACCACTCCAACAGCAGTGGACAGGTCCCTCACACTAAAAGTCAAAACTGTTCTTCCGGAAACATATGCGTGAGGTCACAGGTCAATGTTGAGGAAAGGCCCTTATGTCTGTAATCAATCTAGAAATACGTTTTTCTTATGCCAGAAATTTTATTTGAGTGACTTACTCTTTTTAGTCAAATTAAAGAAATAAAAACTGCCATTACCAAAACCTTGCTTTTCCAAACACTCAGTACCACTGTGCAACATTAACCTCCGGTACAACAGAATGTAAAACTAGGGCCTCACTTTTAAAAAGGTTTTCCTTTCATATATGTTGTTTTATCCAGTAGTGAAAAGTAGATGTGGAGGTAGTCAGGGCACGTTCAACAGGAAGCACACCCTAGGGCAGACCCAGAACCTGCTGAAGGGGCTGACATATTCTAGCCAGTGTGGGAACGCCTCAGGATCCCCCAGGAGCAGCTGGACATGTCTGGAAAATGGAGGTCTGAGCTGTTGTGCTTAGAGTGCTGCCACCGCAAAACCGAAGCAGGTTAACACAGAAAAATGTGGAGATTTACTGGTGATGTTAGCAAACCTTTAAACTGAACAACACGTTTATTATAAACCTCAAGGTGGTTTATAATAAAGATTAGAACAGTCCATGAATAATGCACCAATTATATCTGAATAAGTTTCATAGTGCAAGGACCGTTTCACCTTGTCCATAATGTGCGCAAGCTGCTTTCTCCAGTGTCAGTTATTCTAAGAAATGAGGCATGATTTAAAAAATTCAGATTACATTAATGATTAACTCCAGTGTTTTTTTATATATAAGATGCCACAGATGTATGTTCCACCTACGTACTTTACCCAGAAATATACAGAAACACCAAATGATCTTGGAAGCATCCGCCCAAAGTAGGTCAACGCAAAATACACCTTTCTAGTCCACTTCTAAATACAAAACAGTTGAACTGCCCTCCAGTCTCTGACTACTTTAGGTGTGGCTCACTTCACTTGCACTAAAACTGAGCAGTCTTATGCAAAAAGCACCCTGACCCCCGATTCTCAGGCCACCTGTAGTCACAAAGAAAGTTTAGCTGAAGCCTTTCCAGTCCTAATTCTATATCTAGGGCCTTGGCTCAGCTCACTTTGGGTAGTTCCTTCATCACTGCAGCAGACCGGGGGGAGGACTTTATTACAGCCACAGCTCGTTAGCTTGAGTGGTCTTAATGAAGCAGCGTGGCGATCAGACAGAAATCATGCTGCCGAGGCCCTGCGTCATTACACCAGCCTTTAATTACGTTGATATATGGCTGGAGCAGACCTTGATGCCGCGGAACTCCACCAAGTCTTACCGGACTTCAGCCACTCGCACTCTAACATACACATAAGCAGATTTCTTCCATATAGTGAACTATTACCTTGCAAAATCATGCTTATTGTAGATTTGACTGTCACAAAAGTATTCTAAATTTGTACAAAATGTCACTCTTGTTAGGGTGAAACCACATGTGAAACAGCATTTAGACAATTATCTTATGTTAAAACTCTCCACTGAGTGTGGACGGGGTTTTCAATCCCTGCATGCTACTGCACACAGCAGGTGGGGGAGAAAAAAATTATCTGCTTGGACTGCACTGTAATTCATTTGATCAGGTTTCTTAAAAGCTCTATTACTGGTACTTTAAACACAAATGCATGTCTCATGCCCAGTGTGTGATTTCGTTGTGCCAAGCTTCTACAAACTACAATGTGATAATTGGCCAAAAGGTTTTAAGTGACATAACAGCTGCATTGGTTGTTTGTTCATGTATTTATTTTTTTTCTAGATAAACACTTGAAAAGAAGTGACATATCTGCAGGGGTGAAGTACTGCTGTCTGCGTCCCCTGCTGCTGATCAGTGAGACACTTTTCTTTCATTGGACTCAGAGTTATGATAGCTATATTATGTCATGCCTCTCTACCTCCTTCATTATTCAAAATGAACAGAAATCCAGTTATATAATATGAGGGCAGAAGTTCTTATGAGATTTGGAAAGCTCAGCACTAGACATCTCCACTCTGTGTTAATTGGTTTTGCTTCTGAAAGGCCATCATTTTCTTTCAGGCCCATTAACCATAATGCTCCAGAGTCCGGGATTAGTTCGCACTCAGTAAGACTGCTGTGTTGTCGTTAAATTCAATTTAACGGGGCACCCACCAGTGCTAATTACAGCTAACCCCGTTTACTGCTCCATGTTAGTTTGGTCACTATCCATGTGAGAAGTTGTCAGTTTTACTGTGTGTCACTCACCGTTTCTTTTGTTTTGGTTTGTTATTTTTGTCAGATGTTGTAGAAGGTTTACCCACCTAGATATTTCTTAATTGCATCATTCTAAAATACCTTTATGAGAATCTATTAACAATACTGAACGATTGCCACATAGTGGGAATACACATCTGCACCCAGAAACCTTAAACTAGTTATATAACTGCAGCCGTCAAAAGGACCATTGAAAATTAAAATACAGAATCTCTACAACTCTCATTTTGAGTGGCATAATGTTGACTGGCTTTTACTGCAGGGCTATATCCAACCATTCCTTTCTTGTCATCCTTCAAAAGCACAAGAGGAACAAGGAGAGAGTTAAAAGACACAATGAAATTGTATAAACTGCAATGCATACATTGTTTCTTTTAGAGTCACTACAGCCTCAAATCCAGATCCCCTTGGTTTAGTTTGTGTTTAGGTAAATAACTAAGGAATACTAGCAGCACACCTGATGTTTTGTGCCTTAAAAGACTCTAATATTAACTCTCCTTCCCATTTGGCCAGTTGGATATACTTAAGAAACATTTGCACAGGATGCAGGTAAAAGATTCATTATTAACCTTCAGGAATGGGCAGGGAAAGGCCTTTCTAACGGCTTTTACCTAACTACAACCCTAAAAGCCTCCCTAGAAAAATACCTGCATTACAGAACCATGCTGTGGAGAAAGCATATTCACTATAGAAGCACTCCCAGCACCTGAATAAAAGATGAAATATTGAACATAGACTGTGGGGTTTTAAGTTTATTATTTAGGCCAAGATGGTCTAATTGCACTAATGCAATGGAGTTGATTTTTTTTCTAAGCAAGGCAGACTCTGCTAGTTTCCAGACCTCTACTTAAACACAGAATTGTGAAGGGACCACTTTACAGTGCACCCATATTTTCAGCAGGGATGGAGGAAGGTTGGTACTGTACAGTCAAGGTAGAGACATTAATTACTTTTTAATTTGTAAGGAGACTCTTCAATTTTTCAGGCCCAGGGCTCTTTACCTGAGGCTAAGAATGGTGAGTAAGGAAGGAAGGTCTAAATCTAAATGTAGAAGTTTTTCACGCTGTCTTTATTATTAATGAGTAAAGCACTGCCATCAAAACCAAATAGACCCAGAGGAACATTTCAGAGTAAGGGGTATATCCTGACATTAAATGAAGGGAAATTTATTTATTTTATTTTTTTGACATTTAATATGTCAGGAATTATTTCACAGGTTTTGCACAAACAGCCTAAGCACTACCTAGGGAAAGTATCTGGACTAGTTAGTATCTAAAGTTGCTAATGCTAATCTCTCCTAAGAAAGACTGCTTCCACAAGGTCTCCATGTTCCTACCTGGGAGGTAAATACGGTTAATTTGAACACAACTTCAACAGCAGATTACTCAGTCTGTTTTGTCTTTCCCAGAAGGAGGGCTGCCAACCCCAGACCCTGGCATCACCTCTTACAGTCTTTCCTCCACCTCCTCATCTGTCTGACATTTCCCAGTGATGAAAATATCTCCCCTCTCCTAGCAGGAGTCACCCTCTATCCCCTCTCCAGCGGCCTGCCACACTGTGCTGAGAACCACACAATCACTCTGCACCAGGGCCTATGAAATCCCAGGACGCCGCAGCCCTATGAAATCCAATAGAATGGATTTTATCCCCTGAAGATACAGTACAAATCATCATTGGTTTTATCTCAGCTGGGGATGTCAATTTATCTAAATGAGCTTAGTCCCTCTAGCTGCCTGTCAGAGTTATTTCTCCCCCTCCAACTCAGGCCCCACCCTGACACCCTCCCTTCCTTTTTCTTTTTTTCCTCTTTCCTCCCATCTCTCTGCACTCCTCGTCTTTCCTGCACCCTGTTTCAGAATTTTAGATCCAGTCGATGTTGCTGTCCTTTGTTCTCTTAAGAGGAAAGGGACAGCAGAGGACGGGGCAAGTAATGGGATTGGTACCCTGAACTGGGCACCAGTTTTGTTAGAAGCCTGCCTTACTGGCCCAAAGACAAGTAAGTGTGTGTGTATGTGTGTGTATGTGTGTGTCTGTTCGCTGTTCCTGTTCTGAGCCTCCTTTAGTGTGCAGTGGAATGTACTTAATCTGCCAGCCATCATAATGCAAATGAATCTCCCTGGTCCCAGCTGGGAGTGTTGCGTGTGTGTGTGTGTGTGTGTGTGTGTGTGTGTGTGTGTGTGTATTCACACAGAGGATGCTGGAAAGCTCTGGAGGGGGCATCAAAGAGTGGGCAAAGGCTTCTGTCACACTAACACAATGGCTCAGGACCAGGTCCAGTTACACAGACAAACACACACACAAAGGTCCATTGGAACAGCCTGAGATATGACACCATGCAGGTGAAGTCAGGAATGGACAGTGACCCTCTATTTCCACCTCCTCTCTAAAAGCCTCTGCAAAAGTACTGAATGCATTTTCACAAAATCTCTGTGAAAGTCAAGTCAAAATTCCATCTAAGTAAAAATCTTTTCTGTATTTATCTTCTTCAATTTTCCATTCTGGCTTTTGTTTCTCCTCAATTTTCCTTGTTTTGCATCCTCCTCAGGTTTTAAAAGTTATACTATAGAACTTAACGACAACATAAATTACCTTTAAACATTACTACAGTTTTTGAATATGCCACGTCCTGGTCGTCCTAACTTTTGTGAACTTTAAATGTATATACTCATGCTTTCCTCACCATGAAAACATAGAAGAGCTTGAATTTTATGAGGAAACTGAAATAACCAGTGTTTAGGTAGTTGTGCTCCCTCCTGGATCCTGGTACAAAAAGGTGTATGAATAACACGCACATTTTTTGTGTCATTTCACGCCACTTGATTTTCCAGTCATTTGCACTAACATGCCCTTGCAGCAGGAGAAGGAAATGGTTTTCCTTGTAAATTGTGTTTAATGATATTAATGCATGTGTTCTAAGACAACCATGATCTTACATTGTCCTCTTTCATCACCTGATCTTAACTCTCTCCAAACCCTCACTTAAAATGTAGTGTTGAAGGAATCCACAGATTTGACATGGAGAGAGCAACAATGCTAGCAGTTTCGGACACTTTAAAAGACCTTCACACCACCACCAATTGAGTCACTCAATGCATCCATATTCTGTAAATTGTGGCATATGCATATATTACCAAACTGTATAAACCCTCCTATCAATAAAACCTTTAAGGTGCCCTTAAAGGATTCATCTCACTAAAGACTTTGGATAATACTTTTCTTTTTCAGCAGAAATCCTGTTTTCTTCCTCTCTTAACTCCACCTTGTTTTTCTCCTTCATCTCAGCCCCCCTTATCATCCATTCTTAACATCAAGGTCAAGGTAGATTTTATTGTCCCAAAGGGAAATTACTTTTGTAGCGAAGATATATAGGAAACACTGTCTCTACATAGCAACTAGAAATATATCCTTGTGGATACAAGCTAAAGTCAATACACAGGACAAAGAAAATATACACACTGGCTCTTTTCAGACAGAGATGTGCATCCAGTCGAAACCACTGAGTAAATTACACTGGGAGGAAGATTGACGGCGTGGTTATTCCTTTAGCCTTGCCCTGCTGTTGAGGTTAAATTTCATGCTCTTTAAAATGTTGCACTCACTGTGTTAATACAGTGTTGTAGATGAATACGGACAACATCAGGAAATTAGCCTAACCTGCAATAGCAGCTAAAAGTTCTAAGTGGAATTGCACACTTTACCATGATTCATATCAATTTATTATTACTCTGTTAATTACCAGTTTCAGCATTTGTTTTTAACTGTTGACAGGAACATGGGTTCACTATTTCACAACTTTTAAAAACAAAGTAACAGTAATGCTTTCCTCTGCACCCTCATTTCAGCACTTCAGTCTGTCAAAGGTACAACCATGTGGCCAAACCTATTAATAGCATGATAGTTAATTAGATTTAAAGATTAATTAACAGCTTATCTAATCCATCAAAGGGCTAAAGATAACTATCTAATTAACAATATGAGTGAAGAACAGCAACAAAGTTTGTCAAACAAAGAACTCTGTCTACAGATATCAGCGTTATCTCCAACTATCGCTCCATCTATTGTTCTCTCACATCCTTCTCTTTCACACTCATTCGTCCCTTCTCTCCCTCACACACAATCTGCCTCCCCCTCTGCCCTGATGTTTATTGATTGCCAAAGTTCATACAAGAGCATCACTTAATGTGCTTGCTTTCATGTCCTGCCTTTGTTGCGAGGACTGCAGTGCACAATATTGCAAATTGATCCGTCTACGCCACCCTTTGTCAGGGTTTGTGAAGTGAACTGCTATTACATTATCCCACACTGAAATTTGTGCTCCCCTCCCCTCTGATGTGTCTTTCACTCATTCTGTCTCTTTCTTGTCATTCTGACGATGGCATTGGCATAGCTAAACACTAGTTTGAGAGCAGATTAGCAGAGCCACACGCCTGACTGACTGCCCTGATGAGCTCCTTGAGGTTTGATGATGTAGCCAATAAACGGACACTTTTGATTATCTGACCTCTGACCTCTTCTGTAACAACAGCAACCACCCCTCCCCGCTCAACCCCTCGCCCTTCTACTTCCTCCTCGTCATCCCCTTCACGCCTCCCTCTCTCCATTGTCCTTCCTAGGTGATGACTTGAAAATGAGGTCATGCTTGTTTGAACACAAACAAGGACATGCATCCTCAAGGACGGACCATCCTTGAAAGGATTCAGTGCACAATTTTATCCCCTCTGGGAGCTACAAAATGTAGAAGGAATTATTTTATTTTAATATCACTGATTATATGACACACCATCTTTGAAATATTAAAAAGGAGGAGTGGGTAACTCTTAGTGGCACTGATGGGAAACTTCACATTTTAAAAAGTTTTTAAAAAAGTTATTAGTGAGAGCTCTGAGAAAACTCTCCGAGTAAACTCTGGCACTTCAAACTTATGATGATCTGTCCCTTTAAGCATTGGAAGTAAATGGTCTCAAAGACACAAGACGAGCATCTAATAATAAGTTTTCTTTCACTTTGCTACTGCCCTGGACAACTTGGCAGAAATCTGGAACAAAGGCGAAACACAGGCACTCTTTGACGTGCCTGCGGTCTGACTTCTGCATCCTCCTGAGCCAATAAACAGTCTGCATCCCTGACAATGTAATTGCCTGGTAGAGTAAACTCCCCAGCTTAAGGGAGTGCGCCTGTAATTAAGATTTTGATGCCCAGGACCACCACCCCTTAAAACACACACACGCATTCCACTTCCTCCCAAAGCTCCTGTTGTCATGGAGAGAAGATGTCAGGGGAAGAGGCTGCAAATGTTTGCAGTAATGGCAGCAAGGGATGGGTGTGGGGATTTTGCAGGAGTAGAGTCAGTGCAGGGGGTTGTCTGAGAAGAGGGCGATAAGGGGATGGGGGACTGCGGCACAATCATCTTGATTTCTTGTGCTGAACGATTACATGCCATGCTAATTGCTAGCAGAGGGATCTTTAATAAATATTTCATTCGGTGCAGCATCATTACTGCCTAATGTCGTTATTAATCTCCGCCAGTAATTTCCACTCAGGAGAAGTGTCTTTGTTAGGGGGAGAGCAATGTTTTCCCCCCACAAGGAGAGAAAGAGAGAGAGAGAGAGTGTGGTAAAGATGGGGAGAGAAGTAGTAGTAGGGAGTGATGGTGAAGAAGTGCCATTACGTTAAAGTTGGAGAGGAGAGGAGAGGAGAGGAGAGGAGAGGAGAGGAGAGGAGAGGAGAGGAGAGGAGAGGAGGAATGAACCATGCAGAAGAACAGAAGGAAAGACCAATAAAGAGAAACTAAGTGGGAATGAGAGGGAAGAGAGAAGGGGCAAGTTAACTGAACAGCAGCGGAAGGATAATGTAGGCTAGAATGGCTGCAAATAATGTTATAGACACATGTCATTTCCTGAGAGGCCTCTCCATCAGTGAGATCATAGCTACTAATTTGATTTTTACATGAGAAAGGGTTGTACAGCTGCCTCTGTAGAAAAAGATTTACTTAGGGCAAATGGCTTGAGCTGTCAGTCACACTGTCAGATAGATGGAACAATCAAAAGTCAATATACTTACAGAAATCTTTCTTTTAATCATGCTCTAGACTTTCTTTACTTTTGTTTTTCTTCTCAACATAAAATGAAGTAAAAATGAGACATACCAAGCATAAACTATGACAGCAATGATGACTCAGAAGACAATTAAAAGAGCACCACCAACAAATGTCATTTCATTAATATAAAAGGTGAGAAATCAAACTTTTCCCCTCACATCTACATTTGACTCACAAAGAAAGCACCGACAACAAACCCTGTACCATGTGCAGACCAGCAGAAAACTTGCATGGGTCCAGAGCATGATGTTGTGGAAGCCATCTCTTTCTTCATGCACTTTAAGACATTAAGAAGGCGTGAAAATGGCAGCAAGCTAAGCCTTGGGCAAATAGCAAATAGTATTAGCCACTGAGCAGACATTGCATTTTGCTCATTCTAATATCTATCTGTGCCTGCGGCTATGCTAGCTAACTGCTATCAGACAGGCTTATTCACAGACATTCTCCACAGCTCCAGTACGTTTTAGAGCAAAATTCAATCTTTGGTAATAAGTGAATTCAAGATAGAGCATAAGCACAAACTAAAAAGCAAATCCAAATCCATGTTGGTTTTATCTAACACTGTATTTCATGGCCACATTCCAAACTTTTATGAGAATAGGTTATGAATGATTACCAGAAAAATGATTATATGCTTTGCATGATGTTTCAATAACATATCCATCACATATGGCCATGGATGATGACAGTGGGGATGGAATGGGACAGAGTGATGGCTTGAAAGAATGAGAGGGAATGATTTATTGACTTACAATAAAGAAGAAAAAAAAAGCTTCAGTTAAGTCATCTATCCACCCAGTATGCACTCTTTCCTTCTATCTTTTTTCTCTCCCACACATACTCACACACACGCGCATGAGGGCCAGACAAACGATGGTACTGCCCCCAAAGAAAATAGAGTTGTGTGTACCATCCAATTATCTGTCAGGGGTGAATAATGGCCCCAATAATATATTCACATTGCCGTTGCCGATCAATTTTTAATCAAGCTGAGAAATATGGAGGAAGTGAAGCTAAAATGACCCACCAGGAACTCTCCCATAATGCCTGAGCTGAGGAGCCCCTAATTTTGCACCAATCAAATTACCTATTCCCTAGGAATAGCCGCACTTCGCCGGCCCCCCACCGACCCATCGTCATCCCAATGAGCAATAATGGAACCTCCCAGTGTGGGGTAGACAAGTGTGTTCATTTATAAGGGTGGAGGTCAGGGGTGTAGTGACCTTATTAAAGAATGTTTACTCATAAGAAAGTGATTAGCTATTACTAGCACAACAACATGTGAATATGACACAGCTTGAGTAAATAGAACAACATACTTTTGGCTGCCATTGACACATTGTAATGTCCTTTATGATTCCCATTTTACCTGCACTTAAATCTTGGGCAGTGCAACAGGCCATAAATATAGCTGTATAATCACCTTCACTAAATTAGCACTGCATACCAAAAGGAAAGACAGTTTTCAGATGCCTACTGCTGCTAAAGATAAATAATCATGTCTAAATTATTTTACAGACCTCACTGAGAACTGTAATTATGTAATGATTCCTATCACTGGTTTCAGGTAATGCTAATACTGCAATGTTTTATTTCTAAATAAGTCCTTAAATGCTTTCAATGATGCAGATACTACATTTGATACAATTTATAATTCTGTTTCTAATAATGAATGTCAAAAACAGCCTATGGTGAATATCATAATAAACTATGTTTTATAATGACGTCAGGTATCATATATGGTTATACATTTTTTTTTTCAATCAGTTCTCCTGATACATTTTGTACTAACATGTAGCATGTGTCATTGATGAGTAATGTAAATATCTTGGCTAAAATGAAAACTCCTTATTTACATCAAATGGAACATGAAGCATGCTTAATGTAAACCAGCCCACCGAACACAATAGTCCACTGTTACATCATATGCATGCATAAATCAAGACATGCATTTCATGTGTTTCTGTACAAACAGTCTCTTTTTAAATTAATTACATGGAAACTAACCCGCATTTGCTCCTGCACATAATTCATCTGTGTGCGTCAACAAACATACAAAAACCCATATACACACAAACAACTTTTTGTCTGTACACTGTGTGAGTAATCTCGGCCCTATAAAGCTGACCCCAGTGCACCTGAGACAGGTCACGTACCTCTAAGCAGCGATGGGGCAATCTGCAATGAAAGCTTTCCCATTTGTAATAAACTGCAGCCTCTCAGAAGAGCAATCCTTGGGAGAATCCAGCAAACTCTCTCCTTGCTATAACAACAGCGTCTGTAAAACAAATGAGCAGGGAGGTAATTGGAGACAAACAAAAATTACATTTCCAATAAAGGTTTTTGTCTCTTTGGTCTCCCAGAAGCCCCTAGCTCTCCTCAACTGTTTAACAGCCTTAATATACCCTCTCATCAGCCTTCCTGTTGAGAAGCCACCTGAGAGGGGTTATCTGAGCACAAACAGAGCTCATCTAATGTGAGCAGGTTGAGGGTTTAGGGGCTGAAGTGTTTTAGGCAATTAAATGGGGAAAAGTAATGGTGGCATAGATAAAATAGAGCAATTACAGAAATGATTAACAGCCTACGTGACCCATACTTGAAGGCTGTCATGTAGCAAAAGCACTAGAGGCACACATGAGAGGATGTCTAAAGCAAAAAAAAACACACTTGCATGCACTGAATTATCTGACTTGACACAGCATTCATGTATGTAATTGTTTTAATATTGCAAATTGAAACATACAGCTAGTGTAATCATCACCCAACAGTCCCCACCATTTTGTAGCAACAATAATAGAGAATAATGTAGACCTGTAAAAAGGGTATTGAACTGTCAAGATCTAATTTGGCAAGCGGAATGTGTTTCAAGTTAACAACAAATATAAGACTACATGAAGTGTATTTAAAACTTGTCATAAGTACAGAGGAGGAGATCACTAGGAGTTTCTGGCAACAACAGATGGTGGATGGAATAAAAGTCTGCTGGGAAAAAATGAAATATACAAAGCTTAGAAACACATAGAAAGACAAAAGTAGTCATTAAATCAGCATAAGTGAGGGCCATAAAGGTTTTGCAATGCCAGTTAGCAGTATTAGTAAAATCTGAAAGTGTGTATGGTGCTCATATTGCTGCCAGATTGTTTACAGACATTGTTTTTCCTACCTGTTAATTACATGTAGATGAATGGTTTGCATGATTTCTCAGACCTTCTCTTGATGTGGTAAAATAACAAGGGCACTTGGATCTTCTTTTGTAGGTCCAAAGTGCCAATTCAGTATGGTATTGTTATTTTATGTCCAACCTGCTTGACTCAAATCTATTTCCAAAACCGAGAATAGCACCAAATTCTGACATTCTTGTAGTTACAAGCTGTTGTTTTTTGCATTTGTAATTGATAAATGATTATTATCAAGACAGGGTAATTATGTTTATATTGATTGACTAAATGTTTATACTGATTGACTTATCAGTGAATAACAATATCCCAGCACATTTGAGGGGAAGTTGCCAAACAATGACAAATTATTATATATATATATATATATATATATATATATATTGTATATTTTCTGGCAACAACTCTATGTGTTCATAGGGGTGGGGATTCATCACGATGGTAGCTCTTGTGTGTGTTTTTAAATGTGAATTTCTGCCAAAACGCCATTGTAAACCAAACGGCCATTGAAAACAGCTTGCAGTGTCAGGGGGACTCCTGGGGGAAAGTCCATTACATTACAGGTAACACCCACTATCCCTAACCTTCTTTCTTGGCCTATTATATCTGTATCGATCCCATGGTTGCATGGCGTTGGGTAATACGATCACGTTCTATTAAAGGTACACATAACATATTGTTGTATGTCCGGCAATATGTCCATATGTTTACATAACCATAATCATGTGTTGTCAACCCCATCGAACAGGCAAGAAGCTAGGTAGCAGAGCAGCAGACCGAATCCAGTCAAAATATAACAATCGCATTTTTAATAGCGACTTGCTCCTATGTCCGACAACAGAGCGATAAATAAATGAGAAAATCTTCATTGAGGATTAGGCTACATTTTACAGTATATGTGTGCAGTTTAGTGGATGGAGACGAGCAAATACACTGTCATAGAATTTATTTTTACATGAAGTCTGTGGTCCAGACAGGCAGCACTTGGGAGCCATGCCTAGCAGTGGGCAATGGGATCCCAGCCTGAGATTTTTTCCAATGAAATGTAGCTAAGGATGAAGCTTGGGACCACAACAACCAAAGATGACATAAATGCCCAAACACTGGAAACAACAAGTCAAAAGAAAAAAAGAAAAATCAGGAAAGAGGGTCTCCTCTGTTGTCCTGGGAAAGGATCACACTATTACAGGGGCCAACTACACTGATCTCTGAGATCTGAGCTACCATAGAAACTTTGGGGAGTCTGCACATTCTCCCTTTGCCTGCATGGGTTTTCTCTGGGTACTCCGGCTTCCTTCCACATTTCTAAGATGAACATGTTAGGTAATTGGTGACTCTATCCAGAGTGTACCTTGCCTCTCACAAGGACAGGCTCCAGTCCCACCCCCCTGACCCTGTGTAGTTTGCACGTTGAGACAATATATGGATGGATGGATGGCACTGTCACACACACAAACACATTTGCGAACTCTCACATACAATCACACTGAGAAACTGTTAGCTCATGGCACACATACACACATACACAAGAATTCCACTGAGTGCAGGAGCAGTCTTCGCCTCCCTGCACCACCAAGATCAAATCAGTCTGTTTATCTGATGGTGAACCTGACATTAGGCCAAACTAAAGGTCTCTGCTCAGCTTCCTCTTATCTAACCCTGCAAACAGTGAACTCCATGGCCCGGCCCCCTCACAAGGGGAGAAAATTGATTACAGCCTTGGGCCAAAAAGGCAGCTAGTCCACAGCTCTGTTTATTCCATCTTGAGTCTCTGAGTCGAGCGGGCCAAGGTGGCTATTAGCTACAGGTTGTGGATCAGATCCTCAGATTGGTCTGGTGTCGGCAATGGGCTGATTGCGATGAGGTTTAATGTGAGCTAAGATGCAATGTTAAGGGTTCATATGACCTCAGTGGTGAGCACACAGCTGTGGTCAAAGCTTTTAACAAGAGGTCAAAAGAGTTCATATTGGTTTGACATATTTTACTTAAATGATGTATTGACAGTGGTGAATGTGGAGCAGCCCACTATTTACTCTTAGGAGACCACAGCTTGTTTTAGATTAATGTATGCCCACTATACAGTATTATGCTGTTTAAATTTATATGAGTGAAAACAACCAGTGGGAAAGTGTTTGTGCGTGAGAGTGAGAGACAAGCTAATACTTTTAGGGCATTCCTGTCAGGGTTATTGTGGGTCTTTTGTGGCTTCCTGCACTCTTTAATGCTTAGCTGGTTTGATGTAAACACTCTAAGGAAACAATGATGGAAAAGTCCCTAAGATATTTAACTAACTAATGCCTCCACCATTTCATGCTCTCCTCTTTCTTTACTTTGCCTTACCGATTCCACTGTGGCAGAAGAAGACACATCTCACACACAAACACATCTTTATATTAAAACTTTGCCTAAGGCATTTGATTTTTCCAATTAGACATGTTGACGGCCTGACAAGTCTCAACTTTGTTCCCTCCAGCAGACAGGAAATTTAAAATTGTATCTGAAACTGTTTTCCAACTATAGCAAACAGGGGAAAACATCAGCGCCAGTGCTGTTTGGCACAGATACAAACAAATGTCAAAGTTGCAGTTTAGTAGTTAAAATGATATTTAGGTTTGTATATTTACAAAGATTAGGTGGACAAAACAGTGCAGAGTTTCATTTAAAGATGTTGATAACATGACCAATTGCAGCCCCAGTTTTACACGTTTATTTTTCAAACCCTGCACTTTCCAATCTTTAACACACACCCTATATCTGACCGACTACACAAACATGTACAGTAGATTCAAATTTGATTCCAATTATGATTTGTTACCAGATGTGTAATTTCCTCCCTGAACTGATTTTACTCCACTTTGAGAACAAATCACCATACCTTAAACGCAACACTGTGACCCACATCATTCAAACATGCACCGATATCAGGCACACTAATTGTAGAGTGGGCCATATCGGCCACATGTCTGCATTTCCATGTTTGCACGCCCCCACAAGCCACGCACCACCCCACCACACCCCTCTCTCTGATGTGTTTTTCATGTTAACACTTTGCAGTGCCTTAGGTACATTGTGTGGTTTCCCGCCATACACAGCCCTGCAAAGCCCATTTGGAATGTTTTTATGCGATAACATCGTTTTTATTTTTCAATTAAATTTTTATACCTTTGTGTTTCTCCCCCATTTCTCCCTTTATGGGTTGCTATTTTTCCTCATTTAGTTTCCTTATGTGCCGTTTCCATCTAGATGTTCTCTTTGTGTTTAAGAAAGCTCTGTTTGTTGTCTCAAACTCCAGTTTTGGTTAAAACACTGACACCAGAGTATTCATTGTATCAATCACAAGGTAATCACAGGTATAAAGTAACTACTTGTAGCTCTACTTATTCAATGCACTTCTGTGATTATATCCAATATAATACATAATTTCACATCATTAGGACAGCACACAATGCCACCTCCAGACCCCCAAAAATAGCTCATGTAGTTGAATTTTAAACAGCTTTAAACAAAACTGAGGTCAAATATTATAAACAATTAAACACATGTTAAGTGTAACATATTGTCCAAACTTCATTCTTTTTTTCCTTCCTATTAGGGATGGGTGAAACATCCCCTTATTCACGCAAGAACTACATTTCACATTTTCTATGGTTCTACTAAAAATGCTGTATTTCAATGGCAAACCAGACCATTTGCACCAGTTATTACAAATACTGTTGGATAAATATACAAAATATCTACCCAAACTAAACAGAGAATACAGAAGAGAGATCAGACAAATGACCATTTTTAGAAGGTAGCAAGGATAAAGAAATAAAAGACACATAATTCACAGACAAAAGCAGCATCGATCAGAAATCAATGATAACTAAACCAATCAAACACACTTCTGAAAACAGCAGGGGGTAGGCAGGTGCACCAAACCTCACACACTCAATCTCAAACCTGATCTGAATGATTTGGCTGATGACAACAAGCAAAATCTTTGAAGTACCAGTTGGGCTGAGCTCCTTCACACCACGCAGCTAAGGAGATGCCATATTGTGTTTGACACCCCAAAGCCTGAGACATTGATCCCTCAGTATAGCCATTGATCCGGTTGTTGGTTTGAAAATGTGATCAGGCATAGCACAGAAGGAAGGGTCAGTAGCGAAATGTGCACCTGGCTCAGTTCTTTTGTTACAGGAATCGATGGTCTCCCACCTTTGGGGAGATTAGACTGGTCAGGTCATGTAAGGAGCACAGCACAAGCTTATCATATGTGTTATGTGTTCTTATGTGTGGCTCAGATATTTCATTTCACAAAACTTTGTGTTTGTGTAGAGCCTCTCTTTGAAAAGCTTGCATCCCTGAGACAGCTGCTGATTGGCTTTGCTGGGAATTAGACAGCCGCTACTAATTTTCCCTGAGACAAAATAAAACCGACAATTATCCATTTATCAAGCTAATACACAAATACTTAACATTACTTACTCATCATAATATTATTTTCACGTGAAAATTCTTACCAAAAAAATGAGAGAAAGAACAACTGATAGAACAGCTAAGCCTAAGGAATCCACAACAAAAAGAATAAAATCACAGGGAATAAAGGTGAACAGAAAGCAGAGAAGGTGAGAGCTGAAGGCTTTGGCAGGGCCAAAGCGGGCCACAAACAGACCAGTGCTAAAGGGCCCAGGACAAGTGTTGCCATGTCCCCCTGAAACCACCAAGGCCGCCGGGTAATGAATAAATAAACACCCCCTCCAACCATCAAGCCTCTTCCTCTTCCTGCTTCCCTTGTTTGGCAGCCAACGCACACACATGCATATGCATACTCACACAGAAGCTGGCACACGCATGTAAACAAGACACAAGATGCATGTATGCATGACTGCCATCGGCCTGACAGCCCAAATACAGACTCACAAAAATGCAGCAGTCTTTGTGATTGTGTGAGTGCTTGCAGATGTGTGTGTGCACGTGGCAGGTTGTTCTATACATCCAACTGTCTGAGTGCCAGAATGTATCCCCTGCTTTCTCCACTTTATGCTCTTCATTGGCATGCATTTAATTTGCCCAACCATATTTATCCAAGTGGAGATATTTGGCCAGCTAAGCCAAAGCCAATGAGTCTCAGTGCATTCCCACACATGCCAGTATAACCCATCTGAGAAATCACCCACACCCCAGTGCAGAGGCACACAGCAATGCTGTGTCAGAGCTTAAGAAAACAAGAGACAAGATGCTATGAGACTGGCAGTCCTGGTGCCTCGGCTCTGCATCTCCTGGTCTGACAGTTAGAGAAAATATTTTCAATTATTCAACTTGGTGGATTGAGAAGCCAAAGACAGAGCAAAGGCCTTTTAACACATAACTCGTTGTGACAACACTAAACGATTCCCACCACCGCCTGATAAAATATAGATATTTTGTTTTGTTTTCAATAGGATTAATTTGACATTGCTAAGTTGCTACTTTTGCAAAGGACAGAGAACTAGAAGCCCTGGGAAAGCTGGTGAGGGATATACTGAAGCAGCAAACCTCTGGATATGATCTGATGAACCAGGAAACAAGGAAGAAAGGCCGAGTATTTCTGCAGAGGTCTTGCATTGATCTTTCACTTTTATCATGCCAAATTTTCCATGCTATGTAAAAAATATGGGAACAAGGATTTATTGGATTTCTGTGGAAGTCCAAAATGCCTTTTATAGCATTAGGGGGCACGAAAGTTTCCTGGTTAGTTTATACTAATTAAATACTTAATGGGCAGTGGGTGGCTCTTTAAGACAGATGAGACTTCTGAGCAAAATCACATATTCTCCTTTTATAACAACAATACTTCTGCACTCAAAATCATCAACCAGGATAATCCTACAAGACCTTGAAGAGGTGTCTATATGATTTAATGATATAGCATCTTATGAAGACATAATTAAACAATGCACATTTGAGTAACACTTATATAATTAAAGTGTGCTACAAAAAAACACCTATAAGAAAAATGCAACAATTCAAGTCCTAAATTCCAATTTAAAGAATTATTTTACTGAGGGCATAACAATCTGAATGACAGTGAGCTATTAAAATGCTACAGGTGTGCAAAGAATTGTGACTTTTTTAGTTATTTGCTTTACACAATGGCTCTATTACACAGAAAACATGTACCATAGACCATTCTTATAAAATAAAAAACATGATAATTTTGTGCCTGCTTGTTTAGATAAAGCAATGTATCCTACTTTTGGATTTCGATCAGCTGACTCAAGTAT
The DNA here is from genome assembly GCF_900634625.1 of Parambassis ranga. Taxonomy (NCBI): domain Eukaryota; kingdom Metazoa; phylum Chordata; class Actinopteri; family Ambassidae; genus Parambassis; species Parambassis ranga. The sequence continues at coordinate 7,107,251 of NC_041035.1, forward strand.
CAATACCTTCCTTTAGACCACATATGCTCAATTCAGATTGCCCAAGGACATTAAAAACTGTCTCTGCCACTTGGGACAGTTCTTTAGAGGGTGGTCCACCTCCATTAGGCTTCAAGGGAAAATGCTGTTATGCTTCAAATAAACTTTGTTCAAAATATGTGCAATTAGCCATTACCTGTACGAGCAGATTCCAGTTTATATGCAGCAGTCTCCAACCTTATCTTAGATTGCAGATATACCACCATTTGTGTTTATGATCACATCATGAGTTGAGACTACAAGTCCCCATAGCAACGGGGTTAACCAGGCCTGCTCACTAAGATCAAACTTTCAGTCTGCCCCTTGCTCAGACTCACTCCAAGAATGTTCTTAAATCTTAAATCACTTTTAAGCTAGGAGTCCTTACTAAGATATTTTAGGCTAAGATGGGAGCTCTCCAAGAGGATTCTTAGAATCTTTGTGAATACAGCCCTGGATCTTTATTTGATTACCGGTACTTGCAATTGGTCATCGATCAATAATCTGTATTGTCGTAGGTTGGCAAGTAGATTTTGAATCAAAACTTTCATTGAAAATACAAATAAATAATCAGAGATTATACCTAAGCATAACCCCAGTTGAGCCTTTATGTTCGCATTTGACTGCCTTTATTCATCTCCCCAACTCCCCATCTAAATTGAACCGCAATGGACAATGACTCACACACATGATTTATGAATGTTGAAGCATAGGTACTCTGTTTTGAACATTTTGTTAAACAGAAACCAGGTGATTACACAGCCTAAAGCAACAAGAGAATAAGCAGCAAACAATAGAATGCCCAAGACAACAACAAATAGCTTATATATATATTTTTTACAATCTGAAGATAAAACAAATGTTACTAATAATAGCATCGGTCCCACCAAAGGTTATTTATTTCTCAAGTTTATACACACACACGTATGCTATCAATCTTCTCTCTTATCACACATATACACAGAAAGAGCTCCATCAGAAAGACGATCACATTGCAACCTTGACCTGTCTGCCAGTTATAAATTTTCACACAGCCTCCACTGACACTGTCGTCCACTTTTGCCCACACCCGTCACGATATTGCGTCGGTGCGTTGGTCTATTACAACAAAATACAGATTTGTCTTGTACGTACAAGACAATTTCTTTTCATCCAAGTGAGCTTTGACCCCAGCTGGAGAAGAACACCAACATCAGCACCTTCCGGGTTAAAAAGAAAAGAAGATCATAATGAGAAGACAAGTGTTGTTGAGTGTCATGGGCGCACCAATTTAAAGTTTGGTCTAATAAGACAGGTGCTTCTTAACAGCAATAAACTGTAAGCCTAAGCAGCTTAAATTGAATTCGACAATTAGAAAGATTCAGTTGCTGATCATTACAGCAGTGTATCAGCTACATTCATTCCCCGAAATATTAAGAAGCTGCCATTACAACTGAAATGCTGAACTTCATGCAAAACACAGAACAATCACTGTGTAAAATACATCTGCACACTACAGCACATCAAAGCTGTTTGAGGTGTCATTTAAAAAGTAGAGGATCAAATCTCCAAAAAGAAGATATATAAGTCTTGAATTAAACCTTAAATACACTTTAACCTTGAATGAGTGTGTGTCTGTCTGTATTCAGTACATGCATGTGTCCTACACTTTATATTGATGCAAATGAGTATCTGGCTCTTTATATGGATGAATACAGACATAGATAAGTGTGTGTATGTGAGTGTGTGTGATTGTGTGTGTACATGTATGATATGAACGTGTGCTCTCTCATTCCTCCATGCTGCTCTGCTTGCACAGTGCCCCTGGGACCCATCTGCCTCCCTGTTATTAATTCATCAGGCTTAACCATGCAGCACTTTATGACTCTGTTTGGACTGACGAACTATCACACACCCCTATCTCTGTCTCTCTCTCACACACAAACACAAGAACATGATATTGAAAAACAATATCTGTCACTGAATGCTGAGCCTTCACTTGCAGTATGATATGTCTATTGTATTGTCTTGGACTCTATGTGCAGTCCAGAATCATTAATATGGTATGTATGAGAGTACTCTACACTACTGCTCCTAGGGTATATGCCTGAACCATTACTGTTGTTGGTCACAAAAATCACTGGAAGATAATGAAGTTGAAAAAAAAAAACATCTCATGACAATTTAAAAGCCCCTCAAAGGCCAAAAATACTTTTACAAAAGCCCATAAACCTTCTTCTTGTGAACTCTTCTTGAGATTTAAGATTTCACTTTCTTCCATCTCTGCAGCTAATTCGCATCACAGAAAACTATTACGGCTGAAAAAAAAACAGCTGATTGCATGTTCAAAACAAACCCTTTTAAAGAAAGAAAACTAAACTTTGCATTGAAAGATAATCTACGAATCAATCAATGCCCTTCACGTGAATACGTCCTGATTGCCATGTCTAAACCTATTCCCCATCAAAGAGAGAGGAGATCTGAGATTGCAGCACATCAAAAGAGTTTATCCAGCTAGTATTATGTGACTGTAAATAGCTGCAGCAAAGATATGAGACATACTCAGCAAGAATGGAGAAAGCAGAAGTGGAAAGAGAGAGAAAATAAAGTACAAGTTTTAAAAAACAGTAAAAAAACTGTAAAAATACAGTTTTAAAAAAATGCTGCGAATGCACTCTTAGCATTTCTTGCTGGGAATGGAAAAAGAAAATGGCTTCTGGCTTGATCTGAAGCCAATCAAATATGTGGATGAAGACATGTGAATGTGTGACAGGAAACATCTTTTAAATATGACTTTTAGGTTTGTCCAAACCTAACCCCTTAATTTATAAAGATTGAGGACAAATACTGTGCAGAGGACGATCCCTTCATTAGTGGTCACTGTGAAGGAGAACTAGTTAAGAAATAAAGTACAAGTGCCATTCCTCAAAGGATGCAGTAATCAACAAGGGGAAATGTAGAGTTTTTTTTTATTTTTTATCTTTTTTTAACAGCTTTGCATCTTATGACAGTTTCTTTAAATTAGATATAAGTTGGCATCAATATCTGTCATATTTCTTGTCTGCATCACTTGCAGACTAAAAGCCATGAGAGCCATGAAAAAATATGTATATATATAGATATTAAGTGTGGAAAGTTTTAATTGCAGAAAATCATTGTAACAGATCTTACACAATGCTTATTTTCTGAAAATAATATTTATTTTAGAAACTCAGACCGTTGTTTGACATTGGATATAAGTGACTTCCCCTCTTACTTCATCCCTTAGAGGGCAGCATTAAACTTAAGGACATCCAGGGGGAGTTCTTGTTAGCTTAGTGGCGGCTTACTGCTAGGGTTATACTGCCCCCCGATGGACACAGCTTAAATTCAACTTTCAGCAGTGTAGAGCGGACGTCCATCAATGGTACAGGTATACTGTAAAAGTGTAGAACCTGTTTAGTCTATCCACAGTGTAGCACACCATGGAGAAGAGTATTGTTATAGTGTAAATTTCACAATCATTTTGCACCTGACTTATTTTATTTTGTGCCGGAGAGACTGTAGTAACTTCTTTGAATAGTTAATGATTAAAATATGGTTATAAAAACAGGAAATGTGTGTATTTGTACATCAGCATATGCAAACACATCTCAAGGTTGTCTAAAAACACAGACTTGATATCAATAGATGAAGGAATCAAACTCAATTATAACAGCAAATAAGGAACACATTAAATAAACACACAGTATTTCTGCAGCCCACTGGCAGACGGGAAATAGACAGCTCAGATACAAATGCCCATGATACTTTACATATGTGTTGACAATACCCGTGTTTGACTCTTGGAGCTTTAACATATTTCCCACCTTAGAGGCCTCTTTGGAACAAAACGATTGACAATGTTTGAAAATGGGCTGACAGCGTGCTTACATATATGACAGTATGGCAGCTGTCACTTCAAGGAAAAGAATGGGATGGCGATCCAGAGAGAGAGGGACAGAAAGTCAGAACATGTTGAGAATGATGATCTCTGTGGAGCCAAGGAGTGAGAATCGTTGACAAGAGATAGAGAACAATGATGTGATGTGCTTTACACAAAAAAGCAGAGTGGATAGTCAGATTTAAATGGCATTGCTTTGCTTAAAAACAAGCAGAAGACAAGAGGCAGGGAAGAAAATTTTAAGTTGCATATGTTTTAAATCTACCTGAATAAAAGAAGAGAAAGTCTCTGAAGTTAAATGTCTGATCACGCCAAGTGTTACTTGCCTGTGCTCCCTCTGCACCGAGTAAAAATAACATGAGGCGTGATTCAGGAGAGGAAAGACTTGATGAAAAAGCAGATTTCAAGACAGGAAATGTAACCTGACTACGCACATGACTCCTGGAGGAGAGCAATCAGGGTTTTTTCATTATATCAACTTGAGCTGTAACAGCAAAGCAAGTGAATCAGTCTTAAAATATTTAGCAACTTTTTCCAATGAGATGGCTTACATAACAATAACATATTTACAATCTGTTAGGTAGAGGTGGTGACAGGCAAGGGCGGGCTACAATATCTTAGTCAAAACAAGAACTATTGTGTGACCGAATGTGCGTAAGATTACATGTGTTGGTACTTTCTCAAGTAAAAGCAAAAAAGCAATTGTTTTTAAAGATACCCTCTTTAATTACATCAAGTCCAAAGACTGAAAGCCTGTAGCTTTTATCCAGACATGGCAGTGCCCACACAACCTCAGACTGTGCGGTAGGGGCAAAATACAGTTTTTTACAAAAATGCTGCGAATGCAATCTTAGCATTTCTTGCTGGGAATGGAAAAAGAAAATGGCTTCTGGCTTGATCTGAGGCCAATCGAATATGTGGATGAAGACATATTTGTGTGAATGTGTGACAGGAAACATCTTTTAAATATGACTTTTAGGTTTGTCCAAACCTAACCCCTTAATTTATAAAGATTGAGGACAAATACTGTACAGAGGACCATCCCTTCATTAGTGGTCACTGTGAAGGAGAACTAGTTAAGAAACTATATTATATTCTACTGAGACCCGACAATGACTGTTCACCCCTTTGAAAAAACCTAAATAAAAGAATCTAATTATATTTAAATAACAGCAGAAATACAGATTTGTGTATATAAATTACAATCAGCTGGTGATACAGACACAAACACGGAGTATCATTATTAAGGAGGATAAGAAGAACATGTGCTTACAAACTACAGTGTTCAAATATTTTGTGTCTTTCAAAGAAACAATCTTTTAAATTACTAGGGTATGGTGCTGCTATCGCTCCATTTCCTGCCCCAAGCAACCTCACTTAGCCTTTTCCCTCCAGGGAGCTTTTTCTCGGCAAACAGGGCTGTTTATTTTACTAAAACAGGCCCTCACTTCAGCTGGTTTCTCTAATTAAAATGCTGCAAAAGCATCTAGGAGAAGGCATTTTATTTAACAGCTAATTGTGCTGACACCAGGGACTGGAATATTTTATGCATACACTTTCCAACATCTTAGGGAAATAACACATGACTGTGTATATACACACACACACACAGGCGATCAGTTTCTTGTTCACTGGTGGGATGAATTTTAAACAGTCAGGAGTATCAAGTTAATCAGTGAGAATTCTGTGGGGGAATATCAGGTTGCCTTTTAACACGGGAGGATGCATGTATGATTAACGTGCTACTCCCCGTTGGACAGAAGAGAATAATGATCTTGTTTACCAACAGGTGTTTTTAATCTAGACACAGGAATTAACAATCCTTGTTTGGAAAGGCGCTTAGGGGGTGCCATGTTTAAGACGTAATGGCTTGTGCCGTTTTTTCAACAGCAGCACATGTTATCCTATTTCACAAAGGACCTGACATAGTTCACGATTTGTGTCAATGAATTTCATAAAAACCTTTTTTTTTTAACTGTACTATTACACACCATTTGCTGGAGCAATAAAGTTAGAAACACCACATCTGTCAACATCTGGAAGCACAACCAGACAATTTGATTTGACTGAGTTCATCTGGTCAGTGTGGGAATTAAAGAAGCAGGAGGTCACTGCCTTCTAACCTCCTTAAACAGTATGCAAAGTCATTTTTTATGAAACATAGCAGGAGAGATGGAAGCTAAACATCGTCACATGAAGTTAAACTGTTCAAAGATTATGTAGAAACGTAGAAGTCATTAACCTTTGTGCAATCTCTAGTATTATACACATCGTCAGCCACTGTGGTGATTGCTGCTATCCAGGAATAAGGATTTAAACCGATGCGAAAGGAGCTCAGTGGTCACCCTTTTGACTGTGGTGATGTCATTACAGCTGTGGAACACATTGTAGGGGCCTAAGTTGCTGACTTCATGGCTTCTAGACTAACAGGGGTGATGGAGCAGCATCCCTGCTAAAAACAAATACAGATTTTCTACAACTGACCCTAAACTTCTGAATTACGCCTCATGTCCAGTTACTTGCTTTAACCATGGACTGACAGCATCATAAAAATCACACAGGCATCTGCAACTACAGTACTGATTATCTTAATATCAATAAACCTAGTTTCACTAATTTGTAAAGTCAGTAAAGAAACATTATAACATACAATACACAAGCTAAAACTAAGTTTTAAAAAGATTTTCAGCATTAAAAAGGAATCCATCATCAAACTAATTGCCAATTAACAATTTTGCCACCAACAGAAAATTTATCAGCAGTTTTTCAGTGTTTAAAAGATTTTAACAAAATGTATTCATAAAAAAATACTAAAGGTGTTATTTCGTTCAATCCCCAGCAGATTGCTATCAGCACATGTGATGCTAGTGGGAAATAAATTTATCACATTTAATATTTTTTACTCCCCGTTCAGTGGATGTTCTGTCATTCTGGGAGCCAGACAAATAAGGCAAGTCACCTTACATGAGTGTTATCCATGACAACTACTGGCAGTTTTTCTGCATTAATGAGGTGTTAAAACACTTGGGTTGGGGTCTTGCTTGGTTTAGGATGATTCGGAGAAGGATAGTGTGAATTTGGTGGAGTTATTGTAGCAATGAAGAAGAAGAGGGGTGTGTGTGTGTGTGTGAGGAGGGGTTGGGGGTTCCTCAGTGAGAGTAAAAGCCTAGCTTGTATTACCTTTTCACACGTCAGCCAGAAGCTGACAGGTTGCTAAAGCAAAGGTATTTTAACATCCAATTTCAACAGTTTGTGGCACAATTGTGTGAAACTACGGGTGAAAATGAAAATGGAGAGAGAGACAAAGAGGGATCTTAACTTGAGAATGGACAGAGGATTTCTTTTTTGTGTGAATTCTTTTTTGTCAGAACACCACACCAATAACTGCCTCTAGTCAGTGTGCCTAACCTCACTGTCAATTCTGACATATATTAAAAAGAAAAAAATGTATGCTGCACATACATGAAGCAACAATTATCTAAATTGTCTTCATGTAGCCCATAGTTCCTCCCTTTGTTTTAAGGGACAACAGACTCATTATCATTGCTGTTCCTTTAAGTTGTCAAAACAGCATATGACCAAACATTTAGCCAAAGTCATGTCAGGTTGAAGTGACATTTTGGCTGGTGAATTCCAGTCGTTTCTACGAATTGCAGCAATCCATTTAGCTTCTTCTCTCTTTAGATTTCAGCAGTCTGTAAATGATATATCTCAGGTGTCTTGCAGAATCTATTTGTACAACTCAATTGCTAAACAACTCCTTCCCTTTTTAGATGTGTGTTGGATTTTTCATGGGCCACAGTTTAAGTACAACGCTGCCACTCAACAAGGCTTTTGGCACCCAATGGCTGCAACCGAAATAACTTCCACATCTCATGACATCACATGCATACCCTCTATTCCTGGCAGACACCTATAACACCTGTCATGACCAAATACTTATTTTTACTGGCATTGTAATTACAAAATTATAAAAGCATTTGTGCGAGTATTACAAATCATTTTCGATGAACAGTTAGTGAATCGTCTGTAATAACCAATAATCAGTCTTAGCCGTTCAAATATGCAAATATCAATATTTCCTCTTTTTAAAACTGTTCCTATACTTTTTATATCTAACACTCGATAAGGAAAATGCGATTCATTTGTGTACACAAGATTCTTTCTGCCATTCAGAATAAATCATAGTGTCCGTACCAAAGATTGAAGATAAACTTTGAGCTGCTCTTTAAGGTCCCCTCCAGTGAGCATGGTAAGATTCTATCCTATTTAGAAAAGGGTTAGCCAGGATTAAAGGGTGTTTCTGACACTCTTATCTAGTGTTTGAGCACTTGATCACGGAGGCGTGCCCTAATCCGAACATCGATGCAGTTCCATCAACACGCTCTCCTGGAGCAACTCGCCAACAAAGGGGCTGTTGGGCTTGTTTAGACGGGGCCACGCACACATACAAACATATACTCACACACGACATACACGCATGCACAGAAAACACACAGAGACCCTTTTGAAGGAACGCCGTTTCTGCTGTTGCTCGCTTTGATAGTTGATGCCAAATGTCTAATCTCATAAACTTCTGCTTGTCTTCTGGTGACGGAGTCAGATCTGTGAAGCGTTTGCGCGTGTATGTCTTCGTCTGTACAGGTCTGTGTGCTGCACATGGATTGTTTGGAAATCTGAGAGGGAGATTATGTCAGGTTGGTTGATCACCAGTGGATTTGTTTACAGTTAGCTTTAGACAGAGATGATAAGCTGTTTATGTCAAATCTGTCATGAATATTTGCAAATGTTTGGGCCTTTTGAAGTGTCATAATAAATGAGAGTGTGAGTAAGCAACTGTATCATATTTAAAGTTCTATTTTCCTATGCATTAATTAAGCCATTAGACACATTTTTATCAATGCAATTCTAAAATATGGCTATGGCTTTGAATGCGTTAAAAAAAATAATAACGTTGGTCTATTTTCTGCCTGTCTCAGACTACTACGTATTCCCACAATAGACAGAGATACACAGACTGAGCTTGGTCTAACAAAATAAATGACCCTCTGCTTCCCCTGTGGGCCTGCTGGCTACTTGACAGGACTGTATATCATACTATTGGATGAGTTGTAATTGCAACTGACTGCTCTGTGTTTCACAGAGGGAGCTGTGTGTGCGTGCGTGCTGAGGGTTCTCTGGTGTTTTTGTACAAATAGAAAAGGCGAAGTGTTACGTTTGCTGTGGATTCTTTAGGAAATTACCATCACACACGCAGCGGCTGGAGCCATGGCCTGGCGACAGAGACAGAGTCTGGCTCCCAGAACTATTACTATGCCTGCTGGAGCCATGGAGGCCAAGCTGCGTGTGACAATGAGTATATTTTGACAGGGGTGCAAGCTTTAGGGCAATTTGGATCAAAGTGGGAATATAGGTACCAGTGTAGTTTTTCTAATTTAGTCCCATCCAAGTTGTTGATATTAAAGCAGCTGTTGCATGATACTGCAGTTACAAGCCTTTAAAAAATTGTTTTTTATAGCCTCTATGTACGTTTGTTCTTTGTCTTTTTGGTCTGATCTCAATTTCAAGTTCATATATTTATTTCCATGCAGTATTTTACATCATATACATATTTTCTTATGCTGGTAATAATAGCACTAAACATGAGGCTGTATACAGGTGGTGGTGTGTAAATTCAGACATCACAAAATTCCAAATTTGCAAAGTTATAGCTATAAATTGGCAATGCAAACAAAAAGCTGGAGTCACCCACCAATCTGGAGAAACCTTCAGACTAAACACTGATGACCCCAAAGCTGACCCTACACCCACCCAAAAACACTCACACACTCCACAAAAACACACAAGAATTTTCTGACCTTCTGTTCCAGCAGGGTTACCAGCACACAGTTCAACATCAATTTCATGATCAATGGCACCTTTTGAGCAACAACTAACTGAATTATTAATAACTCTGCCAACTGTTAACATTACTTAATAATCACACAATTCAATTGTTTAAAAATAATTGTACTGTCCGAAAGTCATGCAAGATGCAAAGATGTATTTATTATACTACTTCTACAGTCCTGTACATTATCTGATGACAAAACGGAAGCCACACTAACCATAACAGCCCCTTGCATTCTTATGAATGTTTAAATAGGATAAGACCCCTCTTACCTGGCATAAGGTGAGAGGCAGGGCACCCTGTGGCCAGTCAACAACATTCAAACACAACTGAGTTTAAGTCAAAGTGTGACATTAAATGTTATATTTATCTTTTCTATGCCCACCATTACAGGAAGAATGTGAATCTCTGTCTCCCTCTGCTGGAGCAGAGATGTAGAGTTACAGGGCAGCAAGAAACAAGCCTAACAGACTGGTAACCCATGTCCCTGTGCCTCTCATTTGCCCCCAAAACCCCCAGAAAAACTGTTGGGTCGACCTTTGACCTGATACTACACACAGGCGCAACCTCATTTATCACCTGGATATGGACTGTTGTGATAAAGGGGTTGAGGGAGGGAGAGGGCTGTATGTGTGTTTGGGGGGTCATTAGTGTGTAGGGCAGTGCCTACATTGGTTTTCTTAAGGGGGGTATGGCACTGGGGGTGTAAGCACTCCTGAAGGGAAAGGACCCTTTTATGTACGAGTGCTAAAGTTACAGACAGAGAGACGCTGTCTGGTTTGATCCTGATTGGCTGAGGGTGGGCTGGGGATGCAGCTATAGGTTGTATTATTTGTATTAAAGCAACCAACAATTGCAGTTATTCCTGTTTAATCTTTATTCTATTTAGAATAGATTAAGAGGACAGATATATGAAACACAGTCATACTCAATTGCAAACCTTCAGTCCAAAGCGCAACAAGCTGTAATATTTCACATAGCAGAAGTCAATATAATAGTTTTTAACCAAGTTAAATCTAAAGATGAAATTTGCCGCTTTTGATGTCTGACTGCATCACAACAACCGGCTCTCCCATTTCAAATGATTCCTTCATGAGGTCCATATTAAATATAGAGAGAGACTGAAAGAAAGGTATCCCATCCCACTTTCAAATCTGGAATCAAGATCTGGTTTTGACTATTCACTGTCAAGCTGACTGACACTTTCTTTTCTTGCCTTCTCTCCTTGCATCTTAGCCCCTCACACCAAGCAGAGGAGTCAAGAAGAGGCACCAGGAGACACGAATAGCAGTAAGACCTGTTGAACTGCTTGCACTGAATTGTCACCTTAAGGCAACATAAATTTGACCATCTTAAATAACTTGTACAAAAAAAAATACTTACATATGCCATGTGTCACGCTTCGTTCATTCATCATAGTTGCTAAAAAGATGTCTGTGCATCATCCACATTCATAGCTCCACCTGACAGCCTCCAAGATGCAATGAAGAGATCCATTCCTGCTTCAGAGGCAGAAGGACAGAACAAACATTACAGGAGACTAACTTAAAATAACTAGTAAAAGAATGCAGCTCTGATGTCTTTCTCCCTAAATTAAAATCTTCATACCCTTGTTTTTGACACACTGTAACAGTAAGCTCTGGGATGCATGACAATATTGGACTGGGAGACACCTTGTGATTTAGGGCTTTAACCATGTTTATTTTTTTTGTTCCAATAACCTAATTGTCAATAGGCTTAATTAACCACGATAAAGCTATAACCACTTAACAAAACACAAACAAAGCGCATTCAAATTTGACAATTCCGTAGAAAATGACCAAAATATTCAGTTTGGCTTTTTCTATTATCGTTTATCAATATTTCGTAGAATTTCTCTTTATGATGAATTGTCTTTTAGATGTTAGGTTGTTTACCTTACACGAAGTGTCACTTATGACAAACAAACACAAAGACGTTACTTGAGATTTACAGCTAGCTAGCTCAATTAGCTTTCTAGCCCTACTTAGCTAGCATAAAACCGAGTTTAATGCTAGCTACGTTTAAACTTAGTAAAGTAAATTAAACTCGGTTTTCAGTGCGGGAAACCAGCAATTCAATACACTGGTACTACTACAGCAAACATTTACTCACCAATACTTCTCCCTTGGACACATGTTTACAAGTCTCTGACTCACTTTTAGTTAGAAGTTTGGCACATTTCCGACGTGTGTTGATATGACGGACAGACCACACACCTGCCAACACAAGTACCTTTGCGCGTGCACGCGAAAAGCGAGGTCACATGACTCTATCCGATCAGTTTGCTGATAGTTGACCTCCACAAAATGGTCCAATAGGCACCTGATAGGCATTTCTTTTAAAGTTCTCTGCTAGATTTATGACATGAGCTAATATGTACATATGAGAGGGAATTTTAAATGTTAAAATACCTGGGCTATATCTGTTCTGAAAGACTAAAATAAATTTAACTCTGGGACCTGTACAAAAGTAACAAATGTTACGTGATATTATTGTGAAATTAGAATTCCCAGAGCTGGGAAATTACACTATTATTCTGTGTGTTTACTGCACTGATGATGAATGGTCGGCTGCCTCTGTGTGTGGACTCATTAAGTGTTTATATACACAAGGGAGCTGTGGATGAATGACCCTTCAATACCCTGAGGGGAAATTTCTGTTGCGTGAAGTACGTACAGAATATAAAGCAAATATTAGGACAACATAAGGATGCAAAAACAACACGCAGACTCTGACAGAAACCAGACGTAGCAAAGAAAAACACCTAAGCTGTTTTTTATGAGGTAACAAAACAGCTTTCTGTAACACAAAACTCAACTTAATGTGCTTCAAATGCTTTTTGGTCATTTATAACTTTTTGCATGTTGTTTATTAGTAAACTAAATGTACTGCTCTGAACAACACTTATGATAACATCCAGTGTGATAGGCTGAAAGTTCAAATGATGACGTTTTGTTGCAGATAAAGTCTTGTTAAGCATTGAAAAATATATATAATCACATCATATGTGCATATTAATCTGTTTGAATGAAGAAAAACAGAAGTGACTGCAAGTAAAAGCATTTTTTTCTGTCATGATCATGGTGTAGTTTCATATTTTAACCACCTGGTGGCAGCATTAAGTCCAAGTATCTGGAATACATATATTATTTTGCATCTCATTCTGTATATTGTATTTTGTGTATTGATCATTATTATTGTGTGAGTCTAATTACAGTAAAATATGAAAAAATTGCAGTTTTAATAAAAGGTTTGAAAATGTGCTCAGTGAAACTCCATAATGTGATGTATGCAGAACACACAATGTTTACCAATAGCTTAAACAAGGATGCACACATTTTTGTGCTCTGCAAAAAATCAATGCATTTATTAAAATTATACAATTGCTAATATTTCAAAGGACAAAAACATCAAATCATATAAACCAATTGTAAAGTAAGAATGCATGGACGTTGTTTTCAGGGAACTGATTATCCATATTCAGCTTTTTTTAAATAAAAAAAATACCCCCCAAATTCCCATAAATGTAATAGTTTTTTTATCTTTAATAACCAAACAGATTTTCACTGTATTTAATAAATGAATCTACGTCCACTGCATGATATCGCCTTCCTGAAATCTAAATGTGACTGAGCATTTGAGGTCACAGCAAAACTAATGTAATCACGATGCGATGTTGAATACAATGTTAATGTAACAACATAAAAACATTCCATAACCCATTCCATCCAAACCTGTAGGATGTGTTGATCACCAGCTGGGGGCGCTACGTCACTACACTTCCACACTTGTCGACTTTCTATCTGTTTTTTTCTGTCTTTTTTTCTAAACATGAACCTGAAAAACAATGCTGGCAACTGTTTAGAGCAGGAACACAAATCTGGCAGCACTTAGCGCAAACAAAAGGGACTAATCATCCCCCCCCACTCACACACACACACACACACACACACACTAGCAGATCAATAGGTGTTAAAGGGCTCAATCCGCAGAATAGTTCATTTCATACAAACACAGTAAGGGAGCACACAGAGCTGTGATGGATTACCTGATTGCGTCTGTGCTGGTAGAAAGAAAAGAAAAGTTAACAGGATTAAACTGCAAACAACTTTAATCATTGCTTTTAATCAGACATGCCGCTATTTTCTGTCATTTAAATGCAAATTGTTTTTCAGATTATGCCGATTTTAGCAGCTAGTGGACGTCATTTCTGTAATATAGCTTATAGTGTATCTATGGCTCTATGCCGATCCTCTGAGTGGCGAGATAACATAAGCATTCCCTGTTCAGAAACCTGTGGGATTCTTCAAACGAGAACAAAGGTGACATGTCCGGATTTAAAGTAAAGGATCCGGGGAAAGGTGTGTGAGCGGAGAGGGGGAGGGGGTGTATTTATCAAGGGCCCCTCCGGCTTGCAGCCATCGTGGGCCCTCCACCAAAATGTAGACCGACGTCACCGCTTCCGCCCTGCAACCCCCCCTCGCCCTCTCCTCCCCTCCCTCCCTCTCTCTCTCCCCCTCCCTCCCCCGGCGTCGTTGGAGCTTCTCGGCCGCCTGCAATCCAACATGGAGTAGAGAGAGATGGGGCTCTAGCGGGGCCACCCCTCGGTAACAACAGCGACGACGCGCTTTTTTACGCAAAACTGGAACCGGAGTCGTCGGTGAAAACATGCGCCTTAGGACTTAAAAACGGAGCGTGTGCCTTGTGTGTGTGTGTGAGTGTGTTTGGGGAGCGGGGAGGGGGGGAAGAGAGAAGAGAAGACAAGAGCTGGAGATTCGGCCACTAAATTGTCCGTGTGTGTGCTACGCTATCTGCTGAAGGTGATGGGGTGGTGAAGTTGTAGAAAAAAGGGGGACCTTTAGCGATCCGGAATAAGCAGCGTGGCTCCGTGCGGGGGGAAAAAGAAGAGGGGGAAAGAAGACGGAGGCGCAGCCAGTCGAAGGCAAGCCAAGAGCCGACACTCGCACAAAGGCGCAAGGGGGGATTTATGCGGAATTGGAGACGGAATCGGAGGAGCCGCGGTGAAAGAATGACGAGCGAAAAGTATGCAACCACCGTGGTACATTACCTGAGGTGAAACGAGAAAATGATAGAAGAAACACACCCAAACGAGTAAGTACCGTGCCTGAAAAGATTCCCCTGTGTGTTTCGCTGCTCCTGGTGCCTACAAGTTGGAGTTGATTGGGGGGCAACTTGGTGGAATGTGCAGCCTTAAAACAAAAAGAAAAAGTCCGCAGCTCTTTTTATGTGCGCTTTGTCATTTATTTTTTTATTTGTATGTCTTGCTTTGGTGTTTGATGCTGCTGTGTAGCAATGCAATGACAGTGCTGCTGAAGAAGAGGGTTTTAGGGCCCCCACCTCGGTGTAGACTACAGTCTTGAGAAGGCAAGAGAGAAAGAAGAGGGGTGGGAGGAAGAGGAGGAGGGGAATAAGCGTGGGTGGATCGGAAACATTTTCTGAAAGGATCTGAAGCGAGAGAGCAGGCCCTGTTGCAGTGTAACTTAGAAACTCAAACACGCCCAGAAGTTCCACCTTTTATAAACACACACACACGCACACAGCAGCCGGCTCACGCACCTTTTGTTTGTGCGTTGTCCAGTTTAAGAGAGAAAGGGAAAGAAAAAGCGGAGGGCGAACGCGCACACAGGCGTTTTTTTTCTCGCCTCATTATTCGCTCACATCTGTGTGTTTGCTTCCAACCGAAGGGGGAAGTCTCACAGGATATGAGATATCCGATATGCCTCATCCGCCATCTCTTTCTCAATCGCCCTCATTTGCATAGCCTACCGCGCTCCATTCATAAAAATACCGATTGTAAACGACGACTTGCCCCGAAAAAAACACGCGCCTGTGTGTCTTTGACTCGAGCTACCAGCGCTCGTGTGTGTGTGTGTGTGTGTGCACGGTTTCTGCCTGACGCACAGATCCGTGGATCCGGCGCTTTAGCGTCTGCGAAATGTAGCTTATAAATATATATATATAAATATAGGCTGTTCCACCGTGTAGGCCCACGGAGCTGTTTATATGGCACCCGTGGGCCTATATGGAAGCGCTGCACGCGTGTAATCTGCCGATGATCGTGTCAAAACAAACACTAAATCTTTCAAAACGGGTTGATTGTTGTCCTGTTTTTTAACGCTGGTGAACATAATACGTGCGCACAGGCACGTCAGAAACGTCTGAGTTATTGACAGCTTGTGTCAGCCTGCACGGGGCCGCGCTGGGTGGAAATGCCTGCCTTGCACATTTGTCGGTTGGGGTGGAAGGGCGAAGGGCACCGGAGGGGATGTTTGCGCTGCGGTGGCGTGACGCCGGCTCATTCATAAAAGCCCTCTAACCTTCTGCGCGTCCCCATTCATGCCTGCTGGCCGTACTCCGTTCCACGAAGCCAAGTCTCTCTGTGTATGTGTGTGTTTGTGTTTGTCCTCCCCACGATATAGAGACAGGACACACACACACACACCGTGGGCTAACCATGAAGCCACTCTTCTTTCTGCACCTAAGACTGCATTTCCTGTGGGCTGTGCTCACCTCTGCTACTAGCTGTATCTTTATTGTCTGGTTCTGACTCATGTTTCTGATAAACAGTTTCTTCTCTAATGGCGTGATGTGCAAACTACCACACAGAGGACCACTTAAAATGGGTGTAGATTAAAGATTAATTGTGCCTTGTGAAACTGTATTTTCCCCTGAGCTAGGCCTATACAAAGTCTCAGTCATATCAGCTCATTTTACACATTTTCATTTGAGCTGAATATATGTACTGTACAAAAATAATGGCTTGCAACAGAACGCATGTAAAGGAGTTAGTATAAGGCTGCATAGATTAAACAGGTGGTCGTCAGTATAGTGTGACATTTGTAAAAACACATATGGAGATATCTTTTTTTAGATCTGCATTCTCACTCTGGAACATAGTTTGTAGTCTGTTTAAAGCAAGTCTAGCTTACAATCAAACCACCAGCTCACTTACAACATGCATCATGTGCAGTCCTATAGTTTTATTTCAGGTTTATTGATTATTGATTTCTGTTTCAGTTTTCAGTTCAAGATGATTAAGAGAAACAAAACTATGACTGCATGGAACCATTTTTTACACTTTCATTGTTAGCTTTATTCTTTTTGCAAGACAATCGTCTGAGTCACTCATGGGTTACTACTTTTTTGTTGGAGTAACTCAGGCACAAAGGATATTTTCTGCATATGTGAAGCTGTTAGGTGGTGTTTCGTGATGCTTTATACAAAAGTACGCACTGTCTTATGAAATCTTATGAAATACAAATGCTTTTTACTTTTTGTGTCAAATTAAAACATCCATTACTTCCTTATTGGAACCGCCAGATTTGACAATCCACATCGGTTGTCCAACACTGTATCCTCAGTTTGGAGGAAGTGTCGCTGTGTCCTGTCCTTCTGAGGACCTTTTGTAAAAGAGCATAAGATCTCCCCCTGCACACACACAGCCACAACATGAGCAGGGCATGTATTGATCCAGTGTGAGCTGCTGCTGCAGGGTCAGCATGTGAACATTCAGTATTAGACAGGAGATGCCCAGTGACATTCAACTAAGGTCAACGTAGCATCGAAATATAATCCATCCCCGAATAAAAGAGGCGCTCATCAGCTGGCACTCACAGCAGTGAGGCGTTAGCAGGCCTGCATGTTCCCTCAGCAGGACTGTTCTGTTCCCCCCCCCACCCACACACACACACACACATTTTCCATGTTAGCAACATTTGATATTGACACTATAATAAAGCTGATAGGTGTGAAATTTCAGTGCAGTGGCAAAACAATAGGAGAAGTATAGATGAGGTTTCTCTGCTTACAACTGTCAGGAGTGTAAATGCAGCAGCCAGCTTGATGCTGGCAGAAAAGTTGGTATATGTTAACGATAGTTTAGTTTTTACATCCATCAACCTTGACATATATACTACATTTCCCACAATACTGTGCTCCTGGATGCCTCAAATACTGTCAGCTGTCCACATAAGTGGTAAGATTGCTGAATCTGTATGGTCAGTGCAGGCCTGTAGTCAAATGAGTGTCAAAGTATAGCTATCATACCTGAAATCAAGCCTGGGTGAGTTGGCCTTACTTTTACAATATTAGAGTGGCTATATCCAGATACATATGTATAGTTCATGTGAGGATACAGAAATAATTGGCATAAAGTGATTTTAGCTGCATGTCACATTCATATAATCCACTAACACATGCAACTTGTGTTCACAGATGAACTTCCTTTGCAGACCCTTGGCATTTTCTCTCTCTTTCTCTGTACTCCCCCTCACACACACACACACACACACACACACACGCACATCATGTGGAACAGATCCTTTTTCACAGTGTTTCCTGTGTTTTACAGAGAAGCTCATCACTGGTTGCTATCCGGAGCCTTTATATAATGGCCTGAGCTGTTTATATCGAGACACCAAACAATGGACCCGTATTGTTAGCCTGTTTTTTTACTAATCTCTGCTCATCAGCTGACTGGATGACCAAGATTATAATAGCTGGAGTTTTCATTTACTTGACTGTGTGTTTTCGCCTTGTCACACCATGTATACAACAATCTGCCGGGCCGCTTACTGAAAACTCACATTCTTCTCAGCTTCTTCAGTCAATGAACTCCGTGAACTTTGATGTCTTCACACAACAGTTCACATTTTTTTACTTGAATGAACACACAGAGTATATTATGTGATCTACAGTGTGTTTATGTAGATTAATACGGCTGCACTGCACATTATGTTCACTGCTGCTTCAGCTCATTATACTTTCTTCTTACTTTCTTTTTCTCAGGTTAAGATAATTTTATATACCATATATATATATATATATGAAGCTTTATCTAGGTTGTGATAGTTTTTGCAGCATTTGTTGTTCAGGGGTATTTTTGCTATGTTTTTTGCTTCAATGGGTCCTTCTAGGAAACTATTACTATTTGAATTTAAGTATTTTTCATGTAAAAAATGTTTTAACTATTCCCGCAAAGGTTTAACAGAGACAAAGAATATTTCAGATAAACCGAAAGTAGAACTATGAAACATTGCGGCCTGTCATGTGTAGCAGTAAACATATCGGCATATTTAGAGTAAGGAAACCCTCTAAGAGAACAGACTTCCCAGTGTTCCTATGCAAATTATTTTCAGTTGGTGTGGAGCTGTAGGAGCACTATTGGTGACCGAATTATAAGATAAAGCATTAACATCTGACAGTTTATGTAAATGACAACAACTTGTTTAAACTGCAGTGGACATCGATTCGTAGATTCAGAGAGAGAGGAATAGGAAGTGATCGCTTACAGTTGGCCTCCTAGTCTCACTAAAGCCTAAGAGGATATGAGGCATTATTGAGGGTCTTGGTTGGTTTTTCAGTTGCCTGTAAGAGGTTTAGAAGTAATCAGCTTTAACTAAAGTTTTAGATGAAGGAGCCGTGTTAGAGTCAAAAGCTTCTGAGTATTAAGGTTAGAATTGGGTTCTGGAATGTTAGTAATGTGTTGCACATGTAAACATTGCACAGTTTTGGAACCTTCTCCTATAGAGAATCTCTAACCAAGTCAAACAGTGTATCGCTTTACTCCCATTTTTATTTTCTTTTTTGTTTGAATGCAACATGTTTTTCATGCACCAAAGTCAATAATCACACATAGGTCTGGACTCGCGTTGTGATTGGACGGTTGCATATAGGGTGTTAACAGCCCTCTGCATGCCAGTGACCTCTCTCACATCAGCTCACTCACCCGCCCTCATTCACACCAGCAACCAGAGTCTTGTGCTGCTCAAACATGTGAGTGTTCCATATAAGTGCATCTGATTGACAGAAAGCCGATCAAACTTCCCCTCAGGAGCCTCCAGTGTCAATAGTTGTGAATGAACTCTCTTCCCCCTCCCTCTCTCCCTCCCTCTTCCTCCCTCTCTCACAGTCTCTGTCCCTCCCTCCTCTCTTTGTCTGAATGAAAGCCAAAAAGAACAACATTTTTAGTTCAGGCTGCAAAAACATTCATTCATGCACGTACTGACACATGTGGCAGGAAGCTAGCATGCACAGACACCAGGAGCAGCTCGGAGTTTCGGTGTCTTGCCCAACGTTTGATACATCACACATTTTTACCCACAGATTTGATCAGTTCCTCCTCATTGTTCCTCCTTTGCACCCGATACACACCGGAAATGGACACAACTTTACAACAGATGATGATAAAATATGGATGCATTTAAGAAACATAGCAACAAAACAAGTCAGACATATGAAGTCATGTTTTATTATTTATGGCAAGAAATGATCATGACTGTGTGCTGCTTCTCTGTCACTTCCTGATTGCTGCTGACGGACTGTGCCCTGTGTGTGTGGACATACAGTGGGGTGTGTGTGGTTCTGTTGATCAGTCAGGCGCGGCCAGTCATTCCTTATCAGAGGAAGTATGGCCACCCTTATCACACATGGTTGGGCTGCCCTCACTGGCCCTTTTATCTGTCACACATGAGCTGGATTCCAGACCTGATAATCGGCCTGCTTTCTAGCCCCCCTTTACTGTTTTATTGCAATATTGTTACACACAGATCACATCAGGTATTTTCAGGATCTGATGTCTGAGGTGTGCCTCTTTTATGGTATACGCTGAATAATTATGTTGCAACAGTTTTGTGGACAAGGTGTAGAAATCAAAGGACAAAGCAGTGAATATATTCACTCTGGTTTCACATCTGGCTTTTGTCTTCTGTGGAAACAGAGGCAATCAGCGTTTGTCACAGATTTTAGGTTTTATCACCCCCAGCTTTAATTGACTCTAATAGAAACATAACACCCGGTAGTTTTAGTACATCTCTGTCAGAAGCTCTATTAAAAATAGAGAAAATACAAGTTTCTGTTGTAACATAGACCCACTGTCCCCCTTTTTTTGTGACGTGACAATTCACAGTTCTGCTGTGAACATGGAAGCGTAGCACCTTTGCTTGTGCGCCATTTTATATCTGTGAGTGAATGACTCCAGTAGGCCTAATGAAACTGTTGGTATGTTTACATACCAGGCTGTTGAATTTGGCGCTGTGAGTAATTGTCGTGATAAACCGCTGTACTGCAAGTCAAACAAAAAAAAAACACTGACTGGGATACGGCCTCTCAAAAGAAGTAGAAGCTGACACTCCCTGCACCTTTGACCCGATGGCTCGTATTAAACCAGAAAAGTACGTGATCCATGCTTATCAAGGAGGCATTCAGCTCTCACATATCTTCTGAGTCATCGCTCGACTTTACATCCCTATTCCACCTCAAAGAGAGAGCGTGCTAATGCAGTCTGAGCACATGATGATTATAAATCACCTGGAGCACACTTTTCTTGGTCAAATATTGGGCAAGCATGTTTGAAAACAGTGTGTCAGGTTAGATGTGTTAATGTTGCATAGATTGGTGATTATAAATAAAGTTTTCTCACACTAGGTGTCACAGTCCTTTTTTCAGCATCAGTACCTCATTGCAGCACAGACAGAATTAGATTCACAGTTCCCAAATGTGTGTGTGTGTGTGTGTATTTGTGCCAGAATGTGTGGTCACTCCCAAGTGTATTAAAGTAGAGCGTTGCTGCTGGTTGTGGCTGTCTGTGTGTTCTGGCCACAGATTATGGGACCTGTCGGCAGACGGGGCTCTAAACATGGGGTCACAAGACAGCCCAAAATGTGACAAGTTCATCTCAGAGAGCTGATAGCTGGTATCGTGTATCTTAAAGCACATGTGCTTATATAGCACAGAATTTGCAGTTATTTCTGTATGTGGGTGGCCTGTATGTGGGGTTCTGTATGTGTCATGTGTGTCTTTGACTCATATTGTGGCAGCAGTATGGATTTTGAGAACAGAACATTTTCCAGTTTCAGAACTGCTGTGAAAGTGGAAATATTTTTACTGAAAATTATGACGACGGCTGAATTATTACAAAATGAGCAATGTTTGCTTTCTATCCCTGCCCTGTAGTTCAAGCTAAATTCAGAGATAGATTACTAACATAATCCAAGGACGTGGCTACTCACATGACCACTGATGGCAAAAAAAGCAAATATTTCACTGATTATCTAACATTGATCCGTTCAAATAGAGGATATACTTTGAAACTTGTTGATGTGTTGATATCCCTGCATATAATCTGGTCTAATCTAGCAGTATGTGGCAACAGTTTAGAGTTAATAATTCATTAATTATTATAGAAAATCCATTAGTCACCTGTCCACCCCTTTAATGATTGTTAGCATTTTGAGCTGCAGCGTTCTAGTCTGCTTGCAGATGGTAAATAAAAACACGTCAGTGCCATTTCTATTTTGAATTTGTATTATTCCTTATGTTGCTTTTCAAGTTTCCCATGTGTCAAAGTACAGCCTGAATGACTTATTGCCCACACCCTTTGTGGTTTGACACGACAAATGAAAAGCCCACAAACTGCACAGCTAAAGCTCTAAGTGTATCTTCAGCATAACAAACCTTTAATTTCTGAATGGAGGGGGAAAAAGTCTCATTTGAGAGAGTGTGTTTTACACAAAAGCACAAACCTTGTGGGTGAATCTGTGGTTACTTTTCTGTACGTGTTGTTTGTCTGCTGTCAGTCAGTCTGTCATTCAGTCAGTTTTATGAATGTGTGTGGGTGGGAGCTGGGAAACCAGTTTTGCCACCTGTGTGTGTGTGTGTCTGTGTGTGTGTTCATTTGTACATCAAATCCTTGGGACTGTCTGTAAGCTAATTATATAACAACACCTCTCTCATTCACTCCCACTCAGCCTGTCTCCCTCCCTGTATCTATCGCTTTCTTCTCATCCCATCCCTTCATCCCTCTCCCACACACACACACACACACAGAGTATAGCACCAATGGAATATACAGAGGTACATCCTGTTATTGTCAGATCATTCGTGAGGGTTGCGACTGTGTTCATTGTGTCCCTGTGAGGGTGGTGGCTGTCATGCTAATGCTTGAGAATGTCATGTATTTTACTATTCAACCTCCAGTGTATTGTTGTATGCCTCAGTTTTTTGCCATGTATTGTTGTGAGCTGCCATCTAGACTAAACTGCAGCTGTCTTATCTGTCGGTTTGTACGGTGTGTGTCTGATCAAGGCTCCACCGTTGTCTCAGCGAATGTGAATCTATCGCTGATATATTGTGTAAGAGGTCTTCCAATAGGTCTTCTCAGATTCATCTGTTAATGGATTTTTGTTGTCCAGGGAATTACCAGGAATCATTAACACAGGGTTATTAAGGTTGATATTGACATATGGGAATTGATGTATTGTTATTGATTGCCCAGGCACCTGTATATGTTTTAAAAAAAAATAGAAAAAATGCCCAATATTATGTAAATAAATTGATTATTTTAAGTGGACAGAAGACAAATGGTGGTTTGGCTTGATAAGGGACCTCTTTAGTTATCTGACCATTTTGTCGTTTTATCATGGTGACAGTAGACAGGAAATGTAGAGAGAGGAAAATATAAAGTGATACGACTGAAAGCGGTTAGATTATTGGCACAGGCCACTAGATAAACATTTTTCTAATTGCAGTAGGGCCTTTCAGGAACGTATCTAGCAGAGGTGCTAAGCCAGGTTGTCTTGTCTCACAGTCAGTTTAGTTAATAGATGATGGTTTACGCCTCTAGCAGTTATGTAATCGAGTATCTTGAGGAAGTTTTGAACGCCACCAAAAAGATAACCTACGTTTACATTGAAGTTTGAGGTTGTGTGTTTCCATGCTGACTTGTCCTGATACAACACCTCCCACTTCGACGCAGCAAGGACCAGGCAAAGTCGTGACTTGCGACGCCCTCAAACAGTCTGCCAGAGTGTGAATCCAGCTCTATAATAAACTGCTGTGGCATTAACACACACTGAGTTTACTTTTCACAAGCAGAAACTGGGCAGAAATGTTAGAAGAATTTTAGTAGCCCAAATTCTTTGTGTTAATCATAAAAGTTTACAGACAAGATAGTAATGCGATCTTGTCTCTTTTGGTTTTACAGTGGAAGGAAGTGGTTTCTTTCTCTGCATTTGACATCTCACCACATGCAAGCAAACCGGCCTGTACAGCAGCAAACAGGAAGCTGATAATGACTTATACAGTTTTTTTTAATTTAAATTTAGCTGCCTAATTTATTTAAATAATGTAGTGTAAGCAGTCGGAAGGTTTTCATTGGGTTTTGTGTCTTGTACATAAGAGGAAGTATCAGGAAGGTGTGTTACATGGATGCGAGGTACAGCCTCTCCAAAAACACCTTTATGGATTTTAGCATGCAAAAACCTAAATTGCAGTTATAATAATAGTAATTGTTCTCTTTTCCTCTCTGTCCAGTGACAGCTACATCGTGCGTGTGAAAGCGGTGGTGATGACGCGGGACGACTCGAGCGGCGGCTGGCTGGCTCAGGACGGGGGCGCTCTGAGCAGAGTGGGTGTGTGCCGCCTCCTGCCGACAGAGTTAGCACCCACGTTGGGCTCCAGCAGCTCCCAGTTCCTCATCCGTGGTGAGCGGGACAAACAGGTAACAACAGAAACACACACGCTCACACATATTCGTACACACATCAATAAACACAAATAACCATTGGCTTGTGTGCTGGATACACAGGTCATCCTGGACTGTCCTCTAAGGAAGGATGTGGTGTACACCATAGCAACGCCCACGTTTCACCATTGGAAGGTGGAGGACAGGAGGTGCGGCCTGTCCTTTCAGAGCCCAGCTGATGCCAGAGCTTTTGACAGGGGGGTACGGAAAGCAATAGAGGATCTGGCTGAAGGTACGGGGTGCCAACTGTCCGAACACCTTTTACTGAGAGAGGGAGAGGGAGGCAGCTGGTACACACAGAGGCTAAATAAGTCTAGATTCACATTAGACTCATGACTGTCTGTCCTGCCAAACTTCAAACTCATATCAAAACAATTATGGTTCAGTGTGCATGTCGTGAGGAACTGCTGGCAGTTATGGGCATATGATGTAACACTCTCTGATTGGTTGAAGTTATGCCATGATAAGTCATCAAAACAACTGGCATGTTTGCAATTTGTATGTTTTCCTAAGTGTAGGTAGGCTGTACATAAAGATAAGAACACCCATAATAAAGTTGTTGTTGTTTAAATCACAACACAATCCACAGGTATAACCAGTTCGTCCTGGTGAGGAAATGAATGAAGGTGGAGCATGTATCTTAAAATAGATGGAAAAAAATGTCTGATAAGGACAGCACAAGGAAGAAGAGCTGAAAGCAGACTGACTTATCATATCAAGAAATACATTAAATTGATGGATTCAGTGACACTGAAGGCGGAAGACATGACAATGAGGTTTGGTTGTGGATTACAGATGTTTTTGCAGATCGAATATAATTCTTGTTTTTCTTTCTGCAGGCTCCACAACCTCCTCCACAGCACTCCAGAATGAGGGCGAGCTGGGCGACGATGACGTCTTCACTGTAAGCATGTTACTTCTTTCATCAACAGTGACTTCCTCTTTATTTACTGCAACTGCAAGAAACCTCCCTACAAAGCAAGGTGTTGATAATAAATAAAGAAAATGGACGCAGTGGTTCATTTGTCACCTCTGTTAAATGGAGTTATCACAGAGTAGGAGGGAGCTGTTGATGATGACTTTCACATGGCTGCATTGATACTTGAAAATCAGCTGTTCGGGTTTTCATCTCCTGTGCATCAGTACAAGTTACAACGTACTTCCACTTCAAAAAGTCCCAATTCACTTATGATGTCATAGGGGGACGAGTTCTGCCAGAAAATGCAAAGAAAGGGGCGGGGCCAATAGCCATTTGTTAGGATTTAAAGCTACAGACACCAAAATTGTTTGGAAAAGGGTTAAAAGCAGGGGTATTTAAACTGAAACTTGGCAGATTCCTGAGACATGTAAGACATACATTAATTTAAAGAGTGTTTTATAACCAAATGGTCTGCTCTAGAAATGTATCTCTGCCTCAAATGAGGATAAATTAACTCTTTTTGGCAAAAACTAAATCTAGGCGTTTTACAAAAGATCAAAAAAATTGCTGCTGTGTTGTGAAATGCTGCCTGTGGCCTGCAAACAAACTTTAACCTGGACTTCCTGGATCGGTTTTATTGCCATCCAATGCAGTCCACAGCATTGTTTAAACACAGGTCTGCTCTTGGGCATGTTTTGACTGCTGCAGTCACCCTGTCCTGGTAATCAAACTACACATAAGCACCCTCAATATTCATCACTGAAAGCACTCTGAGGTCTTTCAGTGATGCCCTTCAGGACTTCTCCCTCCCCGTCATGTAAACCTGCCATAAAGTGTGTGTTTGTCTCTACCTTAAGTTAGACACACATATACGCTCTTACTGTAATCTGACACCAGCACCAGCAGGCAGGGTCAGAAGGTCACTTCCTGTATCCCACCCGCTCCCTCTCTCCTGGTGACACTCCCCTCCCTTCACTCTCTCCACCCTCTTGGTCAAATAAGAAGAACAGCCACCAAACTAGCAGCTAGCAGCTGTTTCCCAGCTTAGTGCAGGGCCGGTGATTTACGAGAGGAAGTGCCTCGTGGTTCATCTTTGACTTGAGCTGTCTGTAAGGGCCAAGACTAATAGGTGCTCTGCTGGGAGTGTACAGCCACCACAGAGATGCATACAAACACAGGGGGAGGAGTTTCAAGACTCCAAAGCTCACATGCATTCCAGTTAGAACTGAACACTCACAATGAAACAAAACAGTGAGATAGCTTCGGTATTTCCATTTCCCTCGCGGCCTAATATAAACTTTTTTTAAGAACAAGGCTCACCCTGTTCAGTGCATGAGTCCAACGAGCACCAACAAAGGCCGACTGAAGAAACATTGTGCATTGCCTCATGTCTGCTTTTAAAAATTTGTACTTGAACACACCACAAGATTACAGCCAGCAGACCTACACATACATTTGTCTGCATGAATGGAAACACTGGTTTGTAGTCTGTATTTGTAATCCAAAAAACACAGTGGAACGCCTAAAAAAACAAGTCAAATGCCTCCTTATGCACCAAGGTGCCACTTTATTAGGTAGTAGGTACATGTAATAAAACACTTTATAACGCTGTATAAAACACTGACTGGTTTCTATAGGTGTTGGTTCAACTGTAAGCCGGTGTAGTGGTAAGGTTGAATTGCATACATCTCGTATATGCCAATAAGAAAAGCACCTCTCTGCAGTTACAGACACATCCCCTTGCCCTAAATTACAGAGAATCCTGTGCTTTTATACAAATCTATAATTTTACCCTCTTATCAATCAGGTTGACAGAAAGCGATGGCTGAAGCTTTGGGAAGTATTAACTGGAGAGACATCTAGCCTAGTAGTAGCCTAGTATAAATGTCTTGCAGCATCCCATAAAAAATAAAAAGCTCACTCCTTTCCTGGACTAGACAGTCAAATATTGCCGTCCTGCGCGTGTCCCTCTTATCCCGCATTATGACCTTTCCTAAAGTTAGCAGTGGTGGCTGCAAAGTTTGTGAGGTGGGTAGTCGCGGACAGGGGGAAATGCTGCAGCAGATTTACAGCTTTTGCATTGGGGGGCTGGAGGGGCTGTAAGAGGGGACCCAGGATGGACATACTTCCCTAAATGATTCCTCGTTCACCAAACCTAAACTTAACCCAAGCCTTCCTCTGTCCCTCCCTTCAGCACGTCCCCTCTCTCTCTCTGTCTCTTATTTTGGCTTATTCACAACAGGGGGAGTGAAGGCTATTGAAGCAATTCTGAGCTCATCCCAGGAGAGCGAGACAGGCCTGTTGAAGGATGTATCCTCCCGAGCTTTGAGTCAGGACATGTTTTGTGTCAAAAAATAACTCGAAATGCCCTCTGTCCAGCCTTGGACCAGAATATATAGAGAGAGGATGTCCAGAAATAAAAACTCTCCCCCTCAACTCCTCCTTTGTCTCTCTCTGGTGCAGCTTGCAGCAGATCGTCTGGCCTGTGTTTTGAATTAGTTGCAGCCATGGAGGCCAGAGACTGGCTTTAAACCGTATCAGCCCCCCCTCCCCAGTAATGGCTTCTCCAGGGGGGCGGGGCCAGGAGCGGAGGCAGCATGTTATGTTATTTTTGGCCGGCTGCTCTGAGGGCTTTGTAAGAAAGCTGGGGGAAATTCTCAGCATGGCGGTATCCATGTGGGGAGCAGGATATAATAGGGATAGCTTCAGCAGACAGACAGACACACAGACAGCAGATCTGGGTCATAACTCCAGCGTAGAGTTGGTTTTTGGCTTGTTGGAGTGCCAGGTGTCTGAGTTAAAATATCATCAGCTTCATAAAGTTTGAGAATACGTTTGTCAGGAATCCTGGGGGGTGATAAGTTGTCTGCTAGTGAGCCATGGTTCACACTGAGGAACAGCGCTGGTTTTGTTTTGGCGTTCATAATACAGCTCCGAGTGCTTGAAAATATTGTCATGTAAATACATTTTGTTTTCCTGAGAAAAAAATTACATTTTGTATCACCAAGATGGAACAAAACAAGCTCGCTGGAGACATGCATGAAGCCTGCAGTGTAATATCAGCTGTGGTTTCTCAGCGGCCCTGTCATGTGACGGGTCTTCTGCAGTATAGTGGGTCAGAAGATGCTGACCCACATGCTGCATGCTAGCTTGCAAAAAGTGTGACCAGCGAGAGGAGCACATGGCACTTTTTTCTGACATATTAAAGGGTTAATACACACATAGTCTAAGGCTTAGCTTTGCTAAAGGACATTTCAACGTTGTCCAGGAGGACAGCGGTTCATATCATTGAGCTACAAGCGCTGCTCTCTGAGGCACGTATTTCCTTTAGGCTTTCCAGTAAACACTGAAGAGAACTGGGAACATTTGAATAGCTGGAATCAAAACTTATCTCATCTGTTTTGTGCTGTTCAAGTATTTTTTTTCATGATATGAACTCACAACAGCACAAGGGGGAAAAAGGAAGCACAGAAACCTCGCAGCTGTTGCAGACAGAAGACGGTCATGAAAAAAAAAATACTTTACTTTGGCAGACAAGCTGTTGACTTCTTATGACCAGTGTGTGTTTTTGTTCTCACATCTTATTACTGCATACACAAAGGCGACCTGCAGTCTTTTCAATGGGCCAAACACATTCCGAATATTTGCTCCATCGTATGAGTGAGATGACATGATAAGACGGGAGGAGTCCTGACCTTCCTGTCAGCCTGTGCCCACTGAGGCTGACACCCAGTGTGTGCCTGTCTGAAATGTGTCTGTCTGAGGGCTGCACGGCAGCAGCGGCAGCCCGGCTGTCTTGTGTCTGGCCAACGTTTGAGTTGGAATGAAGCCCTGACAGCCTTTAGCGGAAGGGGGACAGGATACTGTTCACACACATACACACACATACACACACACAGAGCGGTGGAAAAGGGAGAGGTAAAGGTGGAATGTGGAGAAAGTGTGAGTGAGGGAAGGAGGACAGGTTGTTGGGGAGGGGTAAAGATGGAGAAGTAGAGGCCAAAAAGGGTGATACTGTGAATGCAGAAAACTTTCCACATGACATCCCTTGGCTTTTATGTCACCATAGAAACCCGCTTCACTAGAATTGCCATAAACTAACTCAATCATAAGCAGTGAATCGAATCATGATGGTAGGTGACTGTAGCCCAAAGTTTACCTCACGTACAGCGACACAAACATGGATCAACAAAGCTCATGCTTCCTGTTTTTCCAATCAGTGCCTGCGCCGACGCTTCCTGTTTTTGTTTCCCCAATCACGGTGTCCTCTCTGCATTGACTATGTTGTTTGGCGCATCAAATCAGAAAGCAGCTTTTTTCAGCCAGCATCCTGTGTTTGTTTGTCCCCCTTCAGAACACAACAGACAGCTCATCCAACTCCTCCCAGAGACTGGAGAGCTCCCTGCAGCCGCTCGAGTCCTCGCCCCTTCCTCAGAGACAGTGCAAGCTGGGACATCGCCATGACCTCCACGACCCCTACCGGCTCTCAGACCACTACTACTTGGACCAGGTGAGGCAGAGAGCTTCTGCTTATACCACATAGAAATAACTTTTCTTCCTTGGTATGATATATTTGTACTGTTTCCTCACTCTGGTTTCTTTTTTTTCTCTGTTCAGCCATTGCCCCGGATTCACCGCCATGTCACCTTTGAGGATGAGGAAATCGTCCGGATCAACCCTCGGGAGCGTAGCTGGGAGAGAACCACTGAGCGCCACCATGGACGCCACCTGGATCGTCCCTGGCTCACTGGTTACGAGGACTACCGCCACGCAACTGTGCGTGACAAATTTATCCAACCAGAGAACGAGTCCTATGTCCACTTCGCCAAACCAGAGGCACAGAAGCACGACTATACCTACCCTCTGGCACCATCCATGTCGCCCTCAGACTCAGACTCCACTCTTGGACCCTTGACCAATAAGGGCCATGGTGGTGGCTCATACCGCCATGGTCTCCCGGTTGTCTCCACCCAGCCTCGCTCCTTTCTCCCGAGCTCCCCCCCTTCCACCAATGGCGGAAAGGGGCGGAAAGAAGACAGAATGGAGCGTGCTCAGTGTGAGCACTGTGGTGAGCCCTTTTACATCTCCGACAACCGGAGAGGCCGGTGCCAGGATGCCCCGGACCCTGTGCGGGCGTGCATCCGGCGGGTCAGTTGCATGTGGCTGGCAGACACCATGCTCTACCACTGCATGTCTGACCCGGAGGGGGACTACTCGGACCCCTGCTCCTGTGACGGGGGTGACGGCAACGGGGGCGGCCGCCTGGGAACGCGCTGGTTAGCCCTGCTCGGCTTATCATTGGTGGCGCCGTGCCTCTGCCTTTACCCACCTCTCCATGCTTGCCACAGGATGGGGCTGACGTGCGGCTGCTGTGGAGGCCGACACAAGGCTCTGAGCTGAGCAGCGGAGCTCCAAAATCTCTCCACATAAACCTAAACCCAACGCAGGCACAGGGAAAGGGAAGGATGAGGGGAACACACGGAAGGGACAAGTGGTCATGGCTGCTCACGCTCTTGCCTTGGTTTTCTCTGGGTTTCTCAAATTCCAGACACTGAAATAAGCCAAAAACAAACAGTTGGTGCATTTTCTAAACGGCCTGGGAAAATAAGCTCCCCCTTATGGCAGACAGTTCTCTCAGCTCTCCACGTGGCCATTTCTGTTTCTAAGTGAGAGCACTCTTTTTTTTCAGGGGGCCTTTTTTTTTATAGCTGACCTATATGTCATGTATCACATATGCAGGTACTTTATATTGTTATATTTGTACACTGACTCGGCGTCAAAGAACTTGAATTGTTTCTTTGTTCTTTATTTTTTTTCTCTCCTTTGTTGTATGCGTGGCCATTTTTGTTTATATTCATATTCCAATATCAGGCCTGCTCAGCTCAACTCCAACTACAAGAAAAATCAGACACTACACCTCTTTGCGTGTGTGTGTGTGTGTGTGTGGATGGCGTATGTGCGTGCTTCTGATGTGCTAGTCTGTTGTCTGTTCGGCAGGTTTATAGTAAAGCTCATGTATATAGTCTACATAGCACTCTACCACCAACATCTTTGTTCACGGAAACAAACGTGGTACTCATCTTAATCCTCTTCTAATAACCCAAAGATTCATATTTTTATCCTATTTATTTTCTCACCGAATTGATCTACCAGCAAGAAAAAAAAAAAAAGGGTGCTGGGTTGTGATTCACTCACTGCACGAGACGGTGCTTATAAGTCGTGCTACGGTCCTCTAGCATCCGTCTCCCTGCTCCATTATTTCAAATAGTGCCTAAAAGAAATACCTAAACCAGGAACCCACAGAGTCTTATGATTCCAGTCAGATTTTTTTTTTGGCTTATTTTACTCAACATACACTTGAAGCAGTGTGAGACCTCCTCGTCTTCTGCCTGCGCTCCATGTCGTGTCGAGGACTGAAAGAATCAATCAGAAACCGTTAAAATTGGTGCCTAATGCCTTAAAACATGGAGTCTCTCCTGACCCGTCTTTCTGAAGATGTCTGCTATAATGAAAAGCGTGAGCGTGGTTACGGCTCAGAGCAATCCAGCCTCACAACATTCAACTCTTTTAAAGTTGGCTTAAAGTATTTTTGTAATAAAAAGGAACTCTTCAAAAAAGGTTCTTGTTTAAGGACTGGAGGAGTTTGCCTGCGATGTACAATCACCACTCCCCCTCCTAAAAGCATCGTCCTCTGGTAGAGCCCACCGGGTCACACATGTGGAACAGCTCAGCCCCCAACTAATGGTGATCTGAAAGGTTTCATTAATCAAACTATTTTAAAACGTCTAACATCCCTTAAAAGACATATTTATTCAAACCAACATTGGACTTCTTTGAGGTCACTAAAAACACGCTGGTTAAATGTTGTCATCGTTTCCACTTAACTGGTGAAAGTAACCATACACAGCGTACGATGTGTAGGTGTGCTGCTGGAAGTATGCACATGAAATTAACCCACATGGAGGAGCCGATTAGCTTAGCACCGGAAACAAGGGATTACGTTTGTGTATATATATGTATACAAAGGTTTGTGTGTCACACCATTTTCTTTGTAGAGCATAGTGACTTCCTGAAATTGGTGGTGAGGAGAGACATTTCCCCGTGTTTCCACTCATTATGCTAAGCTAATTTAACTCCTCCTCTCAAAATATGTTGTTGAAACTAGAAGACTTAACTTGAGAAACAACTTGCTGAAACTACATATGACTGGTGTGTGCTCTTCTTCTTCTTCTTCTTCTTCTTCTCAGTCCCCCCCCCCCCCCCCCCCCCCGTTCATGCTATATTTGCTAAATCATCAGGTGTCTCAACTCAGTGAAGGGGGGGTGTTAAAGTCTGCTCATTCAGAGTGTGTGTTGGCAAAAGAGGTGAGGGGGGGAGCAGGGGAGGACACAGTCCTTTCTACCTGCCTGTGTCTGCTCTTTGAGTGACACCGCAGCCGGCCAATCACACCGCCCTCACACCTACAGCACACAACACTAAACATGGCGCCGATTGTGCCGATAGCAGGTGGCAGCATCGGGGGTGTGATTAGAAACACAATAAGCTTTTTTTTAAAAAATAAAATGAAAGCAGGACATCATTTGGAAAAGATGAGGAGTCTAAAAAAAAACATCCATCCTTCATTGTTTTGCTAAGGAAATGTCACTTAGTGTAGTTAAACTACAGAATGTCTGAGGATGTCCTTTTTCCTCCCCTGGTTGTGTCTGTTTCACACATCCTGCAACCGTGTGCCGGTTTGTGCGTCCTTTAAATGTGTTTGTGAATGCCACATCCCCTACCGCTCCAGCCACCTGATCCAGATCTACTGGGATCAGCCGAGTATGCCATCACATACTGACACCTTTCCAGTAGAATCAGATGCTTGGATGATGTGGTGCATCAGGGACAGGGCCAATCAGATTGGAAAATGTGTGTGTGTGTGTGTGTGTGTGTGTGTGTGTGTGAGAAAGAGAGAGAGTGCATGTGTGTTTAATCTTCTATCTCTGTCTTGTCTTGGTGTTTGTCCTCACGTCAGAGCCATTTACAAGTGCCTGAACACATCCTCTTTATCTCCTTGTTGTATTTAAATTGAAAAATTAAAGAAATGACTCCCTGTATTGAATTAGACCCATTTTTTTACGCTTAGTATTTTTACCTCTGTAAAAAAAAGAGCAAAAATTATATTATATATATCAAGTGTATGTTGTACATTTTTATTTCTATTTTTTTTTTAAATAACTGTTTCTAACATGTACGATGGATGTAGCTCTTGCTTTTCGAGAAGGAACAGGAAGTACTTTGTAGATACTGAAGGGTGGCCAGGTCTGTGAGAAAACTAAAGTGAAATGTGTGTCTTACCTTCCGCCTCCAATAAAATGAAAGAAAACAGTGAAAACACAAATGAGTCGGCTGCTTAATTTTAGTCCCGCCTGGTGGACACACACTTCCCCATATCAGCTATAATAAAACCCCCATGTAGACTGCTTTACATTCACCCTTTTCTTGAAATGTAATGTAACTAAGATGTGGTTCGAAAATTTAGAATTGACAATTGGATTTGTGTGTCCACATACAGACACAGCCTTGTAATCTGAACATAACCCCAGTCCAGTTTTTGTTTCGGTTGATTCACAACTAGTCATTTAGCTTAAAATTATAGCTTCCTTTAATCGGTGTGAATTGCCACTATATATTTCTACATGGCCTAGTCTCCACCACTGAGTGCTGCTGTAGTTTTTGTAATAGAAAAAAATGTTGACCTGCAGGGTGTGATGGAGGAAAAGGTCCTCGCTCACCCTAAACATGCGGTATATTTGCCATTACTTTGAAACATAATATTCCTACCAAGTTGCTAATGGAAATAAAACGGTGCATCTTAAAAGTTGGTGTGTTTCCCCACCACTTTTGAGCCCTTTACTAAGTTTACAAGCTGTTAATACTGCTAATAACCCCAAGTATGACTCACTTTCTGTACATATAATAGTGTGACATTTCAGCTTCTGTATTTTTGCTGCAGCATCACTTCCTGTGGTAAACCTGAGAAGACAGTTCAGAGCATAATGACTTTGTTTAGACTGTTCAAGTTTTTAAAACTAAGAAAACAAAGAAAAACACCAGCAAGACCAGTCTCGTTCTCTTCAAGATGTCTTTCCCCGGCTGCCTCCCTCCTCAGCAGGAACATGTGATAGCCATCGAGGACGTCGAGCTGTTTCACTCAGGATGTCTCTGGAAAAGCATGTGGGCGATAATGATGGAGCTCGAGAGGGAGAAAGAGAAAGAGAGAGGGGAGGGGGAGGGAGAAAAGAGAAGAGAAAGAAGGTCCCTGAGGGCTTTTGGGGGCCTGCTAAGCAGCTCAACGGCTGCAAACAGCATCACAGTCCACATGTGCAAACATTTAAGATATCTGCTCATGTAATGGGGTCAGCATGGCCCCTCTCTGAGTGCACCGAGCAACCAGCATTCACTTCCCACTGCAGTTTACAGGAACGGGTGGCCATGGTTTCATGTCCAAAGATAGGCAGGATTTAGATTTTCTCTTCCTCGCCATGATCTCTCCTACAACACGCCAAACATTAAAGCTGCTGTGTTTCAGCATCGGTGTCTTGATCAGTCTGAAGCGATCGGAAATGTTGCAGAGGTAAACTTTGTGAAAGCAAACCAGATAATTACTTCAGCATACTTTCCTGATAGAGGTCAAACCCTGCACCTGAGATAAACTGCAAAGAAAAATCTCTCTACTCCCACCCTGTGGAACATCTTTGGACTGGGAGTTTGTGTCGCAACTTGGCAAACCAGGATCTTTTATGTTGCAGAATTCCTTATGTTAAGGCAGTTAAGGCATCACCACATACTAATTTTGAGTGTTCAGCAGACAATCATTTACACCAGAGTCCCAAAAATGAGCTTTAAAAGTTGAGATGTAACTGATCAAGCTAGAACTTGTAAAATCCCCTGGTTTCAACACCGTTCCTTGACAAGTTGCCAAGGTACAGTGCAGTGCTTTTGTGAATGTCCTTAGTGATGCCCTGTTCTGATGGGGAGGAAACTACTTCAAACAACGGTTCAGAGGAAACAGTTCAGGGTTAAGAAGGAAGTGGCAGGAGTCGAGGGATTAAAATGGAACAGGGCCGGAAGTCTGGGAGAGATCTTTATTTCAGGCACGGAAAGAGAGCCTCTTCCTCTGGTGGCGCCAGTCCTCTGCCACTGTTCCATTTCCTCTTCCTCCTTCTGGTCTGAGCGCAGCGATCTCATCCTCCGCTGTTGATGAGTCTCAGCCACCTTTGTATCTCCACCCATCATGACATCCATGACATCAACCTGAAGCCAATTTGATTCCCATATTTCCTGTTATTATTTATACAAATATGACGTAGGTCTACGCTATATTGTACTTTCACAGATCCAGAAAAGGAAGAACCTGCCACACAAACATCTTTATAAATCACCTTTCTTTTATTTAAATCAGCGTTAGGCAGTTATGCTATGAACAACACAGGAAAATAAAAACAGTGACAAAAAAGAAAAGACATTAAAACATGAGATCCAGTTAACATTAACTGCACTTGGCACTGGATTGACGTTCATGGAAAGAGGAAAAAAAATATACACATTTATCATACTCAAAATAGAAGTGCCTCCAGTAATCATTAAGTCAACCGCTGGGAATGAAAAACTGGAGAACTTAAATATGGTCTCAACAGCATTTCAACTTCAATAAGATACCGTTTCATTTTTCCACTGATTCAAATATATCTCATCGTCAACCTGCGTCTGCCTCCCTGCTTTGGTGCATCTGAAGAATACGACACATGAGGTAACCACAGCGTCGACACAGTTTGAAAATATTGCTACAACTGCAAACAGCAGTTTGTTCCATCTTGAGATTTACATCCAGAAGAGAGAGAAGGCAGAGGCGCGGCTGATCGATGAGGAACAAATAATAACTTCACCCACAAACCCCAAAGTACCGTCGCACACCCGATGTCAAGCTCAGGGGTTTTTTGTTGTTTTTTTTTTACTGTGTATTTGTCCCTTTACATATCAATTCTTCATTACAAAAAAACACATGGAGGAACTTCTGTTACCACAATACACTCCATTTACAATGGTAGTAGTGCACAGCAACAAAAGAAAAGTCAATGAAAAAGAAAAATCAAACTGAAAGATATAAACTCATACATCCAGCAAAAAAAGCAAAGAAGTAATCCCTCTCCCAGAAAAGAATTGATATCAATTATAAAAACGGACATAAAAATGTGATCAGTTCTCGCTCATCTGGAACAGATGCTGAAAGCGGCCCGAGGCTGTTTGTGGTGGACCCTGATTGTGAAACTTTGCATCACTTTATCCCCTCTACAGGTTAAACGAGGGAGGAAGCTAAAACTTTATTCTGTGGCTGGTGGGCTCACCTGCCAAATACAACTCACTACAAACCCATCCGCAGCATGTCGAGCCTTTGTTTTAACCTTCTCCACCAGTGCTCATCAACAGCTTTCAATTTAGAGTAAAGGATTCAAAGGATGTTGGTTTTTGGGAATTGCAGGGGGAAACATTGTGAACAGGACCGACTACCAGGACAGGCTAACCAGGAGAGAAGAGAGAGGCAGAGAGGAGAGCAGGGAGGGAGAAAGAGAGGAGGTGAGCAGGGAGGTGATGGCTCCACTCTCAGGTGTTTGAGGAGAGTCAAGAGCCAGAACAGAGAAGAAGAGGGATAAATATATACTCTGCAATGTGGGCGAAGGAGGGGGAAATATGTGTGTGTGTGTGTGTCTGTGTGTGTATTCTGATGTGGTTTTTGTGTTTGTGTTCTGTCCGTCCAGTGCTTTATCTGACGGTGACTCCAAGTTTTTCCAGCACACGGACTCCTTTCTCCTGGTACTCTTCTCTGGTCAGCCAGAAGTTGTCCTTGTCCTTCATGATGTCGGCCAGCACAGCTCCACCCAGGAACACCATGTGCTTTCGCCTGGGAGGATCCTCAATGCGGATCTTAAATTTCTACAACACAAGTTGCGGAGACATAAAAAGAGTTAACAATGTTGCACAGAGCTGTCAACAGGTGTAGGTGATCAGGTAGGATTTTATCAATGTACATTACCGGTAATGGATCTATGGAAAAATATATAATAATAACTTTATTTAAGCTTTTAACACCAATCCTTGCCCATAATCAGCTACAGCAGCAAGTAGCTGCTAAAAGTGCAGAACCCAACTCTGTTAAAATGTTGCTGTCCAAACATCGGATGCCCTGCTACTGTTTGTACATTCAAATAAAACTTGGTGTCACATCAAATTTAGGAGTAACTGCCATTCTTTCGGGGCCTAATGTAGCAACCCTTCTATAATGTAGATTAAAATAGAACAGCTAGAGGGGCTAGTACTCAAAATGAAACTGTTTGTAAATTTAACCAAGGGAACAAATTAGGTGTGATAGTTTTGGCATTTAAATGTGTGAGAACATTATTACCACAGTTTTACCCTTAAGGGGAGTGAATCAAGCTGTAAACACAATACTGACAATTATTGTGAGGGCCCGAGCACCGAGTGGTGCGAAGACTATATTGTGATTCTAACTATTATTATTAGCATACAATGTTTTTATGTGCACGCTGACAATTCAAATATCCAGAAGAAAGCAGTTATGTGAAGTTTTTTTAGTTATCAGATTAATTTAAATACGGAACTACGGAAAAAAGTGCCTGCTAAATGCTAATGCTGCAAGACTCAACCAAAACAACTAGTTGAAAAACTCCAAAACATAATATAACCAAAGGACTGTGCACAGACTGATGAAAATTCTCTACATCACATCATAACCTGATCCATTGCTAATCTAAGAACAGTGATTAATGCAACTTTAATGTGGCCTAATGAGAGCTATGGTCAGGATAATGAAAATAACTCCAGCACAGAATTTCAGCTTTCAGCTCGATTCCCTGAAGAAGTGCCATGTGTATTTCACCAAATAGGGTGAAGGATGCTGCTTCTATTTGTTGCTCACGTGACGAGCCGTTTAAACCTATTAACAAACAAACAGCTCAAAGTGCAGGCTACACATGGACAGGGTGTGTTTAGACATATTTTAGCAGAAGAAAACATGTAAGGAATAACTGAGAAGTTACAGTAATTCCTGCATACCTTTCTCTTATATCAGAGTATATAAACCACATATCTTACCGCATGTGAAACTTTCCACTCCAGAATGAGATAAACAATTTAAAAAGGTTGCCGGCAGCAAAGAAAAGCACGTAATGACTTGCTATTAAACGTATGAGTCATCTGCAAAACTTTGCTTACAAAATGGTTCTGTGTAAAATCATCTGTCTTTGGGATACTCACAAAAATGTAACATAGTAATATTTTTCCAAAACAAATGGTTTTGCAAAGTGAAACTCACACAGACTATGATGGTATTCAAGTGCTCTGAAATAACTGGGATAAACGTCTGTTAGCCTCTAGCACTGCCTGGTGGTCATTTGTGTGCACTGCAGCAGCAGTAACATATCTCAGACCTCGCAGCTGTGGCTTTGCACATAATTCAGTGTTAAATGTTTTTCACTACATCAGTTGACTCACTGAACTAACTTCAGTGGTAGATTCTCTGGCCCTTCGCTGCTTTTACACATGTGGGGAAACCCCGCCCAGACAAACCTAAACAAACCCCGAGAATCAGCTGGAAAAATTAATTCACGCCAAGTGAGAGGCCAAGTGCAACAAAGGCAGACGTCAGTTAATCTAAATGTACCACCAAGTTCAGTAGCCTCCTATAACAACGGCGC
This sequence comes from Parambassis ranga, assembly GCF_900634625.1. Classification (NCBI taxonomy): domain Eukaryota; kingdom Metazoa; phylum Chordata; class Actinopteri; family Ambassidae; genus Parambassis; species Parambassis ranga. The sequence continues at coordinate 7,146,296 of NC_041035.1, forward strand.
CATTTTTAGATCACAGTGACTGCAGAGCAACCGAGATCTAATTTTGTCTCAAATTAATGGCCCACTTTTTCAAAGCCACACTCACACTGTGAACCACATCTGAGCAGTTTTAACTCCAAGTCAGTAAAAGCTCGTTCGTTGGTTTCTCACCGAAAGCTTGTCCACATCTCCCTTGAGCACACGCTCCAGGTAGAGCTGCTTGAGTTCCCTCTCCAGCCGAGATGGCAGGCCTGGGTACATGGTGGATCCTCCTGACAGCACAATGTGTTTGTAGAACTCAGGCCTGATAGAGAAGGATAGAAAACAGTGAGAGCAAACAGAGGCCCAACAACATGCAAACACAAAGAGAAGCCACCTAAAATAATACCCAAACTATTTGCATCATAGTTTCCTTCCCCAAAAGGACAAATACAAAATAACTGAAACAACAAGAAGTAGTCATTAATTTTTTGTCCTTTTTGACAAACACTCTGCACAGATCTCAAGTTTGATCAAAGTAATGATTTGATTTTTACATCCTAATACTACTACCATCTATGTGTCTCTGCTGTTAACATGTTTATGCAGTGTAACATGCTTCACTCACAGGGAAATATCTAATGTTTCACTGTGTCTTCTTTCACACAGCCCTTTTATTGTCCTCACCTGGTGTCTATGTCGGCTGCTTGGATTGTGTTGAAGAGGAGCTCGGCCACTCCAACACCCTCTACGTTGATGAGGTGAGGCTGGAACAGAGCCTCAGGGGCCTCAAACCGCTCTCCTCCCACCTTGATCACACGGCCATCTGGCAGCTGGAGATGTGTGGGAGGGATGAGATGAAAAGGGAAGGGGAAAAAAAGAAAGTATGACACCACTGAAGAGGATTTCATGACCAAGAGTGCTTATGGTTGTAAATCCTAAATGCAAAAACGAGAAGCAAATAAGTTTGAACTTCTTCATACCAGGGAGAAAATATGTTTACTACTGATGTTGGAAACTTAAATCCTCTCAAACTATTCAGTAAGTTGAAGCACAAGTAAAGTGGATGTGTGTAACTATAAAAAGGCTTCATTCAGCCGAGGGCAGTGGGAGGAAGCAGAGCCCAGCCACCACCGCAAAGTGGCTGCACAGGAAATGATGTAACGCGCAGTTCAGGGCCCCTTCGGCCACAGTTACATTGCCCTCCTTGTTTCAGCACACCCATGCACACAAAACCATACTTACACATACGTCTTTGCGCACCTTTGCACCTCCACACACACCCTCGCCTACACTAACCCAAATACACATGGTCACAGTAAGCTCTGAGACACAACATGTGCTCGGTTGGGCGTGCAGTAACATAGACTTCAGGACCAACGTTTACACTCTGTGGTTCCCTCTGCAGGGAAAAGGACCCTGGAAAGAAAAGCAAGCCTGATGGAGGAGAAGTGCTCCCCCATATGTTTGAGTCTCAGAGAAACAGCAAGTCAGCAGCACTGTCCTGTGATGAAGCAGCCAGCAGCAGGCATGTGGTAGTCTACTTAGCCCAGTACACACAGATTTAGTTACCCCATTAGTTTTGATTACTTCAAAAAAAAAAACTGCCACTTCTGAATAACAAATTCTTTGGGAACGATTTTTAAGCAAAAATATGAAACTTGCAGACATGTGGTATGCATTAAAAACTGACCTACAAAATACTGAGTACATCATATACTTATGGATCAATGGTGCAGTTATTGCACATTAGATTGCCTAAAATGGCGACACCCTCTTCATATCAAGATTCACTGATTTATACCATATATCAGAATCTAATATTTATTAGATTCCATTAGATTATTACAACTGCAGAAATTATTTAATGTATTTTGATACCAAACAAATGAGGGCAGGGCAGCCTGCCATGGTTAAGGTTGTGGGTGCCATGTCTAATAAAGTCCTGATGATTGACAACAAAAAATAGGTTAAATAAGGAGCTCAGCAGCAGCTTTGTGAAACAACTTGTACCCTAAACTGCTTTGTAGGCTTTCACAGTGTGTCCAACCCAACCTGCAAGGCTTTGGTGCCACACCTGGACCTCACCTTTATTACACTAAGAACATATGAATGTCTTTTTAGTGTGAAGAATAAATATGTCTACCGTGTATGATTCCACCAGCACGGTGGTCTCCAGGGCCAGCTTCTGCTCCTGCTCGATGTTGTAACCCACGTAACAAAGCTTCTCCTTCATCATGCGCACCGTCTCAAAGTCTGCTGAGTGGTTGAAGGCGTAGCCCCTCAACAACAGCAACTTAACAAAGAGAGGGAGAAGAAGAAGAATGTGAGGAACTCATTGTAATTCTATTAACATGTCGATGTACTAATATGTCAAATGGGAATGATTGGGTTTCCTCATAAATAAGAACCTGTCAAACTATTTTAAAAAAGAGATGCAAGCCTGCCACTCATCTAACTAGGCTTTTTTTATATAAACTCATGTTTACCTTGATGAGGTAGCGGGTGATGTCCCTGCCTGCGATGTCCAGGCGCCTGGTCAGGTGAGGCAGACTAAACCCCTCATACACTGGACAAATGTGTGTCACACCATCGCCAGAGTCCACCACCACACCGGTGAGAAGGCCTGAAACACAAACAATCGTTTACAACTCTATCAAGGTAGGTGTGTTTCTGTCATGAGTGTTATCCAGTGTATGCTTTGGATCACTGGCCGCCTTGTTGGCTGGGTAACACACACGAAGAAAAATACAAATATGGAAGGTAGCAAAGAACTGCAAACAAGGAAATGGCAGAACAGTAGAATTCACGTTAATCTGTGTTTACTGAGCAGGTCCAGGTAGTTCCAGGTAGTGCTCAAGGCCTCACACATCAGGTAATATGCTGAATATCTGTCACGCAAAAAGTACTGTCTAGACTTTCTGGCCTGGTTAAGCAGTCTAATCAGCTTTTTGACAAACTATTTAACAAAGAATTTGTTAAATAATAGAATTTGTTTTATGGGAATAAAACTAAAAAGACCTATGAAATGAGTCTGCCACTAATTAGCCAAAGGTCTCTATTGCAGTAACTGAGTGTTCTTACCTTGGGCATACAGTGTCAACACAGCCTGAATAGCAATGTAGACTCCTGCAAACTGGTAGGTCTCAAACATCACCTGCAGAATTGGGTAGGAAGTACAATTGTTTGTTGAAGAACACAAATAAACACAGGCGACACGCATATAAAATGATCTTTAATATAAAGCAGAAGTAGCACACATGAAATCATTTCACAGAGGATTAACCATGGTGGCACTTCTGCTTTGTTTAAAGAGAAGAAAGAAAGGGGAAAAAAATCCCCAAATGACTGCAAGATGGTGGATCTAAATGAGAATAATGCGTCGTAACATCCCTGGGTGAAACATACTAATCCTTTCCTGCAGTAACATGAATGCCATTGTACCTCAATGATCTTCTCACGGTTCTTGGTGGGGTTCATGGGTGGCTCGGTCAGAAGGATCTTGCAGTTGCGGGAGTCGATGTTTAGCTTCTCCGGGCCAAAGGTGTAGTCCCACAGGTGCTTCATGTCGTCCCAGTTCCTGACGATGCCATTCTCCATCGGGTAGTTGACTTCCAGCATGGAGCGCAGCTCGCTGGCTTCATCTCCCACCATCAGGTCCTGAAGGAAAGGGAAGGTCAAAGGTCAGGACAGATAAATATTTATCTGAAGCCGGGCAGCAAAAGCCTGCCATTTTGTGAAGCCCATTGTGAAACTCCCAGTGAACAAAAATGAAGTTCCCTCAACTGACCAGCTAGTGAACTAAAATCAGACAAGCTCATTGTTCATCTTTGCCTCAAGACAAGCCAACCGTCAAACAACAACAGATGCATTCATGTAGCTCTTCAGTTTAAGACTCAGTTACCCAGCATGCACAACAAGGCATTATTTACCATGCATGTACACCTGGAAACACTTCCCTCCAGCTACAGTAAACCACTTGTTTTAGCTACAGTCAACTATCTGCATGCAAGGCAGCCTGGCAATGTAAACAACCGCTGGGTTAGAGCTCAGTGTTAGCCACACAGTCAAGCATCTCACGTTCCACTTAGAAACATCAAAAGCCTACTGAAGGCAGCCATTTTATGGGTTCATCCTGTGCGTTTTTGGCATTAACAAAGTACCAGTCACAGGCATCGCCTCCATGTGGTCTCAATAAAAAAAGAAAAGAAAGAAGAAAAACAGATGTGGTTCCATCTACAGCTCTCAGCTGTCGGCCATGCATCAGAGTGAGGACACTTTCTCTGCATTTGAGAGGTGACACAGTTTAAGAAAATGCTCCTGGACATAACTATCCAAAAATAGTAATATATGGGTAAATACAGATGTAATAATTACAGCTACAGATAATTTATTTGACAAATTAAGGTTGTTTCAGCTGAAACCTGCAGAAGGATTGTTGGAAGTGTAGCTTTCAGGATGCACCAGGAGATCAAATACACTGAAAATGGAACCAGTCCAAAATCTCTTTTAGCACTCCATCAATAACAGCTGGCCCGTGATTCATCGCAGCTATTCCTGCTAACATGTTCAGCGTGGATAAAGGCGTGCGTTAATGCCATCTCTCACTTCTTGGCACTCGTTTGGCCAGCAACACATTCAACTCCACAAATCAGCAAAATAGTTGGGGTGTAGAAGAATGGGTAAGTAAAAAAAAGAAAAGATGACGAGAAACAAATGAAAACAAACAGATAAATGTGAAAGAACTGAATTTTCGGTTGAGATAATATCATAACACAACTTTCTGCAGCAGGCAGGAACAGGAGGCACACACACCAACCTGAACTTACCATCTTCTGGGCATTCTACTTCATCGTGGGGGAACAAAACATGGAGGAAGAGGAAGGCAGATAAAAATAAAGGATGAATAAATAAAGAAAAAAACTGCTACAAAGGACAGGAGGCAGACAGAGGTAGGCGGCATGCTGGGGAAAAAAATGACATTCACCCAAAAGTATTATCTATTTCAAATTTGTTGAAATTATTTTTAGTTTCCTTTTTTTTTTTAGAAATCTTATCACCACCATCCTCACCACACAAACCTCTGACTTTAAGACTTTTCTGATGAAATCATACAGTCGTACCTTGATTTCGATGTTCCCAACTTTGGCTGTTGAGCGGATGATGGGTCTCCCAACGAGCGCAGGGAAGATGTGCTCTGGGAAGTTGGAGCCTGCATAGCCGCATTTGACAAACTAGAGCAAAGATACAACAAACACAGAGCATAGAGGAAGGGATCAGAATACAATATGTACAACACGGCACTGTCATTCTGCTGATAACAGTGGACTCAGACTGACATAATATAACACACGTCTAAAACTGCAAGAACAATTGTCTAATGCACACTAGTAGAAACATTAAAAACATGTTTTTTCATGTATTTAATTATCTGCTTAATGATTAATCATCTTACTGTGATTTCTTTTGGTAGTCTACATCCTGTTGCAGATTCATGTGATATATCCAGTTGATAAAAATGTAAAAACGGATTACAATGTAAAACAGCATGCATGAAGGCTTTAACGATGTGTCGGTGATGTGGCTGTGGTTCAGACTAACTTCCTCTTGACTTCTCAGTTCAACTCTGACACAGGGCAGTTTTTTTTCCCTCTGATTTTGCAGTAAGCTCTTGAAAAAGTCACAGCTCAACAGAGCCATATTAGTCAGTGCCGTGCTGAGCTAACATCCTCTTTAGCTGATGACATAGTTTAGATAAGGAAGCCTGTAGCTCCAAAAGAGGCAAATGTGTGCAATGAAAAAAAATAGAAACTCAGCCAAACATCTGCAAAAAGAAAACTCTATCACATATATTTTATTATGACTGTGCAGATGCAGAGAAATCCCCAAGTATAACGTTATCAAATAGGTTGTGATTATTTTTTAAGGTTGTCAGTAGGCATTTCCTATTTACATGAGGAGTATTTAGCAGCATTTTGATTACACGACCCCAGATTTCTACAGTGATTATCAACCTGTCGGTAGGCAAATAAATCATCAGAAAATGAAGCAGAGTTATGTATTTGTGGAAAATCATTTTTAAGCGAGTTTGAAGTTGTTGCTAGCTGCTAAACAAGAAAACATTAAGGTGGTTCCTCTATTAACCTGGCAAGGCCTAGCTAACACTGCACCTAACCGTCGCTGGACAGCAGGAAGATGTAACTCCTGTCCTTGAAGAGCAAACATCTGTACAACAGATAGAATGTTCAGCAAATTTCACACATTTGCAGATTCAAATCGCCGAAATGACTGACGCAGCTTCCAGACAGCAGAAACCAGACAGCCAGCTGTTAAAAGCTAATTGTAAACTAGCAAGCTAGCTTAGCTTAGTTACCGTTGGTTGCAACCTACTTTAATATAAAAGGCTAATACAACACTGGGAGTTATAGCCAGACCTGTACATTTAGCTTTTAGCTTAACATTTACACCCACTCTCTATGCCGTTTCCGTGTCTGGTCTGGATGAATGAAAATTAGCAGGCTAACAGGCTAGCTACACACCCAGTTAACGCTAGCTAGCTTGGACGCTGACAGCCCCACTTCCTGTTTCAGCAAATCGGTCGACAGAACAGCAATAATTTAGCAGCAAGCCACGGCCTGATGGGTTGCAAATCCAAAAAGATAAACCTACCCCGGTTCCATTGTCACAGACCACCACTTTCCTTCCCTGGCTGTCCATTATGAAAAAGCCCAGTTGCCGCTGAACCTTCCTCAACTTTCTTCTGCAAGCCGGAAGGAAGACACACCAACCCGGCCGAGAGGAGGAAGGGAAGGGTGCGCATCCGGTGTGTGGCAGCCTCTCAATTTTAGTCACTTCCTCTAAGATGTTCAAATTCACACACACGATGCGGATTTTTACAGAAACAAGTAATAATTGATAGAAAGCTGAAAGTAAAGTCGTAAAAATAACGAGAATAAAGTCGCAATTTTACGAGAATAAAGCCGTAATATTATGAGAATTAAGTCGTACAGCAACGAGAATTTAACCGTAATAATATGCGAATACACTCTTATAATAACAAGAATAAGGCTATGAGACTTTATTATGAGATAAAGTCCTAATAATAAGAGATGTTACGCCTTTTCATAAAGCCAGTTTATTCAGGTCACCTTAATATGCAGTCTTTATATAAGGGTTTATGATAAAAATGAAATCTAAGTTTGTTGTAACACGATAAATGAGCAAAGGAGCGGGCAGTTTAAATCAAACTACACAAACACACACTTAAAGTAGAATAATACTTCAATAGACAATAAATGTGTGAGTTCACATACAATATATACTTAAACTAAATGTCTGTGGCTTCACTGCAGCATACAGGGGAAGTTGCCTGTATCATCTGGGACCCTTTATAATTCAGGGCAAAAATAAATTGTGGATTAAATGTCCAGTGTGAATATGTGCAGGGGTCACAGGTCATTGTCATTTTTGGGAACTACATCCTTTGGGTGCCAGCTTGCAGGGGAACATGAGGACCTTGGCCTGCATGAAAGACAGGCTGGGCAGTGCAGCAATCAGCCTGCAGGCCTCTGCACTCAGCTCATCTTCATCCTGCAAAGGTTTCCTTCGGAGAACAAACAATACACACATCAAGTCATCATTTGTTGCTTAACTATGTTATTACTGTAACACTGTATAAAACTCACTGTATATCACCACATGAGGGCAGCAGACCTGACTGGAATACTTGTCTTCTTCGCAGTGGACATCAGGAGACTCAGAGTGTCCTCCAGTCGCCTGCTGCTGTTAGGGCTGGTTTCCAGTTTGCTGATGGTCAACTCGTACAGCTCACGGTCGACTCCTTCACATCAGAGGGACACACTTTCAGTAGGATGTATGCACACAAACTGCTCAGTTCTGTATTTTCACGTGCTGACCTGGGGGAGGACTGATGCTTCGGATGCTGCTGGTGCTGGAACTGCCCTCCTCCTCCTCAGGACCAAAATAATCCAGGTTCAGAGCTGAGCAACCTGTGCTAGCAGAAGGGAGAGAGAAGAGATGCAGGGGGTTGATTTCAATGTTTTTTTCCCTTTTACTGAGGCAGTACGACACAGAAAGTGAAGTGCAGATCCTTCACACAAGCTAATACTCAGCATGGATTCATAATTACAAGCACCTTCAGCAGGAAAAGCACAGCTGTAATTGGTGACTGTAATGATGGCTTTAGGATACTGTATGTCATGCAGCTGGTGTTTGTGTTATGAATTGGTAAAAACAAGAAAAAAAGTTACTTGCATCTGTAATTTAACTGAAAACTCTCAAAAACTATGCTTGCTAAGTTTGGAGTTATGAACTTTTGTTGTATTTCTGTTTTGTGTTATTAATAATAAATAAATCTAGGAGGTCTACCAGAATGTGGTGGCAACAGGAGAGGGCGCTCCTTTTTTGTAGCGTGATGAAGTATAGGCGACAACATTGAGCGTCGCAATGTTGCAAAAACAGACAGAAAATCCAAACACACACAGAGCGAAGTGAAAAAGCAGGAGGACGTAAAGAGAAGAGAGGCCAAACCAAGCGGGAAGGATCAACGGATTTATTTCAGTGTTTACAAGGATTTCCTAATAGTCCCTTTATTGCAGTGCATCAATTCTCAATTTGAGCAGTAAATCTGAATAAATCAATACAAAGGATAATTTCACCATTTGGAAAAAAAAGAAAACCTTTTAGAAAATGAGTGCTAGCAAAAGGCACAACTCATTATGAAGGACTGACAGCCTTTACAGAAACACTGCTGATTGGTCAGGAAACACTGAAAGAGTAGATTTCAGGTGTCAGTTCTCAAAATGAGCCGAATCAAACACTCAGACAGGATGAGCACACTCAAATACATACAGGATGAAGTGTGAAGAAAAGCAAACGAGAATCACAACAGTTGTTCGCTGTCACACTTTTCTTCCTCTTTTAATTAAAAATTTCTATCAACCCTCAAAATGTAAAAAAATCAAATAAAGGAGTATGGCTGACTATAAATGATCATTTTTACATGTATGAATTACACAGTTTAGTATATTAATGGGGGACTGGATATTTTGACGAGCTTAGGTATTACAGTCAGTCAGCTTCAGAGAGCACACTGCCCCCTGCTGTGCATACCTCATAGTTACAATACTGTTTATGATCATCACTGAATATTCCCCCTGTTCCTGCTTGTAGATGTGATTATATCAACAATTTAATGAACACGTTAGGAAGTTTATCACCTGCTCAGCCCAATAGATATACGCGTGTATATCTGTTAGCCTCATCAACAACAAGCATGCTACAAAAGCAATTAAATACTTCTTTTGAAATCTGGCAATTATTTAAATTATTTAGATTGCAAGAAATTAACACATTAGATATACCTGTGTTAGCCTTCCACAGCTAATGGGGCAGCAAAAGACCTCTTATCTGTGAGATTATCTGTACATACTGAAGTTCTGATTTGCCTTGAATGCTTCTTTACATCATACAAATATAAGCCAGGTATAAATTGATATATTTATCAATTATATTTAAGCAATTCTTCAATAATTTGATCCTTTTTGGAATGTTACCAGTTTCAGGATTAAAACTCCTCCTAAAACTGTACAAATAGTGCTCCAACCAACACTTTAACTAATTAAATAAAATTACATTTTTGGGTGATGGTCTTCCTGATATTCAATGGTTAGCAGCTTGTTAGTAGCTGGTAACAGGGGTTATGAATCTCAATACTGCAATGTGATTCAATTCTGAAGCTACTGAAGCACAAACCGCTGAAAATCTTCATGTTCATTGTTATAGCAGTGACGCCTTGCTATGATAATGAGCACTAAGCCTGTGGGGCTTCATAGCTGCAGATTTCAAAACTACTGATGGCCTCATAAACTCCCTGTGGGTTTAATGGTGTGCCTAATCAAGTGGGTAATATAGACATGCAGTGGGCGAAAGACAGACTTCAACCACCACAGCTGCCACTAATAAATGCACCATGTGTCATAGTTAATGAATTGACTGGTAAAATTTCAGTGATTAATGAAGAAGTGGAGCCTTACTTCCTCATTTTTTATGTAGTTTAACATGAGGCAGCACAGTAACAGTAATCACATCTTGTTTTCAGTTATCTTCTTCACCCACATCAGCTCTTACCACTAAAGATAGACATCCAAAACTCTCTTCATCACACATGGCACTGATAAATACTGAGATAAACTCTCTAAAAAGGTGACAGCAGGTTAAGGTGTGGCAAAGGAAGGAAGAGGGAGGACTGCGCAGTGTTTCCCCCGTAATTAATTTCAACTCAATCAGTTTTTGTAAAGAAAGAAAGAAATAAATAAAAAAATCAAATCAATCAAATCAATATTGTGGTCAACCAGCATTGCAGGGAGTGTAGAGGAAACACAGCATGAAATGCAGCAGCACATGCCCTGCAGGACATGAGGAACTCAGACTGAACTCTCAAAACGTTTTAGCCTATTAACAGAAGCTGTCTAGGTGACTGGCTGGTAGTCTACTTCCGACCCCAGAAATGAGGGGTTCGGCGAGGGGGCGTACCGTCCTGAGAGCTGCTAAGGCCACGGCTGCTCCAGTCCAGCTGGCTGGAAGAGAGTTCATCCTGTAGAGAAAGAAGTAGTATTTGATCTTGAATGTATTCACACTGCACTGGTTTTAGAATTACTCACATCAGATTAAGATTACCTGCTGTGAATGTGTTGAAGGGGCTGGTGTGTCTCTGGGCCCTGCGGGTGCTGTGACCACTGTGAGTCCTGAAGAACAGACAGCTGGTACTGAATCTTTGGTGGGCTCAAGCATTCCCTGAGGAAAACAGAATTGAAAAAAAAAACACATAATAAGGATTCTCTACAGAGCCCAAATAAAAGTGACAAAATGACAAACATTTCTGTACCACTGAAGCTGTCATTGTTAAAAGTTTTTTATGGTATTTTATTTTATTTCCTACATTCAACTCACCAGGCTGGATGCAAAAGCAGGAACAGTCACTGGCTGCTTCCTTGTGCCAATAAACACCTTTCAGGAGACATAATGTGAAAACAGAATTATATATTTTGCAGCTAAAACAATAAGTTGTAAAACCCCTCAAGCTAGAAGTTTCAGCATTTATTTTTATCTTGAGAGTTGAGTGTAATAGTATAATGGTCTGTTACCACTGTATAGGAAACTTACAATGTTCCTTGTGTCCACACCAAGGCACCTGAGCAGAGTCCTGTTAGTGTGAGAACCCCCCCACTGAAACTGGAGGCCGACTGCACTGTGGATGTCCTGGAGGGGCAACAGGATTTCCTGCTGAATCCTGAGAGATGGCGAGAAAATTCAGAAGCAGAATACTACCAGGGCAGACTGATGCTACCGGCAGCATGTTTAGTAAAACTTCAATATTCAGGGGGTTGTCCTCACCACTGAGCACTGCTGAGCTCTGGCTGTGCCTCCTCACCATCAGGGGGTTGTTGTCGGGCTTGGAACACAGCACCCAGGCTACAGGGCTCCTCCTCTCCGTCCACAGCATGTACCGTCATCTCTGGGAAAGTGGCCTGCAGGAGCTGCTGGACCTGGCAAGACAGTGAAGCCTGAAGTATGACATTAAATGTAAAGCGATGACCATGTGATTGATAATTAGGTTTCTCAACATTCTATCAACAGTATGAGCAGGATATGTCCTACCTGACTAGTGTTCCTCTGTGTACTTCCATACTCTCCTTCCTCGTCAGGCTCCTCCTCAGCCTCCCCATCAGGCTGCAGGCTGCTAACTGGCTCGCTCAACTTTGGCCAAGTTCTTCCTTCCACCTGATCCTTGAACTCCGCCCACAACCCATCTCCATCCTCTTGTGTGGGCGCTGAGCAGAAATCTGCAAAGCTGTCACTGGGTGGGAGGTTGCCCAGACACCGCACAGCTGCATCAGCTGTTTGGGCTTGTTCTTGTTCCCTATGGTGCTCAGGATTGCTGTCAGTGAAGTCTGCAAACTGATCTTCTGTACTTGTTCCAGAGTGGGGTTGTTTGGAGGTAGCAAAAGTATCCTGAGTCACATGTTGGATGCAATGATGAAAACCCATCTCTGACTCAGAGTCAGAATGCCTGTAGATGTTTTCCAGCTCTTCGCCTTCATCATCAGTCCGGTCCCAGTCAGTCTGATCGTCCTGAGATGCCAGTGATGAAACGATTGGTTCCAAATCTGCAGAAACACCCTCAAATGACAAATCATCACAGAGGGATGCCAGGTCATCTGTAGCACTCTCACACAAACTGAATGTGTGAGGGTTGCTCTTTTCTCCATCCTCCTGAGTGTCAGATCTCTGTCCAGTATTAAAACTACCTCTCATTTCCCTCTGAGTGTCCCCAGGCTCACAGAGCTCCTCCTCGACAGATGAAAAAGCTGCTGCAGCTTCCTGAGGCTGATGGTGGCCCTGAGAGGGTCCTCTCTCCCAGTGTTTGACATTCTCTTTTGCCTTATGTGCACAATGAGATCTGGGCTCTGACTCCATAATGATTTCCTGTCCTGATTCGCAGATTTGGTCGGTCAAGCTGTTGTCTGTTCTTCCGACTCTGCCATTGCGCTGTTCTGCATTGTCCATGGGAGAGAAGCCACAGCACCAGGGGTGAGCCGTCTGCTCTGTAAATACAGTGAAATCAGCAAACCCTGTTTCCTCTTTGGGAGAATAGGCACCAACTACAGACGCTCCAGAGTTATGGTCTCTTCCACCGTATCCATTTGTGAGGTGCAAAGAAGGCTCAGCATTATAATCATGTATGTCTACGTTCACAGTGGAAGTAGGTTGGGATTGTTCAACTGGGTGGTTAAAACTGCAGCTGGGTTGATGAGTGGATGGTTTTATAAAACTGGACGGTGGCTCAGTAGCATCAGCGAAGCCAAGTGATGAGCAGGACATCCCAACTGTGAAGTCCCCAAACTCTTCCTCCTCCGATTCTACCTCTCCATCACCATTATCGTCAAGGGGAGGAGGGGAGTAGGAGTGCAGCGGCATAACATCTGGCTCCATGAGTTCTCCTAGCCCCAAAGCCTAACGCCACTGTCAAAAACATGAAAAGACAGGGAATAAGCAAGTCAGTGTGTAAATGACAGTAAGAGATGAACCTTTTTTGACTTTTAAAGGTCGAGAAGATGGTTGTTTTTGCTTTAAGATTTAGAATGAGCTGTTTATTGTAGGTTTGATTAACATATATTTAATTCACTAGACCCAGATTTAGCTTGAAGTCCAACAACCAGCACAAAAAGCGTTCACTTAGCTCTGGAATATGACCCTTTATCACTTTGAATTGATTGTAACAAAATATTAACCCCCCTGCAGCAAGGAAGTTAGTTTCTGTTTTGATGCTGTGACATAAGGGGCATAAGTGCTCATATATAGCTTTCTGTATAATGTGTTAAATCCATGGAAATTGAACACAAAAACAGCGTTCAATCTGGAAAATGTGTTTTTAAAGTAATTTCGTTATACTGAAAATGAGATGCTCTGTTCTGTTTCTGATCCTGAAGTGGAAAAAAGTGGACAGGACTGGCCTCAGTCAGTAAACAGATACTTGAAACATTATCCGCAGCTTTGTGCTACTTAGATGGAACAGTTCAAACCCGGAGTCTTAGCGGCCACTTCGGGATCATGGATTAGCGTCTGTTTAAATTCTAAACACACAAGAAGAACCTCACTGTTGATCCCTTACAGGGTAAATAAAGGTTTGTTTTGTAGTGGGTAAAACAGCCGCGCACGTCCTGCCATTTTCTCTCCATCCTGGACGGACAGGTGTCATGCAATGATATGATAACGGCTGCATGTAAAGTCCTGTAAACACACACTGCTACCTAAATAACACACACACACACACACCACAGAGGTGATACAAACCTAGCTATTTACGGATAATTAAATAGGTCCCGGTGAGCTAAAGCTCCAATACTATCTTATTACCACCGAAGCAACTGATTAGCTGACATTACCGAAAGCTAGCTACTGTAACCGCAGCCTAATGCTAGCTATCTATATAAAGCACCAAAACACCGACATGCTAATTAAATGCAGCTAACCGCTGGCTAACAGCATCAACTGTATTACTTACAGTCATTCACTTCGCTCGTCTGTCAGCGCAGCAGCCTCCATCATCTCTCCACCTCGTTCTCCATGGGCATTCACTGAAGCGTGTAAAAAGTGAAGACGTCTCACTATGTTCTGTTTCCAGGTGCTGTGTGGCAGAGCTAATGTTCCGCTTCCTCACATATACATGGCGCATTGTTACTCAATCAAATAAAATAGGAACATATAGTAATTATTTCCACAGTAAAGTAGTTAATGTTATTAAAATAAAATCGTATAGTAATAAGACGTAATTTTAATCTTCTTCTGAAGAGATCCTCAGGATGTTTTAAAGGGTAGAGAAGGAATACCTCTTTACAATAGACGATCTTTGTTTATGTCCAAGGTGTGTGAGCAGAACATCACCTCCTACTGGAGAGGTTTTATACTGCACCTGTCCTCTGTTGTGGGTGTATTGTTGCCAATAGTTTCAAATAAGGAACCAAAACACAACTTCTCTTCTCAAAAACAAACTTGGACCCAACAGTACTGGATTGTTGATGTTGTTGGTAACAACACAAATGAATGCCAGGAATCTGTTTTTGTCGAGCTCTACTGTTCATTATCAACTTTTTGAGTACACCTGTAAACATACTGCTTTAAAATACGTTTATTCAATGAAAAAACATTCACATTAAAAATTCAAAAGATTAATATTATTAATCTATTAAAATATCAAATAATGAACACTGAGAAACACATTGGCAGTCTGATCAGGCAATTTGACACAAACTAGTGACAGTAAACTGACTATCTACCACATAATTATAATAATATAATTTGCAAAACATGTTTTTTCTCCTCTAAATGAGGAGGCACTTTACAGTATGGTGTGGATTTATACACTACATGAGAAAAAAACACATAAAACCCATTCATATTTTAAAATGTCTGTCCCTATATATAACAACACAAACTATATGTATTGTCCATGAACATGTCTGTATCTATAGGTGCATAAATTTCCATATGTGTCCAGCTCTCTATGGTCATCCTTCTGTTTTCTGTTAGGACACAAGTGTAAGCGTGTGCTTTCTGTCTCAGGTATTTTGGGTTTTAATCTATAAATATGAGTCTCTGACCCAGAATCTTCCGGTTGATCTCAGCCAAGGCCACAGAAAACACAAAGGCCTTCTCCTCAGACAGGCTGGCATACATATCCACTTCATTCTCCTGTTTCTCCCTCTCCTCTTCCTGTTTCTTCAGGCCCACTGTCTTCGGCCTGCCCCGCCCCCTCCTGGTGGGATCTGATTGGCTGTTGGTACGGTGTCTCTTCCTTGTCTCCATATCATTGGTTAAAGAGCAGTCAATCTTCTCTCTGCGGATGCGCTCGGTCCTCCTCCTCTTTGAGTCCAGCCTGTCCGCTATGGCTGGAGAGGAGCGCTCACTTAACGTGGCGTTCAGCAGCTTCCTGCTGATAAACACAAAACCACACGGGCAGGACTTACACGCTACGGGGATCTGCTGGTCACAGTCGGGACAAGATTTAGTCGCCATTTTGACCTTCTTTGGTTTATTTGCCGACATCGTTAATTTCCTCGGTGGTTACAACTTCTGTCTGCAATTCATTGACGACTGAACTGATTTTAATCAACTTGCACTAAGCCAGGTAGTCCAGAAACACAAACCTATGGCGGCTGTCGGCTCCAGCAAACGTTAAAATTGACTTACAGACCTTTAGATGAAGAAATAAAGTCCAGAGGAACGAAAAACCGTACAGTAACTAGGGGAGAGACAACAATATGAGTTAATACCTCGAGCTGAACTTTAAACCGCGCGACCTCATTAGCGCCCCGTGCTGCAGTGGATGAGTCTGTGCGTTTTAGCGTCTACATGCGTCCACAGAAAAAAGTAGTCCCAAATATAAACAATAATTCGTTAATTATGTTTTTGTACAATTTTATTTTTTTAAATAATATAATAGTTTTTTTTACCTCAACATTTATTATATTTCTATTATTATTTGATCTTTTTTTGGCTTGGTATACTCCTGAATATGTTGTCAAAGTTATCAAATATGATTTAATCATACATACAAGAAATATGCCAAAACCTAGTTTGACATGTGAGATCATAAAACCAAAGACCTTTTTACAGATAAGAGTCTTTGTGACAGGAGCAGCCTGTTACTCCATTCTTCTTCTTTGTTTACATAAAGCAGCAGCAGAGCGGGCTGATGAAGGAGGCCCAGCAGATGGCAGTTCATTCTGTTTCATTATAAAGTTGTTTCACACAGTTGGACGGAGCAGACTCCAGTGATGCTGTGAGCAACAACTCTTCAGCTTTCACGTGCTGGACTTGCTGATCTTATTTACAAGATTTTGCATCTTGCAAGCCAATTTACACATTTAGATCCTATGTTGCAGGGCTCTGGCAGTGCTCCTCCTGCTTCTCCTTGCACAAAGAAGGAGGTAGCGGTCCTGCTGCTGGGTTGTTGCCCTCCTACGGCCCCCTCCACGTCTCCTGGTGTACTGGCCTGTCTCCTGGTATCTCTGTGACACTGTGCTGACAGACACAGCAAACCTTCTTGCCACAGCTCGCATTGATGTGCCATCCTGGACGAGCTGGACTACCTGAGCAACTTGTGTGGGTTGTAGACATGCTGACAAATGCAAAAATGAGCAAAACATCAGGCAGAAAGGATGAGAGCAGAGAAATGGTCTGTGGTCAGCACCTGCAGAACCTCTCCTTTATAGGGCTTGTCTTGATAATTGCCTCGTTTCCTGTCGTCTGTTCCATGTGCACAACAGCAGCTGAAACTGATTCACAATCAGTGTTGATCCTAACTGGACAGGCTGATTCCACAGAGGTGTGACTGACTTGGAGTTACATTGTGTTCTTTAAGTGTTCCTTATATACATATACATATATATATGTGTGTGTGTGTGTATGAATATTATATGAAGAGATGTAGCTGCCTGCAAATCATGAGGAAGGTTCCAAGATGAGACGTTTATTTGTTTGCAAAGAAGCTGTTTTACAAAAGCATTAGGAGAGAGAGAAAAAAACATTGCTAGAAGTCAAAGTCTTCATCACTTCAAACACGGCTCCTGTGCACCTTTTGACACAAGACATCTGTGATTTTCTTGGGGATGTTTTAAGTACAAGAGATCCTTTGAAATACACAAAAGGCTGCTAAGCTGAGAAACAGCAGATCAAACAGCCAGTATGATTCTTGGCAAGATGAATCATCTCAAACACATGAAAACGATGCCCTATTCTTTTAACCTCAGTTAAAAGAAAACCAGTTTGAGCCAAACCTCTCTTTTTTTCATATTGTACATGTCAAAGAAAAAAAATGTCCGTCATTATAAATGACTCAAGTTCTCAACACGCCTTCATATTAACAGCAAAAATCAGCATGTCAGCAGATCTGCTGGTTACACTGCAATAAATAGAAATGGTGACATGATTGTACAACAACATGATACTACGTCTACTCAGAGGACACTTTTTTAACACTTTATTGGACCATGTGGAGCCAAAAAGGTTCTAGCACTCTTCTATACTTGGTGTATGTTAATATTTGCCGTGTCCAAATCCCATTGACATCAAGTTGAAACTCATACACACTAGGGATTAAAAAAAACTGAGGTGAAATAATAAAAGTTAAAACAGCATGCCGTACTGAAATAACTGCCAATACACTGGTTCAATAATGTTGCCAACTTACATGCACAACAGTACACTTTCTGCTTGTTGTTCATCATGTAAAAAAAAAAACAAAAAACAAAACTAACCCAGACGCTTCATAAATATGTACATCCAAAGTCCAAACGCAGGGCGACACACAGACCACATGGACTGTTCAGGGTGAAGAGAGGGCAAACATCCACAGCACAACAGAAAAAGTAGTTCCTATATATCTGGACTGTACTTCCACCTCATCAAATTACAATCAGGAAGAGAATGACATTCAGTTTTTCAGTTATGGTTTTTAAAGGGTTGTAAAAAAAGAATTATAATTTCCCAAGATTCTTTAAAAGGGATGGGATCATTAGGAGATCAGGAAATGGGACGCATTTTATTTTATTTTCCCCGAGGTTTTCCAAGCAAGCACACGTACCGAAAACACAAAGCAACACTCTTTTGTTAAAGTGCAACAGTACCGAAGAGTTCAGCTCGAGTACCCTGCCTCCTCAGCTGTGCAGAAATGTAAAAGCACACAGCTGGAAAACCCACAACAGTCCCAAAAACTTGACTGCTTGGAAAACCGCACACACACACACACACACACACTGTCACACAGATGGCGCCCCCTGGTTTGAGCCCTTTGATTCAGGAAGTCTTGAAGTATTTTTGAATCTCCCTCCCCCATAATTCCTGTTGACTGTGTGACAGCTGAAAACCCACTTTAACACACGTCTCATCTCTACAACACTGAGACACACTGCTGAGTCACATGGATTATAGTATTAACTACAGGAAACTCTTACCGGTTAATAACAGAATAAACACAAAATGCACACAAACACACATCATTTGTACACATTTGTTCTGTTGTAATACTGGAGTAATGCATCTAATTGGCTCGTATCCTCGCTGACCTCGCATGTCAAACTGTCCTCGTTTCCTGTTTGTGTCCGAGGACCTAAGGAAGACCCTATCTGACCAACCAGACAAAAAAAAAAAAGAGTTCTGCTCCGGAGCGATGTTATTGCTATGTGAAAGGAACTCTCTTGCATACACATACAGAAAGCACCGTCTCTGTATTTTGATGGATGCTGCACACAGATAATGAGATGTGGAACAAAGAGGTTCTTTGAAGTGAGCAGTGGTTACAGGGCACCCAGCGGTGGAGTCAGTGCAGTGGTCATGCACAGATGCCATGGCTTACTCACAAACTCACAGCAGCAAAAGCAAACATAACAAAACATGTCAAAATCCTACTGGTACTTCTGTGCAGCTTTGTGCTACTGGCATCTATGTGAATGCTGTGACACAGCATCAACAGCATGCAGCTCCACTTTTCTGTGTGATAAGAACTGACCTGGTTCAAATGACAGAAATGAAAGAATCAGGAATCAGTGCCATGACGTTATGTCTCTTTAAGAAGTTTATAAGTGGTCTGTGGTAAATGGACAGTTTTATAAATCACATGAACCACTTTCGAGTTACCAGGTTGTAAAAACATCTGCTAGCTTTGACTAAAGGTCTTATCATCCAAACAAGTGTAAAAACTCATTTTTCCATTTTTAAGGTAGATCCTTCTGAAGCAGTGTGTAACTGTGGATAAGACTTAAGTCCACCACTTTCAACCAGAGATGATGGAACAATAAAAAAAACAACAACTTGGAAACACACAGTCTCCAAAGAAAGCCAATCAGTGAGGGTTGCATCAAGGCAGAACACTCTGTTTCTTGGGAGAGAGTGCTGCTGGGGTCAAACTAACCATAACTGTCTGAGACTGTGACAGGAGGGAACTCAAGAACCTTGTTCACCAATCCACAGAGGGGATGGCTGCCAAAACCTGAACTATCGACTTGATTTGGCAACCTCAGACAAATACATTTTACCTAAGCTGAAGAAGGACCACATGCTCGCAGTCACGATGTCAATACGGCTGTGGACAGAGCTGTGGAACCAGCTATGAGCCTAAATGGTTAATTGTATGAGGGAGATACGAGGACAACAAATGTCCCAACTCCTTCTACTTGCATTATCAATAAAAACCTGGCAACCCAAAGGCAGTTCTCACATCTAATATCTTATGTGATTATTTGTCTTATTAACCCTTTAGAACCATGAAATCTATGCAGCAGAGTTAAACCATACAGAGCATTTTAAATGTTGATACTGGAAGAAGTGTAAACGGAGCACCTTAAGACATAATACTTGATGAAGAAGATGAAAACTATGTGATGCAAAATGGCCGTTATTGTTAAGACTTATACATTTTAAAATTCTGCTGGCTATGATAACAAGGGATGGAAGTTTTATAATGTACCAGATGCTGATGCGGAATGACTCTGGAAACGTTTAAGATGGAGAATAATAAGAAATAATGTGCATCACTCGACTATATCTTCTATCCTACTATAAAAACATGAACACTATACATTCATAATACCACCAGGAGCTTATCCCACTTTCAGACTGTCTAAAGGTTTTAGTCTGCACACTTTGACAAGATTCTACCAAATACTTGTTGAGTTTGCATATTAGTGTATAATGCTGATGAGTGTTTTGTCAGTGCACCAGCAGAGTCTAATTAGAATTTTTGCACCAGAGCAAACAGCCGTAACTCTACTTCCTGTTCATCACACAGTACTTTCCGCCTACAGAGGAATGGCTGCAGTGATCGCTAAACACACACACACACACACACACACACACACAGCGTACTATACGGGACGCTACAACTTGTCATGATATAATCCTCATTTTCGGGTATTTAGGTCGGTGAGGCTGCAGCATGTTACTATGACAACCGGGAATAAACCCAAGGGAGCGCAACAGCGCACTGAGAATCATCAGCATAGAAACAGGGCATAACACTGCATGAGATGAGAGAAATTAAACCTGAAAATGTGAAAAAACCTGTTTTATGTGATCACAACTCAGATTGATTATTTAAATGCTGCACAGGTTCAAATTTCAGAATTTAGCTGCACATTAGCCACTGATGTCTTTTCAGATGGCTCAACGTGAATTTTCCAGTTTATCAAAATAGCATGAGAAGATTATAGTTCAAGAAGTTATCACCAATTTTTAATTTTCTCCACACATACACATTTTCATTCATATTAGCTGCTAGGTGTCAGAGTTTTCCTGAGTAACTGCTTTCTAGGACATCCAAGATATTTTTTTGAACTACCAAAAGTACACCTGCCTCTATTGCAGCACCCCTAAAGGAGCCAACATAAAAAAAAAACGCACGTGCTATTAATAAAACGTGACGTCCCTGAACTGACTAAAATGGGGCTGCAAAGAAAAATACCTGAAAATGGAGCAAACAGCCACAAATCATCATCATCCTATCAGAACCTGGTTCAACAGAAAAGAAGCTCTAACTCATCACTGCTGGAAGTTTTTTTCCTCAGGTGCTATGCTGCTGCAGTGTTGTGTGATGGGTAATGGGATGATGATGTAACAGGAGCATGTTGTGTGTGTCCGAGTGTATGTGTGTGTCTGAGTGTGTGCGCGGTCATCTGTGATCAAGTCCTTGCTTCACACATGACTTGCGGAGCAGGAAAAGGAAGGGGAGGTTAACCGAGCTTGGTGATCTGTAGATCTCCTTGTATCCGTACAGTGTCGATAGAGGGCAAGGATTTTACTTTGTGATAAAAGTCAAAGAGCTGGTGTCCGTCTACGAATATCCGGAACCTCTGATGCTCACAGTGGATCTCAATCTGCAGGGAGGGAAGGAGAAAATGATCAATGAGGCCAATTGTGATAATGCAAAACAGCTTTAAAAACCATTCCAGGCATTTATGCTAAGCTAACCAGCAGTAAAATTATGTTCTACAGACAAATCTAAAAATATTATAAATAATATTGTGAAAGTGCTGTCCATCCTGCAAAGCAAACTTATTCTGCTTAATTTTATGTTAAGCTAACCATTTCAAAACTATATTCAATTTATATTAAGTAAATTTAAACTACCTAGATTTGCACATTTTAACAATAAAATAGAACACTGTAAACATCTGGACTGTGGTGTGTCACACAGCCTGAGGCAGAAGTGAAGCTTCCTGCTCATCATATATCCGTCCACACGCCTCCCAGTCCATGAAGCAGTCTGTCAGAGGCTTTAATCTGCAGCAGAGCCATGACTGTGCTCAAGTGCTGGCTCTAATCAGACCACAAACAACGACACTTTATCACACAGCTGACATTCAATAACCACAGGCTGGAGCCACCTTTAAAAATAACCTTGTTATCATGTCAGTCAGAAATTCAGCACTGACCTCTCGCATTTTGAACCGAAACACATCATCATACAGTGTATTCTTAGCTGAACACCATATGTGGTTCAGCGATTCAAGGATTAATCGGAGCGGAACCTAACATTATAGAGCTAACAAGTCCTCGGGTCTCATGACAATTAGACACCCCCCCCCCTCAGCACACGAACAGCTGATGCAGCCCCTCCTGCAGTAAACAGACCACTACACAGCCTGTATTTACATTAGACTGACTGATGCGGAGCAGCATGGAAAACGTTTCCTGTTTCTCTCTTAGCAACTTTTTCTGCTGTTTATCTTTCAGGAGTTTAGTCCAGGCCTGTTAATCACTTTTTGTGCTGTGCAAAGCTTTCCTGTTGTTTAATTCCACGTAAATGGAATTAATTAAACAGGAAAGCTTTGTTAATAATGGTGACCATTTAAGAGCTACTGAGTGCTCACAGTCTGCAGTTGCTTACTACTGCTCTGCGTCACACTGCCGCTCCGAGACCTGTCAGAACTGGACTTCAGCACCAATCCCTAAAATCTCACAAATGCTTTTGGGAGTTGGGACAAACATGAAAATCCTTGCAGCTCTGAAAAGGAGCCAGGGACATTTTCTGAACAGCTCTACACACAATTTAACCATAATCATAGAGAATGGCTTCTAAATAGGTCGAAGGAGAAGAAGCCCCCCTGCTGGAAGTCCTGATGGGATACGTGAATAAATCATGAATGCCAAAAGGAGTCTTTACCCTAAAAGGCTGATCAGGAATGAAGGGAAAGTAGACAGTGGACGCCTCCTCCACTGTCCATTTCCCAGAGACTCGGGCACTGCGCAGAAACTGGCGGTCGGTGAAGCGAGCGGTGAGCTTCAGGGCCACGTCAAGCGGGGGCTCCTCCTTGTCCGAATCACGGCCGCACGTCAGGCTTACGTCAAAGCTGAGGAGGGGAAGGAAACAGAGAAGTGAGCATTCAGATTGGCAGAATAAAGTGGCGAAGTAGACGTCAGACGTAAGAGTCTAATCTAATCTGGGATGACTCAAATTCATAATTCTGCTGCTGCTGCTGCTGGGTAGGGGCAAACAAAGTGCGAGTGTTAATTATGCATAATCCCTGCTGCTAGTTTTGGTTTATCCTCTCTCCCCTGCAGCTGTGCAGCAAAACACAAGCACCTTTGTGTTTAAGTGTGCTGCCATGATTAGGGGAACAGATTTTCTGAGGAAGACGCTGTGTGTTTTGACCCAGGGAGTCTCTCTGGGACATTCACATGAACTTTGGTATGAATACACTGCCAGCAGCAGCCATTGAACACGATGAGGTCATGGGGAGATTTCTCTCCAACTTTAACACAAGTTTCCATGTAGGGAAGGACACACCCAACCAGGCCTGCTTCACTGGCTCTTCTTTTTTTTGTTTGTTCCCCCTTTTTCTCCCTGCTGGTGAGGGAACGCCCTGTCTCTGCATACTTAAGGAGCCTTCATTCTCCCTGACTGCCCACACATTACTCAGTGTGTCTTGGAGTGGCTGTGCAAGTCTGACAGGCCTCAGAACAAAAAACAAAAAAAAGCACATCTCTACAGTCACCCAGCATGAATATAAATACAACAGACAACCAGATAAGAAGTGTGTGCATGCTGTGCGACGTGTTATCTTACCTGTCTGGCTCCAGGTCCACAATGCCCATCACTATGATCTTCTTCCCAGGCCGCATACCGCCCCGGATGCGCCCGCTGAATGGCACCGTCTATGCAGAGCACATTGTATTTTATTACGCACAGCTCGGAGCCACCATCCAAGCGACATCACCTCAAACATTCCTCCTACCAGGAGACGTGATAAATCCTCCTTGTCAGGGGAGATGAGGCCGGGGTTCCCCAGCGAATCGTTCAGGTGGTCATCCTCCACAGTCTTCAGCACCAGTGACAGGAAAAAAAAACACACACGAAGCAAACGTTTATTTATCTGGCAGGTATGACACAAAGTGGCCTGACCCACCATGAGGCTGCAGGCCTGTCATGTAATGAACACACACACACACCGTGTGGCCTCGCGTGGGGCTTGCAACAATGACGAGGTGGCAGCGAACCTGTCATGTTAGAAATTAGCCTCACATCTTTTGCACTAAGATGCAAAACGCGCACATTCAGCGCACCGGTAGAGCGGCTCGATCCGTGAACACACGCCGCCGACACTTCACCTCGAACGTATTGGATTTCCTATTTCCTCCCCGGCCGTGGATGAAAGAGGAGTCGCCTGGCGCCGCGAATGCGCTGCGCACGGCGCATTTACAATAAGCGCCGGATAATCGACCTAACGGTGCGCTTAAATCAAAACCACAGGCCGTTATGAGGCGGAGAATGAACACCAACACGTCTAACCTCCACCCGGTTCCCGTGCCGCTCCAAGAATACTCACTATTCCGTCGTTTTCCGCTGCTTGCACCGCCATTTTGAGCAGAATAGCATAGGATGCTGAGTGTCGGAGCAGCCCTGCCGGGGAGCGTGGTGTGTTGTGTCAGCGTCGTGGCACTGACTCAGGAGGATATTCCTGTTCCTGCTCCTATTCCTGGTCCCCACGTCTGACCGGGCCTGGCAGAGAGCGCAGTCACCTAACAGGACATCCCTCTGCTCCACTGACAGACACTCTGAAATGGGTGGATATCTGCTGACGTATGCTTTATAATAATTACTGACTAAAGGCTTAATCCCCGTCTGTTGGAGAAGGCTAATCAGACAGATTTCCCTCAACCCTTTACCCAATTAGGCAACGCGCCCTTTGGGCAGTTTCGGGTTTTAATTTCTTGGACAACAATTGAGGTCTTTTGGTTGAATAAGAGTGGAGTTCGTGAACTGTGCCCTGGCGTGTCGTTTATCAGGTTTGAACGTGGCACAGAGGGGCTCTGGCCTAATTGGCCAAAGTGCGCACACTCAATACTTTCGAATGATTAAACAATACTGTAGGGCTCAGAGGCGCCACTCAGCTAAAAATAGATCCAAATAGACCAGTTTCTGCTCACTTGTGAGCGTGGAACATTAATTGCTTTTTCACTGAATGAAGTGGACAATCTCACAGTATCTGCCATTGATCACTGCACCCCCCCCTCCTCTCTGTGTTCAGCCTGTCTGCTCATTCCTGCACAGGCAAACCCCCTCTTTTTCTTTTATACCTTCAGTTTAACCTGGTACACTCTGCCCCTTTGTGGATGTTTGAAGGTATTGCAAGCTTACCTAAATCACATTATCATATCATTGTCATGCAGCCTATTTCTGTTTTATTAATTAAAATGAGAAAAACACATTTTAATGTGTGGCCTTTCCTACTCTTTATGCCAAAAAGCCTCTTAATAGTAGCAAATTTGGTATAAATACTTTCCTGAAATCTTTTCTCAGGTCCCCAAATTTACTTCATAACATTCTTCATGTGTGCATCATATTTCAGTATTTTTAATATTTTCCTTCACAACCATCTGGTTTCTCTTCCTGCCTTTAAAAATGTTCTAATGGGTTATTCGTGCTTTGCTCCAGAACATGTGTTACTGCACTTACAAGCTGCCAACTTGTAGAGAAGTTAGAGCAGGGCCGGAGAGGGCCACTTTATTTAGCCCAGGAGTTTTATGCCCACTTTTTTCCATGGAGGAGGAATTTGAATAAATGAAACAGCAGCTAGCTCTTACAGTGCCTTTTAATTGGGTGCAGTTGGTAAGTTAACTGCAAACTCTGTGATTGATCTGGATCTCCGAGTACTGTTTGTGGAGTTTTTTTCATCATTGTGCTGCAAAGAACATTATTTATTTATTTGCACTTAAAACCTGATTTTTTTTGTTTTCATCCGGTCGCTCAGACTCTGCTAAGGAAGACAATGAGCAGAGCCCACACGCAAGTAACATTGTTTACCTTTAACTCCTTATAGCACCACAGTCTCTTGTTCTGTGCCTCCATCTTTTGGTGACTTTGGGAATTGCACCTTCATCTCCATCACAATAATAAGAAATGATGTCCACATAATTTGTTTCTTCAATCTCAATTTGTAACCTTCTAAAAAGGGAGGCAATGAACCACATGTCATCACAACACTCACTGAAATGAGGTAAACACAGGGAGTGAAATATTTATCACTGCATCAAGTGAAAGGTTTTTGCAGCACCAGCAGCCAGGTGGTCTAAAGCGCAGCAGCAGCAAAACACCCCAAACTGACTAGTCAGATCAGAAACTGTTGCATGTTATTTTCAGTCTGACTCCAGTATAGAAAGTCCCAGAGCGCATCCATTTTATCCCCCCCCTCCCTCTCTCTCTCCTGCAGAGGCTCAGCCGGCTGTGCGGTCCGCCCTCCTCCCTGCTGCCATGGCCGCGGAGGCTGCCGGTCAGAATGATGCGACGACCGGACCTGCTGCAGACTGCACCGAGATGGAGGAGCGGGTAAGATGCCTGTTCATATTTTAGGACGCTATATGTGCAGAAAACGTCCTGGATTTAGGCGGAGGCTTGACAGCATTCATTGACACCCCGCTGCATGCAACGGTAAACAGAGGAAGTCTGCAGGATGCACGCTGTGACCACTGTCGGCTTTAGATGTGCTTTGTGACGCACTAGAGGACAGAGATAGATGTTTAGAGTTTTGAGGGCAGGGATGCGCGTTATCATGGCGCACTGCCGCGTGACGCGCTGATGTGAAACAGAGAAGTGAAAGTGCGGCAGCTGAGCGCTTAGACCGACACTGGTCCTTCCCTAACATTGTGAGGTTGGGGGGAATGCAGCTCCGCAGAGCTCCAGGTGCGCCTGTCAAGCCTGGTTTTTCTTTCACTTAGCCGTGACGCAAGTTGGCACCAACTTGGCAGGCAAGGTAGGAATTCTTGGTGATTAAGGGCAGAGTATGAATGACTGGAGATGAGGCTTTTTCGAGCTGATTGAGGTCATTGATTATCAGAGAAATGTGTTGGGCACAGTGTGTTTGGTATTCTCTGAAAATATAGGCCTTTCGATCTGGATAACAGAGTGGAACTATAGAGTAAATAAATATATGTTTGGATATAATTTAGCATTTTAAAAGATTTCAAGCAGACTTTGCTAGAGCCCCAGGTGAGCCTTCAGATGGGTTAATTACACTGCAGTGAGCGTGGTGACCTGTTACATACACACAATACTCCAATACTGTTGTGTTTGTGTGAGAGGCTGGTATTCTGAGGAAAGCATGCCTCCTCCACCTGCCGGCTTGTGAGCTCAACCTGTTCTTCCACTTTGCATTGAGATGTTTGTGTCAGCTGATGTTTGCAGCCTCTTTACTTGTTGTCCTCAGTCTGTGAACTCACTCATCAGGTGCTCTTCATCCATTCTGCATCTTCTCTCTGGGTAAGTGTAAAAGCTGCTTTATCCTTCCATCGCTGTGAGTCTTATCAGTGTGTTATCTTTGCTTTTTGTGAGCGTTATCTCACATGTTACTGATAGACATTAGGTGGGTTTATTGTCTGAAACGATCATACAGAGTTAAGGGTGAGATATCTGCAGATGTAGGCTATAGTGCTAAAGGTGAGGCCAGTCGATTATGCAATGCAATCTCTCTAATCTCTCCTCTGGAAAATGAGAGATTCTGGATTAAAGGAGGGAGTTAGCTGGAAACCAGTGAAAGAAGGCTCTTATTGGAGATTACTAGGCTCCAGATTGTTTTACGGCTCACATAATTTGTCTGCTGAAGCCTGGCAATGATGCAGAGACATGATGTAGAATATCAGTGTATACAACTGAGTAGTGAGTGTGCTATTTTTACAGAGGTGCGATCTCTCTCAGGCTTTTGGGCTTAAAGAGCAAACTAGTTCCTCTCTTTGCTTGCATTTTTCAAATAAAAGAAGTGGTGCAGTGACTGGCTCAAGAAGAAGAATGGTTTGCGTTCAGCTCACGGCTGTCAAATGTCCTCCTCACTGGATGTGGAGTGTTGAATCCACTGTCACATTATATGATTTCTGTTAAACATCCAACATGTTGCACATTGAAAGTGCTTTCAGGAAGTAGACTTTGACACTTGTATCTCCTGTATGGCACTGTAACTGTACAGAAGTACAAGAGAGAGCTTTCTTTATAAATGTGTCTTCTAATGAAAGTAAGAAAGCAGAACTCAAAACAAGAGGAAGTCACAAATACATCACATATTTGTGGATCTGGTGTCACTGTTATACAAAACATCCCCTTTAGAGGAGTGTTTCATCAAATACAATATTTTATGTTTATAAACCAACTGTTCTCAAGACAGTCAATCAGTTCATGTCCACCTACAGCAGAGTCCCACAGTAAAGAAAAGAAACACCATTTATAGAGATGGAGTGTGGAGCTCTGTGCAGATGTGGTGACACATTTATGTGGACTGCAGTAAGTAATGGAGGATGAACTGTCTTCTCTCTCTCTTCCAGCTGAAGGACAGAAACATGAAGGCTGACTTGGAGGTCTCTCTGCCTGCTGGACAGGAGGATTGTGCCATTCAGTGTCGAGACGTCTGCCGGTCGTACGGCAAACTGAAGGTCCTCACCAACCTGAACCTGACTGTACCACAGGGGCACATGTGAGTGATTGACTGGTTCAAGTGTGGCTTATGTTCCTGACCAGTATGCAAATGATGCTGGCTTCCTTGTAGGCAGTGTCAGCAGTCTGTTCCCAAAATGTCCCTTTCCTGCAAGACATTCAAGTTTCTTCACATCTCTCGTGTTTCACCCCACTGTCTGTCATTTGTCATTTCACTGCATAATCACAGCTGATTTACAGTAGTCCTCTGTGTCGCTTTTCTCACATTCTAGACTCAGATGAACGTGACCATGCTGTCAAAGTCTACAGGCTTTCTCACTCTTCATGCAGGATGTGAATGTGTGAAGCCAGCGTAGTGTTACACCAGGAATGTACACAGACAAAATGACAGTGTTACTAAGAAGCAGCCTGCGTGTGATTTGACACAACTGGAGTGGACAACACGACTGGTTACCGTCCTCCTACAGATTAAGCTGTTTGTGTGAAGTTAATTTAGAGAGCTTCAGAGATTACAAAGCAAATATCTGTCTTGTTGTTATGCCACTAAGATGGAGACAAACAATCACAGATGGTTGCACATCACGCCAGCCTATTGTCAGCATACTTTATAATTACGCAATAAAACCTGAAGACTCACTTTCATTGTTGGCTTTATGTGCTATCGTAGATTCCTGATGAAGAAATGCCTCTGAGCTTTCATCTCTAACACGGTTGATCAGTTTCCTTTGATGTAGCTTTCCTTAATGACTGGACTGAAGTTTATATATCCTTCAATCATCCTTTGAAAATGAGACCTGGTGTATAAATATAAAATAAACTATTCAAACATGTTTTGTGTTTTGTAGATATGGCCTTTTGGGGCCTAGTGGATGTGGGAAGACCACACTCCTGAAATGCATTGTCGGGACCTTGAAAATCTCACGGGGACACGTCACTGTTTTGGGAAAGCCACCTGCGTTTCCTGGTCACGATGTCCCAGGAAAGATGGTCGGATACATGCCGCAGGTAAACAGCCTAAATTTACACCCTCATTATGTAGCTCACACAGCCTGGGAATCAACCTGTTGCTCATGTGTGAGGAACCAGTGATTAGAAAGTGCTCTTGGTATCTCACTTAAGGCTTTTCACGTGACACAAAGTCCTGTTCTTTCTGTTTTCACTGCTGAAATACATTAAAATACTTCAGAGGTTTAAGGTATTAACTTAACATACATTCCCACCCTCATTTTCATGTCAAGAAGTTGCTCTTTAAGCACCTTGCCCTGCGGCTTCTGTAATTTAGCCTTTGCTGCAGTGAGCGACCTGTACCTGAGCAGGGATCATTACTGTCACACTGGATACCTGATGAGACCGATAACACACACTGCCTGTGTCTTCCTGTGTGTCTATCCCGAGCGTCACGTTCAGAGAAGGAGAAGGAGGAATGTGACACCTCAAGTGTGTCCTGATGCTGCAGTGCAGCAAAACCCAAACAAAGTGGCTAGCAATGGTAGTTATGTCATATAGATTTGTTGCTACAGATGTGTAGCAACAAATTAATCCTTCAAGAGATATTTGATGGATTATTTATTGACCCTCTTATCCTGTGTCTGATTATTTCACTTGATGTAGAAGATCTTTCTGTAGAAAAAGTTGGAGTAAATGATCAAATTTGAATGTCTTACCTCTTCTCTGACATATCTCCGTGTTGTACAGGAACTAGCGCTCTACAATGAGTTCACCATCAGTGACACCCTGAGTTTCTTTGGCCGGATCCACGGCCTGACGTCTAAGGAAACCCAGGCGCGTATGAACTTCCTCGTCGACTTCCTGGATCTACCTCAGAAGCACAGCCTGGTCCGAAATCTCAGGTAAAAGCATGTACAGTGGAGAACTGAACAGATCTGAATGTCCCCAGAACGCACGGTTACAACTTCAAGCTGTTAAGTTATTGCTATCTGTGAAATACAGATGGCAACTGTTATGGCCATGGCTCAGGGGGTAGCAACATGACACAAAAGCAAGTGAAATTAGCATTTATTTACAAATGAATTTACAACAGAACTAAGGGATTAAAGAATGCGGTGTGGCTCTGCTCCTGCTGGCTGAGTGAGAGTGAACAGTGGAGGAAGGGCATCCTTGCAGCTGATCAGGAGAAGGTGCCTGTGGGTTGGGTATCAGAGTGTAGTGAGCTGAACCTAAAGACAGACAGCTTATAAAGTGAGGTTAATGTTTTCACAGCTGTGAATCGTGGACTTTGAAACCTGAATTATGTGATATGATGTACACACAGATAGACATTATCTCTGTCAGCATCCCAGACATCCATAAAAAATATGACTTTGTCTGATAAGCTCACAGACAAATGTCAGATAAAGGTACATTTACTGTATGATTAGCTGAGCTTCAAACCCTTTAATAATCCCACACACAAAACTCACATTTTATGTGTGCAAAATACCTCTTTAATTCAGTGCACTGAAACCTACATTGATAATCCCATCTTGGTGCAAAGTGGTGCATGATGATAGCAGTCTGCTGCTAGCTCGTTAGCAGTCTAACTTAAGTGTACAAGTAAGCTGACCTAACAGTCTTACAAATGATACTTTTTGATGTAAAAGTGTGTCACTCTGGCAGTATATATTGTATATTGTAGGCTGTAAATACGACTATCTTTGCTCTGTAGGTGCTTTATCTTTATGCTCACACGACATGTATAACTAAGTAGATCATGTATGTAAGTATGGCAGCAAGAATTTCTCCTTCATCACTCTCCATTGAGCCTCACCTCTGCTTGCAACATCCTCCCAGACTAAAAGAACGTTGTTTTTTTGTCCCATTTTTCCATCGATTCCCAGTTTCCACAGAATTAGATGGGAGCAGTCAGCCTTATTCTCAGGCCATAAAAGGAAGCAAACATGCTTAAGCTAAAAAAAGACAGATCTGGCTTGTCACTAAACATTTCTACAGGACCTGCTCACCCATTAGTTATTTTTTTATAAAATGGCACATTACACTTGATGTGAATTGTTAGATAAAGATCAGTAAAATTGGCAGATTGCTTTATGTCTCTCATAATGTTATCGGAGGAAGAGTGTTCATCTCTTATTGCAGCTTTGGGTTCACATCTTTCAGTCTTTAACAATGAGTCCTCTGTTCTCTGAGAGGCCCCTCATACCGACCCTCGTTAGCAGTTCCTGTAATGTTTATGCTGTTGTTGGTGTCACAGGCTGTCATGTTAATGAGCTGAAACTTCAAATAAAGCTCTGGTCTTCTTATTTAACAGTCTATGATATGTGCTGTGAGCCTGCAGTGGGTCCTTGTTCTTCAGCAGTACAGTACATAATGTGAAAGACATGTCTGCTATGAAGACAGGTGACAAATCATGATCCACTTCATATTGCTAACCCAAAGCTCCACGGTGTTTTTTGCTTTTATTTTAATGTAAATAAAGTGAAGTCAGTGTGTTGACATGCTTTCCTCCCACCCTGTCTTATGTATTGTTGTTCTTTACCTTCATGTCGTCCGGCAGGTTTTGTCTCCTAGTCTAGACTAAGTGTTACGCACAGAGCCAAGGGGGATTACAAACCAGTTCTCTTACTGTTGTCCCATTGGTTTGTGTGTGTGTGTTACAGCGGTGGTCAGCGACGCAGGGTGTCTCTCGGAGCGGCTCTGCTGCAGAATCCAGAGCTGCTCATCCTGGACGAGCCCACGGTCGGTGTGGACCCTGTGCTCCGGGCAAAGTATGTAACACACACACACACACTCATATTCACACAACTGTGTTCCTGGTTGTCACCTCACACATCCCATTTGTTCTAGAAAAGCAAACTTTTTCTAAAAGCAGTGTGTTGCTCCAACATAGTATTGTGTAATCACAAAGCCTCATCAGATCAGACGTTTGGCAGGGGAACAGCTTGAGATTTTAGAAAAAAAAATCCCATCAGTGAGTGGGTCCAGTGTTATGTAATTTGTTTGGTTTCTTTCTAGGATCTGGCAGCATCTGGTGGAGATTGTAAGGACGGGAAAAGTCTCTGTCATCATCACCACACACTATATTGAGGAAGCCCGGCAGGCCAACGTGGTGAGATACCCCCCCACACCACCACCACCCACACACACACACAGAGAACAGAATCCTCATGCATGTGCATAAACATGTACACACAGAACAAAGCACCATATTCACACCATCTTCTCCCTCCTCGTAGAAAAACAAAGAGCCCATTGATGTTGAGTCTGATGTCTGATGAACTTTCTTCTTTATGAGCTTTGACAGGACGGACAAAAGCTTGAATTTGTATAGAAGCTCTGTGGGTCTTTAATTACAGTGCAGGGCAGCCATGTTTCTGCTGTCATAAATGTCTATTGATGACACTGAATATATACCATTTTACACTAATTTCATAGACCCAGTGCTGATAAATGATTGTTTGCAGTAAAAAATGCTCAGCAAATCTGAGCCCAACCTGCCAGCATACATCAGATCACTGGTTTCAGTCAAAACACAGCTTACAACTATTACAGACTCACATGCTGCAAAATGTATGCCATTTCCCCTGCCTGTCAAACCTGGCTAAGCATAAATCCCCTCAGTTCATTCATTGTTTCATTAATCTTCTTTGTAAATAAAGCTGAATATTTTACAGTCAAAAGTTTGTGCTGTAGATCACCAGACTACCAGAAGCTAAATAAATGAATGGGCATTCACTGAGAGCTAGATGAGAGGATTGAGGCCACACTTGTTGTTAATTTAGCATGAAGCTGCAAGTAGCCTCATCCTGCGTTTGTGTCAAATTGGCTTAACCACTGCCACCCAGGAAAATGTTATGTGTCCACTCTGCTGTAAAATAATGCAAAAGTATTTTTATTTTACTCATTTATATATATATATCTTTTGCCTGAAGCCCCATTGTTTCAAAAATAATTTAAAAATCATAATGATTTGATAGAATTTACCTGCTTCTGGGTTTTAGTGGAGAATTTTTCATCACATGGTGCTTTAGTCTAGTCTAAGGAGCTTTATTTCAAAAAGAAATCCCCAGTATCAACAAGTCACATTTAATCAGTTAGTGTAAGAATTTGTGTGCGTGTGTGCTGTCATGCTCAAGCTGAAACTTCACCCTTTAAAACTACATAACTCATGCTTCTTGTCAAGCTGCACACCACAATATCCCTGGTCACTTTGGCCTATTACTAAAACAGCTGCAAGCAATTCTCGAGGCCAGAAAGTCAAAACCAGTCAGACCACTCGGTGCGATGTCGACCGTGCAGAGCTGAGTCTCACAGGCTGAGGGAGAGAGGCCCATTTGCTGATTCACTTGTGTCTTTGTGTCTGTTTCACCTTGACAGAAGTATGTCAGGTGAAAGAATACACAGTGCAACAATGCATCACTCCACCGCTAAGGAATGAGCCGTGCTGGGCCGTGTCAACATGTTGTAGTTTCAGTCCTTCTAGTACAATAGGTAGACTTTGATCACAAAACAACTGCAGCTTTTGTTTATGATGTGTTTGACCCAGCGAGGAGTAGGTTTGTTGTTTGGTCGCTGACAATTAACTTTCACTTGTTAAGGAGAAATAATCATAATAGATGATAAAAGCAGAGGTCCAAAATTTTTTTAATAAAAAACTAAATGACACTTAGTCAAGCAAATCAAGCAAAGATAGTGATTTTAATAAGGCAAGAACATCTCTTTTGACATTGTTTCCATTGGTGACAGCTCTTTTTAGTCATAACAGTGATACATACCACTGAAATCTAATATGAATGCTTTATGTGATCTGAATACTTTTATGTTGTTTGATGTTAAGTTGAAACTTCCTTAACTTCAAGAAAAATTAAACTGTTTAATGTACAGTTTAGAGAACATGCTCTGACTTCCTCTGAACTCAGATGTCCAACATGGTCTATGTAGGTTGGTGGACTCACACCTTGCATTGGTTTATAGATCTAGCAGTATAGCACTTAGGGCCAAATTACCTTCTTGGTAGCAGTTTGAAAACTTTTAGCCAGCTAGCTAAATCAACAGACTTGTTTTTTCTCCTCTCTGTAGGTCGGTCTCATGCGGAACGGCCGCTTGCTGGCTGAAGGTCCTCCAGACGCAGTCATGAAGCAGCACAGCGCAACGGTGAGTACAGTTCAAACCCACAGAGCACTCTGCAGGCACCCACGGGTTGCTTGTAGTTAGGACAGGGAGTCTGTTCAGCCAAACAGACTGACTGCATCATAGAGCTGCTTATTTATTTTTTTTAGTCTTGATGTCAATGAGATGTGTAATTAGAAATAAAAACAAGAAGAAGCTGTAAAATATTATATTGCTATATAACTGGATTTTCAACACACGTTGTCTCCTGCTGCAGACTCTAGAGCATGCCTTCCTGCAGCTGTGTGAGATGTCGGACCAGACCAGCTCCAAACTGGGGTCCAGTCCACAGAGCGGGCCGCTAGAGAAAAGCCAATCATTTGAGAGCGGGCGGGACGAGAGTCAGCCTATTCTTGCAGTTGGATCACCTGCTGCAGAAGAACTTTCCAAATGTTCAGGTAGAGACATGTAGTATGTGTTTGTCTAATTTGGTATACAATAAGTCCTGAGCAGAGGGAAGCAGGCGATAAGTCATCCCAAGTGAAAACATTTCGTTTGGAGCATCACCTTTTTCAATGAGCTTCCACTTTGTGTTCAGCGGACTGGAAGGTTCGAGCCAGACACATGCTGCCAAAGTGGAGAAACATCGCTGCCCTGATGATCAAAACAATGGTGCGGATGAAGAGGATGCCGGGGTATGTTGACAGTATTATACCTAACATTATGCCTGGTTGTTTGTGATTGTCTTACTGTATCCTCTGTGTTTGCAGCTCATTGTGTTTCCAGTTTCTGCTGCCTGTCATCCAGATCTCTCTGATCTGTTTGTGCGTTGGAGGAGACCCAAAGGGGATCCAGGTTGCTGTGGTGAACAATGAGACCAGCCCCTCCTCTTTCAGCCAATCACTGCTTTCCTTCCTTGACAACTCCAGTGTAAACCAGGTATTAATTTAGTGCTGACATCAGTTGTGAGCAGTCTTTATTGCACAGGAGTGTTTATGCTGAGTGTTTTCACATTGCTTAGTGTTAAATGGTTCAGTCGAGGCAGAAGGTCAAAACCTTTCTCAGTTTGAGTTTCACTTCTCTTCACAGTGAACACTTCCTATTTCATAAATAACATCACAAATACTGCATGATGTAGACGTTTCTGGGTTTCACACCAACTGTTGCTGGCCTTATTGTATATCATAACTCTGATTAGACTTTTATTGACAT
This sequence comes from Parambassis ranga, assembly GCF_900634625.1. NCBI lineage: Eukaryota > Metazoa > Chordata > Actinopteri > Ambassidae > Parambassis > Parambassis ranga. The sequence goes on from NC_041035.1 coordinate 7,182,024, forward strand.
GCTGCTGAGTGGATAAGAATGATGTTTTGTGAAGTTGTGTTATCCAAGCTGGCCTGAGCACCCTGTCTTTCTGTATCCATAGGTGCCCTTGTCCCACAAGGATGCTTTCGATGGGATCTATAATGGAGAGTACTGGGGCATCATCGAATTCGGAAAGAACTTCACCAGCTACCTGACTAAACGGTGAGAAACACAGCATCATAAATAAGGGAAGCATGTGTGTGTCTGTTCAGTTAAAATCAACAGTCCTGGTTGTGGTTATGTTTAGTTTATTTAGTTAATGTCAGGGGAGGAAGTAAGTAGATCTGTTCTGTAAACACAAGACACACTGCACATGTATGTCAAACACTCAGATCATGATGTGCATAAAAAGATTGTGCACGCATGTCAGAAAATAAACAGCGGTCACACATAAAAGTAAATACTGTCAAAGTCTGGATGCATGATGTGTTTGTGTGTCAGCATGTCTCAACTTGTCAGGACATGATTTGACCTTCATCATGTGCTGAATTACCTTCCCCTGCTTCGTTTTCTGTCCTCATTTTGTCTCTTTGCCTTAAACCCGTCAGAGCCTAAAGTGATGCTCGTGATATGCACCTGCAACACAATTCTGATTAAATAGAGCTGTGTTTGTGTGTCGCCGGAGGGACTTTTAGAAAAGGCTGACTGTCAGTGTGACGCACGGGCAGCATTCCTGCAAATTCCTGCAATGAAACCTTAACTGCACCACTCGCTGCACATACTATAACAACCGCTTTGCATGTCCTACTTATAACTGACCTAAATATAAGATGTCTCTAGAATCACCAAACAAGGATTCAGGGTCTGTCTTCTACGGAGGGAAATAATATTTTAAGTAATAATTTTTAGTGATTGTGTGATACCAGGATTCTTAATGGACCACAAATTTGTTGTTGGATCCATGCAATAACTCATCCCATAAAATCCTGTCCAAGTTGGATAGCATTATATAAATTATTTATTAAATCTTTTATTTGTGAGTATTACGCTTATATTTCTATGTATTGCAGTCTCTGTTGTCCCTCTCACACCACACTGACACACACACACAACTCCGAGCTGCCATCATGTGAGCATGAGTCAGTCCTGAAAGGTAAAGGCCACGTGCTCGTTGTGTTAGGTGTGAATCGCAGTGTGTGAGTAGACAGTCTGGTCCTTCCTGTCCCTAACACACCTGGGCAGGTCAGGTCTTAGCAGCGACCAATCAAACGCTTATTCTCAGACAATCATGTGGTGCTCATGTGATAGACTGCCTGAGAAAAACAAAAAGGTGCCTGCTGCTAGGAGAGTGAATAATCAAAGCTGTGCAATCAGTCAGGCTGTTAAAACATTAGAAACTTTTTATTTCATTTAAAGCTTCATGATGTGACTGTGTCAGTGCAAAAACTGTATTGTTTGTGTGCACCTCCTAATTAAACATACTTTGTGTAATTACATGATGTGCATGTTAAGTGGCTGTACAACCACTGTGTGCGCTGCCTGATGCTTCATGTTTTGATTAGTGGTACACGTACATCACACACTCATAAAATAATTTACATATGCAGAGTTAGGGTTTTTATTACATTTGAAAGATTGTGCTAATGTTATGAAGGGGTGCATAATGTAATGGATACATCCATCCATCTTCAAACCGCTTATCTGGGGCCGGGTTGTGGGGGCAGCAGTCTAAGACACCCAGACTTCCCTCTCACCAGACACTTTTTCCAGCTCTTCCGAGGTAATCCCAAGGCATTCCCAGGCCAGCCGAGAGACATAGTCTCCGGCATCCTGGGTCTCCCCCGGGGTCTCCTCCCGGTGGGACATACCAACACTACCACCCTGTAAAAGTGCCAGTACAGTGAAAAGACCATGTGACACAGACACTCAGTGCGCCATCTTCAGGTTTTCAGATCATGACTGTGTCGCTGCTTTTGCAGGATGTTGCAGCGGCAGGTGTCCAGAGAGGTGGTCGATGGAGGATCGGTGCATGTCTGGTTGGACCTGACGAGTGAGATCCATGTTCTCCTTTATTTTTGTTGCTTTTGCTCTTTATTGTTTTAATTTCTCTTACATTACACGGCACTCATCTATATCAGAAATATAGTCAGCTTTTCTGTTTTCCCTTTTCAGACCGACAAATTGCCTTAATGCTGCAGAAGAAACTACACAAGGCCTTTGAGGTATGAACAAGTGATAGTAATGTTGGTTCACAGCACTGTAGTAGCATCATGTTTCTGATATTCGACCTATTACACAAGACGGAACTCTTAAAATCCTAAATACATGAGATGTGTCCTCCCCTCTCTCCTGCAGGCTTTTGTTGACAATAAGTTGGGTAGCATGTCGTACACAGTTGCCCTGCCAATAAAGGTAATTTTTTTTATTATTTTGATTTAAGAAATACTGTATGTGCAGCTCTATTATAAGTAGTTATAAGTAAAAAATATAATTCTCCTGCTAGTTTGAGGAGCCGATCTATGGCAGCCAAAACACAGACTTCACTACATTTGTGACACCTGGTGCCGTGCTCAGGTCAGTGCTGCCGTTGACTATCTGCACCTGTCTTCATTCACATGCTGTTGGTTTTTAAGTGATAACCATTTTCACTTCCTCTTTTCTGTTTTATTTTTCTCTGGTTTGCAGTATCACCTTCTACCTTGCTGTGGGTCTGACAGCGCTTTCCTTTGTCCTGGAGAGGAAGGAGGGGCTTTTGGACCGCTGCTGGGTCGCAGGTGCGGGGTCAAAGTTCACATTACTTACACAAACACAAAAGCTGTACATATTAGATGATTTTTATTATTATTTCTGCAGTTTGTCTTTATAAACCCATAATGGATGATTTAAGTGTAATTTTAGAAGTGACCAGTAGAGGGAGCAATGTGCTCACAGCAGAATGTAAAGGTTACTAACAAGCAGTCCCACTCTTTATATGAGTAGTACAGTGTTTTTGCGGTTTTAACTTAATAAGTAATTAATAACTTAAAATATTTGTTATTATTATTTTTTCCTACTGGCAAAAATCTATCATATATTTAAAAATTTGCTCAGCAGCTTTTAAGAATATTATCTTTCCATAAGCTATTTAATGCATTCAGTAATCGCTGCAGCTGCAGTCTTTGCTGTTAATTAATAAATGTATAAACAATTAATATTTGTGTGTCTGTGTCTCTGCCAGGTGTGAGCTCTCTGGAGACGATGCTGGCCCACCTCTTCTCTCAGCTGTTTGTCATCAGCGTTCAGATCATCCTGCTGCTCCTCTTCATACTGCTCGTCTTCAAGGTTGATGCAAGACACACACTGACAAACACAGACTTCAGATAAGACCAAAGATCTTTATTGATTCGACAAACAAACAAGGGTAACACAAATAAGATCCAAGGATAGGGAATATAGGCTAAGTGATAGAAAACATACAAATTCCTAATGACACTTACGTCACCGTTTGCTTCTCTGATTGATTTCATTGTAATGCCAATACCTGTTTGGAAAACCAGACCACAGAGTCAATACTGTTTAACCTGCACTGAGACCACATGACTTCATGTTCAAGCCTTACATACGTGGGCTTCCTAAACAGGACAGGAACTATCCTGTCCTGTTTAGGAAGCCCACTCTGAAGGTTAATGTTTTGCCCTTTTTCATTACATCATCATAAATCTGTTCTTTTCCTGACATACATTAAAGCTATAATTATGTTAATAACAATTCACTGTACCCGCCGCACAGCCTGTATAAACCTTTATTTTCCATGATCAGCGTTTCATTTATACTCCATAAAAATAACATGCAGCTCACTGCAGGAAGAAATATGTTGTAAATCTTCTCATGTGACTCTGAAGGTCAATGGGGTCATGTTCTGAGAACAACACACCGGTGGGAACATGAGGATTCTGCTCACTATTGATTATCAGTGGACAAATGTATGGGCTCAATAACAGGAAGAGAGCCTGCAGACGTGAGCTTGTATGTGTGTGAGAGAGAGAGAGAGAGAGAGACTGTGTTTGCGTGTTAATTAAGGTGCTGAAGTCCAAAGAGCCCACCACTCCATAAATCACATCCCGCGTTGGCCGTATCCAGGGATCACTGTGGGATCGCTACGACAACAGCCCTTGATTGCTGTGGCAACCGAGTGGTCATGTGGCCTTTTGGTGCAGGTCTATTTTTGCACGTTGTCAGGGGAGACGGATAGTGTCTTAACACACCAAGGAGTGCACCGACACTGACACACACACACAGTGAAGTTATCAGCTGGAATTGTCAGACCTGAGACTTTTGTAGACTTGATTTTGAAAAGTTTCATGTCTCACCTCTGCTCAGTCTATGCTCCACTGTGTCTGCATTATTTACAACCAGGCTTAATCAGCAGTGACATTTCTTTCCATTTCATGTGGTATTTTTGGCTGAAGAACAGTGCAGAATGTCAGAGCATGTTTTTTAGCCTGTATCTCTCTCTCTGTTGCTCGATCTCATCTCATTATCTGTTCTCAGGTTCCATGAAAGTATTCTGCACTGATGTATCTGTCAGACAATATCCTTTTATTGATAAGGCCATACTCAGGCTCGCTGTCTGTTTTCTCTCTCTCTCTTTGCAGATACCTAATGAAGGCTCCTTGGTGCTGGTTATAATCCTGATCGTGCTGCAGGGCGTCACAGGCATCTCGTTCGGCCTTGTAATCTCGGCCGCCATCGATGATGAGCAGAGCGCCAACCAGGCTGCACTGGGCATCTTCTATCCTAACCTCATCATGAGCGGTAAGCAAAGCTTTTTAAACAGCCTCAGAACGGTGCATGCTGCTGGGTCTAATTCAATTTTTATTTGGTTAATCAACATCACACAATCAGACAATCAAGCTCCAAAACCAAACTCCCATGATCTGAGAGGTAAATATGACTTATTTTGTCAGTGGAGTCTGGTGGCCTTGAAGAGAGCATAGATCAATAAAACAGCTTTAGGTCCATGTCAGAAAAAACTGACTGTCCACAAGATGAAGTGGGTTCATTTTTAGAACATAAAACACACTCTGTATCTTAACAGACATGACATGTGACCTGTCCTGTTATGCAGGTATCATCTGGCCCGTGGAGTGTATCCCGTATCCTCTGCGCTACCTTAGCCTGGTGCTTCCTCAGACCTACGCCTCAGAAGCCCTTCGCTGTATCATGTACAGAGGTAATGAACACACGCATGTTGCACAACAGCAGTTTCATAATGTCACAGGCCGCTGCAGCCCATCCCTGACGTGCAGGTAGCATGTGTGTGTGAAGCTCAGATGTTTATACACACAACAGAGCCAGTGGTCTAAATCATTAATCAGCTTTGGATCCTGTGTAACTCATCTTCCTGGAATGTAAGCTGTAGTCGCTTCGCTCCATCTCCCTTTTCTCCTTCTCTTGACCTCATCGCCACCGAAGAATAAGACCTGACGACAGCCTGAGCTCTCCTCCGTGTTACGTGATACACAGGAAGTCAGAGGAGCCATTTCCTGTTTGAGAACCTTATCTTAGAGGGGTGGCGGAAGAGGAGACACACGAAGAAGCGACAGCATCAGAATTCAATTTGGGGGATTAACTGAAACTTTGTTTTTCTGGCAACTGCAGCCTCATCCTGCCACTTCCTCTGATGCAGTCAAATGCTCTGCTACATGTCTGCCAGTGGCAGGTAGCAGATGAATTTTAGTGCAAACTCTTGGACTTATTTTTTAAATGTGTAGATGTGCTGGTTGCTGGTTGTCAAGGCATCATAGTGTAGATGTTTGCACTCATTTTTGTGAATGAAAACATGGATCTAATGCTGCAAAGGTCACCTACAGTAGTAAATCTGAACCAAATCTTCCCACCAGGTTGGGATCTGTCTCGGATGATGGTGTGGCGAGGCTTCGCTGTCACACTGGGCTGGAACACATTCTTCCTCATCCTGGCGACGGTCATTTTAAAGCTGCGTACGTGACCGCCTCACCTCGGAGAACATCCTTTAGTGTGTGGGGACGGAGCCATCATGTGAAGCCCAGGAGCCGACAACTTAAATGGGCCCTCTGTCTGTGGACGGACCGGGGCATCAGAAAACTGAAGGGCATTATTGTGGTTTAAAGGACCGATTTTATGTCTCAGACACACACACACTCATGTGGCCCCCAGCCAGCTGCCTGATCCTGCTATAGTTGCTTTGGCCTGTTCAGTGTGATGTTTAAGTTGCTGCACATAGAAGTACACAGAGGCACAATATGCACATGCACAACATGTAGTGGTGAATTAGAAGGTGTAGTTTATTTCACTTCAATTTGCAGCTTCCCGAAAGTTTTCACCCTCCAGAACGGCCACATGGACCAACTCAGGGTCACTTTTTAAGACTTGCCCTTAATTGTAATAAATAGACTTTTCTGTATTAGACTTTATGTAACCACGAGTGGACATTTTTGTAAGAATCAGGATACAGGATTAGCTCTCTTACATTCACATTATAGTGTGTTCACTAAATATTAACACAAAAATGTCCACAAGAAAATGTGAGGAGAGGATTGTTGCATAATGGAGTGGGTTTTAATGTGCTCTGAAACCTCTCCCACAGCAACGCTGCTTGTTTGTGAATTCAGTTTTACTTCCTGTCTGGTTATGACAGGAAGTGTTTTATAACTTTCAGGCGTTGTGTGCAGCAAAGTCATGTAAGCATGCAGCATCCTCGTTTTCAGTTCATGTCGATTTTGTGTTTTGTGCCTGTGGGAGATGGTTGGTGATGGGGGAAGTGTTATGGTAGTACTGTATCCATATAATTTTTTTTTTATCATTACTCTGCTTTGCTGGACAGAGTGGAGGTTGTTGGACAGATTCCTTACAGATTAAGTGTGTGATATTCCTCATGCTATCTGCATCCATTCAACAATATTTTATAATATACGCTTTGTTTATGAGTCCTAGAAGAATATTGAGAAGCACACTGTACCTGCGGATAAACAAAACAAATATAGATGTGGGGGTTTTAATGGAGACAGCAACATTTTAAGGTGCTTTGACTTTTAGTTTTGGATGTTAAAGCAAAAGTAGAAAATGCATTTTACTCTATGAAATTAGCACATGTTTATGTGAACTATTGCTGTAACCACATACAGAAAACATAGATTGAATAGATGCTTTCTAAATATGACGCTTAGATCAGCATAAAGACTGGAAACAAATCCAATTATTAAATTGACATTTATTTTCATAATAAAAGTCTAAATTTTAAACTTAATTCTGAGATAAACCACCGAATTCGGCCAATTTTCCATGCTGAGTTTTCTACTTGTAAATCTTATTGATGTAGGCTAAACACCTACAATATTAATAAACAGTGCTGAAAAAGCACCAGACCAGCATCACATGTGCCAATCTGAAATTTAAAATGTTTACATTCACGCTTAATAGATCTGATTTTATACATATGTGTTCTCTCTGATGTCCATGTGTGCTGGTAATGGCAGTTATATTATTAATATGTCCAATAACTGGATAAATAATGACTATTAATGGCTGTAAATTGGTTTTTGTGATGGTCTGATGATATAGCACATTGTTGTTGTTTCCTGCACTTTAAATCTGCTCTGCTGTTCATCCATCAGTGTTCCTAAGCACACACAGTTAGAGACATTTTTGTTCTTCTTGTTTTCAAAGTCAGGGAGTGGTTATGATTCAGCTTTCTGTCATGTTCACAGGCTCCTACATGGACTGTATATTTTGCCAAACTGCAAGGATGTATACTGTTAGCTCTCTTCACATTTAAAATGAGTTCCACAGCCTGGTGGGATTACCTCTGTGTGCCTCACTCGCCTTCCATCGCATTATGATGTACCTGTTGTTTCAGCTTATGTGAAAATGTGGACAGCTCATGTTTTTTATTTCTTGGACATTTTTGCCAAAAATGCCATTGTTAAATCTGTGTATGATTCATAATGCTGTGTGTGTCCAGGAATTACCTTATGCTTTTTCTAATCTAATGCTCCATCTTGGAGCCAGAATTGGCACATATAAAATATTTTAGAAGATTAACATAAACTGTAATTACCCAGCTGAAGACACTAGATCATTATTGAATATTTGTACACCTGTATTACTCATAATGCTACAAAGTACCATGATCACCTGAAATTGCAACATACTGCCTTAAATTTGGTAGCCATGCTAGTTCTTTGTGACTGATGTAGCTATAAATGTATTGGATGTATTACAATATTCATGGTCCCTGATGCCTCAGAGCTCTCACTGACATCATATTTGGAATAACCTCTATATTTAATTCTGAATTTAATACTTATACGCGATTTTTAACATGCTAAAATGGAGACCATGCAAATCAGTGTACCGTCGTAACATAACCATGGGAGCGTTGTCATTGGTGGCACGTTTGCATGCTGACTTTAAGGTGCTAGCATGGCTGCTGAGTCTTGCTGTTGTGCTGTTACTGTGATTTAACCTTTTCTATTTGTCACACAATACCTTGACGATACCTTGAATCATTAATATTGATAAATCTGTTTTAGTCGCTGGAAATCTGTACCTCTGTGCTTCTATCTGTGCTTTTATCAGCAGAGCAGGGGGAAAAAACTACAGTCATGGTTTGTTTGCTGATGTTGCTATGGTTACCATCATTCTAAATCTGAACAAACAACATTCAAAGCGTCCTGATGAAAGAGATAAGCTGCACAAGTATTATAAATATTTCATGCTATTAGGAAATAACATGAGAAATATTTCATGGCATGGAGAAATGCTCCAAAGGGAATCCTTGTCTAAAATTCCCATCAAACCTGGCTTCTTCATACTCGATTAGAAGTGCCCAAATACTTGCACTTTTGCTCTTCTTCCTCAGAATATTGCTGTTCATGTAAACAGTGGTGAGGAAAGTTTATGCCAGGACTCTGCTCCAAGTCGACTACCTCTGCCATCTCTCCCTAAAGGGCATGTAAACTGTGTTGTGACATGTATATGCACTGTGATAGCAGACATGTTTCAATGAAGTTCTCTTCATTTACTCTCAAACAATAAACTCAGATGAAGAATCCTCCTTTTGTTTTGTTGTTCCTGAATTTCAGAGCTGTGCCAGATTCTTTTTTTTTACTTTGCAAGTACAAAAGTCCCTAGAATTCCTGTGGTTACAAAAACACCCAGAGGCAAAGGATGACGGATTTATTCAGTGACATCATGCTTGCTTGCATCACTGTGTTGTTTGTTGCTACGGTGATACCGTTGACCCCACCTCCTCCCGTAGAATGCAGAGCCTCACCTGACTGACTGCTGAACTCTGCATGTGTGTATTTAGTATGATACTCATACTATAAAACTATATAAATCTGTTTACTTTCATGAATTTAAGTGACTTTTTACAATATTACTAAATCCATATTAGACCTCGAAATATAAAGACTGGAGTGAAGGAAGCATGGCTGTGTGTACAGTGTGTGTGACAATGAACATAATAATAACAATTTAATGAGGAAGATGAGTGTCAAATAGCTACAGGTGGACAATGTAAACTTTTCATTGTTTGAACTAAAAAACAAACATTATTAAAAATTGATTAAAAATAAGAACATTGAAGCCATTAACTGAAGCAAATTTGGACATTTTCAACATAGTCATCACAACTGAGGTTGTTTCTGCTTATTTATTTATTTGTTTTATATTTTTTTTTATTGTTTTAACCCTGATTGTTTTTCTTTCTAATTTGATCAGAAACTGAAATATTGTTGGCCATGCTGTACTTTGACAGAAGCGATTTTTTTCATGTTGTTACATGTTTTGTTTTTTTAGCCAACAGATTAAAAATACCACCATCTGCATGTTTGTGGAGCAGAATAGAAACATACATGATTTTAATAAGTGCTACACCTAATATTTCTAATCATTTCATTGTGGCCCAGTGCAAAAACTTGAATCACATTTCAGACGTGGTTTTGATAGTTTTACACTATTTGTTTGTTCATCAATGACCCAATACTTCTATGTGAATCTTAGAATCTCTGTAGATGAGGTGACGTGTCATACATTGCTTGAGAGTTCTTTGTTTCAAAAGACTTCTCCAGATCACACACTGCTGCCTGCAAGGTTCCAGCAAGTTTTTATCTCCCCATCCCTCATCTCCTATCTCCCCCTTCACTGCAGCCACTATTAGCATTTCAAACAGGACAATCTCAAAATAGGACACTTTATATCAGTGGGCTGTGTGTCCTAAAGTTACCTGACCTGAAACACGTAAAAGAAACCATTGTAAGTAAAGAAATGACTCTCTGTGCTGATGGGAGCACAATTACAGTATGATCACTCAGAGTCTAATATTTCAACACATTCATACAGCTCATAATGCAACTACACAGTCCCACTGAAAGGTCGCTATTAAATTGGTCCCTCAGTTCAGTGTAGTTGTCTGTCCATGCACGGACAATTACAGTGGTTAGTGAGCTCAGTAACAACACAATACCTAATTACAGTCAATGACTGTGTAATTACATGCAGTGACACCCGAAGTCTCATCGCACCAGAGCCTCCTGTATGCTACAAAGCAACATGAAGCTCAGTCCTGATGCTGTACGATGATGCAATGTGGACAGAATGTACAAATTAAAATTGTAATGGGAGTCAAACATGGTACAGAAACACTGCTGATGAAACTGATCCAGATGTTGAAATGTTTAATTAAAGCAGAATTCTAGAGCTAAACCTAATTTACAGCTGTTAACATCTGGTTCCCATCACTGCCCATCATTAAGAAAAGTGATTATATTTACAGAATCCCTTTATTATTCTTCCTCAAATGTTGCCCCGTCTCTGCAAACAAAGAATCACGGAATGAGAAGGACCACGGTGGTGCAATAAAAGTTATGATGTATAGTTTTTGTGGTAATGATTTCATCCCCACAACTGGGACACAATCAACAAACCCCGTCCAGATGAGGTTTCACATGTATCCCTTAGGAGCTGCAGAAAATCACTTCCTGGTTTGTTGAAGGAAGTGTGTGTTTGCGAAAAAGTAGGTTTTCAAAAATGGAGTAGTCAACTGATCACATTCATTTAATATTTTTAACAAACAATGGAAAAATAGCTTTGTCTGTGTACAAAATGGCCACTAACATTCCTCTCTGTTCACACTTCCTAGTCCCTTTCATGCCATGATAATATGTCATCTTTCAGAGTTTGAATGTCTTTGGCCACTTTAATGTTCAGTTAATATGTGCCATGATGGATGCCTTGTGCTCCACAAGTGTTTATACAACCATTGGATTTTTGTATATTAGCCATTGTGTGATCTTTCCAAAGTACAGTTTAAATTACTTTTGGGTGCGCACAGTCTTCTGTTGGCAACACAGTCAGATGACAAACCAACAGCTGAGATGGAAAAAAAAACCTCATGCCAGTTGTCTGCCTCTTGACTGCTCATAATCAGCTTACAATCTGCATGCATTTAGGGTTGTAAGCTATCATTTGTGACCTGTGTCTGTGCAGTGTTATGGAGCTTACATGCAGGTATTTTGAAATCTTATCTTTGTAGTGCAGCTAAGCAACTCTGTTACCAAGGAGTTCTCTTCTGCTTAATCTACAGCAACGCAACATGTGGAGTGAATTACAGTACATGCTGCAACATATGAATTGTTGCTTTTCATATTTGGTTCAAAGCAGTGTTATTAGGCAGGGTCAGCTCCACAGATCCAGCATCACTTATTACAATAATATGAGCTTTAGTTTGTTAATCAAATATACAAACACAAAAAAACAATACTAAAGTCTGTCATTTATAACTGTCCAAAGACTTGCAGTGCCAGCACATACTCACATGTTTGATTCATTTGGTCCAGTCACCCTATGTGCCTGTTTTGTGATATGCTAAACATTCTGTAAACATTATTCACTGCATGGTTACTGTCGCCATGGCAGCATGACAACAGCGCTCAGCTCGGCCCCTCAAACACGGGACAGTAGTGTTATTTAATATTTGGCTACGTATGAGCACAGCATGTTTCTATCACATAATCCTGTCACACCAGTGAAGACTTCTCCTTGCAGCCTTCCTGAATCCCCGGTGCAGCTGAATGCAGCCCAGCTGTTGCTATGTTTTGGTCTTATCACACAACAACAACAAAGGATAAAGTGCTCGCTGAGAACAGACTGCCCTTATAGTGCAATCCCACACACTTTGTCCACTGTCAGGATCACATGGGACGACAGCAGATGATTTTGCAGGGATTTAGGGCACTTAGATCACATTAGAGGAAATGTATCAAGTTTAGGAAGTTGAGGCAAAAAAAACACATCTGTTTGTGTGGCTGTAACTGAGGAGACGGATGCCAAAATAACACTTAATAACACAGCTGGTGAAAAAAATGACACTAGGATCCACATCTTTCCAGAATTTAGAGGTTAACAGTCAGCTGTTAAATGAGCTGAGGGTATTGTAGCTGCAACCTGAGGTCTTACAGTTCAATCTGTCAAAACAATCAGTAGCAGAGCACCAAAACCTGAAACGTATAAATTGAGGGGTTGAACAACATTTGAATTTTATACCATGCAAATTATCAGAATTTAGCATTTAACTGAAGTAAAAGCCACATGTGCTATTTTAAACCAGTTTACACAAATGTATTCTAGTAGTAACAGTAATGTATGAAATGCATTTTTTAAAGAAATGACGAGTGAAGTGCTGAACATTGTTGCTGCATTATTGTTCTCAACAGCATATTGTAAACATCATTTGCATTGCCTGTTCTGCAAAGCAGCATGCAGGGAATGTAATGGTTCTGTTTTGATGCAACTAATGTGTCTCAAGTGTGTTATGCATTTTAATAATGCCTGTTTTTCTATTCTAGCAGGTTTGTGATACATAAAGTTTAATGCAATAGACATAATCTGAATAGTGTGGCATGGTTTGTACTCAAAAGTCAAAATTAATACAGTGTTAAGAACTGGCAGAACTCCGGAGGATCATAATCAGATGCTTTCTGTGTGTGTGTGTATGTGTGTATCTAAATGTTTCAGTATTTCCTGATGCTTTGCACTGAAGTGTAGCCCAGTGGCCTCTTGGAAAGAAAAGCACTTGTCAAAACATCGATCAGCAGCAAAGTGAACTGGCTGCAGTGCCTTGGCCCACAGAATCAAAGGAAGGTGTGTCTGCTGCTTCCAACCCTGGAGACGTCCAGGAGAGGTGTTGGTGTTGTAACTGTAGCAACGTAAACATGAGGGTTCAAACACCGATTAAAATGTGTGTCCAAAGATTATGCAAGGTAGGCCATGTGTGTGTGTGTGTGTGCGCACCAACGGTTTCTTGAGCGTTTTGAGGTAAAGTTATAAAGGCAGTCTCCTTTCAGCCCCTGTAAAAGCCACTCCAACTCCAACTTGCAACGCCCACTACTCACTTCTGGCATGCAGTGTTAGCAGGCGTGTATTTTATTAGCAAACGTAAGTGTGTGTTTTACAGTGTCTCAGCAGTATAAAAATAAGCCTGTCTCTGTGTACCTATGTCAGTGTGTGATTTGAGAGAAGTTATGTTTAAACCTTTCTTGGCCTACCCTGATTTTTCCACTTATTCTCAGTATTGCACCAGTTGTCAAAAACTGGACATCTGGTAAAACTGATCCTTCACTAGTCACATATACACAGCTGGAGTATTGCAGCTCACATCTGGGATGGCTTCACTTGAAAGCAAAAAGGTCACTTGAATGGCACTGGTTTGTTTCATATGTATTATTCTTCTTTGTGGACATTTATTGCCTGTTTTATTGATTATTAAGTGAATCATTTGTGGCTACATGGGCTGCTGTGCTACACCACATTTCTAATGGGCGTGTGTCACTACTGTGTCCTTTAACCAGTCTGGGCCACCACATTAGGTCCCTTTAAGAGGATTAATAATGATATTCTCTATTTAGCTTTGAACAAAACAGCTTTAAAACATCACATAACATTCAATAGATGTTGATGTAAAAAAACAAAGTCTCATATTTCACTTAATTGTCTGTAGAGCTGGTAAAAGCTGTAGCAAGATGCATTTCACAAGACTCAAATATGTCTATCAAATGCTTGCTTAAATGAAACATTTCACACCTATAAAGCAGATGTTATGGCATAAATTTACAGCCAAAATTGTTTCATAAACGATATGATTATTTCTAGAAAAACACCCAAACACGTGTATTCAAATAATGTATGCACAAACATGGCCGAGGAGAAACAAAAAAGATTTTTAGTAATATACGGTTCCAAATGAGGGTAGAGCGAGTAAAACTTCATGTCCCAGAATGCATCGCGGCAGCGTCGTCGTGTTCCCCCCCTCTGACCCCTCCCACAGCGCACGCTCACAGGCAGACAGAACAGGCTGAACGAGTCAGCTCAGTGTTTACGTTGAGATGCTGCTGACAACAAAGGACAGCGCACCGCGGAGTCGCTGTCATTTAAAAAAATAACACCGTGGATATTCAGAGTCACGGTGAACGTTTTTAACTCACAACTCCGGAAAAGGGACAACAAATAACCCACACCTCATTAGCTTCCATTTTATTTGTTCGTGGTGCGGTTTTGATTATTATTATTTTTTGGCAAAGCGGCGTAAACACGGAGAAATTAAATCGAAATTGTTTTTTTTATGCCTGGTGGAACGTTAGCTAGCTTGCTGGCTATTGGCAAGTTAGGGGTAAGCTGCTGGGGAAGCTACTAGCTGAGACCGACCGGAGGCTTGGCGCAATAGAGGACTTCATAATTTAAATCGCAGTGAGTACATGTTTACTCGCCACCTGACTTTGCTTGATAATTAAAGTGGTTACTGGGGATCTGTACTGGGCTAATTCAGCGTTAGCCAACCTCCATTCTACTCATAACTGCCAGCTGCTTTGTCCAGCCAACGGGGCTGAGACAATGAGCTGGTCATTTATTAACGCTGCTTGAGCTTTGTTTGCTAATGTCCAGTCACACACAGCAGGTAGGTCATGTCAGAGAGGGCTGCAGGTCGTCAGGTGCTCTACACACAGTCATAGATGCACCTGTCCGCATCCACAGTCTTTATCTCAGTAGAAATAAGAAGCTCTATAAAGATACAGGTCCCGGTTGACTGTGTGTCTCTCACTGTGTGTGTAAGTCCAGGGATGCAAGTATTAGTTTACATCACTTCCAGCCTGCATGCTGACCTGTCACAGGGAGGGGTGAGTGAGAAAGGGAACATTGCCTGATAAGGAATTAAGCAAATGCAGAGACTCTACCCATTACAGTACCTTGATTGCCAGTTAATGACTGCCCCCCTCTCTCTCTCTCTCTATCTGGCATCTCATTTCACCTCTGTGTCTTTCAACCCTTCATCCCCGCCCCCCCACTCTCATTTGAGTCTGCCTCGTTTTGCTGATAGAGATCTCGTTCACTTCCCTTCCTCGTATTGGAAATGTCACAGAGAAGACAGACGTGCATCAACTCCATCTGCACCGGCAGGATGCCTCAGGCTTTATGTCCTCTCAGCTTGCAGGAAACCTGTTTAAAAAAAAAAATGCATTGCAATGCAGCAGGTTGAAAGTGAGGCACAAAAACAAAAGTAACAATTCAACTTTTTAAAAAGAAAAATGGTATATTATAAAATAGTGTAGCAAATACATGATGCAAAAATATACGCCAGAAGAAATGTATGGTGCTCAGTTTCAATCAATTTACTGCAAACATAACTTGTGTAGCACACTTCATTGAATAGTTTAGGCCTGAGGACAGCTAAGGAGCTGTGCAACACTATAAATGTGTGCATGTTGTGTAATGGAGAGAGTGCAAGTGTTGGCATACACATTTCCATAGAGTGTATTGCCTACAGGCCTGTGTGTATGCATGTGTGTGCACATGCATGTGTATGTATCTCCAGCGTGTTTAGAGTCTCAATTTCAGGGGGGAAACTGGAGCTGATGGTGTCAGACAGGAGTGCAGGGAGAGCTCTGATGTCTTAATGGAGGCTCAGCGCTGTCTGTATCCTTAGTAACCTGGTCTGTGGGGAAACAGAGAGGCCTCCCTGTCTCATCCTGGTCTGGACAGGACAAAAAAAAGCCACCTCATAATAACCCAATTTGTTAACTCTCATTTTAATTAAAGATGTAGTGTGATTCTTCAAATTCAAAACATGTTTTTCAATATTTAGGTTATACTTTTGGATTATGAGTATGCTGACTTGATGCGGTGGTGGTTGCATTGCAGAGTTTATTGCACAAACTGAGAGTGAGAGTGTTTTTGGGTTTATTGAGGCCTCCATCGCATCTTAATAAATGTCCTCATTGTTTCTGGGTGATTTGATCTAATCACTTCTGCAATTTCAAAAAACATCACATTACATTATTGGATTGTGCATTGTTGAATGACTACTTAAAGTTAAGTAAATGTATTTAAATTTGAGCCCAACAAATTAGCAGCTTGCCAAACATCTGTGTGTTTACAGACCTTACAATATGCATTATATGGAGCCTTTTGTGTCTGCAGTTATCTCTCTGTGTGCACGTGCCTGTGGTGTGTAGTGCGTTCAGGGAGGGCCTGTGTGGCTCGGTGGGTGTAATCGTTGGTGCAGCTGAGCTGCAGCTTTCCTCCCGCTGTGTGTGTGAGAAGCTTGGCACACTCCTCCCGGTCCGGCTTAGTCTCTGCTGGGCTGGTAAACAGGCTGAAGTTTGTGCTGGGAGATTACGTCTGTAATGGAAAGTGGGTCAGACAGTGGGCATGATTTTATGGCCTTGTTTCTGCTAGGTAGGGAGTAAAAGAGAAGGGAAGCATTAAACCACCAGCAATTTTCCATAGTGTTGCTCTAGGCCGCCTGTGCTCAGGATGCTTCTCTTACGGTCTTCCTTATGTCAGAATCATTGACAATTTCTGTACACTGACACTCTGTACACTCAGAACAGCTGTTGCTGTGATGTAATGATGGATATGGTCCATGAAAGCCAGACATATTCTAGTCTTATTAGTCTGACGTCTCCCTCGTCTAGGCAGCTCATTTTTGTTTTTGGTTTGCTTTTTTATTAGTCAGGATGGCAGGATTGTGATATAGGGGGAGATGCAACTTAAACTGCAGCACTACTACATGTTTTGGGGTTTTATTTAATGTAGGAAATAATGGCTGATTTATGCTAAGTGCATAAAACCCCTTCATGTTCTATGTGTAAAGCTCACCACACATCTACATTTATCAAATGAATTATGTAAACTCAGGTGAAGAAAACAGTGAATTTAGGATTAATATAAATAAAATATATATGCATGTTCTATTTTGTCTTTCCTGCTAAAGACAGAGAGCAGAAACATACAGAGGCTGTTTTGATTTGAAAGACAGTTGTTGAATTCAGTCACTTTTGGCAAATGTATTGCTCTAACTGTATGCCAGCAGATCATGAATAGAATCCTCATTTGTAAAAGAAAGAAATCAAGAAAAAAATATCGTTAGGGATATGCTAACATAAAGGAAGCATACTGGTACATACTGAAGCATACTGGTGAAAAACACCTGTTTGTGTAGAAGAGAGTAAACTCTAAAACTTGTTTTAGTACCAAAGTATAGTAGTATACCTGACTTCCTTTTTTCATTTTATAGATGAATTTTCAAATGTTTCACCTTTCAGTTTTGGGTGTCTCTTTGATGGCATGTGCAAAACCTCTTATCTGACTCAAACCAAAGCTATATTATTACTTTCCGTTAGCATCAGATTTCTTCACTTTTGTAAGAAACTGAAAGTGCTGTTGAGGCTGTGCATAAACATGAAAGGAACTTTTGAGATGTGACAATACCATTTCTGTGGTTTCCTTGCTTTGTAGTCAAACGGGCAACTGCAGTTGAAACTACTGACACACACACACAAACTTTTCACATTTTCAGTATATGCAGGGGCTTGCAATTATCAGCCACCCTCTAATCATGCTTGATCACCATTTCCTGCTTAACTTTTCAACCTTCCTGCCTCAAATGAGCTTTTGTACACACACATGTTCAACACACACGCACAGAGGGACTCAGAGTGTGTTGCTCGTTGATGCTGTGCCTTCCCCTGATGAGTGCTGTTGTTTCAGAGCATGGCAAGGCATAATTGCAGAAAATCCATTAAGTAATTAGACCTATGGTCCTTGAAATCAACAAATGTTGAAAGTTCTTAAGATATGAAGCAGGGTTTGTCAGTCTTGTGTATTTAAATATAACAGCATAAACATAAAGTTGCTGCTTACAGCAAAGATACATTTTAAAGTATCTTCAAAATGCTCAGGACAACGAACCAGAAGTCGGACATGGAAGCAGTGCCAGAACCCCCAAACTAACAGTACTGCCTCAAAGCTAGGAGCACAAAGTGCTGTTGCTCAGTTCATTTGACTGGACAAGAAGCTAATGATTACAAACTATGACCAGGTGCAGCACAATTAGACCTACAGAAGCCCCTCCCCCTTATGTCCCAAGAAAAATGCAACCTTCACTTTACCGCAGGGCCCCAACAGGAACATTTATCATCCGCACACATGGAAGTTTAACACAGTTTTTTTCTTCTATAGGTGCTATAGAATCTATAGAAGACACTTGGCTGTATGTGCACCTGATGTTGTGCAGACATAAGTCATTGTTGGTACTCAACTTCCCTCTGAGAGGAAATCGGTTTAATTTATTGACCCCATCATCACAAATCACAAATTTCCTCCGTGCACTGACTCAAATACTGATTTGAAATACAGAAAAACACCACAAACATATGATTATTATTATATATATATACGGAAGTTGGCAAAATAATAGAACTTGCCATGATCTAAGTGATTACTTTAATCAACTAATCAGTGTGCTGCCTTCTGAATTGATACTAATTATTATGCCTTTGCATTTGATTGCCTGTCTTTATGACCACATGTGTTTAGATGTCCAGCATACACCATGCAGCCCTGCATCAGTGTCTGATTATGTACCTCCTAGACACTGCTTATTTTGTATGCCTGTATCTGTGATTGTGTTGTTGGTTTTGTGTGTCTAAGACCTTGCTTGGGGTTGTCTCTCATTGCACGTCCACAAACAGGGCTGTTTGTTGTCTGTGTGTATATACACCAGCCTGTGTTCTTTCTACTGAATCATTGATGAGACTGTAATTCGAACACCAGCCCTCCTATTTCTGCCCTTGCCTTTTGTCATCAGTTAGCCTCCTCTTGGTGCAGACAGTGGACCTACACAGCAACAAAATGGCACAGTAAAGTTGAGATTTTCAGGTTATATTTTACTACATTACACTTTAAACTGAAAAGAAAAGTCTGTAATTGGATGTCAGGGATTTGGACTGGATCTGCCCGTACTCAGTCAACAGTAGATTTTACTTTGATGTTTTATGGAAATGTCTGATGAATAGTTTTGTTCATCTACAGATTAGAGGCCGTAATGTAAAATTCATTTCTTCCACCCACCAATAGTCTCCAGACAAAATGGGATTCATTGTTAGAGACAATATTTAGAGGCTTATTCTTCTTAATTTGAAGCAGGCTGCATTAGTTTTTGGGAAGTCTGATTCACATGGATGTTCCTAACATTATTCATAGAAAAAAAATAAAAACAGAGACCACCACTGTTTTTAATTACTCTTCCTAAGCTGCTATTAAACAGCAAAGCAGAAAGAAGGAAACATTCAGATTCACCTCTTTTCACAGTAAATTGTCCATGGGACCCCCAAACTGTCTAATCCTTAGCACAGCTCCAGGTTGCACTGAGGACCCTGTTTTGGTAGAAGCGGCCCTGGATTCTGGACGGTGCCAGTCCCTTGGTAGTTTGTTTTGATGAGTTGATTTGATTCTCAGCAGGAATCTGGTGCCAAATGATCCAACTAGTCTCCCTTTTTTAGGAGTGGTGAATGGAGGCGTGAATCAGTACGTAGCATAGTTTTGAAGTTAAAAATGTGTTTAAAAAAACTGTGCGCTTCTGATGACTGTCATGAGTTAAAACTGGTCGCAGTGGTGTGATACGGGTTGACTTTTCAGCAACATTTATCTGACATTTTAGCATGCCCTTACATATGAGGCCCAGTGCCTTCTGATGCCCTATGTTCACATCTGCTTTCAACAGCATGGCCTGGGTTTACATTCCTCACCTTGTTTCTAATGTTCAAGTCCTCTTCCTGACCCCCTCCACATATTTCATGCCTGGCTGTTCATAGCTGATGAGTGTGAGTATTGTTGTGGCAACGCTTCCTCTGGTCAAGTGCTTGGCATCCAGTTCAAGTAGATTATTCTAATCAGCCTTGTTACAGACTTTTTTTCAGTCATAGTTTCTCAGTGTATTGGAAACACCACATGGGGTTGACAGCTTATAATATGTTCCCATAAAACGGGCGACATGTAATCTACCTCGCATAAAACATGACAGATGGGCTGAAGCTAATTAATTTTTTATTTGCTGTATTAGAGAGCATTTGTGCACCACCCTGAGTAAGCAGGATGTTTATCACACAATACTGTAAGTCTGCCACGGCTCCTATTGACGAGGAAAAATTACCTGGTATTTCTCACGGAAGACAAGTGATGTATGCAGTTTTCCTTACAAGACTACTAGATTCTCCTGACAGTCTATCTTGCCAGGCTTCATATGTGAACAACCAAGATGTAGACCAAATGTAGAAATCCTTCTAGTTCCTTCTGGTTACATAAAACAAAACTATCTAGTCTCCATAATATTATTTTTAAAATTTGTGAAACAATCAATTTTGCATAATGTATTGTTATACTTATACTACTTGTAAAGGAATAAATAAAATATCTGAGTACTTCATTCAGCACTGGACCAGACTAAAGCTTTCTACCTGCTGTCTGAAAAGGGAGTTTTGTGCTCATTGATGAGTTGAATTGTGAGTGTTTTGGTTTCATTACCTAAGGTTAAATCTTATAATGAGCTTAAGATGAGGTAGCAGCTCTAATCTCTGACCAGGATGTTGTTATCTGTTGCATATGCCCACTGATATTCCCTCCCTTCTCTCAAGCATTGTGTCATGGGTTTCATGTGATTCTGGCATACAGTACGTTTCCATCCATCACAGTGTAAAAACTGGACCACACAGAGAGAAACACTCAAGAGCACCTCCAGGGACCATTGAACATGAGAACTGCATGCCTGTCTGTGAGTGAGCTGGGAATTGGGACATCCTGTGTGCATCGACACGCTGACTCTGTAAATCACTTTGAGCAGGCTGAACTGCAGGCATGTCTATTCTTAGTCTGGCATGTTTTAAAATTATTTAAAATACATGTGCACTAACACATTAGACAACACAGTATTGTATTTCATTTTCTGAAGGTACCCCTCAGTGGCACAGGCCTAAAATTTACATCTTTGTTTGTGTTAATAATGCATTCTTATCTATCCAGGTACGCTGCAGAGCCTCAGGAGATGTAATTCACACTACATTAATTTTCTGTTACATTGCATCAGCCACTATCAATGTCCTCTGCTGGTTTACAGTCGCTTTGGATGGAAATGATTTTTGTGTGCCAGTACTCACTCAGGGTTTATTTTGAGACAGAAAATTGGAGATCTGATGTAGAAATGGAAATGAGTCGGATCTTTTCCCATGGCAGGATGGAGTGTCAGTGTCAGAGACATGTAGAAATTGTAAGCTACATCCAGTCAAAAAAAATCTTATTTAATTCAGTTTAATTAAAACTAAAACAATGGAGGGTGTGTGGTTGTGGTTTGGTTTTGTCGTACTATTTTTGAAATTTAGTTGACACCACAGACAGCGAGTGTGAGCATGGTGGAATTAAGACTCATCATTTGCCAAACAATGTGTGCTGTCATAAAATTAATTTGGTAGGTCTGGAAGTTTGTTGGCTGCAGTAGTGAAGAGCAACAAATGTAGTTCCTGATTATCTTTAGGAAGGCTCAATATTATTCATTTTGTTTTGATTTGTTTGGTTTATTTTTATATAAGCTGTATGAGAGCAGCAGTGCATAAGCAACCGTTAAGAAAATAAAAGAATAATAGAAATGAAATCTAGGGTCCATAACCTAATTAGGACCAATCACGTTCTTGTAAAGTAGATTAATTGCTCCATTTATACAAGCTGTAGACAACTTCATGTACTTTCTCTCTAGTATTTTTAGAGGCGACGAAACCTTGAACACTGAAGCCTTTGTGCCACAAGCATCACATTCCTATCAATTAGAACCTGAGAAAAATTTAGTTAAATGACCTTTTTAATCGGTTTATCTGTGCTTTAAAAAACTTACAGTGCTTGCACAGTGATTTAAAAAGTGAATATCTCCCCTTATGTGCCTCTTTTCTAGAATATAGATTTCTTTATTCTGTTCTGCGTTGGGAATGCCAACTGCTCATGTTCATTGATCGTACATGCCTAACAAAAGAAAACAAAATCTGGCGTCAGGTTTGCCAGCTCCCTCTGCTCTTTACAGCTCAGTTTCTGAGCCATCGTGCGGCTAATCTTGAGTGTGCAAACCAACCCCTGCCCCCACTCCGGTGACCCTACCATGCAACTCTACACACACAGGGTGTCTGAAAACCTCTCACAGCCACACAAATGCTTACATACTGTATACACACACAGATAGACATATATCACTTGAACTGCCACACTCACACACATGGTTTGACTTGTTATTGCATGTTGTTAGGATGAAACTGTTTTAACACCAACACCGCTTACAAGATTGAGGTTTATGGTAAAAAACAGCATGATGTGTTCCCTTTTATTCACCATTTGGAAAAACACTGTAAGACATTCCAAGAAACTGTAGGAAGCCTTTTATATCACGCCCTTTCCTTCTCTCAAGCCCATAAACAGATGACTGATATCCAGATCATCTGGCATTTTTCCCTGCCACCTGTGCAAACCTTACATTTGGTTGTAATCTGTTGTAGCATGCAGTACCTCTCACTTCGACATGACCTTGTCCACTTATTACAAGTATCATTCAGGTTTGGCTGTCAACCTAGAATCCTCTTTTCCAAACCAAAAAAATCAGTTGCTACCGATTTGGTCACAGCTTTGTGAGCTGGCTGGCTGCAAACTTGCTGGATCTCTCTCACCAAGCAGCTGGTGTTTGTTGTAGGAAGTTGAGGTTTCTGATGTGAGGCATTGACGTGGCACTGGCATTCCTCTTGTGGATGTCCTTTCAGTGGAAACACTCTGTTGTTATCAAGTTGAATGTTGTTTTTTTAGCTCTGTTTGATTGGGAAAATTCTAGTGGGGATGTTAAACTCCACCTCTTAAATTAATAACAGTTTTTAAGGGTGGTTGAATTGTAGTTCAGGAGCCTCTTTATGTTGTTAAAATGGCCTGTAGTTTGTGAAAGGCTCACCGCCTTCTAATTAAATATCTTACAAGTTGAAGCTGTGAAATCCCTGTTTGACACTGTCATGCTCCTCTTGTCACTGTGGTCGGATAGAGTGTTGGCCGCTGCGTGAAAAATTGTAGTATTCAAGACTCTACAGAAGCTTATTCAGTGGCGCACAATGCATCATATAACAACCGTTACTGTATGTGTTCAGTGGTGAGGTGTGCAGGTATGCCTCTCTTGTTGCCCTTGCAAGGTTTGGTTGAAGCAGCAGTCAGTGACAGCCTTCTCCTCAAGACCATGAGACTTTTGAAGGACTAAGCCTGCTTTCCAAACAGGACTCAGGTTAAGTGGGTTGAAGTTCCTCTTCGAGTGGGAATTTGACAAAAAAAGCTTTTGTTAGGGGATGCAAGCTCAGTTTCTTAACAGCATGTTGGTAGATCAGCTGAACATGGGCATTCCGGCAATATTTACATTTTTAGCTTTTGTGAAAAATAGCAGTGAACCAACAGAAACAGGTTTCCATCAGCCTGTGCTGTTTTCATTACAGCGAGTACAGTGGTCAAAGGGTTGACTGATAAAATTGTCTCAGGGTTTCAGGCATTAAGCCATAATTCAAGGTTTGATAAGGATATTTACCACAATTTTGGCTTAAAGAATCACACTTCAATATAGCTGATGTGTGGTTTTGCAAATTCAACATTTATCTCATCAGTAGCACCACATTGTAGTATGGAAAATCAGTGTGTTTTGAAATCCTGTGTTGTCCATTATTTCTTTGAGAGCAGACATTACGCAGTGTTCTTTGATTGCAAAGTTGGCTGTGGTTCTCTGGCACTCTCTCAAACTGAGTATCTCCCTGTTAACTGAGCTGTGGGCATGAGACATAGGAAAATTACATTGACACTACTATGGCGCAATATAGAAGTGAACCTCTCGTTGACTCATCTTATTTTCAAATAACACAAAGATAAAAAGAGTGAAGAGGAGGGAAAGTGCAAAGAGATTTTCTGTTTTTGGAAATCCGTTGCTTTTGAAGAGTATGTGATTTCTGCTGCTCAGCATGAAACAACTGGGGAGCTTCATGCTTGCCCACTGCTCATAGGGAACACGGAAAGTGCAAGATGCTTAAAAGCCTCACTGTTTAAGGATGTGGTGAGGACCAGTAATAATGGGATAATTATGTTTTTGATGACCTTCTTAATGAGTTTTAGCAAAGATCACAGCAGCCACGAGATCTCAGGCATTAGATTAGTTTCTCCTCCTTTAGATCTCTCTTTTTTACACACTCATGCACCTTAACCCAGCTGTTATACAGTTTCAGTCTACATTATATCAACACCTTGCTGTCTGAATGCCAGAATGAAACACAGAAAGTGAGTACACAGGTTTTATAAACACATTATGAGAAAGAAAGTTTACAGTTTGTGTATTTTCAGATCAGAAAGTGAAACTCAGCCATTCCATTTTACATACAAAACGTCTTGTGTAGCAGCAGGTATGCTTCAAATTAAATAGCTCTGCATGTCCAGAAGGACAGAAACATGCCATCGTCTCTGAGTGTCCACCATGCATCTGTGATTATTTATTGATCTGATGACACACTTTACCAGGAGGATATCATTACCACTTTCCAGTAATGAGGAGGCTACGCCATGTTGGAGGTTTTGGTTTTCTTCTCCACCAAATCAAACCTATATGTCTTTCACATGATATTTTATCTTATTGTTTTGTTGTGTATCTTTTTGGCAAAGAGTACCTCACTTTTTGGGTGGTAGGAACATAGAAAATCCAAATCATCAATCACAAACATTCCTAATATACAGGTGCCAGGCATGGGAACTGTTGTCACAGCTTTGATAGGGTGGTTCTTGTGTATCAGCAGTAGACTTAGCATATTATTTAACACTATAGTTCTCCCTCTCTCTGACCTGGTTAGAGTATCTTCTGACCCATTTTTGAATCCTGACCTACCGGCCGAGAAACCCACACTGATTCTGGTTGTTTGTTTCCACAGTGAATTGTGATCCTGAAAGTGTGTCACCATCTAATTTACCATAGCACTAGCCTTTTCGGTGACTACACACTGTTAAACTCTACATGAAAGGATGTTGTGGGATGACAGAGTGGATTGATGCAGCCTGTGTTTCTTTGGGCATGCCTATGTGTTGGCTAAATAGGACAGTTTGACATTTTGCTCTGTGGCTAAGTCGGCAATGCATTCAAAAGAACAAGTGCAGCTGTTACCCTGCTTCTGTGGGAACATGGAGAAGAGTGCGTGTTTGCTCCTGCCAATGTGTACAGTGTTGCTTTTCATGTGTTGAGCTCTGTTAGAAGTCAGGAGTATTGGCAGGTGTCATCCGTGTCTCCTTGCAGTAAAGTTTTATGAAGGCTTTTGTGAGTGTGAGGTTGCTGTTCTTGCTGTCAGCAGCTTGCTGTTACAATTCGTGACCCCGGCCAGAAGTCAGCCTCACTGAGTTTGGGGCCTATTGTTGTAGGACTGTGTGTCTCTGTAGCTAAGCAGCAGTTGGCATACTGCCACACCAAGCTGGTGTGTCATGCTGAGCTGCATAGGCCGAGAGCTTAGTCAGGCACCCACTTAAAAATTATATACACACCCATATATATAACACATGTTGTGCAAAGGATGTTAGTTTTTAACAGTTTTCCTGAATGCTAAGGAGCGATTAATGATCTGTCTGTATGGTCCAGTGTGAATTTTATATTGATAAAAAAAGAACAGTGTTTGTAATCAAAGGACATGTGAGACCTGGAGTTTTATTGATAACAGCAGACAGAACATGTGTTCCGTAACATAATAGGACTCATTGCACCAGACATACTTTTCTTTGGCCTCCATTGTCTAGATCCATAGGTAGAAATCAATTCCTGGTAAGTCAGCAAACAATTCCCTCGACATTATGAACTTGGTGCAAATGTAAAAGCCTGTACAGCAAGGATTTTACATGCACACACAGTTTAGAACATTGTTTAGTATGCACTGAAAACGCTGTGCATGCAGCGCTAGTGGGATTAACCCCTTCTGTTGGGGAAGCAGATGGGGTCAGGCAGGCTTACATCTCAATTCACAGTACTGTCTTCTGTTGGAAGAAACTGAAAAGATTCACACCTTTTCCAAATGAAGGTGATCAGTCCCTGAGATTATCAACATTATTGTTATTAACAATCATTGTACAAAGATCAGTTAAAAATAATCAGTCATTTACTATTTGTGTAGCTTTTCCCTTGCCTGTGTACAGACCTTTGAATTGGTCTACTGACTGCTCTATTGTATATTAGGAAGCTTTCTCCAACTGCTGAAGTTGGAAAGTGAAGCCAATAAAAGTTGTAAATAAAAGGAGACGGAATTATGTTTACAAGTTAAAAACTCTGCTACAGCCTATCAAACTTACTAGACTAGGTGATAGAGGAAAAAAAAATAACTTCCTGTTTATAGGAAACAATTTGGGTATATGTACCTAGCTACAATATAGTTCCTCAGCTCACAGGCCTCCACTGGGTGTGTGAGCTGCAGGTATGATTGACAGACAACCATTTTTTTTAGCAGAACATTGCAGTGTGTTCTCTGTTTCATGCAGATTAAATCTTAATAGCAGTAGAATTTTATTTGCTGAAGTTGGATAACAAAACCTATAATTTCCAGGTTCAGTTCCAGAGGTAAGAACACCTCATGCAATATCTTTTTGACATGCATACTCTTAATAAATAATTAAGTGTTTTTCTGTGTTTTAATAAGTAAAAACACAGAATGGCATTCGTTTATGGAACAGCTTATGGAGGTGTTGGTATTAGGTCAGACAATACAAATCATTATTAAAAAAGAATGTGAGTTTGAATGGATGTTTGGGAATATAACAGTTAACTTCTATCTGATATTGTGTATGAAACATTTTCTTGGAAACGTTCTCTAACTTCTCCCACTCACTGTGGTGGGCCTGAATAAGCCTTCCTGTTCTCCCTGAAGGTGCTTGGAAACAATGCCTCCTCTCATCATCAAAACAGTTCCTGTACTTTATTCATATTCTGTATTCTTTGAGTAGATATGCACTCTGGGAATTGTATGAGAAATATTCTTGAGGAGGTTTAGCTGGATGTGAAATAAATGTTATTGTTTGGATAAATAGCTTAACACAGCCACAGTGTATTGAGATTTATTTTTAGTGAGTAGTAGAAAGGGGAATTACACTGTAAATAAAAGGTCAAGTATTAAATTTAAACCCATGATGATAGCTTCGCTGTCACAGGAAGTCCATCCTCGTCTTTTTCTCACGCCCTCTTTTCTCACGCATGCCTTCCTTTGTTTTTTCTTTCTGTGATTTCCTGTGTACTTAGAAAGCTGATTCCAAAAATTGCTAACTTCTACTTGCCAGAAAACATCTTCAGTGGCCTAATTCTGATGTGCCAGGTTAATAAATTACTGTGGGGAAAAAACAGAAACAAGCATGATTTTTGTTTTCCATAGAAACTGTGTTTGTGTTTATTATCCACATGCACATAATTTAATATCAGTATCAATTTCTATAAATCGAATGTAAAGGCAGAAATTGCATTTGAGTCCTGCTTCTTCTTTGCTTTGACCAATTTGAGTAAAGACACTAATCTTTGTGTTAATCCTCTCATTACAGGGCAGGTCAAGTGGTGCTGCGAGAGACGGGCACATGAAGCATGAAAGGGTGGAGCTGAGGCTCAGCTGACCCTCCCCCTTCCTTCTCCTCCTTTCCCTCCATTGATCCATTCGATCAGCACCTCCCCCCTTCCTTCCCCTCCTTTTCTCGTCCTGCCACCCATCAACCTGGTGGAACTCATCCGTCGTACCTCCCCTCCACCTCCACCTGCTCATCAAAACCTCAATCAGCCGTGCCCAATGTACTCCCCGGAGCAGGAAAACATCTCCACCACCTCCTCCACCAAAGTGCCAGTGAAGTATGGAGAGCTCATTGTGCTGGGGTAAGAAACAAATGAAATTTATACATCGATAACACACTTTTCTGAATACAGTGTTTTAGTGAATCAAGCAAATATACATCCAGCATTTTTTATATTTTGTCTTACTACCATGCACTTCACTGAAGTAAAGATCCTGTGCATTATTAATACCACTTATAACCTTATCTTAAAGCAAAAAGTGATAACAATTGATGGTTTCAGCCTCTTCTGTATTCAGAATGTGTCAGATGTGACATTTATTGTGTTATGCCACTTATGGCACATTATATTGGAGTGATAATAAAGCTTGGAAACAATGGAAGTGGTGGTGACGCTAAGAAGAAGACCTGTTGTGCGTGGCATCAGACAGCCTGTCTTGCAGGAATATACAGTGAGGATTTGGAGCCACTTTGTTGAATTAGCATGAACATATCTTGCTCTAAATGATTTAGCTGTAAAGGTGACAAGAAATCAGCTGGAATGTGTTTCCAGAAAGTGACATTAAACACTGGTGATATTTTTGGGACACTGCACAGGGTCACAGTTAGAACTGAGTATTTTTGGAAGATGAGATTAACCACATTGCATGACACGTTACAAGATGAGATCAGTTTTGGCTGAGAGCGGCAGCAGCGGATACTCATCTTAAAGACCTTGGCATTCTCTTTGCTTTGAATCAAGTCCACATAGTCAGCTGTAGGAAAACCCTCCACTTCACCCTGCATCTTTAACACACAGACAAGCACTTTCTCCAATAATGACTGATGGTGGAGGACTTCCTATATCTCTCTGTCTCCTGTTTATTCCCCAAAGGGCTATTCTACTCCACTCCCTATCCCAGCCCACTCTACAGAGGAATGCAGATGTCAGAAAGACTCCTTACATGCACACACACATTTGTCATGTCTCACACAGACACACAGTTGGTTACACAGCTGACTCACAGTTTGTTGTTTTGGGTTGTGCTGGAGTGGTATTGTCAGGGACACGACCGTGGAAATTTTCCCTAGTGGAAAAATGGAGTGAGCAGTTATTGCAGTTCCACGCCTTTACAAGGGAGAACCCCAGTTTTCCGTTTTGCTCTGCTTTTTCCGCTCCTGCTTTTTGATTCTAGGTC
The DNA here is from genome assembly GCF_900634625.1 of Parambassis ranga. Taxonomy (NCBI): domain Eukaryota; kingdom Metazoa; phylum Chordata; class Actinopteri; family Ambassidae; genus Parambassis; species Parambassis ranga. The sequence goes on from NC_041035.1 coordinate 7,211,351, forward strand.
AGGCCAGCCTTTTTAAAAGATCGACAACAGTAGTCATATACCATGCTGCGAATCAGGCTGCTCTTTGAAGGGTTCACTGAAACCGCATATGTTTTGCGAGTGGCCATTGTGGAAGTTAAGCAGCTAACCCTGACATTAGTACCACATTCTGTCCTTTGACCAATGTATCACAGGGAAGTGATGAGAGTTCCTCCTTGTTGTCTGGAATATCAAGCCTTAAAAGGCAATGGGCACACCGAAAGTTCTTTTATTCAAACATGTAACACAGGTGTAGCCATAGACACAATGGGCAGAATTATATGCATGCAAATTATTTGTTATGCTTAATATATCAAATTAGTATTAAACTAGTCAGTAAAACTTTGCTGTGATGAGGTTGCACCTGAAGGTAACTCAGCTCACCAATAAATGTTTTGTTATCTTTAAAGGCCAAGCATAATGAATTTCCTTGCTTGCCACTGTTGCCTGTAGATAATTAGTTAAAAAAACATGTGAAACCAGGTGCGGTGGAAGGAATGTGTGTCATGTTGACCGACATGTTGCATGTTGTGATTAGTATTTTATATTACCAGAGGTCCCCAGGTCAAACTAATCCAGTGTGAATGAAACATACACAGGGCAATCAAGGTTAATTACTTGGTACAGAAAGCATTCATTGTTTTGCTAACTAAATAGCTTAACTTTTGTAACCTTTTTCTTCTTGAAAGTCCAAGAGCAGAACTTCACACACAACAGTGAAGCCCATCAACATGTAGCACCGTGTTGTGTCTGACCTACTCTATAACCCCAGTCCAACATTACCATGTATGAAGCCCAGTAATGCTAATGGCCTAATCCAGAGGAATGCGCTAGTGTCTCTGGGGATGGTCTGTTTACAGATGCACTGGACATTCATGTGGTAGTTTTTTCCAAACAGCTGTGACATCACTGGATACACTGCAGCCTCTCCAAATACATCTCTTTTAGCGTGTTTTGGCACTAAGACAAACTTATGCTCCTTCTTGTCATAACATGTGCTACACAAAATGCAACCTTATTTATTTATTTAACGTCTATTGCCATGAAAAAAAAATGAAAGACACTTTGTAAAACATTGTGTTTACAAAAATAAACTTACACAGTTGTAACAGCCTTGAATAACAGTGTAATGTAAAGACATGGAATGACTTTACCCACACAACCTTTCTTTATGCTTTTGTAGGTTTATTGTATAAGTGGTAGCTTGTTGCTCCACACTTGTAGTTAGTTTACTAGTGTTTGAAGGGAGCAAGCACGCACACACGGACACACGCACATTTTTAACCATACTATAACCATAGTTGTCCTAAGACATGAACAGGTATTCTTCAAAATTCTTTGATGAAAAGTTTTGGCTTTCTGCTTTTATTGTGAGAGTATCTGGATACATGTGTGTGCGCACACACACAGCAGTGCTACCCAAAGGAACCTGGTTTTGAACTGCCAGCATTACTTTGAGCTTCCTACAGCAGTCTGCCCTGCCCTCTCTGTGGATACGGGCTAAACTTCACCATGGTTACGCTCTTGCCATGGTTACTCTTCCCAAATGTTGCCGTGGCTCTGTTCACTCTCCATGGTAACTTATAAACCCTCCTAGCGTTGTTTGATCCCAGCAGATCTGCTCACTTAGAAAAACATTTAGCTGTAGGCTGGGCGTCCTCACAACCTGTCTGTGCAACTGGACTCGGTACAGTGGGTGGGTTTGTTTCAAGAAGCTGATTGGTCAAAGACACGGTCCACTGCTGTGTGACTATGTTTGTACCATATCGTACCAGTGTCTAAACCTGACCCTTCATTTATAAATGACTATGTCTTGGACATTGTTACTGATGTGTTTTCATAAAGTTTTATTAACTGTAGCAAGTATTTAAATACTGTTTAGATGAACAAAACCAGGAATCGAAGCATTCCCAGGAAAGGAAGGGAAGCACTTTCTTCTTCATCACATGTTTTGAGGTCACATATAGTTACAGTACATCAGGGAAGTCAGAGGCCTTTATAACTTCTGTGGCTTCCGGATGTCATAACAATGTTAAAGTAGCGAGCAGTGTTTATGCATGCGGTGATGTTTATAAAGCCGAGCTGCTGCAAGAAGGAATATCACTTCACACCAGTGACGGCTTATCCAAAACATGTATGTGAAGTAAAGATTTTTTTATGATAAGCGACTTATTTTCTAATGTCCCCCTAGTATAAAAAGCGCTGTAGCTGAACGACCACAGACAGGTCAGTTTAAGTCAGTTCCCTGTTGATAGCCTGAAGTGGCGGATGGCAATGATGAATGTTCTCTGAATGTTTTCTTCCTTTAAGTAAGACACACTCGCTCACAGAGACACAACATAACAGTCACAGTGCTGGTGAGAGACACAGAGACTCTATTCTGTCAGAGGGAACGCCTCTGTTTATTCTCTTTTCCTCAGCCATGTATCAGGCTAAATGAGTCTGTGTATATTTATTTTTTTAATCTTTCTTTGGTTATGTTTGGAGGGATTTGTTGTTTATGGGGACAGGATGTTATTTGAAAAAAAAAAACATGTATGAAAAGTATAGGCTGCTGGTTATGACTGTGCTGATAGTCTTAGGGGTATTGAGGGAAAGCACCAAAATCCCTCAGGCCTTTCAGTGTATTCTACAGCTGCTCAGGCAATAATGCTCTATTGTTTTGTGTATGTGTGTGTTTATGTTTGTGTATGTCTACGTGCAGGTACAATGGCTCTCTGCCCAACGGGGACCGAGGCAGACGTAAAAGCCGCTTTGCACTTTGTAAGAGACCGAAGGCAAACGGGGTGAAACCTAGCACAGTTCACATCGCCTGCTCTCCACAAGCAGCCAAGGTGAAAACACATGCGCTTTAAGGCACCCTTGTAAATATAACACTACAGTCGCCAACATCCTACACATCAGCTGGTGAGGGGATTTGAACTGAAAGTTTAGATTTCATGAAAATATTTTCCATTTTATATATATATATATATATATATATATATATATATATATATATATATAAAAACATGCAACAATAGATAATTTATTCACCCTTTAAACAGGTTATCTTTGTGGGGTGTAATATTATTTGTCTGACAACATTAAATAAAACACTCCCAGCTCAGTGTATTTGGCCTTGGTTGCTTTGCCAAAAGCTTTAGTGAAACTCTGCTCTTTGTTCTCTGTGGTATTAAACTGCACACAATGCACCACAGTCTGTCCTTCTCTAAAACACATGCAATCAGCAAGACAGGAAAAGCTCACTGAAGCCTCACTGAGTTAGAAGGAAACGGAAAATAAGGTAGAATTCTTTGTCACCTTTTTTAAAGGTATTTGAAGAATGGTTTTTACACAGCGTTTAACTGAAACATGCCGAAGATTTATACGAGTAAAAAATAGTGAATGGTCCAGTGGAAGGTAACTGAGCATTTTCTTGCAAAATTCTGGGGAAGCACATGTTCATGTGTTTCCATCATCAGTTATATGACTGCCCAGAAATCCTCAGAAATCTATTAAATGATCAGGGAATTGAAGTGTGTGTGTGTGTGTGTGTGTGTGTGTGTGTAGCATCTGTACTTAATGTGTCCTCGGCAGACACACACACACAGACCAGGCTTTTAGCTGCAGAAATTTAAAGAGTCTGGAGCAGTGCTTGTCCATTTCTGTCTGTGTGTGGTCCTGACTGACCGTTAAATCCCTTTAGTGACGACATTACTGAAGCCCTCACTCTCCACACCCGTCCTATGAGTTGTTCAGACTTTGACATGAGAGCATTAAAGGTTTGTGCATTAGTTAATCTGTTCTTTCTTGACCTTTGTCATCCACTGTTTTTCCAGGCCATAAGCAACAAAGACCAGCACAGCATCTCTTACACTCTGTCTCGAGCCCAGACGGTTGTGGTGGAGTACACCCATGACAGCAATACAGACATGTTCCAGGTAACAAGCCTTAGATTTTTTATCACTGTGCCTGGAGTTTTACAACCAATTCGCAGTTCTTATTTTTTCCACTTCACTGTTCCAGTCACATTAACTATTAAATATATGTTGGTAAGAGAGCTAGACAGTGCTAGGTGTGTTAGAGCAGAGGTTCTCAAACTTGAAAGATACACACCTTGAGGGAGAATGTTGACGATGAAACAGGCATATGAGATAAGTTCATGTGATTTGGCTTGCACATTCAGCAGTTAGAGACACAGCGGTGATGCAGTTGCATCATGGAGACAATTAAGATACTTGGATTAGATTTGTGGATCTACGGTATCATACTTAGATAGGCATAGATATCTTACAAATCTAACATTAATTATTACATAATTATAATTATAAACGTAATTATAAAAGTGAAAGCAGCTTTACACATTGACTTTATGGCAACAGAACACTACTAATGAAAAGTAGATTCTAAGCTTTTTGGTGCTTAAATGTATTTGAGCAGTAGAAGAAAACATGAACACTGTGAATATTTATTAGCTGAAAGGGAAACAGTCATGCTCTCAGTCAAACAGGACACAAGATATTGTCTCTGAACTGTGACATTTATTCAACAGTATTTCTCCAAAGTCATCCTGTGGTTGCATTGTACTGTCATTGTCTTCCTGTGCAGTGATTATTGCACAGGGGTGAAGCTAATAGCAGAAAGGGGCAGCAAGTCATCATAGTATAGAACATACTGTATTTAAGGTGACTATAGGTTTTATATATAAACTCAAAACTCTTACTTATATGTCATCTTATATTTCTTTCCTGCTATACCAACCACATTCAGCCTGCCATTATTGATTCTTATTATTACTAATGTGTTAATGGATTCCATACTGTGCAGGCTCTGTTTTCATTTGGCTGGCTTGTTGTCCATTTTTCTGTTGTTGTGTGTTTTTTCCTGCCAGCTTCTCCAGAGGGAAGAGATTAGTACATCATTTTATAGCTGTAATGCATTGTTGGCTTATCTTTCTATCTCCCTTCACCAGATCGGTCGATCCACAGAGAGTCCGATAGACTTTGTGGTGACGGACACAGTGGCTGGCAGCCAGAGCAACGCAGACACTCAGTCAGTTCAGAGCACCATCTCCCGCTTTGCCTGCCGCATCATGTGCCAGCGCACGCCGCCTTACACTGCGCGCATCTATGCCGCAGGCTTCGACTCCTCCAAGAACATCTTCCTTGGGGTAAGCAGTGTTTCATCTGGAGCTTCAGACACGTGTGGGCGAGTGTGAAAGAGCAAGTGGGATGAAAGAGAATGAACCAGAAGAAAACACATAGATTAAAGACAGATTTTATCTTTCATTCAATGTCAGAACCAGATGTCATGCATCTTGATTTGTCATTGTCTTGACAGCAGAGGACAACAACTGATATTCTGTCCCTTGACAGCAACTATACATGCTCTGTTGTAGACTCCAGCTGCAGCATAGATGTGCACAAGCACTAATAAAGATAGAATAGGAAGCTATATATGATATTTGCATTGTTGCCATCCTTATCACACCTCTTTGTTTCTGTTTACTTAAGGAGAAAGCTGCTAAGTGGAAGACATCTGATGGTCAAATGGACGGCCTGACCACCAACGGCGTGCTGGTGATGCATCCCCGCAATGGCTTTACCCAGGACTCTAAACCAGGCGTCTGGAGGGAGATTTCCGTCTGTGGCAATGTTTTCACGTTGCGAGAAACACGTTCAGCACAGCAGCGGGGAAAGATGGTGAGAAAATATGCACGACATATATTGCACCACTGTCACTGGAACAAGGTGTGGCTCACAGTGATGACGTTTTTACTCACTTCACAGGGATATTTTTAAGCTGGTGTTTCATTATGTTAACAAGCAAGTAATCCTCTAGGTCTGTTTGATGCTGTGCAGAGCATACTGTGGCTTTATAAAGCTTTTCTCTGAAAACAATTGCCTGCTGTGGCTGCAAATGAAGCTGAGAGCAGTGATATGTAATCATTCTCATCAATAGGTACAATCTTTTTGTTTTTTTGCTGACATGTAACACCAAAACCGTTGAAATGAAAACATTTTTTTTTACACTTTTTCACTCTGGTGTTCCAAAACTGTCATTTAGACAATAGGAGACCAGTAATGGCTTAACACCACCAGGAGGTTATTGGGATGCCATCTCCATGGCAACGGGTTCATCTGTCAGAACCGTTCGTAACACGACCTTGTAAGGGATCCTCTAGCTGATGTCACAGTCTGTCATCCAATCACAGTGCTTCGGCCTTCTCCTCAGTGTCGCCACCTGCAGCATTTATCTGATTAGATTTAGGCTGCTGGTGGTGTGTTTAATTAGATGTTTGTTTTCACTCCCCTTCCTTTCCTAAAAACATCACCTGCCATGAGGACACCATCCGCAGTTATAATATGAATCCGTCTCTTTATCAGCCTTTCCACCTGTTCTCAAGTCTCAGCACGGCAAAATGAACAGCTCTGTTATCTCTGCCTGCCTTTTGTTGTCCACAGAGTGCATTTCAGCAACCAGTCATTATTTCACAGTTTAGATTGTCAGCTGAAAAGAAGCACCTATTTTCATTATGTACGGTGGCAGAACATGGAGTTTATTTGTCTGGTTGAATGAGCACAGTACAGGTTACCAGTGAGTGTAGTAATGAGGTTCTTATTTTGTGCTGTAACCATACATCTGCATTCTTCGCCTGCTTTACATTGCACGAGGTGTTGTTGGGCTGGAATCAATCCCAGCTAACACCAAAACCTCCTTTAAATATAATTACCAAACATGTCCTCCCAGACAAGAGAGCACAAAGGAAAATGATAGTACTGTTGACAGAAGAAGTGATAACTATATGTGATTTCATTTGGACCATACAATCATTTCAGTCAGAGCTTCTTAAGGTCTGTGATCTTGACCCCTCTCTTCAGCACACGGCTCTCTAAATGGGAGTACTGCTTTGCTTTATTGAAGGTTAACATCTGACTTTGAAGGACGTTCTGATTGAATGGAGGTAAAATGTCGCCTCAGCAACTTTTGCTAGAATGCTCTCCAGCTTGTGTGTGTGTGTGTTACCAGAGCTGTTTGATGTTTAATTTTTCATATTTTCACATATTTATCTTTAAACTGTTAAAACCTTCCATCCATCCAGGATGTGTTTTTAAAATGAAGCTCTACGTACGGGCTGCTTTATTGACATTACTATGAAGCAAAGGGTTTTGTTGTTTTTAAGCCTTGCCAGAGAGGCAGCTGGTTGCCCTTCTGCAGTTTGACACAAGGTTTAAGGCAGCATAATTAAATTTGCAGGGAGCCTGTTGCTGTGGGGGCTTTTAAAATGGATAATAAATGAGTGGAGTGGATACAAGTTTTTGTGCTGATAAATGATCTGCTTTACAGTAATTAAATAAATCTGTGAGTTGAGGTGAGAGTTTACTGATGTTTAAACAGACTAAATCGACCCAGAGCACTCAGATCATTAAGTTTAAGTGTGATAAGATACTGAGACGTGTCATTATTTGACTTGGCAGTAGGTTATTGATAATAACCTTATGACCAAAACTTGTTTCATTCTTGTCAAGCAGCTTGTTGGCCAACATGTTGTTGTTTTTTGTTTTTTACTGGGAAAATGTGAATGTGTGTGTTACCTCATCAGTGTGTAAATGGGCATTGCTGACTTAAAGGACACACATGCTCAGTGTGAAGGTTGAAAACAGTCACCAGGAGCGATGCATCGGCGATGCTGCTGTCGCTGAAGCACCACGAGACACACAGTGACCTCAGCCCCAGCAGTAGCATGAGTGATGTCGCCGAAATGCCTGGGAGCTGCTCTTTTTAAAAATAGCTCTTTATATTATGTTTTTCCCCTCAGTCTGTTTTTCTCACTGTGGAATTTCCCACTGTTTGTCTGATCTGACCGACAAATGCCTCCTCAAGACTGGAGTTTACTGAAATTTCCAGCAGCTTTTTCTGACCTGCTTCCCCAGCAAGTCATATTGCCTCCAGTTGTTAGACCCCTGCCGCTTCCCTGAAACACACAGGGCAGAAAATGTGTAACATCTGTGTTACACTGCCACCTGCTGTGCTTAGAATGTAACTACTGCTCTTAGACTAAACGTTTTTTTTTTTATAGGGGGCTATCCCCGCTATCTACGGGTGAGAGGCAGGGTACAACCTGGACAATTAACCTAGTAAGCAAGTCTTTAGTATGTGGAAGTAAGCCAGAGTACCCAGCACAGAGAGAATGTGAAAACACCACACAGAAAAGCCCTCAGTCGAAATTGAACCAGGAACCAGGAAACTTTTCTTTTAGACTGCCTGTAGAGAAACAAGAACTGGCATATTTCTCTCAGTTCTACTTGTAGCTGCCATTTGTAAAGCATCTGGCGCCGTAATGCAGTCAATCAGCTTTGTTTGGTATGTTTATAATGTCTGATTTAACCTTTTGTCTCTCCTCTCTGTTCAAGGTGGAGACGGAGAGTCAGGAGCTTGTTGACGGCTCTCTCATCGACCTTTGTGGCGCGACTCTGTTGTGGCGCACAGCTGAAGGCCTGGCACGCACTCCCACACTCAAACACCTGGAGGCACTGCGGCAGGAGATCAACGCAGCCCGGCCACAGTGTCCTGTTGGCTTCAACACGCTGGCCTTTCCCTCCATGCGGCGCAAAGACACGCCGGACGAGAAGCAGCCCTGGGTGTACCTTCAGTGTGGTCATGTGCACGGATACCACAACTGGGGCAACCACCGCGAAGAGAGGGAGGGCCGGGAGGGCCGCAGCAGGGAGTGTCCCATGTGCCGAGCAAAAGGGCCGTATGTCCCCCTTTGGCTGGGCTGCGAGGCTGGCTTTTACGTGGATGCAGCACCACCCACTCACGCCTTTAACCCTTGTGGCCATGTTTGCTCAGAGAAGACAGCAGCCTTCTGGAGTCAGATTCCTCTGCCACATGGCACACACACCTTCCACGCCGCCTGCCCCTTCTGTGCCCAACAGCTGACTGGTGAGCAAGGCTTTGTCAGACTCATCTTCCAAGGACCCCTTGACTAGCAGAGGCTCCTTCCCAGCATCTTTTTGAAGAGGCGGGCTTGGAGGCTTTGTTTGGCGCTGATCCTGCATTTAAAACCGAGACCTGCCTGGATGTGTTTCCTTTCCCCTGCACTTAAAATACAAACTGTTTTCGTTCTCATTTTTAAGTGACCTTTGTATTGCTTTTTTTCATGAATGACAACAAAGATTTCTATATTTTCATGAAACCAGAGACACAAAAAACCAAACAAAGAACTGCTGGGTACATTTTTTTTGTTCATTGGAAAGAACTTTCACAACAGTATTTATCTGAATTACTAACAAGCCGTATTACAAACATGCGGTTTTTATTAATGTTTGATCCATCCTGTGTATATCTCTTAGAGCTAATTTAAACAAAAGATGTTTATTTATGGCCCAGGATCATTGCTTCATCCTTTATCTGTCAGATATGCTCTACTTCAAACTATTTAGCATTCTAATTTAAAAATTAAGTATATTGTTCATTACATATAAGGTTTTCGGTGTGTCCTGAGGGTTTCGATCTACATCTTTCCTCCATGATCTCCTCTCCAGTCTGTTTGTCGTATTTATACACCCCCAACCTCTGGTGTGCACTTACATTGTGAAGTTACTCCTCCTTCTCATAAGGCTACACAACAGCCTCCTCACATTCAGAGCAATAGATTTGGAACAGAAACCTCCTAAAGCATTAGGGGAAAACCTGTCATCTAGGCATTTTTTTAAACACGCCTGGATGAGAGTTCCCTCCCTTTAAAGTCTGAAATGTCTCTGTGGGTGAGTAAATCTTTCCTCGTTGCAGGTTAGCCATGAAAATGCAGCCATGTAGCTAATGACACACACACACACAGTCACTCTGATCAAACTTGTTTGTACTATTACTTATTTTTATGAATACAGTAGTAATTCGTATGACAAATTGTGCAGCAGCAGACTGCTGGAGTGTGGTTTATTGTGCTTCTGTGATGTTTGGGACTTACCTGGAAAATGATGAGTGTTTAGAACAGTGATGATTGTTTTAAAAGGTACAGCCCAGTATTTAGATCAGTATTGATTTTAGGATTTTATAAAAACATAATACTTTTTCCAGTATTGTCTACCCTATAAGGGGTTAATCATAATGTTATATTTTGAAAAAAAATGAAGGATTTAAAGCAGAAGTTCATACAGTTAAACACATTTTAGTGTGTTTGTCACAGGGCAGGAAGTCCCATCCATCTAATGCAGCAAGCAGCAAAACACACTCGAGAAAAAGGCAGCTGCTGTTTGACTCAGGTTTGTTGCACACACACACACACACACACACACACACACACACACACACACAGACACTGCTTCAAGCAAACTGATGGTTGTGTGTGCACTCATCAGGGCATCATGCTCATTTGTGGTTTTCTGACAGTATTGATGTGATGATCAGTACAGAATATCAGGACTACCTGGCAAGATCTGTTATACTTATATATGCATATATGCATCTTTATGCATCTCTTGCGTTTTGTAATAACTGCCAAAAGGGCTAACCAATCAAAATGTCAATATCCATTTAAACAATGTTTAATCATACCCAGAGTTATTCAGCCATGTTTAATATAGTTTGTCCAGAACAGGGACACAAACAGGCAGCCCAACAAGGACAATTTAGAGATGTGCTTTATTTAATACAATTTCAAAAAGGTCTGGAGTTTCTTTTCTGGGAAACGAAAGCAACTTAAATCAGAATCTTAGAGGGAATTAAGGATGTTTTACTGTGCGGCTGTCTGCTTTAGAATTACGCACAGCATTCTGACAAAAAACAGATAATTAGGTTGGACAGATAATGATTCTATTTGAGGACAAATGCAAATCTTCACAATGTCTTGTATACTTTTGATATTGTTAGTTTGTCTTAATTTATGAGAAGCAGATAACAGCACTGTAGAATTAAACAATCAGGAACAACTGTCCACTGTCTACAGTGGAAGCGTTACTACTAAAGATTATTATTATATTTCTTCCTGAAGCTAAGGCTAGCTTGCTAATGTATGTGCCATTTTCATTGCAGAGTAAACGGTTGACCCAACGCCTAATCAAACTGCTGTTTAATAATGAATTAAACTGGAAACAGTTTGTACTTTTACTTATATAGAACACTCATTTTGTACAATTGATTGGCAGTTTACTTTAAACTTTGAACTGTTATTTTTAATCATACAACGCACGATGCTGTTGCAACCTCCCCTTCGTATAGTTAATTGCTTTTTAATTGGCTGGAATTACAGATGTTTCCTAGCAACAGATTTATAATTAAATTACACCTTTTGTCCATTAATGATGCAGCTTGAATCAGGTGTTCATAATTTAGTAGTTACTAAACTAGTACAGCTTTATGAAGAGCTTGGTGAAGAACTGAACTGGTCTTTATCTGCTCGACAAAACTTGAGAACAGGTACTGCAGATTAGGTTAATAATTCAACATATAATTTCCACATAGAATAATCTAAACCAGAATCATGACGTATATATGACCCCTCTCTCTACCTCAACACACAGACTGAGATGATGATGATGATAGTCCTGATGTTTTGTACCTAATACAATCCCACGTACCTGATGCATACACACAACACATCCAGCAGTGTCACTGTGGTTTGGTTTGCCCACTTCTTACCCACACAGCTACCAACGAGACACACACTCGAACTGTAGAATACTCCCCACAGTGAAGCAGCTTTACTGATCAGTCACTTCCTGAGCTCTGGACACAGTAGTCTTATCTGCAGGTATAAATGTGTGTGAGTGTGTGTGTGATTGTAATTTATGCATTTATGATGATTGTATGTGTTTATGTGTGCGTTCATCTGTCCACACAGTGTAGCGTTTTAGATAATGTTGATCAGTATCCTCAGACTGCAACACACACCAACTCACCTCAGGGAGTCAATCACTCAATCACTCACTCACACACACTCACACAAAAATACTGCTATGATCTTCTGAGGATGCATCACAAGCAAGATATGGATTCAGTTATTGTTGTGTCCGGCCTCTTCTTCACCAAGTATTTTTTTGGTTTTGTTTCATGGATTCTGTGGACAAAGTGCGTGATTAAGGGCTTCCCTCCATCACTGTAATGTTTTTTTTTCAGCCCTGATTTTGATGCAGACACATGTCTGTCGGTCAGTCCATCCCGCCACCCTCCACTTGCTCGTCGTCTCCTCCTTCTCCTGTCCGGAGTGTCTTTGTGCTTGTAAAAGGCAAAATCAAAGAATGTTTCCAGCAAACGCTTTTTTTGTAACAACTTTAAAGAATAAAGTGTAAAAGTGACCGTTGTGTCTCGGATGTTATTTAACATCACAGGTAGCGTGTTTGTTTTCTATTTGGACAATGACATTGACATTGAGCCTGGAGTTTACTGCTTTGGTGAGACATGGGAAATGATCACTGAAGCCTAACTAACGCTAGGAGAGTGAGCGCACATGCATTTCTGCAGCATGTTAATTGCATTTTAATTATTACTAATGTCATGATTCCCAGTTTTGTTTTCCTTGCCCTGATTCTTCTCACCTTTATGTTGAAGTCTTGTGCTCCCCTTTGTCACTTTGTCCTGTCCTGTGTCTCCAGTGTCTTCAGCATGCACTTTGACCAGGTTTTGTTCCTTTGACCTTTTGTTTAATACTTAGTTAGTTTCCTTTCATTCATTTTGCTCTGTCTGAATTTGGCTGTTTCCCAAACTCAAACTTAACACCTAATATTTAAAGTTCACCTGCTATTTTCTCATTGCTTTCATTATGAGTTAAGACTTCAATAAGTTCCATTAAATTTACAGTGATTGATCCAACTTTACAGTAAAGCCTTTCCTCTTTATGCCTCCGTACCACCTTACCCATTAATTTTATGTATTTGCTAACAACAGCAACATTATTGTAGTAAAACGTTCATTGAGCCACAGAGAACATAGACCTGATGAAGTCAAACCACCTCAGAACCATGAGTCCTTCTTGAGTGCACAGAGCAGCGCTCTAAGCTCTCTAGGTTGGTGAGGATTCCTCTAACATCATCATAAAAGACAGTTTTGTGTTGTGAATGATTATTGATCAATATAAGATCTAAACAAAAGTAAAACATGGCTGTTTTTATTACGTAACGACTAATCGAATATTAATAATTTCATCCTTCATATTATTGGTCCACGCTGTGGAGGTCGTCGAATTTTGATGACGCAATGTTTGCAAATACGGACTGCTACGCAAAATTAATGCGACAGAGGAGGCGTTTATTTCGGCGCCCGGTTTAACTTTTGTGAACGTCCAGGTTTATAAGAACTGTGAGTTAGACAGTACAGACAGTGGATGTGTATTTTATTTTCACCGAGTGACCCGCATCTTTAGGTGATGGAGTACGGAAAGGAGCGAGTGGTGGCGTTAGTGGACATGGACTGCTTTTACGTGCAGGTGGAGCAGAGGCTGAATCCAGCTCTAAGGAACACTCCCTGCGTTGTGGCTCAGTACAAGACGTGGAAGGGAGGCGGGTGAGTTTCTGACATTTCTGACTGGCTTTTATAATAAACACTACTGAAAGTGCAAACCGCCTTATAAAATGACTCTAAAATGACGTGCTGGGCCTCTGGCTAGCATAACACAGCGAAACCGGAAGTTATGTAAATTTATGTTTTTACCGCTCAAATATCCAGTTGGCTCAGTAAACCTAACAACTCTGCATTGCCAATAATAACAGAGATTGCAGTATTTATTTAGGACATGTAGTGTTTCAGCGGGCTGTAAACACGTCCTTCTTTAACGTACACTGGTGACGTGTTTGGTTGCATTTAAAGCTCGCTAATCTTTCACATGGACCTATTACAAATATGTTATTACATTTGATAAGCATGACGTAAAAACCAATAACAACATTATTATTCTCTGTTAGCATCATAGCTGTCAGCTACGAGGCCAGGGCCTGTGGAGTCACCAGGAACATGTGGGTGGATGATGCCAAAACTTTATGTCCAGATCTCCAAGTGGCACGAGTGCGTGAGTCACATGGAAAGGCAGACCTGACACAGTGAGTCCTGGTGATTAACACTAAATCTACAGTACATCTACTCTTCCTGTGAGAGCAGAGCTGTAAGGTTCTCACTGCTTACTAGTTACAGGGATGCGAGTGTTGAGGTGATTGAGGTGATGTCTCGCTTTGCTGTGATTGAGCGAGCCAGCATTGATGAGGCCTACATGGATCTGACTGCTGCAGTCCAGCAGCGGCTGAAAAATATGGCTGACGAACACATTGAACCTTCTCTTCTGGAAACAACTTACGTCCAGGGATACCCACAAAGTTCGCCTGGAGTGGAACCACCCGCAGAGGACACTGTCTTGGACAAAGGTAAGTTATAAACTCTAAGATTATGATGAATATTTGTTTGTTACCTTAACAAAATATGAAAAACTCCAGCTCCTAATGACATCACATTACTCCACAGAGAAGCAGAGGTCCAGAGGTCTGCAGCAGTGGATGGAATCCTTACCTGCCCCTTCATTAGGAGAGCAGAGCTCTGCTGACCTGCAGCTAACTGTGGGGGCTCTTATTGTGGAGGAAATGAGAACAGCTGTGGAGAAGCACACAGGTTTCCGTTGTTCAGCAGGGATATCGCATAATAAGGTAGGACAAACTTCACGTGATCATAACATTATGAGCAGTGATTCTGCTCTTTCCAGTGATAATAGTTCACAGTTTGCCTTTCAAGGTATTGGCCAAACTAGCCTGTGGTCTGAACAAACCCAACAGACAAACTATTCTGCCTTTGGACTCTGTGGCAGAACTTTTTAACTCTCTGCCCATCAGCAAGATGTGAGTAACACTTTTTCACCTTATTTATAAGAAATTACATTTAAGCTTTGATCCACACATGTGAACACTGACCTACACCTGTTATTTCACCCATGCAGTCGTAACCTGGGGGGTAAGCTGGGTGTTTCAATCACTGAAACTCTGGGGATAAAGAACATGGGAGATCTGACACGCTTCTCTCAAGCCCAACTGGGCCAGCACTTTGGAGAAAAAACAGGGTAAGAAAACAGTATAAAGAAATGGGTTGTAAATGACCTCATTACAAATAGCTCTTGGTTTTCGTCTGCATTAACTGTTGCTTTTTTAGGCAGTGGCTCTATGACTTGTGCCGTGGGGTTGAGTTTGAAGCTGTGAAACCAAGACAGCTTCCGAAATCCATTGGCTGCAGTAAAAACTTTCCTGGGAAGACCTCATTGGCAACAAAAGAACAGGTACAAATACACATGTCAAAAGGATCACTGGCTTCAGTGATACAGGATTATGCACATTATAAAAAAATACAGAGTAGTTTTATTGTTTTCTTCAAATAACCACTGTGCAGGTACAATACTGGCTTCATCAACTGGCCCTGGAACTGGAGGAGAGGCTGACCAAAGACAGAGAAGTGGTGAGACAGACCTCTGTACTTGTGCAGCCTTTTCCTTAACTGACCTTATATTGGTGTGTTATACAGTAAATAAAACAGGTTTTCACACCAGGTGTTTTCTTGCTGTGTTACAGAATGGCCGGGTGGCTAAGCAGTTGACAGTTGGTGTACGTCAGCTTGGTGATAAGAGGCCAAGCGGCTTCTCTCGATGTTGTGCTTTAGTGCGCTACGAGGCAAACAAAATCTCCAGTGACAGCTTTGCCATTATCAAGAGTCTAAACACAGCAGGGAACCACCAGGCTGCATGGTAATGAGAACGTGGACAGTGAAAAACCATTTAAAGTCATCAGTTGAAGTGATGCGGTCTGATCTATACGCTCTGTCTTATGCTTCCAGGACTCCACCCCTCACCCTGCTACACCTCTCGGCAAGCAAATTCAGTGATGCCCCATCAGCAGGGGGGATTGCAGAGTTTCTTTCCAGTGACGTCAGTTCAACTCAGAGTTTTTCCTCCACCACGCAGTGCTCCACCCTGCCACCATCTCAATTAAAAAATGGCTCCCCATGCAAACAAACAGGCTCGATCCAGTCCTTTTTTCAGAAGGCAGTGGACAAACAGAAACAGAAGAATGTAGAAGATGAGGGACTTCCGCATTCCTCTCTTCACAAAGCCTCTACAGCGGAAGTTCTACTCAGGACAGATACTAACAGCCCTGCTTCTTCCAGTACACCTCTCTCCAAAAGCAACACAGCCAGTCCTCGCTATGGTATTTCCTCCTTCTTCCACAAAAAAAGTCTTGAAAGAGGCTCAAACAAGCCTGAACTGGGACAAAACAGTGGACCCACTGGCACAAAAGACTCTGAAGACAGTGGTGCTGTTGTGTCAGGCTTACAGTCAAAGCACAGCTCAGAGTTTAAATCTCACCAGTCACCATGTAGTGAGTTAACAGGTGACCTGGACACTAATCCGGATTCAAATAACCAACCTCTCAGTGTTGCCAGAGAAGACCTGTTAAAGTGTGAACGCTGTGGTCAGGATGTGTGTGTCTGGGAAATGCCTGAACACAATGACTACCACTTCGCTCTGGACCTCCAGAATTCACTCTCTTCAGCTACAAGTTCAGCAAACGGTACATCCACTGTCTCATCCTCTTCCTTTTCTGCTTCCAGTGCCTCCCTGGCTGCAGGTACAGCCCAGTCTTCAAGGGGAAAGACAAAATCCAAAGGCCAGTCAGGACCACAATCGAAAAGGCAGCGCTCCCAAGGTGGAAGCACAGGCACGCTGGATTCTTTTTTCAAGAGAAACTAAAAGTGTGGTGCATTTTAAAATTATTTAAAATTCATATTTTTTATCACAAATATATAGATATTACATCACAATATATTGTGTTTCAATAAAAATGGAGGACTTATTTAAAATGTTATTTTGAGTTTTAGCAATTTATGCAAATGAAAGAAACAGGAGCTTGTTTCAGGTCTGCTCTTAATGAATGTGAATCAGGGAATAATAAAGATATGTTTTTGGACTTTGCAGTGCTGTGTATTATGTTGTAGTATTGTGACACAGCAGTAGGTGTCAGTAGTTAGTTGAATATACAGCAGCAAAAAGTTTTGTTAGGAAAGAAAATTATCCTTAAATACGTAGAATACAAAGAGAACCAGAGAACCAATTTGGCATCAAAGAAAATGTTTATGTACATTAGATGTAAAGAGGAAATCTGTGCAAATGCATCTTGCATTGTCTTGCATCAGCTGAAAGGAAGATTAGGGAGGAGCCATACCATAAAATTGGCGTAGTGAGTGCAGTGAGCTATGGCAGCACAGGCCACAAGGATAACAGCTGATTGTATGATGACATAGTTAAACACATTGAGCAATTTCCTGGTTTGTTTACCAAACATAAGACAGGTAAAGAGGCAATAAAAGTTTTATTCACATACACCATGTTACACAAATTGGATCTGTACATAAATATTGCATTTCACCCAAAAATAAAACATAACATTTTAAAGGAAATCAGGCTTTAAATGTGTTCTGTAAATGTTCCTGTGTCATTAAGAAGGCAGTGAACAAATGTGAATGATCTGTAAAATCTGGAACTACTAGAAATCTATAAAACACTTCTGAGATTCAAACCAACTTTAAACACCTGAACTTTTTTTTTTTATAAAATATTTTGGTTGAAATGCATTTAGGTAAGCTGTCTGACTGCAGACAAAATGTGCATTAACAACATGTGTGCAACAAAACAGCACAGACCTCAGCTTTCCATTAATAATAATAATAAGAGTATAAATCACAATGACATGCATTCGTAAGACAGTTGGTAAGGCCAACAACATCAGCCTTGACCAGAACAGAATCAGCTGTAATTGACAATCATTCTTCTCAATATCAAATTAGATCTTTTTTTTTTACTAAGTAAAAGTTTGGGCTGTATAATGCAAAGCCACCTGAATAGTAGTTCCATTAGGCACTGTGTTAAACCCCTCCACAGGTCATGACATCAGTAACTAAAGTGAAGAGACGGCATCAAGTACCTCAAATAGAATTGCTTTCAAACAATGCTGCACTGGAGGGCAGCTTCACATGATCAAACACACCTCTCTTTGTCTCTTTGGGAGAAACAGTCGTACATGTTTTTCCTCAAAAGTCAGCAACAGAAACCTCCAGTGGAGTGGATCTGTGGAAAGTGGAATGCTGTCTAATATCTACACTGACCTGAGTAACTAAAGCACTTGAAAGATAGGCGTTGAGATCCTTACCATCTCGTCGCACTATTGTGAGGCAATATTAGTGAATACAAAATAATTCTCACAGACAATTGTGACAGGTAAAAGGTGATTGCCAAAGTGAGTGATCTTGGCAGTCTGAAATACAAGCTGGGTCAAGTTCCAACTTTGCATACATCACAATGTTTTCCTTCAACGTCATAAAGTGCCTTTGTCAGCAACACAGCTAGAAGCAAGATGATTTAGCTTCCACAAAACAAACGCAGATGCATTGTATTTTTCCTCCTTGATGTTACTAAAAAGAGGATATGATTATTAAAATATTGCCATGAGAGGTTTGTAATCATCAGTCAGGCACTATGCTGGTAACACAGACAAGCTGCTGTGGGGCGATGATAACAACACCACCCACGTTAACATCAAAAACATCTCATACTTGCAACTGTAAACACTTATCTGCCACAGGTATATCATCACTGGCATTTACAGTATATTTCAGTGCAAATGTGTTTGTGAGCATCTTCTCTAAAGCGTGTGTAAGGAGTGCATTCAGGTGTAATACACTTTGTTTGCAGCATATCACTGTAAGAATGCAACCTCCTAGTTGCCACTTTTTGACATGTGCATTTGTTCTCTAACAAGTGAACTTGCTGTAATAATGGCCGAGGAGTTTCCTCAGTATCAGTGGCAAGAAAAAGCAACACTCTTCAAACCTCAACACCAGAACACAACTCAACGTAGCAGTTACTGAAGAGACTGAAGAAAACAAACAGGTGTTAGCAAGGCTTTGGCAAAAGGTAAAGACATAAAAACTTGTAAAAGGGATTTACTGTGCAGAGAGCAGGGCAGTGTGGCCTTTGGAGAAAGTAGGAAGAGGTTTATAGAGCACCTTCTTGTGGGGTGGTGGGATATTTTTGTGTGTTTTTTTTGGCTTTAGTTCCAAAAACCTTAGGCTTCATCGTCCTCGTCTTGGGATGGCTGGTAGTGGGTGATGGACTGCAACTTGGTGACGTGGCCGACACCTTTGGTCACCCCCTCTCTGAAAAGCACCTTAGCTCCCACCTTCAGATATTCTGGGTGCTTGATGAACTTGAAGAGAACCACTGCTTTCTCCCCTGTCCTCAGCTCCTCCTGTGGTTCAGTGATGTAGCAAAAAAAGGGGGCAATGGGTCATTAGGGTGAAGGGTAGCAGCCGTACTGTACAGTACAAGTACTGATGTGTTACCAAAAATATATTTACACTCAGCAATGTATATGTATATACTTGAATTCTCATGTCAAGTTATTCAAGGATTTTAAAATAACAATAAAGCTTGCTTCCAGAAACTGCTATGTTCCCCTGCAGTAATAAGTGCCTTAAGTGAGGAATCACAGCTCAGGCAGGGCTGACTGCATGGTACTAATTTTAAATAGGCAAGCCACTGTGGTCACAGAAATGTGAAAGCTACCTGTTGGAGGAAAACTATCAATTTAACACCACTATAATGAAATGTTGTTATAAAAGAAAAATTAGATTTCATGTGGAGTGCTTCTCCATGAAAAAAAGTACTAACTGGTAACTTGTCAAATAAATTGAGTTTTTTTTTCATTAGATTGTTGCACATTAAAGCAGAAATTGACAATTTGAAAAAACTGATCTTGTATTTAAGCAAAGAAGGCTAATACACATTTGAAGCAGCAGCTGAAAGAGGACAGGTATCTATGCAAGAAAGGTCTGTGTGTTTTTTTTTTCACTTTTCCTCTGTCTGAAGTAGTTGACAATAGTAAATACTGAGATGGATGAACTAACCTTGCCATACACAGCTTCCACAGTGGCTGTCTGTCTTACGTTGCCAATGTGCACAGTGACCTGGAAGCCTTTGTGGAATGTCTTGGCATGAAAGAGAAGCACAATCTCAGCCTCAAACATCCAGCAGATGGTAGGATCCATCTCTGGACTCAACATCACCATGCCCTGTAAGTGAAAAACAAACATTTTCTATTCTTTCATGTGAAACAGTTATAGAGAACCATATTAGACACAATACAGATACACTGTAGTAAACATTAAGAGTCTGACCTTACGCAGCAGTGACCGGTCAAAGTTGCCCAGGGCAAGTGTGGCAGCCTGGCCAGCCCTGAGTACCCTGCATGCCGACCGGTTTCTTTGGATGCTGCCAATGGTCAGATTGTGGAATTGCCCTGAGTCTGTTGGTCCTACTACAAGATGATCGCCCTCACGGCAAATGCCACTGCAAGGTAAAAGAGGACACTGTGTGAGGATGAGTCCATGATTAAAAAAAAAAAAAAAAAAAAACTTGAAGCATTTCAGTATACCGACCTGTATAGAGTGCCGCCCACCACTGTCCCCACTTCTGGTACTGTGTAAATCTCATCCACCTATCACATCAAAAATCATCTATGTAGTTACACTGTACTGGTGAAGTGTGCATCACATTCTGTAACCAAGCTTCATCTTTTACCTGAAACTCAGTCAGTT
Organism: Parambassis ranga; assembly: GCF_900634625.1. Classification (NCBI taxonomy): domain Eukaryota; kingdom Metazoa; phylum Chordata; class Actinopteri; family Ambassidae; genus Parambassis; species Parambassis ranga. Next base: position 7,231,967 of record NC_041035.1, read on the forward strand.
GTTGCATCAGCTCCTCCTGCTCCTTGCTATTGCTCAAAGGAGGGATGATGTTGAAGAAGACCTTGAGAAGGTCCAGACTCTCTCCAGTCACACTGGACAAGGTGAAGATGGGTGTAATGCTGCCAGGGAGAGCACAAGCTCATCGTCAGGGCACAGGCTATTCTTTAACCACTGCTGTTTTAACATAGGTACCACTTTAAGCATATGAATGCGGTTCATACTTGGGTGACTGGGCGAACTGCTGCGCTGCTGTGACGGCATCGTCTGTACTGCTGACAACCATGGGAACTTTGTTGCAGCCCGGCTGCTTCAAGACTCGCTCCAACTGCCGCACCGTTCGCTCCACAGTGGCCCGGGTACACAGGTCCACTTTGCTGATAACAATGAAAATGGGAACCTTCAGTGCCATGGCGAGGCCAAGATGCTCCCGTGTTGTACCAGCTAGAAAAGAATAAGGAAGTGAAGTCAGGAATTTGCATCACACAAACATGGTAGGCCTAGAAAGACAATTTGCATTGGAATGTCATATTGAGTATATTAAAGCAGTAACCCCTGTGTTGGCAAACAGCTCCTACAGGAAATCCTCCAGACATTGTAATCTGTGCACTTAAAGACTGCTGTGACCCAAGATAACATTGGCTATCTATACAATAAGCCTGCACTCAAAGATCACATATACAACTGATAAGGCCAGGTATAATTTACCATGACATATGATTGTTATGTCATTGGAAGGAAAAAAAATCAACCATACATAGTAACTGTGTCACTGATGCTCAGGTTGCCCTGAATGTGAAGTGACTGCTCCCAGAGATAGCAGTGTCCTGCAGGCATGCCTGGTGTGTACCGTTTCTTGTAAACAAAGTGGACATGTGACGGTGATAGGTGTAAGATTTGTTGTGTCTCAGTTTGGATATAGGTCACAACTTGTCCCAGGCCTTGTATGATTCAATGGTACAAGGCCACTATGACTGTGACTATGGCTGAATGACAGTGAACATTTTGGTAGTAGTTATAGAATTCAGATATAAAAAAAGTAATAAATCATTTTTTATCCTGTATTCGAAAAATAGTATTTGATGCAAAAAACCGAGTACAGAATAATACAAGACGGCATGCCCTTTGGATTTTTGGCATGTCACAGATGCAACCTATGATGAAGTCTATGCATTACACAGATCCATTACTCTGTTTCATAATTACAGCTGTTGCTCTTAGGTTGCAGACAGCATGTCCCTCTCTGCCTGACGCATAGCTGAGGTGCTCCACATTCTTGACCCCATTTCCCTCAACGTGCCGTATCTCAGAACAGACACCCACATCAACACAGCCATGCATACAGTGCACTGCTGCAAAATATTTCATTCAAAAATTTATTTTTTGTGCCCAAAAAGGTAAAACTTTACCTTAAGATGGAAATCATTCAATCATTTGTAATCATTTGTGTTTTGTTAAGGTTAAGCATTGAGATTCCCTAAATAAGTCAAGTTTTTAACAGAGAGGTCTTATCTATGTCTCCTTGTGGTGCCTCTCAACCCCACCCTCACCTAGTCTTCTGCCATAGGTCACACAAACAGAGATATGTCACAATATTATCTAAGGCTGCAGTGCATGCTGTGTTGTGGGTTATAATGCCATTGGGTGATAGATTTAAATACCAAAACCTACATTAAAATGTGTTCTACTTGCACTGAAACAAGTGTCAACAAACAAAGCTGCATGTCCCAGCGGCTCAAAGTACAGTATGTCCATCCAGAATGCAAACGTCCTGCACGCAATCTCACCCAGTGTTAACCCTTCACTGGTTTATGTACCTTGTTAATGTCTTGTTGGTTGCATTTAGTTTGAAATGATCAGCTTATTAAAAACTGGGCACTCACAGAATCACAGAAAACATCAAACCTCACAGATTCAGAGGGTTGATGCCCGATAGTGTTTGGGCCATAACTTCTAATGTTATGTCCTTTGTGTAAAGTCAGCAATGCTGGCTTGCTGACCTGTTTGCAGGAGTCAGGTTTACAGTCAGATCAACACTACCCCCACAGAGTCAAAGTGGATGGTATTTTTGTTACTAGCAGTGCCAGACAGGGAAGAGGAAGGGGGAGTGGGGGATAAAGGGGATGTGTCTTATTACATAAGCTGCGTCTACAGTGTGGAGGTGTGGTGTACACAGACTTAGACTTTTTGGTCTGACCAGTTAAGCGAGTGTGTATTACCAGCCTGTGACACACATCCATTTATCTCGCTTAAATAAAGATAGTGATTAGGAAATTAGCTAGGAATTATTAATTGATTAAAGCTCACCAATGCCAGTATTAGCACCGACAACCAGCATCGCAAAGTCCGGACAGTAGCTGGTGAGGCCAAAGATGGTGGTCTTCAGGTATTTGTGGTGACCCGCAAGATCAATGAATGTGATCATTTTAGAGGCACTCTCACAGATCTCCTCTGCTGTCCGAGACTCACTGTAATTCACGACCTAGGAAAAAAGAAGTCAAGACATATATAAGCAACAGATGCAGAACATATGACTCGAGTGAGCAGCTGTTTACTTTTAGGGTCTTTTTCTCACCTCTCCTTTGCTGTTGAAGCCAAGAATCTCAAAGCTGATGCTTGAAGTGCGCCCAGTCTGGATCTCATGCAGGTGTCTGAAGAGGTTGAGCCTCGCTCTTCCTCGTCCATTGTCCAGCTCACCTTGCGTCAAAACACCTAACAGTGTGGACTTGCCTGAGTCCACATTACCCAATACTGCTACCCGCAAATCCAGAAACTGCAAGAAACGTATTTTATTTTTAGGCCTGAGATTGAGATGAAATCAACAGAGTCTTTAAACCAATACATCTCTGCAACAATCACACTAACCTGCTGGTCATCTGGCACTTTGCGAACAAGAACTTCAGCAATCTTACGCGGCACATCAGAGTCATAGTCAACCTCCTGCTCCCTGAGAACTGTGATGTCAGCTCCGACTCTGTCAGGAAAAAAGTATTTATATATATTTATATATAAATAGTATTTTTTAAATTTTTTGCTTATAACAGACCTATAGCATATTGGTTGCATAGACTGACTGGTATATTTATATTATATGCAATCAGTAAGTTAAGATACTGCGTGTACTTACTTTTCTGCCAGTTTATGGAGCGTCTTCAGTGATGCTCTCATGTCGTCCTCTGACAGTCCCACCAGCATACCATTATCCTCAACACCGATTTGATAGACAGCTTCGCCTCGACCCTCCTGCAGTCGCCATTTCATTTGTGTTGCCAGGTGCTCAAAGCGGTATTGTGTGGGGTTCACCAACTTCAACTACACAAAGGACAGATTTTAGTTATGTGCTGATTAGAATCACTGCATGACCTAAACCTGGAATGTGGAAACTTATTTGGTAGTTAAACAGTTCTAAACTATGTTATAAACATTACAAAGACTCACTGAAGGACTAAAGCAATTTAAAAACCTGTTTGTGTTGTTCTGTTACAGGGCAGCAGCTGTCCTGAGACTAAAAATGCTCTTGCTAATCCACTGTGGTGTTGAATTTCAATGTAGAGACTGGACTTATATATTCTGACATGTTACCTAGATATTGCTGCCTTGTTGATGTTGATTTACCTACTGTATCTTGATGGCTGACATATATATGAGGCATTTTATAGTGTTAAATGCTCTCCTTACATCACAGCAGATTTACCAGTACTCACCTTGTACTCTATATTTCCCTCTTCAGCCTAAGAGACAGAGACACAAACAAAGAGAGAGATAGAAAAGGAACAACAGCTGTCAGACTGCAAAGAAGAGACAACAGGCTATTGATTTGTTTAAAGACAAAAAAAGACTGAATGAGCAGTCAGTGTCCCATTGTGAATAGGCAGCTAACTGAAAGCTATACAAACTAACTGCTTAGTTAGCCTAATACACAGCTATTTTGTGTTACTACACCCCTTAAAATGTAGACAAATGTCTTAAAAGTAATACATGATGAATTATGAGTGAATTAGATCTAAGGACTAGCTGAAACAATAGCTATGGGAATGATGGTATGACAATAGCTTTGTAAATTTTAAGAAAAATGTACGTTATAAATGTTTATAACACAATCTCTTCCTGTTTCCACTATATTTTAGTTAGCTATGAAAACAAGTATTTCACTATTGACATTATAAGGTTCTAATCTTCTACTGAGAAAGTTAAATGTAGTCAATGTTGTGTCATGTAGTAACGATAGACCGTCCTGGTTGTAACACAGTCCTTCACAGACCCTCCCCCCTATTTACAAACACTGCTCTTCCTCTTCTTGCCAGCTAGCAAAATATTAGCCACCAGGACACGTCGAGCAGCTTTATTAGCACATATTTGGTTCACTGGATCGTGAATGTAAAACTGTATGGTAATAGCAACTGTTGAACCCGCTCCAGCATAACCACCAACTCTCCTTTACCGACGAGCTACGTGTCACTGCGGGTCAAAGACAAGTCAGAAGAATGAAAGCTAACTCCGAGCGACTGACAGGAAATGCAATGAATGAAAATACATTTAGTATTTACACATCTCACAACATGCACACATCAAACACGCTTTTGTTTATGTTCATTCTCCTACTATGCTGTGTGTCGTAAATATCATTAGCTCGGCTGTGCTAGCTGTAGTTGTGAGTTTCGTGACTTACCTCTGGAGGTAGATACGGGGTGTTATTGCTTGGCTTGAAGTTGCGAGACAGTCGAGCTTTTGCTTTCTTGTAGTTCTTAGCACCGGCTTTTTTGGGAATTACCCCATAGCCGTTTCCAGGCTTGAGGTTGGACGCAACACCTTGGGATCCAGAGCTGTGTCCATTTCCTGAGCCAAATAACTCTGATACTCCCGCATCCATCGGCTACTTTGGACCTAACTTGTTAGCTTAACCCTTCCTAGACAGATATGATGCTATGGTGTTAAAATAAACCTGGGTCCAGACATGCAGCTGCTGGTTTTTACCCGGAATTATCCAGCTAGGTTGTAGCTTGTAGCCCCCCAAATAACAACAAAGAACTGACCTCCCGCAAACTCTTCAAACCGAACAACAACAGGACGGTTTGGCTACCCTTATGAGTTTACAGTCTGCCTACGTCACAGAGCGAAATGTCAAAGTGTGCGCCGCTTTTATGTCACAGCGGAGCGCGGGTGAGCGGGTCCCGCTGGTTTTTACGCTCGCACTGGATTGAGTGTAACTATAAACTCCGCCCGCCTGGCTTCCTCGGTCTAAACACACACATTCACCCGTGTCGTTTTGCAGCGCTTTGCATCAGACGAAAAAGGAAACGCTGTAATTACGTACATGTTTACAAAGACGGTGAAAAGTCCGGCTACAAAAGATGATGCCACAAAACTGGAAAACCTGCCACCAACCCTGGGACGTAGAGTTTGACCTGTAAGAGGTTTTGAGAGGCTACAAAACGTACCTATATTATCAGAGGTGTCAAGTAACGAAGTACAAATAAACGAAGTATCTATACTTTACTGGCGTCATTATTTGTCGGCCGACTTCTTACTTCTACTCCTTACATTTTAAAAATAGACTCGTTACTCCTATTTTATTTCGTCTTGTAGGAGTCATTTCGTTAGTCTGGTTGTCATGGCGATGCTAATAATTGCGTCACGTGGGTGTAGGTGGCGACAACTACAATTTATAAAACGGGCACTCGCTGATGCCCCCCCCCACACACACGTTACTTTTACTTTTACACTTTTACTTGAGTAAAAAGCTCAAGTCGATACTTTCTTGTCTTTTTAAACCCTAGTTCTACTCAACTAATGAATGTGAATACTTTTGACACCACTGTATATTATATTATAATATATTTCTAATCAAAAACTAAACACTTCAAGTAGGTGAAATAAGTAAAAAAATACAGAAAATGTTATGACTGTGAATCAAATACTGTCAATAATAATAATAATGCTTATCGTGTTGTTTATTGCTTATTAATTATTACTGTTGTTGTTGTTACTACAGTATAAATGAGAAAACATTATCTGCACAAACATAATTCCACATTTCTTTTTAATAGTTGTCCAGATACAGATATTATCACATTTAAATTAAAGTTGCTTCTTGCATTAAAAAAAAAATAGTTAATTTAACTTTTTGAGTAAATCATGATGCAACAACTCAGTGCTATTTACATGAACAGTGAGTGCTTGTTCATGCATAGAGCCTGAGATTTGAGAAAAGTCAGCCAACTCCCCAGTGGGAGATGAATAGTTCCAGAGCTGAACTTAACACTGATTGGTCAGGGGACCTCTGATGTAGGGGCTCAGCCCAGTCTGTGCTGGCTGAGAGAAGTGTTTTGGAATTTTTACAGCTCTAAGTTCATTCAAATATCCACATTCACATCTGCAAACAGACAAAAAAACAACTTCCTTCGTTCATCTCTTTTGGTCAACATGAATTTTCCACTGCTGGTTCTCTTCTGTGTTGGACTGCTGCACCAGACCACAAGAGCTGTCTTCATGGATAAACTGGCAGACAACAAGATTTGTGGAGATGCAGAATGTTCACGTAAGTCAGTGCATGAGAATGCCTTATAAAACCAACCTATAGCAATAAATGCATGAGCTTTATAGCAGTTAAAAACATAAAGCCTTTGTTCTTTTGTTTCTTGTGCCTTGCTAGACGTTCTGTCTATGGCCACAGCTTTGGATGACTTCATCGCCCCCGACTGCAGATTCATCAACCTGAAGAAGGGTCAGATGGTCTATGTGTATTCTAAACTGGTACCAGCAGAGGGCACCGGAGTCTTCTGGTCTGGAAGTGTATGTGCATCTTGTGGCATGTTGTTACAATGCAACTATGAAAGGCACTGAGGATGAGACAAACAAACTTCCCAGACAATTTGACAAGAGCACAAAGTCAAGAATGACCTTTTCCTAAATACTTAATTTTATTTAATGCACAAAGTAAACCTTTCATTATGTCAAATTTGGGAGGTGGAATGGATGACGCAAATGCAATATGGTGCATGTTAATTGCTAAAGAGGCCATGTTTTTTTTCCTCTTTGGCAGGTTTACAGTGAGCGGTATGTGGACCAGATGGGCATCATTGGATATTTCCCTGCAACAGTGGTGAAGGAGACACACAAGTTCACAGAAGACACAGTTAAGATGCGAACAACTGTGAGTTCATTTATGTCTTATATAGGAACTCACCTGAACATTTGTGTCTCAAATAAAGCAGCATATATGGTGCTAAAAATTGTGTTTTTCCTTTTTTTCAGAACATGGACTTCTTCTGTGATTAAGGCAGCACAGCAGATTTAACCCTCTCCGGTCTTTCTTTTAGATTGTGTCCTGTTACACACAGCATGTTGTGTTCTTCTGGACTCTCTTAACCCTTCTTAATACTGACACCACAACTATTGTGCCTACTACATCCCCTCCTGTGTTGCTAAACATATATTGATATATATATTATATTGATTAAGCTCATTATAATTAATCAGCACTCTCAGTGTTAGAAATGAATTGTAATTTCATCTCACATTTCCTCCGAAACATCTAGTAAATTGCTTGAAATTGCTAAAACTGCTGCGAGAATCTTTTCCTGTTGTAAATATTTGATCAGATTCAATTTGTAATTCTGATGCAACTCTTCTTACTGGGCTCTCTTGATACTGATAGTGGAGACATGAATCATAACCATCCATGAGCTGTGTGTCGGTCTTAATCAGCAGGGGATGAAGTTCACTCTTTAACTGCACAAAGGTGTAATGAGTGGGGTGCAGAGCTCAGGAGAGAGAGGGCCCAGACGCAGTGATTGAAAAATCGGCAAACGTGCGCAGGTTAGAAATGGACTTTGACGTGTTGCTCCTCATAGATTCTGTGTTTTGATCTCACAATGGAAATAATTGTGAATTTGTTTTATACAGATGCAGCTGCTAGAAAATTACCCACGTTGCTTTGAAATATATCAAAGTGTTCCAGGCCAGGCCTCCTTCAAAGCTCACAAAGGCAGCCTATTGTCACTTTTTGCTTTTTGTGGCTGCTGTGCCTTCTTTTCCATTATTTTGAACATACAACCTGAAAATGACATGAGATATGAAAATATCAGCTCTCCAAAGAGATTATGTCTGTCGACCAATCCGCCTCCTCTTCTGTCTGTTTACATGCACCCCTGCACTTCCAAAGGACTGACATGATTAAACACTGCCTGACATATTGTCAGTGTTAAGAGTCTTTCCAGAGGATGATTTGAATCTCTTCTTCGATTGGTTTTGAATCATCTGATCATTTCTTTCTGTGTCACAGAAAGCAGATGTCTCAGTCAGACCTTTCTCATTTACAACTGTAGATTAAAACCAAAGAATTCATTTGATTTCATTTTGATTCAGTGATTCGGTCGGTGTTCCTCTGAGCTGAGAGCCATTTAATTCCTCTGCCATCTCAGCAAGTCTCTTACCACTCACTGCTGAATGCATTGATTTTTTTTTGTTTGAGGCCACTGCAAACAGGTCATTTTCATTAGTTTATTTCTGTCTGACCTGAGGCGTTCTCAGAGAGTTATCCTTACAAGTTTAGGAAATAGGGGCCGTCACACATACGATCAATCTTCCCCTGTCCTCATCTCAGCTCAGATCAATATTAAACTGCTTCAAATGTGCCACCGCCCAGAGAAATGCGCTGCAGAGCAGACAAGAGTGAGAAGATTTTAATTCTGGTTCAAAAAGGAAAAAAACATCTGTCTCAATATTTGGTCATTTTGTAATTTAATTGAAATATACATTTAGAGACTGGATGCTGAATTTAGTGCTGAATTGTCCTAAAGAGGTGAAAAGCTCAGCATCTTTTCAGCTGATTGCCCATTGAAGTTGTGCGAGCTCGCCTGCGTAGATGCAAATCCACAAAACACACAAATCACAGCAAGTTAAGTCAATCTTCCATCAGGCAGCTGTAGCTTTAGGGTGTTACCATGGTGACAGGCAGGGGTACTGTGACAGGAGAGATTGATGCATGTTTGTGTGTGTTTCCTCTCTGTGAGCTTAAAGGAGCAGCTGCCAAACGCAGCCTACAGTAGACATGTTTTCTCTCCCCCCCCCCCCCCCCCCCCCCCCCCCCTCCATCCGGTGTCACACCCACACCTCTGACACTTTGGTCTGGTTAGCATCTGAGTATGACATTTTACACTCGGGGAACATGAGTCTGGTTTTTTTTTATATCCTTAAAAACTCATGCTGGCATGTCTAAGTGAATAATTATTTTAAAGATGAAGCAATTAAAACTCTAATAAAATATTATTAGAGCACCACATTCTGAAAAAAAACACATTATATTAGAGATAGGAATGAACAGATAAAGAAGAACATTTGAAGTGCAAACTGTATTGCTCTCCAGACAGTGTGACTCAGGGTGAATGGTTGTCATTGGAGTATGTAATTTCGTTCTATCGCCATTCCCTCTTGAAAATATATTTACTCAGAATAATGGCAGTAGACATCCTCTATCATTTACTGACTATTGTCTGTGCAGTTCATTGTACAGTGTTGTGCAGGAAAAACAAAATGAGCTTTGACTTCAGCATGTGTGAAATGTGTCCTCAGAAAATGAAATGAAGAAATTAGTTCTTAATATTATTTCATATATTACCTAATATAATTTTTTTGTTTGTTTTGGGGTCTCAAGCTGATGTCTCATAGAACTTTCTCTCCATTTCTTTCTCTTTTACCAGAGGCAAAATCTTATTTAATTGTTAGTGTCTTAAGTGATAGGGTATGTCGGGACAAGTTTTCCACCATGAATGTCAAGGAAATGCCAGCTCACTGCTTGTTTGACTTAATCAATCATTCAGTCAACACTAATCAATCACTTCTGAAGCCCGAGGATCAGCGGCGTCCTTCTCACTTGATTAACGTCCTCCGCATTTCAAAACAGATTTAGCTGTGTGACAAGAATGTCTGACCACCTGCAGGCCACGTCACGTGTATTATAGCTGCCATAGTGATTCATTAAGAATAAAAGTGCAGCTTCAACAATATTCTTTCTCTCAGAGTTTATCTACAGTGTGTTACTCCCTTGTTCCCACTTTCTCCCTGGCTCTCTCTCTCTAACTCTGACTCATATAATTGCACCAGCTAGTGTAATTCCTCCCATTTTCTCTGTCACACATCCACACAAAGAAACCATTGATTTCATTTCTTGTGCAGTTTTTAAACAGCCCAGGACTCTGCTGTATGTACTACTATGCTGGTGGAGGAAACAATGGCATCAGAAAAGCTGTATATTTAGAGGGAGTCAATCACTGCACATATCCAGAGATGAACAGGCATGTGCAGCAAGTGTGTAAGGATCAGCTCAGTGGTGGAAATGAGAAGAAAAAATGTTTTTCCCATCTAAATAAACCCAGTTCCTCACCTTCCCCATTTGAGAACTCCCTTTCAGTCTTTCTTTGTCTTATGTCACCGTGGATACCAGAAACATTCATGGAAAGATTACACTGTGTGTATGTGTGTGGCAGTGTGGGTGGATGTTCGGGGGGTTAGCAATGTGTTAGAGGACTTTCAGCAATGATCCAAGAGATGTATAATTCAGCTGTCTCAGACCGGCTAATGAAGTTATTCTAGGTCAAGAGGTCGTAAAGCTAGAAGAAAGAGACAGGAAATAAAGGCTCCAACGAGGAAATTAGATGCATTAGGTTGTCATTTTCTTTCTTTCCTTTCCTTTTCTTTTCTTTTTTTTACAAACACAAACGTAATTCTGAGACTACTTTGGCACATTAGTTACAGATGTATTAGATGATGCATTCTCAATTAAAGTCCAGCAAGTGGCCGGCTCTAATAATTAAATGAGCGTGTATGGCACTGGAAGGAGGAAATAAATCATCTAATCATCAGTTAATGATTAAGGGTTTATCTTGTGAGTCAGCCTCATCCACTTGATTTGCTCATTGCTGTGTGTTTGCATGACACAAATATTTCAGAGGTCAACGTGTTGTTATCCATCCACAAAGACCAATTTCAGTTCTTATGACAGAATAAAAACTGTGAGGAGATCTGTTGGAAGATCAGTGCTATTAGTAAACATGTCTCCTACTGAACTCAGATGTGGTATTCAAGCATTAGTGGTTGAAATTTCATTAGAAGAGTATATATTTTGTGTAGATATGTATTTTACAAAGGTTGAAAAATTGTTTGATGTTTCTGTCAATAAAAGACATCCTATTCATTCCTTTTATTATAAAGGGTAATTGTGGTTTAGAGGTCACAGATATTTCACAATCTCCATTTCTGTGTAAAGGAAAAAAAATGCACATGTTTATGCAACACTTGGCTGCAGGTCTAGGAGAATATTGTCTGTTGTCTGTGATGCTTATATGTCTTGGCATTGTCTGCACCACCAAAGGAAAAAAAAAACCTTGGATTCTCCGTTTTTCAGTCTGAGATGCTGTAATGACTCAGAATATAAATTCCAGCAGAGCCTCAAAACTGGACGGTTCTTTTCATATATGTCAGGCTGGCAGATTATTAGAAGAGAAAAACATTATGCAATAATGTCCTTTTTGGCTATCAGAGTTAAAAAAGGTTTCATCAGAAATCTTCTTAGCCCTGAATCCAAATATTATAGCAGATGATTTTCCACAAGGCTTTGAGCTATGAATAGACCATGTGTTTGTCATGACAACCAATTACCCATTACAAATACAGCAAGGATAAGTAAGGCAATTAAGGGCTGAAACAGTATTGTGTGTTGCTTTGTGTCTCTGCTCGGGCAAATGGATGTCTGAAGGCGGCAAAAGGTTCCAGAGTAGAGTTATAGGACATGTGCTGCATTGTCTCACCTGGTGCTTCATCTTATAGGCAATCTTTGTATTTCATAATGGATTCTAATGCATTCCTGTAGTAGATTTTAATTTAATTATTAAACAATATTCTGCAGGGGAGTGGGAGCTTAAAGGTAGGGTAGGAGATTTCATTCTGATGCACTTTTTGTTAAATTAGTGTAACTTCTCTTTACAATCCAATAGCAACCAATTAGTTCGGCAGTTTCGCTTTAAAATGAAGAATATTAATCATCTGTGGAAGCTATAAAACGCTAAAAACAGCCAATCCTGCGAGGCACCCCCGCGCATATAGTTGGCTGGTTGTCACTCTCTTCCTGCTCTGCGCGCATCAGAGAGGTACGTGCATGATGGCCGAAGTCCTAAACTGGTTGGGAGGCGTGGCTTCGGGGTGAGCTCCGAGAGAAAGGGGCGTGTGTGTACTTTCAAAATCTGGCTGACTCTCACTGAGTTTTCAAAATCTCCTACTCTACCTTTAAGCTGTTTTTGTTGAATGCAGTCACAGTGAAGTTGACCTTTGACCCTATTGATATAAAATGGCATTACGCACTATAATTAGGCTTATAATTAAATCCCTTGAGTAGCAGTTTTTTATGCAGTTATTGATATTGAATACAAAGCCCTCACTAATGTAAGCTTTTAAACCTTGTGACCACCACATTCTAAGCAGTTTATCATTGTGTTCATTTGAAAAATTACATTACAAAATTTGAAGAAACTTCCTCAAGTTATTTGGAGCCTGAGCCTTTGATCACCAAGTCCAAGGCAATCCAAGTTAACCTATGCACCAATTTTAAAGCCATGTCCAAATTTGTATTGTACATGACTTACATACAATAAAGTGATAAACAACTCAAATGAATTATGCTGACATGTTTACATGCAGTAACAGTAACTGCAATTATCTATTTATTTCTCTATGCACCTTAATATCCAATCCAATAACTGCACATGCACAATTGTTTACCTCTTGACAGTTTTTGCACTATAATTCATTCTCTGCTCAATTTGCACAACAGCTGATGTAGCACACATGCACATTTATGCACATTTATATGTATATATAGCTTAATTTACTTCCATAGTTTATATTTTGTGTACTTATTTGTTTTTTTAATTTATTTTTTATTTTAGATACTGTATTAATCCCAGAGGGAAATTCTTTATGGCATTCAGTGTGAGCAGCAAAGTAAGAATTTCATTGTACAGGGAAACCAGTTTCCTTACTGTGCATATGACAATAAACACTTTGAATCTTAAACAGATGTGAGTGATGTACCTTTGTGGCAGTTAGGAGCAGTGACTGCAGCTCATGTTGAACGTTGAATCTTGATGTACTGTGTCAATACTCTGTGCTGCAGCGGTTCATCTATTAGGTTTTATTCTGTTTCTTTCAAGTTTCCTATCTCAGCCTTGCAGCCACCTAAAGGTTGTTGCCAGAGAGTGACATGACAGACAGTGATGAGAGAAAAACCCTTGCTGTAATAGAACTTCTCATTATGGGGGGAAAAACACAGCCATGTTTCATTTGCTAAATGTCAAATCATAGCAAGCAGTATGGCACAAACTGAGCAGTCACATACATTAGTAGAGGGATTATCTGCGTCACCACACATGTGATATGTGAAATGTTCTTGGTATTAAGTGACAAGTAAAAATAAAACAGCATCCTGCTTTGTATAAACCACCTGCCTCATAGGCCTTTACAGGTAGCCAGGCTGTCCTGGAGAGCAGTTTATAGATAAACCAGGTTTGTTAAGTCTAATGGTCCTTGTATTGATTGACTATCCTCGCAAATCCCAGGGGACTGAACAATGAGATTCTTATTGAGGATCTCTAAATGCATTTCAGCTCGTAGTTTTATTGACCTCCTTGAAGCGGCCTTTGCAGGCTTTATTTACACACTTTCCCCACAGACTGTTTTTATGATCACATCCTGACATGATGGCTCCACGAAGAAGGTGTCGAAGGAAGCAATTCACATTATCCACGGAACAGTTGACTGGTTATAACGAGATGAGCGACTTCTAAAAATAAGACACACGGGCTATGGTTTGTAGAGTTGTGGACTGAAAACAATTAAACAACGTTCAAATGGATTTACTTGAATAAACAAACAAGGCTACACTGAACAAATTAATCAGCAGGAGAGAACTACAAATTAGCTGTGCTGACTTCACAGTCAGTAGACAGAATGGTGGGCTTATCGCTTGGCTGCTGTCAACTCGGTGCAGTCCCTGAGCTACAAAGAGACTGTAGCCACCACTAATCCCAGGATGGATCAAACGATTTGGGATCTCACATCTGTGCTAAGACTCTGGTGAACGGTGTCAAACTCATGTTTCCATGAGAGTCACGACTCCAGCTTACGTGGAGGTTGCGCGCCCGCAAAGAACACAGAACACAGCTCAGCGACATGGAAAAAGATATCCACACACATAGTGTTCATGCAAATAATAGATTTCTCTGCATCCAAGGTAACCCTTGCTTCCAGTATCTGATGATTAAGAGTGCTCTTGTCAATGACTTTATGTCTCTATATCTGGAAATGTTTACTTCTTATCACCCTGTTACTCAGAAAATATGATTTAAGCATTTCTTTTTAGCTTTTTCTTTGTGTCAATAAAGGTTAATGTTCTTCGAGCACTGTGAAAGTGCAAAAGCACATGATATGTCGCTAATTGCTTGCGGCATAGTTATGTTTACCCTATGCCCCGTGTAGCCTATTGAAACATATCCTCTGTTTGCTGTCTTAATGGACTATGCTCTTTGGCTGCAAGTGTATAGGACAGTACTGGAAAGAGGCATGGAAACCTCTGAGATACCATTACCATTAGCCCTAATGTCCTTTTAAAATGGAAAGAGCATCAGAGCCCACACACAGAGACTGCTGTGGCTGCTGTTTGCGTGATACAACCTTTTCGTCATCATATCCTGCCAAGGTCACTTGCCCTGTCCCCTTCCTGTAGTAACAGACACATTACAAATTAGCCTCCTAGAAAGCCAAAGGGCCGATTATGAACATTTCTTGTGTTTGTTTGTATGTATTTTAGCTGTAAACGTGATAAAATCTTAGCCTTTTTTTAGGAAGCAGATGTGATTCAGGCTTTCCTGCACATGTGCTCAGCCAGAGGACATGGAGCTTAATAGAGTTTAGGTTGTTTTAGCTGAGTGTGATTGTTTCCTGTAGTGCCTCAAAGGTCACAGTGTTTCATCATGAGACTGTCTAAACAGGCATACAGTGTTAAACACTGCATTGTCAAACATCGCAGCCTGACTGAAGCTGATAATTGCCCACACATCAGATTGGAGGTGGCTGACTTCACTGACGAATTAATGAGTTGGTGGTACAATGAATAATTTAGGACTAGGTCCAGCTCTTTGGGGTAATATTTTCCACAGTCTAATCAAAACCCTTAGCAACAAACGTGTAGAGGTGTTTAATTCTGGCATGTTGGGGACACTCAGCATGATATCCAAATAACGGCAATTAAACCAGCGCAGTCATGAGATCAACATGTTTCTGAACACATGGTGAATTGCTCAGTCACAAACTTAATGTAAACTCTAAAGCACCCACTGATGTCATTTAGCTGATTACTGTTGTGCTTTTGACAAATCATCCAATTATATGAAACAGAACAGTACTGCTGCTGGAAAATGGTTTCACTAAAATACAGTCACAGTGTTGTATGCTTTTACACCGAGTTCAAGGTCAAAACACATTTTACAGACTGCCAACATTGAAAATGCAGTAGCAACACTCAAGCGATTGCAGCTTGTGCTATAGCACTGACATGTTTTAAAGGTGGCAAGACAGAGTGATTCCTTTGCTTCCTGCATAATATATAGGAGCGTGTGACAATAGGTCTTATGTTCCTAGAGACGCCTATATCCTTGTTACATGCACAGCACTGTGAAAGCAACCAGAAGTTTGGATTAAGAGGAGTTATTTGTTTCAGAAAACCTCAGATTATCTTTAGAAATCAGATAAAATGATTAGGTTTGTTCTCAGAGATAATAAAATCCATAACATATTTAAACTTAAGATGGGTCAAACATGACCTGAACACATCTGGAGATGTGTGTAGCTGTACCAGGACCTTGAAAATGTTACAATAGGAAAATATCTCTTGGCCACATATTAAAGAGGTGACACAGGAACCACAAGTGATCAGATGTCAAATTAGTTGGTGTGTCACAGATTTATCGAAAACATATACCAACAAAAAATAATAAGAAAACACAGCTATCTTAAAATGCATTAGACTTCTGGATATATTCCAGCAAACTGTGAAAGATTTTATTCCCCTTAAAGTCAAAGTGAGTTTGTTAATTAATCAAATCAGACTGAATGTTTTTTCTTCCTTTCTCTCTCACACATGATTCATCTCTAGCACTAATTTGCATTTCTTTTTATTCCCTCCTAGGTAGTGCATTTATTAGGAAGCACAGACTACTCACCTCAAAATAAGTAATACACAGAGGGAAATAATTATTGTGATTATGCATAATCTTTGCTCGCACAGTTGTTTTTCTTTTCCAATTAAGCTACATTTATATACAGAATATGCTGTGAATATCAATGCAGGTGCTACATTTGTAAGGAAAGTATATTGCATGCAATGCTACAGGTTGCAACAGTTTTGTCTGTGGGAGAAAACAATACACCACCCAAATCAGGACATTTTCACCCTCACAGATGCTTAGCTCTGGCAAAAGTCTAAATGTTTCTGCAGAAAGAGTCAGAATATGTTAGGGAACAGATTGTGTTCAGACACACGCTCAGATAAAAATATGTACGTATTGTGTTCTACATTTTTTTTAATAGAAAAAAAGGGTCATGGGGGTTATTATCCTGACACCTTTAATGTCATTTGACCGAATATCAAAGAGGAGCAAAATAAGACTCGCTCACAAAATAAAGAAAAGAACAAGAAAAAAGGACTGACATAAAAATCAGTGCTTCATGGTTTGTATTTGCTCAAGGCTAAAGCAGAAACACAGGCATGAATATCAACAGGTCCGTATTAGCTAGAACCCCACTGAGAGGAAAATCAAAACATCACAGCAGTGTGGTACTGGACCTACACAAATGAAAGTAGTGGGTTAACTTGAATTACCTGTTTCCCACAGGACCGAACAGTCTTTCCTCAGACTCTCCCACACCCACAGGGGGGATGTAAACAACACTTACATGGCAACATGACAATTTTAGGAGCGAAATTGTTAAATGATATACTGCTTTGCAGGAGGAAGACTGAGATAAAGGAAAGGGGGGTGGTGGTGATATAAAAGATGAGTGAGGAAGAAGGAGAGTCATGAGTTCAATTTAATCTCCCGTGTGGAGTTGTGTGTGTGTGTGTGTGTGGTCCATGACAAATCAAACTGGTGTTGCCACCTGAGCTAGCCTTGCTCCCTGCCATGCCTCACAGCACATTAAGCCCAACATAACCCCATATTGTCTCTTTGCTTTCTGCTCCTCTGGCTGCCCTGATGGAAGTAATAGATCTGCACAACTCGGTGTTACAGTCGAGTCCGGTGTAGACCAGCTGCAATTAAACTCATATTTCCACTGTAAATTACCGTGAACATCAGAGCAGGGGACTTATGACTGCTTAAAGCTTGATAATATGTGCCATTTCATTCCTAGTTTACATCTCATTATGACTCAACCAAGAAGTAAACTGACTGCTCTCCAAAAACACCACAACTGAAGGCAAACTGGGTGATCTCAAACAGGAGACACTGAGGTAATGACATGTCATCACTTGGGACTTCTTTTTGGTTGTTGGGAGCTGTCTCCCTGTGAAGGCCTGTGTCTTATCTCACAGGACCAGAGGCAGCAGCTGCCTTTGTTATAGGCAGAGACAGAATGAAAGAAACCATCAAGATGAGAAGCTTCTGACACTATCCGCACTGCAATCAATGCGGATATAGGAACCACAATCCTCCACTCACTCAGAGACATCCCGTCCCATAACACGGGCCTGGCACTGACGGAGAAGTGGAAAACTGCCTCTGAAATGACAGCTCAGCCACGGTGAGGGATAAGAAAGGCCTTTGACTTCTTTTCTTTAACTCATTTTTTTTATCTGTGCCTCTCTATGTGTGGCTCAAGATTTCTGTGACAGTAATAGAGCAGAAAACTGTAAAATGTTAATGCCTCCTTGGAAGGTTTACCCAAGGTTTGTCAAGTTTAAAGGCTTGCTCTCTGTCTTTGATGTCCACCATATAACCAGGTTAGAGAAGAAGGCTGCAATACACTAATCAGGTCCAGCTAACAAGCACACTAACTACAGCTTCATTTGCACACCATGGTTAGATCTGCAGAATGATGGAGATGGAAGCAGAGGTAATGCCCTCTTGTACTGCTGATCTGCATTTATTGTAGTACTGGTATCTTTGTGTCGGTATTCATTAACATCACATATCATAAATACTGGTCTGCTGTTTTTTTTGTATTTGATCTTTGAAACACACAGCAGGTGAAAGATCAGCTCTCCTTTCTCTTGGTTGAAAGGTTGGTGGCAAAGGCTGCAAAAGGCTATGTCATGGTTTGTCGGTGTGTTTTGGTGTGTGTGTGTGTATGCTTGATTATCTGCTGCTGGTCTAATCTCTGTGGCTCTGGCCAAAACTCTGACAAGCAGTCTGCATCCCTCTCAGCCTCGGGCAAATATGAAAAATTAAAGATCCGTGTTTCTCAGCTCCTCCTCCAACACTGCCACAGATACACATCTACGAGTCCAAACATCTCCCTTATGTTATGTCATCTCTGCACAGCCAGGCTTTAATAGAGTATCACAAAGCCAACGGAGCTTGAAATAAATAATTAACCCAATATTTTACAGTTATTTGATCTCATAACAAAACAGGACCATATGCATTAGGTGCTGTAGCATCTTCAGCGTGCAATAAGGTTTTTTTTTAAGATAAAAGCGCAAAAAAGATGAGCAAAGGTGAAACTTTTCAACTCATTGTCTCGAACTCTATGATATTATCTTCAAATTAATTTGAAAATAATCATTTCACAATCTATTTAATTTATGAAGCAGTCTAAAAAACCAGTTCAATCAGAGCAATGTTTTGGTAAGACCGAGTGATATTTTATATTTCAATAACAATGAATGGATAAAAAGATTCAGCTTCATAAAAAGCAAGTAAAAAAAGTAAAGTAGTAAAAAAAAGCGAGCAAAAAAAACTGTTTCTATGATTTCAAAGGATATTTTGTACTTCTAATGCAACCACCCACACGCTGAGAATATATAGAAAGAACTGTTCATAATGAACAGCCATATATTTAATCAAGTCATGTATTACATCTCTATTCAAAAACTTTATATAAGTCTGTTGCGTCCTTAGAATATGTTTGTAGTTTTAAAATGATTTTGATTCCTGTTTCAAATGTGTTGTTTGGCTATATATAGTTCCTATAATACTGATACCACACATACATCCACAGCCATGGGGCTTACCCTCTTAATATTGTGGCATTACCACAACACTCAGTGTAAACATGCAGTGTGTCTATTAGATTAAATCATTTGTTACCTCCATGCTTTTATTTATGTGCACTTCCTGATTCCTGTCACATGGGCCTCATTCCAACAAGGAAGGGGCGTGGTTTAGTTTTCAAGAGGGTGAGCAATGAAATGTTTGGTAGGGGAA
This sequence comes from Parambassis ranga, assembly GCF_900634625.1. Lineage (NCBI taxonomy): Eukaryota > Metazoa > Chordata > Actinopteri > Ambassidae > Parambassis > Parambassis ranga. The sequence continues at coordinate 7,251,439 of NC_041035.1, forward strand.
GAGTTAGTGCGCAAGTAGATTATGTGATCTAACAGGACCTGCAAGATTTGATCATGTTTTCTTCATATGCTGTTAATGTCAGTCATTTTGTCCATTTTTCTTGTTGGACTATTAGCCAAGCCTTTATGAGGAGAAGACCAAAGACCAGAGATCTAGTTAAGGTCTGGCTTTAATGTATCCCTCCATGTCCCAGGCCAGGAGCCTCCACCACATGGTGAGTTGGTAACCTTTTTTTAGGGCCCGAGCACCGAATGGTGCAAGAGCCCTATTGAAACCCTTATTTTTGGATGATTTTTAAAATGGATGTTTCCTGCAATGCAATGCAATTTTGTACTCTCTGCATCTTCAGCGTGTTGTATGTGTTTTTTATTTATCAATGTTTTCAGCAATTTGTGTATGCTGATAAGGGTTCGCTGTCATCAAAAACAGCTGTATAGTTATGTTGGCCTTCACCCTCAGTCTGTAATCTAATGTATGGTTACACATTTTATACCTGAAAATGTGATCGGTCTCCCCTCTAGTAAAAACAATAGACAGACTAATATTTACATAGTAACTATAATCTGAGTGTAACATTATGATGTCATAAGGGGCAGCACCCCTGTTTTGATCAACTGAGAAACAAATGACTCAAAGGATGACCTTTTCCACACACACCCAGGATGTGTAATTATGTTCTAAAACAATGGATTCTAACTTTGCTTGTATTTGTTTGATCACTTCTAATTGTGTTGTATTCTTGTTGGAGCCTGTTGGAACCAGCTTTGCCAGCATGTCTAATCTGTTACTTTCAGTGCAAACTACAGACACCGGTGTTACATCTTCGTGGGGGGAGTTTTCAGTTCCTTACTGATTATTAAGACATGATGAAGAGGGTTTCTCCTTTACATGCATTTCTGCAGTCAAAACAGGTATATGAATCAGTCCAGCTGGTGACCAGGACTGGGGGACTGACAGAAAGGAGGAGGATTCTGACTATGCTCACCCAAGCTAAATGAATAATCTTTTGGCTGCAGAATGGTAGGAGTGTGGGAGGAGGTCTGCTGGGAGCATGGAAACAGCGATTAGTAAAGCGGATCCACTTATAGAAAATCCACCCTCATTATTTTTCCAGACTTCTGTGATCCACTTGCTATTGTTCTGCCTGGTGTCCGCACCTTTCAGATACTGTTATGTGATAGTTAATGTTAAACACGATGGCGTTGGACTCCTTATACTTACAGAGTAAATGTCAGTAAACCCCTTGTTTTTCAAAATGGGTGTTTGTGTCTTTGTCTTACTAACAGGATAAATAACAACAAATGATTGTTCAGAGTCAGAGAAACAAAACACCACTTGTGTAAGATTGCCTGACAGTTCCTGTAATTGGAGAGCTTGCTGATTTTTAAATGAGCCTCTAAATAAAGGGGACTCATGGGGTAAATTTATTCAAGCCCAAGCACAGGTGACCACTGTCAGGTCCTCGTGGCTGGACTGAAATACCAGCTGCACAGCAGTGAGCGCTAAGCTGTGGTCCTTGAGTCTTGTATGAGGAAATTAGTCACGTCATTTCTACCTTTTGCTCTCTAATGCACGTCACTGTTATATCACTCCTACAGCAGCACTCTTATCACATTCTCCTTCTTGTATAACAGCAGGGAATCAGGAGGAGGGCAGGGGAGCTTTAATGAGCAGCTTTTGCAAGAGTGGTTCTGTGTCTGTGTCTCACATCCAAATGACCTGCTGAGACTGTCCTTGCATTCCACTGCACAGGGAAGCTCAGCCTGCCCAGATGCATGTATGACAAGCCAACCTACAGATTTCACAAGGTCACCACATTTGGTGCACTGATGTATCAAGCCACTAATCAATGTATTCCCTATCAGGTCTGAGAATGATGGGGGGGATTCTCCAATGCTCTGTAGTGTCCCTGAGCTCATCCGGGAGAGGAAACAACGGGACACACCCGCCCGAGCCCATTGGTACAACGTCACGCACAGAAACTACCCGAGCGAGGAAGGTAAATGAATTACAGAACAGAGGAGGAGGAGAGATAGATAGCTGAGGATGCAGGTTTGGTCCACAACACACAACCACCCCACTCGAAGCAGACGACCAGGAGCAGCTGCACCTCGGCGAAACATTCAACTTTAAGTGGTCTCATCAGCTGACAGCGACGAGATGCGCCCGCAAAAGCTTTGATTCGAGCCCCCTTTTTACATCCTTCTCCTCCTCCTCTTCCTCCTCCTCCCATCTCTAACGAGGAGCATCCCGCACACTGATCTCAGTTCGACGGGCAGGCAGGCAGGCAGGCAGGCAAGCAGACAGGCGGGCTGACACAACCCAGACACGATGCGTGGATCTCCCCGACATGGGACAGCCGTGGGATTTATTGTGCTGTTGAACCCGCTGCTGCTGCTTGCGACGCAGGCTGCAGAAGGAGTCTTAACGGACCATCTTCTGGTTCAGTTGCACGAGGACGCACAGGATGAGGCGCACCAACTTGCAACACAACATGGGTTCCAGAGTGCCCGAAAGGTAGGCATGCTCTGATTTAAAATCCTCACCAGTGTAAGCTTTTATTTCACCTCTTGAGTACACCAATCATACATAAAGAATGTATCAGTGCAAGTAAAGATGTTTACAGCACATATTGATGCGCCTTTGGCGACGTTTCAATCGTCTTTCCCAGAATTGTGCCAAATAACACTTACTGTAATGACAGTAGCTGTATTAGCTTCTTGAGATTTTCTTTTGATATTACTTCATTTTACTTTATTTTTTCCTCTTAATTTGATGACGTCATTCCAACACAGGCCCTGGTTACGAGGTTGACCACATGCCAAATTAAATTAGGCCTATATTGTTAAAGGCATCCTATTTCAGTGTTCTATGCTGGAGCCATGAGGATGTGCTCTTTAAAATTAAACAGCAGTGTCTTCTCCTGTGAAGCAAGATCTTTGTGAATTCCATTAAATAATAATTTGGAAGGAGTATTTTGGTTAAAAGACCTGTTTTGTTTTCTTTTGTTTTGTAGAGCAACACACTCACAGGTTACACATTGTATACACATTGTATACACATCCACACAGAGCTGACATTAACCCACCTGAGAACATACATCTTATTAACTAGCTTGACAAATGCAAGATGCCTCACAACATGCCAAAAAGTGATAACAAGCCATTCATGGAAGACCAATGGAAATCATTCCCTGACAGCATGTGTTCCTTGTCACATGTCAAAATAAATGTGTGGGTGAAATTGGCTGGAGCCTTAGTCAGTGAGGCGTAGCACTGAACACAGGACTGCCTGAGCTGCTCTGAATGAGGATTTTCTCAGTTTTGCTTCAGTCCACCCTAATGTGATATCCGTGTGGTGATTAGTTGTGCAGCATCACCATTCTGTGATTGCCTGTTCACTTTCTTGGAGGCACTATAGTTCATCTCCATCATCTATAGCCTATACTGCCTACCAGGTTATATAATCTGCAGCTATATTTGTCTTAATGGGATATGCGCCATTAATTGGTGTCTGCCTTGTTTGAATTCTTATTATTTTTTTGCTTAATAAACTAGACTGGGGCACAGAAGTGGGACATGAGATGAGATATGTATCCAAAGAGAGAGAGAAAAATGACACTGTTATGAAATGCTTAATGACAGCATTCAGTGGAAGCCCAGCTTTTTTGTTATTTGCATCACAAACGTTTGTTTATTTCTGGCTGAAAGAATAATAATCATTCTTCCAAAAGAATTGCATTTTCACATTAGATGTGACAGGCACATCTGAAAGTATTTATTTTGAGGATTGACCTGCACCCTGGCTGTTACTAAAGCATAAGGGGGTCTTTAATCTGCGCACAGTGCTGTAGGGAAAGCTCCGGATGATGCATCTTGTTTCCCTGCCCTTGTGATTTATTATGGTTGATTCCAGTACTGTTCTCCAGTGCCTTAAAATAGACCCTGTGTGAAAGCCAGGGAATCAATGTCCTTGTTCCCATCTGGAACATGACCTGCTGTCCCTTTTCCTCATTTATGATGTATTGTTTTTTGATTTACCATTCACACATGCTGATTGCTGCCACTGTATTTAGTGTTTCTTCTCATGTCTTCTGGTTCTTTTCCCCCCTCCAGCTTTCCATCGGGGAAGGGCTTTTTCACTTCTATCCTCAGGACACATCAAAGAGGAGGAGCAAACGCAGCGCTCGCAGCAGACAGCGGCTCCAAAAAGACAGAAGGGTAAGTGTGCATGCAGAGATGCAAAAGGAAAACACAACGTGTGATCCCTGTGCACAGGTCCCTACTGTAGCATGGCTGTATGGCAGTTTGTTTGACATTAGTCGTTAGTAGAATTCTGTTCTTTCACTATGGGGCAGCTAAGAGAATTATTAAAGCACAGATGGCAAACTTTGACTGTGGCACTGTCAGAGGCCACTTGTGTCTCGGACAAAAAAATTAACACTCTGCACTGTACAATATTCTGCTTCTAGTGGGTAGTACTATGGCTGGTCTGATTGATTGGTCTCCATTTTCTATATTGTGGTCACATTTTGCCTATATAAGACAGATACATTTTGTTTTTATCCTTGTGATTTCACTTCTCCTGCTCTATAACCAGCCAGTTCAAAACATGCTTAATCAGCAAGCCTCTAACGATCAGCCCAGCCGCTGGCTTTGTGTGTCGGGATCCTTATGGGATGTGCAGAAAACACCAAAGGTACACAATGTTCTCATGGGGCAGACCACATCAAAAGCCACTTGATAACCACAAGAACCCGACGAATCCTCACATGATAAATTATACTAATTTAATCAAACTGATTGGTGTCCTCAACCAGTGTGGTGTTTTAGAGTTGCAGCAGTTGATAACAAAGCTGCAGATCTACAATAATCTGTGGTTCTTTATGAGTCTTTTCAGAGAATAAAAAAGGTGATTCTGTGTTTGCCATCAGGACATCTCAAATACTTGTGGGATGTCAATAATCTGACATGCAACTCAAGTTTATCAATTATTAAAACCCTCCCTACTTTTAGTCAGTGTTGCTTTAAATGTGTTTTTTTTGGTCACATTTTTCTATTGTCTCTGTGCCGAGACACACAATCCAATTTCTTTTTTTATTGTAGTGACAAATGGTTTCTTCATACGTTTTGTTGCTTTATAATAATGATACGATGGATTATTTAGCAGGTGTTACAATTGTAAATAATTTAGATTTAAGAAGGTCACAAACTTCTACAATACAAAAAGTATTCAGATTTCATCGGTTTTTATTCAAATCTGAATCCGAACTAGATCTGCTGTATCTTCAAGCTCACATCTAAATCCACCGGTTTAACTTTGTGTGCTGCTCTGTTGTGTTTTGCTTTGTCCACCGTTGGAAGCGGTGAAAGTGTAGGTCCTGCTGCAGACAATCAACTAACCTCTCTAATTGCAGTTGTGAGAGGTGCTAATGAAAATAAATGCAAGCCACTCCACCGAGCTAATTCAGCTAATGGAAGTGAGACAGCGTGGACATGTGCAGGTCCACATTCCAGATGCTGCAGGGTTTTAATCAGACGTTTGACATGCTCATGCGTGACACTGCAGTTTATCGATTTTTGTGCATCTCTGGAATGCACGCGGTGAACTGTAGTCTGATTTAATGCTGCCTGTTTATCAATATGAAGTGTCTTTCTGTCATTTTTCAAGGTAGTGCAATGAACCGTTATTCTGAAGGGGGCCAGAAAGGAAATAATTTGATGCATTTGCACATTTTTGCTACAAAAAAAAAAAGGAGTGGCACATTTGGCAGTAATCTGTTAAATTTAAAGGAGGCATTATACACTCGCCTAACATAATGGAGTAGCATCAATGAGAGAACTGCATGGTATCCCAGGAGCCCTTTTCTTTCTTGTGCTCAATTATCGGAGCATGTTGACCCATTTCTGACTCTTCCAGTCATCTTTCAGTCCTCCATCCAGTCCTCTGTTTGCTTACGTGCTCATGTCCTGTCTTGTCCTATTAAATCTCAAGTCCCTCTAAGATGTGTTCATTTACACATCCATGCATTCACACTCCCATTGATGCACCCACCCATGGTTCCTTCTCGTGTTTTTATAACTGAAACAGATAAATGCTACAGTAAGAAGAGCAAGCAAAGTATAAAATTATGAAGCTGTGAAAGGACGGTGTCCCCCGACCCTAAAGGACATGAGCACGAAGGGAAATGAGGACAAGGAGAAAGCTGCAGCACAGCTCTTTGATTTTGAAGTGAACCGAAGCGTTACAAGCAGGCAGTGGGCAAGTGAAGACAGTGATGGCGGTGCATGGGCACTGTTTGATGTTGTGAGTGGGCAGTATGACACGCTGTCTCAGGGGAAATACCAGCTCTCCTGCCAAGTGATGGAATAAATTGATGATGGATGGAGACGCTAGGAGGGGGAACTGTAGGGATAATGTACAAAGTGCTTCTGAATGGGAATGAAATGACATAATGACAAATGGCCAACACTCCAAATTATTTTCACTATTACAAAATCACACAAGAAGGAAAATGTACATGCAAATGTAGTTTCAATTTTGTCGTCTAAAGGAGTCACTGATTTATGGTGTGTGAGCCTCCAATTGCTTAAAGTATACCATAAAAGAGAGATCTGGATGAATAGGCTTTGGCCATTTTAGAAGGACATCTTAAGTGCTGCTCGCCTCTCTTATCTGTGGTGGTAAACACACTAGACAATGCCTGTTTCTCTGAGTCACACTGGAGGGAATTTACTAAGGGTAGAAGGAACATTTTAGCCAGGGACCCATTTTCAAAAATGTAGCTGTGAAGCCCTGAACATATTTTTATATCAGTAGAATCAAATAATCGCTTAAATTAGGAGGCATTTAGGGTATAGATTATTTATAGTGTTGACAATTTTATGGATGCCCGTACAATCACCCACAGAGAGAGGGGAAAAAAAGGATCTAAACCTATTAATGAAATGATTTTCCTGGAGGCCTTGGTGACAGGCAGAATACATTTCAAAATGAGAGCTTCACAGTACACTTGGTTTAGCTGTTGCCAGACATTAAGTGACGTGTCCCTACTTTACCTCTCCTTAACCTCCACGGTTTTTCTAAATGTGCAGTGGCAGATCCACAAGGGCAAAGAAAGGAAGTGTGTTCTTTTACATAAGCTGTTCAAATCAGCCAAAGAAAACAGAAAGGGGAGAAAAAATGCAAATCACCAACATTTATTCTGTTAAAGTCATGATGGCTGAATAGCTGGCTATCTTTTGCTGCTAATCAGCTATTTTGCTATCTGCTATGAAGACCAAATCTGGGCTTCTCCTGAGCAGGACCTCTCAAACCTCTAAAACCCATCTGCAGCAAGCTTCTCTGCCATTTTCTTGGGTGCCATGGTGATGAGTCCCTTTCCTCCACATGTTAGATATGAAATATAGTCACCCAGCCACAGAACAGCACTAGTTATAGAAATGCTGAAATGCTTTAATAACCAACCACTATTTCATATTTCTGATGTTGATACTATTTTACCCCTCTTCTTAACCAATTTACATTTTTTCAATTAGCATGGCTGAACTGATAGACTGCTACTACTACTAACTACTGTACTGACATGAATGAGATGAAGGCAGTGAGAAGCTGTTTGCTGTGTGATTTCTAAACATAGCAGACATTAACATCACTGTCAAAGGCACCCAATCATTGTGATGCTATTGGCTAAACAAGCTCCTAAATTCCATCTAAAAGTCATTTATCCCCATCATCTATTTGCTCTGTCCCACATTATCTTCTGCTGCTCGATAATGGTGACGTGGCAGCCTTTACTATTTGTAGTCCCAAACACAGCTGTTAACATGGTTTCTTTGATGATTCAGAGAAACGCAGATGTGAGTGTAATTGTTGTGTGTGCATACTGGGAAGAAGGAATAACAAGCTCCATGTAGGAGGTGAGTTTGGACGCTTTGTCCCAGCTGTAGCAGCTTGTATTGGCTTGCCTTGATTTACAGGATGTTCTACCTTCATGGCACAGATGTGTATGTAGAGCAACACGCCCTTAATGGCCATAAGAAATTCTGCCTTTATTTCCAGCACAGGTCTTTGTATGCTCGGTTTACAAAATGGGATCACGGTTGACTTTAAACTGACATTGACCTTTTCCTTCTTCCACAGGTGAAGAATGTCTTTGAACAAGAGGGTTTTAGCCGTCAGAAGCGGGGCTACAGAAATATCAATGATATTGAAGTCAACATGAGTGACCCTCTATTCACCAAACAGTGGTATCTGGTGAGTAATCAGCTAGCTAGCTGTCTGCACACTGCCTGACCTTTAGCTCCAAACCCCAGTCTTCCACCTTAATTACTGCAGGCATATCCCCCTCTGCTTCTGTATCAGCATTGTTATTCATCTTTAAATTAGCTTGGCCAATACCATGCAATCTCATTTCTGCATTCATACTGCCTAGTTTCCACCCCTCCTGTTTACCCTAACTGGCAAGGGTGACTTTTACGCCACGGCGGGCTTGCCTTCGTTCATCTGACATCTCAGATGAATATTCGTCTTCTACCCCCAATGCGGTCCATATCTGTCCCCCTTCCCGCACACGGAGATATTCTCCATGTTGACTAATTTTCTAATGGTGGCTCACCTGGGTGCTGTGACTCATAGATGTTCTCCATATTGTCTAAATGATTAGATAAACACAGGCCAGGCAGATGGGACCCCTGGGCTAGATCTTAATGTGGCTGAAGCTTGGCAACTGGGCTACACAGGCAAAGGAGTTACCATCGCAATCATGGATGACGGTGAGTATGAAGATCCTGTATGTACCCTTGAGGCCTGTCTGTGGGCATTTAATTATCCTTGTGCATATCCATCACAATAAATAAATGAATTAATTTGTCCATATCAGTTTAATTAGCAAAACAATATATAGTAACAAAACCCCAGCTGCTGACTTTTCATTTTCCAAAACTGTCACTGTAAAAATTCAATAATATTTTATAGTTTAGAGTACAATCAGAGAAATTAAATCTTAGTATTGCTATTTTAAATCTGGTGACTTTGGTGGCTTTCCAGCCTGTGCAATTGTCTTAGCTTTGCTCTGACAATCTCCATTTTCTATGACCCACCAGAGGCGAGTTCCACCAAAATGTGAAACTGCGGTGTAATAGCAGCAGTAAACATTTGAAGAAGTCCTCTTAGTCTCTGTTATGTACTGCCTTTCATGTCTAATTACATCATTGATTAATGTCAAAATCACATTTCAGGTATCGACTATCTGCATCCAGACCTGGCATCGAATTATGTGAGTGTTATTAAGTTTCACATTTTCCTTCATTTCTTTGAAGTGCTGTTAATAAGTGAAGCAGTGGTTCAGGTGGTAGATTTCACGAGCTTCATGTGGCAGTGACAGGTGCTTTCCAAGTTTGCTTTTCCATGGCTGCTGAGTCTCCTTGTATTCCTGGAGGACGCAGAGACAGGCAGACGGCCAGCCAAGCTGTTTAATGTTAATGCACACTGCACTGTGGCAGGCACAATGGCAGGCCGATCTGTCACAAGCAGAGATAATGCCAGCGTAGTTGGCGCTGCATAATGTGATGCTCTATCTCCAGAATACTGATAAAACCTTAAAGGACAAGAAGCATGGCTAAATAGATTGCAAAAGGTTTAGTTTGATTCGATGTAACGTTGGGAGTTTTGTGAGTCACAGTTCCGTCACTGCATGCGTTTAATTCCACTCGTTACATCATGAGATTTAGAGAGGCAAGCATCTGAAAAACAGTTGTCAGTGTTGTTTTGTATGACGTGTCCTATCAAGCAGTGCACCCTGAATTTTATAACAAGTTTTAGAAGAGTTGGCATTATATTTTTTTTCTGTCTCTGTACTCTTCCTGTCCTTGCATGTTCCTTGCCTGTGAACAGAGATGAGCCATGGCCCAAAAATAACACTTAGCCTCAGCTGTGGTGATGCAGGAGCATGCTCCACTGGATTGATAGATCATGCTGTGCGTAGATCTAAAGTGTGTGTGTGTGTGTTAGAGCGTGTGTGTGAGAGATCGACGCTGTGTATGTAATCCTGTTTTGTTACTGTTGTCATGGTGTTTTGCGGACCCACAAAGACCTCCCACTATCAGCTGAATAAAAGAAAAACATTTTTAAAAAATGATTTTTGTTCCATCACATCTTTTGGCTTTTGCTGTGGATCAACCAAACGATTATGTGATAGGATTGTTTTTTTTTTTGTTTTAAGATTTGTCATTCGGTGTCATCATCATGCTGTAACAGCTCATAAGATCCATTTTGATATGGCGAATTAATTGTGAGACAGCGTGTCTCCTGAAATGAGAATTTTCTAATGCAGTAGTTCAATTTCATGGCACATTTATCGGCAGATGGCAACAGTTATAATAAATTTTGCATAAATAAATACATCTCTGAGCATTCTAGAATAAGTGATGTAATATTTCGTGTTGTTCCTTTTCACCTTCATGCCTGCCTGCGCCTGATCAATACTTGTGTTGTTCCTTGCTCTTACAGTATTTAGAGGATTTTTAAGTAATGGCAGCATGGATCAATGGGTGACCTTTTTCAGATACAGTTTTCCTCCAAACAGTGCTATGAAATAACACTTTCTTCAACTTCGTTGTGACTTTGATGCGGTGTCACATTGAGAAATCCTGCATCAGCGCTCCTAGATTATTAGATTACGTTATCAGCACCAAGTCGGCCATGGTAACATGATTAATGGCACTGACTTGGATACATAAGTAGGTTTTGTCCGTGTGCAGTGCTACACATCTGAAACGATAAGAACTATCGTAAGCTTCATACATATGTTGCCATTTTAATGGGTAGAGGTGTTTTATTAAATTATCAAAGTATAAATAAATTAAATGCAAGAAATTTTCTTGTTGCTTTTCACAAACTGTCGGCCACATCAAAGCAGTGACCCATGGTCTGACCGTTACCGTTGAGCACACTGGCCTCACTTGAGCAAGTTTGAGTCATTGCTCTCTTAAGCACTGTTCGCTCTGGGGATGGTGTACAGCCAAGAGGTTGCTGAGGAAAGGTCAGCTGGCTGAAGCTTGGCACAATCCATTATCATGGCCCTGGCTGTTCACAGGATACCGGAGGAAGAGTGGAGTCTGATTGATAGCAGGAGATATGAGTTTGAGAAGCACAGCAAGTGATTCATGGACATGTCTCAATGTTATTTATTATCAGATCTCAGCACTTTTCACTTTATTTAATGAAAAAAAGGGGAAAAAAAAACACACTCCCGCCTCTGACGTTAGCGCAGAAGCCAGTTTGGGAGTGACGTGTTCTTCCTTCACAGATGTTCTGTTCGCAATCAGGTCATCTTAAAGCCAAATTTATAATCTGCCTCGAATTTATGAGCCTTACTGAGAGGGAGGAATAAAGAAGAAAGAAAAAGTTTAGATGGCATTTACCTTTCTGTTTGTCACCCTCTCCATTTAAACACTTACAGAGGTATGAACCTGCCTGCATAGACTCTTCAGCATGCAACCCTAGTCGCTAGGAGCATTTCTAGTTTCCTCCTGTTACCTGCTTCACATCGAGATAATTACAGTGTTTCTCCAGTGGGTCAGGAAGCTTTTGTCATTTGCCTTCTCCCTTTGTTGCTGACTGAGTCATCTCCTTTAAATGCCAGCCAGCAGAGCTGTCAGGAAACAGCCTCCGGGAATGATATGATGTGTTTAGGTCCATGGATAATAAATATGGCTTCTCCGTGCTCATGACCGCACAAAAACACCTCTTACTGGGTACACAGAGCAAAACAGATAGAAGTGACATGAGTGATGAGTAAAGGAGACATTACAGCGGTCTGCAATAGCCTGAATGGGATTTCAGACTGTGTCACAGCAAAAGCAGTAAGAGTGAGACTTTCTCAAAGCATGTCTGCACAATCCTACTGTGTGTTTCTGCATGTGTGTGTATCCTCCAGACATGGCTATCATGATAATTATGTTGACTGTATTATTGTGTTTCTGGCAGATGTGTGTCTCTCGTGTCTTGTTTTCTCCGGCTTTTCCGTTGCTGTTTCTTATCTTATTACTTTTGGCCATGTGGAATTAAATGCTGGCAGTGATTGGGCCATTATTTTCTCAGCTTGAAATCCCCACTGTGACCACACATTATTCCAGTGCTGCAGAGTAAAGATTTGTAGTTAAGTATTGCACGAAGCTGTTCACATAGATGTGTATAGACTGAGCTGCTATTTAAAACCAATGTCCTCCAATTAAATATATATTTCTGACAGCCGTGATTTATTTTGGTCATTTGAGTGTTTGGAGGCAGTAGCTTGTTGTACTGTTGTTTGTTTTCTAAGCATTTGTTCATGCTGTGTTCAAGGATGGAGTACACACACACAAGGAATTAAAAGTAATGCAAATAATCTCACATGTGCTCATGGAGACGTGATCCAATCAAACAGATTTCAGGTTCTTTGTTTTCATTATATTTTTTTAAATCACACTGCATCTATAAAAGTGTGTTTTAAGTTCCTACATTAGAAACATGCTTAAATGAAATGAATACAAATAAAAAAAACACCAATCAACGAGTGATTTAATTTGACTGTTTGATTGTCATGACTTGTCAGCACTCTCATGTAAACGTATAGCCTTTGTGGAAAAATATAAAAACTTTGTCACATACACTTGGTCAAACAGATGCCAAGCTGTGTTACCATTGTTGTCGTTCCTTCTCAGTTAGTCAATCACATCTTCATTGGGGCAGACTTGTTTCTATGGCAACTGTGATGTTTACCCAAACCTGTCCCTGTAGTTTTTGTTCTCAGACCTAACCAAACCGCATTTGAAAGTAATTAACAGCAGCACAGTGCAAAAGTCAAACACTTCCTCTGTAGCTGCTATAGGCTAAAGAACAGAATACACTACAATACAAGTATATCTTAAAGCCTATGTTCAGCTAACACGGCTTTTGTGCATGTTGTTGTGAGATTGGATTCTTTCCCCTGTATCTCATCTTCATGATAATGACTCCTGCTCCCCATCTAACTACTATTTATTACATCAAAAAGTGATCAAGCATATTTTCCACAATACCATTCTATTCATTTGAACAGTGCTTGTGTTCCACTCTAGCGAGCTATGTTTTGGTCGATTTTAAAATCACCCACAGCTGGTACATCCAGATGACAGAACAGACTGTGATAAGGTCAGCACTTCACCATGAAATGCTCCTCTCTGCTTGTTGTTTTTTCTGCCTGGATGTTGTTGTTTTTTTTTGTAAATGCGTCCATTTGGTCCTTTCAGAATGCCGATGCCAGCTATGACTTCAGCAGCAATGACCCGTTCCCATTTCCACGCTACACAGATGACTGGTTCAACAGGTAAAGCTCACCCAGACAACCCCTGTTTATGTATACACATACCCAGCGTGTGTGTGTCTCTGTGTGCACATGTGTCCATGTTTGTGCTTACACTGGAGTCTGGCAGCTCTCCTCTATTGATTTTCTCTCCACATAGTTCCATTAAGACATAATGGTGCAGTATAAACAGAGCTGCTGTCCAACACAAGACAATAGAAGTGGCTATTTTTACCGGCTCGCTCAGAGGAGATAAAGTAGATAAAGGAGGACTGGGACAAGTCTAGTGTCTTCTCATGGAGGAGTGTTCACAGTGGTGACCTTCTGTCCGATAACACCTTATCTGTCTCCCATCTCCCAATCACACTAGGTGATCCACTGCCACTATAACACATGTCGAGCACAGGCACACAGAAACATAGTCTTCCTCCTCCTCCGCTGCGCCTCCATTTGCTGAGACGGTGTCTTATGTGTGAGAAGGGACTATTTGGTGGCAGTTGCTGACTGTCGGGCCAACACGCTGGCTAATCAGCTGGTTGATATAAATAGCTGCCTGTCTGCAGCAAAGCATGCTGGGAAAGAGGGGTTGACTCTGCAGTGTCCCTATGGGGAGTAAAGAGATGGAGAGATGCATCACACAGTGAACACATACTCATATGTGCAAACACACCCACATAAATAATGGAGAAATGGACTGAAAGCAAATGTTTTTCAAATGACAGAATTATAGTGTTTATCTTCATTTTAGATGATTTATGGCTTCAAAACCATGTCCATCCTGTTATCAATGTCCTTGTTCAAGTCGGACACAAAGTCAACACTAGCACTGACATTTGATGTGTGAAATCTTTGCTATGTATGAAAATTCATGCAAATCCTCTTGAATATTGTCTCTGGCTTTCTTGCTGTCATCAGTCACGGCACACGATGTGCCGGAGAGGTTTCTGCAGCAGCCAACAACAACATCTGCGGTGTGGGTGTCGCCTACAACTCCAAGGTGGCAGGTGTGTGTCACACTAAAGCTGCAGTTGGAACGGTGTGAGGAATGACAATAAGAAAATAGCCATGTTAAATAACAGCTCTGATAATGAAAGGATCAGAAGTGCAATGAGGGCGATTCACTCGTGGAAAGATGAAATATGTGAAGAATGAACTGCTGAAGGTTAAATGATCTGAAAATTAACTAAAGAGGTCAGACAGGACAGCACCATTTATACACAGCTGTATGTTTCTGCTTCATATTGATTTTTGATGAAATGTGCTCTATGAGTAACACAGAAGAAATAAGAAAATGAGTATTGACAGTTTGTCTGTTGTGGCTCACCTTAAGGTTTACTATAGACACTTCCATCACCCTTACAGCAGGAGAAAAAACATAAACCAACATGGTTCTTTTGTAGGTATCCGGATGCTCGACCAGCCCTTCATGACTGACATCATTGAGGCATCATCCATCAGCCACATGCCCCAGGTTATTGATATCTATAGCGCCAGCTGGGGGCCGACTGATGATGGCAAGACTGTAGACGGCCCCCGAGAGCTCACCTTGCAGGCTATGGCTGATGGCGTCAACAAGGTAAAGCAGCATCATACCTGCTGTGCTGAGAATTTCACAGTAATTAGGAGGTGTTGCATAAGGGGAATTTACTTCCACCGAGTTGTAGGTTTAAGGTAGCACTGAGGTTGTTTATTCCGTGTCGGGTTATCTAAAAGATTTACATCACTTCTCACCCAGCAGCTTTGCAGAGTCTGCCAAGTTTCCTTGAAACAAACATCACTGGCACTTAATGAGTCTTGGTTAGGATTCAGCAGGTGGATCCAGCTGCATCTCTGTGTGACACTGCTTAGGTTCATTCTGCAATTACTTCAAGAGTATTTTCTGATGAATTAATCATACTTGCACACAAGGTCAGTGCAGTTTTAGAGCCTTTTGTGTTCTTTGTCCTGCTCAAGGACACTTAAGAAAGGTGAAAACTCTTCAAGGCTTGACAACAAGGGCTTAAATGTATGACCTCCGGTAAAAGGGCAGTCTTCTTGGACACACTCATAACCACACACACACACACAGAGTTGCCATGCTAACAGTGTCACTGCCGATTACTGGCTTGATTAATCATTGTGTACAGGCAGGTGTGGGCTGGTCTAGATTGACCCTGATGTCTACGACGAGTACGAGCGAATCTCACTGTAATCTCTGATCACGTAAACACAACTAATCAAGCTGCCACTTAGGTTCTAATGATCACTTATACAGGCCACTGTGTAGGCTGAACGGAATAATCTGCACTGTGCTTAAAATGAAAAATTAAGAAGCACACAATGTCATATTTACAGCTGCATACGACAGTGTGTCTTTGATGGATGCTTGACATGAAAGCACTTTGTTTGGATTGTACAGGAGAGAGAAGGCCTATAAAGCACATACAGTAGGTAAGCTCAATGATGCTCAGACCTAATTTTTGCAATTCAAATAGGGAGACATAAATAAGCATCGTGAAGGGAAGGACATGCCACTCCTCCTCCACTTGATCCTTTGTTCTGTAGGGAAACAGGCAGCCTTTTGTAGAAACAGGTGCAGCATTTGGTGAAGAGGATGCTCTCTGCGTGGAGCCACAGACAGTTGATTTATGTTTCAAGGCGCTCTGACATGGCATTTTACTGGTTGATTTTACAGAAGGCGTTGTGTACCACTGCAGATTTGAGGTACAAAGGAAAACATAAAAAGTTAGAATCCTGTCGCAGCTACTGATGTCTGTTTACTTGCTGGGAAATATTCCTTTCATCCATTAAAACAGATCATGTTCAGCTTGTGGCGCTTCATGACCTTTGAGGAAAAAAACATGTCGAGTCTATTTTCTGTCGTATCACTGCTCTGATGGCTGCCTGTATTCACCACCACGTTATACAGCTCAACCGAGGTGGATGGCATCATCCAGTCACACTGTCTCAAACAAGGGCAAGTTGTCATGGGTAGATGCAGGCTGCCATCTGCACAGTGATGTGGTTGCCAAGAGTAAAATATGTCCTGCACGAATTGCTGTGTGGGTTTTCTCTCCGATCGATACCTTCAAAACAACAGAGGTATTTTCTTTTTCTTTTTTTTTTGTTTCATCAGTACGAAACCCAATACATACACATCTCATAGCTTATTATGAGCATGAACATTTTTTCAGCTTTCTTTTTAATGTGAGCACAGTTGTGACAGATCTCATTAGGCAGTGTGTGATTACGCATTTTGTTCCATAGAGCAGGGCCGAATTGACAAAAAGAAATGATTCCAGGAACTATTAGAAAAACACCACCTGGTGACAAGAGAGGGCTGAATGGATTGTAGTCAGTGAGCAATTCGGAAATGTACAGCACAGCCCAATTATTACTGTAAGTGATATAAAGACTATAAGTAAAACAGCACACGCTGTGTAATTACAGTCAGGTTCAAGCCACATTCTCAGGCCTCGTTTTACCTACAAGCAGACGTGTGACATTATTTTCACTCGACTGGAATGATGATGTCGTTTTAGGGGCGCGGAGGCAAAGGCAGCATCTACGTGTGGGCATCAGGAGATGGTGGTAGCTATGACGACTGCAACTGTGATGGTTATGCCTCGAGCATGTGGACAATCTCCATCAACTCCGCTATCAACGATGGACGCACTGCCCTCTATGACGAGAGCTGCTCCTCCACCCTGGCATCCACATTCAGCAACGGACGCAAGAGGAACCCAGAGGCTGGCGTTGTGAGTTTGTTTATATATATGTTCTCATAATTGAAAACATGTTTTTGATAGTCCTTGGTCTTTTTTTATCATCCAAGGATGACTCAGTATTTATTTGTCTTTCAAGGATATAGCTCATTCACCCAGGAAGCAGTATATCTAAGGCTTTTAAGGAGATAAAACCTGAGACGCTTTTATGCTGTAATTGCTGGCTGGTTCTTAAAAATGGAGGTTCAGACAGGCTGACCTGATTCCTATCTGGACGTCTAGATGCCTCATGTAGCTGTACATGCTCAGAGCAGTCGTACACTGTTCAGGCTGGCAGCATAGAAGATGTGGAAAAGGGTTTTTATTGTATGTGTTTTTGAAAGACAGGGAAGAAAAGAGTAGGACCTGTAATTCAAACACTTATAGACGTGTGCCATCAGTGGGCAAACCCTTAAGAAATAATAGGACATAGCTGGAGCTTGAAAGCCTCCTGTTATTCAGGATAAGTGGCTGGCCTGGATGGCTCATGTTAATGTAATGAATGCTCTTATATGTAAACATGCGCAGGTTGAAAATACAGATGAACATTCTCTAACATGCTTGTGAATGGAGTTATAGAGAGGCTGCAGCGTTTGAGTGATTATGCAAATCATATTTGGCTGTTGACAAAGCCATGGGTCTCCCCCAGGGGGGTTCTCCTTTAATTGCAGTAAATCTGTTATCATTTCTAATTAAGCACGGAATTAAATAAATAAATGTTTATTTAGAAAATATAAACATTCACGTTGGTGTGTGTGTGTGTGTGAGTCTCATCAGCTCAGCCAATGTACACCTATCAGTGTTGTTTACCATTTAGCTCAAACAGGTATTATTGATTTTGGACTACAAATTGAGCTCTCTGTGTTCATGACTAAGGCGGTAATCATTATCATTAAAATGTAAGGCTATAATAGGAATCATATATTTTAAGTTTGCATACTATTAATATGAATTAAGCTGGAGACATTAAAAGGGGACTGGAGACCTGTCCAGGGTGTACCCCGCCTCTCACCCGTAGTTAGCTGGGATAGGCTCCAGCCCCCCATGACCCTGCACTGCAGGACAAAGGGGGTTAATGGATGATGGATGGATGGACATTAGATGAGGCTTACTTCAAATGTGGGAATACAAGTTTAATCTGTTTTTCCTGTGATCTGCTTATTTCAGGCCACCACAGATCTGTATGGGAACTGCACCCTGCGTCACTCTGGAACATCAGCAGCAGCTCCAGAAGCAGCAGGAGTCTTTGCTCTGGCTCTTGAGGCTAAGTATGCACTCTATAGCCAATTCCACACAACTGTAACCATTGTGATCATTGATTTTAGATGGACTGCCTTTGTAAAACATTATAGGGTTATCTCATTCCATTCGTCTTTTGTAAGTAAAGCGTGAGTTGGATGGCAATCTTTAATTTGTTTTAATGCAACTCAGTTATGAGCTGCTAAGTGCAACGTTGAGCTTTTATGTTGTAACAATTTCTTTGGCTTCCTCAGTCAATCCTCTGTGCTCTGATGCTGTCCTTAACCTTCTGTGTATGTGTCTGAACTGAAAAGACACAAATCATTTCTTCACTTTTCAAGTCCCAGCCACGGGCTCACCGTCTCACACCAGAGCTCTCTATATTTCTGTACAAAGGCTAAAAAACACTGTTTATTTGTTGTTAAGCGGTTTTATTTATTGCTGCATTCCCTGTTCTGGGTGATGAAACTGGCTGCAGCTTTTCATCATCTCAGCAAACTGAAAATCGTGCCATCTCATTGGTTAGTGGTTAATATATCAAAATTAATTTGTTTATATTTACAGTTAATCATGTCATATTAAGGCTGTGGTACACGTTTATTTTATAATCCTTGTGAAATAAAATCAGATTATTCCTTGTGGATTCAAAAATAATTGAAACCAAACCACTTAAGTAAACCCACCCACACAAATCTGAAACCTGGAGAATTAAAGTCTCAAATCCAGGAGGAGCGCCTTCACTTTGTCTCAGATGCTCCATTTCTCACATTAAGGGGCTCTCTTGCCATTAACTGACACCGGCGAGTGGATCTGTGTAAAGAAACAGTGTTTGCTCTGTACACACAGTAATGATGTTGTTGTTGGGAGGAGCGGATGCTCAACCTGTCCGGCAGCAAATAACCCACAAGCCTTTTTACTGCCCAAACACACTTGAACCATGCAGCAGCAGGAGTCAGTGAGTCAGCCAGAACAAAGCCATCACCACACACAGTCAAGATAATAGAGGGAGACGCAGACAATGACAACCATCTGCCTCAAAGCACACACTAT
Source organism: Parambassis ranga (assembly GCF_900634625.1). Taxonomy (NCBI): domain Eukaryota; kingdom Metazoa; phylum Chordata; class Actinopteri; family Ambassidae; genus Parambassis; species Parambassis ranga. The sequence goes on from NC_041035.1 coordinate 7,270,795, forward strand.
GTTTATACAATTCAAAGCTTTTAACTGATTCAAAAATCATGAATCGGGACCTGTAAACTATCGGTAACTAAACATTAAAGGTTTACATTATTAACCTACAACACTATCCTTCCATCTTTCATTCCTCCTGCCCCTTCCAGCCCTAACCTGACATGGAGAGACATGCAGCACCTGTCAGTCCTGACCTCCAAGAGGAACCAGCTTCACGACGAAGTCCACCAGTGGAGGAGAAATGGGGTGGGCCTCGAGTTCAACCACCTGTTTGGCTATGGTGTGCTGGATGCTGGGGGCATGGTGAAAATGGCTAAGGAATGGAAGACCGTGCCTGAGCGTTTCCACTGCGTAGCTGGATCCATTCAGGACCCCCAGTGAGTCACATTTCTGCTATTTTTATTTATTTTTTTTTATACCATGCAGCACATTACACACTGTCCGTTCCACGATATTGAAAGGAAAACCCTGCTGAGAGCAAGAGACACACTCATCTAATTACTGGGTAATCTCAGTGTGGTTTAATTTAATAAATCATCTGCAATGGGAGTGTCTATTTTATAACCCTGCAATATTTAGATTAGTTGCTCTGTCTGAGGGTTTATTAGATTTCTAATAACATTTGATATTTGGGGTTGAAGTTACTACATTTTCTAAAATCCTGAATGATTTTATTTATTAAATTTGTATGACTTTCTTCATGCATAAACATGTTCACATGTTCATGTATGCCAATGCTATAGATAAAGTATGAGCTGCAGAGAGGGCAGAGAGAGGGCATGTCATGAGCTGGATCGGTGACACAACATGTAGCTGAGAGACGCAATGAGGGTGAACAGGATAGAAACACGAAGGCAGAACACCATGAGGGAGCGGGCAAAGCCATGACCATATCGAGTGAAGCGATACACATTTCTGACATGTTAGGATGGATGTTTGCTCCATCTATCAGAGCCATTTTGGTGAAACCTCAGCCTGGCTGATGCTCTGTAATATTAAAAAAAAAACAAACAAACAAAAAAAACCGTCTCAGCCCTCATCTCACAGACGCTGTTCTAGTTAAGGCGTCCTTCCTCTTATCTTATCCTCCCCATGTCAGTACAGTATCTCCCCTTGCATCACCCTCCCCACATCTCATCCATCTGCAGACCCACTTTTGTTTCCTCCCCTCTCTGTCCTTCCATCCCTGTCATCCTCTCATTTCCTCTCCAACCTCGTCTTGCTCCCTTTCCCCTGTCTCCCCCTGCTCACGTGACAAGGCCTCTGTTATGCATTCATCTGTCATATCCTGAGGCTTTGAGCTCGAGTGTGTGATGCCTGGTGGTTTCCTGTGGCTACCCCTCTTATTCACTCCAATTAGAGCACCATAAATGGCCCAGCTCAGCATGCCCTGGAAACACCGTCTTACTGACTGACAGCTAGGAAGGGATACCAGGTAGATGTGTGCATTTGTGTAGACATGTGTGACCTACGCCCCGGTGCTTCAATGTCTATTGTGAAAGCAGCAGTGTGTGGATGAAGATAAAAAAGCAGACTGAATGCATTCTGCCTGTGTATATTTCTTGCCGCCGTGCACACCCCCAATTCCTTATTTTTGTCTCTAATCAGTGCTCCACAGACGATGCAGTCACGACAGCATGGTGTTAAAGTGTGCCTGCGTGTGGTGTGTCTGTTCCTCCCCTGAGTGCAGAGCCAGATTAAAAAAAAGAAACAATCTCTTAGGACATCACATGCAAATAATAAAAAAGAAAAGGATCCCCCCTCGTGCACAGAGTGAGACTTTGCCATCCCTGATTATATTAGAGTTCTATTGGGAACAGGTGCATCAGCTTAAATTATTGCCCAGGAAGGTTGTGTTATTGGTGAGGAACACCAACAGTAGCATCTCTCTTTTATGGGCTATTTTTGAGCTGTGTGTTAAAAGCTGCAACGCTCGCTGTGTCATATTTTTCATCACTTCACTGTTTCCACAGCAGCACTGCAGGGCTTCTGCTGCCTCTATTGTGGTAGAGCTATAATTACAACAAGCCCACCTCTGATGATAGTGTATCACCCGAGACAAGCAATAAACACCAACATAGCCCAGCTCACAAACACACTGCTCAGCACTGATCTGATAGCTGCTCTGGCTGGCTGCAGCTTACTTAGCTGGAGGAGAACTTCTAATTATCAGTGGAGCTGGCACACAGTGCCCCACTGTGCACCGAGGTTGTTTTTAATCTCCATCGGTCCTCCCTTCAGAGGCAGCCCTCTTCCCGCTCTATGACCGACTGCTGTAATTACTCGTGCATATTATCTGATGGGAACGATGCAACTGCTGCATGCAATATCCTTTTTGGGTGGCAAAAGTAAAATCTACACAGACTCTCACCAGCTTGCCCTCACCGGGAAAACATGATGTCAATATTTCAGTCCTTAGAAACAGACTATGTGAGCCGCATCTCTGCATGTTCATGAAGGCAGGGACTTCCAGCCAAAAAATGGTGACCAGTGATGTTCCAACCTTGTCTATCTATTACGAACCATGCAGTATTTTTCTTTTTTTAAGACATGTTGGCTCTTATAGATCTGTTTATACTTCCAGCCATGCACACCTAAAGTAGTTGACAAAAGTAGTATTTCAGAGTATACATTATGACAAATATGAAAGTTTTATAGTTGAATGAACTAATCTCAGTGATTTCTTGAGGAGAGACAACTGCTCAAAAGCCTGGTGGGCTACAGTTGAATGAGTAGTGTATAAACACTAACTTGGAACAAAAATATACAGAATATTCTAAGATTTACTTAAGATTCAGTTTCTCATGATGATGATGACTATGACCGATTCTCTGTATTTGTTTATGTCCAATTGTTCAGTATTGGGTGTACTCAGTGTGCGACACCCCACTATGAAATGTTCTGTTATTCTGGGAATAGTAATTCACTTCATCAGCCCTTAGCAGCACACACTGCACTCACCTTGCTGTGCTCAGCATACTGCTCCATTAATCATTTTTCAAACTGAGTGCTGTTCCACACGTCTCTCTCACAGTGCTACGGTGTCATGTCTTTGTTGCCTTCTCTTTACCGCTACCGCGCCCTATTTCCCAACGCCTGTGATGCGGCCTCAGCCTCTAATAATGTTATTAAGCCTCTTCACAGCCTTTGGCCAACACCCGTGCCCCTGCTGTTTTCTGTCTTTCCATCACCTAAAGTCATGAAAAACCAGTGTGTGTCCTGAACCAAAAGACAACAACAATATCAAGACCAGCCTTTTAAGACTCTGTTCTGAACAAATCCATTATAATAAAGAAAATCCTTTCATGTATTAAAATGGTGTAGAATTCAGCATTGGTTCAGAATAAAACATGTAAGTTCTAACACTATTTTACACAGTACAATTGTGTAAAATGTTTCTTTTGCTTAGGGTTAACATACTGTTTGATTGACAATTTATTAACCAAAGTTGTTGTCACATGTGACAATAGGTCAGACTATTAGATATATATTTTAAGGATCCAACTGTTCCACTGCTTTTGTTTGTTTCAGTAATTAAAACAAAGATTCATTGTTTAATTAATCCCACAAAGGAGCACTGGTGTCACTTCAAATGACTCGCTACTCCTCCTTCAATAGGATTTTGGTAAAAAAAAAAAAAACATGTTTATTCACAAATGTTCAGTATAAAATGATCAAGTGTTTATGTTCATAAGGTTAAGAGTCTGTTTCCTTTTGACATCAAAGTGTCAAAAAGATCTTTTTATTCTCACACAATTTTTTTGAGCAGGTGAATTTTCCAGGTGCAGAATCTATGTTGTGTGTGTGTGGAATTTGTGATGTTTTCACATCATTACAAGTAAAACATGTTTAATAATTGTGTGTGGCGCCAAATACAAAATTAGCTGTATGCTGTTAAGAGTATTTTATTCACCTCCCTAGAGAAAAATCACACAGTAGAGCCAGCAGGAATGACAGTCATCACTGCTGGTGGCTTTTGAAAGATGAGAGAGCTCCAAAAGAGGCCTTATTTTTTGTCAGGCTTCTATAGGGAAAAATAGGTCAAGTGCTGCATTTACTGGAACAAGAAAGGCAGGAAGAAAGTAATGGTTGTTCCCGCTCTTTGCCACAGGGATGTCTGTGTCACTGTTTTACTGATATTTTACTTTTTTTTAGTCAGAGATGCAGTTTTATTTTCTTCATTCTGCCTCTCCTTCCACAGTAAAATCCAGTCTGGCAACAAGCTGGTGCTGGCCATCAACACCGAAGCCTGTCAGGGGAAGGACAACTTTGTCCGTTACCTGGAGCACGTTCAGGCGGTAGTCACAGTGAATGCCAGCCGTCGTGGAGACCTCAACATCAACATGACCTCACCCATGGGTACAAAGTCCATACTGTTGAGCCGCAGGCCCCGCGACGATGACTCCAAGGTGGGCTTCGACAAGTGGCCCTTCATGACCACCCACACCTGGGGCGAGGACCCACGCGGGACCTGGGTGTTAGAGGTGGGCTTTCAGGGTGAGGAGCCACAGCGGGGGGTCCTGAAGGAGTGGACTCTCATGCTGCACGGAACACAAAGTGCCCCTTACATAGACCAGATAGTGCGTGATTATCAGTCCAAACTGGCCATGTCCAAAAAGGAGGAGCTGGAGGAGGAGCTGGATGAGGCTGTAGAGAGAAGTCTGAAGAGCTTGCTGAGTAAAAACAACTAAAAGTCCCATCTGCATGTTGCCAGCTTTTTCTCTTATCGTTCTCCCTCTCTACAGTCTCACTCTGTCCTTCTCCAAATCTCACTGCATCTCCTCGGTTCTTCTGCGTCTCTTGTTGCCCTCCCCCTTTGTCTACCACTCTTCCTCTCCTCTATCTGCTTTTATCAAGTGTTTCAATTTAGTCCCCTTCAATGAATGTTTCTTGTAATCCAATCATGATAACAGTGTAACTTTCAATAATGTGTTGAACATAGAGAAATCAAATTAAATCACCAGAATTTTTACACTCTACAGAACTGTACATAAACCAAATATAAGCCACTCTTTCTTGCTTTACCTTCCTGCACCTCACTTCTGCCAACTGTTGTACAGTTTGTGACTGTAAATGATTTTCTGTGTCATTCTATTTAAAGTTTAATATCTTGCAAACAGAGCAGTGATATTTCTTTTTGTTATATTTTTGTGACATGCACTGTTTATATAAACAAGGAAAGGAATGTGTAATTCATTTTACAGCCTGTGGTCATCAATTCATATTTCATAATCTTTGACATATACTATAATAAATCTATTCAGCTGTTTATTAAAGCACTGGAATGATTTGAAACATATTACGAAATATGAAGAAAAAATGCAATTTGTCTAACAATACCTCCTATAAAGATATCCCCTAAAAAGGAGGAGATATACGTTTACTAGCTTGTGCGTCAGGTTAATTTGTGCCAAAGATGAATATAAATCCTAAAGTATTAAGTAATTCTAATATATTTCTTTAAATAGAATTCTTGTAAGAGATGTGTGTTAAAAAACATTTTAAACAACGTTTTGATCAAATACATGTGCAAGTGCGTTCATAAATACAGGTGCTTCGTATGCAGTGTCTGAAAGCAAGCAGAACAAGGAATCATTTGATGTTTGAATCTTTTTTATTATTCAATATATCAAAGCAAATTAATACACAGCAAAATTGTGCTGGGGGCAGGCAGAGGCATCCAATTGAACAAATGAGCTCAAAGGGGAAAGTCGCAGTTCAAAAGGGTGGCACAACTTCTAAGTTTTTTTTATTTTTCTTCTTTTTATTGGTGGCTTTGGGCTTCCTTTTTTTCCGTCCCAAGTTTTCAGACAGTAAAGGACTCGTAGCATGAGTATGGGTGTAGGTCGAACAACAAACAGCCGTACTTATGAAACCAGCATAACGTATTCTGGACGCAAGACCAGAGACCGCAAGTGAATGGAAGAGCAATGAATATCAGAGCAGGAATGTGTGGCTGGTCTTTGAGCATGGTTGGTCTCCCTAAGAGACAGAAACATTAGTGTTCATACAGCAGTCTGAGGAACAATGTTGTTTTAAGCCAACATCTGCATTCACCTCTTGTTAGAGGACCTGGACCATGTAGGACCGCGGTGGGGCTGACTTACTGAACACATCAGGAGATGACTCTCAGTGTTTCTTCTTGCTGGACTTCTCGATCATGGTCTCCACCACCATGGAAGTCTCCTCATAACCTTTCACCTTGCGACTGTTGGAGAACTTTTCCATAGACTCCACCACCTCCACTTTCTCATAGCTCATGGTGTCTGGGGTGAAGCTGCTGGTGCTGGTGCTGGTGCTGCTGGAGCTGGAACTGGAGCTGCTGCTGGCACCGCGAGGTGCAGGCTTTGGAGTGGGCCCACCATTGTCACCCCTGCTTTTCTTGGAATGGTTGGCAGCGGGGGTGGGATCGCTGGGGTTAGAACTTGGGTCGGTGGCTGGAGGTACTGGGTCTGGATCCCTTGAGTGAGGGTGGGGCTGTCCATTATTGTGTTTTCCTTTACCATTGTTGTTCTTAGCTCGGTCACCCTTTTTATCATCCCCTCCATTAGCAGGCAGTGTGGGACTCAAAGGCCTGGGCTCTACTATGGGCTGAGGAGGTGGAGGGGAAGGTGTGCTGCGCCCGTAAGGCTCATAGGGAGGCATCATTCCATCTCTGATAGTAACAAAGATGTGGCCGGCCGATGGTGTGGAGGTGTAGAAGCAGGGATCCAGGTAGCTGCCATCACCGGTGACAAGGACATAACGACCCTTGGTGTAAAAATCAGCAATGGGTTCGGGCTTCTTGTACTTCCTCATCCTGTCTCTGACGATGTTACAAAGAGTGTCAAATGCTTTACTAATCTGTGCTCCATCTGGAACATCCTGTGGAGACACTCCAGTGAGAACTGGTTCCTGCTCTGTTCTCTTCACCCTCTCTTCCTCACATGGGATCCCCTTATTCTCTTCATCGCCGCCATTTCTGTCCTCCTGGCCGCTGTCCATCACATCTTTCGGGGTCAGCTCCTTCTTCTTCAGCACCTTCTTGGCCAGTATCTTCTGTCTGGGCTTGATGCTGGTGATATCTTGCATAGCCTGGGTGATATCTGGGGACAAATGTGGACATACATCAACTACCTTAAAGTCTTTCAAAATTGTAAATACACCTGCATTGCTTCAATTGATTCAGCCTTAGAGAAAACTCTAATAGCAGCTGATTGTGCAGCAGTGATTTTCAATGCAGATCAGCGGTGATGTGCTCTTACCTCTCCCTCTGCTTGATGCAGTGGACGGGTGAGTGTAGCGGTAATTAGTGGTAAACAGGGTAATGGGAGAGCCAATTATTGCTGAATTCAGCCTGCAGAGAAGAAAGCAGGAAAATGTCACCCATGCAACAGCCATGTCCTAGACTGGATCCTTATAAAGGGAAATCTGATAAGGAGATGGACAGTTGACATTTGTTAAACTAGGAACCTAGTACACCTATTTTTAAATGATAAAAAGAAACGTTGTGGTAGTGAGTGCTTAAAAAATGTTAGTCATACAGTGCCATCTGCTGGCTGATTACACATTTTACATCAGGCTTATGACAACATTTACACATCATTGAAGGAGACCTACCTGCAAGTCCACAAAGCAGACAGAGACAGTCCTATGAGTCAATATTAGCCATGTGTGTGTGAAGCACACACACACACTTGTTTGTGTAGAGGCTACACTACCTGTTGTCTTCGTTCTCGATGATTCTCTTGTACCTCTCCAGCTCGTTCTCAAGAGATATCTGGTACATGGCCAGGTGGCGACACTCGCTGGTGAACTTGTCCAGGGACCTCTCAGTTTCCTCGATCTCCTTGCGCAGAGATTCGATTTTTTCGTTGTTCCTCTGGATATCATCGTCGTAACTCTCCTGTGTGTTTTTGATGGCTTGCTCCAACATATTAGTCTGAGAGAAGAGAAAGGTTTTGGATTCATGTCAATGGACATTACTTTAGTGTGTATTACTAATGAAAGCAAAAAACTTATAGGCCTATAGTTTTCAGAGAGGGTTTGCTTACAAAAAAATGTAGGCTATTGCAAAGGAGTGTAATAACTAAATATGATTCAATATTGCATTTAGCATCATTCTCTACAGCAGAGTCCTGTAAAGAAAAGCCCATATAAAATGGTCATGGCTGACACCTAGTGGAAGATCTGCATCATCGACCTGAACTGAAGGCCCATTCATTGGTTCTGTTAGTGAGGTTTCCACGGCTAAATACTCCTCTCCTGAACAGGTTCTGAATATACCATAGGCAATTCACTTGCTCTTTGTTACAGTGGAATAGAACAATTGATTAAATAAATGATAGAAAATACAATTCTAACACATTAAACAGTCCAGAAACACAATTCACTGAAAAAAAAAACAAAAAAAACTTTTGGCCTGACAAAATAAAAATTAAAGAAGTAAATTAAAAAATGTAATACAAATGTAGAATATTATTTACTATAATATAGAATAAATAACATTTATTATAATGAATATATTATATAGCCCTGTAGTCTGAGTGGCATCTGTCTTTCCTCTCACCTACACATTTGGTACCTAAAATTGTGTGTAAATATTGGCTTAGCAGTGGCAAAAATTGGGATGGGGGAACTCGATGTAATTATTGTGAAACCTCCTGTTGTCATGGTGACCCACCTCATTCTGCAGGCGTTGTTTCTGGGCCTGCAGCTGACAGAGGGCGCTCTTGTATTCCTCCAGCTGAGTATGCAGTCCTGGTAGTTTCCTCTGGGCCAGCAGCTTCTCCTGCTCCTTCACACATTCAGCACAAATCATTATGACAACATGCAGAGAAGGTTACAGCACATGCATACACACGTACATCCACACAGACACACACACGTACATCCACACAGAGACACACACATACAGCCAGCAGTCATGTCTGTTTCAGTGGATTAAAAGATTCACTGATTGATGTTCGAATATAAAAGTGTTACAACTGCATAGCTCGCAGCAGTGATGTGTTCTCTTCATTTACTGTCTACATGATTAGAATGCAGTTTCTTTCTATTATCTAGAAACTAAATTAATGAAGGTGAAGGAGCATATTTGTTGCTGACATTATTTGGACAGACTATATGACAAGAATTTAAATGTTCTCAGTTTAGCTGAGAACATTTAGACCTTAATATTTAAACATAATTGACATGGATGTTATTGAAGGAAGTGGACCAAACAGAATTTGATGACATAAACATAAGGTCTACATTAGGAATCTGGGGTAGATAAATAAGAAGTGTAAAATATATAACTTTTAGCATATATATAACAATAAAGTATGATCTCTGTCCTGAACAGTTTTAACAAGTAGGAATGAAACATAATCAGGATGACATTTTGCTTATAGACTTAAATAAAGAGCTAATGAGATTAGATGTGGCATTTCACTTTAATTGAATAATGTATACCGAATAATGGCCAGGCCAGAATCATCACCTAAAATGTTTTTTAAAAAGAGCATTTGAGCTTTTAGCTAGCTTTTTGTGCTAAATGGGAAGTCAGACAGGTAGTCATTAGCATACAGCCAGGTCCATGTTTCCCATATTTTCATACTATTTTGTGCATATCTGCATTTATGCTGAAAACTACAGCAGCATATAGTGAGTATTGCCAAGATGGTAGATTTATAAGTCATTAAAATTATCAATAGACACTTATTTCCATCACTAGTTGCCACCAACCAACTGTCAAACTGGTAAATATGGTTGCTTCGATCTTCTCTACACAAGCAAGTGTAGACAGTGTACTGCAGTACATAATGTGACACATTAGCTAACTCTAATGTGAGTAAGTTAAAGGTAATCATTTAGGAACAGTGAAATAACATGACTACTGCAGGTCTTTAAAATGCTACTGAAAAATAGCCTTGTTTGGCATTTTAATGATTTGGTTGGACGGTGCGGTCTAACACATATAGATGTATTGTAGAAGCTTGGGTGATTGCAGTCTGATTACAAATGCCATGATATCCATATTGATGTCACCATTCAAGCACCACTTATGGCCTCTATAGACCTATTGATTCAGCTTTTTCTTTTGATGTTTTCCATCTTTCTATATATACATATAAACAGGCCATTGGGGACTGGTAAGATAACAATGCTCCCTCCTTGGTTACCTTTTTCTGTTTTCTGTTTCAGTCTGCAGTCTGATTATAAAGGTCATGTTCTCCATATTGATGACACCATTCAGGCATTATTTATGGCCTGTATGGACATATGTTTTTGTTTTGTTGAGAATCACCGCCTCTGAAATGTTTATATAAATGAATGTGCTACACAAACACCAGCCACTGTGTCACAGTTGCTGAAATATTAGCATACACAGCCATTCTTCATAGTATTTGCTTCATTATGTGCCCTGACACTCTCATACTGCTGGCCGGTCTGTCTTTTCCACACATGCACTCATGCACGTATTAAAAAATACAGACAAAGGAAAACCAATTGGACAAGGAAGCCAGTAACCTCATCAACCCCAGACACTCAGCCAGGGCTGACACACACATGCAAGCACCATCTACTAACCCCCCCCCCGGGGAGAGCAGCATGCACACACACACAATGACAACGTTAGTGATCTCACCTCGGAGATGCCAACTGACACATTGGGAACAAGAGGAAGTGTCTGGTTGATTTGCTGCAAAATGTTTACGTAGGTCTGGATCTCTGCAAGGTTCTGTGTGGGAACAGATGTAAAGGAACATGTAAAGGAAAGCAATGAAATTTACATCTCTAATCTGTTCCATGTTTCTCACTTAAAGTGCCCCATCTTATTTGCTTTGCATTTCCCAGTGGTGGTTGTGAGACATGAAGAAAGAAGTATTGGCTTCATGTGTGCTCTAATAAAGAGGAGCTATGTTCTCTGGAGGGATACTTACCTTGTAATGTTCAGGACTACAAGACCAATGTTCACATGTGATGAGTCCCTATTCTTTCCCACAGAAACACAGTAGTGCCCTTTCACAGTGCTATCTCAACACAGCAGTAGTGGATTAATTCACCATCAAAAGCAGCATTAGGTGAAACAAAAAAAAGAGAAAGAGAAAATGGGAGAAAGCCTATGGACGGTATGCCTGATTCATTATGTAACATTCTAGTGTTGTTTCGCCTCAGCGTTTTCGCACCCATTGTGTTGGACCTTCTAGTCATTTCCACTGCACAGAGGTGAAACATTTCAGTTTTTTTGTTGTTTTCTCCCTGTGCTTTCCACTCATATGTCAGCACATGTGTGCACAACTGTGTCACATTTTCTCCGCAATCCTTTCCTCACTCACATCAAAGGTAAATTGTTGCTAGAGCCCCAGGAACACCATAACAGAGTAGTGTCCTATGGTCAGCAGTGTTCAAAAGCCACAGACACACACAGACCCACAGTAACACACACAGACACACTCTTATCTTAAAATTCTTTGAACTAATATTCAGTGATGTGGATTAGATTTTGATTAGATTTCCAGACCAAAATTTGAGTTAGCCAATAAATCCACAGAAAATAAATTCACCTGAGATCAAAGGTATTGTCCCTAAAACAAAGTGGCTGCCATCTTGAGATGGAAAAGCTCATTTAAAGAGCCATCAGTAAGGACATCAATACAGCTGCACAATGTTACTCCACAGTCCTTCTTTACACATTTTTATATAAGCAACATGTGCAAGAATCTCATTATCTTTTAATGCACCAATTATTTTGGCCATGTCATTGACATTGAGGACACTGAGGAGATGCTGCCCTCAGATCTGAGAAGTGTCATTTGTTTAATAGCTTGCATTGGGAAATATTAAATAACAAAAGAGAACACTCAAGAATGGAGTGTAGTCGATAAGAAACGCGTACTCGCAGCTACAAATGTTTTAAATGTTTGTATTAATAACCTTTTGTGATTTTAACTGTATTCTTATTGTTTATATTTATACATGTTCATTTTCTCACTTATTTTTAACTGTCCATTAAGATAATCCACTCCATTATCTCTATGGCATGTTTATGTGTCTTTTCCCATTAGAGCCACTGACCTTCTTGTGTCTATCTCTGGTGGAATTGATGTCATCCTGCAGGAACTGAGACTGGATCTGGTACTCTAGGTTTTTCAGCAGAGCACTGTCAGCCTCCTATGAAAGGAGAGGAGCCAAGAAAAACACACTGTGAAGTGTTTTTGTATTCAACCATAGTCAAAAACACTGAAGTTACATAAGGCAGTCCCACAATGATGCAGACATTTTCATCATCATCTGTCCTACTATGACCTGTTTGCTTTGTGGTAGTTTAAATGCAAATGCATTACGTTGGATCTTTTATGTTTCAGCACTGAAGCCTTTCTTTACATTTGACTGATTATTCTGAATGAATTCCCTTTAGGTCTACTTCCATTCAAAAGTACCATCCATCTATTCTCTTAATCCAGATTTCTGGTCCTGAGAGTTATACAGTGTAGTATTAGGATAACAAACTTCATTCATACATCTGTACAGTACCTTGTTTAACTGCTCCAGCGAGCCTCGAAGCTGTTCTTGATAATCACATTCGTTTTTATATCTGCAAAATAAACCATCAGTTGTATGTTCATAGAAAGTGCGTTGACTACAAACTACAAAACGTACATGTAATGGCAATTGTGAGACAGTATACATTTGTGCATAGAGCCAAAAAACCACAATGGGTCAAATCCAGCTCATGTCATCAACAGAATTTAGACAATATTCTCAAATCATCAATAGGGGGAGTCTTCCAGCTGCTGCTGCTGATTCCTGAAAGCTCCAACTAGACCTTTACTCATGGTTTTGTTGATCAAGAATGACCACAAAGCTTCATACCACCACATCAAAGGCTGGTGGACTTTTGTTTGTGCTGCATGCTGCAACATCTGATTGATGACAGTGTTTCACTAGTGTGTGTCTCCAACTCAGATCAATCAAGGTGTCAGGACTGATAGCTGTCCAGTCCAGTGGACTGTCTCTTTAAGCTTGACCTTGGACACACTCATAAGACTCACTACATCCCACTCTCTTACTTGCTTGTGAACTCATCCAGCATGCGACAAGCCTCCTTGAGCTCTCGCTCCAGCTTGGCTCGGTCTGAGCACAGTTCTCGAATGCGCTGCCTGTTGACTTCGGTCTGCTCTGTGAAGGCTTCCTCCAGGCTGCTGGCCTCTTCCATCCGCTGCAGTGTCTCCAGCTGCTTGCGGAACACGGCGTTACGCTGCTCCAGGACTCGTGCTCTGTTGATGTACCTGGCGAAACGGCTGTTGAGTTCTTGAAGACTCTCCCAGCCCTGGATGGCTGAGATACCTGCGGAGCTCTCAAAGTCGTCATCCTCCTCGTCAAAGACATCTGAGCGCTCATACTTTTCCTTGCGCACCTCGCGCCGGTAGCTGCTCTTGTACATGTTGGTGGCACACACTTCTCTCCCGTGGGCTGATGGTATCCCCGGAGTGCTCGGACCCCTTTAGCACCTTTATTGTGTGAAAACTTGGGTGCTCACCCTTGGCTGTCTCATGCTAGACTAAATGTTACACAGCACTGGTTGGAGGCGAAATAGCCCACAAAACCTCCCCCTGGCTGTTGGTGCATGTACTCTGAGCCTGGGAGCTTCTAGAGTTTATTGTTGCCTTTGTGGCAGAGATTATCCATACTCTTGATGACAAAGCAGAACCACAAAAACAAACAATTGGCTGTCCCGGGAAAGCACTGGGTGGTCACACACACACACACACACCATTATTTTGGTTCTTAGTCAGCTGCTTTGTAGATCCCTGTTTGATATAACAGATTGGATGTTTGGATGTGGGGACATTTTGTGTGGAGTTTGTGGAGAACTGTGCCCACCACTCTCACCGTGCAGCTTATTTGTGGATTTATATTAAACTGACTGGCCCTGCAAGGATCCATGTCAATAAAACATAATGAATGTTTGATGACTGTCTATTCAGTCAAACAAACAAGGCTTAATTAAACTAAGAATCCATCTAAACTTTCAAAAAAAATCTTTATCTCTCCTCATGATGATTGTTTAAATAAAAACAATCATAGAGCAGAGCCCATTCAAAGGCAATATATGTGGTAATGTTTGTGTTGTGATGGGGAAGATGGCTCTGAAGCAGAAACATCCAGCCTGTTATTATCTAGCAGCTCATAGGAGTATGATTACCACGCGCTTTGTTATATTATCTTATTTCATACTGTTGTTAAAGACAGACTGGCAACTCTAATGATAAGGTGTCCATAATAAAAACTTCAATTCTCAGACAAAACCCTTAAATTGTGCCTGATCAAACCTTATTATAACACACAGACGGCAGTGCAGCATATTTTTATAATATAATTTTGATAAAAGTTGTTTTGTTACAAGGCCCGTGTTACAAGGTCAGTCAAAATATTTATATGGGTCTAGCACGCTGTCTGTAAAAAAAAAAAGCTGAATGTCGTCACATCAGCATTTCAGCATATTTGGCAAAGCACATGGCTCAAGGGCGGATGTGACAGTTTAGCTGCAGTAGGTAGATTAAGCAGATAAACAAAAACAAATCATGTTTAACAGCTAATCGTGTCTCACTGAAGCAGTAGGCACTGTTGTCTGTGGTCTGAGTTTTACAAGAATTACTTTAAAAAAGTTCAGATCCTACACACCGTACTTGTCATTAGGACCTAAGCCCCCTAAAGATGGACTGAAGCAGTCTTCTTGGGTATGTGAAGCACAAATGGATCCTCTGGAATTTAAAAAAAAAAACCAATAGGCTTTGAGTAACAATGGTATTTAGGCTGTTTTTATTAAGAGTCTGAGCTTGGACAAAAGACAAGACTGGTGGTGGAGCAGAGTTCAGATGGTGGAAATTATAAGACAGTCTGCAGTGTTAGATGAATGTGGTCGGGGTGGAGGAGGGTTGCATGAAAAATATACAAGAACGTCAAGATAAAAAACAGGTTATGTAAAGAGCTGGGCAGACGGATTGGTTGACTCAAAGAAAGAACATCACTGGATCAGAGTATTGACAATAAACTGATGATGAACCAGTGTGAGACATATAGTTAGAAATAGGAATGAGGGGACAGATCTTCCTTCAATAAAGATATGCTTCCCTGAAATTAAATCTAAACTTCGAATAAAGATAATGAACTTTTTGAGATGACCCCTGTAGTATTTTAAAATTCTGTGTGGTGGTCCCCACACATGAGCAGGTTTGGGTCCCCAGAGGACCTGAGGTATGCAGGGGGCTGTGTAAGCAGGATGCTGATGGTCGGTCCCTTCATTATTCATGGAAATTAAAATGAGTAGGTCATAAAAAATCTCCTTCCTCCTGTACAGTTGTCATGACAGGGGACGTAATCTAAAGAGATTGAAACTATCTTTTGTACAAGCTATAAATATACCTCAAGCACTTGTATGAGGACTCACAGTTTTTTTGTTTTGCACTGTAAAGAATGTTGTTTGGCAGTCAACACAGCAACACAACCAGGGATGCCACTTAAATTAACGAACCAGAGAGCAGAGTTTGTGATGTGTTTTGTTGCTGGTGGGACTTTCCAAGTATGTGCACAATGTCCAGACTTTATAAATGTACTGTCATTGTGACATTTTCACAACATTAAATGGCACATTTGTCTATAATTGGTTTCCATGTATTGAGCTGCAGTGCCAGGCGGAAGTGCAGTGACATTATAGGGCACCTCTAACATGCAGCCAGTTCCAGAAAGTGAAGTCGGACTTGCTTGTCTCTTTAAATTTAGATTACAAGAGCAACTCACACACCCCCCATTTAATACACTTCAGTGTCCTACACAGGTAATTGAATTTCTAGACCTGTTGCCACACACAATCAATGAGTGCCTGCTGACAAAGAAACAACAGAAGCAACAATATTGTTGAACCAGTCAGCTTCTGTTCAGATTGAATATAGATTTGTATGGATTCTGTTTCATACTGGCACTAATAAACTGTCCGCCTTCATGCGGAGGCTATAGATTAAAGATCTTGTGCATATTCTCCATGGCTGAGAAGAGATCACGGCAGCACACCGTTCTCCTCTCCATCTATATCCTCTGGTTACGAGGTGCAGTAAATCTCAGGCTTGGGTGAGATTAGAGAGCCGTCCATAGCTGGAAATGAAAGCCTAGTGTTTATCCTGCTGGTCGGGCCTTCTGGGTCACAGTGACAGACACTAGCATGGCTGAGCATGTATATTTAGAGGGCAATAAAAACTAATAGGTGCATACATATACAGTTCTTTCATCTCCTGAAAAACTAGGGGGTAGACATAGTTATTCTAGAAAGAAAGCCACTTTCTTTAACTCATGTGTCCATTAGAGATAACTGCAGGAGTTGTCTGCTGGTTCTCATGTACTTTGTGTTATTATCTGTTATTATTTGAATTGCACGCACTCTATCTGCCGGCCTGATGGCAGCCTGATGGCAGACACAGAGGAGATGTGAGAGCAGATAAAGAGGAGATATGAGAAGACACAAAAGGCCACCTAGCTGCTATTGGCAGGTGATTGTCAGAGGCAATGTAAAAAAAACAGTGGTGTTAGCCTTCTATCACAGTCAGAAATTGATCCTAAAAAGTCATCAGTGCTGCTGTCGGTGTGTGTTTTTCTTCCGTTCGGCATGGTTGACCACAGACACAGTGCTGAAAGCTTTCCAGAGTTCTGTCTATACTTAGATCCTCTGAAAGACATAAGATTCAATTCTTCTTCCTAATTAGTCCTTAAGGTGCTTCAATGCAGCGCTTGTCAAGGGATGTTGTTTGGTAAGCTAAACAAATGGTAATAAACATTTAAAGGCACATTCCTAAAATAAAAGAAACAGAGTTGCTTGTTATACAATGTTTATCCATGACTTTCTCCAAATAGACAGATGAGTTCAATATATACATAAATTAATGTAGATTTGTTTCATTATTCATCATTAAGATGTTAATTATCACTAATGCTGTAGAACTCTTCCTCCTCTCACCACAGAGAGCCTCTGAGCATGGTGCAAAACACAAATGTGCCAATGGGAGACAAACAAATCACTCCAAAAGGCAGCTGTGAACATAGAACAGAGATTTATAGTTTGAAGATTTACCAGTTTGTGCAGAAGTGGATGGCATTTGACATATATGTATCTACACAGAAAGGCAGGGTGGATGTTCTAACCTGCTGTTTGGTCTTTTGGAGACAGTTACAACAGCTAAACTCTGTTTTCAACAGTTGTCACATGAATTCTTGAAAAACATGCAGATCGCTCACACATTGGCTGATTGTGTGGCATGCTGTTTCCTGTCCTAAGCCAATATATATCATGTTGACTAAAATAAGAGAGAGGTGTCAAAAGGTTATATGGTGTAATGTTTGTGCTACCAGTTAGTTATTAACAATCAATACCGAACATACGATCCTGAAGATCACTATATCTGTCCTCATTGTTCTGATTCACACAGCAGCTGTTTCAATTGAGCAAAATGTCCTTGGTCCTCAGGTGTCTATAAAACCACTGCTATGCAGCTGTTAAATGTAACTTGCACACCATGGACCTATACTGTTGAATATGTGTGTAGTACTTTAGCTCTTTCTGATGTTGCACTGCCTGCATACTTACCTCACTCTTTGCACATAGCATATTATGCACATAGCATATTATGTCTCACAGAATGAAAAAAATGCATTTGATAAAAAATCCTATAAAATTCTATACATTATATTGTGTCATCAGCTTTACTGCCCCCCAGTGGACAGAAACGATATGTCAGCAAGGCTATTGCAGAAAAAACTAAAAATCTGGCTGTGGCTCACTGAGGTTATGAACTGTGGCTGGATGATGATGTGTGCTTGGACAGGGCACTTAATCGGTCCCACCATAGGTGTGTGAACGTGTGTGTGTGTAGGTGCTTTAAAGCAGGTAGAAAAAATATATAAAATGTAAAATGATGAGCACAAATAGCTTCCACCTTACTGTAAGCTACAGATCAGCCCAATTGTGAATTCAGCCCTACTGCGCACATTAGAAGACGTTCCTCCAAGGTATAAACTTTCAGACCACCCACGCACACTCGAGTCAAGTCGCGCGCGACACTTGTGGTTTTCTTCACTGCGTGCCTCTTCGTCCTCCTCCTCCTCCTCCTCTTCACATTCATCACTTGAGGCAGAAGAGAGAAAGGCGCAACTTTTCCTTTCACAGAGACACAGAGCAGTGGGGCAGCAGAGCGGTGCGCACGGAGGCTGATGGAGAGCGGAACCGCAGCTCACACGGAACAGGTAAATTATTATTATTATTATTATTATTATTATGTAGGTTTAATTTGCAGCTGTTTATCACTGTTTACAACATACAATAACAAGAAATGGACGGTTCCTACAATAGAGGAGAATTATGTGAATATCTAACATAATATCAACTTGTAGCTTAACATATAGTCAATTAAAGTTTGTATTTATTTATATATCAGTTGCATTAAAGCTATGATTACAGGCACCCTCATTTACATCATTTACCCACAGGTACCATAGTGGAAATGACATTTTAAAGTTCTGTGTGGTTTGGTGCACTGTGTTGGGTCAGCAGTCAGGTTAACTGTGTTGCTGCTTCACTACAGGTCAAATAATTTTAATCTGTTTAAATATGCCCTTGTTCTTTTGTAATTAGTCTTCCATTATGGTGTTGCTTACCTCATATGCATTCAGACAGGGGGTGAATTTAAGTGTCCAATCTAAGTGCAGCAAATTAAATGTACCCTCACAGACTGAGCCCACTCTGGGAGGCTGGCTTGCTGTAAAGTGACAAGGTCCTAATAAATTATAAAATAAAAAGGTCTTTGCAATGTACTGACCTCATCCGCAAATAATTCTCATCAGAGAATAAAATGTCACACCTGCCACTTTGATTACACCTGACGCACTGAGATCATGTAATTTGTTTTGATTGTGTCTTGCTGCTATGAATCGTGAGTCTGCATGAGTAATGCTGAGATGGGAACTTTCTGTTCCAGGTGAAGATGTGCTTCTGTTGCCAGAGAAGATTCAGTCTGATCAAAATTTTCATCTTCACACAAACAATTCAAGGTGAAGTCATGAACCAAAAAGCATCACATATTTTGACCTAATTTATTGGATCAGGTTCTACTCATACACAGTTTTCCTAAACAAAAATAAGAGCGTGTGTGGAGACATGGGGGACTCAAACATCAGCCACATGGTAGCAGCTCCTACGGAGATGAATGGGAGTCTCCCAGAAGGCAAGTTGGATCATTATGTGGACAGCTATGACATGGACTATGGCATCCCTCCTGATGAGATCCCAGACACAACACAGGGCCAGGCCTTCTTCGTGGCCACCATTGTCATTGGCGTGGTCCTTGTCTGCATCATGCTGGTTTGTGGGTTGGGAAACTTCATATTCATTCCTTGATACTCTGCTAAGCATGCAGCAGGTAGATATGCTCTCATGGTGAGCCATCTGTATATCCTCGTCTATCCATGCCAAATACATGATCTATTTAGTTCATTTGGCACTGTGTAAAATAGACTTCAAACATATATCATATCAGAGGAGCATGATATCATGTGTTTTTCATTCTGTTTCATTCACTCTCAACATTAAAGTCCATTACATCCAAGAAGATTTAAGGACAAATAAATAACTTGTCTGTGTTCAAAACTAAGCAAAATAAGCAGCTATTAAAGCTGTTCTTAAACAGCAATGTATCAGGCACATGCACATGTGACATGCTGATAAAGGAACAGAGCTAAAGAAATTGAATATTAGCAGTGGTGAGGAGCTAAGTCTGAATAATTGATAATGTTTCTTCATAACTACTGGGTGTGTAAATCCTCACTGCACCATATTAATTAAAAGGTGAGGATGTTCCACTGTTCACAACCTGTCTGTTAGGTTTAGAGACCAAACAGGATTTTGGTTAAGCTTAAAAAGTGCAGTTTCTTGAGTGACAACATAATGTAAAAAGTCATCTCAGTACATATAAGTCCTTTAGATTTGAGTGCTTGAAGCATCAAGAGGTCTTTTACCAGGGTGCAGGTGCATTCACTGAAGAAATGAAAAGTAGCTCCACAGCCCTTTTCACTGTAAAAAAAAGTGCTGGTGTAAATAACGGAATGCTGGGTGGATTTCATTTAGTTGCTTTAAATTCTGGGTACAGGTAATGTGGTTGTTGCTCCCTGTCACACCTTGGTGACTTAAGAGGGAACATAACACAAACTGTGTTAATCTTTTCAGGGACACCTGGGTTTTTCCTAATGCTCTATATAGAGAGAAAAACATCTGCCAAAAAGGGCCGCAGAGAGGAACACATAAACAAAGCCTAACCATCATAAATACACTGAGGCCGAGAACATTAGTGATGTTAGGGGTCAGATTGTTGACAGCTGAACCCCTTAACTGCCACGTGATGGGAACTTAAACACCAGCTTGCATGTTCACGAGTCTGCTTTATAGATGTCAACAAATGAATGAACAAAAATTGTAAAAGCCTTGCTTATTTAAGGAGTGGCCCAGATACGAGTTCCTCATCTTCATCACTTGGAGGAAAAGATGATATTTGTGCCTCTTTAACATGTAATGTAAATGCAGCATTGCTCCATAAATTGTCATGGCACCACCTAATTGCACTGACTGGCTCGTTGAATGCATCTGTATCCTGGATATTTGAAGGCTACGTTTATTAGCATTAATAAAAGCATGAGCGGCTGAAATTGCTGCTATTGATTGTTATTGATTTTCTTCCTTTCGGCATGCTTGAAAGTTCTCTATTAGGATCTCCTCTGTGTGTAGAAAGTTCAGTTTGCTAGCAGACCTGCAGGCTGACTTTGGAACTAAGGTCATCTGATTGAAAACCCCCACCAGCTCCATACTACAGATGACTCACTACATCGCCGTGGAGCATGCTGTGCATTTAAACTATATGTTAAGGCTGTATATCCAGAAAGGAATGGCTACAGCTTCTGTCTGTTGAAGCTTATCTTCCAACCTTTGTGGACGCACATTTCTGGCTGTGGCAATGCAAATACAATATGATGAGAGTTGCCGGTGAAGAATACTTAAGTCATCAGGTCAATATGATGATGATTAATATGATAATGATGAAGAAGGACAGACTGATACTAGAGAAACCAGCTGCATGTAGTGATAACAGAACAAACACATAAATGACACACGCCCACAGGGGGATTGTGCCAAAGGAAAGCGGTTACAGATGAGCGCGCACAGAATCCACAGAGAGTGATGTTTCAGGCTTAAATTGCTTTATGAGAAGTGCTGTTTAATTCCTGCATAAAACACAACAATGAGGCAACATAATGAGTCTAAAGTGTGCCAGACAAATCATTATAAATTATTGTTTGGTCAATAATTCCACAAGCATTAGGCTATTGCCAAGGAGGAACTGTTTACTGTGTGCGGACTGTGTGTTATTTACTGTGCCTGCATTTGAATGTGTCCAAGGATGTATGTTTGAGTGACAAATGTATTCTTAGTGACACATCACCATGTCTGTGTTGTTCCAGGTACATGGCTATTGTTCATCCTCTGAGGCCTCGGATGAAGTACCAAACTGCCTATTGTTTAACAACCGGAGTCTGGATTGTTCCCATTCTCATATCAATTCCTTCTGCGTACTTTGCTTCTGAGACCATGTATCCTCATGGTGGCACCAATCCAACCACTCACAAAGTCTTTTGTGCCCAGATATGGCCAGTAGACCAGCAAGCCTACTACCGCTCCTATTTCCTGTTTGTTTTTGCTGTGGAGTTTGTTGGGCCTGTGATTGTTATGGCGATGTGTTATGCCCGTATATCCCGCGAGCTCTGGTTTAAAAGTGTCCCTGGTTTCCAGACAGAGCAGATCAGGAAGAGGCTTCGATGTCGCCGCAAGACAGTGATGGTTCTGATCGGGATCTTGACAGCTTATATCCTCTGTTGGGCGCCATACTACGGCTTTACCATCCTTCGGGACTTCCATCCAACACTCATCTCCAGGCAGAAAAACTCACTAGTGGCCTTCTACATCATTGAGTGCATTGCCATGAGCAACAGCATGATCAATACTTTCTGTTTTGTCAGTGTAAAGAATAACACTGTTAAGTACCTAAAGAAGATTGTGCTGCTGCGGTGGAGGTCAACATATGAACCCAATAAGACAGTGGACGAGATGGATATGAGGACCTGCTCCATGCCTGTGACAGAAGAGATTGAATGCATTCACCTGAGGTAAAGACGAGTCCTTTGAACCACACAGTCCCTCAGATTTTGACTGAATGCTGCTTCTATTTTAAATGTTATTGATGTGCTGTTGATAGACTGTGCTCTGTAAAGTATTGCATCTGTAACTGTCACGTAGATTTATGCTTAATAGCTACTGCTGCCCTTCATCCATCTGTAATGCTTATCTTTGTATATCTTGTGCCTGCTTTGGTTAATACTAATAAAAAGATATTTTCATAAAGATCTTCACTTTCACAACTTTGAACCTTTCATTTATGTGTTTTTTATGCCTTGAGTGCTGCCTGGTGACCCAAGAAGACATATTCACATGTCTTTTGAATGTATATTTGTATCTAAAAAATGTGCATGCTTTAATCGTCATTTAATTTATGTGTTAACTGTAATAAACAATGAGACACTGGAAAACAAAGGCTGATTTATTGAACTTCAACAGTTTCTCATATAGACACACACACAGAGAGCATGTGTCCATTCGCATATTGACAACTTTTCTTATAAATTTCTCTGAACACAGCAGCATTCAACAAGTGCTGTTCTTGCAATTATGAGAGGAACACAAACACGTTTGGTGTTGTTTTTTGTGTCCTTATAAATAATCTAGAGTGTGTATTTATAGACGTCCTGCAGATAAATAAGAAATGCGCACTTGATGATACCGAGAAATGTTGAAAAGAAAAGCTGAATAACTGGAAAAAAGAGGTGTCTGAGAATCAACAGCGACATCCTGCTATTTCTTATTCAAATCTCATTGTCAAACATGTGTTACAGCTCATGAATTTTACATTTCTCTGCATGCCTGTTTCTAAATTAAAGTAATAGTTCTTCAATACTTTTTTTTTATCAGAAGATATTTCACAATTCACTGCTGAAATAAATTAAAGATCCAATATGCATCAAAGGTCCAAAAATATCACCCACATATTAAGAATAAATTTGATACCACTGTGAGTCATTGAGTTGTAGTATTGTTATAGCACCATGTGTTTGAATTCCAGTTGGTTGAATGCCTGACATTTACTAACATGTTATCTAAGAGAGTGTCATTTGTGTGGCTATATTAAGGACAATTTTGCAGTTATGGCACATATACATTAAGGTCCATGCTTTTGGGCTTTCAGCACACTCAGCCACCCTGACCTTTTGATCCATACCTTACTTCCCTGTAATGTACTCTATGCCTGCTGCACTTTGTTGATAAGAGTAACATATGGAACCTGAGGACAGACTTTGTAAAAAAAAGAAGCATGCAGGCCAGGAACTCTATCCTTTTATCAATCATGTGGAAAGAGTGGGTGGCATATGGCAAAATCGCTTGATAAGCAACTGCCAGAAAGCAGGATTAATGGCAAAATCGGCCAGCAAGGATTCTTTTCAGCCTGAAGCCCATAGCTTCTACTTCACTGCACACCACTTACCCCCTAGTCTCAGCCACCAACATCAGAGGGCTAGAGGTCATCAGTAAGCCAGAGCTCATTGTCATGCAGGTTGGTTGATGACTGTCTCTCTATGATGGACACAAGGATGGACACAAGCACTTCAATGTCCATGAGTGGCAGAAACTGCTGTGACATGAATCTAAAGCAGGAAGATGAAGTTTATTGTTATAGTGGTAAAATCATATATATCATATATAGTCATTAGATTTCCATTATCAAAGACAGGCTGACAAAGATGACTGCTGATAACAAATTTAGTATAACAAGCTCTGAATCATCAGCCTGTAACGCTGGAGGAAGTGATGAGTTATTGTCCCTGAAACACTTACAGGCTACTTTGAATTGTATAAAATGACCTTTTTTATATCGACCTCATTGCAGTGTGTGACACTATTGTTCTACAAGGAGCTTAGTCATGCTGATCCTCATTTGGCCATCAGGCTGTGGTTGGCATGTTGACAGTTTGAGAAGGTTGTCGCCTCTTATGCTAATTTTCTTACAGACTGTTGCTTGATCCTGGGAAATGTTTACTTTGCCATTATCAGGGTCCTCAGTTTATTGTCCCCATTAGTCTCAGTGCTCTCGTCCCTGTGGGTAAAGCGCAAAGGTGTTTTTTTTCCTATGTGCCTGAATTTTCTAGAAAACCAGTTCTTTGGTTGTACAAAGAAACATTTTAAAAATGTTGTTTTTTTCTTACAGCATGCAGCTCAAATGTCTTCACACACCTGAAGATTATTTCTGTTGCTTGGATGGTGCATATTTTCTTTTACTCCACAGATGTTGTAGTGACAATGAATATTTCAATATTTTTAATTAAATTTAAAAATTTATATTGACAATAGACAACATAGATTTACTTTATTAATCTCTGTAGGAAAATTAGGCTGTAGCAGCAGCATGTATCAAAGAACAATAAATACAATATATAGAGGAAACACCCTAAAATAGATACACATATAGCAGCAGACAAATGAACATAAATACACAGTTAATGTAACTGAGATGTTTGAAATGCACCTGAGAGAATGCATTAGTTCAAGTTTGTGAGCATCGCTCTGACAGTCGCAGATGAATTACAGTCTGATGGCAGACGGCAGGAATGACTTCCTGTAACGTTCCTTAGAGCAGCGGAGCTGCAGGAGTCTGCTGCTGATCTTTTCTTCTTTTTGAAGTGAAGTTATGAGTGAAACTTCCTGGGAATGGATGGAAGCACTTCATTGTATGTGGTAGAAAGATGATGTCTGAGTCCACCACCTCTGTTAAGGGAAGGTTTTTTAAACTTAACATAGATGGCTTCTTTGACTCCTCTTTTAAACTCTAAAATAAACAACCACTTCACAGACAAATGGCCCAGCACAGGAGAGCCACCTCCACAGGACAAGACCCCTGCTGCCATCTTGCACCTTGTTTGTCCTTGTTGGTTTTTGTCTGATGGTTGGTCTCTGTTGTGTTCTGGTATATGTATATTTATGGTACTGTTAATTGAATATTGTAACATTTTGTAATTACTTCATTATCTTTTTCTGTTATTTTTAGGTCAACTTGTAACATCTGTCCAGGGATTGCAGAATATAAATAGCCTTTTGTCTAAAGCCATATTTACAGAAAGGCTTCATTAATTATTAATATGCATCGTCTCTGAAAATAAATGCATAAATACATAAAAAAATAAAATCAGGAGGAATAAATCCCCAAAAGCCCTGCCTTGATCATATTGTGTAAAAAGGGCTTTTAAACACAGATTAAGGATGAAATGAATCCATAGGATGTGCATTGTCCTACACTATTAAAAGTGTTGACAGAAAATTTGATTTTACTCCTCTCATTACACACCTCCAGTCATGTGGAAAACGGAGGCGAGGGATCAACAGGTGGATAGGTCTTGCCAGGAGGCAAAATGTTCAGCAGACAAATGGCTATTAGATGTCAAACCAGGGCTGCGAACCCCACTTCTCTTAGATAGCAGTTTAATGTAATGTCTGTGTGCCTTCCTTGCCAAACATAGCCCACAGCTTTGTAGCAGAAGACATCCAGTGACAGCAAATCGTTACCAGGTCATGAATAATGATTCTGATTTCAGGCTCAGTTTGTACTCACGATAGAACAATTTAATCAATACTCTTTTTTCTTAAGATTAAATGAAGACCTGTCCTTTGTCCAGGTGTTTAAACAAAACTACATCATCTGAGAGGTTGTTTGGTGGTTAGAACAATCCTCCTGGTAGCTTATATCTTTTCATTCATTTACATCTTTATACATCTTTATTTCAAATAGGGAACAATTTGTTTTGGTACTCTGTTGTTACTCTCAGTCATAGAGAACTGTTGGGGGATGAATGCAAACATCACATTGAAAAAAACAGCTCCACAGACCGTAACCTAGAGCAAACAGATAAGCAACACTGGAGTGTTTTCAGGATGTAACTCTCTGATGGTCCTTGAGTGGCAGATTGAAACTCCACACAGCATCTGTGGAAAACCCTGAAGCTGGTCATTCACACATCCAGTCTGACGGATGAGAAACTACACAGAAGACTGGGGCAATTTTAGGTGTGTAAGCTGTTGTTGCTGCTGCAATGAGAACATAAGTCTGCATGCAACCATTCAAAGGCTTTCAGACGCTCTTTTTACATTGGAAATTGGTGTGCAAATGTGGGTTTGTTTAAACACAGGTAAAAGATCTGGACCTTTTTCCCCATTGCCAATAGACAGGTATTTTCTTGTTCCTTGTGTGTCACACTGAAAAACTACAAAACACGGTTAACTAAACAACAGACATCAAAGGCCAGTAATTATCTTTAAACTCAGCCCTCACATCACCAACAGATGCACAATGGCCATAATGGGAGAAAAACAAATCTGCATGTCCACTGAAGTGTTTCCATTCCTGCTGCAAGTTGTGCGTTGCGTGTTATTATTGTAGTTTTGCACTGACATGTATGCATATGCAGTTTTTTTCAAATGGAAAATGTCAATGTGACAATGTTGCTGGACATAATTAAATATGTAAATTTTTATGGCATCACATACTTCAGATCAATATATTGTTTTTGACTTCAGCCCCACCAGGCTCAAACTCATCCATCCGAGTGTCACCAGTTGTTAATGTGTCTCTTCTCTCCCATGAGCCTGGCGCTGTGATGACAGCCTGTCAGAGTCCAGATCTGAACCACTCTGGAGCATCAGGGGGAAAAGAGGAAGACGAATAAACAAAACAAACTCCTCATCACTTAATAGCTTCCTGTAAAGATGTCCCATCGATGACAATTTCAGCAGCAATTTCAGTGAATTGCTATCTTTGCATGAAGGAGAAATCTGTGAATAATAATTACAGAACAACAAAAAAAATGCAATTATTCACTTAGGTTTACCATTTTCTTGGCAAACTGTGTTTTCTCACACAAAATTGTGCAAGTCGTTTGTCTTGACCTGGACACTGGCAGTACAAATTCAATGAGCCTCTCCAGAGTCACAAAGGAGCCCTCAGAGTAATGGAAAAATAAGTGTTCTGGTTTGCTGGCTGTTGAAATAGATTCTCCTTCACAACAAGGGAAAAAATGAAAAATAAGGAGAAAACTTTCCACCTGATTCTTTTGTTACAGACCTGTAAAGAAAATCTTCATCCTTTTCTGGGAAATTGGTTACAGTTAACTGCTTGCCACGTTTATTGTTCCAATGAAATCTCCACTTAGAAACAGTTATTTTCCTGATAGTCTTCTACAAACATATAAACATGCTGACATGATGCCAAACCCAACCATGATTAAAAATAAAACTTAACCATGGAACAGAGCACCGGCCTCCTGTCCTTAAAGGTAGGAGATTTCATTCTGATGCACTTTTTGGTAAATTAGTGTAACTTCTCTTTACAATCCGATAGCAACCAATTAGTTCGGCAGTTTCGCTTTAAAATGAAGACTATGAATCATCTGTGGAAGCTATAAAATGCTAAAAACATCAGCCAATCCTACGAGGTGCCCCTGCACGTAGAGTTGGCTGGTTGTCACTCTCTTCCTGCTCTGCGCGCACCAGAGAGGTACGTGCATGATGGCCGAAGTCACAGACTGGTTGGGAGGCGTGGCTTCGGGGTGAACTCGAGAGAAAGGGACGTGTGTTTACTTTCAAAATCTGGCTGACTCTCACTGAGTTTATAAAATCTCCTACCCTGCCTTTAACCCTACCATCGATCATGGATTCAGTCAGCCTCCACTTAACTGTGCCACCTGTGGGGTTACAAAAGATATGTTTGAATTTAGAGGGCCCAAAATGATTGGTGGATATACCACTGCATTCTGTGTCGGCCTAGATTCACATCTGTAGAGAGCAGCTGCCAGTTACTTGGCTGCCACTGTGTCTACAGCTGCATCACACCTTTCCTCATTAAGCCTCATTTGACTGTATTTAAGTTTTGTATTTCAGGGCTGTATTATTGATAGTTTTATACTGCCTGTAAACCTGGATGATTTTGTCCCTCTTCTGTCCCTGCCTGACTCTCTGAAACCTTGTAGAAAAACTCTTGTGAGTAAGCTTGTGTAAGTGTGTCATGCTGTTTCAAATCTGAGCTTTAACAGTTGTTTCTACAGCAGTGAAGCTTGTATTGCCTAATAAAACCTGAGACCAACACAAGTGAAACGAGGTAATTTCCTCCTGTCAGGATCCCCCTGGTGTATTTATCCTGCATTGAGACTAAATTCTTTAGACTGAAAAACTACCAGTGTGACCTTTAGCATGGCAAATTGTAAGTTATTTCAGACATCTTGTGACATTTGTCCACTTTCTGGTCTGTTATTGTTGAATCAGATCATCTCTGCTGACTGCTGCACTGTGTGGTTCAGCAGCTGCTCAGAGAAGAACGGTGGCAGAGCGCGCCATTGGCTCGCCGCTAGCCCTCTCAGAGACATTTACACTAGCCGACTCCAAAAGAAAGCCAGTTACATCTCTATGGACCACACCCACCAGGGATACAGACTGTTCCCCCCACTGCCCTCTGGAAAAAGATACAGACTTCAGAACAAGCAGACTGAAAACAGCTTCTACCCTCAAGCTGATAAATCCATCACACCATCAGCTGCCTCCCCCATAGACTAAAGTGCAATAGCCCCCATCCATTCGCCGCATGCACTTTAAATAGACAATGCATACTATTATATACATTCTGTGAAACACATGAATGCTAGTCCCCTGTGTGTTGCAGCTATAGTTTTTGTATTTTTACTATATTCTTTTTTTACCAACATTCTGT
This sequence comes from Parambassis ranga, assembly GCF_900634625.1. Classification (NCBI taxonomy): domain Eukaryota; kingdom Metazoa; phylum Chordata; class Actinopteri; family Ambassidae; genus Parambassis; species Parambassis ranga. The sequence goes on from NC_041035.1 coordinate 7,299,699, forward strand.
TCTACTGAAGGAAACAGCTTCAGTCCTGTGTTCATGTTTCTAGAATTGCCGACAAAGCAAAAATTGCCTTGCACTCTCTACAGGGTTTTTTTAAAGGCAAATATTTAGAGGAAAGGTTTGTTTTCATAAAAACAAACAGATGTAAATAGTAGGCTAAAGACTTTGCACCTTCAACACAACAACGTAAAAATTGAGATCTCATAGGATCTCATATGATTTTTATTTTTCTCTCTCTTTCAAGTGCCTTTTCTTAGTGAGCAACACTAGCTAACGCTAACACAAAGCTTGCTACCTACTAACCCAAATTACATTCTCATTCAATGCTAACATTCAATTGATCCAGACTCCTAGGAATGATCAGTTGATAAATGGATGTACTGTTTTTATTGGGCGTAATTTAATATAGACATAGTCATATAGACAGTGATGTTGGTATGACAGGAATACCTGATGCCTGTACTGTTTTAATGCAATATTGCAACAACTATTCATTATCCTTGTTAAGGTCTTAATGGCAGGAGTCGAGACAGATCCTCCTATAAATCTTCTCACCAATGTCCTCATTCTCATCCTCATTATGTTAGAACTCCCAGTTGAATGAGCCTGCTTAGAATATCTCATGTCATTTTAGGTTCAGCTCCCATCAGTTCAGTGGAATATTTGAGCTGCACCTCATAAACATGATCCCTAGATGCTTTCTCCCATGGTGCTTGAGTTCTCAACCTGCTCTCAGTTGGTTGCATTACTTGATTAATTCAACAATACTAGACACAGTCATGGTGCTGTTGCTGAAGCTTCCTTGAAGACTATACACATAATTGGGAGCAAAGTACCTTTTGTTGAGCCTCAGTCTCTCATGGACACAGTTGTCTTGCTCCCATATATCCACAGGGCCGTCAACCAAACACTATGGAGGACATACCTCTCCATTTTCAGAAAGCACTTTGTGTGATCACAAAGTATCACTACGGAAACATGTGTTACATGCAAAATACCAAACATTCTGAGGAGCCTAATAAACTATACTTTTCACTTAATGCATCAGGGTTTTTTCCTTTAACAGGTTGGCAGCTGAATAAATTGTATGGAGAGTCCTGTCAAGCTTGCAGTCAGTGGGATGGAGTTTAAATGAAACTGTCATGCTTCTTGCATTGCCAGTTGATGGATCCTGCCTTGAGGGAAATTCAGTCATTTGCAGGATGAGAAAGATGAGGTCAGTCTTATGAGACATTCTTCTGTCACTTGTGTTGCTTTACAGCGATGTTGTACCTGTGGATTCAATCACACCACAGTGGCATGCATGATTACTTCTTTGAATTACCATGCACAAAATGTATATAGGAGTCTGGCTACCATATGATAAAAAAAATCCCTCGGGTGTCAAAGATAAATGTTGTCTCATAGGCTGTGATTCATGTTATGTTTCATAATAAGGGCCTAACACACCTGCCGAGGAGTGCTTAGATCACTAGACTTCCTGTCAGTTTGTGGAACTGCCAATCAAAGACGATGTGGTGCCTGATGCATTGTACAAAGCCATAGTTCCAATACACTTTGTGCTAGCTGAAAGACATAAAGCTGTTCTGTGAGTCAGTGTTAATTTGTTACACTTATAATATCTTCTTATAAATTTCCCTCAGCCTGACATCACAACCTTTGTAGTGAGATCAGAAGCACTTACCCTCTATTTAAGGGTGTTAATAGACACTTCGTCTGTGTCCGCTGAACATTTGATGGAAACAGGCTTTTTGTCTGCAGACTCTTGAAGTACTCCTCCTCGGCACTGATCTGAGATATAACAGCAGGGTCCAGCATCCAATCTAAAAACTCATGCCATTCGAGAGCAGACTCATCTTTCAGGGAGTCACCGATCAGAGTCAGCGTAAACTTTGTTCTGTAAATATCATTTTGGTAAACTCACAGATGAGTCAGGTGTTGCCTGTCGATAGTGATGACAGGTTATGACATCAACATCAAACTAAGTGTGATAATATCTTGCACTGTACTGCATGTCACCTTTTCACCGGAGTCTGTCCCTACAACGTCATGGTTTTGTCTGTATTCATATTTCTATTTTCAGGTTTGTCAATGACTCACCCTGCACTCTGTAGGCATACGCTAAGAGCAGCACTGCAGATGTTGAATACTGGGTGGTGCCTGTCTCTAAGCAGGTTTTCAAAAGTGGGTGTTTTTTTTTTTACAAATTCTGGATCTAAATATTGAAAAGATTTGTAGTTTGTGAAAAATCTTTCCAATGTTTGGTTTGGTGTCCACACAGCTATGAGAGCAGTGCCAATTTTTGAAAGAAGCTGGGCATTGGCAAAAACTCTGTAATACAGGTAGAGAACATTACTGAGTGGTTACAACTATTTCCTGTTCTTCTCCGTCAGACCTTATATGAATCCAATTTATATGAATATTACAACAATCAGGACATTTCTACAAATTGGGCATAAATGTCCACATGGACTCCACTTCCACTCCTAATTAAAACTTAAGGTAAATGATGGTATGATGAATGATTCTCTTTTTGGCCACAAATTAATTATTTATATTTTAATTATGACAAAACCCTCACACAAATGTTGCAGTATATATAATCAAATAATCCCATTAAAATCATCACAAAGGTGCAAAAATGGCAACTCAGATTTTGAAATGTTAGATTTCATGTTTGTTCTGCTCTTCTTGCTGCTAAAATGTCTAAAACAAGTAATGATTTTCAAATGGGCCCACGTTACAGTGGACAGGCTCGCAGTGTTAGAGTGATTTTTGAGTGTTTTTTTATTTATTTCTCTTTCTGTCGCTGTGTTTCTTCTGCAGTAGGAAGGCTTATTGATTCTCTTCTTCTTCCCATTTTTTTGCTCACACTTTGTTTCTTAAAACAGTGGGAGGCTTCTAAACCTACCCCCCCCCACACACCTAATACATGTCTTTTGCTGCTTCTATCTACAGATATATTTTTCTATTATGTGTTTATAGTCACAAAGCAACTCATTTACTTGTTGTTGTCATAGAACTCACTGCACTGTCTGTTTCGTTCATCATGGGAGGACATGTTGGGAGGGTTTTTTATTATTTTTTTTTTTTTAGCCTCCTCCAGATCCATGTTTTACATTATCTCTGAAAGAGCTGCTGTGTCCTGGCAGTGTGCTTTAATCTGCCACCACCACTGCTTGCTGATTAGAAGAGACTATCGGGGGTGGAACATTTAACATGATGCCTCTATTGAATTATTTGTCCGTTTTTTCCCCAGTTTTCCAGGCTCTGTGTCTCTGTTTGTGTCCACTACTTGGCCAGTTTGTGTTTTATTTTATTACCTGGTGATTTTTCCCGACTTGTTTACTGCACTTCACCACATCTAACACATCCATTTTCTGTTGAAGGAGTGCTTTGTGCACACACATTATAACTAATTCATCAACCAGGATAACTCTGGGAATACACTGCAACAGTTTTGTTAATGTGGAGTAGACTGTATGCTTAAAATAAAGGCGCAAGGTTTTGTTTATTCCACAAACGTATCAATTAACCATAATTTATTTTAATTAATGTTTCCAAACCTTTACTTTATGCCTAGTTATGACTTCATGGAAAAAATCAGTAAGTAGGTCATACATACATTAAGCTCAGTGATGCAGGTCATGGACCACGGGGGTTGACATCTCTTGTACATAAATGTGTTAAGCACTGATTAGACTAATGTGTTTATAATGTTGTTTTTCACAGGTGGTAAATTGCCATTTAAAAACTGAAAAGCAAACAAACTCCCATGAACCACAGCTGCAGTCTTAGGTTGATATTTAGTGCCCCCCTGTGTTGACATAAGAAATCACACGCGTGCAGACAGTCTCACTTGCTATTATGTGATGTCTAAAACAATTCTAAAATGCATGTAACTTCTTTTGGTTTTCAAATGCAAAAACCAAAGAGTCAGTGTCCAAGTGGGCAGGTTTAAAGTGAGACTGTAGTTCTTTACCCTTAAAATAATCAAATCCTTTTGATAGTATATCAACTCATAACAGTGTTATGCACAAGCACACAGGGACTCACAGGGAACTACACACAAACTGGTGTGGGTCAGACTCAGGCAGCTCATATCATATCTGAGTGTATGCAGACAAAATCAAAAGAGGATCTTGTCTGAGTAAACAAAGACAAAAAAAGCAAGAAAGTGACCGAGCAAGAGCCTGAACAAGAGTGAATATTTGACTGGCTCATTGCTGAGAGAGCTGAAAGAGGAAACAGAGAGGGAAGACTGATAGTGATGCGTCCTTGTGGCTGTCAGATTAGTGTCCTCTAAATCAAGTGATGAACTGTTTACTTGTCATATACTTTTGAGCTTATCAGTCTAAAGCAGTTTGTCGGTATACAACACTACTCCACCTGTGGACATTGTTTTTCCGTCAGGGTGTAAATATATAAACATGTATTACAGCATTCATGGCGGAGGTTTCTCCCATAGGGGGAGCCAAAGAGAAATGTTCCCTGTATATGGCATTATGTTGCTTTAAACTTTAAGCTTTAAATTCATATTTAAATGTGGGGATTTCTTGGCTCCTTCCTCCAGCTTACAGTACATGGTTCACTGATCTGTACAGAACAGAGCCAGAGGGAGAATATCCCTTTTAGAGGAAAACTGAAAAAGCTCTGCACAATAAACAGCTGACTGGCACTAAACAATAAGGATTTGGGTTTATTATAACTTCTGACAGTCTTCTTTTCACCTGAAATTGATCTTAAGTTAAGCTTAATTATGTAAACCCTACAAAAGCGAGGGAGCAAAAAATGACATTAATCCCTTTTGAAAATGAAATAATACCTCTCAAAGGGCTTATCCAGACACAGAAAGAATATCCAGGATGAGATACTTATCAGAGCAGGACACGGTTCCTATTGTTTTCTATTCTAAATATGTTTGACTAAATGAGGATTTGTTCTTTGTCTAGTGATCATTACTTTCCTTGTCTGACTCATTTTTCACACACTCAGCTTTAACCACACATCATCATTAATAATGAAACCAGAGTGTATAGAAGTGGAAGCTGAAAAATGATTGTCACACAGGAAAGTTTTTGACATTGCTCAGGCCAGTCATTTCTGTCACTGATAAGATGCCTCATGCAGCAGGCATGCGTAACAGTTTTATTTTGAAAGACAAGAACATGAGAGGAAACCAGAAAAACCACAGTGGGGTGTAATACTCTTAAGCATTTTTACACTCTGTGCCAATGCTGTGAGAGCCACAAAGCAGCACAACGTGTGGCACAAGTATGTGTATCATCAAATATAAATCAATATACAGCGTAAATATCTCATTGATACAATATACATGTATTATTGATTAAAGCCTGGTGGACATGTCCTGTTTTATTAGTTTGATTGTGTATGGTTACTTTAAAATGACAACAGCACAAATACTTTTTCACTCTGACAAACGTATTATTAGATATCTATCAAACTGACAGTCAGTGTCTGTCCCCTTACTGCAGCACACCTCCTACTATTTTCCAGTATTTGACACTGTCTGTATTGCTTTGATCCATTCCTTCCTCTCTTCAGCTGTTGCAGCTTGGAAGAAGTAGTGAATCTCATCTGAGGTGATGATCTCAAAGAGGTTGCCGTCAATGTCGTATTTTTTGGCTGACGACATAAGAAAAAAAAAGGAAAGTTAAAAAAAAAGAAGTTAAAGGGAGTACATGGAGGGAGGTGCTTCCTGGTTATAGTGTGACATACCACACAAGCAACATGTGCAAAATGTATTTAGCAGCAGTCTCACTTACCATCGGGTACATACTCCGCAGCTGAAACCACAGCCCCACGGAGGTGGACTGAGCCCAGAGGGTCATCGCCCTTATTAGAATTCAGGAGAAAAAAAAGAGAAGGTGAAAAAGAGCACCAGTGCAAAAATTATTATTTTTGTTTTATTTTGAGCATGTAAAGTCTCAGTGAATTTACCTTTGAAGGATCGTAATAATGCATAAAAGCAGGGTCGTCTCTCAGCACAAACTTTCGGACCTTCCAGTTTTTCCTCCTATGTCCCTGTGACAACATTACCACAGTGTGCTTTATCACTTTTCATATCACACAGCACACACTTCCTGTTCAAGCAAAATTGGCAACAACATAATGAATGTCATTGTGCAGTAATGCTACACAATAGTGTAGCATCACATTAGGTGTGTTCACCTGTTTCAGTAAGCATCCCTGTTTCACAATGTTTCCTCTGAATTCTTCCTTCACAAGCACGTCTTCATCACTGGAGTAGCCTTCACAGAAGAACCCGCTGTCGGCCTGCAAGAACATGCGCACATATATGAATCAACTTTCTAACTGTGTTATTACCGGCTGTATTTTTCTGTGTGTGTGCAACATTGACCCACATGAGACAGGCCTAACCATCACCTTGAATGCAGTAACATATTCATTCATATGCAAAAGCCATATTATAGCTTATAAAACAGTCATTTTCTGTGACTCAGCCGAACTTACAAAGTAGTAAAGAGCGTTTGTGTCATCTAAAAAGGCAGTTTCCTGTGCTTGCTCTGCTCCCTCTTTTGACAGGTCACCTGCAGGCTGAAGAAAACCTTCATTTAGAAGCCCTGTCGCTAACATTAGAGCCTCAGGCCTGTTTCTCGCTTTCTCCTTTGAAATCAGCCAGTCTACCACTGTCGCACCTGCAAAAACAGAGAAGCAGTGAAAATGGTGAGAACACTGGAGGGTTTAAAAAGAAAAACCTCAATAAAGGAAAGACAGAAGTACCAGTGAAGCAGTGGTTGAAGACCCGGTTATCCTGCTCCAGTTTTAACTCTTTCACTCCATCATCCTGGTTTTTCATCAGTGTGTACAGCTGCCTGAAAAACATAATGTAAGCACTGTCAATACATTGTGACTGTCCACTTGTATCTTAGCAACAAGGCATTGCTGTGTGGTAAAGCTGCTAAATTCGGCAAATCCAGAAAGATATTTTTCTGTTTACATTGTGCTTTTTCATTTATTGGTCAAACAGAAGAAGATTCTACAGAACATACGCCAAGTTGACGGTCTCAGGCAGGCGGATGGAGCGTCTTGTAGACTTCCTGGCAAACTTCTTCCCCCCCTGTAGGCACGTTATGGCTCTCTTGATGTCCTTGACCCATAGCTCTCTCTCCTCCACATGTGAGGCTTGGAAGAAGTGATCCTGCTTATTCTCTGTGGTAACCTTGAAAACAAGCTATGCCAACCACATTCAGTCATTTAAAAAAATCCTTTTTACAGGTCAAAAATTTGACTTATGTTTGACAGTGACATGTTTTCTTACCATTCTCTTGCTAAAATCCTGACAGGGGCTGATGAGTGTGGCTCCTTTAAGGGGGATCATGCCTTTGGGTGAACGGTCTGTTTTCTTTTTATAGAATTCCACCCCATCCTCTGACAGCACCACCCACACTGCCCTCCAGGAGTTCAGCAACGTACCCTGAGGATCAATAGGATGACAGGCAGCCTTCAACAACAGCACAGGGTAATTGGACCCCTGCTCTACATTAGCAGAACACTTATTAACACCTCTTTGTCATGCTTCTACATCTTCTCCTTTGTCGACTTCAGTCCAGAAATGCCACCATGTGCCACATTTTTAGTGTCAAAGGTAACAACCCAAGTTTTTAGATGAAGCTACTTTTGCTTTGTGTTTCGTGCTAAGATGAAGTGAAAGAAACGGGCTATAAGCTGGAAACCAGACATCTAGAGCAGAAGTCTCCAATAACTTGCATCAAAGGTTTCACAGTGTTTGTCATGTTGTGCCGTATAAAGGTGAGTAAACTAGATGTCAGGACGTATAAAGGTGAGTAAAGGTGAGTAAACTAGGTTTTTTTTTTCAAGGAAGGGGTGGGGTGCTTCCGCCAGTGGCCATCACACTGTGTAACTCCTTCCTTTTCTGTAGGGTGGAGAGCTGGAAGAACAGATAATGGTCATACTCACCACTGGTCTATATTTTATATTTAGCACCTTTATCATCACCTTATATTACATACATTATATTACATTTTACACACATTGTGTAAAGTTATACTGGATTTTATATGATATATTTATATACTGGGTACCTCTCACAGTGTACTTATATATTAACTATATATATATATATATATATATATATATATATATATATATATACATATATTAAAGACTTTCCTCTGGGATGAATAAAGTTTTATCTTATTTCATGTTGTGTGGTAACTCAGGAGCTGACATACCATTAATCAGAGTACCTCACATACCTCAAGAACATGTTAGAAGAATAACAGAGTAAAGCAATTTCTAAAGTGTACTCGGAAACTATGTCTTGCAGTGGCAATGAAAGAAAAAAAAAGTGTGAGCATGAGCAATCTGCTGTGAAACAAAGTTCTCACCGTGTCCCAACCACACCCTCAGTACAAAAATGCTATGTCTGAGAGGACCACTGGTGTGTCCCCTCAGCAAATACATCCCAGTCTGTAGCATCAGACAGCTGTAAACACTGTCTGCTAGCCTCATAGCAGCATAAACCCAAGCTATGTTTAATGTTTCACTCTGCAGAGCAGAAGTGGGAACTTAGGTTTTCGGTTGCAGCTGTAGAACAGAAGTGTGCAGTTATTCAGTTATGTAGCAACTTTCAACTTTCCTCTAATACTCTTTGCCTCTTACGTGTTTCCTTTGTATTCTCTTTTACATTCATTGTTGTGTTGTATGTCTATGGTTGTGGTACTTATGATACATAGTTACATTATTATGTAACACAACAATGTGCATAAAAGCATGCTGCTATAAAGCAAAGCATCTGTGTCTTACAACAATACCAGTGATGCTGCTCTTGATCATTTTAATCCAGTCTTATAAGAATGTAATGTGAGGAGTTATTCTTACCTTTTTTACCAGGTATCCCTCTCTAATCTGTTCCGGCTCCATTACTCTGCTCTCTGCTGCTGCAAATTGTCACTTTGTCTCATTCTCTCGCTCTCTCTCTCTCTTTCTGTGTGTGTGTTCTTGTTAAAACCACATACTCCCACACAGGAAGTAGAGCTGCTGGGTGTGTGTCAATGCTGACTGGTCAACTAGGTTCCTCTTCTCTGAGATATTATTGGGTTACAGCAGCTATTGGCTGATGTGTCTAGACTTTGCAGTGTCAAAATGCTAGGTTCTCAAAACTAAAAAAAAATACTTTGGTGGCGATTGGTGGGAAATGATACACATGTTTTTTTTCAGTGTAGGAAGTGGTCATGGCTGCAGAAATTATCATGGTTCCAACACAATTTCCTTTTCATTATTTTCCATTTTCAGAGCATATTTAACCATCTAACCCACAGAAGGCTTGTAGATTTTCTTTAGCCTTGCCCATAAACTTTCTCAACCCAATGTATACACTCAACTTTAATTGTAGTTAGAATAGTATTAGCTATTAAGACATATGGGTTAGTAAGTGACTTGACCTGTCAGTGGAACTATCTATTTCTGTAAAATGAACTTCCTCTTTTTCATATTACTCAATGTTCCTTGTGTGTAATGAAATCACAATGATGTGTACAGGCTCAATGGCATTTTTAAATAGCCTTAAATGCAGTGGAGTGTAACAACTTAATTAAACTGTATGCATGTAAAAAGATGCAAGCAGTACACCTATTAAATGCTCAAACATTTACTATGATGCAGTGTGTATGGTGTGTTTATGAAGTTTACAGCCCGAACTGAATATGGGTCATTCACACACTGCAGTCAGGTTGAAGTATGAAACATATAAGGTCTCCTTATTCTCCTGCATCTGATCAGTATAATCTATTGCATGTGAGGATACAGATTCTTATTTTCTTTTAATTCAGCTGAGTGATATTTCTGAAAGATACGTGTTCTGCAGTCATTTTAGAATGATGTGACCTCACCCTCCATCTTCCATTTGCAATGCAAACCACAGAGCTAGAACTACAGATAACATCAGCTACTACAACAGCTGACTTTGTGATGCTGTTGATGCACCTCTAGAGGGCATTACGACTACATAAAGCAAATGTGATGAAGAGCATCAGGTAGGCACAGTGTGCATATGGATTATATTAGAACTAATAAAAAGAGGGATAACAGATTCTACAGACTGTCACGGCTAAAGAAAACATGTACACAAATGTACTAAAGAAAGAAAAATACAAATAAAAATTATTATTCACGTCTTTGCACATGAAAGCAATTTGCATAATACATTCATTTGTATGATTTTGAGAAATGATATCATTTATCACATGGAACAAATGCCTTATTTTAATCAGCCAGTGTTTTATGATGAGTCTATGAGATGAAAAGTCACCTTCTGATGATGATCTCATTCCTATAAACAGGGATCACCGGGACGTTCTATATGACCGTAGTGCCTGTCCTCCTTGACTCATGTTTTCCTCTATGAATAAACATCAAGAGGGGGCAAGGTTTTACAGATGAATCTCGGGGCAGTGACTTTCATTAACTGTCATTGTAAGAGACGTGTCTCTGGTGTGCTCTGGTGACTGAAAAAAAAAGAGACCAAAGTGTGGAATGTTCATTTCCTTGTGACAACAAAAGGATGAAAGTGAAGAGGACACTCGAGGATGTTTGATTAGAATGTGTCTAATCAAGACCAGTCATCAAAGCTTTGGTAAAATAACACTTAGTCCCAGTTTGCTGTGTGTGTCTCATGTACTGCAGTGCAACAACAAAAGCCCAGAGAGAGAACTCAGTGGAAAAAAAAACACTGTTAAAAATGATGTACTACAACCTGGGAATAGGAAGAAAAAAGAAATCTGTTACCAACGAGAGTGAAGAAGTGACATGTAAGGTACTGTAAGCATGATGAAACTTGGGAAACAGGGCACATGCCCGCCCAAAATAATCACCCACTGTCTTCCAGATTCTATTCACACCTGAAATTACCTGCAGACATGCACTTTCAAAAACCAAGGCAGCATACATCACTGAAATATTCTCTTCCACTTCCTGCATGTCAGGTGTTTGTCCTTTCATTGTAAAAGAGGTGTTGCATTTGAATGTGGGAGGCAAATTCCTACAATATTTACACTGCTGTACAGTGCTGATACTTCTACTGAGGTAAATATCTGATTGATGACTAAATTCTTCTTGTAACATAATATTTTTATACAGTGTTTTTTTGCCACATTTACCTCATCCCTCCTGGGACGGCAGCATCAGATAAGATCTATGCTGCTCTGCTTCTATTTTTCATCCACTCTTTCCTCGTATTGAACACAGTAATAAATACTGCATGTGTTGTTCTTTCTGCTGCCCCACCCTTCGCCGTGGCTCCTTCTTTGCAGTCGAGGGATTGAGACATCTTCATCCCGGTCCTCTGCACCTCACAAGCACCATCAATAATTCTGCTAAAGAGTGCACTGAGCTGAAAATGGTAGGGTTGGACAGGAGGGGAGTGGGGTGGAGTGGTGGTGGGGGGACTGTTGATGGCTTTTCCATGGCACACTCTATCTCTCTGCTTCCCTCTGTTCCCACACTTCTTAACATGACCTTCTGTAATGGTGTTTATCATTTAGTGCTGAATGGACAGCATGAACTGAGGCACAGAGCCTTCAGCTTTGTAATTAACAAAAAGCAGGCCCCTCTGAGCAGCTCAGGATCAACAAAGCTTTTCTTTGTCCATTTTAAACCACAAAGAGCCATCGGCTTTAAGAATCCGTGAAAATGTGCAAAGTTCATTCATAATAAAAATGATAAGGTTTAGGCAGTGCTTCAAATTACCAGCATATTAGAAGGCTAAGCTAGATTTAAAAAACTGATCATTAATATGGGGAACACAAAGCAGTTTCTGTACTAAAGAAACAGCCAATGCACTTTCCATGTTTGTGTGATTCTTCAGCTGGAAACTTCAGCTTGTTGATGAGATGCAGTCTGAAATAAATGTTTCTTTGTTTCTCAAATTTTAGAGTCTCCTGCCTCATAAATGTTTTCATGACTCACACAGAAATGTAAATCAACGTTTTAGGCTGAGATATCTGATAGATGGCAACGACCTTCCCGTAGGCCACCCCAGTGAGCCAGTCCCGTATTTGTAACTCAGATCTCATGATCTGTCATTTTACACAGTGGTGATTTGAAATCACCGGAATCAGTTTTCTTCATTGTGACTTCTTGAGTTTGGACTCTGCTCGCCTCTCATCGAAATTTGATTGTATTGTGCAGAAACTTAAAGTTAAGTTGTCTTTTGAGTCTGTCAGATTATACATATATAACAACTCAGTGGTCAGCCCACCGCATTGTCTGTAACTGAAATATCTGTGTGATGAATTGTTGTTTTATTCTGTATCTATGTTTTCCATGATGTGGTTGACTTTTGCCTTTTTATGTTTGCCTCTGGTTGAAGTTATTACTTTTTAATCTTAAATCTTCTTGCCTGTGCAGCAGCAAAGCCAAAGATAAGAAGACCTGTAAAGCCCACTTCCCTCATCAATAATGTTACATCAATGTTCCCCCTCTTTTTGTGTCTAGTTACCTCTTGATTCAATCCTCAGTTAGGCTGTAAAATGTAAGATAAAGGGCAAAGACATCAAGTTCACAACTTGAATTGACAGAAAAGTAAAATGAATGAGCTGCTGGAAGAAGATGGCCCACTGTGTGCAGGACTAATAAACCTGCAGGCTAGTTCAGAGGGAGGAGGAGGAGGAGGAGGAGGAGGCTCTCCCATCTGCCAATTAAATGAAGAGGAAATTAATGGGTAAACAGTTTCATTGAGGATCAGAAAAGAGTGATGGGGCTGTGAGCCCTGCGGTGAACTACACCGCACTGCCACCATAACCACCACCCCTGTGTTTTTAACAGCCTTGAGGAAGAAACAAACTTATTCATTCTCATCATTTTTTGTGCCTGCAACTACCTTCAAGAGTTTAAGGCAAAACTATGCTAATGTGATCTTTTTTATAGTATATTTGCTCTATGCAGATAAGTGCTCTTATCCATCGCCTCACAGCTGCTTTGCCGCTGGCTATGTCTTCCTATTATTTTGGATGGGAAATGCTGCCATGGTATTCTGGATGATTGGCTGTACACAGACGACAGAAAAATATATTATATATGGATTTCTGCTGGACGATTACATTGTAAATGACTATTAAAACCAAGCCACATAGTAGCAGCACCAAATACTGAGAGATTCGGAGTGCCTTTGTGGCTTGTCTAAACCTTTTAAAAGGTATTGATTTGAGTGAGAGCCCGGAGACACTGAGGTGATATCTTCTCATCACTGGACGAAAAGAAGGCCCTGAAGATTGTTGTATTTATTTCTCCTGCTTTTCCATAAATTTGACTTGATATACTCTGACAACACCTGTGGAGGATATTGTCTTGTTATGCCCCTTTAGCTCCTAAAAATGGATGCTGACATTTATGCTCGTGGCTCCAGGCTTGGCCATTGTGCTAACATCATTAGTGTACAAATGTTAAATTGTCCTTTTTTTGCTCGTAAAGCTGAGATGAGTTATTGTTCCATCGGTGCACTAATTCACCTCAGGCCTTGATCTCACTTTGTTTGAGACATAAAAACAGATCAGTCTGCCTCTGCACCTATATAACTTTGACAACATGTTATAGTTTTTATGCTACACACTCTACACTCTGTCTTATTTGTTCACAACAACTCAATTTCCCTCCAGAGGTCAATACAGTCTTATCTTATCTTATATTATTTTATCTTATCCTTTTTGCTGGCCACACCAAAACTTAGGGCGACTATTAGCTTGCTCTGTACCCTCCAAAATGTTTTACAGCATGCTTGCTGTTATGATTATCTACTTGTTTTTTTAATTAAAAGCTGGTGTATGTGGCAGTGTGAGCGTGCTGGCATGGAAATAATGTGTTTTGATGTGAAGGGCTGGCTTGCTCCGGCTCAGGGGGACAGGGGGTAGCAGGGAGTGAGAAGATGCCAAACAACAGACTGAGGCAGGATATAAATCAAATCTCTCTGGAGATAATAGGGCTCACAACACACACATACACAGTGTTTTCTGAGGTCTGCAGGAGCTTCGGCACCCCAGCCACCAGGTTAATGACTTTAGAACAAGGTGCGAACAAAAGCATGCAAAAGTGATTACGAGGGATGAATGGCAATGTAGATGTAAAATTAAAATTATAGATGTTATTTAGGTAAATCTGAAGTTATAATAACATTTTCTGCCTTCCCTTAAGACCATGGTTGACATTCTAATGTGTCCACTGATTAAAGCCTCATGCAAATTGAAGATTGAATCATCCCTCTCTGCTTGCTGTGTATGTGCATGCTCCATGAAAAAGAAGGCAGAGCGGAGGAGGTCATAAGGAAACTGCAGTCGTTTTAAGAGCCCCAATTTTCTAACCAGGCTTTCTGCACCTCGAGGTTTTGAGTTTATATTAAGGTTTTGTCTTTGACTATTCTGACTCATGTTCATTTTATTTTAATGTGAATTGACACTTGAGTGTATTGCACTTGCTCAGGGAGTTATTTGTGAACACTGCTTTCTGTGTGCAACAAAGTGGACCAAGACCTCCAATTGTCACCCTTGGTATGACCAACGAGAAGTGAACTACAAGAGTGACCTCACCCAAGGTGTTTGTTTTATGTATTTTTTTGAAATTGGTCTGCCTTTGAACAAAGATATAAAATAGTGTTTTGACAATCTTACATCTCCCCACTTTACCCTGATTTTCAGATCCATCTCTTTTCTCAAATGGCCAGATGATCTATCTAGACCACTGCGGTTGGTCTTCCCTGCTGTCCGGCTTAAGTTGGCTGAAAATACTTCTTTCCGATCACCTCAAAGCTGGTGACCTATCTTCCAGCTCTGAACCACAGAGTGGGCATACGATTCTCTAAAGTAAAGTTTGATCCATTATTCAGCACATCCTGATTGGTCACGGCAGCAACATGTGAAAGATTGTCCATGCATGCTGTGCCCCGAGCAGCAACCCAAGTGCTATATATTGTGGTTATTTATATAAAAAAGTATTGATTGGTTGTGGCTTCTTTGGCCATAATTTAAAAAGATGACCCAGGGTTATAGGCAGCTTTTTGTTCCCACATGTGTACACAGGAAATGATGGCTGGACTACTTGGAGTGGTCACCAACCCACTCAGAGGTTAGAATTACAAAAAATTAAAAATATAAAAAATAAAAAAATAAAAATAAAATAAATTTGGAGCATCCATCAGTCAATATGCTGTGTATGGATGTTAAGAGCAAGTACATTTTTTGATTGCTGAAATAAAACAAATTTTAACAGCAGTTAAATAAAAGCAGTCACTTTCTGTAGCTGACGAAATTCTGCAAAACCCAAAAATAGTCCTGATCCCTTCAAAAGTTTAGATTCTGTACATATTTTAAAAAAAATGACTCATATACACAAGTAGACCCCGACACATGACATCATCACAAAGCATGGGAAGCTATAAAACAGACACCAGACATATATTTGAGTTCTGCCTTTGTGTTCTTGATATAAACCACAATGTTTACATCAAGAATATTATTGCTGTTGTTATCAGTAGTAGTAGTGGTCTTGTTGTAGTTGTTTACCTCATCAGAGAATGGAGGCTATTGTTTTTAAATTAAATGTGTAATAATTTTGTAGATTTTATTCCACCCAGCCGACATCCAAACATTTCTTGCATGACACTCTAATTTGCATTCCATCTATTATTGAAAGGTGTTTAATTATGGATTACATGTATTTGACACATCATATGTCATGCTGTGGCATAAGTCAGAATTGTTATTAGATGAACAGAGTGAGCACTCGGATCAAGGATGAGCTCATCTTTTATTACCAGACATCGTACTGGTGCTGTTCATTGTGATCTCCTTTGCCACACTGTCACTGCCACATCATCAGGATGGAGGGGGAAACTGCACCAGACAAAGTATACTTTTGTATGTAGCCTACTGTTATGTACATAGTAAATGCAATGCAGCACAATTATAATTTTAAATTTGCATTAACCATGCATCAGCTTACCACTTTATTTCTGTTTGATGCAAAACATTGAATAACTTTTTTCAAAAGGGTGTTGCTGAATAAAGCTGCTATAAATGCTCTATTCAGTATTAAATGGTTTCAGTTAAAAATGTATTTGCCTGTGCGGCTTCATGCCGTGTATACTGTAAATTTGATTTATCCTCAAGTGAATGAAACCCTTTGCTCTCTCACAAATGCTGCTGGATTTGTTGGAAGCTGTTATGTGTTGGATGGTGGTGATTTGGATGCAACCTTTGATTAGCAGTAAGTTACAAAGTCCTGCCACCTGCCACTAACACACAGTCACTGGCTACCACCTGTCATTGGCTGTGCTTTTGTTGGATTTGATTCCCGTTGGGCTGCCTCACGCATACGAAGCAGAGGGCTGCTCAGGAGGTTAAATAGTTCATTATCTGAAGCAGATTTTGGTACTGAATATTTTTCATCCCAAGCATAGCACAAGGAGCACTTACTCTGGGCATATTAACTAAATGTGTCGCATTTTGTTCTGTGTTCACAGCATCCCAGATGTTTATCAAACATAAAAAATGACACACAGTCCATCACAATGTGCCCCTGAATATTTCAAAGGGCTGGTCAAGGAATGGTTATTCAAATTATTACACAACATATAACATGTGTCTTTGTATTAGAACAGATGGATCTGTGGTTAAAAAACATTTAGATTATACAAAATCTCATTTGAATAAGCGAATGTCAATCAACATCTCCATTTCACCTAATATTTAAATACCTGAGATAATGGCCTTCATTCACTGACCTAAAAAAAACACAAGGAACAACACAACAAAAAAATTAATTAGTGACTTAATTAGTGTTGCAGTTACTTTTAATAAACCTGGGAGCTGTCATGTTTGTTTTATAGCAAAGAAGAAGTTGATGTATACTTTAACACACATAGACACAGCAAGATTAGGCGTGCAGTGTGTAGGTGAAGCTATAATTGTAAGAAAATGAGAGTGAGAGTAATATCCTTTATGTAAATCATCTCGCTCTGGATTAAAAGTCAGACGGCTGCGCGGCTCCAGTGCAGCATTATGAATCATTGGAGCTGTCGAGCCACTGCAAGGTAAAGAAGACCCACATCTGACATCTTCATCTGCATAACAAGGAAGGACAGCAACTTCTTAGAGACTAAAACCTCCACATTGCTGGGATATAATCCACATGTTTTATTCATTGGAAGCTTACTATGAGATTTGAGGTTTGTCCAAGTGCTGCGTGTTGAGCCATTTAGCACTAATTCCCCCTGAAATATCTGTTATTGTTTGTGCTTTAACAACAATACTATATCCTTTAAATCTGTTGGCTAATGGATCTGTCAGACAACCACAAATGGATTTAATTAGATTAAACAGCTCTTCACAGTCATGGCCAAACTCCTGATTGCAGCAGACAGATTGAGTTATTATGATTAAGCTCAGTGTTTATGGACGAATGATTCCAACCTACCTGAAAATCGATAAAGGACACCTCAAGGACCATTTTCATGAGAAGTAGCCCGTGTTGCATAATAAGGTTTCTCCAGCTTTTACATGGTGATTAATTATGTTCAATACTGATGTTGAGCTTAGTCATTTAGTTTGTGTAGAGAAGCATAAGCTGCTCTAATGCCTGTCTCACATTCAAATAGGGCTTTTAATCCCTAATAACATCCTCACCTGCAGTTTACAAATCTTTTTGTACTTTAACATCAGGCACATCTGATTAGACATTTTTAATCACACTGTCATGCACTGTGTAGAACTGCTGCTGGAGGCCTCTCCTGGTTCCCAAAGAGTCACAGATGGAAAACCCCTCATGAAGCACATTTGTTCTGATGAAAGTTGAAACTATTCATCTCTTAAGCAGTGCTTCCTGCCTCCACATCTGAGGTGGCATCTGAGGGTGGTCTGTAGTGTATATATAGTATATTCATGGAGACTGCAAAAGATCCCCCCATCACCACCAAGCAGGTGTAATATGATATCTCAGTGTTTTGAAAACTACCATATTTGATTGCTATCCACCAGATATGAACCATGGTTATATTTATGCTAATTGAACATGGATGTATTGCTCAACATATGAAATCTTTGTTGCTCGATATTGTCCAGTCTCAGGCCGATACAGTTGCAAAAGCCTGAATAAGGAGGCCGGTTGGGGGAGGTGGGTGTACTGGCAACGCAATGTTTAGTTCTGTTTTTAACTGGATATGGACGAGCTTGTTATGGTCAGTGTTTAAAACAAGGTAAAGAGTTAGGTAAAGATGATCCTAAAAAACCTGTATACAAGTCATATTCTAACCTAAACCTGTTTATATTCCCTAACCCTGACCAGTCGTTTGTGATGCCTAACTCTAATCTTCCAGATGACAAGGAAAATTGCATTTTTTAGTCGAGTAAATTCTTTGGTAAAATAAATAAATAAATCTGTCTGTATATGTCTAAGGTATTCAAGTAAATTGGTACTTCTATCACAACTGTGGTAACCAGCCTGATAAAAATATAATCTGTCAAATGAAATCCTCTGAGTTTTGTGGCACCATGGGAACACAGCGTTCCATTTAGGAGGAACTCAGTGAACTCATTGAACTTGTCAATAACCACACCATTTTAAAGAAAAGTTCACTGTAAATTCTTGAAATGTTTAATATAAATCAGTCTTATTCCTTTTTTTAAAAAAAGGAACAATTATTCTTCAAGATATTCCTCATTCCTCTCTCTCCTGTCCCTTTAACAATGTCAACTACATGTATATTTATAGCTACAGAGGTCGGCCAAATGTCAAGAGGCTATTTGACCATTGCCCTTTTCACACTTATGATGTTATTGGTGCAGATGACACTGCTTAACACTTAT
This sequence comes from Parambassis ranga, assembly GCF_900634625.1. Lineage (NCBI taxonomy): Eukaryota > Metazoa > Chordata > Actinopteri > Ambassidae > Parambassis > Parambassis ranga. The sequence continues at coordinate 7,318,550 of NC_041035.1, forward strand.
ATGGGCTGTATAATAATTAGATCAGACTTACATAATTGGCTGTAGCATAAGCATAAAACTATAATATCATGAATGAAAAATTAATGACAGATGTGACCTTAAGTCAGTATTAAGTAGACATAATTGACCTTTCAGGAGTGGGTTTGTGGCAGACGGGGCTCAGTGTCAGTGTGTTGTTGGATTGTAAAAGAGGCTTATAAACCACTCCTGCATAGAAACAAAACCAACAATCAGTGTTTTGTGTGTTCGTAGTCTGCTCGTGTATCTGTGGTTAGTTTCACTCTCTTTGTAGTCAGTGTCTCTTTGTATCCATTATACATCTCTTTGTGGTATTTTGCATTGCTTTATTTGTTTTCACCTCATTTTGTGTTGCTTTGCGGTGTTTACTATCTCCTCTGTGTCATTGTTATTGTTGATTAAAAGTCATGTTTGTCTCTTTTAGTGTTGTTGAATTACCCGCTATGGGTTAGTTTATACAGATGTTGTTTTATTTGAAAGTTCACATGCTTTCAGCCTGTTTAGCATTTTCAGGTGCATTTTGACCCCATCTTATTTCTTATTTCTGCATTTTGTTTGTCCTCTATACTTATGTATGATCTTCTCTTTGTCAGCAGGAAACTTAAGCAGAGAGAGTAGACCAACACAGTGCTGATGGATTTGCGGATAGTTGTAAGTTTGAAATTCGCAGATCAGAGCTTACATGGGATCAGCACAGGATAAGCTCAGGAAAGACTACACATGTAGGCATTTTATGCTATCTCACATGCAGATTCAGCACTTACGTCTAATGCACTTGATACTGAGGTTTAGTGAGATTCATGTAGACAGGAGCAAATTGCAACTGATCTTTTCAATCCAGTCTGATGGATACATATGTGCAGATTGTCAGCACTCAGAAAGACTGAAAAACAGTTCTTTGTTCAAAAGCAACACTTAAATATGACATTTTCTATTTTCTACACCTATAAACTACTTATTCATTCTGATTCATGTTTCCACCGATTCCCTTTTTTTGACTTTTTTTATCTTCTGACCTTATTATGACTCATTATGAATATGAAGTGGGGACCCTTCCTGTGGCCACAAACTGTGTTTTCAAACTTTAATTTCCATAAAGAATTGAGGTGAAGCATTGTTATTATAAACAGTTTGAAAAACAAACAATAAAGACAAAAACACAACACACACACTAAAAGAAACACAAACAAGACCTGGGCAAGTAGCAATTTAATTCATTAGAAGATGAACTGTCAACACCAGTTCAACATACATACATACAACATACTTAACCCACGCGCAGCTGACTGGTTAATCATGATCAGGTGCAACAGGGAGTGGCAGTCAGGTGACCGTAAAAGACCGGAAACTAAGCGAATAGCTGGGAAGCATGTGTAACCCTGACACTTTGGCCGTGTGTTAATACAAATTGAGACTATTAGCTGCGGTATACTTTGAATTAGTTCCATTTTACTGATATTTAAATTCATTAGATGCTCGGAATAGAATATTAATGCGCGAGTTAAACCAAATGTTCAATCCTGTTTCAAATGATAACAAAAACTTCCACTGGAAGCGTGTTTCAATCATGCCAAATTAGGGATCGTGCCCTAAATCTGTTTAAAGAAATAGATGGAGTCAGTCAGGCGTCTGGAAATGCCTGACTGTGGTTTAAAAAAAAAAAGCTTCAGTACAACTTTGGGTGGCGCCAGAGCGCAAGAAAAGAGGACGTGGATGAAACATAACTCGTGCGTTAATCTGCCCAGAGAATCGCTTTATGGCTCCGGCCGTCTCCACATCCAGATGATGTGCGGGTCTCTTCAGCGGGTGGTTGGACTTGCCACCTGTCAGGAATGCTGAGCGGACTCCTGAACACCGCGCCGACATCACCTACTTTGGCACTGGGATACGTGATTTTCTTTTTCCATTCTGTGCATGGGTCTCCAGCTTTAATGATGGACAACTTTGTGTGATATCTGCGCAAGAGAAAGTGAGCCACACGTATAAGTGGTGAGATTATAAACGCTGTCTGAGAGCGCCCGGAAGCCTCCGACCCCTCTCGCTTTGAAGATTAGAGGGTTGACGACGTCTGAAGGACACTAAGAACAGGATTAGGTATTGTGCAGTCTAACCTACTTCTCATCACTCCTACATCTTGTCCTCTGAAAATTTTGCGCAATGACCTTTGGTGCACTTGGAATACAGCGAGTTCGCCCGTGAGGTGAGAGAGATCCTTTTAATCTGACTGCTGAGTTTTCTGTGTGGTGTGTGAAGTTGTGTCAGACTGCATAACTGTGGACGCACAGCCAGTTTGTGTTTGGATATTGAAATCTGTAGAGCCTGTTACGCGCAGGTGCCACTGCGTTCCTTTTGAATAGTATTGATAAAAACGCACTGCAAAGTGTTGGTGCTGTGTTATATCTCATGTTTTCTGTTGTGCAGTGTTATCCAGGCAACACGGTCGCTATTTTACAAGCTTAACACGTCAGGTTAGTCAGTCGCTCTGTCGATCAACGCTCAGTACGCATGGGGGATAATGTGCCCTCCTTCATACAGCATCAAAACAGCTTAAGGATTTGTGGTAATAGTGTGTGTGCCTCGTTATAGACTACTCTGTTTAGGGGGATCGACATTTATTGTAAAAGGGTTCAGAGTAAAGAACATTGTGATTTGAATCAAGCCATCATTTTAAGAGGTCCTCACACTAGAAGCCAAAAAAAAATATTTATAAGACTAACAAAAAAACACACAACTAGTGCAGTGCATGGCATTTATATGTTTAAACATCAGATTTTCATGCTGCAAACTGTCTCAGCATCAAGCTGAAATAATTTGTAGTGCACGTGCATCCACTCCTGATTTAAAAACTGAGTCCAGAGGAAGCTCTCAGCATAGTGCATACCCTGACCTGCAGTTCATTCAGATGTACAGTTGTATAAGCACAACGCCTATTGCAAATCTATCCAGAGCTTAAAGGCATGAATGCACAAACCTTCTCTGCCACAGCTTGCCTTTGTACTGTGAGGGTCACTTCTCAGTTTGAATTGACATCTTCTCTCCAAGTACCACACACATCTTTATTTCACTTTATTTGTGTCAGCTGGAGTTTATATCCATCTGACAGTTTTCGGTCAATGAGCTGAAACACATGTGCATAGTGTGTCCTTCAGTATGTTGCATGGTGTTGTGATCCAGTTGTCTCTTTCTCTTGAAGGGCGCAGTTAAAAATCTCCTTCTCTCCTCTATGTTGTCGTATTTTATGTGGAGCTGCTACAGGTTTGGGTAGTGCCCTAGATGTGTGCTGGGAATATTTAAAAAGCACTGCTGCAGGATGTCTTCATCAGCCCCGTGGTTTGGCCTGTTCTTTCCAGAGGCGCACATTTGGGAAATGAGAGATGAAGAGTAGTGTGGCTCTGGCCAGCCAGAGTCCATTGATATTCTGCCTGAGTCCTGCTCCATAGGCAGCCCATTGTCATGGCTCACTCAGTGGGATAGCATCTGATGATTGAGGAGTATGGAAGTATGGAAAAGCCAGCTTGAAAAGAAACTAAAGATTCATTTATTGAAGGTTAAAGAAGTGTCCTCACAGGATGTTTCATGGGGATCTAAGTAAATCCAGGAGATGTTAGTATGTATGATTCTTATTCCAGGTCTCATTTTTAATAGAACTCATCCTAATTTAATCCTAAACAAAAAATAGACACCTTTCATGTAAGATTTTCTGTAATGATGCCGTAGGTGGCATGAGCATATAGAAATCAGACAGGTGCATCTAAGTTTCAAAGGGTGCAGCCTCTTGAGCATCAGGTGCAACCGTGCCACACTGTGTGGCCACGATTCATGGCCAGCCAAGCAGAAAGATTTATGTGTCGTGGGTGCATGAAATTGCAATGCTCTGCAGTATTCTGTCCAGGGCTGCTGAGAGAGAGAGAGAGTGAGAGAGAGAGACAGATCCTCCACTGCTTTGGGAAATAAAGAAGTAACACAGAGGAGCCATGCTCAAGAAGAGTAGCAAGCACTAATGGCTGCCTGCATGGGCTCTGTTTCAGGTAGAAATGATCAAGGCTGTACTGTTAAAATAAGCAACTAGGAGTGGGGTAATGCAGAATAAATAAGTTTAGATGGAGGGTGACACACTGAACTGCTAAAATTTACACAGCTGCAGCAGGATTTTCAGCTTCTTATTTTTCACACTTTTATGCGTTACTGATCATTTATTTACAGCTTGCAGTTAAATGTGATACATTTATTTAAAAGTTTGCTCTGAGATGAACTCTGAATTCCTCTGAATGGCTCAAATTCAAATCCCAAACAATTTAGTTTTGTTTCTGTTCATTTTGTGCCACTGTTTTCTGTCACTTACAGCTGCTCTTTAGCTTTAGGCTATAGTACACAACACAAAAGTTTTGTTTAAAATGAACATTAAACAGCAAAAGCTACTATTTTAAAGGTAGATACTGTGCCAGTGGTCTCCAATTTATATTATTATTTATGAAAACATGTGGCCCTTTGCTTTTCTTATGGAAGTCTTTGTGGCCCTCGCAAATAATTGCCCACCCCTGTTATAGCAGGAGTACCAACACAGTCCTACTGGCCCAGCTTACTGTGCCCCTGAACAGAAGCAGGCTAAGTACCAGGACTTGATCAACAAAGCTCTCATCAAAAGATGGAATGCAATCATCTTCCCCAGTGCGGTTGGCTGCCGTGGCAACTTCACAGCATTTTTCTTCTTACAGAAACTCGGCCTAGAGTCAAAACAACTAAAGGAGGCCATAAGAGAGATAGCCTCGGCAGCTGAAGCCAGCTCAAAATGGCTGTGGCTGACTCGAGCCCACAGTTGGAACCCTTCTGCAGGCAAATCCTAGCTGGTCTGGCTGCCCCACTCAGGCGAGGTGTACAGGCCAAGGGGCACAACACCAGAGACACCTGCTGATGGTGCAAAAGTGTTGCCACCTTTGCACAGACAACTGTCAATGTTGATCACAGAATACTTGCAGTGTGGCTGATCAATTGATTTTAGTCACCACATCATACATAATATGATTTGAAAGTGACAATACAACTGCTTAAAATTCAGATTAAGAGTATGTTTTGCTCTTCGTTTTGGAAACGACCCCCAGGCTGCTGTGACCTACAAATTGAGAATACAACATTTCATCAGCTCAGTCCTGGGGTGCAGTAAATTTACAGCCCAAAGCTTGTAGCTGCATTAGGTCATAGCAGAGCTTGACTAACCGTTGTGGCCATCAGCTGTAGTAGAAATCTGTGTCCAGGTCTCCACTGAAGCATGAAGAGAGAAGATGATTGCATATAAGTTATCTCAGTGTGACAACACCAATAGTCTGAAAATGAATGGAATATGAATATGAAAAATGGATGCTCTGCACATCTTTTCTGTTCCTTTCCATCTCATGTTCTTTGCTTCTGCTTATCTCTCTTTTCTTGTCACTGTCACACACACACACACACAGGACTACTTCCATCCTATTCTGGCTGCTCCATTTCTCTAAGATAAGAACTGTTTGTACAGGTTTTATGAAATTATTTCATTTCATTATAAATGTGTGAAATTCCATCTTCAAGATTGGGTTAAATAGGCAGTCCTGATTGTAGTTGGAAGCACAGTCAGATAATCTGTGGAATCTAACAGAAAGCTGAGGGCTAATTTGTTCCTTGTTCGTTTACCCCTTTGTTAAATCTCAATGTAGGCTACAGTTGAAACGTATAGTTTTTTTTGTTGAAGCATGTTTATGAATATGTAACTTTTTCTGAGCATATGTCAGTGTTCAAATGAAGTTCACGCCTTCAGAAATAATAACCTCATTATCTTTCAAAAGTGCAATGGTCAACTGAGGAATAAGCATTAGCTGATTAGCTGCTGAGCGCGTCAGTGTGAGTATAAACCACATGCAACCTTTCTTCTGTGCGAGGCAGATGTGTTTGTGAGTGATACACTCCGCATAATGGTGTTTCCTTATCGAATTTACCATTTCACAGTGTGAAACTACAATGACAACTGGCCCATTAGTTATGATGATGTTGGTTTCGCCCGATGAATCAGTTGTTATATGAATGAATCAGTTGTTATATAGAGGCGCAGAGATATTTTCAATTTGCTTGCATTTCAGTGCACCTGATGAGGACAATAAAAGTAGCAAATCACTATAACTTATATCAATCTTTGCCACATGTTAAGCATTTTTCAGCTGCCTTGCAGAAAGTGAGGGATCACTGTAAGACAGATGGAACATGTGTGGATGTGACTGAAATTCAAAATCCATACTTGCTCCACCTCCAAAATAAAGTAAATTTGTATAAAAAGTAAACAGAGAAGAAACATGTTTCCATACTGTAACAATAACTTCTCTAATCCCTGGTTGTGGCATTTGTTAGTGTGGACAGGTGGTCATGTTTTAATTTCACACTTCAGTAGGAGTAGTTATCTTGTCTGGTGGGAGGACTATAGTAAATGTTCTGTAACTTGACCATACAAGATGATTATAATGAGTGCATTGACCTGCCTTTTGAAACATGGTAGAAATGTTTTAGAATCTTTGTCTTAGACCTTACAGAAAGTAGAGCATTCTCCTGGTGGATAAATCTGTTTCCACTCACATATAATATTTGAAATCTTCTCCCACAGCTGTTTCAGAAATCAGACAGCTGTTTCTTCCAGGTAGTCCACCAGCAGCACTCCTTCTGCACTGTATGTTTCTGCTAAGCTTATAATGTTATGCAGCCTGTCCATCACATGAAGTCCATGTCTCAATCCTTGAAAACAGAACATGTGAGTGTATCTCTTCAGCATCCCTACATGTCATGGGGGAACCAATGGTAGCTGAAAATGGCGACTGGATTGGTTTTCGTCGAGGACTCAAACCTCATCCCATGTGACATTGGGCAATACTGTCATATGTTCTGTGAGCATAAATATAGGATAGAATATTGGCAATATGTCCATATATTGTGTTAGCAGAAACGTAGCCATGTGTGGTATCTGGCAGTGGCATGTGTTATCGACCAAATGTGAAATTTTGTCCTGAGGACGTGCTGATTTAATGCTATAGCATATGTTTGCAGACGGATGTGTCTCTAAGCACTCTGGACGACCTTATTCTGTTCAAAGTACACTGACTTTTGTTTGCGCTGATTGGAACTGTGTGTTCAAAGCCCCTTCTTTTTACATCACATGCATATCGTCATTTAGTAAAATCAAGAGTTCAGCTTCAAGTCACTATGAAATAAGAAAAAACAATCCTCACAGCTGTGTTTGGAGCTGCTCATTGGAACTAGTCATTCTTTTTGAAATACTTGTCAACTCAAGGAGGTACTTTTAAAAGCTGACAAGCTCAGCACTGATGCTGGAGCCATGCACTCAAACAGCCTCATAGGAGAGGCACCAGTTCAGTTCAAGTGTCAGCATAACGATCCTCCAACTGAAATACACTGTATCAGTCCTATAGCACAGAATTTACAACTGTACCACACATCTACATTACGCTGTTTGGAATATTACACAAACACATAAAAAACACCATGAGCCAATGAAACCTGCAGAGGCCTATATGGAAAATTTAAGTCTGAGAGATGAATCCATTCCCCACCTCGCTGATAAAACATCTCTAAATTTTCAGGCTCTCCCACCGTCTCTTGAACACACACTCAAACACACTACACACACACTCACACTGGTGCTTCTTGAATATCTATTTCAGAACTAAAAATAGGAGCATGTGCACAAAGCTATGGAGCACTGAGGCAATCACAGGTGGTGGGAGTATGATGCAGATTTCTAGGGTGACATTTAAATAATTATGTTTTAACTCCTACAGCACATAACCTAAAACTGCGGGTTATTTTACTTACTACACAGCACGTACAGTTTGCTTAATAATCGCACACAAGCAGCATTTAAACTCCATGTGTAAAATTATTTGAGCGGCAATTTGTGGCCTCAGGGTGACCTAACAACACTCGGCTGCTTTGAATCTACTCAGATTCTCTCAGAAGAAGAAATTCTTCTTGCAGGGAAATTAAGCAGCACTGGTAGTTGAGTTGACAACAATAAGTCATTTCAGCTTCTACACCACTGAGCCTCTCTGTTTCCGAGTTATAGACTGCAGTTATATTTGACCACGGTCCTGTGTTTTAACTCAACCGTCTGATAACTTTGTCCCAGACAGCATGATTAATGGAAACCTGACCTGCATATGAAACACGCAGTTGAGGGCAAATCACCGCATAAAGAGCATTTGCTCTGCTGTAGTTGTTACGACTACATGTATAAACATGTACAATCTCTTGAACAGAGTTTTCTGCTTTGTCAGTTATGTACCTTTATGTTTTATATACCCCACCCTCAACCCCTTTTGATCCTATAGAGGCTGCATGCAGATGTGTCCTTCATCTGATTGTAGTCTTCTCAAACAGTGTGAACTATCCTCTAAGGTGGACATCACTCAGTGTGCACGTGTGAGGCAGGCATGTACACACTGTATCGCGGTGGCAAAATTTTAAATTTTGACGCCTGACTTTCAGAGCTGTGCTTTAAATTGAAGACAAATGGTATTTATATATTTTGAAATGTAAAAATATTAGAGCTATACCAGCAGTTGGTTTATATCGATTCTTTATATGGACTCTGTAATACATGTTTTAAGAAACGAGGAAATGCAGGTCTCTGCAAAAATGTTGCTCTTACACCTCTTATAAATTTTGGCTATGTTTTTGAATATTTAAGCATAAATGTAAATGTGTGTATATTTCATTAATGTACGCACAGTGATGGTTTAGCCCTGCACTTTCATAATGTTCATCCCTTCAGAAATGCAAAAATAATTCTGTAGGGCTCTGACTTTGTGTGACCTTTGAAATGAATCATGGCACACAGTGAAGTGCACACAGTGGGTTTGTTGCGAGGGAATCGGTGTTATAAAAATACATCCGTACATGGAAACATGCCTGAGAAACATTTCATTATGCATTACATTCTATGTACAATGTGTATGTGACAGCGTTGATTTGAGCTCTGAAATATATTCATTTTGTTGGAATGGACCCGCAGTCAGTTTTCACTCCCAGTGAAATAAATGGACGTTTCTGCTCGCTCTGGTCTGCTTGGCTCGCAGTTTTTACAGTTGTACATGTTCCTCAGTTGAGTCGTGTGTGTGTGGTTTTTTTTTTTTTAAATTTTATCTTAGCAGATGATGATGATCAAAACTGAAATGTACAAATGTGAAAAACTAAACCAGAAAGAGTGAGAGTGAGAGCCATAAAGGGACATTTTTAAGGTTATATTGCTTGACAAATCTTTGACAGACACTTTTAATGTGACTTTGCAATTTGTGTGATTCAAATGGCCCACATGGAAAATTATTTAGCTAAAAAAATATTATCAGAAGATTAAGAGACTATGGAACAGTACATCCACACCAGATTTCATTATTGTTCATAATACAATTAATTAGTGTTACAAAGCAGCCTGCTGCAGACATGTGAATGAGTGCATTTCAAATCTAGTAGCCAAGAAAATGGCTGAGAAGCTTTTTGATGTGGGAGAAGTTTGCTTTTTAATGTGAACCCAGGCCAGATCTGTGAACAAAGTTAGGACAATAACTACTCAAATTAAGGTACTAAAATTTGAGGCCGTTTTGCTTTAAGTGGTTTGTTTTGATGGTTTTTCTCTTACGTTTATGAAATGTAAGTAAGAATTCAGTTCTTTGTTCTGCATTATTCTCAATAATTCATTCTCATAAGGTTTTATGACAAAGGCTGGGATGGCATGAATCAATGCTATCTTGTGAAAAAAAAAACGAATAATGTATCATAAGAGATTATTGTTCTGACATCTGCTGATAATCAGGCCAAGTGAAGTAGAGCTTGACATGATCGACACACCAGTGTAGAGCCTCATTTTTAACACACAAACTGTTTGTTTAGTACAAAAGTCAGACTAAAAGGTAGTTTAGTCTGACTTTTGTACAGATTCACAACAAACTGCAGTTTTTTAGGCTTACAAATGTATCTGTTAAACATCAGACATCAAATGTGTAAAACATAGCACAATTCATTCAAAACTCTTTGTCCTGCCATTGACCACTGTAGGTATTTTTATTTTTACAAAATAACCTAAAGTAGACACTGTGGCAGTGTTTTTTTTCTGTTCTTTTTCAGTACAATGCTGAGCCTCTTGACCTCCCGTCACTGTGCCTATGGACAAGCTCAGTCAGACAGTCAGAGGCACCTTCACCTAATTAACCTCACTCCCTGTAACAGTGCACACTTGTTGCTACTTGTGCTTGACTGAAATACCAAAGTGCATGTCATGGCACTGAATAATGAGAGTCCAGTGCAGGCCTTTCAGCTTGAAAAGGCTAACGTACATAGAGACAGCTGCTGAAAGGAAACGTATAATTACTTATTCTCAGGGGAGGAAGACCTGCGTCTGCAGGAGCAGTGAAGGTGGTCTGAATCTTCTGTTAACAAAGCAGAACACTTTATTTCTGCTGCGTCTGTTACAGCGCAATGATGTGAGAGTCATGGCTGCAGTTTTCTGACAGGCGGTGGTCAACTGAAGTGCAGCTTTTTGTGCAGCTGGTTTGAGGTTTTTTGCCCTTTTTTTGTCATGTTGTTACACATATAGTGAAATTTATTGCCAGCTCAACTCCTATAATGCAGACCTCAAGTCATACTGCAGCATTGTTATTGCATCAGGCTGACAGTAGTGGTCAAATTTTAGCAATGACCAACATGTGATTATGTGAATAAGTGCAGAATGTTTGGCACAAGACTTTTTTTAAGCTTCCTGTTTTTAAAAAGCAGCTTTTTCAAGACAGGAACTGTAGTAGTACTAGTAACAGCTTATCTGCTCATTCTCCATCATTAAAAACACAATTGAAATGCAGCAAGTGGAGTTTGAGGAGATCATCTCCACCTGAGGTGAGCATTTGTTTGGCACTCGTCATTGAGATTCCAAAGCAAGCTTTTTTTAAGTACCACAGTGCAGAGCAGTCCACAGTCAAGGCAAAAGAAAAGTAAAAAGAAACAGTATCTGAGTATATTTTCCTCTTCTTGTGATAACCACCGTGGTCCCGTCTCCACACTGCTTTCCCCTTATTTTGACATTTTATATCAAATGTTTCATTAATCCAGTGTGGAAAGCAGCTGAGAACACGGTTTGAACATGACAGGCTTAAAGGAATGAGGAGGGATGGGCCTTTAATGAAGAGGATAAGGTTTTAGCTTGGGAAAATGAACACCAGCAAAGAGTGGGAATTACTTCTGTCGCTTTGAAGTTAACGTTAGAGCCTCAATTAAATTGGAAAAAAGTCCTGTTTTTCTGCACTTTGCTCTGCTTAGCAAAAATCCTTAACCTGTTTCATGTGAATCAAACGGCAGTGCTTCTGTATCTTCTTTCACACCAGATGAGGAATTCTGTGTTTTTGTTTCATGTGAACGGTGACAGTCTTGGTTGACAGCAGTGTATAAATGCACATGGTCAAGGCCCATTACCTCACCAGTGAGTGGTAGTACATTCAATAGAGAAAATGACTTTTTGGTTCAGTGAAATAAGTGATTTTTCTCTCTCTCTCTTTCTGTGTGTGTTGCTTGCCACTGGGATTAGAAATGCATGCAGGGACAGTCTGGAAAAGGCAAAAACACAATAACAATGAAATCGAGATCATATTTACATCTTGAACTGAACTTTATCACAGAGAGAATAGGCTTCCATACTGTATGGCTATAGTCAATCAGCTGGTGCAGAGCTTGTCAGACTGATTGACATCTTTCCCATCAGAATTAGCCTCAGACTGCATTATGTGTATCGGCTGTAATCCTAACTCACACTACTGATGTAGTCTTTAGCCCATGTCTCAAGGGAAAAGAAGAAAGCACACTTCTAATTAAATTCTGCTGTGAAATACACTGTGGTTCCTGTAACAGTGTTTAGAGTTAGGGCTCCTTATATGCCAGGGCACTGTGTGATAGTGATGTTTTGTTTAAAGGCAGGTTATTGAAAAAAGCATTTTTTTTGTTACACATCATACATACTGCTTATAGCAATCTAGCACCAGAACATGGCTGTCCACTTTATACTGTATATGTCACATGGGATTTTTTTTATTAAGAATCCAATTTGAGGAGGAAAGGTAATTACAAGCTATGAGCAATTCTGTGGCCCCATAATGAAACCAAATATTAGACCTATCTGTCACACGCGACATGTCTTCCTGACACCACGGCTGTATTTTTCACCCAAAACAATGGGGAAATTAATGTAACCTATTTCTGATACATAAAGTGGAAAAATGATTCTTGAATCTTTCATCTCCGCTTTCTATCATCAGTCTTTGCAACACATGTTCTGTTGAGCCCAGGTATATACTGTACTCGGTTCTAGGTGTATACAGCATACTAATAATAGCTCCTTCTTACTGTCTGTCTGAAGACATCCATTAAAGAGGACGCTAAATCAAACCTGTTGTGCTCCTGCTCTTGTCTAATCCTTCGCCCCATGTTCGTCCCTTATGAATTCTCCTGACAACTCCGATAAGACCAGACACTGCTGCAGGGCTATTTATACACCAAAACTTCCATTTGCATCCAAAAGCCAGTTGGCAAGCACGATCACCATTCTCATAACGCCTGCGACAAGGGGCCTCTTACAAATATTTCCTCAAGTTTGACATTGCATTTATTCAGCTGGCAGGCCAGGGGAGCAGACGGCTGGGTAACCTTGCGTGCCATCGTGAAGGTTATCACTTGCAGAGCTATGTTGGAATGTCTTGCAGGTGTGATGACAATTTCACGACCAATTACTCTCCCCCTCACTCATCATTGCTTGACAATGTGGAGAATTTCACTTCTATTAGAGCAGAACTGCGCTGCCCTCATCCTTCTTACTTTACTCAGCCGACTAGAGATACACTTTAGTACACAGTGTTATCACTGAACAGTTAGTGAATGCTTCTGATTGCTGTTTTGTATATTTAGAATCCAACTGCTGGGCAGGGTCCATGCTGATGAATATGGCGGAGGGGGGAGAAAAAAAAAAAAGGGAGTCTGGAGCCAGTGCAGTCCTCGTGCTCACAGGCTGTCAACCTGCCAGCACTCAGGCGAAACCTCAAGTGATTGCACACACAGTCATACATGGACCACACAGGCTGAGGAAAGCTGAATATATAGCAGAAGCCATTGCACAGTTTGAAGCCAGTGTGAATTGTGTGTATTTATTAATTAATTATTCCCATGATTTGTTTAGGATCACTCAAACATGGATTATATTAAGCCTTTAGACAATGGCTCTTCTAGTTATCAGGAGGATGTGTTTAAAACACGGCTCTTCTCTCCTCTGAGGGCTGGCATTTACCCCTAAAAAAGCACATACAGTAGAGAGCATAGAACAAAGCCTTTATCAAAGCAACATATGACAGTGACATTTAAGAACATGTCAGGTTGTATTTGTAAGGTTGAAGATAAAGAGGCTTCCTCACTGCTTCATTAATGAATTCCATGTGTAAAAGAAGAAGAAGAAGAAGAAGAAGAAGAAGAAGAAGAAGAAGAAGAAGAAGAGGAGGGCTGGTACAGTAGCCATACACACCTTGTGATCTCAGTAAATTAGCTGTGAAATGTAGAGTTGTGCTGATGTCAGGTTTTAATTGAAGCCCCCTCCCTTACTCATTTTTTTTCACAATACCAATTAGAGCATGGGAAACTGCTGAAATTAAAAAGTAAATCATACATCATGCTGTTGAAAAGACACATTAATTCCTGCTGTTGCTTTTGTCAACCTTATCCAGTCAGGGTTGCTATAGGCAGGAGTCCTTCACAGGGTCTATCTTCTTATATATAAATATACACTTTATACATCCAACACATGCCTTTGTGCCTGTGTGTCCTTTCATGTTCCACCAAGCTGCATTTTTTCCTTATTGTTCACTTTGATAGGTTCTACAGTTAAATTGGACACGTCTGATTTATAGATGTTTTCCTTTGTGACCTTACGTTCATGCAGCAGAACATGGTGCAGTAGTCTAGTTATGTTTATAGTTATTGACGTGTAGAGCCCAAAGAGGAAATCTGGACCACCTTTTGGAAAGGCCACAAATGAGTCAACAATCCATGACCAATGTTCTTTTTTTTCCAGTTTACATGACTGTTAAATGTTACAGAGTGCAGTGCGCAAACACACAAAGCACATGTTTTATTATACCAGAGTAGGACGCAGCACCACATGAACACCTAATGGCTGTGTCTGTTTTATTTAGTAGCAGGTCAGTCTGAGGTCTTGTTTTGGCATGAACCCCTGAGGTGAAGTCAGAAAATGGGAGCGCCCGCATGCAGATTCCTTCTGCTGTCTTTGTAACAGCATATAAAGCTTTTTTTTTTTTCTCGGCACAGTCGTGGTCTTTCATTTCCTGCGAAGTAAGGTCAACAACAATTACTGCTAATACGTGCACTGTTCAGTAAGTTATAATCTTGGCCATCTTGCTTATTCAAAGTATATTATTATGCATTTCAAATGGGCCCACATGCAATTCTAATGGCCATTCATGAAAGGGCCATTCAATGGACTCCAATTATTGTATTATATCCGATGTAAGCTTATACTGATTATTGTTAATATCTTCACCTGGTGATGTGATTTGAATAAAGGACAGGAGGAATAAGAGATCTCTCAAAACCACAGCTCAATCTGATACAACATTAATATTTAAATACTGGTGATTTTATGACGCAACGCAAATGTTCTGCAATGACATACTTTACTCATTTTTTATTACTTTTTTCATACAGTTTATTAATAAGCAGCCTAAAATGTTGAATTTCCTGTTTTAATCCTATTATTATTATTATTATTTTTTAGTTTTTATTTTATTATTAATTTTATTGTTGTTGTTGTTGTTGTTGTTGTTGTTCTTACACATCCACACAAAAACATTGGCAGTTTTACAGCAGCAGTTTGATAACCAGTGTTGGTTCATACCAAAATGATTTGTGTTCTAGTGTCACTCACTGTGCATGAAACAATAATCTGACAGGTCAGCCCTGACCACCGATGTGAGCTAAGCTACATTCGCTAGCCACAGATCTTTGTCATAAATGAAGATATTTCAGTGCTATAGTAAGAGCTCACTTTGGCTCCATGGAGTAATAAAACTGTAAATAAAGTTTGTTGTGGTGGCACACAGGAGACGTGGCCCCTCATAGCCTCTATCACTGAACAGGTAGGGTGCACCTCAGGGGAATGTGTAGAAACATTTAACACCACATGGACGTAGCGAGGGACCACGTAACACTCATTAATCTTTCAAATCACTCTTGGTTTACAGCTTACCTGTGTTTCTGCACATGTGCCACCAAGGTCATCCATGTGCTCGATGCAGGAAATCAAAAGAGCAAGAGTTCAAGTAAAACGGCTCAGCTTCTCTGTAGAAACACAATGAATACTGATGAGGTCCCTACTAGTTTTCTGCTACTATGTTTTCCCTGCTAGCCTTCATGCTACCACTCAGCCCCTCTTTAGATTTACAGTGTATGACAACTGACTCCTGACAACGCTTTGTGATGACGTGGTGTATTGATGTTAATGTGAGAAGAAAAGAGTTTTTAAAAGAGAATTCAAAGTTGTCGCAGGTCCATAGGTGTCTCACAGAATGTGATGCAGTAGTTTCCTTGACCCTGTGATGCTCGATATAATCTTGAAGGCAGTGAGCGCCTGAGACCTTCACCTCAAAATGTGTTCTCAGGACTCTGGAAAACAGCCATCATTGATCATCGCTGTGCAGAGAGAGATAAGATAACACTCAATAGATTGCATTAGTCTTTTTACTTTCACCATGGAGTTTAATGGCACCTGTTGTAATTTCCTGGACTAAATGGAAAGATCTGTCTCTTTGTATCTTTCTCTCTCTGCTCATTTACTGACTCTGTCCACAGTTTCTTTTTTCTGAAATGGCAGTTTGAGTGTAGCTGTTTTCTCACTCGAGTGTCTCAATGCCTTTTACTGTCCATTAAAGCACATCAGCCATGACATGTGATAATATAAGGGATATCTCAGCTTAATGGCTACCACCACAGGTCCAGAGCTGTCAGACTGAGTTTCACAGGTTGAATGAAATCATTGAAGGGTTAGCTGCTTTGAGCACCAGGGCTGCCACTGCTGACCAGTGCTCACTGTAAAGCCTTCATATTACTTAAAGGAGGACTTTTTTTTCTTTAAATCCATCACTTTAGTTTTAATACATGAACGTCCACTCATTGATTGTGTAAATCAGATAATATGATCCATCATTGGCTCACAGGTATCAACTCATTTGAATTTGCATTTACCGTAATTGCATTTTTTTTTAACAGAAATACATGAATTGTCAAAATCAATTAGTCCATCAGGATCCCTCCCTGTCTCTGTCAGCTTCCTTCTTCTCTTTCTCGAGATATATCCAGCTGGAAGCTATAAATTCTCCAGTGAGTCCTGGATTTAGCCTGTTGCCTCAGCCCAGCTGGCCTTGCCTGATAGACCTTTAAAGGGGGGGCTCCCAGGGGGGTGAGGTGGGGGGTGGGGGCATCCTTATCATGCGCTTGAACCATCTCAGCTCACTCCTCAGTGTGGAGGAGTAGCAGCTCTGCCTCTTCTGGATTTCTGAACTTATCACCCTGATCTAAGCCAGGCCAACCAAGGAGGGAAACTCATTACAGCCTTTTGTGTTAACGGTCTGTAAGTGAGGACGGGGACGAAGACCAGCTGGAAAATCAAGAGCTTTGTCTTTGTCTACAAGGTTACACACAGTGGCCTTAGCACTGCAGTTGCATCTAAAGTATGGCTGATCTGAGATAGAAACTTCCCCTTGATTTTTAGGGATCATGATACATGTGTCGAGAGAGAACCAGGGTCTCTGATTTAGAGGGGCGCTGATCCATGTTTCATGCAAAATAGTGATTTCTTTCTTTTTTTTTTTATTTATTGTGTGAAGTGAATATTGTTAAGACCCAGTCCAGATCAAGATGCCTAATATCATTGAGGTCAATGTGGCCTACAAAGTTTAAACATGTGTGCACTACTATATTTGCTTTACTGTGTCTTATAATATTTTATAAGCATAACCCTGACTTAATAAATCCTTAATTACCTTGCTCAGCAATTGTAGCCCTACTAGTGAAACCAGGGAAAATGTAAGAATAGAATTGAAGGTCATTTTGGGGTCACACTTGGCTAACCAGCTGGGGTTTTACCTGCTTAGGCAGAGCAGTATGCTTGGTTGGTTTCAGTAAAGTGTTAAAATGTCACATTATGTGACACTGAAAACAATGACTTTACAAAAATACTTAATTCATGCATCTAACCACTACACAGGTTTCTGTTTGTGACTGTACAGTGTTTACTTCATGTCGGGCTCCAAAGAGCTTAAGAATTACAGTGTATACTGTACTTACAATAAGCTGGCTGCAAAAAGCATAAAAACATACCTGCAGAGAGGCTCCTCCTGATGGAAAATAAAATACACAAACAAACATCTTGTTGTTGCAAGTGATCCTTTTCAGCTATTTCTCCCTTAGTAGAGTTAGATGGTTTAATTGTCCTGCACTGCTTCTTCACTTCTCCCTCCCGAGCTTGCAGATAGACAGGCTCCTTAAATGAGACAGTCCTAAAAAGAGTAATGCAACTATTAATATGCATACTTTAAGCATTCTGTCATAGTTGTATTGAGATTTAGCACAAAGCTCTTTGAAAATATTTCCCTTTTAACATAGCCATAGCTACAAGACACACACAAGGTGGCCCAGCCAAGATAAGCTACAATAACCATTCCTCATATGTCTTTTTTTTTTTACTTTAAAGTCAATAGCTCTCTGTGTGGCTAAGATTCTAAAGGTTTCTGTATCCTGCTGGCAAGCCTCTGCTTTCCATAGAAGACCAACTTCTTTAATCTAAGCTTTTGAAAATGATACATTGATTTGCTTGAAAAAAATTCTTGGAAATTGTTCTCTTAACGGTTTCATTTTTCGTAAAAATGGACTTGATGAGAATAGATTTAAAGGTGAGGTTGGATTAATAATACATGCTGACATGATGCTTATCTTTATATGAATTAGTTAATCACACTTTATATACCTCATTTTAATAGCTCTGTATCTTAATAGAATGGTGTAATGACTTATTTTCCTCTTGGCTAGCTCACTGCCTGCCCTGAATTTGTGCTAGTCATCCTTGTGTCTCATGCTGCTGGTACAGATTGCTGCTGCTGCTGCAACCCAGTTTAACCCTGTAATGTAAACTTGTAACAAAGGTTGGATTCAATTGGTTTGAACACAGGAAATGAGTCCTTTTTCGTGGCTGGCAGGACAATAACAACCTCGCCTGTTTTTTTCTGCTTAATCTTTGCCAGTTGTGTTTTAAAGCCCAACCACCACTTCTACCTTTTAGCACTGACTTCTGGATCTATATACTGTGGCATGGAAACAGGTCCTTTTAATATATGTGTGCATTTAAAAACAAACAAAAAACAAAATGAACAAAGTGGATGAGTCAGGTCAGATTGCACAAAGCAATGGATGGATCAGAATGAGACTGCATTTGCTTGTTCTAGTAGTAGGTATAGGATGAGCAACACATCTGCAATGGTGTCTGTACATAGTGGTTAAATACAATGTTGAGCTAAATGCTTGTCTGTGTTATGACTGGAGCTCCACTGCCCCAAAACAACCCGGACCAACCTCTGAGCTCTTGGGTCCTCACAGAGTTGTGATACAACCAATGTATGTTGTTGGTGGTGGTTGGACCCGTCTCAGTGGTTTTATAGTTAAATGAGCCTGTTAGTGATAGAGATGATTGTGATTGGCTGACATACACTGAAGACTCTTCTCATTTTCATCTCTCATACAAAAAAGAAATGTGTCTACTTTTTCTTGATTTTTTTCAAGTGTCTTTTAGAAGCACAAATTTCAGATAATATGTTGTTTTTTTACCTTGACTCTTAGTCAATATGCTGAACTAGGCAAAGCTCTCTCTTGGTTCCAGATATGAAGCTGGTATTGATTGTCTCCTCTTAATACTCAACACGAATGAAGTCGGACTTTTTGCAGCAGTTTGTCATTTTCAGTCTTTCTCTAACTTTAATCATGTAGTATCTGGGGTTTGCAGTATTGTTTTTGAGTATGACAAACCATTTGTTTTAAGAGAGGCTTCTGCTCTAGTAAAAATAAACACACAAAAACACCCCAGATAGCAAAATTATTATGGCCCACATTTGGGCCAAAACTGGCTTGCCATTTTGGTAAAGTTTTGGCACGGCACATGGCCCCATTTTGGCCCAAAATAGGAATGCCAAAATTATAACCAAAGGAAGCCAAAATCAACCCTAAACCTGCCAAAAACCCACTATGGAACTCCAAAACATAGCCATAACTGCCCCCCAAAACTCCCAAAATCCCACATTCAGCCAAAGATTAGCCAAAAGTTACCCAGAATGAAACCATAACTATGCCATATGGCTTATTCATTTATTTATTTATTTACATTATATCTTAGCACTCTATGCTCATAAAGTTATATTGTGAAATTATAGGCTATGGTGTCTATTTGTAGAAAAAAAAACAAGATTCAGTTTCACCACAATTAATTTTTATTATTAATAGTAATAAACATATAACATTAATAATCAATAAACATATATATTTTTTTACTTATTCTTTTTTTAAACCTCACCACACATAGAAAGCATCCTTTCTTTCCTCCCTCCTTCCCTATCCCTAGCCCAGTAAAACCAGCAGCTGTGATGTCTGCGTCCGTGGCAGCGGCGCAGGCAGGGTTTCTTCTCACAGCATCTGAAAGTCAGAAACACACAAACAAAGACAAAACAAACTGAATTACTCAATTTGTTATATAAGTAGCTACAACACCAATGACAAGTGAATAGTGAAAAGTGGAAGTAAACATAAGTAAATAAGCAAATTCATTTGGGAGAAAAATGCACTGTAAGGAAAAAAGAACATAGGAGTGCAGGGCAGCAGTGAAACTATTACAGTGATGAAACTTACCAATGATAACAGCTTTCATCTTTTGGCAGGGTCATTTTTCATGGCCCTCTTTAGAATCTGAAAAACTGTGTCTTTGAGGGTGGCACCCCCAACCAATCCAAGAGTTGTAGCCTAAGGAGAGCAATGGAAAATTACTATAATTATTTTTAAATCACACATTATTGCATTACTTTACCTTAAAGAGCTCAAATGTACTCACCAATACTGTCTTTATTTGTGGACAGGTGTCCACAAATTCTTCTAAGGGCTCTTGTTTTGCCACTGAGTGTAAGCCATTACGCACTGAAAACAAAAGGGAAAACAAATTAGAAATAATTTGTTTTATTGCAGATAAACACAAACCGAACCTGTGGAAGCTTGATCCTGCTTGTGTGTCACCGGAGCTATACAGAGTTGCGGCACTTTGTGTGTGTGACAGAGAGAGAGAGAGAGGAGAGAGAACACGAAGGGGTGTTAGCCGTTAGCTCGCTTGCGTACATAAGCTAACGTCGGCTGTGTTAACAGCAACAAGTCTGTAAATGAAATATTTCAACAGAATAAAATAACCGAATGTTAGTGAGTATCAATGTAATATTTAATCTACAATTATGTATTATATGACGTAGTACCTGTTAAAGTCTTATGCATACAGTTAAAACACCTCAGTGTCTACTGCCTGAACTTTAACTTTGAAGTTTACATTTGAACTGTTTCCGCAACACACCAAAACTGAAAGGAAAAGCGAAATTAACGTTTAAACGGTTATCCACATCAAAATCTTGGACTGTTTTCCCTGTAGTTGTGTAGTTACGGGTAATATTTGAAGATAGTAACGTGCACTTACCCTCTTCAGTGAATGTGCTGGAGAAACTGAAGAAGAAGGGCGTCTTTCTCTGAGTAGCTGTTGAAATTTCCCGGGCATCTGTCAGTCTTTTGGCTTGCCAGAAAGATGCCAAAATGCAACCCGAATACGTCACGATGCTTTCCCGCTCTTTACACATTCTTTGGGTTGACTTGACATATGCCATAACTCAGCCATATGATGGAATACCGTTGGCGCCTTTTGATGTATTAAGGTAAGCCATAACCACACCACAATGAAGCCAAATGCCAGGGTTTTGGCAAACCAGACATATGCCATAACTCGTGTCTTTTATGGTAATCCATAACCATGCCAACGTTTGGCCAAAGCCTTAGTGCTGTGCCAAAACACAACCAAAAAATGCTAGATGTATGCCAAGCCACAGCCAAAAGGTTTGCTATCTGGGACTGTCCCAGAGAGAAGCCATTTTGAATCTGAAGGCACCATATGGTCTCAACAAAAATTGTGCGTGCTTCAGTATTTTCAGTTCACGTGCTAGATGGCCAAGAATACCAAAAAAATGCCAAATGGGTTTTTATGTCCTTGTTATTTGGCAAAATATGAAAATATATTAGAGGGCTGAGCAGTTGTTTAATTTGGCACTTGGCCTGTACTTAATCATGCTAAGAAAGCTGCAGTATAACCCAGTAATAAACCTGCATTGTGTCCAGCAAGAATCCTTTATTTTTTGGACGGACATTCTGGATGTAGCACTTGGCAGTTTAACTGCTGTGAAAGCAGCTTTGTTCATTCTAACTCTGTCCATCTCCTCTCTTCTTCTCATCTTTTCCCTCCCACTAAACTACAGTGTTTCTCTGCTGCTTCCCCTCTGACTTTTTCCTTTTTCATGTTTCCCTTCTCCCAGTGTTCTCTCTCTCTTTCTCCTCTCTTTTCTCTTGTTTCCTTTTGAAGTGCTAAACAATGAGAGGGCTACACTCCATGTTAAGCTTATAGGGAAATCCAGGCTGAAGCTGCATGGCACAGTGCAGCACAGCAGAATCCTGTCCTCGGGACCACAGGGGAATGAGAGGGGAGGAGGAGGAGGAGGAGGAGGCATCAGAAGTATAGTCAGTATGCAGTGACAGCAGCAATGGCTGCACAGAGCCTTGATTCTCCAAGGCGTCAGCAGCGCAGCATGAACTCCATGATTCATTTTCAGAGAACATGCACGCCTGTCTCTGTGTCTCTGATCGCTGAACCTTGACGACTGCCCATTTTTTTTGACAGGATATGTAAGAGACTATCAGGGTGTAATTATGTATACCAGAAGATTTGTATGTCAAGACCCCACTGATTCTAATGATTGACTTTAAGCATTTCATTAGTCCAGCATGTCAGCGTAGAGGAGGACAATTACTTGTCCTTTTAGTGTCTTATCCCTCCTGTCTTTTTCCATGCATGCAGCAGCAGACACATCTGTGCAGTGATGAATGCTATTCATTACTAAAGGATGAAACAGGAAATGAAGCAAAATTAGTGTCCTGGGAAGCAATCCATGACCGGGGCATATAGCAGCGTCTGCTGAAGCATCTGGGACATATGTTTATCCACACCCACATGTTTCCTCTAAGCCAGTGGTCCCCAACCACCGGGCCGGGGACCGGTACTGGTCCGTGGGTCATTTGGTACCGGGCCGCACAGAAAGACTGAGCAAAACATATATTATTCATCATCTGAGTCTGAAAGCTGTTTCATTTATAAATCGATCAGATTCATCCGCCTGTGCCTTTAAGCACCTGCCCAGACGCTTGTCTCGTCACGGGATACGGCCCCAAAATTAAGCCCACAAGCAGCAAAAATGAATAAAAAACAAACGTCTTTGGAGAGCTTCTTCGGAAAGGGGAAAAGGCCTAACGAGGAGACAGAAGAAGAGGAGCCTTCAAAGAAAAAGAAACCTGCATTTAAAAGACTATATCAGGAGTCCTATTTAAAATATGGATTTATTGCAACAGGTGATTCTCACACACCAAGTCCGCTCTGAGTGATGTGTGGCGACAGACTCGCAAATGAGACCAAGCACCCTGCATTAAAAGACAAGCCATGGAGTTTTTTGAAAGAAGAAAACATGAACAAGAAGGACAGAAGCAATTAATGACGGCCAAAACAAAATGACGGAGTGGACTGGACATAAACACACTTCGGGTGTCATGTCTCCCATTATCCCCAGATGGGACCGCCTCATTGCTGAGAAAGCTCAAAGGCTCCCACTAATTAAGCATAAGAGTAAGTTGTCTGTTTATGCACTTTGTTTTTATTTTTTTTTTCTGTGCCGGTCTGTGAAAGTATTGTTTTACATGATACCGGTCCGTGGTGCAAAAAAGGTTGGGGACCGCTGCTCTAAGCTATATTTCATGGTAACCCACATTATGCTGCATGCACCTCACTGAAATCAGATACGGCCTCTCCCCTCTCCAGTTCCTTATTTTTGTCTTTCATAGATGCTAATGCCGACACTGCATGATGCTCTTTTATGAGGTCCTTTAAGTCAGTCTGTCAGAAGAAGCTGTATAGTTCACACTACATCAGCCACCCATTGCAAGCAAATGCCTTCATTCCACCTGATTCCACCCAGGGAATGTTAACTTAGGATTTCATCTGTGTAGAAAAAGAATGTGTATTTTTATTTTTCATCACCTGCAAATATCTCTAGCGTAGGTTGTATCATGTAAATTGCTTCCTTCTCTGCAGGTATAATGTCTAATTAATTTGTTTCATTTCTCCGAAGTGGCATGTCTCCACATGCCGCTAAAGTTGCCTGAATTTGTGAACTTGCTACAGGTCATTTCATTCAATAGTAGTGCCATTGAATAATAATTTAGACTACACTGAAAATAATTTTGAGGCTGGCATCACAGCACAGCTAATGGACAGTTTGCAAAATGCATTAATTTGAAAATGTCCTAATGACAGCTGACATAAATCAGGTCAGTTGGAATATGTTTTTCCATACAGAAAAACAGAAGACATGAAAATGCCAACTACTATCAGTCAGAAAAGTTTGTAATCAATTTCTTTCCTCTACATGCAATGTAAAGCACATGCATAATGTAACATATATAATAATATGCATATACAGTACATAAACACAAATAATGAGAGCCTTTGTAATTGTATATTGAATGTGCATGGCTGATAGCTGCATGTTGACAAAAGAAATTGCATAATAGGGCTGAACGATCTATCGTTTTAGACGCGATTTTGAGATTGTCATAGCCACTGTTTTTTGCACTGCTCCTAACTGAATCAGGTTTTGTTTTGTCAAATGCTATGGCTAAAAACAAAAAGAAAACGGAGGAACTGGTCCCTAAAACGAACCGGCAGCAGCGGCGCGTCTTCTAAGCCTGTGTCTGTGCGACGTGTGTCGCAGTGGAAGGGCCACGTGTATACGAATGTATTATAATGCTACGAGCACGTACGCGCCCACCTCTCTGAACATTACCAGCTCGTTATATTCAGGTTCGCTGCTGTTGTGCAGCCAGCAGCTCTTCTACACCTGTGTGTGTGTGTCGCGTGTGTGTCGTGTGTGTGTGTGCGCGCAGTAGGAGGGCCGTGTGTGTACATCAGATGCAGACAGAGGCAACAGCTAATGACGTCACCAAAGCAATAACGCAGGCATTTGATGAAGAGGCTCCATACAAGGACTCTAGTAAACGGTGGACAGAGGTGACAGCAGCAGCTCCGTTTTTCCTTAGATATGATTCCCATCAAAGTTTGATCATTTGTTCTAAATAACACTGAACTTTAGGAGTTACTTAAGTATCCATACTGTATTTATTGTTTAACCTTAGGAGGCACACTTCAGTCTGTTTAAATGACTGTTGAAAAATACTTTACAGAATTACATTAGTCTTCTTTTTAACCTATTTGAAATAAAACTTTATTTTGTTCTGTAATTGTTATTTAAATTTTCATGTTTATTGAAAACTAATACTAAGTGCACGTTATCAGAGTTTAGTTTTAGATCTACAGATAGTTTTTGAGAAGTGGCTTCTGAAGTTTACACAGAAACATGCAAAATCGTGATTGTGATTTTATGATTAAAGAATCGTAATATAAAATTTTTGCCATATCGCCCACCCCTAGGTATGATGTAAGTTTCTGTGATCTTTGCAAATGCTCATGTGCACTAAAACTTGATTTGAAAAAAATCGTGGATGAAATTGAAATCGCAATTCAATTTATTCTTAAAATCGTTCAGCCCTAGTGCATAACAAACAAGATGCCACCACTCTTTTTCTTTAAATGACATCATGGATGATATTCACAGTCACGGTTAACAGCATACATGAATTAGTGAAAACAGAATGGTGTTAAATAACAAATTAGCATGCAGGTCCTTTTCTTAGTGTTTTAAATGACTTCAGCTTTGGTCTCAGAGAATGAAATTCAGCCAGATAAAGGAAAAGTCACCCAGAATCACTACAATACGTAACCTTGAACAGAGCAAAGCTGCAGTTTATCTTTGCACACACGAACCTTAGGTGTTTGTAGGTCAGTTAGTGTATGCAACACTGAGCATTATAATGGAGACTGATAGAAAGTGTGGGAGAATGAAGGCAGATTATGTGAAAACATGGAAATCTCAGCAAACACCTGATGAGATCATTCTGCTTCTGACCGGCTTTATGTCTTTGCATTCTTTCTACTTGTTCATCATATGTGCAACGTGAATTTAACACTTGTTTTTGCTTTCCAGGTGTGTGAATCCCACTACAGGTCGAGATGTGGAATAATCACAGGAACTCCAATCAGGTATTTTCTTCTCAGATTTGAGTCTTTTGGAAACTTATCAGCTCTGACACATTCTGGCTTTCTGTTGTGTGCATCAGTGTCCTACTCTGCCAGTCAATTACGTTGTGATTTTCCTCCTGTAGACTAGAGTAGGACATCTCAGAGACATACTAAATCAGACAGGGCGGACCGCTGAGGGTTTTAAAGCATTGCTTTGCTATGTTTTATTTATGCCCCTAAGATGATTCACCCTGACATTTGCTGATGCTTTCTGTCTCAAGCAAATCTCTTGCCACCATAAAACTGCTTGTCCAGGGTGCACCTGGTAAATATTTAAGGGGCTTCGTGTCAGTATTGACCATTCCCTAGATAGTCACTGTCCCGGATCCAGATTGTGCAGCCTTTAAAAGAAAAATCTTATGTCTACCTTTACTAAAAATGTTTGAAAGTGGACTCCGAAACGAAGCAACTAGCAAACTGATGTTCAGTTGATGTCCTTTTCATTAAAAAGGTTTCATAGAAACTCAGAATTTTGTAATGGCTATGAATTTCCTGCTTGAAAGGAAATCTTCTTAATCAGTATCTGTATGCTGATTGGGCAAGAGAGGCATTAAATGATGATGATGATGGTTAAACAGGAAGCATAGCATCCTGCTTACAACAGAAATGGGAAAAAAAGTGATTTTCAACATCTATTATAAATGAATAATGTGACTTAACAGAGAGCCAAAGTTGTGAGGAACAAGAAGCAACACACAAATCTGCACCTGCTGGCAACTGAAACCATGATTGATATTATTATTGATAGAATTGTCACAGAATGGCTTTTCACACCAGGTTATAATACAGTTCAGCAGATGTTCATGTTGTGTCCTCCTGTGTTTGATATATTACAAGTATTTCTTACACAAATTAGACTCACATGTTGCAACCGTGACAATTTGAACTTCTCTCTGTTGCCTAACTTTCTTCTTTTAATGGTCTCTCTCTGTCCATTCCCATCTTTTCTATGTTGTGTAAAACTAGTAACACACTGAACACAGATTTTCAGTCCACTTACTGGGTGACAGGTTCAGACTTGTGAGGGTGTGAAGAGAGATGGGATAAATACAGAGGTAGTGGTGCAGGAAGTGGGACATGTACCACAGTGTTGGTGACATAGGGTGTGCAGGTGGTTGGAGCGTAAAGACAAGTGGAGACAGAACTGATGGGGTTCAGATGGTAATTCTCCACAAGTAGCATGTTCAGTCGAGTCTAGGTGTCAGAATATTGGGCTTATATGGTGCTCAGAAAGAGATCAAGATCTGCCAGTGGTTGTGGAAGATGTCGGGGTGAAAATCCCCTTGTTTCCTTCTGATCACCCCCTGAATTAGTTTGTAAGGAAGGAGCGGATAAATTCTGGTCTCAAAATTATAATTTATTAAACAATGAGGCAAATTCTGAGTCGCAGAGCTCTGGGTTGTTGAGATACAAAGAACAAGGCAAGAACAACCATGAACAACAAAGAACAACTCATCAACAACAACTCTACATGGAATTCACACATTGATATACCCCATGGGCGTTCCCGCCTGCCGGCCCACAGGGGCATCTACTACCCCCCTGCAGACCCTGGGTCATACAGCAACTAGACCATTAGTGTTTACTGCCAAATAAGGTAAAACTTCAATTCCTTAAATCTCATAGGTTGTGAGTCCAATCTGGGGGTGACCATAAAACTGGGTACTCAGGAGAAAAACACATTCCTTTAGAATCTGGCTTTTATCAGGTCAAAGGTGCTGCTGTCCTTAGTCTGAATTTATGACCATCTCGTACCAACCGGAGCTCTCTCCAGAGAGCAGAAAAACAACTGATCTCATCTGCCACAGCCTGAACTGCAGAAAACAACGTTGTATGACATACTATGAAATTACTTATTAATACATTCAGTATCCGCAAATTACTTTGATTTTCTATAAAACTTCCTAACACATAAACACTTATGAAAATCACATTATTAAGCGATAAACACATATAAACATGAATACTTATATATCTGAACACACTGCATGTTAACACCATGCAGAATAAATTCTTTCACCCAACAATTCCCTCTTTTGAGCTCTTATAAGAGCTCACAACAAATCTTCCTCGTCGTCACCTGGCACGGGCACCTCTGCTGCCAGCAGAGGCATCTGATATGAAGGAGAATGAAAACCTGAATCCTTCTTTTCAATTGCTGACACAATTAACCTGTAACCTAAACAGTGCACACAGGGAATATAACAACAACAACCACATATAGTCAAAATACCCAAGAATGCTGCAAAAAAAGTGATTAGTGACATACCATACTACCGCCTTCCAGGGTCCCAGCACCCTAATCAGCCAGTCGTCCAGGGGGTTATCTATCCCTGAGTGCTCATGCAACATACTGGAAAGAGTTCTCAAACCTTCTAAAGCTTTAGTGACCTTACCGTCGGGAGCAGTGTTTTTGGGAATGAACGTACAACACATTTCATCAAACATAGCACATACACCTCCTTTCTCTGCCAATAACATATCCAAAGTCATCCGGTCCTGTACTGAAATCAAATCCCCATGCATCGTCTGGATATAATGGGGCAGGTTCAGTGTACAGGTGGGGCCTCGCTGATGCACAGGCAACACAACCTGACATATTTTGCTCCCTCACCTGTTTTACCATCCATCTGAACCAAATATTATCATCCTCATAACCAGTAGATAACGCTAATACATCGAACGGGGTGAGCTTATGGACTACAATGTCGGGTTGGGAGTCCCAACATTGGCCAGGCACTCCGGAAGATTTAACATAAGGGTTGTGGTCCAGGCCAGTAATTGATAACATAATGGGATTCTGCGTGCAGCTCCAATCTCTTTGTATATGGAAATACCCACTGAACAAGATCCGCCCGCCTGAGGTGGTTTTAGCTTTTTTAGGTGCCCAATTTGTGTGCTGCCACCCCAATCCACAAACATAGACGCCATACTGTCTCCACGACACATTATGTCCCCCGCAGTTGATTACTGCGCACAAATCAAAGATAAAAGAGAACTCTGAACCCTTATAGTAGTCTAACTCTATACCTCCCCTGTTTCTCACACATACATCTCCTCCTGTCCCTGGCGCTCTCCTCACCCTGCGTGTGCTGGGCCCTGGATTTGACTTACCATTGGATCCTGGAAAACTGACAAAATAATTATGTACACACAAAAATAAAGTCAAAGATACACTAACTACAGACATGAAAACACAAGCTCCCAACACCCTCCAGTTACCCCACAGTCCCATCTTGTCAGCTGGAGTCTTCTTGGTAACAGGAACTAGAACCTCTGCTCCTGAAACTTTAGACCTTCCTCTCGACAGCTGACCTTACTGATGACTGTGGTTCGTCTCCTGGTGGGGTGATGCGCTTAACTTCGCCTATCACCCTTAGTTGGAGTGATGCGCTTAACTTCGCCTATCACCCTTAGTTGGAGTGATGCGCTTAACTTCGCCTATCACTCTTAGTCCCACGCTGATCCTGATGATTGCTCATGTATGTGTATTCACCGTCTCATCCTCTTCAACCAAATAGGGTAGACTACCTACTGGTCACACTCCTGGTTTCAGGGGATTATTCTGCCCCTTTTATTTTATCCTCCTCCTGCTCCTTCTAATGTCGGCCAGCGTCCATCCTGGCTCCAGTGATACCAGGTGTCTCCTTTCCCTTTCAGCCGCACAGCATGGGATGTCCTCTCTACCACCTGATATGGTCCCGTCCACCGTGGCTCCGACCACTTTCTCTTTATCACCTTCAGGAGGACCCACTCAGCTGTGTGTGGCTCCTTCTGGACTCTCCATCTCTCCTTTCTCCTGTAATACAAATACTAACACCAAAGCTTTAAATTCATTATATTATGGTTTATATTAATACCATACTGCATACTTCTTCAGTCTCAGCCGGCCAGCTGGTCCAGGAAACTGTCGACCTGTAAGAAGCTCATAGGGTGTACATTATATGGCGTTATTAACAGAACATCAATACAATAGATAATACTTGAACCCATATAAATTTGGTCTGTGCACAGATTTTAGCCAATTTTTGTTTTAGGTTGTAGTTTCATCCTTTCCACTTTTCCCTGTGACTATGATTGATATACTGCACCATACCTATGTTTTAGGCCTAAAGTCTGCTCCACCTTTTCCAAGTCTAAACTCTTAAAATGAGATCCATTCTGGGAATCCATGCTGTGGAATGTAATAGTTAATCAAACACTTTATCACTGTAGCACTGTCCTCCTTCTTTGCAGGCCACGCTTCTGGCCACCCTGTGAATGAATCTACTGCCACCAGGAGATACTGATATCCCTGGTGCTTTTCCACCATGTCTGTATAATCAATGACTATTTCTTGTCCAGGGACAACTGGAAGTGGAAAACTTCCCATGTCTGGCTTCACTTTGGGTTTGGGATTATACTCTGTGCATATCTTGCACTCTTTTACCCAGTTCTTGGTCATCTCTGGCATAAATGGATGCCACCAGTGTACCAAGTTCCTCAACATCTGTTTGTGTCCCACATGACCAGGCCCATGTGCCTCGCTTAAAATGCTTTTCCTGAGCCCTGGTGGAAGCACAGGCTTTCCTTGTGGGGACCTCCATACATCTTGGCCTTTTACTGCCCCCCTCTGCACCCAGACTGTCTTTTCCTGTGGTGATGCTTTATTCTGGTCATCTGATATCACGTCTATAGAAAGTCTAGGGAGGAGTTCTGGCAGTATCTTTTCTGTGGTTACCATTTGAAGAGTACTTACATATCCTGCTGCTCCTTTTGCTGCCTGATCTGCAGCCTCATTTCCTCGGCCTATCAAAGTGTTCTCTCCACTATGACCTCTACACTTAATAATGGCCACTGCCTGTGGTTCTTGCAGAGCCTCTAACAGCTCTCTCATCTCCTGTTCATGTTTTATGGGCTTCTCATCTGCAGTCAGGAACCCTGTTCTCTGCCATTGGGGAAGTTCTGTGATGGCTGCTCCTACAACATAAGCTGAGTCAGTATAGATGTTCACTCTTTTACCTTTGCTCCATTTTAATGCTGCTATCATAGCTAAAACTTCTGCTCTCTGTGCTGACTGCCTCTCTGTAACCTCCTCTTGGCATACGACCTCAAACTCATTTTCCTTTCTTCTAACGACCGCATAGCCTGCCTGTAGCTCATTGTTGGGTTTCCTGAAGCAACAGCCATCTGTAAACACATCCTCAGCCTGTGGGAGGGGCTCTGTCTGAAGGTCTGGTCTGGCTTTAATCTCAACCTCAATCTTAGCTTGACATGTGTGTGGCTCTCCTTTTCCCATCTGATCTGCCATGTTGATGCCCTCATGAGTGAAGGTGAGATTACTCGCCTCCAAAATTTTACTCATTCTTCTCTGTCTCAATGATGTCATAGTGAATGCTTGGGATGTAACATAAGCCACTACGCTATGTGTTGTCAGTACTATTAGCGGATGTCCCATCACTAAATGAGCTGTTTTCTGCACCATTTTAGCCACTCCTGCTGCATGTCTGGTGCACTCTGGTTGTCTTTTCTCCATTGCATCCAAATGAAAACTCAGATACATCAACACCTGTCTCTTACCCCCTTTTTTCTGAAACAGAACACCATTCACAACTCCACCTGTTTCAGAAACATCAAGGTGAAACGGAACTGAGTAATCAGGAAGAGCCAACTCAACCGCTCTCGCCAGAGTTGCTTTAAGATCAATGAATGACTGTTCCGAAGCCGCTGTCCACTCCAGAGAAGCAGACAGGTTTCTCATTCCTTTGGCATTAACCATCCCTCTTAGAGGCGCAGTCAAGGTTACATAGTTTGGAATGTAATGTCTACTGTAACCAGTCAACCCTAAAAATGACAACATTTCCTTGACTGTACCTGGACGTGGATGATGTAAAATGTTTTCTTTATGTAATGGAGACACGCCTGATCCTTTCCCTGACAGAGTACGGCCCAGAAATGACACATGTCGTCTGGCCACTTGCAGCTTCTCTCTACTCACTTTAAAGCCTTTCTCAGCCAACCTAGTCAGAACAGAATGGGTTGCAACTAAACAATTCTCTGCAGATGTTGCTGCAATCAGAATGTCATCCACATATTGTACTACAGTTGTATCAGGAGGGAGAGCACACCCAGTCAACATGTCTTTAAGCACATGGTTAAACAGACCCGGAGACAGGCTGAAACCTTGTGGGAGCCTCGTGTAGCGCAGTTGCTGGCCTTTATATGTGAATGAAAAGATATCTCTGCAACTGTGATGTAGTGGAATGCAAAAGAAAGCATTAGCCAAATCAATGCATGTATACCAATTCTGTTCAGGAGTGAGATTAGACAGTGCGGTGTATGGATTAGGAACAGGAAGTGTAGCAGTAGTCACTATGGCATTAACACACCTTAAATCATGAGCCATACGATACTTATCAGTCCCCTGCTTCTGTATTGGGAGGATGGGAGTGTTCCAACTACTGTAGGAGGGCTCTAACACCCCCTTTTGGAGTAGACCCTCAATAGTGTCTGCTATCCCTGCTTCAGCTTGTGGCTTATGAGAATACTGAGGTCTCCAAATGGGTATAGATGTGGAGACTGTGAATGATACTGGTGCACAAGTGTCACAAAAACCTACATCTGTGGGGGAGGAAGACCATAAGTGGTGAGGCAATGTGGCTAACATTTCCTGAGCCTTATCATGGTCAGTCATTTCCCTACCATGCCATCTGTCTAGCTGTTCATGTTCCAAAGCAGAGCTATCAGTAGTGTTGATGGCAATCTGGTAAGCCTTAAGTGATGGTGAATATTGGACACCTGGAAATCTGGATGGCTGCCAATCAGAAGCTGCTTTACATTTCTTAACCATTGGGCCCAACTCTTTAGCTTGATGTTTTGGATGAAGGGCTAATGAAACATGTGGCACACTTTCTTCTGCCATTTTAAACCACTCATATTGTTCAGATGTCAGCTGCACATCAGCAGCCACTCCTTCCTCAGCCACAAACAACTTATCAGCTTTTATGGGCCAAATTTGCCCTTCTATTTTAGACGTGAACCTGTCCTGATAGACAAGATCCTCATCTCTGTCATAGAAAAGGGTAACATGCAGAGGGTCAGAGGGCAAGCCATAAGGTCGAAGAGACATTATCCAAGGCTTCCACAGGTGAAACAAACTCAAGAGACCGCCCCCTGCAGGAGATTCAGGCAGTAGTCTTGCCCAGTAGATGTCTGCACATATCATCTGATGAGTAAGTGGCTTCATAAGCCATTGTCCACCCGTCCCAACACTTTGGGAACAGGCAATGGTCATTCCATTTGGAAAAGTCACTGTCAGTCCATCTGAAGAACACAAGATGGATGCACCAGTCTTGATCAGAAGATCCCTTCCCATCAGGTTCACTGGTGATGAGTCAGAGTATATAAAACAATGTCTGTGTTGCTGACCTGCTAACACAGTTTTTAGAGGATCCGTGAACGGCAGATGTTGAGTTTCCCCAGAGAAGCCAACCAGCGGAACAGTGTGTGACGACAATGAGGTTGAAGGTGGAAGATGTCTCAAAGTGGAATATGTTGCTCCAGTATCAACCAAAAAAGGCAAATCAGAATTATTAACCTGCACCTGCAGTGTGGGTTCTGCCAACACCCCCACAGTTAAGCCTCTCTGTGGGGACCTTCATGCTAAATGTGGTCCCTCGCCCCCCCATGGCATGGAGGGGTACTGTCCTGGTGGTGGAGGTCCCAACTGCTGAGGACCTGGACCTCCATTTCCCTGTGATGGATACCAGGGTGCCCCTTGTGGACGACGTGAGTATTCCACTTTGTAAGGACAGTCTCTCTCCCAATGGCCAGGCTCACCACAGTGGAAGCAGCTCCCAAGCCTGCCCCACATGTTTCCACCCCGTCCACGCCCCCCTCCCCCACGGCTGCCCCGTCCCCTCCAGTTTCCTCCTCTACGATTCTGGCCCCACCCTCTACGATTAAAAGGTGGGGGAACCCAAGGTGGGGTTGAGTAATTATCAGCAACTGGGGGCTGTGGCTGTGGAGGAGGAGTGGACTGAGGTTGCACCACCATCTGAACTGCTGGGGTGTCTTTTTTACCTTTCCTCTGCTCAGTAACATCCTTTCGAGCCTGTCCTAGCTGTAATTTCAATAACTGAGCCTGAATCCCTTTTAATTCAACATTCTCTTGGTCTGTTTTCATTTTGTGTTGTTCCATGTGATGTGTAACATGTCGTTCCCACACATTGGACGCACTTCCAGGCAGATCTGGGTTATTATTCAAGGCTTGTTGGACTGAGACTGGGAGGCCCTCCTCTACTGCCTTCCTGAACCACTGCTGTTGGACACCCTGCTGGCTTGGATTCATACCAGTTTTCCTTGTCCAATCCTCTCTGCACTTCACCAAATGCTCCCTAGGGGGCACTGCTGGGTCCCATGTATACTTAGGGGGACCTGTGGACACTGGCAATGGAAACAATTCACGCATAGCAAACCCTATACAGGTACTGTATGTAGTAAATCTCTCATTATCACCATGCCCAACTGTACCTGACTGTGTCTCTATCTCATGCAGCTCACTGCGTAACATCATCCTAGAAGCAATAGCCCTGAAATCTCCTAGAGCTAGGGTCTGTCCAGCTGTCATCTCAGCCAATTTATCCATCCATAAACCTCCACCCTCACTAGGGGGCGGCATTTTTTCCACCAGTGTGTTCACATCTCCTACTGAGTATGGCTTATAGCGCAGAAATGAGCCTGCCTGTACTAATGGAAACTGAGAAACAGTCTCAGTTGGTTGGGTTTGCTTATCTTGCTGTGTGTGAGATCTAAGTGTCATAGTATGTCGCCGTGGCAGATCAGACTTACTCATCTGGCGCTGCACCTCTACTATGGTTTGGTCTATCTGTTGCAGCAGACCAGTTGTGTTGGTGTGAGCACTACTATTACCGTTTACCATATCAACATTATCATCATCATCTGTATCTATCACCTCTCCTGCTAACTGAGAAGTCACTACCACCTGCCTTCCTCTTCCTGTTTTGTTTCTGGTGGATGACGTCTGTGGCAGAGAGGTGTATGATCCACAAGAAAGGTCTGGAGAGCTAGCTCTTGTGGTGTGTTCAGAATGTTGGGGCGTGACAGGTTTTGGAGATCCTGCCTCCTGAAGGCTTCTCCATAGAAATGCATCTTGTGGAAGGGGGGTGGATGAAAGCTGTATGGGTGAGGCCTGGGGATTACCACCAGGCCTCTGCACTGAGCCTAAAAGGGATTGGCCTGTCTGTCTGTCTGTTACTTCCACCCTCCCATCAGTAATAGTTATAATAGGGTACATCCCCAGAGATGGGGCCTGAGGTGGGGGTTGAGGTGGGGCAGCGGCTACCATAGAAGCGGGCGAATAGGGAGGCGGTATCTCCGCCCCCTGAGTTCCCTCGCTCTCTACTTCCTGCTTGGTGTCAGTTGTAGTGTCCAACTCCTTACAGTCCTCATCAAGACAACACAAATATGCCTGGTATAGAATCTTACGTTTCTCCTCATCTGCCTTTGCTGCCTTCTTCCACTTAATTTTCTCCAACACACTCACTGTCCTACGCTTCTCCTCATTTTTATCTCGCTTTAATTTAATGTTATTCTCCGCTGTTGCAATTACGCTCTTCAGCGGCTTCCTATCATCTCCTTTCACTCCTTGCTCTATCAAAGCTGCACACACCGCAGCCTGCATGTCAGCAGCTGCTCTCTTCTTGTTGTCCGGACCTGCCTGTCCGCGACAACGGCTCAACATCTTACTCATCTGCTCGTCTATTGTCCTCCACGTAGACATGATTACCACTCACCAAATCCTTCTTGCGTACCTGCTGTATGTTAAAAATATACCTTCCTATATGTGCCTTCTTCTATTCCTCAATCTGACTCTGACGGCGCAGAGACACACTCTCATATACACACACAGACACTCATTCAACCTGCAACACACACACATAGGCCTACACACACACACACACTCACTTCTCCGACGGCGCGGAGTAGACACCTTTCCTCGACGGCGCGAGGTCAAAACAGTTTAACACAATTTTCAATACATAAAACACAACTTAAACAATAGGCTATATATTTTCTTCTCTTTTCTCTTTTCTCTTTTCTCTTTTCTCGTGATCCTTTTTTTTGTCTTTATTATTTTGTGATCACTGTGACACTTTTCCTCTGTGTGACCCTTTTTTTTTATTTTTATTTTTTAGGCGGTCATCACTGTCGTTTCAGGGGTCATCAAATCCCACGGGCTTTCAACCGAGCTTTATCTATATTTGCGTCCAAATATAGCGGGGGATGCTACTCCCAATGACATAACGCTCATTCACGTTATTGTATTAACCCTTTTTTTATTCTTTTTATTTTTAATTGGTTAATATCTCTCTCAGTGTCACTTTTCCTTTTTCTCTTTTACTTCATCTCATTTTCTCTTTTACTTCATCTCATTTTCTTTTACTTATTAAGACTTACAATCTGCCTCTTATAATTTGAACTCTAAAACACCGTACCCATCACAGTGACTACTTAATTTAGATTGTCCAATGTGCAGAATTTGGTTAAACAGGTTCTGCTTACCTTGTTTTATTGTGGCCACCAGTAGTCACTCCGTCAGGCAAGATGTCATTTGACCCACACTCCTTCGAGTCCCTGTTCGGGCGCCAAATTGTCGGGGTGAAAATCCCCTTGTTTCCTTCTGATCACCCCCTGAATTAGTTTGTAAGGAAGGAGCGGATAAATTCTGGTCTCAAAATTATAATTTATTAAACAATGAGGCAAATTCTGAGTCGCAGAGCTCTGGGTTGTTGAGATACAAAGAACAAGGCAAGAACAACCATGAACAACAAAGAACAACTCATCAACAACAACTCTACATGGAATTCACACATTGATATACCCCATGGGCGTTCCCGCCTGCCGGCCCACAGGGGCATCTACTACCCCCCTGCAGACCCTGGGTCATACAGCAACTAGACCATTAGTGTTTACTGCCAAATAAGGTAAAACTTCAATTCCTTAAATCTCATAGGTTGTGAGTCCAATCTGGGGGTGACCATAAAACTGGGTACTCAGGAGAAAAACACATTCCTTTAGAATCTGGCTTTTATCAGGTCAAAGGTGCTGCTGTCCTTAGTCTGAATTTATGACCATCTCGTACCAACCGGAGCTCTCTCCAGAGAGCAGAAAAACAACTGATCTCATCTGCCACAGCCTGAACTGCAGAAAACAACGTTGTATGACATACTATGAAATTACTTATTAATACATTCAGTATCCGCAAATTACTTTGATTTTCTATAAAACTTCCTAACACATAAACACTTATGAAAATCACATTATTAAGCGATAAACACATATAAACATGAATACTTATATATCTGAACACACTGCATGTTAACACCATGCAGAATAAATTCTTTCACCCAACAAAGACTATCCTAAAGTGATGTTTTAACACTGAAAAGGTGGACTTACTGTAAAACCAGTTTATCTATAGGTAACTGTGGTGACATGTGTAAACCTAAGTCCTGACAAACAACCAAAAATAAATTAAAAAAAATAAAAATACTATGATAGTTGATTGGCAGAGCTGAAGCCCACTAGATAACGCCTAAGTGGATCTATTGAAGCAGACTGTTCATTAAACATATCATGATACAAGCTTGTTCAAAATCAGCAGTTTGCCTTTAGAAAATGGCTGAATGGCTTCAGCTCTTGATGGGCTGATACACATCTGCTCTATATTATAAAATAGACACCAAATGTGCTATTTATTATAAGGCCACAGCTGAGCCTGACACTGGCTTCATCCTTTTCATCTCATGATTAATCACATTTGGCATTGTTGTCTTTCAAAGCCGTCTCTGTCTCATCAGAACAGAGCAAAGGGGGAAAAGTGCTCCTCTGCAGCCTTACTGTAACACTAATATTATCTCAGTCCTACATCCCTGAATACATCTTACTTACAAAAAGGTAATCAGTTAACAGTTTCCTCTGCCTCACATCTCTTAATATGAAGTTAAAAACCGCGGCATGTTTATGACATGTTGCTTCTCTAGTCTCCTATTTTTTTCCAAAGGGTAAACAGCACTTGATGGAGGCTTTGGTATTTGACAACCTGGTCTCTTTTTCTTGTACTAAGTAGTTCCTTCTGGTGAACTCCTTCCTGGAAAGAAAGAGTTCACCAGGAAGTCAGTTTTAACAGGTTCAAGGGACATTTAAGATTAACGGAGAGTGTCCTGCTGCTGAGCACACAGCAGGATGAAATTACTGGGAATAATGTGCATATTTGTCACTTAGTGGTGAAGGTCACCCAGTCATTCCTGTGTATACAGAAAATGACTGCTTAGAATTGTAGTACTGTTGTTGTGTATTTTGTGTACAGACACACGCAAGTTTCAATCATTCTGGAGATGGCATACCTGCAACAAAAGAAAGTAAAATCTATGAAAGTGTCAGGGCTTAGCGAAAAAGAGGACACAGGCGCAGAATGCGGTGCAGTGCTCTGAGTCTTTATTAAAAAAAAAGGCCAGGAGGGCAAACAGTCCCAAGACCAAACACAAAATCACACTTGACGTGGAAAAATGCAAAAGCAAAACTTGATCACTAACGAGAGTCCAGAACAAGGCAAGGCAAAGTTACCAGGAGATCGCGAGGTCAAGGCGGGTAATGTGCACCCACATTACCCAAGGTGACGAGACAAACTGGCACCGAGTGCAGGGAGGACGCAGACTAAATACACTCAACAAAAATATAAACGCAACACTTTTGTTTTTGCTCCCATGTTTCATGAGATGGACTTGAAGATCTAAACTTCATTCCAGATACACAATATTACCATTCCTCTCAAACATTGTTCACAAATCTGTCTAAATGTGTGATAGTGAGCACTTCTGCTTTGCTGAGATAATCCATCCCACCTCACAGGTGTGCCACATCAAGATGCTGATCTGACATCATGATTAGTGCACAGGTGTACCTCAAACTGCCCACAATAAAAGGCCACCCTGAAATGTGCATTTTGTTTCTGCTTTATTGGCGGTCTGGGGACTCAGAACCAGTCAGTATCTGGTGTGACCACCATTTGCCTCATGCAGTGCAACACATCTTCTTCGCATAGAGTTTATCAGATTGTCTATTGTGGCCTGTGGAATGTTGGTCCACTCCTCTTCAATGGCTGTGCGAAGTTGCTGGATATTAGTGGGAACTGGTGCACGCTGTCGTATACGCCGGTCAAGCACATCCCAAACATGTTCAATGGGTGACATGTCCGGTGAGTATGCTGGCACTGGAACTGGGACATTTTCAGCTTCCAAGAATTGTGTACAGATCCTTGCAACATGGGGCCGTGCATTATCTTGCTGAAACATGAGGTGATGTTCATGGATGTATGGCACAACAATGGGCCTCAGGATCTCATCACGGTATCTCTGTGCATTCAAAATGCCATCAATAAAATGCACCTGTGTTCTTCGTCCATAACAGATGCCTGCCCATACCATGACCCCACCACCACCATGGGCCACTCGATCCACAACATTGACATCAGCAAAGCACTCACCCACACGACGCCACACACGCTGTCTGCCATCTGCCCTGAACAATGTAAACCGAGATTCATCCGTGAAGAGAACACCTCTCCAACGTGCTAGACGCCATCGAATGTGAGCATTTGCCCACTCAAGTCTGTTACGGCGACGATCTGGAGTCAGGTTAAGACCCCGATGAGGACGACGAGCATGCAGTTGAGCTTCCCTGAGACGGTTTCTGACAGTTTGTGCAGAAATTGTTTGGTTATGCAAACCAATTGTTTCAGCAGCTGTGTGAGTGGCTGGTCTCAGACGATCTCGGAGGTGAACCTGCTGGATGTGGAGGTCCTGGGCTGGTGTGGTTACTCGTGGTCTGCGGTTGTGAGGCCGGTTGGATGTACTGCCATATTCTCTGAAACGCCTTTGGAGACGGCTTATGGTGGAGAAATGAACATTCAATGCACGAGCAACAGATCTGGTTGACATTCCTGCTGTCAGCATGCCAATTGCACGCTCCCTCAATGCTTGTGGCATCTGTGGCATTTTGCTGTGAGACAAAACTGCACATTTCAGGGTGGCCTTTTATTGTGGGCAGTTTAAGGTACACCTGTGCACTAATCATGATGTCAGATCAGCATCTTGATGTGGCATACCTGTGAGGTGGGATGGATTATCTCAGCAAAGCAGAAGTGCTCACTATCACACATTTAGACAGATTTGTGAACAATGTTTGAGAGGAATGGTAATATTGTGTATCTGGAATGAAGTTTAGATCTTCAAGTCCATCTCATGAAACATGGGAGCAAAAACAAAAGTGTTGCGTTTATATTTTTGTTGAGTGTACAAAGGGAGCAGGGTAGACAACTAGACACAGGTGTGACACGAGGGAGGATCAGGTAATCACCGGGAGGAGGAGGGAGAACACAAGGAGGGGGAAGTCAAGACACCTGAAACGAGAGGAGAGTCAGTGATACAGAACTTAACAAGAAATACCAAAATAAAGCAGGAAGTAACACAAACCAACTTCAACACAAAAGCCCTGGCTCAAACCTGAAACCCTGACAGAAAGTGGGGATAGTAGAGTCACATGTTGAACAGTTAATGTTCAAACACATGTGGAATTTTCTCAGCAACAATTTGTGATCTTTTAATCAAACATACGTTATCTGTCTTATCTCCATTGTGAACTGGGCTCATCATAAATGATCTTACTGTTACTATTTTGGTCTGCTGGAGAGGTGATTGTATGTTGATTCTGGGTGAATGATGTTAACAGAAAGGAAATGGTTCAATCAGTGTAGCACTTCCACATCTTGTTATGTAGATTGTCAGTCATTTAGACACATTGACGTCACCCACAGTGACAAACACTGTCAAGCAGAGGTGCATAGAGGGCCCTACAAACAACAAATTTTACATTAGTTTATATTTTTCATTTGTTCAATTTTCTGATCAATAACTAATCAATAATTTTAAGCTGTTATTTGTACTGTACTTATACTGTTGTACTATACACTGTACTAAATCAGTGTTTGGCTAGCTGTTGTATTTGTGGATGTTTGTTTTATTTTGATGATTTAATATTAAAAAAAATCAAACAAACACCAGATTGTATTTAGAGTACTCCAATCAATTGCTTTCAGAAATTGGCTGATGAAAAATAAATTGGTCTTCATTTTTTTTTCAACATGTCTTTTTATGAAAGTATGAAATTTAAATACATAGATAAAAATATAGTCTTTTTGTCTATGAGCTGGTGTCTCTGTGGTAAAGGGCTTGTTCACAGCACTCAGTATCTGACAAGTAACAAAATGGAGTCACTGCTGCTAAGCTTTAAGCCATGATTAGGAGTGAACTCTAAAGCAATTCATTGCCATTTGTCTGACAGCTGTCTGTTTCAGGGGCTGTTCTGCTTCCAGTGTGTTTGACAAGTTGTAGTTATGGAGTTCTTTAAATTAGGCACACTTTCCCATCACCAATTCTAGTCTTTGTCACATCACCTCTGTCTGATTGTCTGTGTGAAAGGCTTTTATAAATGTCTGAAATTATGTCTTATTCACCAACACGTGGGCACATCCACACACACTTAGAAAAAGAAAAAGAAGTGAGCGCAGAATTGGAACTTGCAGCTGCCGCTTGGGGGTGTTTGCAGGTGGAAATAATAGAATGATTTTATAGATGGGATGTGTGCTTCTCAGAGACAGAGAGAGAGAGAGAGAGAGAGAGAGAGAGAGAGACAGCCATTATGCTGCTAGAAATAATGTTTGAATGCTCTGGATAGAAAATAGCGTCAGCCAAGTACAATTAGCTGAATACTTTTAATTGGGGGCATAATTAGCTATTTGCCCAGCAGGCATGAGGTCAAGGCTATTTTCAGTAAAGGGTTATAGCCTTTGTTTCTCTCTGTATCTGTTTTCACTTATTTATCTTCGCCCATCTCAACCACATCTCTTGGTAGTATCTACATCCTTTATCTCCGCTGTCTTATCTGCAGTGCCAGACACAGGGAGTAGCAGCATGAAAGATGCAGATAAAGGGAGAACAAGCCTGGCAGGATTTAGTAGAGAATGATATCCACACATGGATTTTATTTAGAATTCCTTTCATGTTTACACTGGTTTTTGTAACGGGTAACTGGCTGGGCCTTTATGTTTCTTTGCATATGTATTGATTTGGACTCAGTGATAAAACACACAGTTCCATCTCAGTGCACACGCTTTGACGCCAATTAGCGTCTAGAGCAATTGGTTTGAGTTTGCAGACTTATTTGTCAAGTGTTGATTGATAATAAGAACTTGATTTGGATCCCTCCAGTTTAAATTTTAAGTCTCAGCTGGCTGGTTTGACGAGGTCAACTAGATGCTAATGGACTCTCCAGAGGTCTGGTTGCCTCTGGTCGTAAAAGTAATAACCTGTGGTACCTGTCAAAAGAGTTCACTTCCCAAGGCAGTCAGGGTGCACTCTGAAGAGAAGAAGAAAGGGGGGAGTAAGAAGGGAACATTTTCATTACAGCCCTCAGTGTTGGTTTCTATAGCCGCTGGGATTCCTAGCAACAGATCTGGTTCTAGTACTTTAGTCCCCATGTGATCCAATTATCAAACCCCTTTAGCTTCTGTGCCCATGTGAAACGTGTCTCATGAGTATCTGCTAT
Organism: Parambassis ranga; assembly: GCF_900634625.1. Classification (NCBI taxonomy): domain Eukaryota; kingdom Metazoa; phylum Chordata; class Actinopteri; family Ambassidae; genus Parambassis; species Parambassis ranga. The sequence continues at coordinate 7,360,881 of NC_041035.1, forward strand.
CACACAGCTGTGAGGCAACTAAAAGAAAGAGTTACAAGTTTTATAGAAATACCCATGCAGCTATTTTCATTTTGGTAGCTATCAGTTTGCTTATTTAAATATTGCTCCCTGTGTGAAAGGGTTGATACAGATTTTCACCCAACTTTGTCTTTTAGCTCATTGTTTTGGTTGGAGTTGGTAGAGACCAACAGGGAAAAAAGTATGGTACATATTAAACTGGTGAGGTGGTAATAATCTCTTAATAAACTTATATTGTTCTCTAACAGGTGGATGCTCGAAAAACAGTTCTATTTGAAACACCTAGGGTGCTATGTGCTTTCTCATACAGTTCTTTCCTGTTAAAATGAGTAGCTATGGTCGCTGTCCAATGATGTAACAGGTATGGTCCTCAGTTCCATATAAGCTCTTTCTCATCTCTGCCAGATGAGTCATCAACTTCTTTATTGTTTTCTAAACAAAGTGAAAATGACAAAGGATACCAAACATTTTTGTTAATGTTTGGCCACATGCAGGAGTGTAAATGTTCAATAGTGAAACACATCCAAATGTTGAGTATCGTTTTGTATATGTTGTTCTATTGTGATGCATGCTTAGAGGTTTCATGCCTATCCCTACAGTTTCCCTCCCCAAAAGCCTTTTCACACAGAGGATGATTACTCACACAGAAAATGCAGCAATGAAACATACATTTTAATACCTACACTGGCTTATATTTGGGGGTAGTTATATATTTTATGTAATTGTGCACTCTTTACTTGGTTGAATAAGACTTCCTTAGATTAAATTCACAGTTTTATATTGGATATTTGTTGCATCAATAGGAAGTAAGGGAAATACCACAACAGTGTATTTTGAACTAGTCATAGTTATTTTTAAATCCATCCAGGGTGCAGATTTAAGCCCATGGATATTCTGTTCTATGCTGGTGAGTCAGTTGTGTTACTCTGAACCCCTGCTGAATTATGAGTCTGTTACCACAATTTAGGACAAATATGTATGTAGTGTGTTGTGTCTGCTCGTATAATCTGGAAATGATTAGTAAATTTAATGTCTTACCTTCTCCACATCTCCTTATTTCTTCTATCTCTTGGTCACTTTTTCTTCGACCCTCTCTCAGTTTCTTACGCACAGACACACACACTCTGTCTTGTTGGCACACCCTGACCTCCCTCCCTCCCTCTAGCTCCCTCCCTCTTGCCTGCCTGCTGCCTCAGTTGCTCTGACCTCTCAATATCACACAAGCTGTCAGTGCCAAACTATGAATGTCCCTTGACACTTATTCGTCTCAGACACCCTTCGGCATTTCCATTTGCACAGAGCCATTTTCAATTTTTATAGTAGGTTGGATGAAGGCTACTGCCTGCAGTCAGAATAAGCCAAAGTTTAAGAAAACAGAAACAAGTGCCCTAAGAAGAATTACATGTGTGTGTGTTTTTTGTGTCTTAAAAACACACACACAGACACACTGTTGGAACAAGGGGAGCTATCTGAACCCACCATGTGGCAGTTCTGCTGTTTGAACCCAGCAGCCCTTCAACAGCTGGACAAATATTGACCTGTCAACTGTGTTCCAGTTTGAATTTTTCACAATAGTAAAGTATTTTATAGCATTTTAAGAAATTATGTGTTTATGAAATGTCCAACCCCCAGTAGGAGTGGATGGTGCTTTCTGCTACAGGGAAGGCCTTCATTCTTTCTTTCAGCACCATGGACAGCACTAGCGACTGCCGCTCACAATTTTACACAGACAAACTCTCCAGTTAATTATTTTGGTGTTTGGAACTCTGATTTTTTTGAGGGCTTTGTGAGAAGCCGAGTTTTGGAGTTATAGCTCAAACATTTTAAGAAAATATGCCTTTACTTTCTGTCTGTAAAGTGGTGTGGGTCACAGCTGAGCTCTTCTGTGGGACTGAATTATGAAGTCCAGTTGACATGGCTCCAGAAAATGTACTGAGGGGAGAAGAGACAGAATATGTCATCGCACCATCCTGTGCTCAAAAAAGTTATTCATCCCAATCCTACCCTGGATTTTCTTCACACTTGATGTCGCACATCAGCATGTCTAGAAGCTGTTCTCATCTTTTTATCCTGGTGCGGTATACAGGTAGAACAAAGAGAAAGAGAGGAAACTCCAGTTTCTTTCCCTGTGTTGCTGCTTGCTTATTTAAAATAGCTGTTCAGCTGCAAGGCTAATATTTGAGCCTGTCTTCTGTTCTGCAGCTTTGAATCTTGTGTCTGTGCGTGAGGCTTGTATATGCACATGCATACACACTTCCATACTCCTATGAGATTGTCTACACAGAGCTCACAGACTGAGGATTTGGGGACTAAACAGCTGAGTGCATACACACAGTCAAGGGAAATGATGCCTCCACAAGAAGAATTGCTCCATTTGTCCTGAGTGGAAAAACAATATTCTAGATAAAGCTTGCAGTTTTTTTTTGTTCTGTCAGTGTCACCAGCCTCACTGGTGCTGCTACTGTGATGAGTTTGTTCACAATATGCTTTAGGAGCTCACCTTAAATAGGCAGTGCAATATCAAAGCCACTTCAGAAAGAAGGCATCCAAAGAATTGTGTTCATTTTCTGTTCATCCAAGTATGACCAGGGTCTCCGAGCCTCTGAATGATTTATTGTGCCATTGATTCAATGAGCTCAAAGGAGGTGCAAACACCATCAGTAACCTCAAAGCCAAATAAGACAGAAGTATCCCTTCTCTGTCCATGGTAATTGGGTGGTTGTGGTGCCAGACTGGTGGACTGAAAGCACAGGGCTGAACAATGCTGCTGTTCTTGCTGTTTGTGTCTTACCTACAGTGTATACATAAAAACAATATAGGATTCTTTGATCCTACATGTTTACAGTCACACAAATACATGCAGTTGCTACTAGTTTAAAGTTAAGATATCTTGGCATACTAGTGTGTTTGGATGCATTTAATTTTCTGTGCAGTAAAAATAAAGTCTAAATAAAGTTAGCAACCAATTACTCAAATGCTGTCTATCCAAGACTGAAAACATCCCATCACTCTTTGAAAAAGAAAAACATTCATTGACCCCCAAAAACATTTTAATGGGTTGGCAAAATGCAATAAGTCAACAATGCACCTTACATCCCTAAATATATATATATATATATATATATATATATAATTTCCTGTCACTCTAGAAGAGTAGAAGAACTGCATTTATTGAGAATAATTATATTAAAGCTTTTAGTTACTGCAGGCATTTATGTACATCTTCCAGGCACAAGGAGAGATAACTGAAGGTGCTGTATTAATGCAACATCGCTAATAGGAATTTCCCTGAAGAAGACTTGCCTGCTTAGTGATAGAAACCTCAACTGAATGCAAATAAGGTGTGCACACCATTCATGAAGGGACCTCCAGGCCTCCCTATAGGTCTACAAAAAGAAAGCCAAAAACACTGATGCAGCTTTGAGCATTCTCTGCAGTCTACATGACACCTCAAAGTGAACTCAACTGCTCCTGGTTAAAGGTATTCCACACATGCATAATTAGTTTTCAAAAAATATGTTTTAGGTTAATCATATATTGCCTGTCTAGCTTGTGCCTTTCTAATAATGAAAAAAGGTGATTTCCCATTTTCTTTTTTGTATATATATATATATAAACATGTTATCATGAGCATGCACAGTGCAGATATTTGAAGAGTGATATTATGAATAATAGAATAATGAAGAGTGAGAGGCTGGCGAATTACAAGTTATGAAACCTAATTAAGCAAGTGCCTACAGTTATTGTTATATTTTTATCCTTCTCATCCCTTCTTCGTTTTTACTGATTAACTTTAATAGTTTCTTGCACGTATTCACATGTGCATGCTTTAATATACACAGGCACACCAGCTCACATGTGCAGAATGTTAACTTGGGGGAATTCTTACTAAGAATGCTTCTTTGGGGTGCTGAGACAAGAATTTTTTCCCAAGAGCAGAATATCCCTTAATCACCCTTCTATGTGGAGTGTCTTCACTCCTGCCTGAACCCTCGCCCCTCGTTTTCTCTTGAGCAACAGCGACGAGATGAGAGGGAGAATTAGCACTGTGGCAGGAGCTGATTATTAGAGAGCTTTTGCTCAAAGCTTTCCTCATACCAAAAACAAGCCAGGCCAAGTGGAGGTACTGATGACTTAACCCGGATCAGCTCTTCACGCTCCCTCCAAGCCCAATACTTAAATGTCAGTTAGCGTTTTTTTTTTTTTTTTTTTGTATACAAAATGTAGTTTTTCATTTCCAAGAAGGAAAGACAAAAGATAGACAAAAGGTGCAATTATCTTGTCGGGTCTTCCATCCTAATTAAGGGTCTGGCGTGTCATTTAAGAACATGCTGCATGTTCTTAAAATTACAAATCACCCATGAAATGAAAAAAAGGTAGTTGCCACTTCTGCCAGTCAAACTGACATGATAATCTCTCTAATGAGCACACGGGTCTGAATTATATATAGGGTGACAAAAATCCAAGCTTTTTCATTCAGTGAAGATGTCAATGAGTGAGCTGTAGAGATTTTTACTGTTCCTACAGGTTAGGAATGAGGCAGATGATGTGACACAGCTGTAGGCACCAAGGATTGAGGATGTGGGTCAGGGGTATAACTACTTCACCGTGTCTCAAAAAACAAACAAAAACACATATATATAATAATGAGCCACCAACAACACACAGTGTTTGCTGTCGTGCAAAAATGGTGTCATTATAAAAATATTGTATTATTGTATTATATATTATTATTTAATGTAAAATTGTTTGATTGGTCTTCCCCGTGCATCAACAGTGTAATTACTGTCACTGCATTGTAGTTTTACACCTGCTGACATTTGCTGATGTCCTGACCTGCTAGACAATACTTTCATATCCTCTGGGATATAAAAGAGCTTACCCCTCATTGGGACTCAATAATTCATAGAAATTCATACAAACCCATTTATGTGGGGGTCACTATGAAATCTTCAGTCTGTTTATAAAAAAACATCTGCACTGATTTTGATTCATAGATTTCACAGATTTTAATTTCCATGGTTGTGATAATCCTGTCTAGCATTAAATTGCGTTTATTATCACTCTGTGTGTGTGTGCTCTTGTTAAAAACCTAATAGATACTGGCAAGCTGTTCAGATCTTACCAAATTACCTGTGCTGTGTTTGAGAAAGGTAATTTCATATTTTCACCAGAGATTTTCAGTGTTTTTCAGTGCTGTTGACACTATCTTTGCGAACAAGACCCCCAGCTGTGTGTTTTGGAGACTGTTTGATTGAATATCCCTGCAGCCTTTAGATGGGACATATTCGGCACAGCAGCTAATTAGAGTATATTGACAGAAGGCTTTTTGTTGTTGGTTAAGCTGTGGGGAAGAAAAGTCCAGTGATTGTTACAAAGTGACAGGTAGCAAGCTGCCTCTGAACTGACTGCTTCAGACAGGAGGAGAATAATGGATTCAACTCTGTTATAATTGACAGTTGACAGTAAATAGCTTTTGTTGACTTTCAGAAAGTAAAGGTTAACAGCACCGGTGAGTATGCCAGTGCAGTCCACACCATATAATAAGTTATGGATTAGTTTGCCCTTCAGAGTGTGGTTGGTGACCTCACTCCATTCAGTGCTTTAGTGTATATGTAGTGAGAAGGCAACCTGTTGTATGTGATCTGTCTTTCTTGCTGAGTAGTACACACGAGCTGGCCAGGTGCATATCAAGCACATATGCTGGGTGGGAGGGGCCACGGAGCATTAGCCGGTCTCACCTTTCATGACCGGTATAATAAGATTACCTGCTTCACACGTCATAGAGAGAGAGAGGGGGAGAGAGAGAGAGAGAGAGGGCTACTCCATGCGGTTACCACACAATTAGACCTACAGCCCTCTGGTACAGTGCGCTTGTCTTGCTCTGTAGGTCTGAAGACACCGGGGCAGCACTGTGCTGATGTCCCCGTGTGAGGAGGCTGCTGTCGCTGCACTGCCTGCAGGTTATCTGTGGCTCTTTTTCAGCGGAGGAATAGGATTTTGAGTACTTCTGACACTACAACATGGTAAGACGTTTTTTTCTCTCTCTCTCTCTCCTAATCGATGCGCACATGTGCGTCGCCATACGCACGCACTGCTCTCGTAGGGCTTTTTGGTCCAATCGTAAAGACGCTGGATCTCGGACGCCTGCATCATTGCCAGTATTTTCAGCGTATCATGTCGATTCCCCGCCGTGAAATGAGTAATCCATTGGCAAGGCGCAGCCGTTCACCTTAACTCTGCCCTGATCTGCTCGCTAATCTCTGGAGGGTGAAGTTTTCAAACACAGACTGAAAGCATCAGCGCTCACTCTGGGATTATCTAAAGATGATATCACATCAATGATGTGAGTTAGGCTATTGTAAAATATGGTTTGGGTTGACAGACCACACTGACTGCGCCAGTTTTAAATATGCCAATGATCTGTGCAGAGAAAGGGTCTTTTTTTTCTTCTTCTAATCGTCGTGCATTTCTTATTAGTCGACTTTTGTATCTCGCCTCATATGCATATCAATAAAAAGCGTTTTATCATGCATATTCATGCAGTAACTTCCCCTGTGAGTGGGAGCAGGGGAAGTTAGAATGCACACTCCTTCCAAACTCCATTCACAAACACAGACTATTCACTGGCTCTGTACTTTTTATAGAAATTGAACAAGATTGACGGCATGTTTGGAGTTTAGAGAGAGCTCCTAAAGGCCAAATGGCTGCAAAATATATTTACTTTGAACACACAAATTGCAGTTTAAGCCTGTTATGTATTGAGCAATCAGACTCTGATTGCTGCTGTATTCAGGTGTTTTTAAAATGGAGTTTTCACATTGACAAAATATCAACTGGATGATTAATTATGACTCATTTTGGTGCTAAATTCATGTTAAATGTGAGGGTCTTTTTACTGCTTCAGCCTGCCAGCGTAGGCCTTTACCTCTGCAGACATTTTTGACAGGACACGGCAGCAAAAGAACAGAGGTAATTAATAACTTAATGACAGCTGCGCTCTATTCAGCCACCTCTGTTCGCTTGACACTTAAATTGAATCATTGTACTTTCACCTGACCTGCCTTTCACAAATCAAAATGCTTCCTGTCAGGATGTTTTTGTGCAACTACCAAAATATTGCTCTCAATTTTAACCCATTGCAGCTCTAAATACATTTTTTTTAGAAAAATATTCAATATGTGAACACGCCAGATGAGTTTTTACATCTAATCCAGGGGTGGTTTTAATGTTTCACTCTCTCTGAGTAGCAGGAATTAGTATAAAGATGCAAACCGAGACATCTGCCCTTGCACATTAAGTTGGACATTTAGCTTCAAGTGGTCTGTTTTCCATATGCAAACTTGTGTGCATGTGTGTTGTTGTTTTGCTCCACATCTTAGAATTCATCACAAAGCTGTAAGAAGTATTTCTGTCCTGAGAGAGAGAGAGAGAGAGAGAGAGAGAGAGGCAAAAAATAAGTTTATTAGCTTCCTAAAAGGGAGCATCGGCATTACACTCCTCAGAAAAACCAGTGTGTTCATATAGGGAATATCAGCTGGGAGCTTTGCCAACAAGGGAGGAATGATGTGTCCATTACACTAGTATAATTATTATGAAATGATTTCCTAGTATCAGTATGATTTATTTATTCCATTTATGATGGGTGATTTAGAAGTTGGTGTTTTTGCAAAATTGCTATTTGCCACTGTCTGAGAAAACGGCCAACAGCCTTTGAGTCATTTAGAATTTAACTTCTTCCACCTGCCCTATTCATTACCTTTATTTGATACCCTCAGAGTACTACCTTCTTTTCACAGATCGAAATGTGGCGGAACTTTCTGTGACTCATCCAAATATCTTCTTTTGAAAGTGGTTTTGAAGCTCAGTGTGGGAGGCTCTAGCCTTCACCAACTCAGCAGCATTCAAGTTTACGCAAGCTGTGTAGATTGGCATCATTGCTTTGCCTGAAATAATTACTGACTTCTGGAGCCAGCCTCAAGTGGCCACTTGAGGACCTGCAATTTTTGGCACTTCCTCGATTTTACCTCCAGGGGATAATGGTCTCTTCTCCAAGATGAAGATGGTGGTTGCTTTGTCAATGACATTTTTGACATTCATTGCTCATTTAGACTGATTTCCAGAAGGGAAGAGAAAAGGGTCAAAATCAATATTGCATGTGACAGTGAGAGCAAAGTTGGCAAGGATTGAAAAGTCAGAAAAGTTTTTTTTTTAATTGCACATTTTATTGACATCATTATTCTTATTGCTCCAATTTTTTTAGCTATGTTGCTTTAGCTATTGGTAGCTCAGTGGTTTCATCTACAGCTGAAGGTGCTTTAATATAACCAATACATTGAAAAACTAATTTTTAATGAGAACTGATCCTGTAGCTTTACCCACCTGTTACAGTGGATTATATTGAGGGACCATATAGAACCTGTGACATGTGTTTGTTGTTCTTGCACCATGATATGAGTAAAGCAGTATTAAATTACTTTCTTTAGTACGTTGCTTAGTGACCATAGGATAAATTGCATATTGAATTTATGTGCGCTTAGTACTTTACACTACAGCTTTGGTTGCTGCTGATAGAAATGAGGTCTTTACTTCTTGTCTGAGCTTCAGGACAGGTAGGTGGTATATACCTTTTTTATTGTTATGATGGAGGACCGGCAGCCCAAGGCAGCTTCTCTTTAAGTATTAATAGAGCGAACTAAAGAGGTTATAAAATACTCTGGTAACTGAGGTGAACCAGAGGGGATACATTAGGCAGTGGTAAATTATCCTTCGAAGTAATGGAGTGGCTTGTTCGTAGCAAAGGATGAAAGATGAGGAAAGCCCATAGGATGTGGTGCATTTAGTTAGCAGTCGGGATGAGACTAGGGATCCTACTGCATGGTCAGCTTCAACTTTAAATGGAGCCAGAAAATGGGACAGCTGTCCAGGTTACTTCACATAGTGAAATATAGGTAGAGGAATCATGGGTCTGCTGCATCCTCAAACCACTCTGGTTGAGCATTCATTTAGTCTTCACCTCTGCATTACATAATCTGCACACAGGGCTGATGTGTATGTGCCTGTGATAAAACAGTAATTAACAAGGGCTGCAACACTCCCATGACTCTAATGATCTAATCTTGTCTGATGCATCAGAACCTCACACACATTACATTGTGGTGCTGTAACAAATAAGACTGCAGTAATAAAGGTATGTTGGGAATTTAGGAAAGGCCCATAGACTGTTGTAAAATGTGTAACATCAGCCATTGTCAGGTAAAGAAGGGTAATAGCAGTATTTTATGGTCACTTTTCACACAACATGACTGTAATGCTTTGATTGTTCTTCTTCAAATGTCACTACTTATTGCTTGTCACATGGTTTATTTCAACAGACTTTGTTAAGTCTTCATCATTAATTAACATATCTTGTCTCTTAACAAGCTGTAACACTGACATTATTATCATATGATAATAATGAAGTGTTTATGGAAAAGTGGTTTCCCATTAACAAATCCAATCAAAACATTTGCTGCATGCTGTTTTAAAACAATTTGAGAGCAGTGACGATAAACCAAAGCTGATAAGTGCATCATCAGTATGAGAATTCTGTTTCATGTACTTATGTGAGCTGCTGTTTATGTTAACAAAATTTGGATAGACATCATTGGGACACTTTAAAATCTTTTTTTTCTCTCAGGTTTCACAAAGTGAAGAAAGAGGCTGAGTTATTAAAATAGGATTTCATCATAGGATGAAGAATATTTTCCCTACGGTGCATTACTATCATAACGTACTTATCATTCAGCAAATATGACTTTATTCATATGCACAATGGACACCTCAGGGCAACCATTTCAATATTATTTGATAAGAGACTCGTGGGTAGTGATGCCTGAAATGATTTGAAAGGCAAGTGCATAGTGAGAGGGAGAGGAAACAGGAGCAACCATGGAATTCTTTATTTTTTTTCCTTTTTCACCTTTGCACCATCATCGGTAGCGTTTTCAATGGTGTTATTTTACAGATTAAGAGAAGATACTGCAGGTTTTAAGTCCTGGTATAATTCACTGCCAGCCACTGTCCATGTGGGGAGGGGCAGGTGCTGCACAGCAAGACCACCATTATCAGATCAGCAGCTCGGTGATATCAGAGACCGCAACTTTCTATTTATGTGTGAATGGGAACCATTACCACTAGAGATGAGTTGATCCAATACACAAAACTACTGGATCAGACAACAGAAAATGAAAGTATAGTCAGTCCGATCCAAAATCAAAAAATGAACACACACTGACATCAACATACATCCAGTGTTTTTCCTCTCCCTGTGTCTTGACCTGTCCTGCTTCTGAGGAACAGAGTGAGCACTTCTACAAAGAATGTGAAGAAGATCTAACTTTATTTACCACTGCTGTAAGATTGATTCAGCTCACAGTATCTGTCACACATTAACAGAATTTAAGTGAAACCGATTCGTGACTGGTGAATACAAACGGACACAGCACCTGTTAACTGACAGCTCAGTTTGTCACTTTTGAATTATTTTAAACTTCTCTACTGAAACGGCACCAAACAGCATCTTCTTCTGTGATACCTGCAGGCAGTGAGTCTGCAGCACGAGGAGGAGGTGACTGACAGTGATGGATGGTGGTCATCTTCACTCTCTTAAAACTTTTGTAGTTTCTGGACATGTTGTTTATTTTCATTACATTTTACTTTATATGGCTCTATATAGTGCATCTCCTGCTCCATTAAGATTTTCATTCATAAAAAAAGCAGATTTTAGTGCCAGTTATATATAATGAATATAAAATGAATAATTCAGTATTGGATTGATATTTGTATTGGCAGCTAATCAAAGTTGTGGTATTACTATTACTTTTTCACTGACATGAGAAAGTTGTATCAAGCCATTATTATACTGAACCAGTGTAAGACGCTGCAGCAGGCATGCATATAAGCCAGGGACACAGGTGTTATAGACCATTAGGTCTCTGCATGAGGCTGTGGTGATGTACACAATCTGTTTTATTATAGTAACATAATTCTGTGGTGGTGGTTAATGCCTCCAAACATCACTGTTATGTTTTGGTTGTCCACCTAGTTTTGTGAAGACAATATTTAAAGAACACGGTCCTAAACTTTTTGCAAATTTGGTGCGAATGTTTTCCTGGACTGAGGGATGGCCCAATCAGAATTTGGTGCTTTAAAGTCAATATGACTGTGGCCTTTTGTCTAAGATGACCATCATCGCAGGAATTTCTTAAGACAGTTTGACCAAAACATCTTCTACTTTGGCGAACAAAGGTTAAGGAAACTCAGTAACATGATAGGGCAGAATGTTGTCCTCCACCAGATTACATTTTTGCAACCTGACTCTCCCTTGGTTAACTAAATTTCTGCAAATTGGATACAAATGTTGCTTAGACTTAAGAATAAACACATTTTTTACCAGTTGTCTTGGCTGTGACCTCATAACTAAACACAGTGTCATGTGAAACACATTAAAAAAGATTCTTTGGACTTTGATTGAGACTTAAGAAAAATTGATTGTGAATTATTTCTTAGCATAAATAGAGTGATAACATTTTACAGCTAAAAGGTCAATTGTATGTCTTGACATTTTCTTGACAACCAACATCAGAAAACGAATTAAATCTTGATAAACATGTATTACAGATGACTTTCTATACATGCATTCAGTGAGTTCAGGTGTTTTGACCATCAAGTTTTCAGAAATGAAAATTGAAGGTTGAAAATGATCTCTCTGAGGTACAGAGGTCAAGTGTTCACATCAGTAAAGAATAAGACTTCTTTCATCGTCTTAATTAATTGTAGATCACACATATTATATAATGCAACAAGTTTCTGCTGCATTCAGTGGAAGGGCCAATGGTGCTGTTGAATGTGACTTGGAGAAGAAGCAATATGTGTCTGGGCATATTCTTAGTTTTCTTTGAATTGTATAAGTTATTTTTTCATTTGACTCGCTGATAAGCTCAGCAATAAAAACTCCATTTGAAAGTTGAATTTAGGGCAGTTGCATTATTTATTTGTTTATTGTGACTTTAGTCACACTGGGTGTGATCCAGCTATGAGCATGACAAGGGGGTTGGCTGGCATTACTTCTGTGGTTCCTGTCACCGGTGCACAAATTCCCCCGAGCCATGCTTTAAACCCTGTGGTGCTCTGCAGTTGGAACGTTCAGAGTCATTCTTTGCCTTTTTCCATCACCATCACATTCACTAGAGTTATGTATACATTATTGACAGTAAGTCTGTTTATGTTAAAGCTATAGGATAACAGTTACTTTATTAGAGATGTTTTAGCCTAAAGAATAAACAAATAGTTTCCCTAGGAGTTTTTAGCACTAAGATAGAAAGCTAATATAAAGGTTAAGCTGGATTGGCTTCAGGTTGAGACAAAGCCACAGAGAGTGAATCACACAGGTACATCATCACCATCTTCTCATGTTGCAGAGGATGAGCTCAGAAAGGTGTAACTGCAGTTCAGAAGGAGATGCAGAGACATGATTACAAGGAGGCTGTTTAGCTGTGTTCTTATTTTAAATTCCCCATTTAATTAAGTTTTACTGAAGGAAATGAGTCAGGTGCTTAAAAACATTCTTTGATTGTCTGATTCAACTCTGGCCCCAAAAAGCAAATTAATTTGTTTAAATTGTTGCAGATTTATTTGAATGTTTTAGGCTCAGTGTCCTGCTGCTTTACCCAGCTGTCACAGAGCCCCAACTGGTGCACATTGTGTATAAATACAAATATATTTAGCGTTGGTGCGCTGCCTAAGCCACTTTGTTGAGCTTTGAGATAACGTAAGCATGCAGTATCATTTTAGTGGGATTTTGATCAGGTAAACAAAAAACAGAGATGTTAGTCCAATGTGCTGTACCCGGGTCTATAGCTTTCACTCAGGTGTCCTCTTTTACTTCAATAAGAATTTAATGCTGTGCTTTGAGATCCATTTTTATCTGCGTGGCCAATTTTAGGTGGATCAGCTGCAACATTAAAACTTGATTCGGATGAAAATAATCCAGCTTTGTTTAAATTAATCACGTCTGCTAAGATTTTGTGAGACGTGGGAAATTCCACAGCGCATTTATAAGTCACAGTAGCTCCACCCCGCTCCTCTAACCATGCCTTTTTAAATAAACTTTAGGTTTGGAAACTTCTGACTTGCTTTTGTTGATGCCTTTAGCCCAGAGATTTGCATACTTTTTTCCAACTTACTCTGTGAGTCTTTTATTGAGGATTTTAGTCTAGAATAAAAATGATGCGTGTTGTTCGGCTAGATTGTAATTTATTGGGAAGATCTGGCCACATTTGAATGCTTGAATAGTACTCACACAGAAGGGCCCCTTTCAATACGAATGAGTGCACTTTGTCTTTTATTCCAACCATTATAGAAACCTTTGAAGCAGTCAGAGGAAGTTGCAGGGCTAAGTGGATTGCATTGTGTGATGGCTGAAATCTTCTCACTTGTGCGGGCTTTTAGGAGGAGAAATGTAGGTTTTACTTTACAAATTCGAGAGTCCACTGTGCGTATATAAAACATCTTCACAATAAGAAGAACACTTGTGATGTCTCACAGGCCATCCTACAAATTTATATGGTTTGACACTGATGTCAGATATAGAGAGATGGTAGAAGAGAGATGTAACCCTGAAAGGCCAAATGGAACTGAATGTTTATGTTTACTCCATTGCATAAAAATAGTATATGGAATTGAAATATACTAGAGGTTGACTGTATTGTCAGTCAATTCTACATTTTATTTACTTTTTTTTAGTATTAGTGATGCATTATTGGTGTAGATGAATCCACCAAAATGAGCTTTTTAAACATTCCTGTTAAGATTTAGTTTCTTTATGCAGGATTAGTCATTCCATTTTATGTTAAAACTTAAGGACAAACCCTGTGACAGTCACAGGCATGCTGCGATTAGTGGGGCTAAAAGTCACCCATTGAGGTGAAACATTTTACAAAAAGTCAACATTCTTTTGTCTGGCATCAGCCGCGTGTGTTTAACACCATGTGGCAAAGGGGTTCCTATTGTTCAGAGCAGCGCGCCTTGTGACATGGAGAGGACGTTGTTGATGCTAAGCAGACGCAGAGTGGTTGCAGCTCCCACATGGGCTGAGCTCAGTGAGGGTTTAGAGATTTAGAATGTGGTCATGAGATGACTAAGGCAGAGGGATTAGAACCTCTGAGATCTGTGCCTCAGTCGCCCTGAATTATAGAAAAAAAGAGAGGTTTAGTGGACCACCGGGCTCTGTTGACAGCAGAAGCAGCTGCATAAATTACCTACTTACTGCACTGCATAATGGTTTACTTTGAACTTCCTATTACTTGATGGTACACTGAAATGAAAATCTGTGATAATATGGTGTGGAATGCTTTCTGTGTTAAGCCCACCTCTCTTTGTGTGTGATGGAAGGGCACCCTTCTGCTTTTTTGAAAGTGCTATAGTAAGATCAGTCACGCATATATAACTGGTGTCTATAACTGTCTGTGTCCACGTAATTCTGGCATAATACTGATTTCCTCTCACCTGCTTCTCAGCCTCTCCTCGCTGCACACTTGACAACAGAGAGCTTTAAATGCCAGCAGCCTATTACTGCCAGCTATATGTCATCTTTTTATACTTACAGTTTCATAATGGCATGTATCAAAATGTGCAATAATGTGTGTCTAGTCTCTGATTGTAGCTTTTAACTTGAGGCAATGAAACAATGCAGTCGTGAGGGAATCAGCTGTCTATTCCTTGAACGACCTTGCCTTTACCAGGAAATACCTGCTTACTTCATTGGCTTTATATTCACTGAGACAATGAGCATTGCCCACATTGCTTTGGTCCTGTGGTGTTTACATCCAGCAGCCTGTTTGATCATTTTTCTGTCTGTGTGGCTAATCATTTATTTTGTAATACCTCTCATCACTGAGTGTCAGTGTCAGGTTTCAGTGTGGTTACGGAGAGGAAAGACATTGAAGAAGCTGCACACATGCATCTCGGGGAGTGTGAATGCCAAAACGAACTTTGTTCTTGTTCTTGCCACCTCGGGAGCAAGGAGAAAGTTCTTTGTTCTCGTGGAGCATGCTCCCAGCATTACAACAAGCACAGAGACGTGTCCATGTCCGCTGAATGTGACTGAAGACAAATGACCGCTGTCTGACAGAGCCCTACTTAAAGCCCCGCCTCAGACTGTAGTTCTGTTCTGTTTCAGATCATCACAACAGTTTCTACAAAGCCAGCTTACTTAATTTCCACTCCAGCTCAAGCAGGACACAGACACTGCAATGTATCCATTTTTTGTGAAAGTTTTTGCAAAGGGAAATAGGAGACTGTGGTTGTAAAGTGGACAGCAGTAGAGTGCTTTAAAAAATACAAATAACACAAACAAATAATAAAAAATAGAAAACATTACATGATCTATAGCCTATCTGCTGTGCTTTATACATTTTAATGTTACTTTTATTCATAAGACTACCTTTTAGTTTTGTAAACTTAAACTTACTTTAGATTCAATGTTTTTGAGAACGAGACCATCCAGATAAATGTTATGTTGTTGATGAATAAAATCTGGATTAAGGATATTTTTTATATATTATTTATATTAAATTTTTATGTTTCAGTTTTCCCCTGAGGGATCTCCACCTTATAGTGGTCAGGGGGATTGCGTGCCTCAGTGCTATACCAGCAGAAGCTTAGTCTTCAGGTGGGACTCACAAGTTGGACAGGTCTGAAGATAAAGGCCTGACGAGTGCAATCCACTTCTCCAGGCTGGCTTTGGACACAGCAAACAACACAATTCAGCAAGGAAAATATTGTCACTATAAGACCAGAGGAAAAAAGTGCTTTAACATGAAGTGTACACATGATGCCCCCTTCCTTCTGACTGCCCCCTTCATACATGCCTGTCTAGAACTGGCCCTGCTCATAACCATTATTATATATTTAGCTTTTTATCAAATGAGTCATCATTGACAAGTTTCTATTCGTGAAAAACCCTGGAGATCTAATTTATTTTACTTCTTCAACTTGGAAAGAGTATGCTTTTATAATTGAAAATACACTGCATAAACAGGTGCACTGGGTTTATCATGTTCACACCAACCCAGCCCATCAAAAAATAAAAATCATGAGAGCACTTGAGGCCCACATTAAATCATTCATTTGGTGCCGGCAGCACAGCAAAAGCACATAATGGTGTTTAGACATTTTCCCATTAGGGTCAGACTTTCCAGCCCAAATACCCAGGCTAAACATCCCAGCCTTTATGTCTGTGTTTGTTATTAGCTTCAGTCCGCTCCCTCTTCACAAGGAAATTGATAGAACGCACCTCCTGACACATGTGGGCTGGAGGTGGGAAAAAAAAAGATACATAATTAGGGAAACAGGATGAACATTACCTGCATAACGGCTTTGCATTTTTTGTGTCAAGTGAGCACAGATCACTGCGATCTGTGCGGGCTACTCTCTCCCACTGCCACACACATCCAATGAGCACTCAGTTAGGAATCACTCATCTCATAATAGGAGTTACATCATCCTGCAGAGGGAAGCACCTGCAGTGTCAGTGACCAAAGACAAACACATGCATTCTATTTTAGAGCATTGCAATGAGGGTTTACTGCAGAGAATCGACTCAAATTCTATCAACCATTTAGAAAAATCCAGTGACATTAGTCACAGGTTTCCAAGTGTGGTGGCTCGTAGCATTGCTATGTTGGCAGTGATTCCAACTAATTCCCAGATGACCCAAAAAAAGGGTCCAACAGGTCGACTGGTTCTGAAGCAGGTGGGCGGCCAGCTAACAGCCTGTGATGGCAGCTGACTGTCATTCAGTATTACAGAGAATAAAAGTGCTTTTTGTCCATTTGTTTCTGCTGTAAAGTTGGGAATTTTAACACGGTGATCTATGGGGTTGGCCCCCTTTTAGCCATTAGATTGACAATTTTGTGATGTTCTAAACTATTGACAGATTAGTAAACACAAGACTGCAGTCTTACAGTACAAAACAGTACTACATCTCTGATGTATGTGTATAGCTAAAGCAGGTTTTTCCATTATCAATACCTTTTAGCAAGGAAACTAATTTTTTTTATTAAAATGTGGCATTTAAAAGGTAGCATGAAGGCCTGGAAATGGGGAAAATACTAATGAGCTGTAAAATACATTTTTCATTTCACTGTAACTTTAAGAGCAAATCAAAAATCCATTTTCTAAATGGCAAAGAGTTCTTTTTATTTAGGAAACTGGATTTTTTTCCTTCCTGCCTGCATTTGGTCAAGACATTACAGAACAGCTGGATTAGTGTGCAGTTTACTGGTGCCAGTTTGCTTGGTGGACCAAAGTTGCCGGTTGAGGACTTTGAAGGAAGTTTCTGTCCCAGCAGTGCCAAACATGAGTTACAGTGTCCTCCCATAAATCTACTTGTCTTAGTGATCAAATGCCTCGTTCTAATCAGTTAATGAATTGTCTTGGTATCTTTGGAGTGGTGTTGGTGGGTTGTACAGATAAACAGTGAGAAGGAGGAGGAGAGAGAGAGATAAGGCTTTAGCACCAGCTGTTAGCTGAGATGTTTAGCTTGATCTCTAGCTTGATCTCTTTCTGTTTAGTATTTGAATGCTATCGCTTGCTTGGTGTGAGCCATGTGCAGGTCAGTCTAGCCAGGGCTAATCACTCCTGTCATTAGAGCACAGGGGCTCCCTTGCTACCACTGATCATATCTCTCAGTAGGTAATGAATAGCAGGTCTACCACACTCAGTCACACAAACTTAACATTTGCTCTATTTATTCACCTTTTTTTGTTTGCTCTCCCCGATCTTTGCACACACGTGTCTGTGAGTGACGTGACAAAAAGCACTACCAGGTTCATTTACTCCCTCTAGTCTTGAGTTACACACTAGCAGCTGGTGTTACGTTACTGTCACAGGTGTATTGGGTGCTTGATTTGGAGACTGCTGCCAAATTAACATCAACTTGCACTCGAGGAACGACATTACGTATCTGTGATGCAACACCTTGAGGCTTTTTGGACCTTTAGGACCATTTTATGGCAGTGCTCCCATCCTTATTGCAATGAAAAACAGGCCTCTTGTGCTTCTTCCTAAAAGGTTGGGTTTGACTTTGCACAGCACAGGATCTCCTTTTTAAACCAAGAGTTTATTGTCATCTGTGCGTCCTTGTACACAATTAAATAAAGCTTTGTTGTGGATGAAGTTTAATCTCCTCACACAGATTCTTATCAAAATAGACAGCTTGCTTACACTGTGTACAATTCCTACAGTTGCAAATTTCGGGCTCTGTGCTATATGCTGAGCGGTTAGCCAGAACCCTTGCTGACTTGTGCAAATGACAAAATGACCATCATGTATGATGAATTGGCCTTTACTCTAATAACTGAAATGTGCTGCTGTACTGTAACTACTCATTTCAGATTTACTCAGCACTTATGCACAGATAAATAATGGCCGCCTGCTGCTGTGCAGATAAAAGGGGTTGTCTTGTCCTCACGTCAGTCAGAACATTCAGCACCATACTGGGCTGTTATCTGCTTGTGAGTCTTTATAGGTGAATGTAAAGTAAATGGTAAAAAGTTGGAGTGCATTCATCTGTGCTATTTTATGGGATTAAGACCAACTGCAATGTTGTATTCTGTACCCGGCCTTTGTCACTGAAGCATGAAGTGCACTGCACCTACTTCTTAGGTAAAATTGCAAGTACACTTGATAAGTCATGAGCTCGCCAGATAACATGATTTGCAAGAATAGTCACAGCCAGTCCTCAGTTTAAGTCAAGCATTTTGGAATTGAGAATCTGATATTTATTTCAGAGGTTCTCACTAGAATAAAGTGTACTAGTGAAAAACACACACTTGCACTTCTCACTGCTCTCCTCACCTCTGGTGCTGAAGGATGCACAGCAGGCGGCAGTTCTCAGCTGTTCTCTTATTCATACTGCTCCTATTCATTTTCATACTAAGTGCTAAATTAAATACTTTATAAATGTTGTATATGCAGCTATTCTGGGGATTTAAACTGAACGTTTTGCTGATTAGCAAAAAATAAAAAAAACTTTAAAGAGTTCACAATTGACACTGGATAATTACCATAAAATAAAGACAATTTCCTGGCATATTTTTCCGAGGACATTGTTAGCAGATGAAATCATAAGAAACTGTAATACAATGGAAAAGCCTGTTTCTTTTTTAATGTGTAATGCTGCTGTGAAAAGTGCATTTGTTTTTTTCCAGAAGGTAATTTTTAGTGTTTATCTGTCAGCTTGTTGATCATTTTGTATTTTGCAGACAGATGCATCTGTTGTAGAAACAGCTGCTTCTTGCCAGGGTTTATGAAAGTATCTTTAACATTATGGTCTGTGAGAGTCTGAACATGCTGCACAGCTGCAGGCCATGCCTCTAGTGGGTGAAATATTGTGACACAGGTGGATGCTGGGTGTTAGGTCAAGATGAGAGTCTGGTAGTAACACCTAATAAAGGTGTTAATGTAGATGGATGTTTAACATGAAATGTTACTCTTAACTCATCTCCTCGCTGTGTGGAAAAGAAGTGCCTCGCCATGGTACAGCCAGTTTAACCTCAGATCTTATTAAGTATTTCTTTTTTCCGGCATTTGTCCTTTTTATTTGAATCCTTTTCATACTCTTATTTTGCTTCAAACCATTATCCTGCTCGAAGCACTTTATAAACTCAACACTATAAATAAAATATATCCTGCCAGTTGTTTATTTGTGCTTGAGGTGTATTTCCTGCAGTTGTATTACATTTAAATATTGCAGGACACTCTGCTGCCCTTGTAATCTTAATTGGCATGCACTAAGGTTGTAAATGTGGTGATTAAACGAATAGTTCTTGTGCTGCAGTGTTTATGCATTAGTCAGTAAAATAGCATCTGCTGTTATCAAATTTATGATGCCATATGCTACTGGCTTCTCCCACTGTTTATGTCTTGGTGATTCTTGCATAATTTATAGTGCATTGTTATTCATCTAGTCACTCGATCAATGGGATGACATGACCACGTATTGTAAAACGAGACGAGAAGGAGCCGCTAAGGTGTAATCAGGCGTTTCTGTTACACTGATGAGTCAGCAATTTTCGTTACCTGTGAAAAAAACCAAGCGACTGATAAACCGAGATTAATGGAGGGTGTCAAATCCTTTGCAAAATGGTGGTTTTCAACAGATTCGGTTTAGGGAAGGAATTTAAACCTTTTGTACCGTAGCTGTCAATCTCATTTTGACATCTTTGCAAGAACAGAAACTCACTGTTGATGAATACAAATGAACAATATGACCATGATGAGGTATGACCATACTTGTGCTATTAAGTAAAAGACAGGATATTTCAGTGGTCATCTTCCTGCTTGTATTGCTATTATTATGTTTTGCGGTTAATAAAATACATTTCTGTTTCTGGAACCTCTCTTGACAGACTGTCAACAATCAAAGTGTAGATGAACAGGAAGAGGTGGAAAAAGAACTCGATGCTGGATGAGAGGCGATCGAACGTACACAGAGGAAGGAGATGGCTGTGTTATTTTTTTATTTCAAGGGGGTGTAAAGCGCCTGCACTTAGAAGTAAAGAACTGCATCCTCATTCTGTGTAATCCATAACAATGATTGCTTTATTCACCTCGCCACACTTCTCGTCCTCCCTCAAAGTTTCATGCCTCCTCCTCCTTCATGACAGAGATACAGTAGGATGGCAGAGACTCTGCATAAATGCATGTTGTTTTTATTTGGTGCAGCCGCTTAACTTACTGTGGCATAATATGCATTAAAGTGGAGTTCAAGAGTTTCATCATAGTCATTGGGATGTTGCTGAAAATATGGATGGTTTGTAAATCAGGCTATCATGAAAACACTGCCTTTGAAACAAAGTATTGGTGCTATTTTTCTTTCAGTATTCGTTCAGCAATCTCTCCAGTTTCTCTGTTCATTAAGTTTGAAGGAGCATCACTGTTCACCTATGTAAATGAGATACAGTGTTCCCATGTCAACCACAAGAAGATCTAGAGGAAGCTGTGGAAAGAAATGACTTCTCTCTTTAGGGTGGCTGCCTGTGCAGGTCCAGGTCTCCTTATGTGACAGGGATCAAAGCAAATCTTACTCAGCCCTCTTAAGAAAGATAGATGTACGAATGTGGGGAAATCAAATCTGCTTCAAAAGAGAACACCACTGGGAGTCAAAGAGATGAGAAGGCAGGGACTGAATAGGAAACCAGTGTGAAATCATTCCTGTTGTTGCATTGTAAGAGAACAGAGCACAGTGGACTCCTGCTGTCCACAGAGCGTTCTTGCAAGATTTCTGTTGTTTGGTACATTGGGTAAAACATGTTTGGGTGTATGTCTGCACTGATTCATAAGAAATCTATTAAAAAATAAATACATAAAGTACTATGTGTGTGTGATATGCAGAGAAAGAGAAGGATATCACTATTACAAAAATACAAACATGCTGACAGTTTGAGTTGAATTCTGTCAAACACTCTTTGATATGAGTGTTGATGCTTGTGAGTCCCCTTTCGTCCCCTTAGCATATGCTATGGAAGCTGATTTCACAGCTTGTCGCCTGCTCTGAGAATAAGCCTTGTGAGGAAGGTGTGACATTAAACAGCTCAGACAGACAGAACCCGTCTATTCCTCATTCACATGACACTTTACCTTCCTCGAGCACAGAGTAGAGTGTGCGAGTTGCACGACAGGGCTCAGCATGCAATCTGTACATGCTGTTGTGTTTTCCACAAGGTGTATTTACTGTAAATATCCTTTGTCAGTTTGTACCAGATACTGTCAGAATGTATAGGAGCTGATACATCGTCGGTGCTGCAGTTTGTTATACAAGGCTGCAGGGTTATTTGTGTTTGTCTGTTCAGGCAGTGTTCTTCTGGTCAGTATAAAATATTCACCGCTTGGAGCTTTGATAAAAGTTTGATGTTTGTTCCTCAAATTCAAAGTGACCAAAATCAAATGTGAGTTTTTAGATAATTTGTTTTGCATGAATCATCACCTGTACATCAATATGGTGCCAAACAGGGACAGTGAGGGATTCCTAATGGTTCCTAATGGACCTAGAGGACTCTTTAATTTGATGCAAAATGGTAACTCATCCTGCACTTAGAAGGCTGGTTTCCCAAAATTGTATGTCACACACCTCAGGTCTTTCCTGCACTGGCAGCCCTGCACAGGCAGATGAATAACTGGAGTGGAACTGACTTATCAGAGCAGACTAGGGTCTTGTGGGTGCAGGGCCTCCTTGGTTTCAGTAAACCTATAAATGTACATGAACAAAAAACACTTCATGAAGTGCTTTATAATAAGGAGTTAACAAAATAATGATTTAAACACACATTTTGACCCACTGGTGAAATTATATACTAGTCTTTGTAGTTACAATACACAATAGGCACATGCATACAATTGCTGCTTATTGTCTTGGCTCATTTAGGGCTTGTTTAGTAATTAGTGAGTGATGATTGTTTATGTGTGTATTGGGCCACTAGAGACAGATTGTGCTGTCTTAATATTCATGTATAGGCTGTTACATAAGGCAGAAGTGCTCTGAATCCTCTCAAATGTACAGTATTTTACACTAGAAAATGCACATGAATGAAAACTCTAAATATTTCTTTATTTTTTCTCAGTAATTCTAGAGTTAATCAATTACAAATGTAAATGGAATAGATCAATCAAGGCTGGACTGGGAGATGTTTTCTTCAGAAATTCTGACCTAATGATAATGCAGTGTGTCTGAGCGTGTTGGTCACATCTGCGCACAGTAAGGCCCAGAGGGCTCGTAGAGACATGAATGAAAAATCCTCCTCTTTTTTTTTTCTTTTTTGTCCAGGTGGGCAGTCAATAAGGCTTGACAGAAGATGCGACGGGGGTGGTGGCTCGTCAGATGGCTGGGGACAGGAATGGCAATCCTCTCTTTGCTAAACCACAGCTGGGGCCAGAACACAGAAGGTATGAACAGCCATCACTGTGGCAATCACCCTCAGGCCTTCCCCCCTTCTCAGTTAACTGTGGCCTCCCTGCCAAGAGAGAATTTGTAATGTTAAAAAAGCCAATGTTTCTTTTCACTGTCCGAAGGCCAAAATACTGGAAAAACACACTATTGTTACTGTTATTATGTAAAAAACCAGAGGTGTGGAAAGAATAAAAAATCTCTTGGTTAAAGGTCTTTGTGCAGTTTACCAAATATCTTCATTACTGTGTCATATGAATTCTTCCTTCTCTCAGAATTATGCACATTGCTACTGAACACTGCAAATAACTTGGCTGGCACTGTATATGTACAGTCATCCTATTCAAATTAGCTTGATGCTGCCATAAACTGAAAGGAGGCTGTAAATCCAACTTTCTTCCTACACAGTTCCCTCTTAGAGCATTCTCCATGTAGTTTAATGTTTCGTTTCCACCACATGACAGAGAGAATATGCCGACTTATAGACTCAACTCATCCAGTTTCTAACAGGTGCCAGTTAAAGTTGAATCCTAAGCCTTGCATGTCTTTAAATATAGGATAAGCTGCACACACAGAGACATGTTTTCTGCCTGTGTGGCAATATTGCAATTCAGGTCAAATTTAAGATGCTGTACTTTAGAGAAGCAAATTCCCTTTATCCCAACCCCTATTTCTTTCCATTTCCTGCTTGCCAGGCTTCGTTGACAGGTTTATTAATGTAAAGGCATTTTTAGATAAGAGCATTACTGCTGCTTATGCAATTTGAATTAAGATTTTATTTTGGAGCGGTTTTGTTTAATGGGTTTATAGGATATCATTTCAGCAGAGAAGACAAATGACTTTCTTTATGACTGACTGAACCTTTCATGTGAACCTTCTGGTTTGTGTTTTTGGATTAAGTCTCACGCTGATGCTCGAACCAGGTCAATTGTTGTGTGCAGTAAGGTAAACTATTGACCCAAAACAGCCCCTTTGAATATGGGTTTGTGTCTTTTACATACACAGTCATCACTTTAAGGGCCTGTTTGTAAACAGTCTTGCTTGGCATAGGAGATAAATGGTCCTGTAGATTCGCTGACCTTAAGGTAAAATGAATCTGTTTAACAGCTAATGAGCTCTAATATTGTGCCACTCTTTCACTGCTCTCTTGCTTGTAAACAGAAGGTTTAGAGCAATTAAAAATGTGATTTTCATACACAAATTGACACTTATTAGCTCACAATGCTGCTTGCTTTGGTTTCTGTTCTTGTAAAAGTTTTATTTCTGTGCTACAGTGTAAACACAGCAAACCTCATACATGTTTACATCCAGCTCTGTCGCTTGAAAATTACGTTTATATTGTCTTTTTTAATTGTCATGTTTCTGCTGTGGAAAAAAAAAGTTCTAGATGCAATTGGCTACAAAATAGTTTTGTTTGGACCACTTAACCATTCAGAGTGGAGTCCACCACTCCTCTTCATGTAGAAGAGGGAGGCTGGTTAGGATGGCCCCTGCTCACCCCTCTCAGTCGAGGTCTACCAAGCAAAGCCAACTGGGATGAGCTCCCAAGGTCAGTCCAGGACCCGCTGGAGAGATTTAAAGAACTTATTTCCCAGCTGGCCTGGAAGCAGCTCAGGGTCCCCTTGCTTGAGCTGGAGCAAGTTGAGGGGATCTGTGAGCTTTTGTGCTGTCTCGCTTGCTCTAATTGGGCGAATCGATTAAGAAGACTGATGGATGGAAGTAACTATGCGCTCTGCCAAAAAAAGCAATATGTCATTACTGTCTGGATTATGCTCTCTGTCAAAGGCAGGGAGATTCAGACAAGTTAAGAGGCTCCTTGCTGTCATGTTTTTCATGGCCCTCAAATGTCATTATTTACCGATTTATAACAAATCGGACCTGATTCCATGGGAGTGTTGGCAGCAGCTCACTGTGCAAGATGGCAGAGCAGTGGAGTACTGTATAAGTTCTGTACCCCAGCAAATTGAGGCATTTCTTGTGGAACGCTACCATACAATGAGCATGAGTAGATCATAAATAAACTAGTTTTTCGAAAAAGACAGGCTACCTCGTTAAGTTCAGATTTGTCCATGATGTAGTTGTGTATTCTGGACCTACAATCCTTAGTCCACATGCACACATGTAAAACCATTCTATTGTACAGAAGGGTGTGCCAAAGAAGTTTTATGTTAAATCAAAATTCTCACACCAAATGGTTCAGGATCAGAGCACACATTTTATCCAGGCATGTGTCTTTGTTTAAATCAGGCATTGTTCTGTGACTTTGTCATAAGAGCTTTTTGATTATGCATGTGTCCTGCAGCCTGCAATTTTACTGGCTGCAGACAAAAACAATTATGAACCCTGCAAATGAGCCATGATTGGATCAGAATCCATCAGCAAATGATCCTCGGTGTCATCACTGTAGCAGCAGGTGAGACAGAGTACATCACAGTTGGCGGGGGTAGATTTGGGTCACTGTTGTTGTTTCCCTTTGCCACTCAGTGTCACCCAGGGATGATCCTGATTTGAACAGGGATTTTCACCCCTCAACACCACATCCCTCATTTTCTCAGTCATAAATCTCCTGGCTCTGCCCACATCGAGACATCCTTGGCTTTTTCTTCTATCAAATAAATATGGCGACAAGTGGTCTCTAGACCCTCATGTCATTTATTTAAAAACAGAGAATGGACCCATGCCATTTTCTTTTGTAACTGACTAATAGCTGCATTTGTCAAGAGAAAATGGCTGATCAGTCTGAACTAATAAGCAGCAAAATGAAAATCTAAACTGTTTTCTCTTCCTATCCTTTATTTCTTCTCCCACGTGTATTCTGATTTCTAATTCCTTTCCTCAACACCTTTGCTGCTTTTATTTTTCATGTCTAATCCTCTCTTCCATATGCTGTCCTTTTGTGCTCAGCCCTTTCCCTGGCTCTGACATTACTCTGGGCTCTATGGTCTTTCCTATTTTTAGAGAATAATATTTTACTTTTGTGCCCATGTGCATGTAAACACTTCAATGAACCATGTATCCATCAAGCCTTGCATGATAGATGGGAGCAGTAGCATGCAGCAGTTCAGCAAAAGGTAATGAAAGGTCAAACTTAAGTCAGAAGTAGATCCGACAGATGCACGCTGTCTATATCCCTCCGCTGATACATCCAGATGTCACACAAATGTACGTACACACACTTATACTTACACATGCTCAGTTGTATTTGTGTGGTTGTCTGTGTGGCGCTAAGGATAGTTTTTATGACCATGGACGCTTCTGGCATATGACATCAGACTACCTTCTTCTCTCACACTATTTCCATCTCTCTGCCTGTCCCCCTCTCTTCCCATCTGCACATCCATTCTGACCCACAATTGTTTGTCTATTTTTGGGACTGTCTGATTAGGGGCCAGATGTGCAGACTGTGTCTGGCTGCAGCAGAAGCCTGTGGAGTGGTGGAAGCAGTGGAGTGACAGGGGGAAGGGGTTTTAATCTGCTTGCCAGTAGGCTGTAATCAGGCTGTGGGCAGCACATGTAGGGAGGGAGGGGGGGCACTCTTGGTTAGACTGTGCTGCCTGTGGTGTGCATCAACAGGCCAATCTTAAACCAGAGTATGTGACAATGTGCAACCTTTGCCCTGCTGTCTGTGTGGTTAACTTCCCAGGCAGCAATGAGAAGGGAGTCTGAACAAGGGTAGAGGAGAGAGTCTGCACAGGCCCCATTACCGTCCTTTATCAGGGCTGTAGTAGAAGCTGGCTGACTGGTTGGTCACTCTCCTCTGAAAGAGTTTGATGCTCAGGTGGAGTGCTGCTGTTGTTGTTTACTTCAGTCCTGTCCTGCTTTCTGTTATGTTAAGTTTTAAAAACAAGCCTACTTCATTTTTGTTAAACAAACATAGACTAGTGTATAAAGAGATGTGACACGACTCAGCTTCCACCTCTGCCCATTGTACATCAGTTGCTTCCATGTTGGGGAAAGACATCATTTTGAAACCAGAGTCTGCACAATAGAGGTCAATAGGTGAAACTGTGTTGTTGCTGTTCCACCTGCATTGAGCACACCTCTCCTTCATTTTTTCCTGTAGCCCTCCATTGGCCTTTGACTGTTAAGTTTTATATTCCCTTTTAAGCCAACAGTAATTAATTTCGACCATATTTAGCATTAGCATGTTTTGGCTTCAGATTGGGGAGTTGTCATGTCATCCATCTTTATACAGTCTTTGGTAACAAATCACGTCTTCTATTGTAGTTCATCAGACCACCACGCACAATAAAGAACTGGCCAAACTGATAGATTTGAAAGTAAGTAACTATTGTCAACCAGATGATGCAGCAGGAAGTCATTGTCATCTCCACATGTCTGTCTGCCAGCCTCACTTTCTCTTTCCATGTGTTTTATCGCACATTCTGTCGCACATGCAACCCGTACAAATAAGAGCATACACACAATTACTGCACAAAGTCCCACTGAGAGACCCACAGTTCTAGTGATTTGTAAGAGAAGAGTGAGAGTCAGAAGCAGTGATTACATTCCTTCTGCCCAGCATAGCACAGTATAAAGCATCACAGGCTGTCCTTATATTGATTTAAGTGCTTTATTCTTTCTCCTGTGTAAGAGATTAGTGAATTGGCTAAATGTCTTTATGTAAGGAGGGGTTTACTGCAAGTGGTAGCGTTTTACAGTACAGGGAAGGCAACATAGTGTTGGATTTGAGTGCTTTGAGACAGATCTGAGTGTAAAATGCGCTATATAAATAAAATTGAATTGATTTGTGGTTCATTTGGTTAAATGTCTTTGGTCAGTATTGCAAATATGTTTTCTTTGACATAGGTTTAATCCCAGACTTTTTAACAAACCAACAATGAGTACAGGTCAGTCCTTAATATTATATTCGGAATAAAAATAGGGGTCAAATTAGGTACACATTTTCAATCAGCTAACAACACATTATTATTATTTTATCAGAATGATTGTTATTGAGATTTTAAACAAAGGTATTGTTTACCTTTATTATCTTCTTTTTACTTCAACAACACAATGCGCCTACACTCTTATGGATTACAATGATGATGGATTGCTGTGTGAGACCAGGCCCTAAATCCATTAGACATTACACAAGGTAAAGGAAAATAAAACAGTGTGACGTGTACAGTGTTCACTGTGGTATGAATCATCACCATGTGCTAAATGCAGTAGTGGAGAAATGTGAAGTAATGATGTCAACAATTTTAACTGCAGAGGGCTTTTTGCACTGATCCAGCATCGTTTCCACATGAAAAGCTTTAAAGTTTAAACGGAAAGTGTAAGCTTCGTGTGAAACTCTAAATGAAGTACTGTGCATAAAATTAGTTAAGGATGAGTGTTGCTACATAAACAATGCATAATTTAAATGAAACCCTTTTGAACATTTACATTTATGTCATTTGTTTCAGTATATCATCAGCTGCTCAGCTTTGACAGCAAACCCCTGTGGACAACTGCTCCATATGACAGAGACTGCTCATCTGTGTTGACCTGCTGTCTCCTCACAAGCAGCCATTAGATAGCAGAGAGCGCCAGGACAGCTGCCCTTTGGCCAGGTCCTACTGGAATTGTCTGAGAATGTCCCTCTGCCCAACTGGACACAAGTTCATGCAAAATAAATAAACTCCCTCAATCCAACTGGGAAATTAAAGCAGTGTCCATGTTTGCCCTGTGTCCACTCATCCCTGCCCATGGCTGTCTTCCACCCCGGGGATTAGTCATAAAGTCTAACCTCCAACCTTGATGTGTTTTTTTTAATGGATGCTTTTCTAAGCTCAGATCTGCAGATGTTCCTCCCTCAGGTGGCTTTAAAAAATGGAAATGATTTCATCGGAGATGCCCTGTTCCTGTGCCAGAGTAACTTTCCATAGGCTCTGTTAGACATTTCCTTATCTTCATGTCGTGCCTGATATTTTTATGAAAGGGCAGCGACATTTATGATTTCATATGGACATATATGGTGTGAAACATTTTATGATAAGATGAACCTTGTGTTGGCAGTTTGCCATCCATCTAAAGGATGAGAAATGACTTCCTACTTTCCACGCCATTGCTTCTGCCCTTTCTCAATAATCTATTTCTCTCTCCCTCCCTCTCTATTTTTGATCTCTCGCTTTCTTTGACAGTTTTTAATGACTGCCCACATCCAGAGAGGGCAAGCATGTTTCACGCTAGTTTGTGAAGTCATTTGAATTTCTGAGTTATCTCAATACGATGCTCCTGATCCTTTGTAGGCTTGCTGTAAAGGTCTGCCAGATTGATTGAGATGGAGCGTCCTCCCGGTCCACATCGCTTGTTAGGGTTAGGCGTCCTTTAAGTCTCTTTTTTGAGATCTCCGTTCCCGGGGAGCAGCAGTTTGATTTATCGGTTGCTAAAAAGGTGCTTTTGCAGATGAAGCCACAGGAAAGCAGAGGCTATTGAATCGAGTGGCAGGGTAAAAATGTCTTTTGAAACTAAATGTCAGTGAGCAGAATTCATCTCATCGCTGCCTTGTTGCTCCAACGTGGCAGTCGATGAGCTGACTTGTAAAGACTTGGATTGATTTGGAGGTTGTTGGAAGATTGTCTTGAAAATTATACGGAAAGGACTAAGTGTAGGAAGAAGGAAAACATGTACAGCTCTCTTTGAAGTGTTAAATACACTAAGCCATTAAAAGCGGGCGTTTTAAAAGGTTTATGAGTAAAACCATTCTACAAGAAATCACTGTATTTATATTGTCTGATGATTGCAGCATCGTCTCTCATCCCTTTTGTCAGATGTGATGTGGTGTAGCAAGGAAAGTGTTTTGTTCAATCACAAGCATTTTTAGAAATTGATTGAGGCTTGCTTGCAATCATTTTTTCCCCCACCTGATTCCTCTGTGAGACGAGTGGTAATCACTTCATAATTGGAAGTTTTACAGCTTCAAGTCAACATTGTTAGGTTGATTAGTGAGAGGATCTCCTTAGGTGAGAGCAATTTACCTCAAGGTCAAAATTAGAAGATATCGATTGTCTTTAAATTAGGCCTCTGAAATGCTCAGTGCCCTGATAACCTAGTAGTGATTAGTATAGTGTATGTGTGTAGTGTATGCTGCTTGATGTTATGGTCAAGCAAACTACTACTACTAAAGCCTGATGTAAACCCATGGTACAGAAATGTATATATCTATGCTTCAGTGTGCATGCAGTTCAAAGTTATATCTAAATCCTAGATTGCAGCTGAGATGTTGATATGAGACCGACATTCAGAGTGTGACCGATTAATGGAACTGGAGTCAGTCATCTGCTTTTTTGAAATAAAATGTTAATAATGTAGTCAAAAATAAAGTTGATAAAGATTTGCTACACATTCCTGACTTATGGATCCTCCCCGAGCTATGTAATCAGCTGTTCCTTTTGTTTACCACCCACTTTTTGTTTGGTTACCATCTTATATCAAGGTATTTTAGACACTCAACTCAACTTTATTTATAAAGCAATTTAAAAACAACCTTGTTGTTTGGCCAAAGTGCTGCACATACTGTAAAAGAACATATAAAACACATAAATGTGTATATATATCTATGTGTGTGTATATATGTATATATATATATATATATATATATATATATATATATATACGGAATATATATACGGAAAAGGAAATTCTTGTGCCAGAGGTACATTAAATGCAGTTAAGTACAGAGTATAAGAGTATAAGTGTCACTATAATCCAATCAGAGTACAGTACGCAGTATGAGCACAATATATGATACATGGATGCAAATATGGAGATGTAAGGTGCTATGTAAACATAAATATAGACCAGTGGAGGGAATGACAGTGATTGCTGACATGATTATCTAGCGCTTCTCCCTACAGAAAGGGGAGGAGTTATACAGTCTGATGGCCACTGGCAGGAAGGACCTCCTGTGGCGTTCTGTGCTGCTCCTCGGTAGTCTCAGTCTACCGCTGAATGTGCTCCTGTAGGACAGCAGTGTGTCGTGCAGGGGGTGAGACGTGTTGTTACGAATACTGAGGAGTTTCCTCAGTATCCTCCTCTCTGTCACCTCCACCACAGACTCCAGCTCCACTCCCAGCACCGAGCCAGCCTTCCTAATGAGCTTGTTGAGTCTGTTGGTGTCGGCCGTCTTCATCCTGCTGCCCCAGCACACTACAGCGTAGAAGATGACACTGGAGACCACCGAGTGGTAAAACATCTGCAGCATGGTCTGGCAGACGTTAAAGGATTTGAGTCTCCTCAGTAGATACAGGCGACTCTGTCCCTTCCTGTATATTGCCTCTGCATTTGTGGACCAGTCCAGTTTGTGGTCAATGTGGACACCCAGGTATTTGTAGCTGTCCACAATGTCCACGTTGGTACCCTTGATGCTGACCGGGTTTGGGAGTGTCTGGTGCTTCCTGAAGTTAAGTGAATAAATAAACCTTACAAGCCAAAGAGAGTCAGCCTGCCTGATATACAACTTCAACTTCAAGTTCAAGTTCAATAGTTTTGAGGCAGCGACTGAAAAATCGTGACCACCTCTCAGTTTCCTCTTTGTCTTAGAAACAACTAAAAGAGACAGATCTGTCGACCTGAGGGAGCATGAGGGAGCGAACTGCTAAAGCAGTTTTGGACAGATACTGTGGCAAAGCCATGGAGACATTTAAAAACTAAATAATTTTAAAAGAAATTTTTTAAAATCCATGCGAAAATGCACTGGGAGCCAATGAATTGAGGCTAAAATCACAACAACCACAACGAGAAACCCACAACCCACAGGATAATTGTTTCTTATCCCAATGTCTTCTTGTAAAATATTATAATAACATGGATTTTATGTACTACCTTTATATTTGTAAGAAAATAACCTGTGGATTTGAGTGGGGACAGTTTTCCTGCTTTACCAGTTATCCATTTACCATTCTCTTTATGCAGATCATAGCTATTTTCATATTCATGATTAGATAAAATGGTAGTTTACTGTATATATGTTATGGCAAATGTATTGTCATTTTTCTGGAAGGCTCTTCAAATGCGTCGAAAGCTTGACATAGAAAGTCATTAGAAAATGTCACCTGCAAACACAACGTTTGTGTGCAACACATGCCTGTGGTCTGATCCCAGCATAGGGCCGCTATCACTGCAAATGAAGGTGCCATTCTTCATCTCTGCTTGGTTCTGCCTTTTGTCTTCAAACCAAACTCCTCACATCTTTCTCTGCTACTTTCACAACCACCACTTAAAACCACACATTCTGATGTGCACTCACAGAGACACACACACATACACATACAGTTCAGCCTGAACACACATATGCAAAACTAACAACACAGACTGTCTGTGATCCTTTAAAAAGCTCCTCAAAATAAGTGCAAGTAACTTTTATTACACACACACTCACTCACTCGGGCACACTCTTCTACTTCACACAGAGAATATTCTCTCAGAGGAGATTTGCATACTTATTTTGATGTTGCTTGTTGTTTATGTCTCAGATTGCGAGGTGTGACCCACTTGCTCTGTTCATTTTGTCGCTCTTAAAGGAAACCCCATTCCTTTAGCAGTTGTGTACAGGTTTTCTAATTGCTATTAACTCATGGAGACTCTGAAAATTAACAGTGAGTGCACATGAGGTATAACCAGTGCACTGTGTGTATGTGTTGATAATTATTCCTCAAGGAGTTTGAGATCAGGAGAGGGTGGTATGTGCCGTTCATTGCCGTTCTTGACTTTAAAGAAAGTCTACATATAACTAACTTATAGTGCAAGAACTAAGAAGCTGAAATTGCAATTAATAATTGGCATGAAGTATTCCCTATCGTAGCCTCAGGTTTTCATTGCCATTTAATTGCTTATAGTATCTACACAGGCAGCATCACATCCTAAGGTTTTTTTTTTAATCTCTGATAATTAATATGCACTTTTAAACCATCACATTAATGAAGGCTCATGGGCATGCATATTTTATAAAGAAACTATCCCCTTGTTTGCACTTGGCAACAGGTGCATAGTTGCACAACTGAAGTCAGGAAACAT
This sequence comes from Parambassis ranga, assembly GCF_900634625.1. Classification (NCBI taxonomy): domain Eukaryota; kingdom Metazoa; phylum Chordata; class Actinopteri; family Ambassidae; genus Parambassis; species Parambassis ranga. Next base: position 7,393,888 of record NC_041035.1, read on the forward strand.
AAGGCAGGTGTGAAACACGAGATTGCTGACTGCTGATGTGTGTGTCATTCTCTCTGCCTCTGGTTACATGTAACGTAAGATGACACGATCTGAGTAAGCTTGGGAGATTCAATATCTTGAAGGAGCACATGGGTCTTTTTCTTCTTTCTAGAACTACTTAATTTAGAGATATAAATTGTAAATAGTTAGATTCATGTTTTAATGTACATCTCTCCTTCTCTTGTTTTGTGATGTCAGCCAACAGCTACTGGCAGTGAGAAGGGATCTGCTGGTGTCACTAACATCGATCATTTCTCTGTCTTCTAATAGCTCTTCTTTTGTATAATGATATTTTCTCCTCTTTTCTAACTTCTCTGTTCTTAACAGTCTCATGCTCTTCTTCCTTTCCATGCTTCTGCACTGCTTTCCTCTGGCTACACTAACCTCTGACTCCTTCAGACTGGCAGTATGAGGGTAAGAGGGCAGGCAGCTGTTGTCTGTTTTCTGTTTTTTCTTCCGTATGATTACATTCCTATGTTTATTTTACCATTTCCCTCTACCTTCGCTTTTGAATCCTGAACTCCACTCGCATCAGCTGCACGGCGCGTTGCACCTGTTCCTCCTGACTAGACACCTCCCTTTCTCCTGTCTCCTCCTCTCCAACTCTCCAGCTGCCCCATCTGGTGCTGTCTGTCAGGCTGCCATTACCTGTGTCCCATGTGCGCGTACCATCTAGCTGCTGTAACCTCCATCTGTGAAGCTGCTCTGCTTATGATGTTGCCACATGCTTTCACCACCCTGTTTGTCTGGTGTCAGTATCGTAGAGTCCATTCCTGTTGATGTTTCCATGGCCGCAGTCATTGTTACACCAGTGTGACAACTCAATGTATGACAGGAAGACATTGGAAGAACATTTTGAGGTTTATTTCCTCAGACAAATAAAATATTTAGAGTGTCAGTGATTGTATGTCAGTTTGTTGTTGCTGCCGGCAACATTTGGACTGTATATCAGTCCATCATTGAATATTATAAAAGAAAAAGCACAGAAGTAATAACAAACCTTGAAAAACATTCCCTGAACCTGATACATTATTATAAATTGCATTATTGGATTATTAATAGTGATGCATGAGTGCATACTGAAGTATCAATTTCATGCTGAAGCTGGTTGAGGTAGAATTTTAACTGTTGTATGCAAAATTTATATTGGTCCAACAGTTTCCATTTTTCGTTTTTGGGCTTCAGGCCATCATTTAAGAAAAAATAAACATAGGATCTTTAACCAGCAGCAAATTTTTAAATTTCTCTACCAGATGTGGTAGCATAAATGTTATTCCTCAGTTATGAGCATGAATGTTACTATTTAACTTGCAATAGTTTTTGAGGCACACTGTAATGTTTTGTTGATGTTGATTTACTTTTTTCTTGCGTATGCAGAGTGTAAGCTGTCCCGGCCAGGACCCCCTGCAACCATAGTGACCATTGACGAGGAGAGCCCCAATGGTACGTACCGAACAGTCAGCCTTCTTTTTCTTACTTCACATTTTTTCCTGCTGTACTCCAGTGCTGTGACTTACACTGCTGGAATTGTTTTTTTTACTGGAGTGAGTGCTGCTTTGCCAAAGTGATACATATTAATACTTTCTCTCTTGGGACTGTTGATCTTTGTGGTTTAACAAAACACAGTTGCTCAGCTGATGGAAGCTGTTTATATTTTGTGCAACATATTTTGATTGTCATTTGTCATTTGCGTTTTAAATGAGGGATAAATACATTTCAGTCTGTGCCTGTTGTGTGTCTGTACCGCTCTCGCAGGGTAAAACAGAAATGTGTCTGAGTGAGTACAGATGGTGTTTGGGCATGCAGGCATGGTGCGGGGTCCATTAATGAGTTGTCTGCTCCCTGCGCAGGTTGTATTTACTGTGGTGTACCTGTGCTACAGCAGCACAGGAATCACTGAAGCACAGTTCAGACAGCAGAGTGGGTCAAGGGAAAGTGTACTGCTTCTCCTTCATTCTCAACCTACTCTGTAGCCTCTCCATCACCCACTTCTCAACTGCCTTCAGTTTTCTTTACCTACGTGACTCTGTGCCATCTACATTTTATTGATGAGTATGGGCAAGTGTATGTGTGAGAGGGCGTGTGTGTGCATGTGGTAAAAAGTGCTGAGTGCTGCCTGAGGAGGAGCTATATGTTCATTGAGGGAATGAGGAATGCTTTTCCCTAAATGGAACAGGTGTGTTTGTCTCACGCACTTCTCCCTGCAGATATTAGTATTGCAGGTTAACAGAGTTTAATGAGCAGCTTTCACTGCAGATGGCATTCAGAGCTTATTTATACAATCAGAATACAATTCCACAGATGCTCCACTTCCCTGCAATGCTGTTTGTACTCGGGCCACTGCTTTATGGGTGGCAGTGTATCTTACAGAGAGAAATTGTGCGTGCACCTCCCATGCATATTTGTTTCCCAGGAGTATGAATGGTGTGGCTCTGTGTCAGATCGGGTTGCCCATTCGTCAGTGCAATGGCCTACAATTAAGGCTGTCATACGGCCTCCCCTACTCTTTCCGTCCTGTGTGTGCAGCTGCGATTTGGGGCTTTGATCGATTGCTGGGGGAATTTGTGAGATGGAGGTAGCCTGTATCCAAAAGCCTGTCTCGCTCCACATGTGCCGATGCCCTGTGTGAGGGATTTGCACTAATCTTTCTCATAAAGCTCTCATTTACCTGGGATATGGGTCTCTTCTGGCTCCACCATCCTTTTATTTATCTCTCTGTGATGAAACAGACCAGAGCCCCGTCCTCTCCATAATGGAATGTAAAACAGGCAACCCGCCGTTATTGACCAAAGCAATTATCCTTCTAAATGTGTTTCATCTCTTCTCCTCTGTCACACAGAAACCATACAAATGGCACATAATAAGATCCCATCTCTTTTTTTTTGTCCTGAGTATTTGCCTTTATATCCATTCATGTCTGTGAATGGGAAAGCAAACAACATAATCGCCCGTCTGTCTGGTGTTGTTTGGTCAGGGTCAGAAAAGATAGACAAACAAATAAATATATAATCCTCTTTCCCTCCGCTTCTAAGAAGAACAAATTTAATCTGAAGCAGAGGAGTCAAGAAAGTACAGGGTGTGTTGCTCCAAAATATGATAACATGTGAAACTGTCAAGACCCTTTACTTTAAAAGCAGTTGTGGATTCATTGATTGTCTGGAGTATATTTGTTCCAGTTAAGAGAGTAGCTCTTAACTGGCTCTATATGTAGATATTATATGTAGATATTCTGTCATTTTTCTTCATTTCACGCTGCCATGTTTTTATGTTTGTACTTTAGAACATAAAAAAAGGGAAAAGAAGTCATGAGGGGATAGCAACCCAGTTGCTCAAATGAAGCGTAACATGTTTAATTTATCTAAGCTGCTGCTTCTGCAGACCCACTGACAGGTGCCAGATACAACACATGAAGACTTAGTCACTCAGTCGACCCTCATTGGTAGACAAAGCTCGTTTCTATAGGCTTCTTTGCTTATTCCGCCTATGAGCTAAATCCAAAAAGCATTTAATCAGATTGAAGAGATTTCTCACTCATTGTATAGAGAGTGAGCGAGAGAGAGAAGAAGAGGGCGTATTTTACTATTGACAGGAAGCTTCCTACAACAACGCTGGGAAATCACTGTGTCCATAAATGGGGATGTTGTCTCCCAGCTTTTATCTTGTCTCTGCAAATTCATGATTTGTATCATCGGTTGCCTGAAGCGTGTGAGAATCCCCTGCATATTGAGCAACAGCTTATCGGCAACCAGAAATGAGTGTTACTGAAGGGCTTTATTATGAGGAAGTCAATTTAGAAGTCTTTTATGCAGCAAGCTGCCAGGTAGATGCACTCTAAATGCCGATAAATCATTACATTTTGATGATGGCTCGAATGAGTCAATGAAAATAAAAAAAAATCCACCATAGATTCATGATGCAAGCAATCATGTCAATCACAAGAACGTATGTTTAACCTTAAAGTTATGCCCTGTATATGCACCCAGTGTTCAAAAACAAGTTGTTTGACAGGAAATGACACTTATTCACCAGCAGTGTGGACTGCCATGCTGCAGCACTTTTCTGTTCTCTTAAAGCAGATGCAAACATGACCATGAAAATCTATTGTATCCATCCATTCGGGAACTACATTGATCCATAAAACTTGGCAGTAAAGAGATATTCCATTGCAAAAACGGACCTTCAGTAGTCCAGCTTCAGTAAATGCAGTAATTATTATGACATACTGTTTGATCGATTCATTATAAGCCTTCAATCAAGTCACTGCAGGTATTAAAAGTATGAGGAATGTCATCCTAGGAACATAAGCTGATAATAATATGAACTCTGTGCAGTACAGACTTAAACTGGCAGATTTATTGTGTTCATATTAGTGTTCATTTATATATATACATGTATAAGCATTCAGTGTCTTCCATAGTGGGGAACTGGTCACATCAAAAATAATGGTGACATTTGTGAGCATGTAAAAAGGGCAAATATGTCTGCATCAGGGAGGTATTTAAAGCATCAATGTTTGCTCTGCTTTGCCACTCCTACACTACAGGCTTAACTACCTAATTTACTGAGTTAATTTCTCTCAGTAAGTCTTGATGTTCTCTGCAGTTAGGTAGAAAAATATGAATATATTGGCAATCAGCCAAAAGCAGTGGAACAATATCTGCATTTAGCACATCAGCAAAAATTCAATATCAGGCACCCCTAATCAATATTATTTCAGCAGACTGCAATCAATGAAACAGTCTCCTGTGATTAAAAACATGATTGGATGATGTTTGCCTTTTCAGTTGCAGCACATGCTGGTTAAAGTTTACTTTGTTGTGTATGTGTGTCATAGTGCTTCCAACAAACTTCACTTCACAGTTTTCAGCTTGCAATTCAGTACCATGCCAGTGGCTTCAAACGGTTTATTTTGCTGTATTCTTTGGCTTTGTTGTTGTTTGTGTTTTTTTAGGTTTAGAATTTTCAATTCTGAATTTGCATTGGACATTGGTGAAAAGTGAGCTATTATCACTATCAAGAGGCTCTCCAGCACTCCTTCCTCCTCCATCAGTTAATGCCCTTTTGCAAGCACTCGTCATTCATGTGATGGAAAGCACTTTTTTGGAGGAAACGATGCCCTTTTCCTGTCTCTGCCTCTTCACACTCCAGTCTGAACTTCCGCTGGAATCAACCACTCAAAGAGTTCATCAGAACTTGACAATGATACCACAGCCTGTCGGTAGATCAACAAAGTCAGCCACTTAAAACTTGTGAAATTTTTCTTTTTCGGTGCTTTGGTGGTGGTATGTTGTTTTTAGAGCCTGCTTCTGTTTTTAGACTCAAGTCAGAGCAGCCTTGACATGGCATTAAAAAAATTTGACAGGGCTGAAATGATAGCAAACAGAAAATATGAAGGGCCAATGCTGAATACCACGTCTGTTTAAAGGTCTCTCATCTCATCCAGGATGACTAGCTCTCATTAAGTGGTGCAGGTTTTCCTCTTCAGCAAAATATCAGGTCCAATACAGGTTAGCTGGGATTCAAAGGGCTTGGAAGCATCTCTAGAAAGTGTTAATGTGTTAGGTTTAAACAATTAATGAGACGAGCTAGCCCATGTGAGTGTTTTTTTTTCTTAACCACCAAGGACTCATTAGCTCTTCTCCTTACAGTTAATTCAATCGCTCACACTGTTTCTCTCCATTAGGCTTGTCATTAGTTCAGTCATTCTCAGTGTAGCTTTATTTCTTTACATTGACATGTGTAGTTTGAAGGTTTTGTTTGTCTGCGTCCTTTTTGTTATTCTTTCCTCAGCACACCAGGACACACACCATAGGATGCTGGCAGCAAACTTAGGGTCAGATTCCTTAATCATGAGTGAATTAATTAGATCTGTAATTTTTTATTCAGTTCATTGCACCTAAAAGGCAGGTCCAAGGTTAGCCGATGAATCTTCAAACACCTATAGTCGTAGATGTTACTAGACTCAAACAATAGTGGTTGTCAGCAGGGGAGCAAATTGATGTATGGTGCTTTCAGTGTCACTCTGTACAAATTGCAAGAGTATCATTTGTAATTCTTTTAGCAAGCATGGTGGAAAACTATTGATCCCTATATAAACAGGAGGAGTACGTTTAGTGTTCATTGGAAATATGTGAGGATATTCTTACAAGGTGAGCTTTAATTTTGCTGATCAGGACTTTGGACATTTCTGTTATACTTAATAATTGCAACTTAGCAGAAGCGGAAACATCTGGACAAAATGAGGTGCAGCTACCCAGTTGGCCAATTTAATTTTGTTGGTGTTGTGAGTCTGTTGCTCAGACAAAATGAGTACGGCTGCCGTGTGTGCTCATGCATTTAAACATTTGCAAAGTACGAGTTCAGTGTGTGTGAATATAACATGACCGGGGGACGTGTTGCATCGATGTTTTTTAATTAAATAATTTTCTGCAGATGTCTGATTAGGGCTTCATCACATTATCTCTGTTCCTTATTCTGGTACGCACAAAGAGGTCTCTGTTCAATTCCACGATCACGTCCACGCTGTGATGATTGCTATGTCATCAATATATAATTAGAGCGTAGCTGAAAGTCCGGGATTAGTGCACAACACCTGCTCCTTGTGGATTAGCGCTGAAAACAGGAGGGCAGGACATACAGAGAAGCTCAATTACACACTACATACAGCACACATGTTGTGACTACCTCTGTGCAGCTTCTAACAAGCATTTATATGTATGATAAACTCTGTTTTCCCATCACTGAAGGTCTGTTCATCAGATTTAGAGAGGCCTGCACCAGCCGTTAACTTCCTACTTCAGGAATTAGGCCACCATTTGTGATAATGCTATTGTTTTTCTTTTAGCGTTTGATGTGCAAATACGACGGCAATTACAGTATATTGTGGAGATAAACGGTCAGCATAATTACTTGCGTACCTGTTGTAAATCACTTTGTGCTTATCTTCATTACGCCATAGAAACAGGCCTTTCATGTGTTAACAGCATTGTATCATTATTGCCATAAATACGATGAAATATGCAAGATGCAAATAATCTGAGCCAAATTGCTTAATCTAACTTAATGTGTTTACTTTATGCATGATCAGAGAATATCACAGCATGTTAAGTAAACAGTTTGTACTAAGCTCACACAAACCATTTTTTGTTCTCTCACTGAAGTTTTTTTTGTTTTGTTTTCTTTGATGTTTTTTTTTATGAGTGCTGGTTCTAGAGTGAATACACACTGCATTATGGGTTTCCCCAGAATATGGTGGGTTTGTCCCTTTAGATTAAAAGTGTCATCATAAAATATTTGTTATTTTTTATTATTGTTCACATTCCTCTGAGGGAATCCCAGCGTTTTTTCATTGCAGCGTTCTCCCTATATGTACAGTAAGGGACTGCAGCACAGAATGCTAGTTTTCCACTCTGTACTGTGGCACAGATACAGTTAGAATACAACAGTGTGTACAGTGTCTGTAAAACACCACCATGACACCTAAAACAAATGCACAAAACAGGTTAGGCACAATATTTATATATATACGGTTTAAGCAGTGTACTTTTTAAACAGCCCCCCACCCCCACACCTCCCTCAAGGCAGCAGAACTTTTCTGTGGATTCCTTGAGGGTAACTACCCACTGTGGAAGTCCCCTGAGAGCTAGTGTATATACAATTTTCATATATATTTTTGTTTTGTTGATGTGCAGAAGCCAGTGGTTGGAATAGCACCCTTTAGATCTACAGCAATCCTATATAAATGCTTTTTAAAAACCATGTTGTTTACATGCTGTTTTGCTATTGTGTTTCACTGGTTGGTTCAAAGATTAGTTGTGAGTGTGTGTTCACTTTTACTGGAGGTTCCTTTTGTGCTGGAGCCAAAAAAGGGGCAATAAACTACTTTTTAACTCAAGAGGGTTACGTCCTCCATCAGCCTAAGTGTCTATAAAAAGTTCCAAAAAATGAATTTTGTGTTGATTGCACTCTCGGTCCTCAAGCTGTTTGTCGACACCATAATGATGCTTGAAGCTGTGTTGCTGCTGGCAGTAAGTGTGGTGAAATAATGTTTCATCACAACCTTTATGAGTGAGGTATTTGTTTTTAAATACCCATTATGTAGGTAGCTGTATGTGTGTTGCATGTGTGTTCCTTAACAATGAATCCAGAGCTGCATGTGTTGGATTTATTTGTGTTTGTCAGCTGGTGGTTTATGTTCCTCTAGTAATAAGATACAGGACATTCATCAATTAATTTCCTGTGCATCATAATGAGATCAAGGATTAGTTTAATCCCCACATTAGGCTGAACAGACATTAAAATGATTGGTCATCCATATTTCATGTTTAGAGCTCATTTTGGAGCAATACAAACTAGCAGGCAAAGTGCAATATGTATTGTTCAGCAGTAGAAAGGGTACTGATTAAAGCATCTGATCACATTCCTGCTTTTATGTATGTCACAGTTGTAAAATAATGATGATAAATGAAGCGCACTCACAGTGTTTAACGTTTGTAGGATGAAGATCTCCACAGTCTGACTTTCATTCAAGCATGTACATTCTTACACACTGTTGAAGCCATTTGGGTTGTTTAGGGATTAATCCACCAACTCTGTATTCAACTCCATTCTCAGTATCCTGGTCTTCAGCCTCCCTATGTGCTGCGAAGACTTGTCCATTAAGCAACTTCTTTATTTGGATAAAAATCTCTTCACAACCATTGGATGAAAGCAAAGAGAAAAATATTATCTAGAATTGGCAAAACATCTTGTTCAGTTGTTTGGATTGTCATGTACAGATACTATGTGATTCTCTCTATACACGTGGACATCAGTTCAGGTCTTATAACCACTGTATTATTAAACAGTGTTAAAATTTAGTCTTACAGAGCCTCCATGTAAGCTGCAAAAGAACGTTATTACAGATGTAATAATGCATCCATGTTGTCATCCGGATGCTGCAAGGCAAGTGATCATCAGTATGAATCAGAAAAAGGACCAACTCTCAAACATCTAAAAGTCTAGTCTAAAATGTGCTTTTAAGAGCACCCGACCTGAATGCAACAACAGCTGTCAGGGAAATGTGCTGACAGCAGTTGGTCATAGAGGGTTTAGAGAAGGGGGGGCAGTGGTGATGTTGGGCTCAACCAGTGACAGTGAAGAACTATATGGACGAAGCTTGCACTGCGCTGCTGTGAGGAGTCCCCACGGGAGGCTCCAGCAGTCACGATGTCGGCAGCATCGGAGTCTGCCAAAACTCCACATACAGACAAGAGGTGGAGTGTGAGTGGAGTTGAAGCAGGCAGGCAGCCGTGGAAGCAGAAAGCTCGTGCTGAGAGACAGCACACACCTGACACTCAAAGTGGTCTTGTTAATTATGCAATTATGCCTAATTTTAAGCCCTAATATAATTAAAACAAGCATGTTAAAGAAAAAAATACAAACAGTTGTGACTAAAAAGGATACTAGGATTATTCCTATACCAGACTGTAAACATGTTTGTTTCGCTGTAAAGTTGGCCATTTTAAAATGGGAGTCTATAGGAATTGACTCGCTTTTGGATCCAGCCCCTAGTGGCGTGATATTGCTGTTTGGTGCGAACACAAAGACTTGGCCCAACTCTGCTGCCATTTTTTGATTTTTGGTTGTTGTTTGGCCTTCCTTTGCAGGCCAGAATGGTCTGTGGGCTGGAGTGAAAAGGCTTGTGGGCCATCTTATCTATGGTCTTAACAACTCCTGATGCAGCTTTGTTGATCTCTCAGCTGTGCTCTAAGATAATGAAGCAGGATAGACTGAAAGTTAGCCTGGAGATGTTTTTTGTTTGTGTGTTCCCTATGATTGTAGGTGAATACAGGCAAATGTGTTGTTGAAGCAGAAAATATTTAGCATTGGCATTAAAACTGTTGGGTAATAAATGATATCTTCTGACATATATCTGTATAAATATAATACTTGCTGTAGTGCGGGGCTGTGTTGTGTAACAGTAAAATTTTGCCTTTTTAAGTTCGTATTTTTCAAAAAGCTACTATCTACCAAGTTTCTTTTAATTTCATACCTTTATCAAGGATCCACGGTTTCATAGCAATATATTATATTATTATTTATATATATTATTTTTTATGACAGAAAGCTGACAAAAAATGTGCAACAGGCAATTTTATTATTAATTGTATCCAGTCACACTGCTGTTGAGAATGTAATTTCCTAGATCTGTATTTCATTTATTTTTTCCAAACTTTGAAGTAAAAATTGTTTAATTTTCAGGGCAATTTTTATTGTGTGCCATTTAAATGATCACTAAACCCAGCTGGGGTCAAATTCGCTTACCACCATTTAAAAACATAATGTCATTCCTCTCTCTTGTAACAGCTTTTGGTTGTACATTGGTGAATATTCATCACTTGTTTTTAAAGCTTAGAAAAAAAGATAGATGGGTCTGCCCCCTCTCTCCAATCATGCACGTGTACAGTTGCACAGGGAATTGCTTAAAAGCAATGGCAGCTGCAATACTCAGGACATCTTTCAAGCTAATATTCTAGGAAAGTGCACCCCCCATTTATTATCAATGGAGCAGTTCTAGGCGTTGATTTAGAATCACAGATAAAAAAAAAAGCTTCCCTCTTGAAACATGTCTGAGGAAGAGATATAAATCAAGTCCCTCAGAGAATGCAAAACAGGTTAACACATAAACACTTAAAGCTGTTCCATACTCCACGAGAACAGAGAACAGAGAACTCGCTCCACGGGTGGTAAGAGTAAAAAAAAAAGTTCTTTTCGGCATGGAGGTACCATACTCCGCGAGACGTGTGTGTGCAGAACTCCTCATACGGCCCTCCTACGCAGTGCACGTCACACACAAAAGGTTGACAATGCAATTGTATTGCAAATTGTGAGCACAGTCGTGGTTACCTGGCCTAACGAGCTGATAATGCTCAGGGAAGAGGGCGCATAGCATGACAAAAGATAGAACATCAGTGTAGATGACTGTAGCAGACCTCTGGTCTGTGTGAGTTTAATTCTGTGAACGTGTGGATGACTGTCTGCAATAATACATCCCGTCTCCCGATGTTTAATGTGCGCAGGCCACTGTAACGCCATGATCAACACTGGAATTAGTTTTGTATCGCCACCTTTTGGACAGACACTCTCCTCTGTGTGCCGTGTTTCTTCTTCCAGGAGCTGTTTGCCAGCTGCTCATCTAAACTGTCCATCGTCGTTGTACTTCCTCCTTCTGTCTGTGTGTTCTGCACCTGATGAAGCTCTTGCGCTTCTCCACATTCATCACGCCCACAATAAATTCCGACCAATCACAGCATGGTTGACACAAAGCCTTGAGAGAAAAAGTTCTGCCCGGGCCATGTGTCCGAGAGAGCTGCACAACGGGCGGTCCGAGAGAAAAATGACGTCATTTTGTGGACGTAACTTTGGCAGGGGGAAGGGAGTTCTCTGTTCTCATGGAGTATGGATCCAGCTTTATACATAAACACTCTATGATGTAGTTTGTATCTTACCTGACATCTGAATGGTTAAAAACAGCAATTATCCCAGCACCATCCGAAACTGTCAAAAAACGTCTTGTCCATTGATCATCATGTTAGTGTAGGCAAATACAAAGCTATCTGGCATTCAAGCATTGTAGGTCTCAAGTCAGTGAATTGAGGCTTTCCATTCTGATTGGAAAAATTAGCTGGTTCTCGCATACCACTTGATATTGCTCAAGGCAATGAATGCTCTTTCTAACCTAGCAACAAGTTTCTTGTTAAAAGGTGTTGACCTGTTTAGAGGCCTATGAGGGAGCAGATGAAGGTCTCATGGCTACCATGCCAGGCGTTGTAAGTAACTCATTGTAAGTAGCCCTGGATACATGCCACGTAAATGATGTACAGTTTACAGACATATTGATTGTAATGGCAATGACCTGATTCTTGGACATAAGCTAATTGCATTACAACCTTTCCAAAAGTCATGAAATTTGACCATCATATTTTCCAGTGTCATTTTTTATTGTTGTATTATTGGCAGCAGTTTTTACGTAGATTGTTTTAGCAGTGTGCATGTGTCACGCAGTCTGCTACATCAGCACTGCACAGAGATTACATATCAATGTTTCTATATACCGAATACCTTAAGTACTGTGCGCCTTTTATTGTTCTTTAGCAACAGCACTGCTGCCTGTCTTCTTTAGAATCCATGCTGCCGATAGCTTAATGTGCTTTCCACCATCAGTGCTTACGTCTGTGTCGTCCGTCATTTATTTTTACACACAATCTCCTGCAGCACACAGTGTTTATCTCTTAAAAATCTATTGTAGAGTCTTATATAACTGACACATTACCAACCCACAGCGTTGCATGCTTTTAACAGGCCTTCATGAGTCTCCTTTGCTTGGTTGCATTGTAACTACCGTAATGTGCTGATGTCAGAACACTGAAGTTTGGCCCTACAATCTGAACCACTTTACATGTAAGTGGCATTGTCAAAACAAATTTGCTGGATCCATTTGTGTCAAAAGGAGCAAGAGGAACCAAATCATTCTAACCATGTGACAGATATGGGTGAGACTCTAAATAGTAATGTGCCACATTTGTCAGCTCATTAGTGTAATTTGATTACAGTGACATCTGCTGCCTCACAGTAATAGTTGTACTAATATGACAATTGAGTCTGATTCCAGCCTCCTCATTTATGTTGGAAGAGTAATATTATTCCTTTGTATGAATTTCCTAATATCTGGATATTTTTCTTCAGCTCCAGGCAAGTTAGACCCGAATGCTAGACTTTAAACTGATCGTAGAGCTGCCTATACTTTCTGTCATTTCTAGCAGGTGCTGCCAACAAAGTTTTGGACACTAGGAAGAATATGTGAAGCTAACAAGCCTGAACAAGTGCAGAAAGGCAGATCACTATATGGAAGTGGGCAGCAGTAGCAATATAAAAAAAATCCAAATGCCCAACAAGCTCTTTTTGTAATTTGCAAATCTGATTTTATGGATGTAGGCAGGCAGTTATGTTCACAGTTCTGGATGTAGTCGAGGAAATTAGCGTTTGTTATTGTGGTATTATTGATTAGAACAAATTTTTGGCCTGATTACTATAATCAGGAATTACCCCTCCCATTTTACAGCATTTCTCTTCCAGCTGTGGCCCTTTGTACGTTCTTTCAAAGTTGGAGCTGATACTTTCTTCTAACTTATAATGCCCTGAATGATGTAGGTGCATCTATCTCATATCATTCAGGCGAATACACCAGTGTGTTCTCTGCACTCACTTGATGCAGGTCACCCGGTCCTCAGAATAAATAGAGGTCTTGTTGATGGTAGATCTGCTTCCTACCTTTGGAACACGCATTGAGCTTCATACTATCCACTTGTGAAATTTAATGTACTGCAGCGTATTTCTACATACGTGTGTTGTGCACGCAGCACATTATAAGGTAATCACACGTCCATGTCTTTATTAGTGTTAGATGGTTCCCACACTAATGTGTTGATTGCTATGGAGGTTTTGTAACCTATGTAATGGAGAAAAATGATCAATTATTAATCAACAACTTTTAGGTGGGTGGATGAAACCTTCCAAAACAGGCCAAAAAAATCTCACATCACCACAATTACCTTATTGCTATTAGTGCCAAAATAGCAACCCGTGCAGGTGTTGGAGGATGGAGATGTATTAATTCCAGTATGGGCAGTCTGTCCTGAAGATTTGATTTCAAAATTAAATCTACCGTGCCTGCAGTCTGAACATTTGCACTGAGAACAAATCCATGAGGCTCACAGTGTAACAGCAGAGTTTAATAGGTCAACCTAGTGACTTGATTATTTCACTGCGGCAAAAGTTTTACCAGGTTTATTTTTTTTTCCCAGATATGTGTTTTTTTTGCAAGAGTATTCTGCAGCAGCCTTTTTGAGAGGGGTAACGTTGTTGCCTTAGTCTTGTTCTGTTTATGTGTATATGTACTTTATGTTGTATGTTTGAATTTGTGTTTGTAGACATCTTGGTTTTAACCCCCCCCCCCCCAAAAAAAAAAAAAATCTATAGAGTATTAGAGAGAAAGTGTGAGTGACTGCAGTTATTTGAAAGAGTCAGTACGACAGTAGTATTTTTTATGCAATGGTGTATATGCAGTGACGTGAAATAATGCCTGTGTGTGCAATCCACACAGGCAGATTAGCTGTCTGTCAAAGTGATAGGAAAAGGTTGATAGTTTCGCCCAGGCTGAAATTATACTCATTTCAGAGGATGACAGAGCGGGGTATTGTTGCACCCTGACAAAATTATGTTTGGGGCTTCATATAAGCTCAGTTTGCTTTGACATTCCCAGCATGAAAATGAAGTAAAAAAAAAAGAAAAGAAAAGAAAAAAACACTGTATTTCTCCAGAGAAAGAAATATATTCTCAGAATGCTTCCTGGGATCACAGTTTACTGTTGGAAGCAGCTGCTGCTTTTTCAATTGACTCAATTTTAACCACAAAAATGCAGAACTAGACAGATGTTTTTCTTGTCAAATGATATCAAAAGTAATTAGGGTTTATGAAGCATTTAGAGTCCTAAGAATTTGGTGAAATGAAATCCCTTTTCATTTGGTGGTGGCTGTAGTACAAATACACTGTAATTTTGGTAATCGATGCTGCACAGCTGGTGTACATATTTGTACTGTATGTGTTCAGGAAAGCCTGTGCCCGAGTGAGACGAGGAGTAAGGAACAGCAGGTGCACAGGATGAGAAGGCCATGTAATATCTCCGACAGCATAAAGTGTTAAAAAAAGTTCAGCCCTTGTATCTGAAGGGTATACTTAGAAAACATCACTCCTACAGTTTGACAACGCTTTGCGGTCTTTCTTTTGCTGCCTGACCACCAAGTGCAGAGAATTATCATTCTGAAACATTTAGGTATAGATCATTCATCTGTTCTTCTTTTTTAGTCCTTTCAGGGAGAGTTGTTCAGTCCTGTACTATATAATAACATCATTGTACACTTTCACTTTTTTTTTCTTTGGAGAGTTCTCTCCACATGATGTGCTTTTTTGACTGTAGCCTGTGACACAAAACACTGAAAGGAGCCGGACAAAGCAGCAGCAGAGACTTCTGCTTCTATGGAAACCATATTCGCTTTAATTAGATATTGTTTCCACATTTATATCTTCCCATTTTTTACCTTGCTATGTGAATAATTATCATAAATGAATGCATTACATAAAATGAAAAACTCAGGCTATTCCTACATTCTGTTATTCTTTCGTTATGTTCTTTAAATGTATTTTAATTGTCCACATACTTTGCTTAAGCTTGTAAGCCTGCATAGTTGGGCTAATCATTCAAACACTTCAGCACCATGGACAGCGATTTGGAGCGCTTCTAATTCCTGTGCATGTCCTTACCTCGAACTGTTGTTTGAGCAAATGCCTATAGAAATGTAAAGTAATGGTCCCTGACTCTTTAGGATTTCTCATTATTGGGAACCCAGTCAGGCCATTATCAGATCCTCAGTCATTGCATTCTAAAATCAAGGTTTCTGAATTGAAAAGATCGAATGTCAGTAATGTCTCTTGACTTGAAACAGAAGCCTCCTTAGACTTCAGCCGGCTTGTTGCCATATTTGGAGGCTTGATCTTTAACAAGTAAAAGCTGCCTCAGTAAAGTCCTATAAATTATCCAGATAGGGCCTTTAGAATTACATTAAATCCACTGTGTTGTGAATCAGTCATTTTGTAGTGCTGCTTTAATATTATCTATAATATGATACTACAACACATCAAAATTCAAATAAGCCTTGAAGTCAAGTTCATCTCGAATCTCTTTTCATCAGCCAACATATAGGTGATGGTTCAGCAACCAACCTTCAACACAGCTGCTCCTTTCTCTTCTGACGCCTTCTCTGTAGGGTATGGGGGGGGTCTTTGCTGGTGCTGTCATTGCCTTAGGCTTTCAAGGTGTACTCTCTCCATCTCTGGCTTCTCACAGGTGGTTAGTTCTCAGACAGTGTCATACTGAATTGTTTGTCTGACTGCTCTTGACTGAAGTGTACAGAGTGGTGCATACTGTACACTGATCGGCTCAGACTGTCATGTGTTACAGCCTGTCATTCTGTTGTCAGAAGAAGAGCTGATGCATTTAAATGTGCAATGTTTTAAATAAAATGTTCTGACTTCTCCTTTTTCTGAGCAGCAAAATTTCACCCATTATTATACTTTTTGTGAGCTAAGATTTATATTGTTTTCTTCATTATTTGTTTTATTAGTTGTTTTTATTGTCTTTACTTGATATTAGTTGAGGAACTAGAAACAGAGGAGCAAAGGCCACAAGGCAATAACCTAACAGCACCTAATTACTATATGTTGCAATGTGACCGCTGGTGAAACATATAATCAGCCGTCATCTCTTAGTCTTCTGTAAAATAAACACTGCTATTTACATTAATGGATGAATGAGTGCACAAAGCAATTGTGTAGATAGCTCATCCACCACTAGGTTTGTTTAAGGAGAAGTACATGTTATAATTCTACAATGAGTTGTTCTGACATTCAGCACAAATTCAGCAGGAATTCTCATTCTCGGTAACAAACTGGGCTAGCAAGCTGCAGGAGGTTGGAGTCTGGGGGTTATTTTAGTTCTGAGTTCTCAGTACTTTTTGGCAGTAACTATATTGAATGTCCTAGAAACAACTCTGGCCAATGCACATTTGTGCTTGGTCATACGTCAAGCTGCCATTCACATTTAGTGAGAAATAGATAGAAGTCTGATGAAGAAGTGTGTGATGGTGATTAACAAATAATATGGCAGTTTTTCCAGAGTTAAGAGTTCCACAGTGTTAACCAGAACTTCTAAGCAATGTTACAAATGTGCCCAATCCACAAAGGTGTAGTTAGATGTTCTTATATCATCTGATAATAATTTAATGTTACAGAATCCAGACCTGGATGTTCTATGAACAGGCCCCTCTAGGCAGTCATAGATTTAGTATTTCCTCAGGAACCTTTAAACACACACAATTTTTGAGAATGGGTGCAGTTTCAAGCGCTAATTTAATTAAATGGATCATTTAAACTAGGGATGTCCCGATCAGGTTTTTTTGCCCTCGAGTGTGTGTGTGTGTGTGTGTGTGTGTCGCTGCTGCCACCCTGGGAGATTTCACACACGCAGCAGCTCATCGAGGTCTCGAACCCAGGACCTCTCCCACCAAAAGCAACTGTCATACCCCTACACTACAACACACAGAGCCACCCTGCACAGAAGGCATTAACTTTGACAGCCCTAATAAATATATATCCGAGTCCTAATCGGGAGGTAATGTCCGATTCCGATCGAGTCTGAAATCATGTAATCGGGCCCGATTTCTAATCACGTGATCAGATCGGGACATCCCTAATTTAAACACCTGTTTTTAGTTTCTGTCCTGCCTGTTTAAGAAGAGATCTATGTTTTATACTTCCATACAAAATAGCACTGAAAGTTCCATACAAAATAGAATTTGTATATAATATGTTTTTGCCTTCATCCATCAACAACATATAGTGTCACTGTTTACACACATGTACTTACTCTTACTTACTTTAGTTTTTTATTTTCATTATATTTGAATTATATATTACGTATAATTCAAATATAATTTGAACACACTAATATTAAAAGAAAAATATTAAAAGAGGACTCCATGCTAATTGTCAGTGAATTTACTAATAAATTGCATTCCTCCTAAGGCTGAACCCCTATCAGAAATGTTCATCCACACTTATCTGCTGCCATCATGTACGGATGCCAGCATTATTGATATTTGGGATAAAAGTGAGCCCTCAGTGTTGTCTCAGTGGGGGATAGCCCGCTGTGAAGTACAGATCAGAAGCGCCTCTGGCTGAAGATGACACTGCCTGAGCCACAGGATACTAAAGAGAGTTATTTATTTATACAGTACAGTGAGTAGCATGTTGAGCTCTGGGTAGCAGTTGTGTGACAGACTCTGGCATTTTCTTAACTGATAAGGGCAACAACTATGCTGTGTGAGTGAGATTAAGAAAGGAAGTGTCCAAAGAGTGGGAGTATTGCCTGCCACAGCAGAAAAGCTAGACTTGAGAAAGAAAGAAGAACCTCTTTGCCCTCCCTTGTAATATTATCAGCCATGTAATTTACAACCTGAGAGTTTCAAAAGATGCAGCTCACCACTCAAGTTCCTGAGGCAGACATATTTATGAAAAGCTGTGTTTCAGATTAATGAAGCAGCAACATGGGCGCTCTTTTGACTTTTAAATTAAATTTGTAGAAGAGCCATTTTTCAGACGGAGTTTAGCCCAAGTGAGACAGATAATTATTAGTTCTTGTGATCGCAACACACAGATGCATCAAACCCTGACTGCAAACAAGGAGCCACAGCCATTAATAGGAGCATAATAATGCAGCGTTGGGCTTTATAGTTATAATGCAAAAGCTTTCATCACACCTTCATCTGTGCCCCTTCTTGAGTATGGGAGAGTCTGAGAGTCTAATGACAAAATGACTAAACCTGCTTCATGAAATGATAAATTACAAGATGTTAGTGGCAGCAATTAAAAAGCCCATTAAAATAGGTTTTACAGCTGCTGGACTAGCAAGGCATGTCAAGAGCCTGTAATTTCAACATATTTCCAAAACGTACGGTAAAGTTTAGTAACTTGAAAGTCACTTTTTGGAGTGCAATTTTAAATCACCGCTTGAGTTTATGCATAGTGTTAATTATATATGAAACAGGATTATTTCTAAAGGGTGGATTAAGGTGAGAAAAACAATAAAAGCTTTGTTCAGCACTTCTTGTCCTTGAATAGAAGTTCAACCTTTGGTAACTGAAAGTTTTATATTCATCTCTTTATTGCAATATTGTCATACTGTGCTAAGATGAATAGGGTATTGGTGGTGATGGAGGGTCTCTGATGAGCTCTGAACCTCTGTGACTGAAAAATGAGGCCAGTGTGGACACTCCAAAAATAAATAAATAAAAATAAAATAAATGTAGTTTCTCAAGTGGCCACTTGAGGCTGGCTCAAATATGAATCAGTACCCCCTAGTCCTTTGTGTTACAGCAAAAAAATAAGCATGTTTACTGCCTGCTGCAACAATGGATGTGGTCTGTATGGATACTGTTTGTGACAGAAGGGGTGTTTTTATTCAACTCAATACCTATGGAGGACCTACTGTCTATGGTCGTTGGACTCACTCATTGAAACTTTAATGTCAACTGTGCAACTATATCATCCCTGTGTAAGCCAACACAGCATCAGATGTCTGCAGTATTGGCACATGTTGTATTCTATGCTGTCAACTTCCAAGCTCAATTTAATGTATTATGTGAACAGAGAAGGCTTCTTCAATTCACAGACAGCACGTAGGTGTGTTGATGTTCACCACCACCACCTGTACAAATAAAAGTCGATTCAGTTTATCTGCAATGACAATTTTTTTCAATTTTTTTCAATGACAAAACAAAGTAAAATAATAACAACATAAAACAAAAGCAGTGATTTACTGAAGAGGTGTTTTGCCAGTCCCTAAAAAAAAGAAAATGTTTGATTATCTAGTATCTGGTTTTTCCAGCCAGGGTCATCCTCCTGAATTTTTCATTTCCCGTAATTAATCACAGGTGCATGTCGCTCAGAATAAAACACCAGATGGTATAAGTAACTTGGATGAATTGGGGCCAGTGTGAGATTAGCTTCTGTTTTAGTGAACCAGGAGTATCTGCATAAATCCACTAATTTGGCCACTTAGGAGTCGAGCAGTTCTCTGATTTTACTAGCTTTGGGACGTTTGTCCCAGAGGGCTGCTGTGGCAAAGTTTAATTAGTCACTGATTAAAAACTGTGGAATATAAACTAGAAGTTGATTTTGCCTCCAAGGATGATAATTATCAGTTCTAGAGATTTGCCTATATTAAGCTGTGGGATGGAAGATGGAAGCTGTCTAAGGCTGCTGGTCAATGAAAGAGAGAATGAACAAAAAAACAGTGGCTGATCATGATTATTTAATTTTAAATTGTTGTTTGAGGTTGGATGATGTCATGTTTTTATTCCAGCACTTTTTCATATTATATTGACTACAAAGCTGTTTGTCAAGAGGTCCTTTGAAATAACATTTAGTTCAATTTTTTTTCCTGATAACTGATTAACATAAGAAAAATCAATCAATGTGCTTTTACAGCGGAGCCTTTCACTGAACAGACTGATGTGCCTCCACAGGTACGGTTTTGGTGGAAAACATGCAGATAAATGGCCGAGCCCAAGACCCTGGTAGGACCATCTCACTGACATTGCTTGACAACTATGATTACTGGGTGATTCTGGAACCAGCACGGCAGAGACTCTACCTCAACAGCACCGGGCGAGTTCTGGACAGAGACGTGAGTACAGCACAGATGTACCGCACCCAATAGTTTCTTAACAGAGTTTAACAGTAACCTGATCCCATTGCAGCTTCATTTTAATACCAAATATGAATCCAGACAACATGCGAGGTGTGATGTTGCAGCAGAGTTGGTGGTTATTTGTGTCAGTGTGGCATAATCATCTCCTCCAATGTTAAATATAGCGAGAGGATAACTAAATACACAGACACTGCATGTCTGGGTCTGTACATAATATGTTCGCTTCAGTTCCCCGGGGTATCCTGTAAACCAGCAGTGCATACAGATCAGTGTATGATGTAAGCAGGGTGGATTAGCACAGGGTGTAGCTGTGGGAAAGATGATGTTTTAAAGCACGTGGTCAGATCAGAGCACTGGGGGAATGGAATCAAGGCTGTAAAGACAGTTATATGAGTATCCCAGAAATACGGAGAGGAGACATGGCAACAGAGGAAGGGCACATGGGTGACAAATCTGTGCAACTGAAAAGAAGAGTAGGGAGCTACGCTGCAATGAGAGTTAGATGATGTATGATGTATGAGTAGTGGTAGTGACAGTAGTACAAGCTGTTGCTGTCCAATATGCATTTGGACAGAACATAGCACACTGCTCATGGCTCCTTGATCAAATAAAAATAAATAATTTCTCATAGGAAATATTTAGGCAGAAAAATCAGGCTGCTCTGGGCAGACTTAAATATTAAACAACAACGGCCATGATTGTGTACACCAGAGCGGTGTGGGCGCCATGGTTAACAAGAGAATTGAGTGGTGGAGCTTTCATTGTGTTATCACTCATGAAATATGCATATTGTTCTTCCGAAACAATGTAAGATACTGCTAGCTTGTTATGACTCCAGTCAATTATTTGCCAGAAATAAGTGATCTAAAACTACACAGCAACTAATTGACATTCTTTCATTTTCTCTGTTTCAGCCCCCCAACTATATCACCACCATTGTGGTTCAGGTCCAGTGCACCAATGAGCTTGTTGGTACTGTCATTTTGCATGAGGTGCGGATTGTTGTAAGGGACCGAAATGACAACACACCTCGCTTTCAGCAGCCTCGCTACTATGTTGCAGTCAATGAGGTAAGGGTGGCAGTATGGATTTGTAACTTAAGGCGCTGTGTGCAGAATTTTAAAGGATCTGCAGTTTATTCCTAAATGGATTGCCCAACATTTAATTGAACCAAGACCAGGAAATTGGTGCAGTGTTTGTTTCAGCTCATTCATCTCAGTTTACCTGGGCATTGCCACAAATTCGTTCTGACACCATTGACACATGAAAGATTAAAATGGGTATGCCGTGGATTACTACTATATGCAGATATCAGAAAAGTCTGGCACTTAAATAGGCACATTTTGATTGCAGTAACTTTTATAGTTTCTATAACTGTCATCAGGCTTTTATATCACTGTTCTGACACTAAAATGTTTTTTTTTATATTAAATTGAAACTCCTTTCTGTAACCACAACCTTTAGTGTGCACACTTTGTGTATGTATTGCATGTTCAAATATTCCTTTCACAGTGTGTTATCATAGCCATATGCAGCTGCCCTAACAGTATAGTGACATAATACATTGTGGTCTACTCTCTTGAACACAATCTCCTGCCCACTGCCTGGTCCCGTGGACTTTGCTGAGGCCTCTGGGGAACAGCAGTGGTTCTCACTTTCTTTTTGTTATTCCAACATAAGCTGTCACACTGCTGCTGACTGAAACATTTTTTTCCATTGTGATTCTTTTTTTTCTATATTAATGGGCTGTAGTAATAGCCACATAAATATAGTCACTGCTATATGTTGATGTAGAAGTCACAGGGGGCATTTGAGTTGTTGATCTCTTATTTTTTTCCTTACTCTCATATTCTTCTCTAGCTCACACCAGTTGGAACGACGATTTTCACTGGCTTCTCAGGAAATAACGGTGCCACAGACATTGATGATGGGCCCAATGGACATATAGAATACAGCATCCTTTACAACATCAATGACCCGGTAAATTCATTCATAATTAACACCCTCTACATCATTGTAAATTTCCTCAACAATTATGACTTATTTCTGTCGTTTCATCCCTTTTTCAGGAATCTAACAGAACAGTTAGTGTCGCTAACACCCTTTCAGGACACATTACTCTGGCAGAAAGGCTAAACTATGAGGAGAGAACTCGCTACCTTGTGTTGGTCCAAGCAAATGTAAGTGAACTAATTTGTACGGGCAGAGCTGGAATTAAAAAGCTCTCCAAAGTGGGGGCACACAAGCCACCATCCACTGAGCACTTCACACCACCCCACTTCAAAGAAGCCACATTTTTGATTGTAGAAGTTCTGAACATAACATTAAAAGTTAGCTGCTTTGATAAATTCAAGCTCCTGCACTTCCTAATTATATCCCTGGGTGTAGTTATAAGGCAATACTAATTTAGAACAATCTTCAGTATTGAGAGGATTAAACTGTAGTTTTAGTACTGTAGGACTGTAGTTTTCTGTTACTTCTGACTGTAGCTGTCTTTGACATGTTCAGCCCTTTTTATAGTGTATGTATGTATGTATTAGAGTAGATTGAATTATGCACCAGAGAGAACATTTACATTGAAAGTCTCAGAGGACAACATGGATGAGGAAACAGAGGAACAGAACCTTAAATTATACAATAAGTAGTATGGTTTATAATTAAGCCGTTTTTAGCCCTTTGTCTCGTCTGGTAGTAAATGCAGTTAACTTCAGAGCTACTCGCAAAGAATTTGATGTCACCCAGATTGGTATCTAACATTACCCCATTTATTGCTGCAATGCTGTGGGTTTCCTTGTGTGATTGTAAATGTTCCCTGATCGCTGATTGCATAACCGCTTATGCTACCAAGCAGCGGTTCAATATAATACAAAATGGAGGTAAAGTAAAGCAGAGCAGATGATCATTTAGCAGTCAACCCATCTCCTCTCCATTTCCTGCATGAGAGAGCAGAAGTCTCAACTCTTTAGTCCGACAATGACGTCCTCCAGGGAGATTTCACAAAAGGGTGTCGGAGTCGAGAAAGGCAGAAGACATGGTATTTACTAGAACCCTGCACAGCTCGTGTCAAGAGTTCAGTTGCAGTGATAGTGTAAATCCTTGATGCACTGCGCTGCTCACTTCGCAGGGTAGCACTCTGGGAAGCAAATGGAAATCTTTTAGGAGACCACTGTGCTGTTTTATGATTTATTGCCAAGAATTAACTTAAGGGGTTTGTAGATTGTGGAGCGCGATTTGAACTGGTCAAATGTGTTGTGTACATCTCTTCTGTTAAAATACATTGAAGTGGGTGCATGAGTACTACTTGAGAAGCTTGTCTGCCAAGGATGAGAATTTATGATGCAGTAATAACCTGAGCAGATCAGACAGCAAACTGATTATCATGCATTTAAAATAAAATGAATACACAATCGTATTACATTGTGTGTCAGAGACTGTGACTTTTGAGTTTAATGAATGATTTAATCTATTGTGCTCATGTTCTATTTAAAGCCATTGACAGTATGCTTCTATTCCTATCAGAATAGAATGAAAGGATGCCTGTGAGTCTCCATAATAGCCAACACTACTATATATGGTGAAGAACATCTGAAGAAATGTGCTGGAGCTTTTACATTGTGTTGATTTTAGCTGTAGCAGTGTACATTGCTTTAGTGCATGATGTTTATTGTTGAACCTGAACACATTTATCATTCCTTCAGGACCGTGCTCCGTACCCACCCAACAGACGAACAGCTACCACCACTCTGACTGTGGACGTTCTGGATGGAGACGACTTGGGTCCCATGTTCCTGCCTTGTATTTTAGTGAACAACACTCGTGACTGCAACCCTCTCACCTACCGTGCTGCTATCCCTGAATTCACTGAACCGGTAAGAACCAGGCAGACAGGCAAGTGCAAACACACTGCTGTTCCACAAGGTCATTTCAGCAGACTCCCTCCTGCTAGTAGCATGCCCATATTTGTATTTCCATGCTCACAGGTCGTGTTTTCGTGTATGTTTTTTGTGGTCCATGTGTGTAATACAGTACACCTAGGTGGACACTCTTGTCATGTGTGAAGACACATGGCCTTTTTAAACCCTGCTTTTTGCTCTCACATCTGGAAACAAAACACTTTGGTGTGTTGCCTCAGCGTGGCAATTCTAGCTGCAGGTTCGGGTCTGTTGTATGTCCAATTAGAGCTGAAGGCCGAGCTGACCTGAGATGATGACTAAACACCACTGGTATTTGTAGGAGCTTGAGAAAATAGAGAGGAAAGTGGTATGGCAGCAAATCACAAATTATTTGCACTTAACTTATATCTGCTGAAGTGAATGTGAACTGAAATTACTAAAAAAAAGACACTCTCCTCAAGCTTGTTGTCTATCTAGGAGGTGTCCATACATTATCTATTGGTAGGCTAGACTATACTGGATTGAATTGAGCTGCATGGAATTAAGCTGCATTGTACTGGGGTAGTCTGGATTGGATTTGATTGGATTTACTGGACTGGATTGAGGATGGCATCAGAAGTGTTTGAGTCTCAGCAGGCTTCCGGTTAGTGCACAGTTGTAGTACAGTTAAGACTCTCTGTAGGTGGGTGTTCTTGTGTTTTTAGTGAACTGCACTACATGTAGTGTAACATGAAAGGATTGTTGTGGTATCAAGTTTTTCTAATTAGTTGGGTTACTTTACAAATAACCACGTTTTATTAAACACATGAACACAGTATTTATATGGATGCTGTCTACTACACCTCCACAGTCCAGATACATTTATCTGAGAATAGTGCTCTCAATCCTTACTTGATGCAGTCTTTTCCCAGTACCGCTTAAGTGTAGTAGGCTGACATGTTTCAAACATGGGAGTGGAATGGAATCAAATTTAATGGAACTGAGACTAAGAGAAAATAAATGGTCTGCCATGTATAGACGATAATAATAAATCAAATGTCATGGACATAGACCTGCACAGGATGTGGCAGTGACACAAATGTACATTTATGACTCTACTATTTTTATATGTGGGTATGGGTATTGTTTGTCCAGACATTCAGAATTCGCCCATGTAATGTATAATTTATGATAAAAGGTTTTGCAGACTGCTCAGTATGCAGGACCTGAGAGCACCGGCTACACAGACCAAAGCCTTTGAGAAATGCTGGAGTTTCTTCCTGTTTAGTCAGTTTATTTTCCCCTCAACGAGCACAGCAAGGTTTAATCCTCCACAAAGCTTGAAACCAGTGGATTGTACATGTACTGTACATGCTTGCATTATTTTCAATAAATATTGCTTATGTATGAAATCTCTTTCATGACACTACTTTTTACTTACCCTAAACAGTGTTCAGGTAAATTTCATAGCAGCTTTGTTAACAGTGACCTACATTAGCTCTGCACTTTTCAGTCAGTTTTTGCTGGTCCCTGATTTTTTTCTCCATTCTGCAGTGTAACCATTATGCTAACATGTCTGTCCACGGGGAGATTTGTCTTCTCATAATTGATGAGTGTATTATAATTAATCACAATGGCGAGACAGGCATTATTAAGTTGATCTGTATTTATTTTTTGCCCTGGGGGGATATAATGTGGGCTCCGGAGTCCCCTGGATAATGACTGCTGGAGGAGGGTATTATAGCTAATCATCATTGTGCAGAGCTAGGGGGATTTGATTTAGCGCACCTCCAGACATTGTAAAAGGGAGAGGGCTGGTTGGGGAGGGGTGTAAGGATTACTCTAGAGCTGAGGGATATAAATATACACCCTCAGGGAGGGATTCTTCTGCCAGAGAGCTGCGTGTGCCTGTCTATGCTACGGAAGTTCCGCACAGGCCTCTTAGCGCGCTTGCATATATTGTATCAGCCATATGGAGGAATTTTTCATGACGAGAGGTTTTCATAAATGTGATGCACTAAACATATTCCCATTTAACCATATGTCGGTGCAAAAGAGTACAGGCAGAGCTGGGGTAATTAGCGTTGATGTTGTCTGACTATGCATGAGCAGGAAAATAGCCCACAGCGCCACAAACAGATTATCCTTGATGTGAGATGCTATTAAGCATATTTAGAAGCATGCTGATGAGAAATAGATATTTAAGCTCTTGTTTATTAATTAAGTACCCTAATAATTGGCCACTGTGCTACTGATTGTGACTGCTAAGGCAATGGCCTACATCAGGAATACAGCAGCTCCACTCATAGCTTCAGAAGCAGCACCAGTGTAATAGGTCAGTCCGTCAGTCCAGAGCACCTCCTCTGCAGAATTCTGTTTTTATTTAGATGAGCAGTTCTGAGGAACGGAAAGCGCAGCACATACGATTATTCTGCACACAAAATGTTTTCTGGGGCTGATATCTTTTTTTTTTCTTGAGCTGAATTTTTGCTTTTTTAGAAGAAGAAAATTCATGTTTCTGCATTAAAGGAGGCTCTTAAAATTTATTTTAGGAGATAGTATCTGTGCAATGACATGATCAACAGAAAATAAGTGGAGTTATATCTGATTGTCTCTTTTTCTGTTGTTGACTGACTTCCCTTTGCCCCTTCTTGCAGAGCAAACTGAACCCGCTGAATGTGACCCCTCCAATCCGGGCTGTGGACATGGACAGAAACATACAGCCCCCATCAGACAGACCAGGCATCCTCTACTACATCCTGGTTGGTAGGTTCATCACGTATCCTCATTGATTTTACACATTTAAAGCTCCTTGGCTCAGTTCTTTCTGTTTTTTGTTAATGGTAGTATAAAATTCTTTTTTGTTTCTTGCAGGTCATCCTGTAACATATCCAGCATACTTCTCCCTGAACAGAACCACTGCTGAGCTGCGTGTTTTGCAGCCGATTAGTCGGGACGTGTATCAAAGATTCACTCTCGTCATCAAGGTACAACAATAAAAAAGGAATTTGACATATTCTGTCCTCAGGGGATAAGGGTGCTATTTTTTCTTCCCTTCTGTCTTGGTCTAAGGGAACAATAAGAACAAAATGTTTGGAATTAATTCAATATAAAGCAAGAATTTGCAGTAATGCACAAAGTGTCAGGCTTTAAACATTCTTCTTAGTGTCAGAACATTGTTGACAGGATTCCTGCAGAGACAGACATGTGTAACTGGTATCAGAAGTCTCACTCCAGGAGAAGCATTGTTCTGAAATCTCGTGGGAAGTGAGCTGTTGCAGCAAGGCAACAGTTTAAGTTGGAAGTTGGAAGAAAAAAACAAGGGGGAGATATTTGCATTCAATTCAAGATAAAGGAGTGTAAGATACAGAAGAGGGACCAGAGGAAGGGGAAAACAAGGTCATAGAATAGACACCACCTTGCTGACATTGTGTCTGCAGTGACAACGTCGAATAAGATGATTAAAAAAATCCACATTACGGCATTTTTTTCCTGCAGAAATATGCTGAAAAAGAGCGATCTGTTGCAGAGAGAGTTGAGGTAGTTAACATTATTTGCTAGTTGTTTTGCTGACCTGACGTCTGGGTATGTAATAATGTTCTAACTTGATACTGGAGCAGCAGCAGCATATTTTGTATTTATCAACCAAAAGATTGAAAAAAATGATAAAATCAAGTCCAAGTTAGGGCTCATCTTCTTCTTTATCATCAGGCTTATCTTGTGATTATTGTTTTCTAAAAAATCTGTGCTATTTTTATTAAAATGTTGCTAAAGACCAACAAGACGTTTGGGAAAAGTCAGTGCTGTGTAATGCCGTACAGTGTGAGGAAATGAGGAAAAAACAAACTAATAGAAATATTTTTTTATTGACCTTCTTTGAACAGTCAGCTGTTCGCAGAGCTCAGGTTTTCTGAAGAACAAAGCGTACACCAAGTCAACATGATGTAGCCTGATTGTCCTCTGTGGTTCAGCCTAGGGTAATATATTGATTTCTCTGCTTCCTTTGCATCCGGGAAACAAAGCTGCTTTACTCAACATCTCAATTATCTTCCTACATTTTGCATCACATCAGCTTTAACTTATATCTTGATAACTTAACATACACCCATACCCCCTCCTCCCTTGTAACCTCAGTCCTTAAGGCCATTGACCTTATGTGAACGAGCTTAGGAGATGGGGCAGAAAGAGATGTTATGATTTATGGACTTAGCAGGAGGATAGGCTGCTGCGCTCTCATGAATCCTAATTTAGAGTCAGGGATTGCCTTGGTGCTGCCAGGGCAGAGCAGCAGAGCAGATGAACTTCCATCTACCCATCCCTAACCTCTAGACACCTCTGAGCACTGTGTAACTTGGTATTTAGTGGGATAGCTGGGGAGCAAGGAGATGAGAGGAAGGTATGATTTTCACAAGAGGACGGTCAGGTTAATCAGATGAGAGGCATCTTGCATGTCTGTGGGGTAGATTGTGCATAGCTAGAGGAAGGAAGACAGTTCAAAGACGAAAAGACCAAAATAGATGGAGAGATGTGCGTGGAGGATGGTGGGAGGCTTATCTAACAGAGTCATGGCTCTAGGACTCAGAGGAGCAGGAAGGTGAGAATTAGACTTTAGTATCTTGAGAGTACACTGATTCAGCCCAGTATGTGTACATAGCTAATACTTTAGGTGGTCTAATGATGAATGAGGTGCAGACTGTGAAGCATATTTTAGAAAACACATCAGTTGTTGTTTAAAAGCCATCACTGGTCCTGATGAAGGCACATCCACCAAGATGATGAGGATGGATTGAAGACAAGTGGCAAAGGCGGGTGCAGATAGAGGGAAATAGTTTGGTAAGGATGAAAAAGGAGATGCAGTATGACACTTTCAGGATGATGGAATCAGGATGGGAGAATCAAGGCTGAGTGATAAACAGTGATATTTGGTAGCAGTGAATCTCCTGCAGGCCTGTGTGTTGTTGTAGTGGAGAACAGGTCATTTAGCACTGCCTCCCTGAAATAGGGACAGCGCTAAAGAGCTAAATCACAAGGGAACACTGTAATCCTACACCCTGTCTTTTCTCAGACAAAAAAAAATGTGTGCGTGTGTGCGAATGTTGAGAAAAAGAGAGAACATCTAGGCACACGCATTATGTCTGTCAATGACAGCGCTTTTCCCTCAGGTGTCTGTGTGAGCAGATTGGATCTTTGGGTCAGCATAGTGTGGGTGTTCTTTATTATCACTCAGATAAGGGAAAGAGGTAGAAGATGTTCAGGGAAGATAGTCCGACATAACATTGTGATGAAAATAATAACAGGTGTGAACCACAGCTGGGTGAAACATCTCTAATGGATGTTTGTTGCAGGTCTCTTTCATAGTAGGGGACAACACACAAGTCAATAAACATAAAATTATCAAGTCTTTTGGCCCCTATGCTTTAGCATTTAGTAGTACAAGTATATTCTTTGGTTACAACTGGCACTGTGAGACTCAAGCCCAGTGAAATTGAGCTAATGTGCAGAATTAGTTCCAGGTCATGGCTTAAAGTGATGTCGCCTTGGTCCTCCTCTCCATCTTTATTTTCAAAGCCTTTTTTTAAGCCTCCTGGTGTGGGAGGCAGCATTGATGTATGTGATTAAGAGGGAAGCGATTGCAGTGACAGCCTGTCCAAGCTACATTCATTTATTTTGTTCTTACTGGGCTGTGTTGGTGTAAAAGCCAAGCTGGATTAAAGTGTAGATTCTCCTGCTTTTTGTACTATTTGAACAGCTGAGACAACATCCATTGTGCTTTGTGCTACTGTTACTGAAGCTACCCATGTCATCTGCAATCACTGCTGCAAAATGAAGTTTATATTGTGGTGATATGATTTAGTATGTATGTACTATAGCCCACAAAAACAAATTGATTTAAATGCATGGCCAATGACAAAATAGGTACAGCACACCACCAAGTGACTACCAACCACAGACTAAAGATGGGTGCACCTCCTTTGACATGTAGAGACCTTGTGAAGAGCCCTTTACCTGTGTGGTTTTGGAGTCATACTTGTCTTGTGACATGTGCAATTTCATCTGCACAAAGGTTTTCAGCCATTTCTCTTGATACCATAATCATGAGTCACTCTGGCAGATCCTACCAGCCCACTATCACTCATGTGAGGACAAATGAAAAGTGGAAATATATCTGCGATCTGTGACATTTACTGATTGCTACTTGTAGTTCAGAGATGAAGACACCTTCTTCTTTCAGGTTAGAAGTGAGTTTTTAAAGCCTGATGAATGATTGAGCAATTTTAACTTGGCTAAACCTTTTTATCATGCATTGTTCTCTGTAGCATTCGTTCAAAGTGACATTTAAATGAGCTCTTTTCCACGGTTGGACACAGCATGGCTGTTTTTTTTCCTGGAAGAGATTATTAACATCCTGCAGAGATAATGTGTCAATAGGATTTTTTTTAGCATTCAATGCTTTGTTCTTTAGCTTTCAGTCAAGCAATTCACTTAAGTTTGGTTCAGTAATGGAGACAGACCTGGAAGCCATGCTGATACAGTCCTTTAACTGTTAAGTACTTAATTTTAGCATTGACTCAGCTAGTAATATTCCCAATGAGCCTCGTTCTATCACTGGTCACTCATTGGAAGGAGTAGGAGAGCCACTAATTACTGTCTCTCCCCCTACAAATGATGGTATTTGTGTTAAGTGCCCTGGTAATTACTGAGTCCTAATCCCAAGTGGACCCCTGATTTAATATAGTCAATAAAGCGTTTTTGTAATTGAAATGACACTCAGAGAAATTCCGCCTTTTATTCCTCTAGCGTAGTATTCTTGCTGGTATTTCTCAAACTCTGACATTTCTCTCTTGTCTTCTCTTTCCAGGCTGAACAGGACAATGGCCATCCCCTCCCAGCCTATGCTGACCTCATTATCGAAATCCTGGATGAAAACAACCAGGCACCATATTTCGAGTTTGCCACCTATCAGGGCTACGTGAGTGAGTCCTCCCCAGTGGGAACAACCATCTCAGCCAATGCCAACCTCAGCATCCCCCTGGGAATCATCGCTTTGGATAATGACATTGAGGAGGTAGAGATGGAGAAAGAGCCTTTATCAGGCTGAGCTCACTGCCTGCAGGTTACACATGTCCATCCATCCATGTGTGCATACAAACACAAAGCACTTGCAAAGCATTGATTAAATATTGATTGAAGGTCTACATTCATACATGTGTTTGTAACAAGTTCACAACATGTTTTCCTGCTGTATTTTTTCCCTTTGTTGTAGCTGGCTCCTGGTGCTAAACCTGTAGGTAAAGGGGCAGCTTTTAGTTGCAGACACATACACACACACAGTAAGGGATGTCCTGATGCAGTTTTTTTGCTCTTAATCTCTAAATCACTTTAAATATTGAGCATCTTCTCACACTAAGTTTAATCCAATATTTATATTTTCTTGCACTGGGCACTCAATAACTCAAAGTAGGCCTGTATTAATATCACTTAAGCAAATTGAATTTAGGGATTTGATGGCTTAATAGCTCTACATTTAACCTGCATCACAGCCTGAACTGGTCTCCCATTAATATTATGTTCAAGGAGGTGATCTTTATATACTAGAGGTTAAATGCATTTGTTTGTGCAAAACACTTGGCTCAGTATTGAAATATGAAGGCGTACTATACTGCAGTAAAAAAGATGTGATTATGATTTACACAGCTAATACAGATCTATCACAATAAAAAAAACAAATCTTGCTGCAAATTGAGTCAGGACATCTCAGCTGTTCATGCATGCAAAGAGTAAAAACAAACTCATCACTGTTGGAGCCTTCAGTTCCTAATTATCCATTTTAGCAGTCTATGTTGGAAGACATATTTGTTTGTTACTTCCAAATTTTATAAACAATGGTTCAAACACTGAGCGGATCTCCAGTAATGATGTGTTTGTGCAGATTCCTGTAGTGTCACAGATAGGCTGACATTTGTTTTCTAATGGGAGTCTTGATTGGGGTGTTTTGCGTGTTTTGGTGTGTTTTCTTCTTTTAACACAGGTTGACATTTCTTCATTTACTCTAGTTATTCTCTTTGAATACAGCTTTCAAAAAATGATCCTCTGAACTGGCTTGTATGTGTTTAGTTAGATAAATAGGGTGGTTTTGAAATATTTGTTAGCTCTGTGATTTTTTGCTGTTCACCTTCCACAGTGGAATTAATCCCATACACTAACTTCGCTGATGGGAGAAAAAAAAAAGAAGAAATGATCACTCTCTTTGGTTGATCTTCTAAACTATACCTCTGCT
Source organism: Parambassis ranga (assembly GCF_900634625.1). Lineage (NCBI taxonomy): Eukaryota > Metazoa > Chordata > Actinopteri > Ambassidae > Parambassis > Parambassis ranga. Next base: position 7,426,442 of record NC_041035.1, read on the forward strand.
CAGTCTTTAGAGAAGATTAGCAAATCAAAGAGGAAACACAGATAACAAAATCAATAAGCCACCCAGTGCTGATGTTTACCAAAGTCTCTTAAGAAGACTTATTGATGGACAAGAATCGAAGCTGACTTTCACTCCATAATGGACTGGTTTATTTACTAACACAGCAGTGTTGACACATCTCTGGTAAAGGGCTATTTTAAAAAGTTTTTCACTCTGGACATTCTGGAAACAAAAAAAACAAACACCTGTAAGCTTCTCTTTTGGAACAATCCGACTCAGAAAAATGTTGGTGTATAGAGACAGTTCATGGTTTCCTCTTCAGCTTCTTCTCCACTGTTTTCTGAAGACCTGCCAGCAGATTATTTTTTTCAACTCTTTGGCATGTCAACATGTACTGTTTGATAGGTTTTCTCTGCCCCACAGCTGCAGCCTTGGAAAAAAATGATGAAACACTCATGTCACTATGGTAACACCTTTCTTTCTGAATATCTTTCTGTTGGAAGACGAAAGACCCTATGGTGAAGATTACCCAGAATGACTACACCATGATCTTCGGGCTCAGCCCAACTGGATTAATCCGCTACCTGAGACTCCTCAAACCTGTGGACCGGGAGAAGCAGACGGCCTATACTTTCACGGTAGGCCTCATTATTCATTGTAGCTATCTGCATGAGAGCAGCACTCTCACCCGGCGACCTTCATATCCTGGTTTGTGTATATTAATAGAAGTCCCAGGTTAGTGCTAGACCAAGAGGCTGCTTGGAGATACAAAGCTGACCTGACACTTCCAGAGCAGTTTGACCTTTACTAGTGGACAAATAGCAGTGAAGTTATGCGGCCTGCGCATCAGACCTTTTTGGGTTTGTATGTTCAGCTAAAGGAAAATATGCAAGACGGCACAAATCAGGAAACAAACCGAATAATTGGACAGCAGCACTGCGTGTGTCTTTTCATGTCTTTGATGACTGCTTCCTTATTCAATTTGCACATTATAGTGATCATTTATTATCTTAATTTTCATATGTTATATTCATCTACAGTTCTGTCAGACATAAGCTCACACCTGCCTCATTAATGCTACAGTAAATATCACACTTTTTCTAGCACTCAGAACATTCACATTTAGTCATACAATCTTTCATCTTTCAAAGAGCCAATCAGGGCAAAATAAATGTGACTCAATAGAATTTGACAATGTGCACAGTGGTGTATATTTTGACCTGTCAGAAAATGCTAGTTTGATTTTCTACTTAATTACACACACTAAATACCTGCTCATATGAAGCATCCCTCCTAAGCTGAAACATCTACCCTGGCTCACTTTAACCTCAATATAAAATTACCATTATGATAACACTGAGTGACAAGTGGCTGCTGTTTCAGATCACTTATTTACCAGTTTTTGGGTTGCAGCTAAATTGTGCTTCTGATGGATGAAAGCTGATGGATGATATCAGAGGTTTCTTATTTACAGTCCACAGTTGATGAAGACAAATTCTTCAATCGCTAGGGTAACCTGAGCAAAAACCACCACATTTTAGGTGCTATGAAAGTAAATAGAGGATTCACTACCAAGCCTCTTCATACAAAATATAGCAGCTTCCTTACCCTGGAGGATTTCTTTGGATTATCTGCAAACCAGCAGTGAGCCTACAGTGCCTCTGTGGGAAAGGATCCCTGGGGCCCACAGGAGTTTCTGAACTGGGATGATCTGGTTCACTGGAGGTTTTGATGTATTGCTGGTTGGGGTTGGGGTACAAGTGCTATGAACATCAACATCAGCACTTTATTAATGTGCAATGTGTTTTTTTGTCTGTGTGGACAAAGAGCATTTTGCGGTCGGTGTGCACAGGTTTATTTATCCTGTGTACTGTAGTTTTCTCTGTAGTTTTCTCTGTGGTTTGGGCTATGAACAGCTCAACCGCTGCTAAGTGCTGTAAGAAAGCTTTTAAGCTTAAGATCCATTCTGACAACACTTTACAGCAGAGGCTGCCACTGTGGGGGTGACTGTTCGCCATTCCTTTCTTTAGATTCCCAGAGCCCTCGTAGCTCTTGTGAATGATGCCTCATTCAGAATCGGATGTAAAGAGACATTTTTTCACTGGATCATCAGTGACATCGTCTCGCCATCTCTCTGAAACATCCGCCTCATCCAGAATAAAAGATGATGCTTGTTGTCTGCTGAATATTTTAGTGGTTTTTGAATGTTTTTTCCAGAGACCTGCTGCATGTCGAATGCTTTAAAAATAGGTCCTGAGTTTGATGCTAATGTAAGTCTTAATCATTAATGTGCATGTGTACTGGTTTGGTACTCTGCTGTCAGATGTTCTAATGGTAACGACACCACTGTCAGGTTTTTCCTGTTGTCATGACCACCAGGAGTACAGCTCAGCACAATTCGGACCTATTTAATGTGTGTTTAGCAACACTAACACGCAGAAGGTGTGCAGGGAAACTGTCGATGCTGGGGGCTTGTTGGAGCTAAATATAGTCCACTTTGTTGTGGTCCTTCACTATGGTGTTAGGAGTGCTGTTAACATCCAGAAGGTTGAAACAGTCCTTGCACATGAGAAAGTTTTATAGAAATGTGCAACTTACCATGGACTTTTTTTTTTTCAAAAATTAATGGCTTTTGAAAGGGTGCATTAGATCTAAGAAACACTCGATTTGTAAACGACCTTAAACAACCGACCAGTTTGGTTTTGTGAGCGTTTTGTTTTTTTGTTGCCAAAAAGTTGAATATTTAAGGTGGGCAGTGAGGGGATTCTGTTCAGTTTCTTCTTCCTCTTCTGCTGTTGCTTCTTCTCTGTATTTGACAGTAATGTGAAAGGTTTTCAAAGGGCAAGTAATGAAGCATGTAAACACAATTAAACACAATTGGCTCAAATGATGCAAGTGCCCTGTTTAAAATGGTCTGTTTATTTTAAATGAGTTTGAATATAAACAGAGGAGTGATCAAATTATAGATTAAAAGCGACAGCAGATGCACAAACCACTGAGTCATATCTCACACTTCAGTTCTAAAGTGTTTTATACACACAAGCTAAACTAATAGACTGTCTATATGTTCGAATCATATTTTTATCCCATCTCATGTACATCTGGCAGACCTTATAAGCTTCTATTTTAATCTGCCCAGCTGTCTGTTCACACTGTGTAACAGCTTGCTTTTTATTCGTGCTTTACATGAGTAACTAAGTCTGTTGGTACTGTTTTACACGTTAAGCACAGTGACTCTGTGTTGGGCCCTGAGTGCTGCTAAAAGGCTTGTGACCTACACAGCAGATGCATTTGATAGAAATGAACTCAGTCTATAAAAGACCGCAGGACAGAGTGACTCACAACATCATCTTTGTAAGGAAAACCTGCTCTGGTATTTCATAAATGTCACTGTGTGGAAGTCACATCAGATGTTTTGTCACAGAAGACGATATTTAAGACTAAACACACAGTCTTGGAGCAATTAATTACAGATACTATCAGACATTTCAAAGAGACTTTCTGAATGCTTGTTAGCATTATGTTGACTTGATCATTCACTTTGAAGGTTGTACAGTTGCTTTAATAAAATCAAGTCTCAAAATCAAACACATTCAGATCAGATGTCGATCAGCCTTCAAAGATTACGTTGTTATGGTTTGTTTGAACGTCTGCTGTCTGTGTACTACATTATTCAGTATTTACACATGGTTATGAGTACAAGATGTCTATATATACACAATTAGGATGACTCGGTAAATGTGATTCTGCGTTTCCCCCTGTGGCTGTCCAAAAGCTGGCTGGCACCCCTCCCCTGGGGCAGGATGGAAAACAGAAGAAATGTTTGATGGGAGAGAAAAGCGCTGTCGCATACGTTGTTCTACCCTCCTTACATACAGTGTAACCAGCAAGATGTGTCATTTCCATTTCAGTGCAAATTTTTTGGGGGGAGAAAGCAATTTCCCCCCCCCTACAGAAACATGTAGCGTGTATTTCACTGCTGCCAGTGTTGTTGTTCAGATCTCCTCTCTCCTAGACTTCGTTTTATTGTTCTGCTCAGTCCATTTTCTTTCTGCCTTGCCAAGTACTGGAGATCAGAGCTGCCAGGGACAAATCAGCATGTAGTTTGTTCAGTTTGCAAACTGTCCTTTAGGCGAGCTTTATACAAGCACACTCTTCTCATCTTCTCAAAGGCTTTTTTTTTCTACTGTTGAGGGAATAAAAAATAAACATATACAAAAATAGATATGTGAAGTGATGTTATTGTGGCCGTGAAAACATGAAAAAAAGTATGTTTACACTTTCACTTTATCAAAGCCAAATAAATCTGAGAGCTCAAGCTAGGAAAAGAAATCAGTTGGACCTTGGTATATTTTTTGTCTTGTGTTTCTAGAGCTGTCGTAAAGTATTTTTTCTCTCGTGTGGTTACAGATGGTGGCATCAGATGGCGTCCAGCAGAGCAGCCCAGTAACAGTCAACATCCTGGTCATTGATGCCAACGACAATACGCCCACGTTTGCCGAGGTCTCCTACAGCATTGAAGTCTTCACAAACATGCAGCCGGGGGAGACGGTGCTACAGGTAATCAATCCAACAGTCGTTCTTTCGCCTTTCCCCGTCTCTTTTGAGCTCTTCGCTCTGGCACCCTGCTCTAGTCCTCCATCTTTGTCCCCCATCAAACAGAATCTGTCTCGCACGTGTTCTTTCACGCTCAAAGCAAATAACCACAACAATCCAGTGCATTGTGTTGACAGTCAAGTCCTTGGAACAATTCCCTTCATCTACATCTGCAGTCAGGACAGACAAGTCAGAGAAAAATGTTTTTATCTGTGTCCTCAGTGCAGAGTTCTGTGTAATTCATAGTGGAAGGCATCAGTGATAACCATTTATCAGCCCTAACCCTTTGTGCTAAAAAGGATTTTGCTTTAAAACTGGATTTTCTTGGTTTTATTTTGTTCTGTTTTGATGATTTTCATGGATTATGATTAGAACAGTTTCATTTGTACGCTGGCTTTAAAGGTCATGTCCTTTTTTTCTGTTTCAGCCAAATCAAGCATGTACAGCACAACTAGTAGGAACGTTGTGTAAGAGAGAAAACCCTTTACACTCAGAGCGTAAATCCATACCCTCGTGGTGCTATAAATACGGGAAGTTCCATCATTCCAGTGTCTCTCATTTGGTAGTCAGATCCTGATCTTTCCTGTCTTTCAGCTGATCTGTCCTTTCAGCACAGCCGCCCAAAAAAAGTCAGACAATGAAAAGGTCAAATTTAATCGGTTTTTTAGAAAAAAAAAAAAGCAGCAGTTTCACCCTCGCCTGAAATGAGGCCAGGGGTTACCCAGTGTCTGTATGACCGCTTAACCGATTTTCTAAGCCGTTTATGAGAGCTGCAGGCCCCCTGAGGACGCTGCTGCTTATTTGATGTTACTGCTTTTACTCCAATGTCAGGAGCATGAAAAAGGAGGTCGGACTTGCTTGGATTAAAGTTTCAAAGCCTTAAAGATATGAAGCTACACCACGAGGGCTCATAATTACAAGCAGCTGGATGCCCTAAATTATTGGCTTTAAGGAAATGGTAGATGCTTAACTTATATGATAAGAGCATGGAAGGATTTATATATATAATATGTTTATGTTTACTTATCTAACCTCCTTATCTAACAGTCTCCGAGCTTTATTTCCAAAATATTTTAAGTGATAGTTTATGAAAGAAAACATGATATTCTCGTTTGCTTATATAACAAATATTTACTGTTGGTTTACTAAGCATGTCACTGGTGTCTGTGAACCCCGTAAGTAAAACACATTATGTCTGTCACTCCCTCTGTTCTCTCAGCTTACAGCAGTGGATGCTGATGAGGGCCTGAACGGTCTGGTGACCTATGAGATACTGGCTGGTGCCCAAGGACATTTCATCATTAGCAATCGCACTGGACGCATCACCGTGGCGCCTGGTGTCACTTTAACGGTGGGACGATCGTACGCACTGACTGTCAAGGCCTCTGACAATGCACCAGAGACCCAGAGAAGGTACAGAACCTCGCTAACACAGTTCCGCTCGGTGGCATGAGAGCTTGTTAAAATGTTTTGTCGTCTATTACTTTTTTATTAAGGGATGCTTTGATTATTTTTTAACTTTTCTGCATGTACTTTAATTTTTGTATATCTACTGGAATTGAAGGGGGTTGGTGTTGTCTTGCGAGACCTATTTAATTTAAAATGTGCTCAAAGTAATTCACAACTTGGCCCAGAAAGTCGTCTCTTGGTTAAATTATTGAGACGTGACGAACTGTTGTAAGCGACTAGAAATATTTCGCTCACTGTCTCCACTTTATCCTGTGATTTATTTATATATTTTGTAAAATCTTTTTGAAAAGCAAAAGATTTCAAAAAAAAATTGTAGTGGGGATTTGGAGGTCCTTTTTTGGATGTGCAAAACAAAGATTTCTTTTAACAACCAGTATTAAAACAAGCTGCGGTAGGCTACAGGTTACCACAATGACAATATTACTTCACTACTCATGTCAGATCATATCATAGCACACAACAAATAAATAAATAATCAGTAGTCTGTTCCACATTTGTGTGCATTGCTGTGAGCTACAGTCCAAGAAGGCATATTTTAGGCACTGATAAACAAATAATGAAGAGTGCTTTGCTGTCTGACAGGAGCTCCATCACTACAGTCTACATTGAGGTCTTACCGCCCAACAACCAGAGCCCCCCACGCTTTCCTCTCTTGATATACAGCCTGGAAGTCAGTGAGGCCATGAGGATAGGAGCTATTCTGCTCAATCTGCAGGTGAGAGACTCATGTTACAGTTTTTGAATTCCCGGCAGGTACATTGTTTCAAGATTTTACGGGGGAGTTTGAAAAGAAAAAAAACTAAACAAGGATATATTGGCTGACAACAATAGCTTGCTAGCTCCTCTTGCTACATAGTCAATAAATAAGATAAGCATGACAGGTAGCTTAGCTGTTATGCATAATGGCTACAGGTGCTGCATACTGTTTAGAAACTATTGTAAACCAGAGCAGAGCACACTCTACTGGACAAACTACACATTGACGTATATATATATATATTTTCTTTCATATTCCACATGCTTTTTTTCCCCAGTGCACTCTGCTGCTTAACTGTCCTACCTTATACCCTCTAGCTTTCATGATACTGTATGACCTTCACAGTCCTGTTATTCCATTACTTATTTTTTTCTTCCCCCAGGCCACAGACAGAGAAAATGACCCGATCACATACCGCATTGTGAGTGGGGATTCCCAGAAGGTCTTCAACCTCTCTGAAACGTGAGTCCAGTTATCCAGCACTTTCTCTGGTTTCCTTTCAAAGTTCAGAGTCATGTCCCACCATTTTTTGAGCCACAGCACATATTTTACATGTAAAAAAAAATCCCACGGCACACCTATACACTATACATAGACTAAGAAACTGGCATGAACTAAGACAAATTATTTACCGTAAATGAGTAAGAGTTATCGGACTAATTAAGTGAAATTGGATCATTTTCCGCGGCGCCCTGGTGATCTCTAACGGCACACTACTGTGTCTTGGCACACTGGATGGGAAACAGTGATGTAGATATTGTAAAAGGAGACTGTAGTATTTTTGTGTATGATTATGTTATTGTTTTTTTTGCATGCTGAGTGCATGTGATGAATGAATACAAAATGCTTTGTTCATCTGCAGCTCAACTAAGGTTTTTGGAAATCTATTGCAAGGAAACTTTTCAAACAAGACAAAGCAACAAGACAATCCTCTTGTGCAGAGGGTGTTTTATCAAAAGCTGTATTGAACATATGTATTGAGGAGTCACAAACAAAAGGACGACACAACAACAAAAGTCTTTTTGCTTAATGTCTTTTTCGGTTCTTTTTCACTGCGATGACCATGAAAACAAACACAGCAGCAGACCAGGCAGTAGCTATAATCATTAAGTCCCTGTGATAAGACCTCTGGTCTGGTGAGGGGACATTTCAGTTTTTACTTTGGCTCATTTAGTAGTTAACACAACTTTTATACTTATTAGTTATAAATGCCTTAATTATAGGTTACAGTTCACACATTGTTTGAGGGGTAAAATAGACAAACTGCCTTCATCTGAATAATCTGAATACCATTATTGTTCATTATGTAAAGTGAAACGTACTTACCCTTAAGGTCAGAGCTACCAGAAACTGCAAGACTGAAGAGAAATCTGTGCAAATAATCACACAAAATAAAACTATTTGATGAGTTCTAGCTCTTCTCGCCTCATATCTGTTATAAAACACAGAAGTCTTACCTTAGATCTTATAATGAACACCAGCCAGGAAAGTCACCTCCCTTTACTGCTATGGAGCAAATAATAGCCATAAAACACTGAAGTGATGAGTACCTCTCTTCATCCATTGGATAAGTGAGCAAATATTGAGAGAAGACACTGAAGACACAGCGCACTGCCAAACACGTTTCTCACTAATTGATTAAAGCCTTTTTTGTCTGCATCCTCAGTCTTCCAGCTCCACAAGGACAAGCTGTGTTCCAGCACTGTATATCTGCCTTTTGTTGTTTGCCTTAATCTGCTCACTGCCTGCTTTTTTTTCCCTTTTATGGGAGGATCCATGTTTTTTATAGTGATAATGTGAAGCACAGTAATGGCAGCTGTTTTTGCCACAGTGTTCTTATTGCAGATATGACAGGAATCTTTTTAAATAAATAAATAAATAAAACACAGTTTTATATAAGACACAGTCTTATAAGAATATGACTATAGACACTACGTGACCGAAACATTACAATCACATCACAAGCTCTCAGCAGCCTATCAATATAATATAATAACTTAAAGCAGGTGCTGACACAGCACATGATAAATCAAAAAGTGATTAGCTGGTGTTCTTGATGATTGTGCAGTTTACTGAGCCTGAGTTCATTCTCTTGTGTTTTCAACCCTCAAAACTCCAAAAGGGTTCACTTCCACACATTCAGATTCATTTGTCGCTGGTTCGATCCTGCTATATATATATATATATATATATATATATAAAATAGTCCTGCATTCAGTCAACCATCTGAAAAAAAAGTTTCAGGAAAGTGTTGAGTGTCCAGGGAAACAGTCACTGATCTGTTGTTAAGAGGCAGTTATGAATACATTAATTTAGAAGTAACTAACACATTCATGCCTTAATCTCCTTTCAGTAAGAGTTGGATACCTTACTTATCCCCTCAGGAAAATTTGCCATTGTGTATTCTGTTACCATCTCCAACAGTATTTCAGTCATCAAACCTACGATGAAAATCTTCTTTAAGTGAAAACCGGCATTTAGTGAGACCTTATCTAACAAGACTTGCCCTCAGGTAAAACATTCATGGCACCTGGAACTCATGCCTGGTGCATCAAGTCCAATTTACTATATAGAGACATGATCTGAGCGGAATGAAAGATCAACTGTTAGTGTGACTGGAAAGGATAGCGTCTAACCCACACTTCTGACACTCCAGACAATGCTGTTAACGGCATCCCACACGTCTGACATCTTTTTATGTGTGCTGGCTGTGGAGACGAGGCAGGATGCTATCACACATGATCAGTGAACCTCTCAGACCCAACCGCTCAAGTGTAGTTCAGCACTCCAGATGCAGTGAGAAAAATACTCCCCAGGCTAGCAAAGCTGCATTAATCATTCTAATCTTTGTCGTCATCACCATCAGAATCATCATCATTATCACTGCAATTATGACAGTGATTAATGCATATCATCATCATATCATAGTCACATCATAGCATCCTGTACCTTTTGACTTCACTGAGTACACACAGGGCTATTTTCTGCTCTTCTGCTTGTGCATAAATAAACATGAGCACGGCAGACAGTAAAGGATGGTGTGCTGAATTTTTATGGTGTTTTTAGAAAGCAGTGTTTGCCCTCTCGAACCACAATATCATCAGTGGTGGATTCAATGCTGTGTGTTCAACTTAGACGCACTTGCTTAAAGAAATAGACAATATTGATCAATAAGATTTTGCCTCAGATTTTAAAATGAGTTTCAAAGTTTCAGTGGTCAGGTTCTGCTTCGACTGTTTGGCCACAGGAACTTTAAATTAGAAATGTGAAGGGACAGGGCGACAGCAGGGAATGGTGATCTAGCTGTGCGTTCAGAAGCATTCGTCTTTGCTTCTGTTGGCCAATCTGGCAGAGCCTCTCTTGAGTGAAGCTGTAAAATTGTTCAGTGCATGCTGTGTGTATTTGCGTGTGGCTGCACTTGCATTCGTGTGTCCCGTGTGCCTGTGTGCAAACAAAGATAATTCAGCGTTCTGCATGGCAATGCATTTACGCTTTGGTATGCCACATTATACCTTGTGAATGAGCAGGAGGTCCTCTGTGTCTGCTGCAGTCATTAGAAGGAAAAACATGAATCTTTCTGTCTGTAGTCCATGTGTGTTGGGAGCAGGAGAGTGGTTACACAGAGAAAGACAGAGTGGGTGCATTTAAACTCCCACCTGCTCTTCGCCCCAAACACCATCCTCCACCATCAGTAAGCATGTTTTATAAATCTGTCAAAAATGGAAGTAAATAGAAATGCACTCCTCTAAATCACACTCTAATGCCTCAGATATAAAGCATTCAAAGGTGTTGAACAGATTATTTCAAATGAATGTTCTTTTCCCATGTGACGCAAGAATGATTCAAAACAAGGCTGCTTATGTGTCCTTTTTTGTAACAGTAACACAAGTGTCTTCTCTGACCCCTCTCTCTACAGGATTGGCCTTCTGCTTCTGGGTAAGCCACTGGACAGAGAGACCACTGATCAGTACCGTCTCATTGTCACAGCTTCCGACGGCAACCCTGGAGGGGTGAGACACATCCCACTTTATTAAACTAAAGGCCTGGTCCCTCAAGGTTGACCATCTATAGACATTTAGACACAGTATGCTCAGACAAGCTTATTATGTTGGATCTGGCTCATCAAACCTGGAACCCCTCAGAGTTTAATAATAGATTCATAAAATCAGTGGTGGCATTGGAGCCAGGAGCACCAGCTCTTGCAATGCAATTCAACAAAAAGTACATGTAGTCCATATACTTTGTGAAAATTGTATTTGTGTTATTTTGGTAACCTGTCAAGTTCCTCAGTGGGAGTTGTTTTACTGATTAATTGAAACCATTGTAAAAAAGAAATAGCTGCTGTGAGGTAGAGTTCAACTTTCAGGACTCTCAGTGTAGTCATTTCCCTTTATTCAAACCAGTGTGGTTGTCAATCACCATGTGTTCCTCTTTACAATTACAAAGGGAGCTGGCAGTAACAGCATCTGTATTATTGTGCATGTTTTTAAATGGGAAATTACAGCCTGACCTCAACTGTGTTTTGTCTAATGTGATGTTTACAAGGGGCAGCTTTTGGCACACCATGACGTTTGTAATGCAAATGGGAAATACCTTCTGTTTCATATGGCACCATTGTATATGTTGCTGTGTTTGGATTGTAGTCAATTAGGTAATCAGAGCATTGGTTTGGTGCATGTATTTGACATGTATCTGTGGTTTCAGTTGGCTAAAGAAATTAGAGGAAGCTAAAGGAGTAGCAGAGCAGCCAGCATAATTTAGATAACATTGAGTTTGTTAAAGCTAACACGGCATACCCTCACACATATATAGATTTCTAAGGAGTTGTGTTGAGTCTCTGTGGGCAGCGTCACAGTCAACCTAAACTCTCACTACAAGCAAAGAGGTGGAGTGCGATTGGAGCTTTATTAAAATAAATACATAAATTAATCACACAATTGTCACAAAAAGGGAACTAATCAATAGAGACCAAAACTGTTTGGTGTAGCAGGTTGCATGCTCCTTTCTGATGTAGAGCTGGACGTTTATGGCGAATGACTATTGATCTTTTGGGCTGTTTGCACATTCTGCCTGCATGCGTTTTCTCTGGTTAATCTTGCGTCCTCCTATTTTACAAGGTTGTGCTTGTTAGGTTAATTGAGGAATATAAATCGGCCATAGCTATGAGTGTGCAGTGTGAATGGTTGTTTGTCTATCTGTGTTAGCCCTGCATTGGACATGTGACCTGTCCAGGGTTGATAACTGGGATAAGCTCCAACCCAAGTTGGACTTCTTGCACTTGGCTACAAGTCCAGACCCACTGAGCAGAGTTTTAATTTTACAAAAGTTTGAGAGGGCATATGACTACCTAAACATTGGTCATTTTGTCTTCTTTAAATATGCAACAGCTACTGTGGCATATTTAAATATGGGGAGAGAAATATGGGAGGACTAACAATCAGACAAACAGGTGAGTTTGACGCTTTTCAAACACAAGTACCAGAGAGAACTTTGAGTGTGTACATTCACAGAGCTGAGTTGAATGGAAGTGAATGCTGGCTGCTATGCCACCGAGAGCTGATAATCACATAAACTGTCCTAATTTAATTACACTTCACTTTATCGGCACAGTTTTTACAGCTGTCTCTGTTCCAGGCAGAGGTTGAATGTGGTTTCCTTTTTAAGATGCTTGTGTGTGATAGGTAATGAACATTAGCTGATGAGCTGTCACGAGAGTAGTGTTGATTGGCCCCCTCTCACCTGTACACTCATAAACACTCAGAGTTACAGCTCCTGTTTATCTACTGCTGTAGTGTGTTGCTCAAGTGGAGATATGCTATATAAGCAGCTCACGTAAGTGTGTCCCAGTATCTGTGAGAGGCCCAGGACTGCAAGAGTGTCACAGCAAGAGTGGGAGAGCCAGAAGAGATGGACAGTGACAGGGTCTGAGCGAAAAGAGCAAATAAATAAAGAGCATGTAAGACGGGGCTTCACCTCACAGAATGAGGTAACCACAGGCCTTTGCTCTTTGTCCTAATATTGATGGACAGGTTGTACAAACAGACACCTTTTACCTGAATTGTGTGTGTGCCACATCTTGTCCACAGAGTAAATTACAGGCTGACTTGTGTGGGCTAAATGTCACAGCTAGGAAGAAATTCTGTCACAAAAGGAAGGAAGCTGAATGAGGGAGAGGTAGAGGTTTGTCGTGTGTGGGGGGTGAGAAACTCGTTCAATGCAACAGAGTGCTGCATGGACCCGCAGAGAACAAGGGGAAGACTGGGGGAAGAGGGGACAGGGAGCAACAGAGAGAGGGACAGGAACACTGGGGGTTTAGATGTGTAATTAGCACAGAACATCGGTATCCATGGAAACCTGACATAAGAAGTGAAGCAAACCAAGGTGTGGTCATCTGGGTGACAGATTCAAATTTGTATTCACAGCTCTACAAGCTTTAATCAAAATGCCCAAGCAGAGTTTAGATCTCAGAAAATCACCCCAGGATGCTGGTTAAAGTTGTTCTTCTTGCACTCAGAGGAGAGAGTGCATGACTCCTAACAGCCTGATTGTATCAGCTCCTGCAACATAGCTTCTGGTCAGGATCGTCACTTAAAAGCAAAACACCCTCAGCCACCTCTGGTTTAGTGAGGACAGAAGATGAGACATCACATTAATGTTAAATAAATAATAGTAGCTCATTAATCACACTCATGCCCGTAGAGGTAAGATTTTTGGCTTTGATAAGAACACCCACGCCAGGATAGAGACACTAATTGGCTTCAGGTCCTCTGTGAAATAATAAAAAAAATAAGTAGATTCCATCACAACACTGACAGAGAGCCTGGAAATAAAACAGCAACAGAGACATGGATGGTTTTATAGGAAGGATTGCCACAGCAGTCTGTTCATACATGAATAGACTGATTATGTAAGTTGAAACTAAGAAACAATGGAGAAGGATTTCCCAGCGGACACAGAGATGAAGGTGACATTAACTAGGTCATTTTCTTCATGACATGTGCTGAGTGTCTCATCTGCCAGGGCAACTTCAAACAGCTGTCTTCTGGGAAGTATTTTTCCATGCCAGCTCCTCCCACCACCCACCCATCCCTCCCCCAAAGGAGGCCATTTACACCATTATTTGCATACATGCTCGTCCCAGGACACTAAAAAGATGCTATAGGTTGTGCATATTCAGCTTTTTTTTCTGTGTTGATTTATAGACATGCTATAAGTGCGTACTGTGTCATTGTTTGAAGGTTAGCAGCAGTACAGTGGTCCATGTTGGCCTTGCAGATGAATGAACACCTAAAATGATGCTGGGGGCAGATTTGCTTTGCCCACTGAGCGTTGAGATCAGACCTGCATAAAGCCATTGAACATGAGTTAATTCAGTGTAAACAAAGCAATGAGTATAACAGTTTCTAACTATGGCATCATCTGATGCAATTGGCGCAAAAAACTGCCAGTGTTGATACACGTTCGTGGAGTGACTACAGTTCTGAAAGATTCTGCACCTTTGAATTGTTGAAAAAGTGATCTGATGAAGGAGGAGGGGATTGATTTGATTTTATGCTTTCAGCCTACAGCCTTGTACAGTTTCCTCTTGATAACTGTGTAGTGATCAATACGCACTTCTCCCTCTGAATTCTGAACAGCATTGTTGCTTTGTATTTTACACAGGTGCACCATCCATTTATGTCAATGGGGAAAGTTGCACATTAAGCAGAGTTGTTGTCGTGCCTACATGCATAATACCTCTAAATGAATTTGTTTAATTAATTTGTCCTTGTTGGCACTTCAGGTGACTGTTTAGGAATTACTTTTGACAAGCTCTTACATCCCTTTCAGGCTTTAAAAAAATCATTATAATTTGACCAACAATTTAACATTGGACACTCTATTATGATACAGCTAATGTTCTTAATTAGTCTGCTTTTTATAAGTGTGATGCTTTTACCCTTTACGCTAAGGGATTATTTATGGGTCTGATACTGCTTCTTACAGGGTTTGGTGCAGTGTTTTATTACACCTGCACTGAAGTAAAATATAGCTTATTTTTTGCTATGTGTTTTCTGAGGAAAGACCTGCAGAGTTGAAAACCAAACTCCCTATTTTGGTTAACAATATGTTGAACATTGCAAATGCTTTCGGAAATGTTTAAATTCTCATTGAAGAGCAATCGCACTAAAACATCAGAGAGCCATGTGAACTGTACACATCTGTTTGTCTCTGTCCTGCAAAACATGCCATATCCTCCTGACTACCAGTAGTTCAAAATTGTCTCCTGTGGAGGACATATTTAAACCTGAATATCTCTCACCCACTGCATACTACTGCATTAACTCCTTCCAATCTACAGAGGACATTTAGGGCTTTTAAATGATACCAAATGTAAAGGGATGGGGCTTTGGTACCTTTTTAAAAAAAAAAAAACAAGTAAATTGAAATACAAATTTGGACTTTTAATTAGTTTTTTTATATATATATTTCATATGTCCATGTTAATATTAACTAATCGCGTGCAGTCAATACATTTTTATTGCAAAAAAGCCCTTTATCTTTGGGTTCCCACAGTCAAACCTGCTTCCACAAAATAATTATTTGCTGTTTGTAATTTCTTAACCATAAACCATAAATCTTCCTTGATTCTGAACCTTTTATTCTAACTTCAGCATGTGAAATCTCATTTTAACAGGCGCCTCATAAGTTATTCATTCACAGGTTATATTCTTATTTTTACCCAGAAGACATAATTCAAATGTAATAAAATGTTTCTACTGCATTTATGATGTTTGCCTTTAAAAATAAATGCACACTGTAAAGGAACTCTACATAATATTGGTCTTTATCTTTTTCCTTCAGACATCCACCACTACTGTGAACATAGTCGTCACTGATGTCAACGATAACGACCCTCAGTTTGACCCGACCATCAGCACTAACTTTACTGTTCGAGAAGAAGAGGCCAATTTGTTCATAGGACAAGTCAGGGTAAGTGGAATGTTTTCAAGCATGAAGAAGCTGCTTTGTTCAGTCTTTTTATTGTTGCATGTCCACCACTGAGTCAGTGTCCATTGTGTTTTTTTTTTTTGTTTTTTTTTTTTTTTTACCTGGCGTTTTTAAACATGGTCGATCATGTTGGACAGATCTGTCACCCAAAGCTGCTTCCCTGATGACAGCCTCGGTTTAGCTCCACTGAGCAGACAGATTTTCCTAATTACTGCTGTAGATTAATTGGCCTGATGTTTGTCAGTGGATTAATCATGGAATAACAATGGCTGACACCCTATGTGAGTGTGCACATCGTTGGCTGTTCAGACATTATTTTTCCTTTGTGTTTTTCTTATAGCTTCACTCCCTGATTTTAAATATAATAACTCAACCACACATTTCCTCCAAACTGAGCGTTTAAGTGCTTAATAAAGTTCGCTGTTAGCTTGAAAATAATATAATATAATAATATAAAAGACTGCACTTTGTCTTCACATCTCAGCCACTGAGCCTCTGCCTCTTTGATATGGGTTTATAACACTGGAAAATAAAAGTACATTATTATCCACAGTGTTATCATTAAAAAATGATGAATGAATGATGAATAAAGCTAACTGAGTTGATAATGTGCTACTGGATTTAATGAAGATGTGCAATGAATTGATGTACAGTTGTACTTGATTAATGTTTCTTTGCTAAAATATAACTATACATCTTAGATCTTTAGGTCCTAGGCCTGTTTTGCAGTGCTTTGCTGTTTTTATACTTTCATTAGTATTTATTTAAGCCTAAGCCATTCTTCTTCTGTGAAACCTCACAATAACACTGCTCATATGCCAGACTAACAATTGTAAAAATGCCTCAGTGACAAAGCAGGTAGTGGTCATAGCTCACTAAAGTGCAGCATCCCCCTGTTAAGGTGACATATTTTGTTGTCTCGTGCATGTCTGTGCCCTCTCACCTTGAGGGTGATTTGATGCTATTCAAATGATTCCACTCGGTCTATATCTTCTTCAGTTAATTAGGTGATGGATTAGCCACAGCATTGGTAATTTTCTCATGAGTTTGAGTTTAGCGTTTGTAGCCTGTTGAGTCAAAGATAGGACTTCTGTGGTAATTACAGAAGGGAACTTTTTATAATTAAATTGTCCACCTTCAACATTATCTTGATGCTGACATGTTTATGTGCCTATTCAATGAGCTAAAGTAATTATCATTAACTCTTTTGATTAGAGTTTTAATTCTCTGCTGTGTCTTTAGCCTGTCATACAAACAAAACAGACAGGTGTGTCATTCAGCTCTTAGGATACCTAGTTTCAACATTATGTGACCATTATCTTTTTAAGGGGTGTTAAAATGAACTATGACTAAACATGGGGAGTTTATGAAGTGTGAAATAAGACAAAAGGACACATGGAGTAAGGTTAATGTTTGCATTCAGTTCTCATTCCTCATTCAAGTGTTTTCTCAATGATGCAGCCAGCAGCGAGGCTTAGCCCACTGCACCGACTCTCCCTCCTTCTGTCCTGTTCCGGAAGGTTTTCTCAGCTGGCACCTCTCCAGCTTGAGCTGAGGCTGCGCCTTTCTGACTGAAAAGGAAAAGTACTTAGCTTGACACGATCCTGTTCTCCATGCACATCCACACAGATAGGGTTCAGCTTAGCCGGCTGAAGCTGATCAAGAAAGTGTAGAAGCTTTTTAAACAATACAACACTCATAAAAACATAAAATCACAGGTAACAACAACGTACTAAACTACTTACTTACTTTGCAAATCTGAGACTGTAGGGGCTCTGCAGTAGTTTATGTGACAATATAGACACATATTATACTGTTTTTTATTTTTTTATATACTTCAATGGCACAAAAATGTGAAAAAACACAGACTTATCAAAGTTCAAACACCTGTGGCTGAGATGGCAAAAAATTATGCAAGATTTATGATTTTGTTTATAGAGGAACCACAAAACTGTCCACCTGAATGTTAGATATGTGTCATTGTGACTGGAGCTGAAGCTGATACCCATAATACCCATAACTATTACAGTCATTTTATTATATATTGTTAATTTATTTTCTATTTCATCCTCATTTAAAAGGATTTTTTATGTCTTTTGTAAAGCACTAAAACAGGGTATGCCTTATTCGATTAAAGAATAAAAATGAGAAAATCTGTAAATGTCTCTGTCATGTTGGAAACATAACAGAATGTGCCACAAGGCCACTAAATGACTGTGTCCACCTGCAGCCTGTCTCTGGAATATTCTGTAGCTGGTTTCTGCTTTATCTCCTTCACTTAATCCTTTCATTTTGCATGCAGGGAGCACATATTTGCATTTTAAGAGAACATGCTCCATGCACAGTATTTGTGCAGAATTTACCCTCCAGATGAGTCTTCTAAATAAACTTGCCCTGTAACAGATAACGCAGTTACTGTAGTGTTGGTGCCTTTACAGCTGCAAGTAATATTATTAGCTGTGGGTGTTTAGTTTAACACATCAGCTTATATTCAGCAATAAAGACATGTGATAATTAGTGTTCCACTGCCAATAAGTGTGTGTGAAAGAAGGCTCAGGTAAATATATAGAGATAAGTTCTGCTGGTCTGAGTTGGCACTGTTAATGACACACCTGACATTGACAACTTTACCCATGAACCAGTGCTGGAAAAGAAAGTGGGAAAAGCAAGAAGTTGTGCAGTTGGAGTATCATCCGTTAATGTAAACCACTTAAGTATTTCTCCAAGTTTCATCACCCCTTCTGATAGGCTGACACATGTTCAGTAACTGCTAGCTCTCTTTCTTCAGGCCTAAATAACATCTTGTGATGGTGAGATTTTTTGAAGGCGCTTTGTACAAGTGCACGCCTGTTATAACTTATTGAATATGTGTTGTCGCTGTCAGAACAGGAGCCTGCAGCTCACTGTCACATGGCAGATGAGGTTAGAGAAGAGCTGCAAAGTGCAGGAATTAAGCTTCTATTTGTGTCTACTTGCAGCGTTTCACATGTAAATCTGATGTGCTACAGTAAAAAATCAGTTTACCTGCAGGGAGCCGGTAATAATGCAGCCCACCACAAAGCTTCAGGCAGCTGCCGACGGTATAGATGACTGCATTGCAAATGCTATTAAGTAGCTTAATGCTAGCCTTAAAGCATTTTGGATTATTGTTACAGTAATTGGAACTGGTTCCCACCTGTTCTTATTTTTACACACACTCCTCGCTGACTGGAGACGATTTACTCTGTTATCACACCTGACAGCATTGCCGGTTGTGCTAATAGAGGCATTTGTTCTTCGACTGACACATTCAACACCATATAAACCCATTGTGTTTGCTCACAGCAGGGAGCCATAATCTGAGTATGCAGATGACCGGAGGACAAATTGATTTGCATTCATGTCAGACACATCGTAGAAGCATTGTGTACTCATGAAATACTTTCTAATTGGACAGGCTGTCGAACATGAAGTCGTGTGTCATGTTTAAAAGAGATTCTTTGATATAAAGGGGTTTGGTGGTTTACAAGTCACTTCACTAACACACTGCATTTGTTTGGAGGAAGGCCTTTAGAGCCTAAATTTAGGTTTGAAAGTACTGTACCTAAAATGCCTGAAATATTATTCAGACTGAATTTCAGCATTAATCATCTAAAAGCCACCAAATTGAGACTGCCAGCACAAAAAGTTGATTCAGTTTTCCTGTGCTGTATGTTAGAGGTCTGCGTGGGCTACCTTTTTAAAGACTGCACCTCCCCCATACCTGCATTCAAGCAGCTTTTTGTGCAGACACCACCTGCACCTTTAGAGCTCCCGCATTCACTGTGCTGAGCCTGCCCACCATTGCACAGTCAGATGTGCAACTTACTTTTCTGTTCCCATAAACACTGCTTCACTTTGACAATTATAGATGACCAGTCAGGACAAGGTCACACAAACAAACATTCTACATGACCTCATAGGTCTGCTGCACACCTCTGTAACAGTGCTTTGTGTGTTGTTTGGGATTACAGGGAAAAATAAAGGGTTAAATAACCATTAGCACTTCAACTGCTGCAATAAAATGTATATTTTGCCATTACTAAGTCTAAGTGAATGTTATGCACTGCTGGATTGGGGAAATTTTACTTAATGGCTCATGTGTTGTTTTGTGCTAATCTGTGTTTTACAAAGGCCCCTAATGCTAAAGTCCAATTTCTAGCTGGGGCTTTAAATATGTTTGGGCACTCCATGTAAAACAAATGAGGGCACAGACCTTTTTTGTGCTCCATTGGCCTTATATGCACTTTTATTAAAAATTTCTAACAACACACATGAAATAAAGTCTGACTTTTTTTTTTCTTTTTTCCCCCCTTTCTTTCCTGGTGTGTCTTTCAATTACAACATAAGGAATTTATCCTCGCAGAAGGCTGTTGGTGTACACACACACGGCCAATTATATCCACAGAGGAAATAAAATCTGCAAAGCAACTAGCATCACTGGGTCACCGCATGATCATAGAAAAGCAATCTGTTTCTCTATTTAACTCTAATTTACTCTCTTTTTTAACAAAATGACATGCACGCTATTAAAGGATGATTTAACACACTCAGTGTTTTGCTTTGATGACACGCACTTGTTTGCATGTAAAAGCTTTCAGATCTTTTGAACTCCCAGGTGATTACTCATGAGTTCGCAGCACACTCTAATCTCAATGTGAAGAACAGGAAATGAGACTCCAACAGAGGAGGGCTGTTCTGGCCCAGCTAGCTTACAGTTTGTGGCTTTGTACTTAAAACCTGTGTAAATATGCAAGGCGTTCAGATAAAGCCGGACTCTAATGGATCATTTAATGGATCATAGCAGCTTCTATTTATCACTAAATGAAATACTTCTGCATTCCTGTATTAAAATCTGAATATTAATCTCTCTTTTATTATCGATGCACTGTGTGAATTCCTTTTATTGTTTACCATAGGTCACTTGAGCTTAGAGATTTATTGACTACATTTTATTGATGTTTCATTTAACATAACATTACCTGACTATTGTGCTTCCATCTGATAATTTGAGCCATATTTCACATCGTCCCTTTGTTCAGTTTGTTTTGGCACAGGCTCACACAAAAGCAATTAATTGTGCCTGTGTGTAGTTCACTAACTTGAGCTGGATTGTGTGCAAACAACAGCAACAAAAGCTGTGTCAGGGCATCAAACAGAAGACTTAATTTAAGCCGCTAATTTACAAGACTGAGCTGCCCTGAAATTAATATTTTCAATCATTGATCTTCCCATAACTGAACCCTCTGATGATTTTCTGTCTCCTCAGGCCACAGATCCAGACGCGGGTGTTAATGGTCAGGTTTACTATCGCATTGTGAATCACCCTGACTTGTTTATAATCAGTGCGAATGGAAGCATCTACACAAAAGTGCCGCTCGACCGGGAGTTAAGGAACCAATACAGCTTGGTGGTAGAGGCCTCGGATGGAGCAGTGGACCCACGCCGGACCTATTTAACCCTATCAATCCAAGTCACGGATATTGATGACAACAGCCCGGTGTTCTCCCAGCAAACTTATGTGGTGAATGTACCTGAAAACAGCCCTGTGGGAACTGTGGTCCTCAAGCTGAGTGTAAGAACATAGTATTCACATGTAGTATTTGCGTTTTTTCCTATTCTTTGTGTCTCCTGTCTCCATTTATATCATGCAGGTGCAGATTTAACAGGCTTTTACTTTAAGAGCTTGCAATTTAGTGTTTAAAATGTCAAATGCTTCCAGATGGAAACATTTACGCAGACAGAAGCATATGCAACCTTACCTAAACAACAGAGAGAAACACATTTCTTCCACCATGATAGTTCTCTGGGTGTTATTTTAGACAGAAAAGAAGTCGTAACCAACACTGTTGAATGTTGGGCACCGGCTTGCACAGCAGTGAAGTATTGGGAAACCCTGTGCATGCAGAGCAAACACAAGCAGAGGGCAAGTAATTGCTGGTGTATTGTGAGTGACATCTCCCAGAGAGGGATAAAGCAGTAGGGAAGGGAGAGGAGAAGATAGGGAGGGAGTGAGTGACAGTCTCCAAGACGACGACACCTCAACTCTAAACGGACGGGGGTGGCAGGCAAGACAACTAGAGCAAAAGATAAAACATAGACCAGAAGTCTGCCTCACTTTCTATCCCACACAGAAAATGTGGATAAGATAAGATACAATGCTTTTACCTGGATATATCCATGTTAGTAGCATAGGGTTAGCAATGTCAGTGTACATACATGTACGTACATAGTCCTCGTCCATCTGTTTTACCCAGAGAGTGAAACTTGTTGACTTTGGTGACCTTTTTTTTTCTATTTTTTAATGAACCCTTTAGCACTTTGTAATAATAATGACAATTTGTCTTCAAATTAACTTATTAGCACACACATACATAGCCCTAAGAGAAATTTAATTATACATATATATAATTACATATAATACACATATATATATATATATATATATATATATATATATATATATATATATATATATATATATATATATATATATATATATATATATATGCATATATGCATATATATATATATATATGCATATATATATATATATGCATATGGGATTGCCATCAACCTTAATTGCACAGCGACATGGGAAATGACAGCTGTTAGCATCATATGTCGATGCACAATTATATACTGCACGCTTGCCTTGTTTCGCCTCTGTGTCAAAGATACATTCACACAACATGCATTCTGTTTCTGAGTAATCATTTCTAATTGCGGCTGCCTTTGTAAATGATGTCTACTTAGAGACTTTGTGTGATTTAATGTGACGAACCTAAGCTTTCCTTAGTGGTTTAACTGAATCAGAATCTGATGAATGATTGATGTTAGTAACCCCAGCAGCATAAAAAATAGAATATTAATATAGAAACATAAATATTCATTGTATATAGCCTGTCGTATACCCACTAGGTTATCTATATGCAAGGTGCTAATTTTGAAAACATAATTTGTGGCTCTTTCAACTATTTCATCATCTCCTTTGTTACCTCCGTCTTCCTTCCCTTCCTCCTCCTTCGACTCCTAGGCAGTGGACTCTGACCTCTTCTCCAATGTCACGTATCGGATCAAAACTGAATCGGCCAGGCAGCTGTTTTCTCTGAATCCTGTCACGGGGGAGTTAGCAGTGCTGCAGACCTTGGACTTTGAAGACCTGGCAGCTATGGGCATGGGGGCCTCTTACACCTTCCAGGTGGAAGCTGTCAACCAAGGCGGGGTCATGCCTCCAGGGCAAGCTACAGTCACGGTCCGCATCACGGTAAGAGCCCCCAGACAGGCTACCATAGCTTCTCAGTGGTCTGCTCTCCTTTCATCTGTGCTCATTGTCCCTCTAGAGGTGCAGCGCTGGCACTGAATATGTGATGTCATTAGCATAGTTTTACTCTAGTAATAGCTTGCATGAGTCACAATGCAAAAGGACATATTCAGATATTCAGACATATTAGTCTGTTACACCTACATTGCTTTTGTAATATGAAACTCAGCAAATTCAACAAAATCTGGCTCCCCAAACAGTAGCACCAGGAATGTTTCTGTGCTAATTTAGATCAGATTACATCTCAATCCCGAATACAGGATTAGATGCCTTGTGTTGTGATAGTATTTATTTTTGTACACATGATGTGTGTGCACTGAAAAATTCCTCAAAATTAAACTCTGTGTATGAATACCATGCAACCTGAGTGACCTAGCATCAAAGTCTGCAGAATCAATCTCTCTATATTTCACGGAATGAAAGGAAGTGCCCAAAGCTTATTCAAGCTGGTTCAACCTGTAGAGTGAGTTTGTCCTCTGATAAGGACAAGCTTTATTGTATTTTTGTGCTGTCACCCAGGAACGGTCTGTGTGATGGGATAAGGCATTGCACAGCCGCTGATATCAAACCAGTGTCTGCCATTTCAAATGAATGAGCATAATGGATTCATGCAGGCTTCTGGGGGTCTAGAGATAGAGCTGATTCCACTTCCTTCCTCGTATAACACCTCCAAAGTGTTATTCTAAGTTGCTTGTCTTAGATGTTTCCTTGTATTGTTTTCTTGTTGTGTCCTTTATCAAACTGCTTGCTGTGAAGAATTGAGTGTCCTACTTGTTGTTCCAAATGAGTCTCCCAAACTTTTTCCTACTGCCCCTGACTTTAGAAATGTAAGACTGCCTGTGTGTTTGTATCTGTATGCATAGCACGGTACTGTTTATGTGCACATGTAACACCTGCATATTTTTATCAAACTCAAGAGTGTCCATGCATGCATTTTGTCCACAGTTTCCTTGCAACACCTTTGCAACACAAGGATCAGGCTTTGTTGTTCAAAGCAACGGCTGGATCATAGATTTTCTGCAAGGCAACACTAAACCTGTGTATAGATCAAAGAGAGCCTGCCCTCCACAACTGAGTTTATAGAACTCATGCTGTTGCCCATAGCTCAGCCGTGGAAAGTGAAGAGATTCCTCATGGGGGAATAAGGCTCCAACAGTTACAGTATAGAGAGTTAAGCTATTCTTGAGAAATGTGTGGATGGCTTACTGTGTTTTCATTCTCACAAGAGTTGCACAGTTAACAAGACGGCGATTCTTTGCAGACCCACAATGTGCTTGAGCTCTGATGTGCATTATTTAA
Organism: Parambassis ranga; assembly: GCF_900634625.1. Lineage (NCBI taxonomy): Eukaryota > Metazoa > Chordata > Actinopteri > Ambassidae > Parambassis > Parambassis ranga. Next base: position 7,450,897 of record NC_041035.1, read on the forward strand.
TGGGAGATGGTGGATAAACGCTGTGGACAAGTTCTCACAAGTGTTCCAGGGAGCAGTAACTCACTGTGTATCAACAAACATCTCATTGTTGATATTTCATGTAGAGAAAAGCTGATAATTGATTGATTGTACCATGTAAGAGGATGCAGTGTTTATGTTTATATTCATGTCCATGGTTGCAAATATGTATGATACATTAATCTGTTAATCTGGTTTCTTTTAGGACATGAATGACTTCTCCCCCATCTTTAGCCAAGACCTGTACAGAGGCATGGTGGCTCCCAATGCAGAGAAAGGAACTGTCATCACAACTGTTTTTGCTACAGACCAAGATCCACCAGTGAGTATAAACAAATAGATGTGGCACGTGACACAGGAGAATGGTTTGACAGACAGAAGGAATAGATTCCCTTCCAGCTAACCCAGCTAACCCTCATTGACCTGGACATGGGAGTTAAAAGCGATTTAATGACAGAATGGCTGTCACAGACACCTGATTGATGGAACAGAATTTATTGTGTTGCTGCACAAATAGGTGTTTGCATGCTGATGTTCTTACAGGCTGATTTGAAATTTACAATAGTATGTGGCAATGAATTGTAGTTTGGTAAAGGAAGCATACTCCCTACCCATCTATAATTTAGAGAAGCGATTGCAGTGGCTTTTTTAAGGTAGCTACAGTATATTTTTGGCTTGCCTCCTAATCCTATAACATCAATGTTCCTGCCTTCCTGAATAGGAGATGAGATCACCATGGAGACATGTTTCAGTACTAGGCTTTATTTTTCTGCACGCACTTTGAGGACTGTCTTATTATTTGTGACTGAAAGTTTTTTATTTGGTTCATTATAACAGAGAGACTTTTCTATTGAGGTCCGCCTCAATCAATCCTTAGTTCTTTTTCTTAATACTCCCTAAATCTATGTCACTTATTAGCCCCAGAAAATCCAGTACCTGGCAGAAAAACCATTTCCTGAAATAATTCACTATGTAGCAGTAATAGGGATTCTTTGATGACTTCTTTTGAGTACTGTGTCTACAGTTTTGGTGCTTCTCTGCAATGTTAATGACACAGTGAGTTCACTCCAGCAGTTGGACATTAAATATTCATAGTCTGTGAGTAGAATGCCATACAAGAAAATTGTTTTGCAGCACCCTGAGTCACTGTGGAAATACCAGTCACTTTGAAAATGTACATGCTGTCATGAAATTACAAGATATAGCTTAAAACACTTTTGAACCATTATTTTCCAGGGAACGTGGTCATGGTTTTGTAAATTATGGTCCTGATAGTGTGATAGTGTAAACTACAGACTACCTTCAAGCAAACTATGTTTTTGCTCTGTCAGCTGCCCTCACTGCAGAGGCCCTACTGTACTTGATTCCTCTGTGTTTTTCTTATTAATGGCCCTAATCTAACATATTTTCCATTATATGTTCAAAAACAATTTAAGGTGCTTTTAGAGATTAGATTTTTTTGCTGAGAATCCCCTCAGTGAATTCACTTAGATAGTTTTGAAACCTCTTAGAGACACATTTGTGCTCGTAAGCTTCCCAAGGGATCCACTGCTACTACAGGATTTACCTCTCTCTCTAGCCCCAGGTTTTTACCCTGTCCCTTGGGAGTAAAATCAGTTCAGGCAAGGGAGCAAAGCTTCAGAAAGCTTATTAAAAAATCAGACAGAATTTGTGGTCCAAAGGGATGAAAGTGGAATAAGATAAGCTACAGAGATGATTACTAATCAGGAAGTGTGATTAATCTTAATCAAAGGGTCATATTAAAGTTCTGGCTATCACTAATGAGTCCAAGTGTGTTACTCTGGAGACTAAAGGGATGGATTTAATGGAGTAGTTTTTCTTTCAAATGAAAGAAATAGGTTGGAATCAATGAATAACAGTGAGTTTATCTAAGGCTGTCTGATGAGGAACAGACTAATGGGGTCTATGACAAGAGTTTAAATGGCGAAGAGCATGACTCCAGACATTTTTCAGGTTGCATGCAGTAGTTTATGCTCTCTCCTCTCTCTGCAGGGCACTCCCGCCAGCTTCGTCCGCTACAGAGTGGACATGGAACGGTCACCGTACAGTGGGAGCATTTTTGATGTGGAAAAGGAAACTGGAAGAGTCATTACAAAGGTCAACCTGAATGAAGAGCCTAGTGTTACCTTCAAGGTGAGTCTTAGTAATCTATATACATTCATAAGGAAATGGCAAATCCCCCCATCATCACACGTGATTTCTGAGGCTGCACCAATGTCATCCCCACTGACCTCAAGTTCTCCTGCAGAGACAAAGCTCGATGCATCCTATGGATTTTTTTTTTTTACTCAAAGCTGAGTTTGGTCATTCTGGAAAGAATCTATAGCAAGTTGGATGTTTTCAGACCTTTCAGAAAGCCACAACCACCACACAGACACGAGCAGCTTTCACAGATTTACAGTTACATTCAGTGGTGTCTCATTCAGCAGTAAGAAAACCTCATATTATACATAATGAATGCAGTCATGTCAGCACTCACTGTTATGGTGACATGTTGGCATTATCCCAGGTGTACCGGTAACAGATATGTGAGTACAAGCTAAAAATGTCAGCAATGTTTAGCATCAGGGAGGCATCTTATTGATCGTGGACACCAACCAATCATTGTTGAGCAGACTGATAGACATTGATTGGTGTTTTTACAGGACAAATGACGCATCACATTTGGTCCTTTTTTTTTAGATCCCATATGTTATATTTTGCCGTTGGGGAATAAAGACCATTTAAAGGAATATAACAAATAGTGGCTGGTTGGATGGAATTTGCAATCCTGGCTTTAACTCAATAGAGTGTTTTGTTACTTTTTGTTAGCTATAATGCTGGAAGTTAGCTACAAGATAATCCTGAAGGTAAAATCACAGAGTCCCTGTACACAGATTCTGCTTCTCACAGCTAATGCTAACCTGACTTTTGTGTTTTAGTGTAAGTTACAGTAAACAGTCAGTCACGTTACACAGATTAAAGAATATGCAGGCATTAGTGAACATGGCTTGACTTGATATTGGCTTTCCTTATAGATGAAATAAATGCCCCCCCCCCCCCCCCCCCCCCACACACACACACAGAAGGCTTTACCAGCTTAGAATGACATTGTATAGTCATATCTATTGTGTGTCTGTGGACACATTGTGTCGCTTCACTCCCATGTTTCTGACGTTGGTTTGCCTCTACCTTTTTTTTCTTCCAGTCTTTTCCTTTCTCTGCTTCTTCAAACATTTTGTGTTCATTGTCTTTGTGTGGATCCCCCCCTCCTCCTCCTGCTCCCTCCATCTCTGCAGCCCCATTCTCCACAGTCTATGAATGTAGATCAATACATTCATGCTCGCTTTCTGGGAGCTTTGCAGGCTGCTCGCCAGATCCTATTTTGCCAGTCTGTCTTTATTAAGATGCCTTGCATGTTTACAAAAAATGGCTGGCAACCTCAAAAAATGAATTATTCGTGCAGTGAGTAATGGTGGTACTGTAAAATAATAAAAAGGTGATAATTCTGTGCTTGCATTTGCGCTTGTTGCTTACATGTGTTTTCTTGTCCGCTGTAGTTATTTGTGATAGCCTATGATGATGGGGAGCCAGTAAAAACGAACAGCACTCTGGTGGAGATCACAGTCCTTCAGCCTTCTCGCATCCCAATCTTCACCCAGGAGGAGTACAGGTAAGAAACTCTGACATGTTGTGGATGCGGCTGCCTCCACTTGACACAGCAAATTGCAGCTTATAGAATATAGGGCATGGTGGTAAAAGACAGCAAAGAAAGCCTGCAAAAAGTGACACATGTTGACACATTTATGTGTGTTCACATCTTTCATTCAGCTCCTCTAATATGCTGATTAAAAATAAATGTCTTGATGAATTTTATATTCTGCTCTCAGCTGTGCACGTGGTGTCTTCATTATTGTGTTCTTCTTGTCAGCACTGGGTTTAAGTGGCTCCAGTCTTTGCCATGCTGTCTTTTTGTGTGCATGACTGATCAATGAGTTTTATGTATAAATATATATTGGAGCTTCAAGGCTGTATATCCTCACTGCTGTTGTGTTTCTCTCTAAGGGATAAACAGGGCTTCCCTCGGAGTTTATCAAGAGTCTCTTTGACAAGATTAACTGTTTAAACCAGCAGAGAGAGAGAGAGAGAGAGAGAGAGAGAGAGAGATGCAGGATGAGGGAACATAATCTGTACTGCTCTGAAATGACTGGCAGCTTCAGCTCTGACACACAGCTGATGTGGGCCAGAGCTGGGTGGAGTTTGTTTGTACTGATGATGATGCCATGACTTGTAAGGAGGCCAAGAATTCTTTTATTATTAAAAAATAAACCTGGATTGGTATTGTGCCAGCTGAGTAATAGTCTGTGATGATAAAATACCAGTTGTGGTCTGTTATGCCGTGCTGCAGGTACCTGTCTGCAGTGTTTATAGTGTACTTGCCAGCCTGTGAAGCTTTAAGGCCTGATGGCAGTGTTACCTGGCACAATGCAGTCTTTAGGAGCTTAAAGTAAAGCGTGTTTTAAGTGGATTGATTTACTTGTGTGTATGTCAGACACAGCAGGCAGACTGTCTTCAGTAGCAGAATGTGATACGCCTTTATGCATGAGACGGGAAATGTAAGTCCTTCCCAACCTGTCAACACATCGCTTGAGGTGCTGTGTCTTTGTTTGTGTACAGGGTTTGTCTTTTGGTCCATCACACACCGCCTTTTGTTAAGCTGTCCCTGGTTGAGTGTGTATCTCTGTGTGTGTGTGTGTGTGTTTCCTTATACTGATCAGTGTGTGTCCACTGAATAAATGTGTTCCTGATGGTTTATAATCCAGCACTTTGTGTGTATGCTCACGTTCCCACATTGCTCAGCTTTTATTCAGTGATTGATACACAGGCACAGCAGCGTAGCACTGAAAGGCCATTGATTAACACTTCAAATGAAGGTCTGTGTGAAACGCACACAGAAGGTCAGGACCATAGGCACACACCTCTTCAGGGTGCCACATTGACAATGCTAACCATGCACAGTGGCAGGCCCGCTGTAAATTATGAGCCATGAAAGCATTAGCCAGGTGCTTGAACCTCTCCTGCTGGACGAGGTTCTCTCCAGTGGAGAGTATTCAATCTGCTCGCTCTGCGATGAACTGTCTCCTCATTCCTCACCTCTCTATCTCTCCACATAGTCCTCTCCCCAAGGAACCTTCTGAACACAAATCACTTTCTAAACGTCCACAGAAGATCTCGTCTGTCTCTGTGAGAGCAGTTAGTTATAGCAGCAATCAGGTAAGCTATGCCTGCAGCTCCAGAGCACACAATTAAAACAACTCTGCAGGGCTTTGGCTGACTTAATGATTTTTTCTCCTGCTTTATGGTCGGTGCCCTCCATCTGTCAGAGGGAAATGCAGGGCTCCCAGTCATTGTTGGCTACAACAAATGGCTTATACCATAGCTGCAGGTTGCCACTTGCTTTTCAGAAGGTGTGAGGAAATTACCACATGTTGATTCTGTGGAAGGGCAGAAATTGTGTTTAGATTAAGTCTCTCCAAAAGGATTTTTTATTCTGTAATATTGTTAATATTATTTATGAAATTGTATTTAAGGGATTTCTTTTTATTTACCCTAAAATGATTTTTTTGCACCTAAATCGGCAGCTTTACACAGCTGTAAGCTTTTTAGACCTCGGTTCTGGGCCCTGTAAACTGTATCATGGGTACTACACTCTTTAGACCCACAATGCAGGAAGCCAGTGAACCTGAGCTCAACACAACTAGGCGATCAAACCTTATGCTTTCAGATCTTGCTGGGTCACAAAGAAAAATATGGAACTTAAAATGTATATTTGCATTATAATGCAGCTTTAGATGCTAGTGGTTGTTAATGACAACAATTGTAGGTCGGGTAAGTTTGGTTCCTCTAGGAAGGTTGCAAGTTTGTATATAGTATTACAAATTCAACATTTATAAATGTATATTGTGTTTTGTCTGCTTGAGCAGAAAAAGAAGTTGCCAGCATTTAAAGGACCAGTGCGTGGAATTTACAGGCAGGTTGTGTGGAATATAAAGGACTCGTTCTATGCCACCAAGGACACAATTTGTATATGCACTGTTATGTATACTGCTTCCTTTCAATAGCTTTCAAAGGTTGTATCAACAGCTCAGCTCTAATGTGTTTCAGTCAGCTCTGCTGGTCAGATGTTCAGCCAGGTGATAAGCAACATACTGGCTGTGTAATCCTCTTGTGCCTATAGCTTCTTGGATGAATTGTCTGACAGTTTCCAGAACAGCTTCTTTGTCATCTGCTGCAACTATGGCAATGTGTTTCTTTAAAGCTTTTTCTAGATATTTTTGTGTCTGTCAATCATATGAATGTAGCTGGTGCATTAAATTAATGTATTTTTCTGTAGGTTTTGCAATAATGTGCAATAACAATCATTATAATTTAGTTTTTTGACTTTTTGAGGTAATATAGATTTTTTTCGAGACCTGTCATAAAGCCACAGTGAATGTCTGTTTAACATGGAGCTCACGGATACAGCCCTCTGGGAAAGTCTTACGCGCTGAGCACATGGGAGGGGAATGAATATTTATTTCCTGTGTGTGTGTCTGACTAGAGACCAGGGCTAAGCTGCTATCTAACATGGTCCCACTATGTGAATCCCTCCTCTTGTACTGGGGCTACTTCTCCGGCCGATGTTGCAAACCTGTGATCTGAGCAGTTTTTTCGTGCTGCTTATCTCCCCCACAGCACTTCCCCTTCTAAATCTACTCTAAATCACATGAGACTTTTGCCTCACCGCTTCTGAGTGTGTCATTTTGCTCTCCTCATCCTCTCTTCACCCCCCTCACCCCATCCCCTGACTTTTTCCTCTCAGCTTATATCTCTCCCTGTCAGTTTCTTTCTTGCTTTGTCTTGCCTTCGCTTCTCTCCCAGTCCTTCATTTTCTCCTCAGTGAGGGGGCGGATAGCTGTCTGTGTATAAAGTCCTCATTTAATTGGTGTCAGTTCTATGCCGTGTGTGAGGTCATTTATGGTATTTATGTAGTGTATCACTATACTATAAGCCTACTTTTGCCCACATATTTTCAACCCAAATCACTGTGTCCATACTTACATCTATATATATCGATGTATAAGAATGATTCTCTATTGTATTTTTCTACAAACATGTTACAGGAGTCTCAGACTTTCACCCAGTCAACAGGGGATCCTAGGTGTTGTTTTCAGTTGTTGCTTGGCTTTAGGCACCAAAGCTGCAAGTTTTACACATACTCAAGCACAGGAGGGCACACCACTTTGGAAACGCCTGCTTTCTACCGCTTCAAAACTGCAAACACTTATTATTCTTATGGGTTTGGCTCCTTTGGTAACACCACACACAGTGTGTTTGATTTGAAGTGCATTTAGAAGTGAAATGTCATGACATTGTTTATTCCCTTTGCAGCAGTTCTCTGTAGTCACTGGCAGCAGATGTAGTGGCATACCTGTCGTATTAATATGCAGTTTGGCAATCCTGAGCAGAGCATACAGCCCATTATTGAGCCACACTCTTAGTTATACTGTTGGCTTAGCAAACACTGTGTCAACAACTGAGCATTACTACGATCAACAACACGGTGTCACTGCTCGCTTCCTCACTAATTACACAGTTAGTGACAGACGCGCTGCCTGTTGCTCAGTGCAGACATGCAGTAGTAAGACACAAATGAGAGACTAAATGCATTTTTTTCTTATTATAGAATGATAGCTTTTCTGCTTTGATTTATAGATTTATTTTCTTTCTCCATTAGTCTACCCATTAATGTGAATGTCAGTGGCAATAGCTCAAAGTGTGGTATATTATTGAGCACATCTCTTTTCTGCTGTTTCTTGATGTTTATAGACCGCTGAGACTGCCTAAGTAAATTTCCTATGGATGTCCACTGACCACAGTGATTTAATGTTCTCAGCAGTCTGACTCACAAACGGGCGCACAATGCCTGATAGATATGCTGCAGCTTGAAATACCATCTACACTGGACTGCCCAACCACAACCACTAATCAAAAGGCAATAAATCAAATTATAGGAAACTGTGTTCCATGAAGTCCCTTTGCTGCTTATGCCAGAGAAATAAAAAAGAAAACTCTGCATCTGTGCCTTCAGCTCTTCCTGGCATTAGGAGAAAAATAGCAGCATTTTTAGAGAAATCCAATCCGTCCTTATCACATATTCAATTCAGACAGAGCTGTAATTCTTGCATAATTAGGCAGATGACATGCTTTCATATCATAGTGCTCTTTCGTTGGCAACCTTCTTGCAACTGTTGTTTTACCAGACATGTATACAAATGATAAAGGTGCTCACAGCCTACTCAACAGTGCTCTTTGTCAGGTATTTAAAGGGTTAGCAATAAACCCTACAGTGTACCCTCCTACGCACCGGCATCATGCCCAGCTGCTATCCTACATGTTAAAAAAAGCCTCTGCCCTCTCAGTTACACTCTATCTTTCCATCTATCTTTAATTCCTTCCTGCTGTCATTCCTTCCTCACAGCTGTAAGGTGTGAAGCTCTTTCATGCTTCTGAAGGGCATGATTGATTTTCAGCCACAGGTTAGAATCTTGCTGCCCTGAGCTCTAAACCTCTGAACACCAGAAACGCAGTGACCTTTCGTTTGTCTGTGCTAAATAGACAGGCGTCACTCAGCTGTCTAACAGACACCACGTCACACTCAGTGCACACATCCTAAATATCAGATAAAGGTCGATGCTAAGAGCCAGGGAAGATGCACAGTATGACATTCTATTAAAGTCTCCCACTAACTTGAGCATTACTGACACTATAGAGCACATATACAACCAGTGGATAGTGCTGAATAATAATGTTATTTGCTTATGGACTGGTTGTGTTAGTAGTTTCTAGATAGTAGGGTTAGTTGTCAAATTGTCCTTTTGATATTGATGATGAATCTCTCACATCTGGCATGCCTCCTTCCTCTGCCTTGTGTGATACCCACGCCGAACCTCATTGGGAGGTTTATGTAAACAAAAATCAGCAGTGATAATCAGTACAGCAGATGGAATGTGACGGACACGCATGTGCAGTGTAATTATATTTCATTGTCTGTGACAAACACATCAATTTGTTTGCACATGAACACACATAACAGAGCATAATCAGGCAAAAGCCCAAATCTCAAGGCAAAAAAGGGATAGTAGAAGCAGCTGAATGCAGCCTGCTCACATACCATCACACCCACCTACCTCAACACCCACTTATTAAAACAATACAACCAATGACCTGATATAATTATGGTTTGTGCTGGTGGCAAACTCTATGTGGTTAAGATAAGGAACATTCTTTGGGTAATTACAGGTCACTTTAGGTGTCACAATACTGCATTCAAGGGAGTAAGAGCTAAGAGCAATTCTATTTTGCATATGTATATGCTTTTATATTGTTAAACCTGTCATACTTCACCAGTCCAGTTCACAGTTTAATTCAGTCCTCCTGCATTCAGCTAGTAGAGGAGGTGATGACGTCTTTCTTTGGATGAAGCCTCCAGGTGTTACATAATTTTGACAGGAGCAGTAATCTGACAGTAAAGCATGCAGGATGGCACTGTGTGATATCGCATTGTGAGCTTCAATAGCTGGCCAAGTTTGGACAAAAGACTCATCTGCCAGCATCCAAACATTCATTGGCCAGGGCTCCTCTTGTGTGCTAAATGACCCAGCAGATGATATGTGAAGTGATGTCCTGTGGGCCCACATGCCTAAGCTGGCACACGGTCTCTGGCTAAACAGTAAATGTTGCTAATGTTTTCCATCTTGCCCTCCAGAAGACATTTCTGATTGAAGCTTGTTTTTCTTTTCTTGGTGGAAAAAAACAGACTACTGTGAATACAAAAGAAATTCTCAGTCTGGTGTAGCAAGATAAGTGATCAGTGGAATAGCACAGGAAGGAGCTGTAAACCTTTTTTACTCTTGTTTTATAGAACAGAGTGGTTTAATGCAAACACCTGCTTAAATTTAACTTCATGTAAATGATATCTGATACGTTTGTTTGCACCTCAGCTAAATTCTCTAAGTAAGTATGAGTAAACATTGTGTACTAATCCTGAATTTGGTTTATGGCAAATAAAGCTTTTTCTAGATAATAATTCTGAACTGAGCTAGCTTAATGATAATTTTGTGTATGCTGGAGGGTTTCATATTTATGCTGCAAAGACAGAAGAATAAATTTGCACTTAATGTAAAAATATTGTTAAAAAATAATAAATCTCACTTTTAGATGAACATTTGATCCAGAATCCGTTGTTATTAGTTTTGCCCTCATTAGCATTGCCCTTCCATGGTGCCTCAACTCAACTGTGAAATGCTAAATAAGATTAATTTTTTTAAAACAATAACCTATGGTATCCTGTGCAAAAGATTACAGTACTTTGGCCTCATTACTAAAACTAAAACCCAGGGCCCTATTTTCTCTCTTTTTTCTCTTTCTGCTGGTCCAAAGTTTAGAGTGGACACGCATACTAACACAGAGTCCTGCTGCATTAATGATCCCATGATCAGATAATTTTGGTCAATACATACATACATTTTTTCATGACGATGTGTTGTGTTTTAAGATTAAGAACTACTTACGTCTAGTCTTCTAGCATAAGCACTAAATTTTAAACCCTATAAAACACCCTATAAATACATTGTCAGCTAATTCTAACAACTTCATATTATGTGAAAAAGTGACTTCTCTTAGACTCCCTCTGCCCTCTAGCAGTCAAAATCAAATTACCGTATGTAGCTTTAACTGAGTTTGGTTTTATTAGCTCAATGAATGCCCACTTATGGGAAGGTCACTGCAATGAATGTTCAAGTGCAAGTAGCCAAAAGACAATTCAGGGCAGGAAAAATGTCTATGCAGAGATTACAGTGATTCTATGCACTTAAATGTGCATCTGTGTTAGCAAGCATGCACATTTTTAGATGTTCCTCTTATAGATAATATCTACACCTGTCATGTTTGAAGTATAACATAATCTGTGGCCACATTACATTTGAAAAAAGAAAAAAAATAACAGTGAAAGATGTGTCCATTCAGAAACATGTCTTTCTCTGCATAATCCAGACAGTGTTACACTGCTAACAACAAACATATGCATATAAGGTCATTTCCATATACTGTAGCAATGCTGTTGGAAAAGCTTCTGTATACTGTGTTTTAGTGGAGCTCATACAGTACATGGGCTTCATTAATATCTCACTGTATTGTATGTGTTAATGTTAACGGACACTTTTTGAAAGGCAGAATTAATACAATAACAGTTTTGCTTTTATTTATTTATGCATTTATTTTCATTTTTAATGGCAACAAACCTTGTAAAACCTTTTTGACACCTTGACTGGAGCTGTTTTATCTGTTTTTCTCTACTCCGCTTTATCATTCCTCTGTGGTCTTGGCAAACATAACCTGTAATCTTTAAAGTTCAACCTTTAGTCAATAACAGGCTGTAAGTTAAACTCTAAAATATTATTCTATTCAATGAGGGATGGCGGTGCACTTCTTATGTGGACAGATATTTATAAAAGGAGTTGATGTATTGATGTATTATATATGTTGATTTGATATGTTTAAACATTAATACATGTGTTCAGTGTGCCTGGACACATCTTCTCTATTGATCAAATATAGTGTATATAGTGTAATAAATATAGTGTTTCCCACCTCGTGGCAGTGAAGGTACGTCCCTTTTCTGAAGGGTGTGGTCAGCTGCAGGTGATTCACCTTTTATAAACAGCCTCTTAAGAAGAGGATTAAACCAGAGAAATACATACATGGCAGAATGAGCTGTGAAGCATTTTGAGCTGAATCTGAAAGGTATTCTCGAGAAAGGTGAGACTGACATCAACCTGTGAAAAAGAAGCACGGTGGATCCTTTAATAAACATGGCAGAGTGTTTACAGATGTTTACTTGCACGGGGACTCAGGTGTCATTAAATGAAAGGAGCAGTATCTTCGTGTCATTTTGAATGTTGACTACAGTAATCAAATCTGAAACCCTGTAATAAGATTTAACTTTAAAGACTATTTCCTGTGTAAATCATGCTGTGCGACCGAGCCGACTTTGCCTTGGCTGTCAAAATCACTTAGAACAGTGGTCTTAATAGATAACATGAGCTCCTGATTCCCAGCAGTGTTTTGTTTCCTTTTTGTCTGTTTGTGTTTAAGGATGAGCTGAAATGCATCCCCCATGTGTAATTTAGTGCAAGTCAGAGTAGTCTGTGTTTGTCACTCTCCGCATTTGCTTCCAGGCAGGAACAAACAAGTTAACACCAGAGTGACACAACAGCTAACTAACAAACTCTGAAGCACACAGCCAGCTCTGCTGTCATTGAATTAGGCTGATTCATAATTGTGTGCCATCAACACCCAGCAGCAATGTGCTGCAACCCATTTTCTTGTATGTGTTCATGGCCATTTGCACACCATTTATATTTATGTTTGCTTGCGTGCACGGTACAGTTATATGACTCACGCCTGGGATTGTTGTTCGAGACACTACATCTGCATGTGGAGCAGAAAAACACAGGCTTTAGAGAGAGAGAGACTCGGCTGGGTCACTCCCTGCGTCTCGCAGCATGTCCGCCGCCTCTTGTTCTCTCTGTGATGCAACGCATGAAAGGAAGTGGAGGAAAAAAACGATAGTAGACACGGTAACAGTGGCCCCTGTGGCGCAAAACAAGGTTTATACGCCTCTGCCTTGTCTCTAAAACATCACTCCGCCATTGGCCCTGGGGCAGTGTGCTGGCTGACACCTGAGTGCCGCCCGCGCTTCTCAGTGGCGTGTCATTCACCCTCTCTCACGCTGACACCAGGACTCTCTGCCGCTGCCTGTAGACATGTCAGCATCTTCCCCTTCTCTGTATAGCTCTCTCCTTCTTACTCTCTCTCTTGTTGAATTGGATTTTTCCTCATCTGAATTTGAAAGGAATAAAATTGTCTTTGGCCCTACTCAGTACTACATGATTTTGCGTTATCCCTAATTGGCTCTTTGAATTTGCCTACTCCTGAATCCACAATTTATTTACCTTCCCTGATCTTGCTGGCTCATACCGATGAGCCAACTCCTAACTCCTGGTCATGTCACCATGACCTTTCATGTTTAAAGTCTGTTTTCTATTCTACATTTGAGTGTCTACTGTATCTACCAATCATCCTGTCATACTTTTGGTGTACATGCTTCTACACCTTCATACTAATCTGCTCGCTTCAGACGTTTTCACACCCCCCTGGCATTTCTCAGCAGCTTACAACCCTCAGGCAGAGCCACTTTGTAGAGACATGATAACTTGTCAGTTGTGCCTCTTCCTGGCAATCACACCATGCAGCTCAGTGCCAAGCTCCACACAGACATTCATACCCCCACTCACACTCCGAGAACAACCTGAGAAACACTCATGAATAGGTCAGCAGAGGTTATTCAGACCTGCCTCAGAACAACATTTTAGCAAAGCTGGAACCACCAAAGCTTAATGAAAAATTCCAAGTGGTACGAGTTTGTCACCTTTCTTAACTAAAGAAACACTAGTATGTTATCTGTTTGCCATGAAAGACAACTTGAATAAACATATAAAATAAAGAGTAACATTTTTGTGAAGTGATAAAAATGTTAAAATGTTGTGATGCTCTTTTTGTAGCCCATCTGGGTGTCAGTGGCTCATGCTGCCAGTTATGAGGGGATTTAGAAAGTGATTGTGTCACTTGCCTTGATTGGAAGGACTATAAACCTCACCTGGGGTGGTTGGTGCATTCGCTTTCACCTCAGCTTAACTCTGGTTACACACTGAGGCTAAAATATGTTATTTTCTGGATGCCTAGATTTGAGGAAGCAGAAAACTCAGCTTCCAATCCGCCAAATGTATGTGATTTAATGTTACAAAAATGATTAATTTGAAAGATGTGTGCTCATAGTTATCATTTATTAGCTCAGGCAGTGTTGTCTCACTGGCAAGTTTCACAGTGTTGTTATTATGACATATGGCAGTGTCTCCATATGTGTGACCAGAGTAAAAAAAAAAACCCTGCTAGTGTCTATTTTCACTTTGTGCTTGTTACTTTTGGATGAAAAATACAATACAGTATTAACACTCATTCAGACACTGCTACTGTAGCTCTTGCTGACAATGGCCTTCATATTTTTTTGTAAAACATTTAATTGTTGCTAAGCAGTAACATTTGGCTCCATCACAGGAATTTACAGATTCCTTCATCTTTGTTTTCACTGAGTTGATGATCATTGACAGAAATCCAGATGGCACAATGAAGCTAGATGCGTCATTACATAGCAACACAAATGTAGCTCTGTGTGCTAATCCCACAGACTGCAAGGAATACATGGACAAACCTTCTGTAACATCACCCATAAGTTTCTGTGGAGAAAGACACAAATTTGAACAATTGTGAGTTTGTGTGGGAGGCTCCAGCCATCACCTTTTCTGCAGAGTCTAAAACTACAACGGTTAATCAGAACACAGGCAGAGGCTGCTGTCTGCTGCAAAAATGGACATTTTATTAGGTTGCTGCCAGGGTGAGCACAGCCAGGGTGTGTCCACATCACTTGGAGTACTAGATTGGTTCTGGTCAGGTTTTCAGTATGTTTTATACAGAAAATTGCAAAAAATACTCTGCTTTTTACTCAATGCTGCTCCTGACACTGACATAATTACCAGTTAAACTAAAGTCACAATGAAAGTGGCCTCAGAAACTTTGGTTTGCACTTACTCCTTTAGAGCATGATGTATGAATCTGTAAAAATAGCTGGCATAAAAGGTTGTGTAAACTTTAGACTCATCCACATGGCTTAGCAGCAGTTACATTTAAAAAACCACCTATCCAGTGACGCCCCCACGTCTGGGCTGCTAATGTCAAGAACTGACATTAGATTGTTGAAAACTGTATTAGAAGTGAAGGCACATACATTTACTGGCAACCATCGTGTTCCCCTTGTTTCCAATGAATGGCACTTTTATGTGCCTGATTTAAAGCCGTGCTTTGGGCTGCGCTGCACCTCACTGTGCCCACATCGTTCAAGGGCTTGCCTCTGTTTTTTGTCAGCCTCTTCCAGAGCCAAACAGGTAATCTACTTATGTGAAGGCCACATTAATAAATTGCATACTGTGGCTTCATGTTCCTGGATGCAACAGTTGCGGCAATTATTCAGTGACAGCGCAACAGTATACCTGGAGGGACATTGAACAGAAGTCATTTAGTATTATCCAAACAACACATTATTCACTTGTCAATGACCTCCCTGTGTTTTTCCTGAAACAGGTTGTGAGCAGAGAGTTCAGACATTTTCATTGCAGCGTACACAGTGTGATTCCCTTTAAAGATGGCCTGCTACATCATCCTCTCTATGAGAGAATGGCTCTGATTCTCAGTCGCAGATATTCTTGGCGTGGGGATTGTTTGTCTTTAGAGTCAGTGGCTATGTGCCAGGCAGGATTGACAGCTCTTCTTTTACCTTTTCTCCTTCAAGAGCATGTTGTTGGCTCATTTGTTTACCTCTGAAACTTTGAGAAAAGTGAACGCACATTCTCTTGTGACTGTTGTGAGAGTGTTTTTTGACTCCTCTAAATAACCAAGATGCATCAAATCATTTGTGTGATATCTTTTCAATTAAGGCATCTTTGTGTTTCTGTGTGAAAATAGTTCAGCCTGCTCTTCATTGTCTCCCTGATAAATGGCTTAAATCACCCTCATTGAGCTCTACAAAGTTACAGTTATCCTTGTTGTGAATAGAAGATTTGTAGTTGAAGGTGATAAAACTGAGGCTTCAGCAACAATTAGAATAATTCAAGCTTTGAATAACGTTTTATAAACAAGGACTGGAGGTCCTCCACTCTGTTTATAAATCTGGCTGCCACAATAAAAAGTGCCTGAAAATATTCTGTATCATTGAATACACTTTGACCGTCAAAAATATGGAGTATTACTCCCACAACACTGTTGAAGATTTATGCAAACTCATATATTCAATACAGTTCCTAACACCATACATGTACAAACCTTGCATGATGAGAGAATAAGTGAGAAAGCACACAATCACAATGAGACAGGAGACAGGATTCCCTGCTGCTATTCATGGCAGCTGTAATCTCTGTGAGGAATACTGACAATCATATCTGCAGGATATGATTACACGCTTATAGCGTAGCCTTTAACTGTTACAAAGTGTAACTTATCAGGGTGGGAAATTCACAGACCATTCTATGTCACATTTATGACAGGATCTTTCATTTGGATATTTTTATTAGGATAATATCAGTATTTGTCTGCATTTAAATTTTAGGTGGAAGGTCTCAAACTATTAAATTAGTTTAACTTTCACCTGTTACACTAGCAAAACAAAACAGGGTATTATTTACTTTCTGTTTCTGTTTGTACTCCACAGCACTTCATGTCTGAACCCATTTATTAGACAATAGCCCATTGGTTCCCAGCAGGAGCAGGATCAATAAGGCAGCCAAAACATGCTTTTGTCCCACAGCTTTTTCCAGATCGTCCATTGACTCCAAAGAAGCTTAAAGATGTAAATCAATGATAATATGCAGGGTTATGCCACAGTGTCTCCTACCAGTTGTAGGTTCTGACTCTAACAGTCCAACAGAAGGAAGCAGTCATGGGGACAAACTGCAGTCAAACCTCATCTTGACTGATTCAGTCTTCAGTCCAATGGGGTCATTCCCATCACAGCACAGTGTTGTTATTCTGTTTTACCACACAGTGCTTTTTCCACCACTACTACTAATGTACTAATTAGTCCAACTAACACTATGCTACTATAGGATGGATGGATGGATGGATGGATGTGGACTGGTAACCTGTCCAGGGTGTATCCACTCTTTTTAGGACAGGGCCAGAAAAGTGATGGATGGAGAACCTAAATTCTTTTATACATTTGCCTTTTCTCTATATTTACCTTAATGTGAACATTTATTTTCACTTTAGTCGTTTATTTCTGTTTTTTCTTAAGATAAATTACCTTGTTAGATAAATAACTAGAGACACGCTAGAGTAAAAATGCCTTAAATGAAGAACATCATCAAATAAGCTAATTAGTTGCGGAGCGGGCCATACAGTTTTTTTTAATAATGCTTTTTTTGCACCTATCAAACCGCAACCACCGGAATGAGTGATTTTCAGTATTGTTTTAAAAGTTATTTTCTATGTACAGACAATAGAAAATCAGAAAATAATCTACTCCTCTAATCACCTATGATACCTGCCTTGTAGCCTGGGTTATTTACACTGTCTTAGCTGAAGTCACTTTTGCCTCTCTCTGCCTGTGATATTGGAATATTGACTGTTCTGTTTGGCAGTACTCTTTGGCCTATAATTTGTGTTTGATATCTTCACAGGTTTCCTCCAGTTAGTGAACTGGCTCCATTGAACACTCCAGTGGGGACTATTCTAGCCGCTGCTATCAATCAAACCATCTTCTACTCAATCGTTGAAGGAAATGAACTAGGTATGTGTTACAGATCATATACTATACCGTCAATTAGCCCTGAGTGATTTAGCCCTGAGTATTTATTCTCTTGTGTTTGAAGTACAAATGTATTGTTTCTCCATAAATGAAATATATTCCCAACCTATTTTACTTACTAACATTAAAATGGGGTTTGGAATTTGAAGTCATCACACAAAATATTCTTAAAATTGTAACTTGCATCTGTTGTAGCCAGACTGGGGGTTGTTATAGCAGTGTGTCTTTGTGTAGAAATGGAGAAGACAATTTTTTTTTTGTAGTCTGCTCTTCACACTGAAGTCTGAAGTGCATAATTACAAGCAGTCTAAGAGAGAGCAGCAGACAGGTGTGAGGTTAGCTCATGTTATTTAGCGATAAGTAGGACACGGAGAATGCAGAGAGTGAAGAGAGAAGCTGTCAGTCACTCAGTGGCCTCTTAACCACAAGCACCTCATGAGCTTCTGTGTCAAAAACTACACTCAGGATAGTCAGGTTTAAAAAAAAAACCTTCTATGCACTCTGCTTTCAGGTCATTTCAAGGTGAACAACAGGACAGGTGTGATCTCCACTGCTAAACCTCTGGATTATGAAAATGTGACCAGCTACATCCTCAGAGTCCAGGCAGACTCACTGCTGATCGTCATGTCCAATCTGCGTGTGCCTTCTAAAAGTAAGAAAAAAGCATCACCTGTTCAGTGGGTGTGTGTGGAGGAGGCTGTGTTGTGTTGCCTTGTTGGAATTCAGCACTGCAATTATGTTTAATATGATTCCAGGTATTGCATTAATCATAATCCCTCACTGTGACAGATTACGGTTAAATTCAGAAAATCTATCACAGCCTATTTTTGTCTTTTATATTTACTTCCATTTCCACTGCATTCACCTAATGCTATGTTGCATTACATGTGTATTTATGTTTGTGGATTATGGAATGCTACATTCTGCCATATAAGGAGTGACTGATAAGCAATAAACCCTCCATTTATACACTTAGTTCTGCAGTCATGCATCATAAAGTCGATGCTTTTTCAAAAGTTGTCAATAACAGTGATGGAGTCATCACTCAGGCCCTTCTTCAATAGGGCGGAATACGCCCGGGGTGTCCTGCCACATTCCTAGAGGCAGCCATCACCGCTGTGGACATGTGTGCTGGAGCACTGTCCTGGTGGTAAAGCATTCTTTTCTGTCAGCTTTCCACACCAGATCTTTAGATTTTTTTTTCCCCGTCAAGAGAAATGTGCTGTTGTGATCAGTCATATCAGTTGTCTCATGTGTGCTGATGCACCTTCTCTCTGCCACCTTTAGGTTTGCCTATCAGTATCCCATGTAGAGTACCTTCCCCCCATGTTCCTGTACCTAGAGTAAATCCTTCATTGTTGCTGGAACCACATAGACATGCAAATTCAGACTTGCCTCTAAAAATACCCGAAAGGCTGCGATCTATGTGTCCTACTCTGTGCAGCTCCCAGTTTGGATCAAACCCTGTGTGTGTAGCTGCACCTTTTACGCTCCATGCATTGATGCCCTTCCTTACTCCAGTGTGGGTGGCAGGATGTGATTGGCTGTTACACACCATTCATTGTATCAACTGTTTAATTTCTCAGTTGCTGCAACTATTAAGAATACCCTCAGAGTGTGATTTTCCCAGCTTAACTGCAGCATAGAGGTCCAGCAATGTTATAGATTGTTAAATAATTCTATGTCCAGATTTGTCGCAGCTGTTGTGAAGATTGAACTACGGCCCATTTGTTTTAATTTAGGCAGACCACCCCCAAAACGAGGGTGTGTGACAAAACATTAATCATAACAAATCTGCAATTAATGGAACTCCTGTGTGTTGCTGTTCTTAAAGCTTCAGTGTGTCTGAAACAAACTAAATTGAACCTGCTCTCACAGTTTGCATTTTATCACCTCTCCCAAACTATCTCTTCCTCGGTGTATCGCCGCAGTCTTGACGTGATGTAGTGTTCATATAGGGATGTTAATGGATGCTTCTAGATGGAATTTCCTTGAAAGCATTCACCGTGTTGTGCTTGAGAAGTGACAGGTGGAGGAGAAAGAAGAGATGATATTCCTCTGCACGTTTTGTAGGATGCACAGACTGTTGTATGTTTGTGAACGTTTCTGTTGTTATAATGGAGGCTTCAGATGCCTCTGACCGTATGAGAAGCGCCTGGTTTTGCATGCCGTCTCTTTGACAGCAGTGTTTCGGGTTGAATATCATTAGGCGTGTTTATGCCCAGTTTACTGACTTACAAGTTGTGTGTAATGATGGATGAAGTGCCAAGAACAAACAGGTTGGATGAATAATCAATGACCTACTCTACCTGTGTCTCTGTTTTTCTCCCTCTGTGTGTGTGTCTCTCACATACTAATGGCTGTAATTACAAGTACACAGTACTCAGGCATACACACAGCACTAGATAGAGAAAAGTAGAGGACTCTCACACAGAGAGGCATCTGCAGGCTGACATCCTGTTCCTTTTTTCTCATTGTAATGCAGATCAGGGCCACATGACAGGAAATATCTTTATTTTTACATATGCATGTTATTGAGTTTAAAGCATTAGAGCGTTACTGGACTGATTCATCAGATTAATTATTTTAACCCGTTGTGCAAAAAGGGGTATTGATAGGTTTGTAGTCTAAAGTAGGAGGAGTAGAGTTCAGGTGCATGCACTAATATATAAATACTCTTGGTATTAGTACTCTAGTCTTAGCAATACTTACTCAGATGTGTAGATCTTGGTCTCCCTCCTCTTAATGGGCCTGTTTCTTTCCTGCATGTTTATGAGTGTGTGTGAAAGCTTGAAGGTTAAGGGACTGTATATTTATTTTTGCATCCTGATACTGCGAGGATGTAATATGGTCACTTTCTACAAAGAGCGAGAGAGAAACTCAGCAGGCCTCTTTCCCCATCCCCTGGAGTGCTCCCTCTGCGCCTCAACACTCCAGCCTTTGTAGCAGTAATTTGATGTGCTGTGTTTTGTTTGTCCAAATCCCCTGGTGCCTCCTTAGCTCCAGTGCCACATGACTTTACATTTTTGTATCACGCCAGAAGAAAAATGGTCCTTGACACTGCATATTTTTTTTTATTCTTTACATAACTGCAGTGTTGGAAGGATTTTTGTGCTGTATGTATTTATGCTGTTCATTGCATAAGTGTAACTGTGACAAATTAGCAGTGGACGGAATGTTTTATGCTTTCTTTTTAAAGGGACAGGACACATATTTCAAAAGCTTTAGAGGATTTAGTAATAAAATCCAAATTTCCAGCCACCCTGCTCCTCAGTGTTCCCTGTAACTTATTCTTCTTGATTATTAGCAGCATTATTCTGCACATTATCCTAATAATGAGTCGGATGCTGCATGTTAGGTTTTGACAGTGTTTCATTGATGGCTTCATTGTTGTGGGAAAAACAATTCCTCAACAATAATGATACAAAGTAGCCCTCACTTCACTATAATAGCTTAGATGGTGATATTTTATCATGATTTTTATTATTTGAATGGTGGTGAATCACTGATTAGTAAACAGAACGCAAACTCGCTCAGTTGTTCTACTTATGGATGGGGAGTGAGAGAGACTCCATGCAGAATATTTACTGTAATCAAAACAAAATTACCCTCCTCATTATTTACTCAAAGCTGTCAGTTTCACCAGAATTACAAAACAGGCTTCCAAATGTTATTGCATTGCAGCTAAAAATGACTTTTCCATTCTTTTTTTCACACAACCCTTTTCCTTATAGCTTCATTTTCAGTCAAAATGAGGCAAAGAAATAGGGTTGTGTGAAGATTTACACATAAATTATGCTCCTCAATTTGCTTTAACTTCTCAATTTTTTTATATAAATCAACACTGATTTCCACATAGGTCAAAGCAGGCATTGGAAGGATAAATAAATACAATCAGTTATTACATCTTTTGAAATTTTAGATGGGTGAGTTTGACATCTTTATTTGTATTAACCTCTATTTGTGGACAATTTTCAAAATATTCTTTGAGATGAGTTCAAGTTGTCTTTTGAAGTTGTGGACCAGCTGATGACCATGAAAAAATTATTCTGACAGGACGATTCTCGATCGTCGTCACTTCAGAGGACTGAATGTGTTTATTCAACAGCTGGTGGCCACTGATGATATAAACCTAATATGCATTTGTGTTCCAGTTCTAAATATGTGAGCAGATGCTTGAATAGGTACATTGAAGTTGCAAGGCTGGAACTAAATTGCACGATTACTGGTTCCACACAGACTTTAAGCAGTTGATGGGTCTTTTACTGTGGGTCTGTGTTTGTGGTTGGGTTATTTCATCCTGTTGTTTTCTTTTTTTGCAGCTAACACAGCTAAGGTGTTCATTGAGGTGCGGGATGAGAATGACCACCCTCCTGTCTTCTCCAGGAAGCTCTACATAGGTGGTGTGACAGAAGATACCAAGCTCTTCAGCTCCGTGCTGAAGATAGTGGTAAGAAAACATTAGCCTCACATCCATGGAAAGAGGCCTGTGACTAAAAAGTTCCACTCTGCTCTCACCTACCCTGCAGCCGTGGTGAGAGAATTCATTCAATCTGCTCTTTTAACAAAGTTTGATCTTCTCTATCTCTCGCTACATCTCTTCGTCAGGCTCGCTCACTGTCTGGCTTGTCCGCGAGCAGGTGGGATCAGAGTTAGCTGGGCACTTTAATCCCAGTATGTTCACAGAATCATGGGCGGACATCCTGTCTGATTATCAGCCCACTCTGTCATGCAGGATTCACCATTGTCTGTGTGTACCACAAGTGATCAATATCCCTCTGTCTATAATTAGTGCCTGCAAAACAGTAGAAACACAAAATGATTCTTGTTACGTGTATGCTGTGGTTTGTTTCAGCCTCATGCTGTAGACACTAAGTATCTCCTTTTGGGTACAGAATGTCCAAAAATGTACCCACATCCTAGAAAAGCAGGTGCTGGACCAAAAGAAAAAAAACTTTATAATAGCAGCTGTGCTCCCACAGTCTTAAATGATCAGGTTAGGTTTTTCTTATAGTGCAAAAACGGCAATTTCAAGGCCAAAGTAAGAATATTAATGAGCAAAAAATATGAATACTGCACAGTCATTTGACCCAGGAATGTAAGTCAATTATATTCTGTCCTGAAAGCCACATGTTAGTGGGTGTTTGTGAGGTTTTATCCAGTGTGAGAAGGACTTCACACAAATAGATAATTAAAAAAAACTTATGACGGGGAAAACGGGGAAAACAGTTATTGCTATAGCTTTCTGAAGATAAAATCATCTTTTTTGGAGTGACAGAGGTGAGTCAGTACGCTGAAGATACTGTATGAAACACATTCTGTGTAGGCTCACATGCAGCACTAAGACTGAGCAGTGTAAAATCTTTAATTTTCTAAAGGCTGAGGACACATAAGTGCCAATTCAAGCATTAGTAACTGTTTCATTAGTCACAAACCTGAGTGCATGTTTCTCTGCCGTGAGATTATCATTACACATTTAGTCAACATTTGGCACATTCTAACACTTCTGGCCTTTTGCTATTTAACTTGTAGATACAAAATAGGCACATAACTTGGTTTTAAGCTAGTTGGCGGTCTCTTTGTCTGTAAGTTACATTTATTATCATTATACAGGTGTGCTAAAGTGTAATTGCAGCGGAGTGGAAAAGTTAAAAGGAAAACATGCCATTAACAGGGCAGGAGTGTGCTGCCTTTGTGGCCCGTACCTCCCTGTGTTTTAATCTGTAATGGGATGGGTACCCAAATAGCTGTGAAATGAAAGGTAATTCACAGCTCCCGCCTGACCTTCTGTTTCAAAGACAGGGAATAGTTTCGTAGTTTTTTGGGGGTTTTTTTAACAACATGGAGGCGCCTTGGCTCTCATAGTTCTTTTATAAGTTGTCTTCCTCTAAGATCCATGTATTTTCCCTTGCTGTCATATGACAGCTTGCAAACAAACCTCAGTGACAGTTACCCCCAACCCCCACCCCCCACAATGTACATAACACTTCAGAGTTCTGTCCCTCATAAATGATGCTAGCACATATATTTAGAAATATTTTATCTCACACTGTTGATTTATGCAGTCCTTTCATTGCAACCTTGCACTCCCCGCTCTCCCCCATCCTCTCCTGTGCCAATAGCTGGAGAAAAAAAAGAAAGAGATTGCTCCTATTTATCAGTGTCACTTGGTGCCGACAAGCTCTCTGAAAATTGATGCCTGCATGTGAACTCAGTGGCCAATCAGGATACACGCCTCAGAGGTCGACGAGTGAATTTAGTAGTCTCATCTGCTGCGAGATAAAGTGGTTTGATGAGGTCTTTAGTGGCTATCTTCCATAATAATATAATGTAATAATGTTATTTTTCAGGATTTTTTTACACTAACTGAAATTGAATGGATTTTCCAAATTAATGGAAATCATGGTATGAGACTTTGACAGCATTAATTCATGATATTATTGCAGTATTTATCGACAGTCATTACAGACCACTAACAACACCCTGATGTTTCATGGAATACAAATAATTCCCACACACAAGCCAACCTGATGACAACATCTGTCTGTTGTTGTTCATAGTGATAAATCACCTAATTGTGCAGCTCCCTCTGATTTGTAGTGCATGATAGCGACTCATTGTTCGGCTGTCCAGCCACAACTTTACTGTTTTTTTGTTCACTCTCTCCTTCTCTTAGAGGATCCTTGTTGACCACACTGTGCAGCAGTTTTTAGCAAATGACCTCACTGTCCAACACCTGGTCTGTTTTATACAGCACACACACACTGCTCACAACAAGCTGGAGTACACAGTGCAGCACTTAGCAGCTAAAACGCCAGATACTTCCCTCAGGATGTTGTAGATCACTAGAACAGAGCAAAAAGAGAGTGGTTTTCAGAAACACTAACTTTTCCTTACCAGCTCTAAAGATGATGATGTGTGCAAGCATAATGTTCACAACTTGATTCCACTTCCCTTTTAAAGAGTTATAGCAGATATTAAAAAATATTCAATATTCATTAATAAAAAATTATGGTATAGAAAACCGAGCAATCTTTAAGGCTTCGAGTAACAATGGGTGAAGCTGCAGCAGTGTGAAACAAAGCACTTGAGGTAGAGATAACTTATGAGCCTCCAGCTGCAGCTCATTTCCATTTTGTCAGCTACTTTTACAAAACACCTGCATGGAATATAAATGAATATAAATGAGCAAATATCTCCTTCAGTATCACTTAAAAGCTCCACTCCATGTCTTTTGCTTTAGCATTGTGTAATCAATGAATTAACCCGGCTGCCAGTGGTTCAGCTGCAGTTTAACATGGCATGAAGATGGCCGTCTTTCACTGATCTTACAACATTAAATGAGACGATGGGAACAAACTGTGAATGCACATAATGATCTGCTGCACTGACAAACTGTGCTTACCTCCAGTTATATAATCCTTATGGTGTTATAAGAAAATATAAATCCTCGGAATTTGTCACATAGCTGCAGCTCAGTTGTGTAAAAAAACATGTCAAGACTGATGCACTGTGGGAAGTTTTTTGAGGTAAATCAGAAGAAGAAGAATGTTGCTCCTCTGCTGTAATCCACTGATGTAACAGGAACTTGATTACTTCGATACTTTGAAAGCCATTTTTTTTAAAACCACAATACATCTGTGTCTTACAGGCTACTGACAAGGACACCGGGAACTACAGTGCCATGGCATACCGCCTAATTATCCCACCCACAGCAGAAGGCCAAGACTCCTTTGTCATTGAGCCCTACACAGGAATTATCAAGTCCGCAACCTACTTTCGAAATATGCGCAGGTCCTACTTCAAGTTCGAAGTCATTGCCACAGATAACTATGGGATCGGTCTGAGCAGCAGCGCTGACGTGGTGGTAAGTGTCCATTTTGATGCTTTTTTGTGTGTGTGTGTGGCTCAAAAAAGATCAATAAAAACACACAGTATGCACATATACTGCTGGTCCTTGACTTACATGTCACACAGTCGCTGCGGAGCTGTATTGATTACATGTTGTTTGGCTTTTGCTGCACAGTCTGCAGACTTAGATAGAATTTTAGGATTTTCAATGTCACACAGGAGCTTAGAATGTGGCTTGTTCACTTTCATTCACAGTTGGATGATGAAAAATCATGCACACTCCTGTGTACAATTAATATGAAGCTACAGTCAGCTGGCACTTAACTTGCACTGCACACAGTGAAAACAGTGGTTGGCTTGGTCTAAAGGTAGCAAAACATTATCTTAACTAAAGGGAAATTGATTTTAAAAGGTTGTGTTGCATAAGCCGTTCTCAGTACTTATACAGTCTCACAAGAAATAAAGGAAGATCTTCTCACATGCAAAAGAAACATGTTCAGTTGATAAACTGTAAAATACATGTATTTTACAGTTTACAGTTACGTATGTATATGTAAAAAAAGGATTGTGAAATTAACAGTAGATTGATCTATTTTGTAAATATGATATCATCGTGCAAAGAGTGACGTATAATCACATTGTTAATATAAAGTATGACTTAAGAGCCTAAATGATTATGATTTTTTTGTTTTGTTCTGCTTTGTTTTGTTTACTCAGTACAGAATGTTTTGGTTCCAGTCTATTGAATAATTCACAGTAGGTACAGCACACTCAACATGTGGCCTCTGCCACTAGCTGATGATCCAATTAAAGTCTTTCTTTCAGCCATGAGAATTAACTCCGTGAACATTATGTGCATCTGCCTGCCTGTATGTTCCTCTAAATGTGTTTCTGTGTCTCTCTCTGTGTGTGCATTTCTACTTTCCAATAATTTCCCCACACCCCTGCTGTGTTGGGGCTCAGCTTTGCCCCCAATTCATGCTTATCTTCCCTGACTGTGGGCAGGCTTATTTTTCGTTTCAGTGAAATATGTCTGGCTAACAAGCCTCTAACGAGACAGAAGGAGGGTCTGGGACATTGCCTGGATATGAGAGAGCAGCGAGTGCTTAACCATGGTGCTCGTTAACTTTCAAGGGGAAACCTAATTTCACAGGAACCACATGGGAGATTTGGCTGCAGAGCGCAGAGGCTGTTGCCTATGCACTTAACTATGGCATCAGAATTGGGTCCTGTTAAGTTTGCCTCGTGACACCAATACAACCTGGCAATTAGAGGGTCTGATTATGTCCACAGAAAAGAGCATTTGAATGAGTACTCGTGTGTCAGTGGGACATGTGGAAAACTGGCTTAAATCACACATTTATTTTAATTTCTGCTGTCTTTATATGGTTCTTTTCCCATTCAGGTTTCTGTGGTGAACGCATTGGACATGCAAGTTGTTGTGTCAACTGTGCCACCCACTTTAGTGGAAGAGAATAAAGAGCAGCTCGTTAGGTAAGACAAAAGACATCAAAGTTCTTCTTTTGACAGCTTCAGCTCAATGTTTTACCAACAATCTTTCAAATTGTTCTTTTTATCTGTTACATATAAGGTGAGTTACAAAGAACGTTGCACATCACCTTATTTCTTCTTCTCTCATCCATTTATTGGTGCAGCCCATCCTTACCAGTAAAATGTTACATAAGGTCGATATTTCAGTCCTAGAAAACGTGTTTAACAGCGTGGGCACTCATCCTGATGGTAGCTGAAAATGGCAACACAATTTTCCTTGCAAATGTGTTCCTTATCCAGTTTTTAGGGCCTTACCTTAACCAGCCGTTTTTTTATGCCTAATCCAGCCACAATTAAACACATTAACTGCAGGCGAAAGTAACATGCTAACACTGGATGAAAACCAAACAGATCATGGTATCAGGGGGACTCGAACCTTGGACTTCTAAGTGAAGTCCCATGTTTGTATGACAACAGACAATACAATCATGTTTCGTATGCCGTATGCCAGGCCATACGTCCATACGTTCCGCATACATGTGACCATCTGACGGTTGTAATATCGACCAAATGTGGTGTTGGTTTCATGAGGACATGTTGTTTTGATGCTGTGCTTTTCCCACTTTGATTTAAAGTGAGCTTGGTTTTGGGTGCCACATTAATTTGTGTTTAAAACTTAAGTGGTGTGCATGATGCGTGACTAAAAAGAAACATGGTCTCGCAAAAAATTAATAGCGCACAGAACTTGTTGCCTGTTGTTGTTTAGTTCGCCATTAATCAATTATGATCATGGATGAGCCAATGAGAGAACTGAATCAGGGTCCGTTCTCCTAGTCCGATTTAATTAATGATAGAGATTCATGAAGCATCTTTTTGGAGCTCTTGGGGCACAGTGTTTAGCTTAATTAGTCAATCTGAAAGGCAAATTGGTGTTAATAGTTGTTTTTCAAGAGCTTACTGCGTCTCTCCCACACACTGATCTTTAGGCTGAAAAACACACATTAGTTATATTACGCTCTCTGCAGTGATGTCATTTGAGATGGCTGTGACTTCTGCACGGTGCTGGTGGTGATCCAAGACCATTTTACCTGAGTGCTCAAACTGTTTATCCACCTTGGCAAAGGCAGATGGCAAGGCTTACCTTTATTGGCTGTAATTTGAGGTGTGGATTTCTCTCTGCCTGAAAAGGATTATCAGAGTCTTACTTTGCCAAGAGTCCAGCATGGAGAGGCAAAGTGCTGCCCAACAGGACAATCACTGCCAGAGTGGAGTACTTAAGATTGCTGGCTGTCAAATTGCTCAGGGCATAGAGGTGCTAGAAATGGTAGTGTGAACCCGTACTTTTACTTTAAGTTTTTTTTAACTAATTTCTCCCTTTAACTTGTGATCTTCATGTTCATCTCAGTATTCTGGAGCGGTACGTCCAGGATCAGATTCCAGGGGCCAAGGTGATCGTAGAGTCCATCGGGCCACGTCGTCATGGCGATGGCTTTGAGCTGGAGGACTATTCCAAGTCAGACCTGATGGTGTATGCCATTGACCCCCTCACAAACAGGGCCATTTCACGCCAGGAGCTCTTCAAGTGAGTGGATGTCCATTCTGCAATTCACTTTAAGTTGATGCCCCAATGTCCGCATGTTTACCCTTTATTTTGTATTAAAACAGTGAGTCTGCAAATGTCTCTTTCTGAAGCTCTTCATCTACAGTATCTCCACCTCACAGTCTCTACTTTCTTTAGAAGACTTTGATTTTACTGCAAGAGTGGCGTATTTGTCATATGTCATAAGAAAAGGGGAAGATATAAGGGAGGAAAGGAGAGAGTGAGGTCATGGCGGGACAAAGTGGGAGTGGAGCAGGGAGTATTTCAATCAGTACATCAAGCCATCATGCCAATGGCTCACAGCCTTTTCTGTGAGCTGGGAGATATGCCAGCAATACATTTTATTCTTTTTATATCTTTATATACGAGCGTGTCTGAGTCTGTCTGTCTGAGAAACACCAAATAGCACAGGAAGAAAAGGGCGTTTAAGACACCTCGTCATTCCAACAGGAAGAAAAAAACCTTTGGCCTTACCCTGCACCTCGGACCGTTTCTTTTTTTTTTATCCTCTCTGTCAAACCAATCAGACACCAGTCTTAAAAGGCTTGAAGATTCATTCAACCCTAACAAGACTCATCAATAGAAACCACCTTTTCTGAGCTGTCTCCTTATAATTTGTACTCCTGCTTAACTTACATTCAGCAAGCAGACACCATGTTCTGTATTTATTTCTCTTAATCCATGGTTAAATCATATCTCCTGAGACCCATCTCCACATTATCAATAATTCCATTCATGTAGAATTCCTCTTCTCTAATGACATTCATGCTTAAATCTATAAATCTATGTACTCTGTATCCTTGAACGTCAGACGAACACGTCATCTTCACATACCGGCTGCAGTCATGACCAGGGTCACAATAACATCATTTACTAAAACTATCATTCATCGTGGCTGCTTTTGAGAAAAATCATTTCAAATTTCAAAAGGTATTTGCTACATTTCTGTTTTAATAAAAATAAATCTGCTTCCATGCAGATACTGTCAGTGAAAGCCCTTTACATTCAAGAAAGGTTTACACATGCAGTGCATGACAATGTTGTGGGGTAATTTTATGTTATATAGCCACGACATTGCTGTCAGATCACAGAGCGTGAAGAAAAAGACAACACTGTAAGTAGATTCTTGCATTATGGGGTGTCCTTATTCCCCCTTGAATGCAGCATTCCCTGCCATTTCAGCTGTCTATACAGTGTACTGTATAACCTTTGTCTCCTCTCATTTATCCACCTATAGAAAAGCAAAAAAAGTAAATTAATATGGCAGTCTGCTTCATTCTTTGTGATGAAGAATGTTGGAAAACTCCTCTGATTTGTTCTTGAAACAGCAGTGGGTGGGTGCATGCACATTTTACTACAGCAATGACAATCTGCCACAGGTCTGTAGTTGAACCAGAAGGGGTGGGAATACACATTGAAAACACTTCCCTGTGATCGCATTGTGTCAGACTGACTCATATCCACTGTTGTTTTATCATTCATGTGATTATCTATATAAACGGACACTATCCTTGAAATAATCATCAGTAAATGAGATGTTCAAGGCTGCAATAACACACATTTAAACCTCATGTATGTAGGACAACTCAGAAATTAGCATCACACTGCTTCCACGTATTTCTGCATTGTTTTTTGATCATTGCAGAAGCTCCTGCAAACACACATTTAAAAATGACACCTCCCTTTTAGCACAGTTTTTGTTGTCTATCAGCTCCTGTGGTAAATATTTGTCTCTTTAGCCACTAAACAGTCCATTTTGCTCAACAGCTACAAGCTAATTGTGTCCTTCTGCTATGTGCTGTTGAGCAGGTAGTGTAAAGTGGGTTTTTAAGAGCCTTTTCCTGCAGAAAACAGCTGCCTACTGGGGCCAGAAATGACTATGAGTGCAGGGAGGCTGAACCAAACAATAAAGTTGTGGACCAAGCAACCAAACAAGCTAGAAAGATTCTCTGTAGTCCCATCACTTTAACATTGTCATGTTGTTTTCTTATAAAAATATCCATTTTGTTTAAGATCTACATAACAGAAACTGTTATCCTCATTTTGTGTTGTGAATCACAGATTTCTTGATGGGAATGTGCTGGACATCAATAAAGAGTTCCAGCCGTACCTGGGTGAGGGCGGTCGCATCCTCGAGATCCGCTCACCGGACATCGTGGCCTCTGTGAAGAAGGCCGCCCAGGCTGTGGGCTACACAGAGGGAGCCCTCCTGGCCCTGGCCATCATCATTATCCTCTGCTGCATCCCTGCCATCCTTATTGTCATGGTCACCTACAAACAGTCAGTACATTTTAGAATTGATTAATCATCTTTAACTAGTTGTCAGGAAATTAAGAGAAAATACATTTTAATTAAGTGGGTCATTGATTTAACACTCACATTGTGTACCCTGTGGCCTGAACAGAGCCAGCAAAACCACAAACAGCACTGTTGAAAAGTGTATTTGTTAAGTATTTAAGATAAAGAGAGAGCACTTCTTGCATGATTGCTGCCTTTTTGTATGTGTGTTTCTCTCTCTCTCTGTCTCTGTCTCTCTCTCTCTCTCTCTCTCACATCAGACATGCTGACTGTGCACTCTGCTGGGCTAATCTCCCTGCTCATGCTCTGTGAAAGCAGATTAATTAACACTCATTTGTGACAAACATCTACAGCCAATTGTGACCGCCACAGCACGTCTTCACACTACTTAATCATCTCTGCCCGACACACACAAACAACAAACAGTGCTCTCCCTGTTTTGCTGGCTCTGTCTCATTGCCACACATGCTGCAGAAACATGATGCTTTTTTGTTTAAAGCTTCTAAATTGGTCAAGTAATTGAACTTTTATTTGGTAGGGGCCAGGTTCTTATCCTGTCTAATCGCTCGTACGCCGCAAGCGTTCCATAAATGTTCGTGTTTATTTGCAGCAGATGGGTAGAGTGGTTGTCGTTATCCAGACACAGGGACCAAACGCACAGCGGAAAAGTGTTGATGGTGACATTAGACCTGACGCACAAACTGCAAGCAGATGGTGCTTTGTTGGTGGTGACTTTATTCTAGTAATGTTTAGGGAATCATTTTCTCATTTCTGATTGTCACCATAATGCGGCAGTTGCCAAAATATTGGAAAGAATATTATATTTAAAACATCAATTTATCCATTCATCTGGAATAATTGAATTTTGTTGTGAATAAGTAATGATCTAAAGAGCATTAGTTTTACTTAAGAAAAAGCAGTAGCTACTCTGCCATGTTGCCCTGCGGTCGGTGCTGGAGGCTTGAGAGCTTCTTACTAAGTATAGAGAAGAGAACCTATGTTTTGTGGTTAAATAAGGCAAACTCAATATTCCACTGAATGGTTCTTCCCTGACCTAAAATACCTCTTAGAATCTAAATTGTAAGAGGTTTCAGCCATGCCAAATTATGTAATTGTACATCTTTTTTGTCCCCCATTTCACTCGCTTCCTGTTTTATCTCCTCTTGTCTGCATCACAACCTCTCATCAGGTTCAAAGAGTAAGTAATTCTTCATGTTTTTCAAGTGATTGCTCTTTCACTGCTTGGCGTGCGTGTGAGAAGTTTCCCTCATCTTCATCAGCTATATAAAGATAAGCCATAAGTGTGAATGTGTGATGAAAAAAATGCATGTTATCTAACGATACTCTCCTCTGAAATGTGTCTAGCATCGTGATTTGAAGCGACACTGATTCCACTCGTAGGTTATGGAAAGAATGTGTAATTTGGCAGAACAGATTCTCTTCATTTGGAAAATCTGATGAAATTCACCGAACAAAAAACACAGTTGGAAACAATGCTTAGTGAACACAGAAACACAAACTAGACCTCATTATATCACCAGATCTTTTTATCTAATTAAACATTTGCTTTGTTTTCCAACAACCGTTCTCTTGACCTCAGATAATGAAATTAATTTAATCAGTCTGTGATTAGTTTGCATGTTTGTGTGTAAGTTTTTCCTGCTTGGTTTGTTCCATGTGAACTAAATGCCACATATTATCTGTAAATGTTAACACTTTTCACAGGCGACAGGCAGAGTGTGCCAAAACCGCCAGGATTCAGATGGCTTTACCACCAGGAGGGAAACCAGCTCCAGCCGGTGCTCCCGCTGCTAACCTCTATGAAGAGCTGGGTGACAGCAGCATGTGAGTCAAACTTGTACCTTTAGTCTCATCCCACACACATCCCACCATTACCCGTGATCAGCAGATAATGTATCTGGCTCTTGGAGTTTTAGATGCAAAATTAGAGGAAATGCTTCCTGCTTCAAATTCAAAAAGAATCAATGCTCTCTTTAAAAATGACAACTGGCAGCTCTGACCCCAGAAATGTCCCTGCTGCTTCAGGCATATTAGTAGCTGTATGAATGGATGTCTGTGCCTTTTGTCTTCCTCTCTGTGAGCCAAACCACACTGTTTGCAGCAGTACAGCTGGCGATTACATTTTAGCTTATGTATGTGTTTCTAATTCTGCTATTGTCTGCATTTTTATGCAAGACCCTCTCTCAAGGTAAGAGTGTGTTTAAGCTGATATACTGGAAACAGCACAAAATGTAATCTGTGCTGAAAAATTGCCATAAATTACCTTTAAGCCTTTCTTGAATAGCACCGATAGTTTGCCTCTACTTCGTAAAGTTTTGTCTGTCAGCACCATCAAATATCACCTTTTCATATTAAGTATCGCCCTGAATGCAAAATGAAATGTTAATGCTCGGGGATTACACGAGGTTGAATTGAAACTGCTGCTCCACCGGGTTTAGCAATTTGTGATTTACAGCGTGTTAAAGTAAAACTGCCTCTAACGTCTGAACTGCCATTTGAGAAAGAAAATAGAAATTTAATGGCAAGTTGTAAACAGCTTTTGCGGTGTTCACAACAGATGTTGACCAGCAGACAACAACAAGCAGAAGCTTGTGGAGGAAAGCTCTCATGGGCATTGGGTTCATTTTTCAGCCAGTAGGAACAACACTTTGAAGCTTTAGTGTGTGCATCTGAATATAAACCAGTACAACTTTCACACTCAGGATATGCTGCATGCTTACAACACATCTGCTTTTTTTGTTAACACATCTAACGTTTCTACTTTCGTCTTACCATCTGTGTTTCTGTCTTTTCCATCATTTCTATCCCTTGTCTCTCTGGATTCAGACTGCAGTAAGTAATCCTGACATATGAGGTCTATGAACATGTGCAAAGAGCAACTCCCCTGTTCCCCCCTGCTGCTTATAGCTCTTGTACACAGACTGTATACAGGTTAATGTGTTCATAACCGTTATTAGAAAGATCTTTGTGAATACATGTTTGGTGGTATCTGAGATTAGTTAAAGTGGTAGAAAGTTTTTTTTTCCCCAAGTAAGCTGCAAGAGAGGAGCTCTCTTTGTTAGCAGTACTGCACTTCAGAAGAACTCTATAGCTGTCTCCTCTCTCTTCCCATTAGACTATGATCTCCTTTGGTGTTCAGTCGCCCTCATTCTAACCTCTCTTCACATTTATCAGTGTTGTGACTGATTGTTCTAATGCATCCAGTGTTTGTATTACCTCTTGAAATAGAGCCCAGCATAATTTGTAAGCCTAATAATTTCTCTAATTCAGTATGTATAGTATTTTATCATATTTGCTATCACAATACAAGACAGTCACAACACTGAGGGTCATAATCTTTATAATAGCATATCTAGCCTTTTCTTTTTCTTTTTTCTTTTGCTTCGCTCACCCCTCCACCATAACTCTTCTTCTGTTTCAAGTCTTTTTTTTTTCTTCTTTTTCACCTCCACTTTCACTGGGGCAGGGCTAAAAAGTCTGTCATTGAGGCGGCCAACCACCAGAGGATTCTTGGCACCTTTGCCAGTCGCACCATTGCAGCCCGCAGCAACGGAGCGCTGCGCGTCAGCTTACCCAAGTCAGAGAGCAACGTGACCTTCCTCTCTGACCGCAACCCTCTCACCACCCACAACCCTGTCTACGATGATAACAGTCCCCTCAGCAGTCCCGGTGACTTAGCAGGGGAGGAGAGTCCATGTGAAAAGCGTTTTTCCTTCTCTCCCTCCCACACAGGGGGTTCAGGGTTCATCTGGTCGATGCCTGCTCGCATTCATGGGATGCATAGCTACGAGGTGGCAAGGAGACAAGCTCTTATGGACCCAGCTGACTGGGAGCTGCAGATTCTCCAAGCAGGCATGAAAGGCAGGCAAAGGCAAGAGAGTTCAGACACACTTGAACTGAGTGGTGGCACAGACACCAAGTTGTCAGTCCGGGAGCAGGCCAGGCAGTTTGAGCAGCAGGCACTCCAGGAACAAACCCTCAAGCAAAACAGGGGCTCCCAAGGCTCCCTCGCTTCCATCCTTGTCAGGGATAGAGATGGTGATGACGTGCTGGAGCTCACCTCAGAAACCCTGCTTTCCATCATGGATTACCCCTGCAGCCCCGTGTCTGTGGGCAGAGATGTGCCCCCCAGCATTATCTTTACTCAGGGAAATGAGTCGTGGCCCCTGACGAGACCGACTCCGCCCGTACTCAGGAAGTTCAGCTCTAGCATCTCTAGTTACATGACTGTGCAGCCTTGTCAGATCACTGTGGAGATCATACCAGACCCCCCAGAAAATCCACCGCCACCTCCTCCACAAAGGCCACCTCCACCTTCCCCGCCCACATCTCCTCCCTCCAGTCCCCCTCTTTGTCCACCTTCACCCTCCCACATTCATAAGCGTCGTTTACCTCCACCTCCTCCTCCTCCTCCTCCTCCTTCTCTCCCTGCCAATAAACCTATGGCTCCACCACCTCCACCACCTCTTCCTCCCCCTCCCTCACCTGCCAGCGATCAGTCTCGTCCAATCATCCAGTTCGTCCCAACCTCCCTGCCACCCTTGTCCTCGCTTCGCCCTGTTTCTGAGCGGAAACACCCTCCTCCCCTCAGTCCATCAGAAACTAACAGTGGGAGGAAAGAGCTTAGAGGGATCCTGAAAAACATCCAGAATCTCGCTGACATAGAAAGGTCTGTTGCCAACCTGTACAGCCAAGTAGACAAAAATTGCAAGGTGCCCAAGTTTAACAAGAAACCACAAGTGACTGAGGAATCAGAGGGTGCTAACACACAGCAAGGTTCTGATCTCGATGATGAGCAGAGCACGCCAAAAACAACCAGCCCCGGCTTTGCAGACCAGAACAATTCAACAAATGTGAACCGTGCTGAGAATGGAGTAAGCGAACTGAATGCTGCAGCAGAGGCTCGGCAGACCAGCCAGTTGAACTTGAACAGCACAAACACTGCTGAACTCAATGAACAACTTTCTTCGCAATCCACAGTGCTCTGACTTTTCTGTCTTCATTTTCTCATTACTTCCATTTCCACATCTCCACTATGCCTGTTTGTCTGAAGTTTTTGTTTTTTGTTTGTTTTTGCACAGTCTGTAGTGTCAGAGAGGTTTCACTGCGTGAGGGTAAAATGCTTTTATACTTAACACTTTGTGTGGAAATCAAATTTTAGAGCCACCAGCCAAGAAATGTGCTCAGGTTTGTCATATTTACTGTAAAAAATGCTTTCAGGTTTGCATTAGAACAAAAAAAAAAAAAAACAGAGTCTTACATATTCAGTGCGAGTTTGGCTGAATTTATTTGCACTTTTCTGATCCATGATAGTGTTGAGTATGCCCAGACTTCACAGATTAGTCATGTTTTAGGTACATTCTTTCAGTTTCTAATCTTAACATTTTACTGCCAAAACTACTTTAATTAAATTACACTAAGTCCCAGAGCCCTGGGCTTTGTTTCCTCAACCATTTCCTGGCTGCATATTGCTGAATTCAAATTTGTTCTTTTACGTTTACTCAAAGATAAGAACATGAAAATTTAGTTAGTTAGTGAATGCAGAATCTAAATGAGGGTGTTTCAAATGCAATAAGTATACTCAAGGTATGCAAATCTGTGAAAAGTTTTAGGATGGATGGCCACATATTTGATGATAGAAAGTAATGGCAGTGACTAATTTATTATTTGCTACAAGTAAGATGTATGAAAGTTTACTTTATACACATAGAAACTTTCAAAAATACATATACCAAACATAAAGGTGTTTTATTTAAATGTAATAACAACTCCACACCCATCACATATCCATGTGAAAGTATCTCCTTATGCTGTAAAAAAAAAAATACATCAGCTGGGCCTCTGGCAGGCTTGTGTTGAATGAAGAGAGCCAACCTCTGGGGGTCCTGTCTATATGTCTGCATAGATCCTCCAGGCATGATAAAGTAGTCACTGTGATGTTCGCCTGCACCCTGGAAAAGGCTAATTAGAGGACCAATCAATCGTTAACCAGGGCCGCTGCCTGTGGGACTGTCAACTGCTGTTATCCTCGTACTTTCCTCTTGTATCCCTCTGACCTTCTGCCTGCGTCTGCTTCTCTCTCCTACTTCTTCTCTCTTTCTCTCTGTATTACTTTCCAATCCTTGGTCTCTACTTGCTAATCTTTCCTCGTGGGTTCTCGGGAGATTCTTTTACCTTCTTTAGATTCATTTCAATGCAGCTTTTGCCGGCCCTCTCTTCCTTTTTTTTCTGTTCTAAGGTTTTTCACTCCACCCCACCACTCCATACCCTTCATGTGTTTGTCTCAACCTGCATGCCTGAAGGCTAATGGTCTTAGCTGCTTCCAGAGCAATGTAATGTTTGATTCATCCCATGTTCCCCTGATGGGCAGATCGAAGGCTGGCTAATTCTGTATTCCATGTTCACTATGTGGGGTAATCTCTTTTGTAAAGAGGCTAGCAGCTCACATGCTGTTTCTTTCAACCCAAAGAAGAATGGGCCCTAATGGAGGCTATTCTTTATATTCCATTTGTACAAGTGGTTTTTTATCAAACTCGTCTGTGTCCAGGTTCAATGTGGTAACATGAAAAACTAAATGCAAGGACAACAACAAAGTTACTTAGTTACTTATAATTTACAGATTATGGGTAAAAAAACAATCAAGGTTAGATAGAGACTTAACACTAGGTTCCACTATAATAGTGTTTGTGTCTGTATAAAAATCTGCAATGAACAAAAATGTAAAGCCAGTTATTTACAGAGGTAACACTCTGATATGATCCTCTTCAGTATTCAGGTACAGTTGTAATTCTGAGGTCACCTCTTTTTCTACAAAAATCCTTTATCTTTTTCCAAGTCCCCTCTTGTGCAAACTTCCTATGACTACTGTCCACTGGGCCATTTTTCTTGATGTTGCATAAAGTAGAAGTAGCCAGCAGCCATGCCAGCAGGTCATCCATCAGATCCTGCTCCCATCATCCACTCTGCCTGGGAGGTGTGTCATATGGCTCTGCCCTGTCCCCTAGTCCTTGCCCATAATAACAGATTATAGCTCTCCAGAGGAATCTCACACCATTGCTTGGCCATACATCTAAGCGTGTGAAAGTCGTCATTATTTATGGGCCCAGGCAGGTTACAGTTGTACAGTTGTAGCTGCTCCATTACTCGCCATTTCTTATTGACTTGCAATGGAAGCCCTGCAGAGCAGCTCTGTTTTTATAGAGTGAAAGTGAAATTTTGGAAAAAGAGACAGTTTTATTAACCTTTCTTTGAGTCTGCCCTTAATCACAATGTCCTTTTTATATCTGCTGTTGATGTGAATATCTACTCTCTAGATGTGACTGTATAAACACTGTATAAACACTTTTTTCACTTTCCAATCTTCCCAGCCTCTTTGATATTTGCATTTATTGTATCTTTTTTTCCTTCCTGTTTGGATGAGATAACAGTGGGGGGAAAACAGCCTACACAAGTGTGATAACATTGCGGCCTTAGGCTCCCTTTTTATAAAACAAAAAAAAACTCTGCAAGTCTATAATTTAACACATGAAAGTGCACAGTAAGTAAAGCTGTGATTTTCTTCTCTGGTCAGCAGAATGTAGACACTAGTCCTGTAGATTTAACATTTCACTTATCTAAAGCACTTGAAATGTTGCTGTCGATCCATATTCATTGTTTGTCTCATTTCCTCCTTTCTACGACACACAGCAGGCGAGGCATCGGCAGACCGGTAAGCATTCCTGATGTGTTTTTTTTTCCCCTTTTTTTTATCTTATTGTTGTGCCGAGGCATTTTGTCACAGCTTGAGGCAGCTTATATCCCATTATTCTTATCTACCATTCACTTGATGAAAAACACTGTGTGAGATTAAGATGAGATTCTCAGTGATAGAACTTCTGAGACTGGCATTACAGTTAAGGTTGGTTCGAAGGTCTGTTGTGTGCTCCAGCGTTCCTGTAAAATTGCAGATAAGCATTTGGATTAGTCTGAAAACATAATCAGTACCAAACAAGTCACATAAAAATCATTGTGTCTCAAATAATCTGTCAAAATCTGGTGTAAGCCAGGTGTCATATTATTTTTTTTGTTTCTCCATTGCTTGTTTAGCACCTTTCTTCTTCTTACTTGTTTTGTTCCCATCAATATTTTAACCTCTTACCTCCATAGACAGAGCAGTGAAAATAACAGGGATCAGCATTTTCTGGCTTTAAATCTGAAATGAAAGAGAGTGAACTCTTCCTTATGTCTGTGTCTCTCCTGACATCCCTTCCTTCCATTACCTGCTCCTTCTCCTGTACTAATCTTTGGCAGCAACAGCAACTGCTGAGGCCATCTCTGCTGAGACCTGAGGTAGACACACTACTGCTTTTCTTAATTCACAGGGATTGTAGTCAATCTGCTGTAAACTCACCCTTATATGCTGCTGCTGCTGCTGCTGCTGCTGCATCCACTGTTGTCTTCCTCTGAGGAGTGCTGAGTAATTTCTCTGTCTGCCTTTCTGAAATGCAGGAGCTCTCCATGGAGTCAGGAATCGACCCAGGCCAGGACTACTATGCACAGGACTACTATAATTATGACCAAGGGTGAGCATGCAGCCTACTGACTGTCTCCTCTCTCATTAGTTGTGCTTTGATCCACAACATTGATCTCCATCAGTTCATTTAAAGTTTAAAAAAATGACATCATTAGTGCTTATTTATCTTGACCTTGCTTTAAGCTGTCACTGCTGAGGTCCTTAGAGAACATTTCAAAGAAGTTCAGAATAAAATGACGAGCACAGCTAAGGCTGCTCCATCAGAATTACATACCACGCAGACGTTTACCGTCTCTTCTCCTGTCAAATGAGATTAATTATGCTGTCTTGATTGGGGCACCTGAGAGTTTGAAAGTGTTTCCTATAGCTAAATGGATAGAGGGTGTTTTGGCTTGCCTGGTACATTCCCCATATGGTCCAAAGAGGAAAAAACATGGAGCTCAAAGCCATAGCAGCTGCTCAGAAATTGTTATTCATTAGATGTAGCCACTCAGATGCAGGTGACTTGCACCAATCTGTAGAGTTACGCTGCAGGTTTATCAAAAAGGAGGAGAGGCTTTTGCACCTCGCAGGTTTAATGCACTGAGAGACAATCTCACAAATGTCTGCAGTGAAATTGTGTCCTCTAATTACCTCTGCCTACCTCACAAGTTGCTTTTGCTAACACTGATTACTTGGTCTGAGTCACACAGGAGCTCATTTGCAACAAGCTCTAATTATATTTTAATGATATGTCAGAGACTTCATTTATAAAAAAGCTGCTTTTGCCAATGAGTGTACCATCACTCTGACCAGAGGCCTTTGATTAGTTTCTGTTTGAGATGAGGGGCACACTTTACCAGCGGTTAAGCTTTTAATCCAGCAACCACCAGACCGTGTGATCCCCACAGTGGACCTCAGAAGATGGCACAAATTGCCACTGGCCTTTCCTTCAGACATCACTCTAATTTAGTATTCAAGGATGAGAATAATAAGTCACATCAGGCAGGCTACCTGTATATCACCACACTAACAGTCTTTCTATCTTCAAATCTGAAAAACCAACACAGTAATAGATGTCATTTTCTTTTGATGCAACACACAGCTATGTGTGCCACTACTGCAGTATTTGGTATTGTACAGCCATGTGGCCAAAAAGGAATACTGTAGAAGAGTTATGCAACCTGGTTTAATTCTGATGCATTAATGTGCTTTTATGCATTACATATTACAACACAAGGTCCCATCTCAGCATGTCTGCATTATTTAAAAAAACACTATCTATTATTTATTTGAAAAAAACGGACAAAGGCATATCAACTACTTCCTATTTGAGCATGTTTACAAATAAATAAATAAATAAACAACAATAAACAGAAAAGGTTTTTAATGACATATTGCACTGTAAACACAAGGTCAATTTAAAATGATATTAGACCCAGTTTAGTTATGGAGTGAATATGTTGACTGACTATTATACTTTTACCCATAGAATGTTATTGCTAAATTTTACTGTGTTTAATTCCACTTTTGTTTTCAGTTGTTTCTTTTGCAACAGTTAAATGTATACCCATCATATTATATCATGTTTATTACTGTCTTCCAGCTATGACTTTCCTCAGTATGGCAGTCGGCGGAGGCTGATACCTCCTATGTATGACGAATATGGAGAGGTGATCATGGAGGATGATGGGTATTACTATGGTCCCCGTGGTCCTGAGGTATTACCTTTTCTAGGATGGGAATTTCATACATTCATTGATAATATCAAGAATGTCAACTGTTGCCTTAATACACTGAAACGGCAAATTTAACCCTGTGTGACATTCCAGCATTGTAGCTTTCTCATCACAAAAAGGTTGCTAAATAAAATATGACTGTCATAGGGCCGAGGCAGAGGCAGGGGCCGTGGTGGCATGCGGGGCAGAGGTCCTCCAAAGAGAGTTGCATTCAGGGACATGCCGCCAGAGGAAGAGACTGAACAAGCTGAGCCAGCTGAGGAAGGCGAGCCGTCAAAGGCTGCCAAGAAACTGAAGTCTGTCATGAAACTCAGCAAACTCCTGGCGGCCAGCAAGGGAGCAGAGCAGCCATCTGATGCTGGTCCTTCTGGCCAATCTCCATGGAAGAAAGCCAAGATGTTCAAGATGTTTGGCGCCGGGAAGAAGGACAAGGATTATGCCAAAC
Organism: Parambassis ranga; assembly: GCF_900634625.1. Lineage (NCBI taxonomy): Eukaryota > Metazoa > Chordata > Actinopteri > Ambassidae > Parambassis > Parambassis ranga. Next base: position 7,492,366 of record NC_041035.1, read on the forward strand.
TGATGTCAGCCCGACGTATTGACAGCCAGGAGAGTCTGAGTGATGGACCAGGATTCACAGGAGAAATCGACAGCAAGTCTGAGACCCGCAGTCGGCTTGGAAAAGTTCTGAAAAAAATCAACTTGGGCAACAAACTGAAGATGCGAAGGAAGTCACAAAGTAGTGTGAGTCAGGGCTCAGTTGAAGGCAGCGAGAGAGATGAGGAGGCGTCACAGGTAGCCAGTGAGGATGACAAGAGGTCGAAAGTATCTATTAGTGTGACAGAAAGTGAGCCAGAAGCAAGTGGAAGCAGCAAGGAGAAAGGTTCTGATGAGGAATCCTCAGAAAAAAGCAGTGTTGACAGAGATTACCTCAAAGTGGATTTAGACCGGGACGATGCCAATGAAAGCACTGTGGACTCAGAGGAAGAGCCCGATGAAGAGCCAGGGGATTCTGAGGAGGAAAGCAAGTCCAAATCTGAAGGTGAAGACAGTGAGAAGGAATCAGAGTCAGAGAAGGAGTCAGAGAGGTCATCGGCTACAGAGAAAGAGTCAGACTCTGAGGACGAGTCCAAGTCAGAGAAAGAAACAGAATCAGGCACAGGCACAGCAACAGAGAAGGAAACAAGCTCTGAAAAGGCTTCCGAAACAGAGAGGGACTCTGAGGATGAGTCTGAGGAAGAAGAGGAAGAGGAGGAGGAGGCTTCAGGCAGTACTAGGGAAAGTGGATCTTCTGCCCGTTCTTCCATGAGGTCATCAGCTACTGAGGCTAGCAAGGGGAGCAGTGAGAGTGAGAGTGGGAGCGGCAGCAGCGGCAGTGGCAGTGGCAGTGGCAGTGGCAGTGGCAGTGGGAGTGGGAGTGGGAGTGGTAGTGGTAGTGGCAGTGGAAGCGGCAGTGGTAGTGGGAGTGGTAGTGGCAGTGGGAGTGGCAGTGGGAGTGGTGAGAGTGAAAGTGAAAGTGCGAGTAGGAGTGGCAGTGGAAGTGCTAGCAGTGCTGCGTCTTTATCTGGCTCAAGATCCTCAGCAGTAACCTCTGAGAAGTCCATTGATGAAGTCAGCGAGGCAGAATCAGGGACAGGGACAGCGAGTGAGACAGAGGCAGGAAGTGAAGACTCCTTATCTCGTGGGTCCAGCCAAAGAATAACGTCTGGTTCAGAGTCTTCATCAGGCAGTCAGATGACAGATCAGAGTTCAGTCGGCAGCGAGGAGAGCTCCACTGGTTCACGTTCATCTGTCAGCGGTAGCCAGCATTCCAAAAAGTCATCTCGGAGTCTTGGATCTGAGGACACAATCACAGAGGAGAGCGAAGAAGAGGATGAAGAAGAATCTGAGTCTACCAGCGAGCTCAGTGACGAAGCATCATCCAGGAGGTCCAGTGTTGCGTCTGGAGACCCTGGGCCCTCTGCCCCTTACACTGCTCCCCCTCACAGCTCTGACATCAGAAGCATGGGTGACACCTCTGAAGGGACATATGGAGGACTGTCCCCTATCACTGAGGTGGACGAGGACGATATCTCCTCAGACAAGTCTTCCGTCAGTGGCTCTGGATCAGGGAGCAGCAGTGCATCAAGGAGCTCTGAAGAAACGTCAAATTCAGAGTCTGAAGGAAATTCAACCGCCTTCTAGAGAGATATGTTGTCCATTGTAAAGTAAGAGTGAATAAAATCAATTACCCTTGCATGGGAGTGAAGAAATATTGCTCGCCTCTACAGAGTGTTTCAAACAACCACTTTTTTCCTTATTTCCCTATAGCAAGAAAAAAGCCTCTGTGGTTTCCTGCTACAAAATATCTGAGTCTGACTTTTTTTTCTTACATCTGTGACTTATTCTTCTCTTTGATGTGTTTTTATGCCTTTACTTTTTTGTACAACATCATGCTCCTGGTTCCGCTTGGAGATTTTGCATGTTGCAACACTGTTACAAGTGTTATCTTGATGTTGAAATGATTACATACACTATCAGACATTTCAAAAGAAAACCAAGATTTCTGCTCGGAATTTATTTAAAACAGAAAAAAACACAAGATCAGGGTTTGTTTTTATAAATATATGCTTTAACAATTGTTTTAGGGAACTGTATCTCTTAAAGTGGCCGTCTGGTTCTGGATCTGATGCCATTTATTTTTCTTATTCTGGCCATGCCAGACATTTCTATGGCATGGAAATCAATCTGAAAGATTATCTGCTAAATAAGCTACACGATCTGATGCAAGGTTGAAAAATATCTCTGGGGAAGCACTTTTGCTTCCACTTACCCACTATCATAGCTTTTATTTGTTCACACATAATTTTGTTTTTTGAGTGTGGCAAAATGTATTTAAAACTAATAAATGTACAAATTGCTGCTTTAACAATTTATATTTGTAACATTTTCATCACATGCTGAGGTTTGAGGAAGGAATCTTGGTTTCTTTTTGTCTTGTAAAAGAGTGGTGGGAAGTTCCTTGTTTCTGCTGTGTTTTGACCTGTAACTCTGTATTGACCCTGATATTCTTTCTCTCCTCCTCCTCAGCAAGGGCGACAGAAGCGGATTAAGCTGGTGGCAGATCGGGAGAATGAGACCACCTCCACAGGAGAGGAGAGCACTACAGAGACCCAACAACAGAACAGACTCCCGAACAGCCACACCAACATCAATGGGAACATCTACCTTGCTCAGAATGGCACTATTGTACGAACACGGCGACCGCCCCATCTAAACAACCTAAAGTTGGGCTCGCCATGTCGTTTAGGTAAGCATTTTAAAAAACTAGACAAGTTGGGTGTGACTCACGAAGAACCCCCTCCTGCTATTAGCACAGAGGGTTCGGGTAACGACACAGAAAATGGAATAGGTACTTGTGTTCCCTCCAACAAGGATGTCAACCTCAACACTCGGTCCTCTTCTGGCTCCCTGGGCTCCACCATTACAGATCTTAAAAGTTTTGGTTCCAAAACGAGTATTGCCAAGGCTATAATTGACAGAAACAGCAGTGGCCCATGTGTCAATGAAGAGCAAGAGACTTCTGTTGACAACCACAAGAGCAGTCGGGAAACACTGAAGTCTCAGAGTGACCACACATTATCAGATGAAGAGGAGTTGTGGATGGGACCCTGGAACAGCCTGCACATACCAATGACAAAACTCTGACTGGCCATGAAGAAAATAAATTCCTTTTTTTGTTATTTTTCTGTCTTGTTTAGAAAATAATCATAAAATGTGTGCCTCAGCTGGATAAGCTCCAATCACTATCCATGACTCGGTGATTGCACTTTTTTATTTTATCATAATGCATTCATCAGCAGCAGGGCTATTACAGGTGGGAATATAGAGCTGAAGGGCAACAAATGCCTCAAAGAAATATGACATTTTACATGCATGATGGTAATTTTTTACAGAGAAAATGGGCCTCTTTAATTAAGTAATTCTTCTCTTTTCTTTCTTTTTTGTTTCTTTTTTTCAAGAGATTACAAAGATTGTGATTTATTTCACTATAAAGTTATTTACAGAAAAATGATGGTGAGCATATGAAGACATTGTGATTATGTAGTCTATGTTAATGTAAAAGGAAACATATTTTGCTAATAGTGAATAATCCAGATTGTTATTGATTATTTTACATTGTGAACACTTGGCAATGTTTTTTGAACATTTCTGAAGAGTATATGAAATTATTTTTGTCTATTTTGTATCTAACAGAGATGGAGAATCTAACAAATGACATAGACATAATATCCATATGGCTGTCATCACTGTATTTCAACAGTGGCCTTTGACAGTAGGATCATAATGTTTTTTCTATATGGACATTTGTACCTTAAGAATGTGGTATTTTCAATCTCTTTACATGACGCAGATTTACTCTGTTCATGTCATGATAATGGAAGGAATACCAAAAAAATGTATCACATTCAACAATAAAGCTCTAACCTATTTTACTGTACTTTTATTGTGAATGACATTAATAGTGACTTCAGCCTTGATGACAATAAGGAATGCTATAAAGCTTCAGTCCCTGAGAATTATAAAAATGCAGCAGCAAGCTGGAATTGTTAGAGAGCATGCAGCAGTAGAACTCCACAATACAGTGAACCCTGTGGAGTTTAAAGAAGAGCAATGACAGGTCACCAAACGCGGGGGTGTGATAGCTACAGTATCTCTGAAAAGCTGTGGAAAGTATTCCCGGAAATGTAAGAACATGTTATTGAACCCACAATTCTCACCTGTCAACACAAACTCCTAGAAAGAACAAAAAAGTGCTTTAAAAAGTGGTTGTAGCCAAAAAACTGGAAATGGAAATGGAACCATGTGCATGGTTTCCTTCTTGGTTTTGTCAGAGAATGACACATCCAACACATCCACAATGACATTTACAAAAAGTGTCCTGCAGTCAATCAAACCATGAAAATGCCAGTCAAGTTCACAGAGCTCTTTATAGGCTGATGTTCAGAAAGGAGCGGGAGCTGAATGCCAGAGCAAAAAAAAAAAAAACAGCTTGGGAAGATGCTCTGAAAATAGGTCGGGATGGAACCTTGTTCTCCCCACAACAAGCCCAGTGTCCTAAAAGATCCACAAGACGCACACTGTTCCAAAAATAAGCCCATGTAAACAGCATGCCCATGTTCAGTGCACAGAGATGTCTTTGCTTGTGCCATGGGATCTGGCACAAGCAAAGATCAATGGAAATGGTCCAAAAGTCAAAATACCCAGCATTTCTACTGTAATAACAGCTAGAACCCAGCCTAAGATCAGCCAGCTCAGCTTTCATGTCGGTTGCTTACTTAATAGCATTAGCTGATAATGCCATTAGAAACAGCAAGCTTCTGTACATTTTGAATGAATAAGGTGCTGTTATCCAATCAAGCAAGAGTTTACTACCAAGTGAGCCAAGAAAAAGTCTTTATTATTTCTTTAAATACTTACATTATCTTTAAATCATTATATAATAAAAGGAATTCTCAACCAGAGGGAGACATAATAAGCATAGTAATATCAAAATGCACGCGTGCCCTCACAACACAAGGACAAACCTCACTAAATCACTTTTTGTTATACTTTGCTGATGAATTGGATTAAAGCTGGCCCAATGAAAAGATGGTATGTCTGTCTCTCCATCACCGGCTTATGTCCAAACTCTTCACCCTGATCATTTCTTTTAGTAGATTAAATTACAGCATTAAAATGAACATTTCTCTCTAAATGCCTGTTAAGCCTGAGAGAACCCACAAATCTAATGTATCCTCAAATAGGATTTACTTGTCATTTGCATTTATTATTTATAAAACGATGAAACGTTTCAAAACCTCCAGGAAATTCTTAGGCAGATCTTATTGTGGCTCACTGGAGAAAGCTTGTATACAGAAACCACAAAATCTTGAAACAATGAGAAAATATTTTGCTTTGATCAAAAATGAAAATGGAACCATCTTCATCATAATTACACTGTTATGTTAGTTATTTTTATTAAATTATACAAGATCTTCAGTTAATTACTGTAAGTGATACAGAAAATTGCTTCACATAAGACGTATCATCACTTCACTACACACAGTTTGAATGGGGAATAGCTGAATAATTAACTCATTGGGATCTATCTTATTTATTGTGATGTCAAGACCTTCACATAATAATAATAATAATAATAATAACTTTATTCATATAGCACTTTTTTAAACACACAATTTCAAAGTGCTGTACAATAAAATCAAAACAGGAACAACAGTGAGTAGTTAAACTACCATCCAGTGAAATTCATAAAATAAGACAGGAATTGCACAAGGTAAGTCAATAAAACATAAAAACAATTTTAAATTTTAAAAGTAGAATAAAATAAAAATAAGAATAGGCCTGTAAGATAAAAAACAGGGTAATAGCTATAACATGCCACACATTCATCATTTTCATACTATGTAGTTCTTTTTTTAATCCACCAAATGGATTCTGCTGAACCTCTCTGCTGAAATTGGTTTAAATTGATTACAATATGTCAATAGTTATAAAAGTTACAAATTGTACTGTAGAGGTCATGTTAACCTAACAAATATCCACTTATCAATTAAATGCTGCACCGTAACACAGTGGCACTCTATGGTAACAGTCCGAATACGATATCACTGGGCATATGTGAGATGGCCTTGCGTTTCCAGCTTGTTGTTATTTAAGTTTTTGGTAAAAATACAGCGGATATGTTAATAGTGGCATCTGTTAAATTCAGAGAATTTTTCCAGTCACAGTGATCTGAACTTCAAAGAAAGCCAGATCTGCTGTTTTTATGAAGCGATCGCAGAAGTGCTAAACTGTATTTCTGTATCATGTAATCTTCACCGCAGGGTTCATTTTAAATGTATTTATACATCCTCCAAAACTGGTTCTGCCACAGTTTGTATTTATGTGAAGTCATTTTCTGCAGCAGTAATTCTGTAATAGACCTGTGGATGTAAATCATGACACAGAAATACTGCTGCGCTTCACAGAGATTCATAAATCTCTAAAGGTCTTATGGAGGATAATTATTCATACACAGGGGAGTTGGCAAAGTTAGTAGTGTTATGTATGCACCAAACAAAGGCGCAGGGTCGTGCTCCGTCTGTATACCTAGCGCGTGACAGCTTGCTTTTTTCTTAATTGGTCATTGGAGGCCTTTGCGCTGGCCCCTAGATTAATCAGTGCGAGGAGAAACGCCTGACGGTCCTTTAACAAGTTAAAAAAATTCATTGGCTTGCTATGGATGTAGCATTGCAGCAGCTGATAGAGCCACATACTGTAGCTCCTGATATGTTAACATTCAATTTGACGGGAAGAAGAAGTGGGAGCAACTTCACAAAAATGCATCAATATTAAATCACTTTGTCATCAAATATTCATAGTGAATGTAAAACAGGAACAGGACCTCAAGAGGAATCCTGAGTCAGATTTTTCTTCTTTTTTTTTTTTTTTATAAAAGTGTCTGTTGTGTGATATGTAATACCCCTATGTTGAAATGATTCCCCGTACTGGCACCGTATGAATGCATCTGTCATGCCATATCATTGCATTTGATGTGTAAAAACTGTGATGATAGATGCTCAGTGTAAAGCCCCTGATAGCAGCGCTAAGAGTATAACTATTATTTTCAGAAATGTTTAATAACATAACCCACATGAGGAATTAAAAAAGGTCGTGAATCATTTTCTGTGGTTAAAAATAGATGCACATCACTTACTCTGTGGCTTCAATTTGAAACGCTTGATTCAGCTTAAAAACCACAGAAACACACACAGCAATGAGAGAATAGGAGTTTCCATAAAGAATCCATGGAGCAGACATGGTTCTAAAACTACTATTTGATTTGCACATCCATGTTTGTTGATCTTTACTCCTGAGTGTGTGTGAAAAAGCAAACACGGCAGCCGCACAGGTAAACACTGCATGTTCTAAAGAGATGTTTGTTAGGTGAAGCCGTAACATAAGCATGCAGATTTGCTTTTCTGTGTGCACAGCAGGAACAGGAGTAATACATTAACCCTCACTGAGGATGTGCTTCCCATGTACAGGTAAGCTGTTGGCATTCTAAGTCCACCAAAACTCCCAAGTTTTACCCATTAGCATAGCCTATATAGGATATCCTGGCCTACAGGAGGCAGTATGGAAATCTACCTATGACTCATTCTAAAGGAGATTATCTCAAATCCCCAACGGAGGCAGGAGGAAACTACTCATAATACCTATCCGTCACCATTGCTTATTGCATGCTCAGACCTGGAGGGTTGTGTTCTTCATTTCCTCCCAAACAAAATGATCCCTGCTTCAGAAAAAAAAAAATCAGTCGAGGCTGTGATTAATACAAAAAAAAAAACATCATGTTATCATACGTTGTAGCTGTACTGAAGCAAAATACAGACACAGTGAGCTGTGTGATGTGTGATCACAGAAGCCACTGGTGAAATTGCAGCTAATGACAAGCATGTGGTGTGTTATTATTTGTGTTATTTGGTGAACTTTGGCTTTTTACTCATTAAACTTGATCAGGTCTGCCCTGCAGCCGCCACTGCGACAGATGGGAATGTGTTAGTGCTGCAGGAAAGACTGAGGCTGGTTGTAGGTTGGTCATTACAGCAGAGCCACATTAGAGGGTGCTGTGCAATATTGTTTATACCAAACATGTGCTCCATGTGGTGTAAAGGTAATTTCTTTGATATAGAAAAAAGCTGTGAGCTGATATGTCTCAGCTTTGAATGAAAGCAGCATTCAGGTGAGTTTTTTTATTGTTGATTCACAAAGGAAGTTTTAAGTTTAAATTTATTCCAGTTCCCGATGAACTGACATGAATCTGTAAGTGTTTTAGAGTCTGATGTTTTATACACATTTATCTCATTGTTTCTGTTCAAAATATAGATAGAGGAACACTTAATGCTGAGTGGGGAGATTTCCCAGCTACCTGAAGCCAGGTTGGGATTTGACTAAAGATAAGGCAAGTCTTGGGGATCAGAAAAACCTTTTCTCGTAATTATTTAAAAGCTAATTTAACATTCAATATAATAACAATTTGGTGCAACTGCTAATGACTAGATATAGTGCCAACTTTCATTGAAACACACAGCTACCGTTTTGCAACATGAACTTCTTTAAAAATGAATAAATGTTCCTCAAGTTCTTTTTCTATGACCTTTTTTTGACATCAATTTAAAGTGAAAATCAGAGAAGAAGATAAAAATAAAATGTGTAAAATGCAAATCAACACGTATGAAGCATATTGTTTTTTGTTGCCTTGTAATTAATCCTTTGAATATGAAATGTCAGAAATGAATGTTTTAACACACATTGTGCACTAAACAAACAAAAGTGATTCCTCAGTGCTACACACTTCAAACAAGATGATCACAGCATCAGGATTGATGTGTTGTCTCACTTTAAATGAAGAGTACAAGCAGTGGGTTTGTTGGAGTTGTTGCCATTGTGTTGTTCTTTTGTCCTTCTCTTTATTGCTTACACAGCAGAAACACTGGAAGTTTTTGATGTTGCAGCTCTCAATAGCTCATTACTCCTGCTGACAGGTGATGGTACTGTAGGAGCCCTGGCCTTTCCTGATCAATGCTAAATTCATCAAAGCCTCCCTCTTGGCCATTATAACGTAATTAACTGCACTTAAGTGCAATTCATAAACATTGTGTGAATTCTGTTTGTGGCCCCCAGGAGCAACTCATTTTCCTGGTGATCAATTTCTCTCTCTCTCTCTCTCTCTCTCTCGCTCTCTCTTTTCAGCTGGTGCCCTGCAGCTCAGCCACCTGTTAAAATTACACTTCTTCACATTTCAGCACATTGCTGCTTATGAATTATGTTTCCTCAGGAGTGCAGTGGAGTCACAGCTGATCAGAGTGATACCAGGAGAAGCCAGGTGAGAATAACTTTGGGATCCCGAGTTGACCCCACTCACAGGATCCAGAGCTTTTAATCCTATATAGATATCCTAATAAACTATGCTGTAGAAACTTACTGTGATGTGATGGGCCTATATGGGAATAAATATAGGCCCATCACATCACAGTAAGTTTCTACAGCATTCAGAGCAGCAACATTTTTAAGCATTCACGGATACTGACCTTAAGTCTTAAAGATTGAAGACATTTATGAACCTTAAATGCTCTTACAGTTGCTGGGATTTCCTGCTGTCACTCATACAGAATATAGTTGAAAAATACTTGATTTTCATATCATAAAGAATGAAGGCTGATAATGAATATTGTGATGCCCTAGAAATGTGGTGCCATTTGCTCCCAGACACATCAGTCACTGTTACATAAATGGAGTGCCGAGCTGCTGTCTCAGCTGATGCCTCTGAGGGAAGAAAAATGAGTTATAAAAAAATTTGCATATAAATATTGAATACTACAGGAAAAAATGCAAAACTATACAATCTAGAAAAAAAATGAGCATTGGATGTGTTTTTAACCTGCCCTAAAACCATTTTATTATTCATTTATGCTGTTTTTACCTAGTGTGAACACAGATGATGCACACTTAAAGCCACAAGATGGCGCCAAAAACTCACGGCTGTGTCTTACATACACTTACATACCTGTGACATGAGAAGGCAAATGAAAAGATGAAAGTTGTTTGTAAAAAGTTGATAGCGTGAAAATTAAAGATAGTGTATTTGACTCTTACAGTCTTTAAGAATTAGAGGCAGTGAAGCAAGGCTGGTTATTGATCATGTGTGGGTTAGTGCGCCACTAAGAAAGTAAAAATGATGATTCTGACATTTTCTCTGAAATAAAAAAACATGAACACACTGCAAGGGGTGATTGATAATATTATGGCCAATAACGTTTGTGGTATTCCTGCTTAGGTGATATGATTACATGGTGGGTGAAGATGGTGAAGACGAAGAACGCTGACATCAATCTTGGGAGAGAGAGGCTGAAAGACGACCCCTAGAAGGTCAGTCATCATCAAAACTAATCATCAGCATCAACTAACTAACTAACTAACATCGATAAATCATGTAACATACATTGCCACTGAGCTGAGACATGTCTATGCAGTTATCCACAACACTCTCCGAACAACCAAGGTGTCAACCTGCTGGGTGCTGATGGAAAGCATATTCATCACATGTTAAGGGACAATTTGAGTATACTTAGTAGCCATGATGCCATTACTTTCAACCAGAGATCAAAGATGAAGTGTGAATCTTTGGTAATACACAGTATCTACAGCTCCCAAGAAAATTAAACACAGTTTGATGGACTGCATTTTCAGGGATGTAAAGGGAGCCATGAGAGAAGGTCAAAAAGCTGAGACAAGAAGTGATCCAAATGAAGGGATGTTGCTCCAAAATACTCAGACGTATGCCCACCTTATCAATCACCCTTTATAAGCAGTGGTTTAGTTACATTGTTTTCTTGTTGCTAATGTCTTGTCTCTGTTTTTATGGCAGCCCATTAATCATTGCTCAAATATATTTTAATAGATTTTTATGCTCTTACTCAATATAAATTTGTCCATAATGATAATGTTTACATCAGTGACTCTCTGCTGCTCCTGCCTGCCTAATTACTAAACGTTTCGTTTAATCTGATTATTTTCATCTTTCTTTCTGGCATGTAGAAAACAACACATTACTCCTATTTTTGGAGAGCGGTGCTTAGGCAGAGAGTACAAGTCCATCATCATCTCCTCATTTCCTGCAGCTATTTAAGACTGTGCCTCTCCAAAATAGGCGCCCGATGATGACCGCAGTCAGAGCTATCTGGGGACCCTGCTTTCAAACTAATTCGAGGATATTAGGATGTCTCCGGGTGTTTTGTTTTGACATTTCTATACCTTTGTGGACTGTTGTGAGTGCGCAAAGCGTGTGCCATCTGACTTAATGCCATTTCAGAAGTCATCTCAGATGCTTTTAGGTTTCCATAACTATATATTGTACATCTTGAGTGCTTTATAATTTCTATGCTGCACATTGTTATTTTGGAAATGTACTCTAAACCCAAAGTAAGGTTTAACTGACAGACAGGTCACACACACACACACACAGAGTGCAGCTCCTTGAGCCCAGTCCTACGACATCCCGCCCAAAGGTTATATTCTATCCGAAATGTTGGGTGTGTAGTAAAATACATGCTCCACACTGTCTGGCTCTACTAATGAAGGGGTTTATGACTGGTAGCCCTGTGTTTGTACCATGGATCATGCTCCGCTCTATCACTGGATACAAGGTCAGATCATATCTCATCCTATATCTGCCGGCTGTGCACGTCTGCAGTGACAGCTCCATCTATTAGACACAGTGGAGACATTATTTCACTTGCACGCAGCCACTGTTTTGTAATGTGATTTTGAGGCATAAAAATAGATTTTAATGCAGTTTCGAGGCTTTCCTCTGCTCTCGCTGTTGTTAATTTTTTAAACAAAAAAAGGGCTCTTTTGTGTTATCGTGAGTCAGCTGTACTTGGCCAAACTTGTCAGACTGTGAGCTTTCAGCACCCACAGTGTTAATGTATAATGTCAACGCAGTAGGGAGCCTTGTTAAAAAGCAATTAAGCCAAAATGATTTAAACATTGTGTGGTTTGGCCATTGGCGAGCCTGGAGGTACACACTGTGTTGTTGTCTTAGAATGAGAATTTCACTGTCTGCTCACACAGAAAACCGCTATTTGTGTGAGTGTAGCTCTAACCACACTTTCCCACACCCGCCAAACCATACCAAACCACAGACTTCAGATGAGTATGCGCAAGACACAAACACACACACACACACAGAGTATTCACATGAAGAGTAATTGAGGGGTTTGACTAGTTTTTGGTGCATTAAAACAGTAGCTGTTTTAAATGACAGGGGCTGAGACATACTTGCATTGATGTCTGCAAGGCTGGTAAAGATGGCTGATTACTCAAAGAGGACGTGGCATTCAGTAACTCTTATTATATTCTTCTTTATTCACTGGAGTCTGACTGAATCACACCATTTAAGCTGTTCCTGACAGTAATACATTCTTAATCCATGGCTTTCTTGCTCAGTATATTCATTTCTTGAGTGATTTCAGGCACAAGCCTTTCTGCAAACAGTGTTATACTCGGTCTTATTTCTAATGATCAAAACATTAACTGCTGACAGTTCAGAGTCTTCAGCAGGCAACCCAGAAGAATTAAGTTGTTCACCCTGTTTCCAGAGCAACAGCTCATCCTGTATTCAATGTGATAATTGGCCATTATGTGTGTGTGTGTGTGTGTGTGCTTCCCAGTAATTCTACCAGAGTTACGTAAGCAGCTTCAATTTTAGTTCCAGTGGCCGTTGAGTTAGACTAAGATTAGTGCTAGACCATAGTCAGACACATTTTAGCTGTTGGCAGATTGTTAGCTTACACTCTGTGTGCAAATGTGCTCATCACAGCCAGACTGCTTGGATGTGGTTTGGAACATCTGTGTGGTCCCCACTCCAGAAGAAGACAGACAGGAGAGAGACAGAGGGGAGGGGTGGTGGGACCCCAGGGCTGCTGAGAAAGAAGCCCTCAGTTTTTCCATCACTGCTGTCGCCACCACCACGGTGGTGGTGCTGCTGCCTCTGAGCAGAGCCAGGGGACAGTGCAAGGCAGATGCCGAAACGTGTGTGTAAGCATGGGAGTAAAAGAGAGAGAAAGATGAAGGAGAAAACACGAGTCTGGGACAAAGCGACTGTGTGGGGAGCTGTCAGTCTAGTGGATGACTTATGAAGTTGAAAGTTAGGTCTGGCAATCGTAGAGCTGCTGGCGGGGGTGGGGAGAGGGGCGTTGAAAAGAGTCTTGGTCCAAACCTGCGGTCGACTCCCCCACCACCAGCAGCAGCAGCACCGCAGCCCAGCTCCCTGCCTGTATGCCTGTGGTGTTTATTTACGAGCCCGTTTAACCACGGCGCGGTCCCTGTGGTGGACTGACACAAGATGACAGCAGCCTAAATGTCTTGCCCTTTAAATCCAGCCTAATGGTCGCTTATAGTGCTGTGGAGACAGGCATTGGGATAGGCGCCTGGGGTCTTTTCATAGGGGCCCTCTGAGTAACACATCAGCTAACACATCTATGGGCCACCATCCAGAACCTTATTACTACCTGCTTCTGTGGCTGTGGCGCCACTGATTTAGCCATGGCTGTGTGCGAAGGGACAATGCGAGCATGGGAATAGACACATCCCCCCCAATAACAGCTACTACACAATGATTTTAGATGTGAATGTCATTTTAATATCTGCATCTGTAGCCACTGGATGGATGGTTAAATGGAGACTTTTACCATGTTTTGGACTGGAGCTTGAACCTACAGTTGTATATTTGGGACAGAAAAAAACTGCAGTCTTATGTTGTTGTTGTGTCACTGCAACCAAACTGGAACACAAACAGTTAATCCCTTGTGTTTTTGCCTGAAGTAACTCTGTGGTAAGTTAATAGCAGATGTGAGTGTTATTGGGCAAATTATATGCAATATGAGAGCAAACATACACTTCACATAAAAACGACCTGCGTAAACACACCATTCATAACTGCATACCATTCTGTGTGGGCTTACCAGCCAAAGCAATTAGATGCTTTCTGGGAGGAAGAAAAGATTATCATCCATGCCTTGCTCAATTCATGTGAGGAGGAAAAAAAGAGAAGATGTTTATTGTGAGTCACAATTTGCCTGTCAATAATCCACAAGAGAGCTCAGTTAAAGTCATTCTTATCACACCTCTGGGATCTGTGAGAGGAAACAGGCAGAGGGGAAAGAAGTCAGCCACAAATCCCATGGGAATCCTTCTCTGCCGAAGTGTCTTCTCCTGAATCACCTGTTGCCCTTGCTCACTGTTGGTACACCGACCTCAACTTGTTGCTCAATACACACACATACACACATGCATATACACATACAGACGTTGAGCTTCAACCTGCATGCTTGAGGTCCTGTGCAAACACAGATCAGACCATACTCATTGGGCCGTGTCTCTGGCACTCATCAGGCTGTTTGTACTGCAATTTCCTCCCCACTCTTATCCATGTTTTGTCCACTGTCATTCCAGCGGGATTATGGGATGCTTTCATCATGCAGAAACATCAACTGAGGCAGTGAGGGAAATGCAAAGGAGGCATGTTGTTTTGCTCCTCTCATCAAACATAGTGTTATCATCACATGCCATAATGAAGGCTGCAATCTGGGGTTATCCTCTAAGCTAATTATTATTTATTTCTAGCTGCTCTCCTGTCCATCTAAACAAATACAGAATTTAAAAGCATACTCATATTCACTCTCTGCCTTCCACACAATGGAATGGAACAATGGAATGACTCATAGACCCACTGTAACAGAATGAGTAATATTGGTAAATATTATATCAAGCAAGGTGTGGTATTACCAGATTTAAATGTTCAATGTCTGTACAGAACCTCTTATACTCTGATTACCTAATTCCTGTCACACATACAGCAAAACAGAAACCTATGTTGTCTCTGCATGCTAGCTACAAGGGCACATACTGCACTTGTACTGGAAAATCAAACAGACTCTGAATTTTATGGCTCTGTGAAGAGGTCTGTACAATTTGTCTATAAAGAGCACAAAATACAGCATGCAGGGGAATCATCCAGATAGTTAGGGAAGAAGTGTGTGTCAGAGTGGACTGTACAATTTGACTTCTATTAATGCGGCCTTGTAGACTGTCCGGACACACACAGGATATGTAGGTATGCATGTTCATAGAATCTTGGTCACAAAATCCCTTAGTGAAATCATACAGCCAGTTTCATTAAATCTAACTATGTCTTATCAATCTAATCTTCTGAAAAGTGCTTCTGAAGTGAAACTATACTGCATACCTTTTGGATCTTTAGGCACGCCTTTAAAAGCCACATCAAAGTCTGCATTAAAAATACACAGTCACTTTTTGAAATTACCTGCTTGCAGCAATTATTGACTCACCATTAACCTGGTGTCTTCTAGATGTGCTTTTGTGCAATTCAGTTTGTTTTGCATATATTTATACGTAGCCTACTTTGTGACACAAAATGAAAGTCTTTTTGCAAGTTTCTGTCTGTGTAATGTGTGTTTGTGTGTAACATTCCTCTTAAACTACACCAGTGATGTCAATATACTCATCTGCAAGTTCTTAGAATAAGTCATCAGGGTAGATTAAGGCGCTGTCTAGACACAATCTGTGGTTAGTTTTGTGTTTTCCCTTTATATTAGTTTAGGCTTTGGTGAGGTTAAGATTATCCTAAGTCATTGCTTCAAGGCTTCGGCCACTCGCGGCTCTAATCTCTGGGGGGACAGTTTAGTTGATTTAGTCTTTGATGAGGTGCCCTCCGTCTCCAATACTGATGAGCTGTTAGTCGTCACCACTGCCCAGCCTCGCTGATGTGGTCTAGGCCTGCCGCCTCCCTGCTATCCAAGAGCCTTATTCATCCCAAGACAAACAGACACAGTCATTACAATTAAGCAGTGCTATTAAAGGGACAGGCTACTGGCAGATTAAGAAAGGAGAATGAAGTGGCTCTCTGTGTAATTGCAAGCAGTGAAGTCGTTAAAAAGTTGGTAATGTTTTGTTTGTTGTCCACAGGTCCTAATATATTTAATTTGCTTGCATGTGGAAATGAATGCACATAGTCACAGTCCTGGAAAAGGCATCTTTTTTTAAAGTTAAAATTTGGCTGCTTTTGCTGCTCAAGAATAAATGGAACACAGTCCAAAGAAGACGAGGACCCAGACTCAGTTCTTAAGGGGCCTTGACACTTGAAGGATTAAGATTATGGGGGTGGTTCTTTTAAATGACTGATAGTACAAAGTGAGCTAGGGAGCAAGGCAGGGCAGGGCAGGAGTCTGTGTGGCGGACCAGCAGCAGCTTTACTCTTCAATCAGTGAGATGAAAATTGCCACTCGTGTCAAAGTAGAGGTGTTCACTGAGAGGAGGACAAGAGAGAAAAAGAAATAGCAAGAGACCTCTGAGAGGGAGAGTTATGCAACCTGAATCATCCTGGTTCCCATGGAGTGAGGATGCTAAAATTAGCCAATCAGGGGTTCAGGAGATTTTACCTTTCCAAGTATGCAGAGAACAGATGAATGACTTAATATTATAATGAAACTTTGACTATTAATACAAAATCAAACTGCACATCATTAGGTGTTTTCCAGTTTTCCAAGAATAACAGTTCTTGGAGCAAGTAAATCTGCAAGACTTCAGTGAAAGTGATCCAAACAGAAAAATCTAAAATACTAGGAAAGTGTGTAGGTTGACTCTGCATGCATGTGCACATCAGATATGTATGGACTTCTTCACAAGAAAACCAGCTGCTGAGCTTTTAAAGACAGCTTAAAGTATCATTAGGTACACCTAAGTGTCTGTGGTGTCTGCAGCTGTCTCAGAGATGTGCAACAATGGGCAATTAAACATTCAATTAAATATCACTCATGACCTCAGCTCTTAATAATGGACAGGGATTCAAGCATCAAGTGATTTCCTTCAGAACTAGCCTGGTGCGGTTTGGTAGCACGGTGGTCTCAGGGGTGATTTACGATCCAGCAGGACCTTGTGGCAATGCTGCTCAGAGCGTATTTTCTGTCTGTCTAGATTGCATCGATTGGTGTAGTGATGGAGAACAGCAGTCAGGCCTGTTTGTCAAAGCAGGATGTCATTGTTAGGACACCTCAGCAGTGATGAGAATTCCTCAAGTTTTATGACCCCCCTGGCCTTTGTAATTTGTGGCCTGTAAAATGAATGTTTAAATATGAGTTTCTCTGTCAGCTTTCTCTCACACATTAAAGTGAGACGGTGGCCTCCTTAACTCAGAGCAATTTGATGTCATCAAAAACGGCTGCTAGATAAAATCTTCGTCCATTTTCATTATTTAGGGAAAGTGGATCATATTTTTGTGGAGTGCATTCTGACATCTTCATAAATCAGAATAATCACAGGGTTGTGGTTCACCCTTGACGTGTTTGTCTCTTTACTAATCCCATGAACATGTGACCAATAACATGCTTGCATCAAGGAGTGAGGGCAATTGCGCTGTCTCAGCCATAGAGGTCATAACCTTGAAGTACATACCAGACGTTGTTTAGATGTGGGGCTGTGGGCTTCAGCTTGACACATCTAAAGCGAATTATCTTCAAATCAATTAGTTTCCATTTACCTATCATCACCTGATATTCCCCGTTCTGCTTATCTTTACATAATAATTCAACCAATGGAGTTGCTTTGTACAAAAGAATATATGAGTTTATCCTTGTGGATGCACTGTAGGAACACCTTTATTGAAGTAATATATCACACCATGATGTTGTGTACTTGCTTCAGGCTAAACACAGCTGGGCACCACATGCCTCATATCTGAGTCCCCTGAACCATTCAGGGACAAGATATTGCTCCTGTCTTTGATTCGCTTTACTGCTTTTTTCTGCACTCTGCACTCTGCATCTGCACACATTTTGTTCCTGGAGCTCTGTGCTTCAGCACATCTAATTTAGAAATCAATTTAAATTTCAACATATTGATATTATTAGTAGCATTCTGAGAGTTCCAGTTTAGTGGTGTACCGGGCCCAAAGTGTAATTCAAAACTGAATTGTACTTGCTGCTAAATGTTTCCTAGCACACATGTCTCAGAGTTGCCTTTTACACGAGGTGCAGTTGTCAATGTGACTGAGAGCGGAGAGTAATGATGTGGGCCTTTCCCTCTTGGGATTTCACTGTATAATTGTGTCAGTCAGAATAACACACGATAACTGTATCAGTGATATGTCTATAGAAACATTCAGTGCAACCTGTGTAAAAGTGAAAGAGAGAAAGATCCCACAACAACAAGAGTTGCTCACACTGTGTCTGCTGATGTATGATATATTTAACTTCATTCACATTCATAACATTAGGGAAATGTACGGCTACTGTTAAAAAAAGAATCTGTTGTTGTTGTTGTTTTGCAGAATTTTGAGCCCAAACACTTATAGTCCTTTAACACAGATTAGAATCACTCACCGTCTCTACAGGCTGCACCCATCTATCATCAGATGCTGCGTTTAAGTTCAAGTCCTCTTAAAATAAATCCATGCTTCCTAAAGTGGAGGCAGGCCTCGTTCAGATAGCAGCTGATGAACGTTGGAATGCGTTTGGTCTTATCATGTTGTCATCAGTATGCAGCCGTAGCAGACAAGGCTCAGGATGCACAAGCGAGACATGATGTCTTTTTGAAGTGCTTGCAGTGGGCTGAGTCATGCTATATATCAACATTTCCTCTCATCGCACACAAGTAACTTCCGTGAGGACAAGGATGCTGCGCTGTGCTGTGCTGGAGTATTTATGTTTTTCAGGGTTGAATTGTTGCACCAATGGCTTGAGATCATGGCCCATTCTTCTAAATGTCCCGGTGTGTTTGTTACATCCCTCAGTGTTTTTTTCTTTCAGTTTAAATGTCCATTAACTTATTTCATCATTCTTTTTGTAGGAAAGTATCTGATTCTGCTGTACACATGTAAAAAAACATCAAAATAATAATTCCAGTGGGCGAATACATTTGAACACTGCGGTAACCATCAAGCAAGCTCACTGAGTGCTTCTTGCATATGCCTTGGTGGCTCAGGCGACAACAGTACGACTGGTCGTCTGTCAAAGTTTCCAACAGTTGGTCAAAGCCTACGGTGAGCACAGATCTGGTTGTGATTACTATAACGGAGACAGTAAATCATGACGCAGCATGAGACTAATTTGTGGTGGGAAAAAAAGACCAGGCCCTTTCTTTATGGAGTCTAAGTTAACTACAAAAGACACTTTAACATGTGCAGAAGAATGTTTCAGTGGCACTGAGTTGGAGCGGAGGAGCCATGAAATTAGGAGAAAAAAACTACAGTTGTTTTGTGCTTGAGAAAAAGTGCACAGGCTGGGAAAGTGAAGAAAAACAGCCGCATTAAATGTCTGATTTAATAAGGTGTTGAGGTTGTTGTGGAGGGTGAGCACTTCTGAACGATATTCATTCTTGTTAAAAATACAAAAATTCAAGAATCTCAGCCAGTCCTCAGCAGAAAAACATCATGTACAGTGGATATCTCAGCCCTTAAAAAAACATATGAGTGTGTTTCCCTGGTCGCATCTTTACATGATCGAGGGGGCAAGGACATGTTTAAACCCCTACCCTGTTTTAATGCCTAACTTTAAACCGTTTTTAAACGTGTGTCTGCACAAAAAACCTTGACTCATTACATTCCCTACTAACTGTGTTAAAACCACGAAAATGAAAATGTGTGAAAATGCAGCATTTTGGTTGGTCAGCACACCTGTGAGGATGTTGTGCATTTAAACAACAATCTTCCTGTCTCCAATGCAGATCTAGCTGCATTTAAGTAAGAAACTACCACTCTGGTTGGAGACCTATTAAGTCAACCTCAATAAAAACTTTAAGGGTCATCACGCAGTCTGTGAGCCCAAATCCAGACAGCAGGCAGATAAGGTGGGAGTGTCCCACATATCACCTCTATAGACGTCACTATCATGACACTTAATCCTGGTTTGTTTGTATGCTTGTTTGTTTTTGTGCAAAATATGCCTGAAAAACCACAAAATGTTCAACACTGCCCAAAAGTTCATTTCTCCGGAGAGGCTATGGGGGCATGGGATAACTAATAGGCTTAGGAAAAACTCCTTATTGTTTCAAGTCTCCCATGCAACACAAACAATGTTTAGAGAACATTGCTCAGTCTGCCCCTTAATCTTTGCTGTTGAGATGTTTTTGTCTCTGCTGCCCTGCGTTTCTCTTTAACTCCTTTGAATCTACCTCTCTGGGTCAAATGATTCCCTGGCTTCACAGCAGTTCTGTGGTGGCTCCACTAATGGCGCTGTAATTTTGCATCTCTTTGAAGTTCTCCCCAACCGTTGTGTTACCTGAAGTCTGCACTTCTCTGAGGTTTTGGGATGGGGCAGGCTAGCTACCCTCTGCAGCCTAATTAAATGTAATTGCTCCATTTTGTAGTGGTGCCCGTGTGGAGAGGGGAAGCCTTGTAATAAGGGAGATTGCGTGAAGGGTCCGAGGATCACAGACGCCAAAGAGGAGCCACGAGGAGACGATCGGAGACGCTTCCCCCTCTGTCGCCTCCTCTGTCCTGAGCAGACCTAGTCATTACCCCTCCACTCTTCTTGCTCTGGCTCTGTCTCTCCTTTCCTCTGTTGCTCTCCCTGCCTCTGTTGCTCCTTCAAACTCTGTCATCATCACTCCATTTACAATCCCAGGGTGTTTTGTACAGCATTTACATCCAGCTTCATGTGCTTTTGTTTTGTTATTCACCCTCCTCTAAAGGTCTGTCATCCTGGCTATGAAACAGCAGGAGGATGAATCCCGAGTGCATACAGGAAGTGTCTGGTATGATCTCTATGGCATTCCCTCAGGTGGCGTCACAAGTGCGGGTGCAAAAGCTGGAATTCTTGGAATCCTTCAGGCACCTCTGAGACTCCGTAACTGAGTCAGACACTGAAATGGGCTGTTTTGCCCCCTGACACTGACTGGTGGAGCGACAGGAGACACATTCTTTCCGGGAAAGAGGATAGGAAAAAAAGGAAATTACAGAGCAGGAGAGAGACGACATGACACAGAGAGAGAGAGGGAGCGCCAGCTTGACCGTGACCCTGTGGGATGACAGGCTGACAGGGGATGTGTGATGATGTGTGTGCTGTGGGTACAAAGGTGACTTAGATCTAGGGATAAGCCTTATTCACCCTCTCTGTTGTCTCTCTTTGTTGGGGGAGGTGCCAGAAATTCTTCCTGCAGGGATGATGACATTCCTTCCTGCTGCATAAGCTCTACATACTCCTTCTCCGCCAGGGCGTCCGGCGATTTGCCTCCTTCATCTTCCTCCTAGTTCTCCTCCACCCGTCTTCTCCACTCTGTGGTGCCAGTGCGTCTGCCACACGGCCCGTTAAGACTAATGCGACACAGGCTCCATATCACATTTCAGCCCCCCCCCCCAACCCTCTACTTCATTTTAGTTTCCTCTCTGTGAAGCTGACTAGGCTTGGCCCAGGATGTATACATTTGATAGGAGGACACAGATCAATAAAAAGCTCAGGATCCCGGAGCCATCATTTTGTGTTTGATGGTCCAGGAAAGTGTCCGCTAAATGATTTCTGTGCTTGTTAAAATATTTGTGTGAAGCTGGAAATGGGTGGCAGTAGCCAAGCTTCTGCTTAGACGAGTAATGTGTGTGTGTGTGTGTGTGTGTCTGCCTTCCTGACAGTGAGAGTAGGGGTCTCTCAAGCATCAATGATAAAAGTTGAGGAGGGAGACATCAAAAGTGTGGCGGAGAATGAGTGTGGTGAGATCGCACACAGCGCTGGGCCTGCTGTCTTTCTCATGACCTCCCTGTCATGTGGCTTCCATGAGAACCAAACTTCCAGCCACAGTTGTTTCCATACAAAACCAAGCTGCTTTGGTGATCCCAGAACTTTTTTTTCCCCCCTTTTCACTACCACAAGGCTAATCGCTTGTATGTTTCTGCAAGGCTGCTTTTTTCATCTTATCATGCGTAAACGCCACAGTATCACGGTGATGTGAGTTTAAAACTATGCATGCCAATATCAGAGCAACAAATTCCATCCGTCTCCATTGAAAGACAGCTCATACATTGTTCATTCTATTTTTTGCAATCTATTAAAAATGTCATAATAATAATCATCATAATACAGTGATTGACACCCAGACACCTCAACAGGCACCCTATAAAACTGATGCTATATTCATTACGGGAGGTGTAGGTTCACATCCTGCCTGTTTTCTGTCTCTGTCCACAATAATAAAGGCAAAAAAAAAACATAATGACTGGCCTATAATGGTCAGATGGATATTCTGAGTCAAGTGCACAGATGCAGGTTCAACGCAATCAAAATTCTCTGTCACACATTCCTCATACTTCTGGTAAACACACTTAAAAGATACCCAAAAATGCTTCTTCAAAACATTGTGTGCTCCATAAATCTGCCAACCTGATCACGCTTCTACTCTAAACAGGGGGCATAACCAATTAACGAGGCCTACACAGTAATTAGCTGTCTGCATGTTGAATAACTCCACACTCCAAGTTCCCATTAGTGGCTTATAGTTGCAGAGGTTCATAATTATACCATGAATTGTATATGTGCTTGATTCATAATTATACCATCTCTGTAATTATAGATTGAAGCTTCCTCTGCAACCTGTTTTGACACATATTTTGCCGACTCTTGTGATCAGAGCTATTGGTGTGTAAATGTTATTGAGTCAGGGATTGCAGCAGATCTTCGGGCAAATGTTTTTGTTGTTTCCAAACATTGGCTAAAAACTGTTTTCGGTATTAGTGCTTGTCTTTGAGGATGAGCATCCCTGTGATAAAATCAAATAGTTCTCACTCATAAAGAGGCCGGTTCAATTCATTTATCTTCTATTCTTAGAAAAAAACATATATTCCTGACAGGAAACTGCATATTTTCTAACCACGTGTCTGATCCATGATTAGTGCCTTTTTTTTCACTCCGCAGTCAAAAGTAGAATTAATGTAATTGTTTGAAGTGTAAAGCATCACATGGTATTCATTTAGGGGCTTATCAAATCCAGATGGAGCCATATTTTACTCAGTGTGATTCATATATCCATCTCTGAGTCTGTATGCAATTAAACCATTCAGTGAGCGTTCAACGGCCTGAGAAAAATCTGGTCTTTTGGATTCAGAGGGACAAAAAGCAGGCTGAGCTGTTAACACCGAGAAGGACCACCCCTGATTTTGACTGTAAATGACATTATACGTCCGTCAGGGCTCGAGTCCTACATCAAAGCAGAGGAAACAATACAACTGTGGCTGGTTTTTTTGCCTCTGTGTGAGAAAATCAGGCATGTTTTGAGTGCTGGAGAGTTAATCTCTTCTTTGGATACACAACACTGGTGGCATTCCTCTAGGGTAGGTAGCTGCGCTATAAGAAACACACTCAATCAGGTGAAAAATGGAGATTGAGCCAGAGGTCCAATAAAAAGTGTATTATGGGAAACTCCAGATGTTTTGTTAGATTGATAATGTCAGAAATTTCCCTCCGGCGACATGGGGTTTTAATTTCAGCCCCATTAAGATGCATTAGTGTTAATTTGTTTAAAGACAAGGAGCTGTTGTTTTGTAAGAAGAAGGCCTATTGTGCCGAGAGTGGGTGTGGACAGTGCCAATTAGATTTATCTGCAAATGTTGGCAAATGAAAACATTGATGCTTAATGCACAGAAAATATCTGTGCAGAGTTGATTAAAAAAAGTGAGGCCACAAACAGTTAATTAAAACTGTTTGCACCGTAGAAGAAAGGCAAAGTAAACATTTTGATATTGAAGTGAAACTCGCTGCCAGAATGAGGACTGCGTGTGTTCAAATCATGCTCTAACCACATAATGAGATGGTATAAATGTGCTTCTTTGACATGCCATGAGCAAATCTGTTGTGTATCTTTCTCATGAAGTTCAAAAGGTAAAAATCCAGATCAGGTGACCACAGAATCCTGCATTAAACGAGCAATTTGTAAGAATTTAAAAGAAAGTCATAATGCTTTTCTCTAACAGGGGTCACTGTTGTTTTCTGTTCAGCCCGTCCTCACCGGGAAAACACAACATGAGTTTGATATGTCAGTCCCTGAAAATGGAACTTATGCATGAATTTCTTTGAGCCTATGTGTTCATGGAGGTGGGAGCTTGTTGCGGAATTAACAAAGAATAGCAGCTACAAAAGGAAATGTGTTTAAAATGTGATTTTTTACCAAACCCCCCCTTTTAATGCCAAACCTTTACCAGTAGTTTTTAATGCCTAACTCAAAAAACAACAGCAAAAACAAAACTTAACAGTACGTGTGCCCCCAGCATCCATGACTGGATGACATCATCATCATTATGTTCTGTTAGCATAAATGCAACCATGAGTTGTTTCTGGGGATTTTATTTTGTCGACCAAATGTGAAGTTTTTTGTGAGGATATGTTGTTTCTGAAGCTACATTCATTATGATGTCTTGTACATGTGTTTGTGTTTACTGACTCTAGAGGCATTATGCGTAAAACTACTAGCCATCTTAAAACACCAGTGATGAAGAGGTAAGTAGAAACTAGCAGGGTGTTGATGTAAACACATTAGCAACCTCATTAGCAACCTCAGTTAGCATTCCCTCTGTTCAGCCGACTGCCAGTGTCCAAACCTCTGTGGAAAAATACAGCAGTGTGTAAATTCCTGCTCTTTAATCAGTATGCTAAGATGTGTTTTGACCGAGGGTAGACCCCCTGACTCGTCTGCCCCTCTGCTTCCTTACAGTGATTTGTGTCCTGGCTGGTGGCATTAGGCAACAAAGACCAGAGCCTAAAATACAATATTTATCCCTGTTTTTATTCACGCGATCAGAGACAGAAAAAAACATCATAAAACAAGCATTTACGGAAAAAGGACATCCTTCTGGGACGGAGGTGGACCACTGGATAATTGTGGTATGGGTCAAAAGGGTAACATCTAAATAGAAATAAATAAATCAATCAAATGCATTTCGGCCTCTCATTAGAGCGCAGTGCACTGTGGGGACTTCCTGGGTTAATAACTGGGATGAGGTTTGCATTACTTTGTGTCTCAGCAGCAGGAGAAGAACACAACCCTTTAATACAGCAGCTTCAATTACACCACATCAGGAAAACGATGTCCCCTTAGATCCCATTAACAAAAATAATACTCAAACTGTATTGCGTGTGTGTGCGTCTAGTGCTGGATGTGTGTTGGTGCATGTAGGAAGAAAGGAAGTATCATTTAGCCCAGTTTTACCCCATACCAGAACCACTCTGAATTTATCAGTATTGTCCTTTTAGTCAGCGCTGGAAAGACTGATGTGTTTAAAAGCTCTAACAATGTACCAACATCTGTTAAATTGCTGCCATTGATAATCATCACAACTACCGGCAAATTGCTGCATCTTATCAAGGGCAATTAACAAAATACGGAACTTCTAAAACACCCTCCGGCTGCCTTTTCTCTTCCTGAAATTGTCAGCTGCTCAGACATATGTGGCCTCATGTCAGAGGATGCCTCTTCCAGTGAATGCCTGTTGAAGGAAGCTATTTTGCCAAATGCCAAAGCCATTGAGTTGCTTCATATCCTGTCAGATAAGCGGTCACAAAGAGCTCTCTTTTTTTTCCCACTGCCAAACTGCTCCTAACATCTCAACATCCTTCTCTCTTCCTCCCCGCTCCCCTCCTACTCCTCTTGTTAGTTGATAAAGAGCGTTGTAATGTCAGGAAGGACACACATTCCTCACAATGTACTCACAGATCTCGGAGGAGCCGGGGTTAGCTTCCCTGCAATGGGTGTGAAAGATCAGAGGGAAGAAGAAGGGAAAGAGTGGGAGATGAGAGGAACAAAGATGAGGAGACATACATGTGTTTATGACCACATGTGGTACAGTCAGTGAAAATATTACATGGACATTACAATGTAAACTTTGCCCATATGCAGCATTACTTTCCACTGTTTAATTTCCTCAGTTACCATGGTAACAAGTCACTAATGGTATCTGTCACATGATGCATTTAATCACACAACTACAGGAGATATTACACAACTATATTATATTTCTTTCATCCTTATATCATAATGTACCAGGTTTAGTATTGTAACCATGACAACAGAGTATCAGTTATCACATTTCCCATTTCAAACTAAAAGCAGCTGCTCCTTTTATAAGTGTTACATGACCAAGAACAACCACAACCACTACGATCTGCCTCTAAAAATAACCTGGCTGTTTTTTTGCATGTGTGGGCCTTAATTTAATTTGGGATTTACAACAATAATTATTTTGAACTAAGTGCATCTCATGCAGCTTCAAATTAAAAAGAATAAACGACCATAGATTTAATATAAATGAGCCTCAAATTAGCTGAACCCAGACGTGGCACTGTTCTGACTCTCATTTCTCACAGCTCCTGCACAACATCCACACAGAGTCAAGAAATGGACTTTATATGATTGCATGCTGGAGTCAACAGTAGCAGGTTTTCTACGGCTATCAGCATGATTGTAAATTACACTCTGTTTCTCCAAGAAGCCAAAGTTTCAAAACCTCCCTTAGGGGCAACATTTGGACGTTTCACAAGCAGAACACTCAATAAAAAAGCAGGTTTGATACTCAGGCCCCCCAAATCATTAGCAGTGAGCTGAGGCGCTCGACGCGGTGCAGAGGCGTTAATTGCCTTGTTGCTTGTAACTTTGAATCCTTCTTTAGTGCTGTTGTTTTTGTAAACAAGTAGGTTGTTTGTAAAAGGATGGTAAACACCTGTGTGCTGGAATATATTGTGATCAAGACACTTGAGTCTGTCCTGGGCTGATAAGTGTAATGACATCCGCATGTTTGTTCAGATCTGTGTTATCTTACAGAAGCTTGTGTTTTTGATGTCCATTTAGAGATCTTTTATCAGTTTATTCTGTTTCATCTTTAAGCTGTACTTTGGTTTTTTCTTACTCATCCTCTATTCCAGACCTAAAACCCATCTGGAAACTGTCTCCAGATGCCCCAGCTGTTGTCACAAGAAAAACGGCTGTACAATAACAATGCCAAATGGCAACATTAGTACATGTTAATTCTACAAGTATTTTTACTTCAAAGGAAAAATATAGTTTTTTTTTTTTTAATATGTCTTCCATTTCTGCATAAAAAAACATCAGCATCTGCATACATTTTAAAATATTTTACAGTCCATAACACATTTGTTAACATAAACTATTTCATTTTCGTTGACCTGCTGACTCTGCATAAAGCGCTGCTATATGTAGAAACAGTGAAAACAGTGTTGAAGCCTTCCCAGTTTGGCTCCTATCAAAATGGCTGAGATGCTTGTGGCTTTGTGATTAAGCTGCTGCAAACCACACAGCCCAAGGAGCGTAAACCCAACATTTAAACCAAAACCCAGATACAGGCAGCCTGGGCAACAACAGTGGCATATTAGTAATTACCCCAAGACAAAATGTCCGTCATTTGTGTGTAACCCACATTCAGGCAATTCGGCCGCTCAGCACATGGAATTAAGTCTGTGAGGCTTGAGGGGGGGTTTTTGGGGGTTAGCATTATGCAGCCATTTGACAGCAGTGGATTGTCTGTAGGAATTAAGATGATGTGTTGTAAAACTGGCTTGGGTAGTTAATGTTGAAATTTTCAATTCTCTATGTCTCTATGTCTTATTATTGGTTACACACAGATCACCGAGTTCAAAGCAAGCAGCAACCGAATATCAACAGCACGGTTCCTTTCCTGTGAATCCCTCTCTGACCAGTGGGACCTTGTCTAGAGGGGAAAATAACCCATCTGTCCGGCAAATGCTTCCATATGCACACAAAGAGTGGGGCACATTCTTGTGGAAATGAAAGCAGGTCCTTTAATCTAAGAGACATAATCAATAAATGATAAGGCCTGTAGCTACAGGGCAAAGCGGTAGTTTGAAGATAACTTAAGACAAGATTAGTGATGGGACAAAATGAGGTGGTGGTGGTGGGGGGAGGGGGCTGATGTTGAATTAAAACATTATGCATGGAGGGCTGGAGTTACTTGCTTGGTAATCACTGGTTCCTATCAGCTCTTTAGATCGCTTCCTGCAAGCTTAGCTTGGTCGTATTCAAGTGATCATTGTTTTATCTGGAAGGAATGCTAATTGGAGCTGTGGAGAAGCCAGCCCTTGCCGACATCACCAAAATACACTATGTGGTCAGTTTAAATGAGACAATAGATGCCTTCACAACAGCTATTATGCAAAGAGGAGTACCAATTCGGAATGCAATCTCCGTCTAGCAAATATTTACCAACAGCCAAAGACAAGGAGAAAATGGGCCTAACAGACAGCTAGCATGGTTAATGACTGAGTATAGAGAAGAGCTGAAATGTAGATTTCTGTAACAGGCTGAGGCTTCTGAGAGCGTTTCAAGCCCCTCGGGAATGTGCTGAGTGGGACCTTTTGATGCACAAGATAACCAAAGTAGGGGGTATTTTCAATCAACATGTCAGCCCCAAACTTCAGTAGAGACTCAAAAATAACACCAATAATGATGGAGGGAGGTTTCAGGCTTGGCTAGGGCTCCGTAGTGCTATAGGCTGAAGCACCAGAAAAATGCTTAAGTGCCAGGAGAATTTGTTCATCTCTGGGACAGTTTCTAATCATATGGGGTGACCCAGACGGGTGCTGCTGGTTTGCACAGTCCCTAAAAATACAGTTGCTTATTTGCAAGCTTTGAGCCGTGCACACACAGAGAAAGAGAGAGTGGAAAGATGTCACACAAGCAGTCTTAATTTTTCCTTTTTTATGGTAATTGATAAGAATTCACTGTAATAAATATGGAAATATATTATTTGACTTCTGGTGATAAACAGCAACAGCAATGAGGGCTGAGAACTTTGTGGTTTTGAGACTCTTTTTATCAGAATCTTTTCCCTCAATCTAAGCACCTATTCTTTTCTCTATGACTTGCGGCTAACTTTGAATGCAACAGCGGTTCCCTGCAACAGACGCATGTGCATTTTGTGGTTTGTAACAGCAGGAGCATCTGTGAACAGATCTTTACGATGTCCACAGTTTATCAAATTACGGGAAAAGATGTCATGCACGATAAAGTTAATTCTTTGTCTCTGGCTGCAGCTGACAGTGGGTGTTGGTGTGTGTGATTTATACCTTTCTCTAAAAGTCAGCTGTGAGAGTGACAGTAATATGATGTTTCCCACCCACAACGGAGGAACACACACCCACACACACCAGTCTGCAACCTCAACATGGCTGTTTGCTGTGGCTATAGGGTGTTCCCAATCATTTCCTCACCCACAACATAGACAATGAGCATGATGTGATATTAAGGCTTGGTTCTGCAAGTACATAGAGACATAAAGCAGATTTTAAGTTTTTTTATGTTTAGTCTTTAGAATATGACGTAATAAGGTGGAGATAGAGGAGAAAAGTGAACTTGACCACTTCGCTCATTTGCATTTGCCCTGTCTTTCCTTTTCTCAGCTCATTTAGGACTCCTTAGATGTTGGTGTAAACAAATCAACATTTAGATAGCGTACTAATGTGTTGCTGAAAAGAGCCTCTGAAGATAACTACCTTTGATATGACCCCCTGGGACTCACACTGTCCCCAGCTTAGCCCCCACCAGCAGGGGCAAGACAATCCAATCCATTTACCCCCTGGAGGGATCAAAGTCTCCGTCTCCACTCTGGACCCCACCTTTGAAAAGTAGCCCCACAAATGAGATTGAGTATCGACTATTGTCTTTGGTGGGGTTAAAGACAGTGTTTTTGAAAAGATGAAAAACAAGCAGGGACATTAAAGAGTTCGGGTGTCGGAGGAGAAGAGAGGGGGCATGAAAGAAGGTGGCGAGTGGCGAAAACCTCTGATTAAGGCCTGATGACTGTTAACGGGACAATGGTCGAACCGCTAGGGCCATTACTGTGTCTTTGTCTGGTAGGGTGCTTTCTTGTTGGGTAAATGTAATGCCATTACACAACAACTAGGGCTTTTGATGCTCGTGCGCGAAAACAGAGATATTCCTCCGTGTCTTACAGAGACACACTCATCTCCTGTTGAGGATGGAATGAAGCAATGGCTCAGAGACATCTATTTCCTGTCTCTCATAAATGTCTGTCTGCTTTGAGCTTACTGATTAGGCATGGTCACCAGCAAAGCATGCTGATGGTGCACACTCACTGGGGTTTGCCAATCATCGGTTAAACTGTCTCCCTTCGGTACAATAAGTTATTTTTCAAAGTATAAGGTTTCTGCGGTTGCCTCTATTCAATCAGCTGTGCTAATTGACTGTGACTCCAAAAGCCTGCCATCTCTCACTGTTATATAACTGGATATAACCTTATTCTTTACTGAATAGCAACTCAGTCTGCATTAGTTTTCCACCAACTCCTCGCCTTGCAATATTTTTTTTTACTTCTTCGAAAACTTTGTAAATAATGAGTAAATTATATGTGTGAAGCAGCTTTGCGCAGTGTGGTTGTGGCTGAGGCAGACTTTACATAGCAGACAGGAGCTGAGCCAGCTCTGGCCCTGGCCCTTGTCCTAGCTTCAGCCCCATGCCCGCCAGCAGCAAGCTTCTGGACCAACCATAATGAAGAGTAGGCATTTTTTATTCTCAGCTGCTTGCGCATCTGTTCGCTCTGTGTTCAGCTGGCAGAGCCGCAGACATTGGGATATTATTTGTAAAAACAACAGAGATTATTGTTTGCACTGAAGTGGTCACTGCTGGAGGGAAAGCAAAGAAATCCACCCGAAGCTTACAGGTGGAAGACAAAGCTGTGTCTTGGTACTAGAGTTCTCCTGTCACTGGTGTTTCTCACAGCGGAAAATAAACATCTGTCCAGAAGGCAACAGAGCATTACAAAATACTGGGTGTTGTGGTTAGGTTACAGTAACAGGCACATTTGCAAAATAACACAACCACTTGTTTCTGTTTTTGCCCACTTTTCAGATTTTAGGCCTTCACAGCTGAAGTCACAGAAGTTTCCTTCATGTGGTGGCTCAAACATAGTATGACCTCATCACAGAAGGGACCTGAGAGATGTCAGCAGCAGAAGGAAGGAACACCAGGAAGGATCAAAACCAGTCAAACATTAGCCTCCCCTAGTGAGCAAACCCAGCTTCAAAGCTGCACAGTAAGAAACAGGCCCTGATAATGCTGCAGTATTTTAAATGAATAGTGCTTTCTCCCAAGGAGAGAACTTCATGTCCCACACTGTTATTCTCTCTGACACCAATTTTACATTTACACAACATTTCTCCTGAATTTTGTGGTTTGGATGGCACAATCTCCAAAAGTTATGCAGGCGACAAGCACATCCTGGCATTGTGATGGAAAAGGAGCAAAAACTAGGCTCCTTTTACTGTTGAGAAAAATCAGTTTGTCCCTTTAGTAATTTTGCTGTGATACAATATTTGGCCTTCATGCTGTTTACCAATCCTAGGGAAAAAAAGACTGCTTATACCCACTAATTCCGGTGTAAACTCGCTGCTGTGTTTCTACCACAGACAAGATTGAGATGGTGAAACATCCTGACAGCTGCAGACTTGGCAAAGAAAGCTGCTTATATTGTTAATTAGGTCCTAATGAGTCCTAGTAGATTTATTGTCCAGGACATAAACATTAGATAAAGCTAAAGCCGGTTTGCTTTTTCTTGTAGCACAGCCTGAAATAAGCTAATGGTCAGCAAGTTTGTTTGTTTCTTCAGAGTAGAATTTAGAGTCTATGATAATGTCAGGTTGTACCTTCGAGCACAGTGCAGGAACCAGAGATTAGTTGTTGTCTCCCCTGCATCCAGCCTTTATAATACGCTAATAATAAGCTGAACAAATCTTTTAAGAGACTGTGGGTGGGTGACCTTTGAAATAGAATAGAATAGAATAGAATAGAATATACTTTATTAATCCCTTTGGGATGGTCCCTCAGGGAAATTTGGGTACCAGCAGCAATACAACACTGACAGTCAGAGCAAGAATTAAATAGAAAAAAGTAAAATATAGTACAGTAAAAATAAAGTTAGAGGAATTATGTACAAACATTGCACACCAGCATAGATGGTAGAAATACAATATACCTCACAACACACATAGGAAGTGAGAGAGCAATTATGATGCATTACCTGGAATGTAACCTGAAACCCAATCAAATGCTGCACGTCATCGCCTAACTCTGTGATAAGCCTTGTTTCCCCTTTTTGTGTTGACATCACCCAGGAGTTGAATAAGTGGAGCAAACCTGTTCTCCACCTGCGCTCACACACTTAACACATTGTGCTGTATGAGTTGTCCTTTGTTTAATTATTATTTCCCAAGGACAGGGAGATTTCCCCGTATTGCTCAATCAGGCAGATTGTCATCCCTCAAAGATGAATAGTGAGCATTGTGTTTCTTCTCTGCGGAGTGATCGGTGCCAGAACCCAGAAGTTTGACACCTTCCTGTGAAATGTTGTTTACATAAGAGCTTGGTTTTGATCCGAATGCTCATTCCAGAAGTATGCCATCTCTTTCATCTGACAAAATAACATGCATTGCCTCTGTGTACTCTTCCCCCTTTCATCTCCGACTGTTCACTCATGAGTTTGTTAACTCGGGGGTGCCTGTCAGGGATGTTTGGCATCAATGCTAGAATAACAATGGCAGACAGAGCAGGTACTCAAGCTGATAAAAGCTTTATTGTAACTCCTAGATCTTGAAGGAAGATAGCCCATTTCAGGACAGGTGAACAAACAAATACAGCCTGGGTTTTATTGCCCATTAAATGCCGAACAATATCTCTCCAGCTAGATGAGATTGTGGGAGTTATTCAAATAGGATCCATGTGAAAATGCACTGCAGAGCAAAAGCTGTGTGATTTTGCAAGTGTTAATCTTCATGAATTGTTGCATGCATGTGTGTTGTTAAGATAAATGTTTGCTGTAGTTACACAGCCCCAGTCTTTGGAAGCGCACAGTAGCATGAAAACGCAGAGCAGTGCTGATTCATTCTTGTGGTATGACAACAGCAAATGTTGTTAGTTAGGATGCCATGGCATGGGCGAGCATGCAGTTACTCCAAACCTCTCACACCCCAACATTCACCCCTGTTAGAGGGTGTGTATGTGTGTGAATGTAGGTTGCATGTGAGGACATGACTGTGGTGTTGTTGTCGTCTTTGGTGTCGATGTTTCTCTAGAGTCCACAGAATGTATGGTAGCTGCACAGAGGAACACAACCTGGCCTTTCTTGAGTCAGGGCACATGCCTGTGGCCAGTGTGGAGTGTGTGGTTGGTGTACACACAGATTCCAGGACCCCCACAAACATGACTTGGCTGAGGCTGCGTGGTATTATTGTGCTGCTGACAATGCTCCCATTAGTCTTAATTACTCTGAAGAATGGACGCTAAACGGTTTAAATGGAGTATGTCTGAATGTCTGCTCAACGTGCCTCCTTGACAGTGGTGAAACAAATATTCAGGTCATTTAGAAAAAATAGCATCACCACAATGTTTTTTTAAAAAAGTGCTCTATTAAAAGTAAAATATAAGCAGCGCCAGTGAGAGTTTTAAGTATCATCAGCTGAATTCTAAACACTGTTAACTTGTATGCTCATTATGCAGACAGAATGGCTCCTGGCAGAGATGTGATGTCATTATTTCTTATGCATTAGCATGTGAGTGGCCTTTATTGGGTAATTTGTTTCTCAGGAATGCATCATATTTTATAGGCTGATTAAAATGTTTTTGAAAATAGAAGTATAAAATGGGAATAGTCACTCGGTTTAATGTCAGCCAGAGCTACAACACTACACCTTTCATTCATACACCAACTTCAAATTATGGATGCAAACAGATGAAGAGGTTATTTGCCTCGGTCAGATATCAAGAGCGCCTCACGCTCCTTTTGATCTGACAAGAGAATCAAGCAAAAGAAGTACAGTAATTTCCTCACCATCTTCTAATCTAAACAGGCCTAATTACAGGCACCAAGGTGTATTTGAGTGGATTCATAGCCTGCATATTAGAGCACATACATTGCACAACAGTCAGGAAGCGGGGCACGCTGTGCAATTGGAGCACCAAGATCCTTCCATTTGGTTGCATCACAGAAAAAAAAAGACATGCTGCGGTGAGCCTCATTTCATGAATCCTTGTGTAGATTGAGTAAGATGAAGTAATTAGAGGCTTTAGCTTGGTAGCTAGCTATCTGCTCTCCTGCACATGAAGGAAGGGAAGTTATAATTAGAAACTAGCCAACACCAAAGCTTTAGGTGGCAAACACTCGCCAGGACACTTTGTCATTACCTCTTTGCAGTTATCATTTGATATGGCCGCATCCTGTCCTGTTTACATCTGACAGCATTGGTCTGATTGACCATCTTCTGCTTTCATGGCAAGCTGTGGCTTGTTATGGCTCCAGTAATGGGTTTGTTGTGTGTGTGTGTGTGTGTGTACAGTCTGCTAAGTATATCTGGGCCAAAACACTTAAACCTTCCACTCATACTCGCCCACTGATTTGTGCTGACTGAGTTGAACACCACAGTGTGATCGTTCAAACAACTCTTGCTTTCCAGAAAGGGGACAGTTGTTATTGTGCCACAAAATTTTCTCGCCACATACAGTGGGTTTTTTTTAACATTTTAGTCTCAAAATTCTTATTTGACATCTTAAACCTTTTGTTTTTGTCACAAATGAGGGGCAGAAAGAAGGAATAGGTTATTATATGGCATTTAATAAAACAAATATATTCAAATTTCTATAACATTTTCTTATAAAACAATATACAGTATATAACAGATTACAATGCATGCAGCACCATGTCTCTATAATACTGGTGTTGACAGAATTCAATAGCTCAATTAAGTGCCACCATCCAGGATAATATTTACAATACAGTAATTACTGCAATAACCGCGGCTTGAAGTTCCATAAAAAGAGAAACAAAGACTTCTGCCATTACCGACAACATGAATCGATTCTTCCAATACTTCTGAAATGTCACTTCCTAACTTCCGATTCCTCATCTGTTGATGGGGAATTGGATCAGTCCGTGTTGCACTGTGTCGTTCCTCTGGGTGTATCACTTTTCCAGGAATCATGTCTATCCTTCCGGGTGGTGTGTTTATGTCAGCAACTTTGGCAGGAAGGTGTCTTAGGTGTTGGGTATCTGTGTGTGTGTCAATGCAAGGCTGAGGAGAAGTGTTTATCAGTGTCTGTGACTGATCTGTGTGTGGTGTGTGTGTGTGTAGGAGTGTATTTCTGTCTCTGTGTGTGTCCACACGTTTGTGTCAGCGTCTCTGACAGGTGTGTAGGTTCCGGGCTGCAGTCCTGCTGACACTGTGATCTCGCTCTCTCTCTCCTTTCTCTGGTCGGCAGGCCAGGCCATCTCCACAGTCACAGCGCTGGAACAGCTCCAAGCCATGAGTGCCTTTCCTGCGGTGGCGCGTACACACCTGGCCCTCTGTCAGCACAGGCTTACAGATGCGAGACCAGAAGTGTCTGGCACAGCATAGACCCTCAGAGCAGTCTGCTGATCTCAGGCACGTATCACCCTCTTGGCCTGGAAATAAGACAGATGATGAATATACATGAAATAACACAGACTTCACTGAAGTCTTCTAAAGTTACTGAAACAGATAACGTTCTCAGCAAGACACTTACCTTTGTCAGCATTTGGTGGATAGCTATGAGCAGTGGGGGGTCTCTTGGCTTGATGCTCCAGTGTGTTGTTGTGTTTGTTCCAGCCAGTGATGGATGCATCTGTGCCGTCTATGTCATTAGCCTGACAAACACCTAGAAGAGATCAAAGGGAAGGCGAAAGAAATATATTTAGGATCTCGTTATCCTTGTCAAATAAATTATTATAAGTAACATTAACAACTTTAGCTTGGTCAGCTCTATTGCAATAACCTAAAACTCACCGTTGCTGCAGCGGTTTCCTGCACAACACATGGAGTCTCTTGTGCAACGTTTCCGGCTCTTACGGCAGGGCAGGCAGGCGCCTCGGGCATCATTGCAGAACTCATCACCTCCGCACTCTTCGTCATTAGTGCAAACACCTGACTGCTAAGGCATGATAGAAACAAACACGGCGTGTCACAAAGGACATCGATCTTATGAAACTTCAACAAGCGCAACTGTTTGCGCACAGAGTCTAGACTTTTACGCACGGAGATATTCTTACCTGCAAGGTGTCTACGGGTAATTTATGTCCCATGCTGCCAGGGGGCGAGGTGCGCGGAGTTGGGCTGACAGTTTCAGCAACTTTAGCAGCCGATGCACCGGGCAAGTTCTTGATGGCATTCGAATTCATCAGGACTGCCCCCGCGTAAGCGTCCCCAAAGTATCCAAGCAGCGTGAGGTACACAGCCAAGAAGCGGTGCGCTGACGCTGTGTACATGATGGTGATTCTCCTCTTAAATTCTGGTGCCAACACAAGAAAGAAAGAAAGAAAGAAAGAAAAAATCCCTTCTGTTATGCTCGGGGAAAATGACTGAGTGACAAAGTCCAAAGCGGCGTGGAATCCTGAATGTCCCAAAGTTTCCAGAGTTTCACGGAGCGATGCTTGGAACTCTCCTGTCTCCTCAGTCCTGGGATGATCTCTTTATACATGTGGACCTGTTTGTCTTCCCGCCCCTCGCTGTGCACAACAAAGGCGGAGGGTTGGAATTTCAAACAGAGCCCCACTGTACGGAAATGGCCGTCTATTCTCCCTGCATAGGACTACGTTTCACAGTGTTTGTGTAATGATAATGAATGCAAAGTCTGTCTGAACGCCAGTAACTTAGTGACGCACCAAGAAAGAACAAGCACAGAAATGTATCGTCAAAGTGAATAAAAAACAGTGACTCGCTTAATGTTGAGAGTTTATTCTTTTATTTTTTGTCTTAACTTAAAACAAGTGATACATCTATTTGTGGTAACTTATGCATTTGTTTCCTTATGACATCAGAAAAACTAAGTGTCTGAATTTATCAGTATCGGTATCATATAATATATATAATATATATTATCTCATTCTTTTTATTTGGATAATTTTCACAACACTTTTTATTTTCTGAATGATTGTTTTTGGTAAAACTGTATTCTTCCTGCTGTGTGCATCTGTCTTCATATCTGCCCATCTGTAAAAGCTGTTTGGTTTTCCAACCCTCTTTGACATTCAAGCAGACTAACTAACTGCCCTTTGGGTGTGTGAAGACAGTGATTGAAGTCACTTGCGTCGATTAACGACTTCATTTGATCCTTCTGATTACAAAGGGGGAAATTATCCTCCAAAGTGTGCGTGATAACACCAGTGGCGGACATCAATGTGTAGGATATGCAGACCATTAAGGGGTGTGAAAAGTTTACCGAATTAATGGACTTCCGTGGAGAGGCCTTTCAGGGTTGACTGGCACCTCGAGATTAAAGGCAGCTCTCTGATGTGTCCCTGCTCTCTTGACACTTTGGGCTCCACCGCTCACAGAAATGTCCACACTGAGGGAGTGTGTTTGTTTAGGAGTATTCAAATTAAGCCCCATAAATGTGTATTTGGCCTCAACAAGTCCCATCATGTCATCATTTCTCCAGAGAACTGGAGATTTTCTCGGACTAGTCTCCTAAACTCATTACAGTACATTTTGTCTGAAGCCTTTTCAAATAGTTTGTAAGTAAAAAAGAGGCACAATTACTTAACATAATGGCTTAACCTGTGTGTTTTTGTGGAAAGTAAATTTTATTGCTCTAAGGAAACTTACAGTGTTGAGAGTAGGTGTTGTGTAAAGAGTCTTGGCACTCGGACGTCATCTGCTGGTCCCGTAAACCTCTGTGCGTGTGTGTGTGTGTGCTAGAGAGAGAGAGAGATAGACACCTGACAAACAGACTGGCACTTTGCGCGTTTAAATTGCTGCATATCTTTGAAGTAGAGCTTTTATCTCCACTTTACTAAATGTCAGTGCTGGTAAGGTGAGCGCCTTTGATGCACTTTGATCCCCTTTGATCTGGCAGAAGTGTCACCCTGTTGTTATGAGTGAAGCCATTTCCCTGTCCCCACAAACAGATTTGTTGTGCGAATAACACAGAGACCAGAGGAGCTGAATCATCCGCACTCACCGCATTAACTCTCAGACTGATCATTAGATCCCAGGGAACCTCAACCCGCTGGTTCACACCGGGTTTAGGGGGTCCTTGGATTTGACTTGCCAGCAGCTCCCTCTTGTGGCGTGTACTGCAAACTGCACAGCATTTAAATAAGAGACAAACACCACTCAAAAGTATTGTTTTTACTCTATAATTTTAAAAATCTTACACGTGGCACTCTGCAAAATTAAATTTACAGCAGAAAAACAACAAAACACAAGGCAAATATCAGGTAACTTTGCAGAAGGCAGTCAATAAAAAAAGGAAAAACATGTGGTTTGGAAAGTGGTGGCATACGCACAGCTGTGATTAAGATAACCTGTCAAATATCTACAGAATTAAGATTTTTATTTCAGCTATCCTTTAACAGATGTCTGTCATAATGATGTGAACTTGTGTTCCCGGGGAATTTTGCTTATAAAGGAAAATTTGGTGCACTATGATAAAAGAATGAACTGCAAATCATTCTTGCCATCTCTACAATGCTCAGATTTAAAGACTATAGCAGGTGACTGATGGTCCGTCTGAGCTGTGATTAATGCTGTTTTATATCAGGCCAGTAGTGGTTCATTACTTCATAAGATCACATCAGAGATAAGCATGTCATTGCAGCTGTATAAGGGACGTAAGTGACGTAAAAGAAAATGCAGGGAATTTATTTCATATACACTCCTGTCGGCCATCAAATGACTAGAAATTCTCTTTCCATGGTGATGAATGTATTTATTAGATATAACAAAGGATGAAAAGCAGCCATCTAAGAGGACACATACGTTTTTCTTTGAGGTGTATATGTGTTCATGCAGCATCGAGAAGGTCTTGTGATGTTAATTTTGTATGCCATTGAACCTTAAGGCACTTACATTTTCCTTTTTGATTTTATGTTTTGATTTTTGATGTGAGGTTGATAAGCTGGGCGCAAAACTTCCACAAAAGATTGTCTGACATTTTAGAATTTCTGAAGAAGAATGTCATTGAGATCACTTTTGGATGTACCTTAAAGTGGCAGTACACCACAAATCAGCTATTTATCATTTCTGTGCTCTGCAGTGCTGTTTATCCATTTTCAATTGATTTAGCATGAATTGCAGAGTATCTCTGACGTAAGGACCTAGAGGGCACTTGGATCAAAGTGGCAAAAGATACAGCTGAAAACAAACAAACAAAATAAATCTCACAGACCTCGCTGCGAGCAATTTTTATGGAGGAAGTCCTTTCTATGATTTCTTCCAAAGTCTGTTTACAGAGATAAACAGCACTACAGACCACAAGAACAAAGGAACATTTGATTAGCCCCTTTAAAAAGCCTGTTTGAAGTCCTAACAATACCACTTAGCACAATGCAACATGGTGTCAAGTGATATCAAACAAATATTCACTCAATTTTACAAACTTACACAAACGTCCAATTTTTTCTCTCTAAAGAATGACGTCAAATACGTTACAAAGTAATCAAGCACAAAAAATCACACTACAAAAAAAAAACAATAACCAGTACTGTCATCTCAACATCGTTATCATAATTTATCAACAGCACCAAGACATTGAAACCAAGTTCACAGTTATGTCAGAGCTGTACAGGAGCGAACAGAGGGCGTGCGGTTTGGGTGAATGGGAAGAGGCGTTTGGGTGACTTAAAGAAGAAGGTGGCGTGATTAAAAGCTTATTATAGAACGAAAAAAAAGAGCCTGTGTTTTCTACTGAAGCATAATAAGCATGATGAGCTGTAACTGCTGATTTTCTCAGTTAATGGTCTTAAGTGCATAATGACACATTGCGTCATGTAAATACTAGCTGACATTTCATGAGTGCCGGTGTGTGACTGATAAATTTTCAAGCAGGGCACTTTAAGAGTTGTTTCTCTTTCCACTGAACGCACAGTTTGTGCTTTTCAAGGTAGATTAATCTTACATAAAGTGTACTAAGTATTTGATTTTAGCCCAGGTGTGTGCATTTGTGTGTAAAATTCAAATACTATGTACTGTATGCCATTACGTATGTGTGTAAATAAGAAGAATCTGTGACATTCAGGTTAGTCTTGAGCACTTGATACCAGTTTTGCAAACTGTAGTGTAGTTTTAAGTATCACAGATTGCAGCAAGCAGCCGCATGTCAGAAACCAGGGAGCAACTGCGATGACATCTTATTCCCTCCCACCAAAAAAGTCCACCAAATATTGCAGAGAAACAATATGAATTGATCATCAGCCTCTTTTGCACACACACATTTTCCCCTGTTACATAAGAAATCCTGGCTCCGTTATCAGCCTGTGATGTATTGTGTGTGTGAGTGTGTGTGTATCCCTGCACATTCTATACCGTTGCCTTTAGACCCAAGTGTAAGACAACACCAAGGAAGTGCTACAGCAGTCCCATTATAAATGCTTGATCCAGAGCCACAGTGAAATAAAGGCATATCGGTGACCCAGAGGGGTTTGCCATCCATCCGTTTATCTTCTAATCTCTCATAATCTTTCATTTTTAATGCAGTTTTTTTTTACAATGCAGCCATGTCCTCCAAGATGGCCCCTAAGAAGCCAACAAAAGAAGAGTTTCTTTTGGTATTAAGGAGACAGGAGGACTTCAAAAATCGACGTCCCAGCCAGAGTTGTCATCAGGAGGTGGGTCCTCGTTGTCTTCTGGGAAGCTGTCGAAATTACTTGTGTCAACTGCTGATGTGACCTGGTGAAAAAGGCAAAAGATTTGTTGACATATAGACTTTACGTTCATAGTAACAGCTAAACTTGACATTAACAGTGTGACATCGATGAAATGAGCCTTACATTAGGGATAATAGGAGGCGTCAATGTCCCTTTCTTCAAGCCCTCCCAGTTAAAGCCCTCGAACCATCTGAATGGAAAACAGCATTACTTCATCGTAACACAAAAAAAGAACAGTGAATACAAAATGACCATTTTCTACATTTCCTCACTTGTGCTTTTGGATGTCTTTGACACCATTTTTCAAGTTTCCCAGTCTTTCAGATGGATTATCCCTGAAGAATGGGAAAAAAAGCATGAAGTAAGATGATTCATCACTTAAATGAATTACCATGCCACAGGCACTGACACTTACCTGCATAGCTTTTTGATTAGGTTGGCAGCATTTTTGGTAATTTTCTTTGGAAATTCAATCATGTCGATGCCTCTCAGGATGATGTTGTACGTTTTCATTGGATCAGGGCCAGAAAACGGAGGACTGCGTGACAGAGAAATCACTTTTAGGTAACACTTATATCAGTAATATTCATTCATTTTCTCCTATGTTAGCCTGAAATGGTTCAGACTGTGGTATGACACATCTTAAATGGAATCTTGTCATGTTTTCTGATCTAAAAATCAGATATATCAGTATTCCATTTACAGAAATCTCTTTTCTCTTTGTGCATTTGATGAGACAACTTTCAGTTTCCAAACCAAGTTGTGAACATCACAGGGTAATACACTATAATGACTTTTCATGGACGTGCCTGGGCTTGTGCATACCTGCCAGTTAAGAGCTCAAACATGAGGATTCCTAGCGACCAGTAGTCGGCTGAGATGTCATGGCCCTTGTTGAGAATAATCTCTGGTGCTACATACTCTGGTGTCCCACAGAAGGTCCACGTTTTCTTCCCAAACCCAATCTTCTTGGCAAAGCCAAAGTCCACCTGTAGGAAAGGAAGATATTGTTGTCTGTAGTATCTGATCATAATCATTCTCACGTTTAATATTGATGAAGATAAATATGGGTTGCAGCTGTGCTAATAGAGACAAAATGGTCTTTCAGTGAAGAAGAGAATGGTGGCTGATGCCTCCATCACACCTTGAATTAGCCTCAGTTTTCTTCATACTCAGATTATTCTTTTATCTACAGACAGCATGAAGCAGTGATCTTTTGATATTTAATTCGGTGAGAGATCATGTTTCTCTTGTTTGTGTCATTTTCCCCTTTCCTTAAACTTGCAGGATGTCTTACCAGCTTGGCATAACCCCTGTGGTCCAGTATAAGGTTCTCTGGTTTAAGGTCTCTGTAGATGATTCCTTTGGAATGCAAGTAAGCAAAAGCCTCCACCACACAAGCTGTGTAAAACCTGGTAGTTGAGTCCTCAAATGAACCCCTAGAAACACAGCAGGACATAAGTTAAGTACAGGTGAGAGTGCAACAATGAGATCTATTTTTAGATTAATTAGGAGGTTTGGTCTGCTGTTTGCCATTTACTATACAAAAAGAAAGTGTTGAAAACCATCAGAGAATTTTACACATTATAGGCAGTAGTCCTTACTCTCTGTATATATGTGACATGCACTCATGTCTGAGCTTACCGGTCTCGAAGAATAGTCCACAGCTCTCCTCCTAAACATGCTTCCATCAACATGTAGAGGTACTTGCTGTCCTTGAAGGTTCTGTAGAGTCTGCAAACACACCACAGATGTTATTTGTTGTCATTTGACTAATAATTAACAATATAAATGAAAGCAATTGATAAATGTGAAGAGTCTAAGTCTAATTGTTTAAATTTGCTTCTTTGAGACTGTACATATTCAAACACATCCTGTCACTTATATACTTTATATAATTTACATGCACAGTACATGGGACATATAGTATTTTACTATGCTGTTGGCGCTGGTCATGTTCATGCTAAAATAAATAAATAAAAATCTGGATTCATTGGATCCAAACTGATTTATTTTGGTTTCATCTCTCTAAAGAATGTGCTGCCAATATTCATCACACTCATTTTTTCATGTCCTTTGGCAAATTTACATCCTGCAGTTTCGTGCCATTTTCTCAGCAAAGATTTTTATCTTGGATAAGTTACTGACTTCATGCTGTGTCCACCATTTTCTGCAGGTGCCAAGTGACAAACACTTAATAAATAGCAAAGTGTTTGTGGTGTCATCATGAGAGGACGACTAAAGAACCATCTGTTATTGGTAGCGTGGCTCTGCTGTATCTGTGCTTTGGCTCAGGTTGCCTGCTGGTGCTTGAAGCCTCACAAGCTGGTATCTCACTAGTTTGGACAGATTTTTACATTAATACCACCCAGGACATCAGGGAGAAAGCTGTGAGACTTTTTTTGTAGAATTGTTTTCATGCAATTAGCCTTAATTGGAAATTGTAGTTCTCCAAGGTAAACTGACGGTTGAAGTATTACTCAGGCTTGTACTGTGTGAAAGGAAGGCTTTATGAGGAAGTGCCGCAAGCGCCACAGAAACAACTCTGATAATCAAAACCAGATCCTTCTGGCTCTCAGGTAATAAAGGCCTGATCCTTGTGACATGCATGGCATATACAGCACATATTATTCATATAGCCATTCAAGGAAGCTGTTCAGGGGTTGTACCTAACAATGAAATCCGAGTGGGCCTCCTGCATGATGAGTTTCTCAGAGCGAATGTGCTCCTGCTGCCTCGTGTCAACAATGTGTCGTTTCTTCAGGATCTTCATGGCAAAGGTTTTGTTCTCGTCGCTCTTAAGCTGAACCTGCAGTGAGAAAAAGTCAAAGGTCACGCGTTAACATCTAAAGATGATTTGTTGTATAGATTGTGTTAAAAGTCTCTTACCAGTTCAACACGGCCAAAGCCACCAACACCCAGAGTGTCGATGATGTTGAAGTCAGCGAGG
The DNA here is from genome assembly GCF_900634625.1 of Parambassis ranga. Classification (NCBI taxonomy): domain Eukaryota; kingdom Metazoa; phylum Chordata; class Actinopteri; family Ambassidae; genus Parambassis; species Parambassis ranga. Next base: position 7,536,014 of record NC_041035.1, read on the forward strand.
TTGAGATTGAAGAAAAATGCATTCTCTGCTTCATACCTGTGGATCCGGGGAAAAACAGGGGGGAAAGAAAAAAATGGGAAGAGGATTAGAGATGAGATGAAGAATGAAAGAACAGATAATCCACTTCCAACATCATGAGACAAAATATCCGTCTCTCCTTGAGCTCATTTGTTTGGAAATCTTAGGGGATTTAACTCATAGTAATCTATCAAGGATGTTATTGAGGATGTGGAGTGTGTCAATATGAACGCATGAACAGGATGTGTTTTACTTTGAGTCCTCTGGTCTGGTCTCTGTTTGCATAGACTAACTGTCCCTGGCCTGTCCTCGTTCTCGACAGGGAAGAACAATGATGGGATATCTGTCACACGAGCCGCTTGCTGCTCTCAGCTGGCTCTGAAGACATGTCTTGGCACCACCACTGAACACCACAACATGCCATTGCTGACCTGCACATGCTGGCAGCGTGCAGTGTTTCCACGTGTCCATCCCTTATCCCCAGATGCCCTTGTGTCTTCTCTGTTTATTGTTTGATCCAGACAGAGTTTCATCAGCTCAGTCTTTGGATCAGTGGGCTTAAGACAGATCTGAGCGTGGACAGGCCTTTCTGGGTCACTCGGAACAGACTACTATCCCAACATGAGGCCTTTTACTTTCACAAACACTACAACTGCATGCCGACAGATGGACGTTTATCAAAAGATACCTAGTGAGATGTGTTTAGATCAGTCTTTCATCATGGCGTAGCAGGGATTAAGTGTTGTCTGATTTCTGTAAGATGTTTAACTTTTCCAGCACTAAATCCTGGGCTGTGTGGCCAACTCAGATGTGAAAAGGGAATTTCGCTTGTTTTAGATCAGCCATCAGTTACAAGCCAGGACAATTCAGCTTTTTCCCTGAGCTACATACCAGTGGGCATTGTGGCAGCACGCGTTGGCAGGTTACTCAGCACAGTGTTTGTCAGAAACACATCACGTTACCAGGACGCTCACAGTTTATTTGTGTGCGTATATAGGCACTACTACTATCATGTGAGATTTACAGGTGATCCCTTCATCTTTTTTTTTCCCACGTGTCATCTGGAAGCAGGCCCAGCCAACAATCCAAATCCCAACATGATCTCTGCTTAAGAAAGGGACGGACAGAAGCAAGCAGGAGTGTGATTTACTGTGTGTGTGTGGGACTGGACTGGTAATAAGGTCAAGGTGACCAACACACGCAAACCAATACAACACACACAAATGTTTGTGTCCTACTAATGCAGTTTACTAGACTCTCTGAAGATATGAAGGAATCAATCATTTAAATTGCAATGGCTGAAAGGTTTAACAGTAATAACACAGACTTGCCAGCAGATGGCAGTGTTGCTCCATATAAATAAGGAGCAACCGAAAGCTGAAACAATATGGTATTCAAAGCTTAACTAACTGACGAGTCTTTTGTATTTAGCAGATAAAGGAAGAATGGAAAGATGAATGTTTATTCAAGAGAGCAACGTATGACTTATTGTTATTTCACCACAATGAATTGTAATGAGTAGTTTTGTTTCAGGAAACACACAATCTGTCTTGGTGCTGAAACCAAGGACACAGGCCCTGAGGTAATGGATGAAAAGAGCAGATATGTGCCAGGGTAGCAACACACATACACACACACAGATTTTTGCCAGACAGGCAGACTTGTCTAATGTCCATAAGCGAGACATGAGATGTCGGTAAACCGGAATATGATCCTGACGAGCAGATCCAGTGGGACTGCAGCCATACATACAACCACCTTAAATAGACATCTGACCATGACCTTGAACACAGCTTTGCTGCATCCAGCACTGTAACGTAATCTTGGTTAGTATAAGGTCCTTCAAATGACATTGAAATAACGTGTTGCCATTATCTGGTAAATTCATCACTAGTAATCTAATACAAAAAGGGCTCCTGCACAGGTCAAGTAGCACCCCATGCGTGATCGTCTGTATCACTGAGCGGATGAGGTCATGATGATGTAATCCCCAAGTGTGTGTGAGTATATACTGTATGTGAGGAAGTCAGTGTGTGTGTGTGTCATTATCCTCATTTACTTTGCTCCAGTTTTTCTTAGGTCTAGCCTGAGTCAGGGGAGCCAGGAGCGGAGAAGAAAGCACTTCTGACCTTAAAGCTGCCTCTCCCTAAATGCCACTTTTATTTATGAGTAGCTCCTGCTCATTGAACTTCTCTTCTTCACTTGCTCAAAAGACATGCTGAGTCATTTGGGTCATAGTTTTTCATAAAACTGCAGGGGTTCCTTGGTACATAGGCCTGAATTAGTGGAAACAGCAGTTTGACAGGAAAATTGCACCAATTTTACCCAATAAAAGTACAGAATAAAAGCAGGTGTTAACCTGTTGGAGGATAAACTGAAAAGCATGAAAGAGGATTTTGAAGGCGTTTATAATTTTTTACTTTTTATCACTGTCAGTCTTATAGGGAAAATTGTTGTCACTTATATAACCTACAGACTGTGCCTTCGATTCATTAGAAATAATGAATATTTGTTTCACTTTGTGTAGCATGGAGCTTTTGCAAAGAGAGAGCATCTAGCAATAGCAGGGATGTCGTCTTTAAAGAAAAGACCTGTCAACCTCACAGGGAGCAGCTGTAGTTTGCAGTATAGTTACAGTACTGCTGAAATGTGCTTATCCGCTGTGACCAATTAGAGATAGTTTCCGTCACTGTGGGATCCTGACTCAGGCTTTCCTCACTAGGAAACAAATAAGCTCTGTTGGGCGGGTGGAGACGACAGTGCACGGCAGGGAAGGTTACCTTAATCAGTGTGAAAATGGCTCTGATGAGACAGATTTAAGGGAGCGGAGGGGGTGAGTGGTTCTATTTTGAGGTAAAGTTCTGCAGAGAACAGAGCTGATGATGTAAAAGTATGATTTGTTACTCATTTACATAAAATCAAAGCTGCTTCCCAAGAAGAATGGAGTAGTGAATGCACACCACAGGCTTCTTTCTATCATCGTGCCACCCCCATCATACCCATCCTCTCTGCTTTCCCCTGGCTTCGTTTTCAGCTCAGTATCTGGTGTTATGTTCTGCTCTTTGCTGACTAAATGCCACTGACTGGCACTCACACGGTCAGCTACAAATGCAGAGCATCTGTCAGAAGTCTAGTCTGCTTTGTCACCTGTCTTGTTCTCTCCCTGCCTCTGGCCATCCATCTACATAACAGATAGGCTGACCATGCCTTCTCCTGCTCTGTAATCTGTCACTAGTGGGTTTTTGTTACTCCTCACCTTGACTCACAGCATAGTGCAGAGTGAGCGGGGTATCACATTTTGCTAGTAGATGACTGAATGAACCCCAAGATTCCCACCCCTTTGCCAAGGTGCCCTGTGCCTTGAATGGTGCTATTCTCTTGTTTCCATAGCGATGATAAATAGAGTGCATATTAATTCCTCCACAAATAGAGGCAGAGGTCAACCCCTCAGTTCTCTGATTTTGCCACCTGGGTATTGTCTTATTATGTAACAGACCTAAAGGCAAAAATGATTAACAGCTAGACCGGAGCACGCTATTTTATGGAACACTGCAGCTGGTAGGCCAGTCGCAAAATGGTTTACGGAAAATGAAGATTAATAGATTACATTTCCAGCAGCGGCTACTTTGATTAAATCATGCATAACAATCATTTGCATTTAGTCTTACTTTGCTTTTGCATCAGCGTCCTCATGTCCTTTGCTGGACACGTCCTCCAAACCTCCAATCAGATGCTTGAACGAACTGAAACATAAAAAATAAAAGTTAAAAACTCAAACTTGAAAGCTTCACATTCTTTACCTAAAAGTCGAAAGAAGAAGCATGTTGTGACTGTAGCAGCTGGGGTTTGAACTACGTGATATACAACATCGGGGACAGGAGATAAGTCTGAGGGACAGAAAAATCAATGGGACAGGAGGGAAGTCTAACAAATCTAACATCTTAGATTTTAGCTGTGGAGCTGTTGACTCATACACATCAGAAACATGCCTTAGACTACACACGAGTTTTAATTTTATTTTCATTTGTTAATTAAATCTTCTGCTTTGTGTAAAGCAAGAAGCTGAAGTGCATTACTCAAGTACAGATGTCCACTGGATGTATATTCATTCATTTTATTTAAATCTCTTGTTATATATCTACTCGGGCCAAAGTCATATTCCCAATATGCACTGAATTAAAAGCTTATGGTTAAAGGGAAGAACTGCAGGCGATCTGTATAAAAACCTGGTGTAATGTATGACCAGACTGGTATAAAAATGCTGGCAGTTACTATTAAATATTCATCAGTCTGCTTTTAAAAACATGCCTATAAAAATCACAGATAAGACGCTATAGCTACACCCAAAGAGGCGCAAAATAGAGTGACGGCAGATGGGCTGCAGAGTGAGAGTTTTGTGACAAAAGTGGATGCTGTACATACATTTCTAATGAATTAATAATATACACTGCTGAATGATAAAATAGCCACTGGATGTTATGTCACTGGGCAAAAAAGACTCAATGTTTTTATCTGTTGTTAATATGCACATTTTCATTAGTTTGATTAACAGGACTCTACAAGTTCAAGTGTGAGTATGAAGAGATGCTTACTGCAGAATAATAAGATACACAACAAGCTAATTCACTGAAATAAAATCCTCCCTGCATGCACTTATGGTGAGATCGGATACATGAAAAATAACACCCTGCTTCAGCTCATTTCCCTCTAAAGTATAAACAAAAAACCCTCCAAACATTGTGGTAAAGCAGCTAACTGAGACAGATTTAAGGCAAGGCTCATCAAGCTGTCGGCCACAAGATACAATGCGTCTGGTGTTTTTTCCTGTTGAGACCAGAAAGCCTATTAATTCTGAACTTTCTGTTCTTTAAATGTTGGGCTGCTTACAGAGTCTGTATCTCCCTTTGGTTTTTAGTCCTTCACTTATCCTTAGCTCACATATTAAGCTCTGCACCTTTACTCACACACATAGAAAAATAAATTATTACTGATACATGAACAAATATCCTGTACCAGAATTTCCCTGGCTTACATAATGAAATAGCTTTTTTTTTTTTAGCTTTGACTGCATTAGCTGCTTGTGACAGGCAGCAGTAATCACCTGTGCTGGATGACTCACTCACTATCCCCTCTGCTCGCTCAGAGGATGGTCCATTTGTGCCATCCATGTTCCCTGAGGCCAGAGGGAGGCCCAGAGTAAGCCGATACCACTTCCTCCCCACGCCCTGCCCGCCTGCTTCTCTATTTTCACCGCTTGACTTAACGCTACAGACACACAGAGATGCTCACACACTGGCTATTTCCACAGATAGATATCAACTTTTTTTGGCTTTGTTTGAACAGCCATTAGTAATAAAGAAGATTTCGAGACTGTAAAACCTATTATTTTCGTTCAACACAAAGAAATAGGCCTCATAAGGCATTCCTGCACAAATCCAGCATGCATCTAAATTCTTTACTGAAGTCGGATCTGGATACATTTTGCACCTGGTTTCTGACATCATTTAACAAAGCAAATCCAAATCTCAAAGGTGTTTTGCATCTGTGGCTAGAAAACATTTACATGACAATTAGGGGCTGAATCAATCAGTACATTAGTCATGATGTAATTACCTTTTAGTATGAGCAGGTTTTCAACGGCCACAGAGTCAAAAGTTTGCTTAGCTATTATTGGGTTGGGAATAGTAACTATGGCTATCACAAAATTGAGCTTTCAGTAAATTATTTCCCCCCTTAAATCTAAGCGATACTTTTGTTTACTACATCATCCTAAGTGGACCAACATACAAGCAAGACACCTGCATATAAGAGTGTGATTTGGCTTTAAAATTCAGTTTTAATATACCACAGAAGAAGACTCAAATGGCTGTTCTTCACATCTTTGACTTATGATTAATGTACTTGCTTTAGTTTGGTTACTGCCTTTGAAAATGAGGTTAATATGGGATCGTGCTCATGTCTCATTTGAAGCAAAACTACTTGTTTTTCACAGCAGGCAGACAGACAGACATTGCCCAGATTCATGCTTCTTTATAATCCTTCTAACAATCATTACGTTCTGCAGGGATTAACATAATTTGTACTCACTCTCGATCGATGACTAGACAGGTGACGGCCTCTGCTGCAATGACGCTGGCTGTCCTGATGTCCTCCCTGGACAAAATGAACATCACACAACACAATCAGGAACAGATGCAAATTTTGAACATTACAAACTAACATCATTATTCATTCTAAAAGCTCCATCAGAGCAGTAATGACAGACACAGATAACACTTAGTCATGTCTTATTCAACTCCATTCACTCCATACACAGAACATTGCACTCAAAAGGCTGCGCATCACATCACTGCAAGGCTGGCATTACTCTTTATTATATTTGACATCCGGCTCATCGTCCTCTGATGAGTCGCCCCAGTCACACGAATCCTCTGAGTCAGTGTCCCAAGAATCCATTCTTCAGTGTGAAATATATTCTGCACTCAGAGTCCCACAAGGTTGAGCTCTAACTCTGAAGCAGCAGTCTGCCCAGGGCAGCCCTCCAACAAAAGACACCGCTGTAGCACTTCCAGTCCAAATGTAGTATCATCCACACTGAGGCAAACTAAAAAATGATAAAACAGGCTGGAGATCCTTTTGGGGATATCCCATAAACAGATTATTTCATGCCCTATTACTTAAAAAAAGCAGATAAAGAGGGCTTAGCTTATTAAATGAATTTAATATCCCAAACGCAAATCAGGCTATCCGTGCTATCCGTGTCTGCGCTGAACTCATACACATACGGCAACCTATTTCAATGAACTCCTGAGGTGACAATTCTTACTCATGCCATGTCAACTCCCTCGGCCTTCCCCCCCACATCCAAACACACACACACACTCATCCTGCCTGCGAGCATGCAGCTCTGCCTGCCTCTATCTGCTGCTGACCCCTTTGAATAAAGGTCACAGCTGGTGGGGGAACAACAACGTTTGAAAGGTGAGGAGGACTACAGAGGAGAGGAAGGCCAAGGATATATTAACAGATGGCTACTGAGGCCCTCTAGCAAACATAGCACATACTGTATTTTATTCACCTCTGATAAGCTGCTGTGACCCGCATCCATGCTATTAACACAATACTCTGGCAAATGCTGCTCCACCTGTTCTCCTGTTTGTCCACAACACAATTTACATACCTACAGTATCATTAACCAAAGAAAGCATAGTTTTGGATAATTCAAGAACAATGATGGAATTCACACATAAAGTCAACTAAAGCTAATACACTTCACACATTTTATCAGTGATAATGAGCCACAGTGACACTCTCAATTTGTTACATATGTTAATTTACCTCATAAGAAGAAGTGCAGGGTGTTTTTGTCTAACCATGGCAATACAACAAAACAACTTAAGACTTTGGGCTAATTTAAAATAGTGGTTATGTAAGCATGAATCATCCTTCAGAGACCTCCAGGGTTAGATATGCTTGTTACACCTGTCCCCTGCTGCTTGACTGTAACTGAGGAAAACAACTTAGTGTGCTGTGGCATTGATAAGAGCGATGTTCTATGTGAAACACAATCCCTAAACAATATGATTCATTTGCACACTGCTGAGTGTAAGTCTTTCACCAAAGCCAAAGATGTCACCACACTTGTTAATTGTGGCACAAGAGGGATGACTTACAAAACGCACACACACACTTCCACAAGCACACACACACTGAAAGCAGCTGCATGCTGTGTCTGGAATGCTCTTTGGACTTACACAGGAGCCTGTGGTGTTGATTTCCAGTAAGATGGTTGCAGTGAACATAGTAATTGGACAGTGATCTGGTGTCCCAGCAAGAGGGTTATGAAAATATTGTACACTTGGAGGTTGAGAGTGGGGTTAGTAGTTAGCAATGGGCTGAAAGGAGAGAGGCAAAGCCAGGGGGTCAGGACAGGGGCAGGAACAAGAGGTGGCCATAGGACACAGGCAGTGATTTGTGTTTTCAGTCTGTGACTGGGATGTATTCGGGTGGCTCAAGGGGCTGTTTTACAAAGCCAGTTTGTAAGCACTTCTTGCATGCAGATTGCAAATGGGGCCAGCAACTGTTTCCACCAAGGATTGTTCTGCATCTGTTAATCTGACTTTATGATCATGCCTCCAAGTACTGTTTCTGTCGACAAGATAGAGGTTCCACATTAACACAAGAGATGATGTGAAAAGACATGCAGCCAGGATGAAGATGTCTTGGAATGCGCTGTAGAAACTGTTAAACATGCTTTTAGGTTTGAACTGTGCCAGACCTTTACTGACTGATTGTTTTGTGTTTTATCTTGCTTTATCTTGTTTTTATTTTAAAACACTGTTTATGACTTTTTATGACTTTTATTATGTTTTATTTTATTGTGCATTTTATGGCATTTGAAGCACTTTGTAACTTAAAAATTGCTCTACAAATAAAGTTTATTATTATTAATATTATTTTTTTAAGCACAGAGTGTATCCACTGTCTGAGGGATGGCAAACATTTCTACATTTGTGAATATATTTTCCTACAAAGATTGCTTTCTTATTGGAGCATTTGTGTACTCAAGAAAAAAAATTATATTTTTTAGCCGTGGGCTATATTATTACAATAACATGGACAGTTTGGCCCATATTCGGTCATTGTACCAAAAATAATATGGAAAGTTTCAGATGTCTGAGCTTAGCACAAACACATAAACACACTTACCCAAAAAGCCGTTTCTCATGTGGAGAATTTATTTCTGTTGCCTATCCCAAAAACAAACCTTTTGCAGTAGTGTTTGTATTTATTATTTCACACTGTCAAATCTCTCCATGGGGACACAGTTGACAGATGCGTCTGCCAGACTGCTACGTACTTGTAAAATGGTTAGTTATTCTGTGAATTCAGGGCTCCAGCAGCGGCTGACTCTCACTGCTTAATGCTGTTTTCAGCACCCCAATCCCTTCTTGGTTTCCAGCACCCAAAATACATTTTTGGCCTGTGGGAAACTCAGAAGGAGTGGTTCATATCTGCATTACTATACAACAATTGTGTGTTTTCACAGTGCAACATGAGATTAGACAAAGTGCTACTCAAGCAGTCTCAAAAAAGCTTCAGATCTCTGAAGGTTGGTTGTAGGACCTACTGCTGTGGTGGCATGCACTGAGAGCAGTAAAGTGTGTCTGCAAAGCTGTGGTATGCTTCAGAAGAATGTAAAACATACAGAAGATACAGACAGGAATGTAAAATATATAGACATGCACAGTAGTAAATGACAGCAGGTCAAGCTGTGAGTGAGAGGAAGATACACTACGAAAAAGACAAAGGGTCTAGCAATAGTGGTTTGTACTGTTGCTTTTAGTTCACCGTACCAGCCCTAAAACATGTCATATTAGGTGTGTTGTTAAACCCAAGTTATTGTGGAGTTGACTGCAGTTTTTATTTCCTCATTATTTGATCATAGCGAGAGCCAGAGACTCAAGACAGGCTATTAACCAACAAGTCATCACAAAAAAAAAAACAAAGTTTATGTTTATGGTAAGGGAACATACGGGTGTGTTGCCTCACCTATGACATGTTGTTACATTTAAGCCTACAGATCATCTGATCATGGGACCAATACAACCACATAAATTTACATTAGACAGGTTGGGGATAGTTGAGGTTCAGGCACCATGGCAGGAGTCTGGGGTTCGAGTCCCCTCAGCTTCCTTCCTTGCAGATTCCTTTTAATTCATGGTTAAAGTTATGTTTTAAAAACTGGGTATCAAGATCTTCCCAGGGTATAAAGATCATCTTAAAATACACAAAATTAAAGTATTAAACCCATTTAAGAGGAAAACCATTCCCTTCTTGTTACCATTGCGACAGGTCCCTCAGTCCATGAACACATAGTCTGTGCTCATAATCATCCCCTACTCTCTATATAACACCCCTATATGTGTGAGTGTTATTTTGTGGTGCTGTCCAAATGTGTAGTGAGAATTTTTAGACTATACAGAGTCTAAGAAAATTAGTGCTTGAGTTGAGGATGGGCTGCAACTTGTCAGTGCCATCCTGGCATGAAGCAAACAACACACAGGTTTCTTCATTTTCTCACTCAAACTAACACAAACTCTCAAGGTGAGTTATCAAAGCTGTATTGTCTGCCGGAAGGTGTTGTGACACAGACACTAATCAGACTTCCGTGACATCATCAAAACAAGAAACACTCTCAGTTCTTTCACCGAAATACACGAAGACGAGGAGGTCAGATTTCATTACACGTTGTGTCTGCTGCTGACGCATGTGAATCCTTGACTGAAAGTTCACACATCGCTGTGACAGGAAGAATGTGACATCAGATATGTTGTTAGCTACGTTCAGACAACATATCAACCAGAAAATACATCTTTCCCTGGAACATACATCTACTGGGATACAGGCCTGCTGTAGCTTTCTTTCATGACTATACATAGACAACCCCTCTAGAGAAAACATGGAATCTGATAGTTCTTCAGCTGGTTTAATGTGCACACATCATACAGCAGCACACACAAGCACGAACTAACCATTTTAGCAAACAAGAGAGAAGACTTTGATTTGTAAATATGTTGTTCTCATAGATCAAAGTGAACATCTTCTGATGGACAGAGAAGCCTTTGAGTAGAGGATATTAAGTTTCACGAGCAAGGACACACACAGTTACCTCCTAATTAGAAAGATGGCCCAGCAGAAGTACCCTCTGATCAAAAGCCTCCTTCTAAGATGGCCAGCACCTTCATCATTTAAATTTGCAAGACTTGATCCACCATCAAAGGTACAGTTGAATAATCTCTCTCTCTCTCTCTCTCTCTCAAGACACTCCAAGACAAAAGGTGTTTATGACAACAGATGATAGCAATACTAATAAACACTGAGGTGGGAAGGGCGGTTTATCATAAAGAGGAAGTGTTTTCTTAAAATAAAGCACAAGATACTCCTAAAGATGCTTTGAAGTGCTTTTAACCCTGCACAAATCTTATACATTGACATAACCACACCATTGTTCTCTATGGCATTAGTCCGAGAGTTAAAAAAAGTAGTGATCTTTGTAGTCTATTCTTCCAATTTCTTGACAATCATATTGAAAGATATGTAGCCAATGAATGAACCACTTTGAATTGTTTTTTTTATTGTACTTTGAAGAACATGCGTGTTATGTTATGTTATGTAGCACCATTAAAATCCTGTATATGTTGCCTATTAATAAAATGCGCTAAAAATTTCTCTCTAACCATAGAAATGACACCTGACAAAAGACTTCCTGTCACATGTCATAAAACGTCGAAAGTTCAATTGAGCGAAGGATGGCGTTGGCGCATGCGCTAAATTTATGTTAGCCAAGTTCCATCATCAAGCAATTAAGCTAGCTAGCGGTATGTTGGGTGACGAGACTTAATTAAAAGTGCAAAGTCGCCAGTTTGGTCAAGTCCAGGCAGTATACACATCGAGAACCACCAGTCAGGAACAATGATTTCGCGTAGGGGGAAACTATAGGTCTTACGGGTGCTTCTTCCACCTCCAAAGAAAAGTTCGGATTTCTACAACCAGATTCGGCCGAACCGTGCACCCCCTGTCCCGTGGACGCTGCCTGCCACTGAGAGGATCAGTCAGAGTAATGGTCCTGATGTGACCTCCTCAAGCCAACAGCAACAAGTAAGAGATGTTTAAATTGTACTAAGCTATATATGTTTAAGCTGTGCTTTCCCTACTTCACTGTAATGCAGCGGTTGCAACATTATAAATCTTTTCTTGAATCTATCTCGTTGCAAATGTAAAAAAACATATTTCTGCAACCTGTAACAGAATAATTAGCACTCACTGCTGCCAATACAGACTTAAGGATGATAAGGGCATAACATAGAGTTGCGTGATTACATTTGTAAGTTCAACAGCACTTGATTGAAATGGATTCTTGGTAAATTACACATACAAATGTCAGAGCTGTTCCACCCATTATGAACTGATGCTTTGTGTCATGTTTTCATTCATCAAACAGCACATTGTTATGCCTCATTAATGTAAAAGGATCACATTTCTATCTGGAACACTGCCAAGAGCTGAAGCTTTCCGGGCCTCACATGTCTCACATGTATGTTAATACTCTGTCATCTTCTATATCCTATAGTCATTTGTTTTAACATATGTGCAAATTCCAACCATCTGTGCCGTTCCAGCTGTTGCTTGAACATCACATCTAGGGCATTCATGTTAATGTTAAGAACCCACAGGATAATTCAGCGTGTTTTGACAGTACATAAGCTGGGATTTATTTTCTTCTTTAGTTCGGCTTAAGTGTCTTTGTTTTTTGAGTGAGAGAGCTGATTTGATGGGGCTTTCACATTCACCACAAGATGGCAACCTCTCCATTGTTTTCACATTTACACTGTTGGCTATGTGCATGCACATATTTAGACATGAATGCATATGTTCTTCTTTTTTTTTCTTCCTGACCACTCAAAGTATTTCTTCACTCACTCCATATAAATATTGCATTGAGGAGTGAGTCATGGCCACACAGGACAAACGGGGCATGATAAACATGTTACCTCTAGGCAGGGCTTTTCTTTATTCCACAAGCTATACCATGACGTGTCCTGACAATGAAAGTGGCATTGATTGTAAGCAGTGGATCATTATGATGTCTACACAGCTTAGTTGATTCAAATTGACTTGGATGCATTATTGCAACTCACACGTCATGTCAACATAAGCTGCCGTTACCTAGTAACACCAATTAGGCTTCTACAAAGAGGGAAAAAATCATTATTACAGTCAAGGACAGCATGAAGACGTCCTTGATATCTCAAAGCTCTGACAGTCATGGCAGGAAGTAACAGGAAGAGACAACGGAAACACAAAAAAGAAACTCAGATATTATTGTCTAAATGGAAGCAGGCTTCAGCTGGGAGCATGCTGTGTGACTGTCAAACACCAAACTCCAGTCAGAAGAAATGACTTATTTCCTGTAGTTTCTTGTCTGTGTGACACGGATGTGTGCAAAATAGCACAGACGGGTTGTCAGTTGGTGTGGTTGTGAGGGATCTCTGCTGTCACTTGAATATAAACACTTTTATTTTCCCTTGATTTAGGCAAAAAGAAAAAAAGAAAAAGAAAATAGAGCTGGAGAAAGACGAGTGTGCCACAGCTTTTTCTGTGTGCTTCTGTTTGTACTATTTACAACAAAGGTTGGAGGTGGAATAGTTGCATCTTCTGGTAGATAGAAACTGATTACATAACCAAACGTTGGAAACAGTCCTGTGGGAACTTAAATAGATTTGATGCATTTAAATGTCTGTGACAGATCACTTTCTATCCATCAAAATACATTTTTGTTTTTGATTTTGACTCATCAAAAAATGTGTCAGGGTTCAGTGAATCATCTAAGATAAGGTTAACAGTTACAAACCTTTAGCAAGCTATCATGGCTGTCAATAAGAATGAAGGGCCCTAGGCTCACTGATGGTAAATTAGAAATGAAAAATGTGTGGTACGACTAAGCATAAGGATATAAAAGACAGGTTACGAGTGAAAATGAGAAGAAAGGCAACGATAGAATGGAGGACACAAGATTTAAATTGGAAGAGGCAGAGTTATTAGGAACAATTTTACCCTTGCAGTGCTTTCTCTCCAAACCACTCTCCTTTTCCGAGTGTGCGGAGGTATACAGGCTCTCCATTGGGCAAGTCCTCCCTAGTCACGTTAACCTGGCAAAAAAAGGGGGAAATACAGCAGGAGGGTAAAATGAGAATGGTGTGATATGAGAAATATTATGAAGACACAAGAATGTGTGTGGTGATAAGGAAAGGAATATCATTTATTTCACACATTATTCCAAGAAAAACACCCAAGAGAGGCACTGATGTGACACTGACAGACGTCTTCTAGTTTCAAACAGGTAACTGCCATCACAGTGCAGCCTCTGCAGAGCACTGCTGACCACTTCATTAGCCAGATGACATGTGAATGATGGCACTCTGCTATGCTGGTACTCATTACAAATCAAACTGATGGCACTTGAGTAGATTTTAGAGGAAGTGAATGAAGACGATTGTTGCGTCTAATGAAGGATCTTGTCTTCATTCGTTAATCAATTTTGCACCGTATCCAGAAGCAGCCCACCGTAATGCAGGTGTCTACACCTGAGTGGCAGCGTAATTATTCAGAATCTAATATAACCATGTGGGAGCAGACACAAAAGCAAAGAGAGGAAGTAGAGTGGTAAGATGAGGTGAGAAGTGTAGACCGAAGGGCAGATTGTGTGTGTGTTGTGTGACGCCGAAATCTGGTGGAATGTCCTCTAGACAAAGTGCACCGTCTGTGGCCTAGATAGAGACAAAGTGAAATATGTGGAAATAACGGAGCAGAGAGCATCAATACGGTCAATGTGTGTGTGCATGTGTTCATGTTTGTGTTGCCCTGACCTTGTGAAGTCGGTTACAGCTGTTTGTGGTTAAAGGGGCGTAAACAACAGGAAACATACTGTATCATTCAGAATGACACATCACAAAAATGCTTTCTCACTCTGATGAGATTTGAGAAAAATTGTTGGGTACCAGTGTGTCCGTATTATTAATATTATATTTTTTACCTTACACCTTTTAAAAATATTTAGCTTTTGTGGATTCTGGAGAACTGTGTGCGATAAATAATGATGATGAACGGAGGAAAATTACCATAAGCAAGTGTAAAACGGTGAAGATGAAGGTAATAAGCAGAAAGAAAACAAGGAAAGAACGCAGCAGACATCTTGGCATCAAAACATGTGAAAGCCCTTGTTGTGTGTGTTGAGGTTGGACAGGACAGTGCTCAGGGTGAAAGCCAGTGTTGATTACTGAAAGGTGAAATCAAAGTGACTCTCCTTTCTGGAGCCTTCCATAGCTTCCTCTGCAGCAAGAGATGATGAAAGAGGCAGTGCTTCTGTCTGTCCTTTACTGTATCTCACAGTGATTGATGACAGCCAACTCCCACCCCAAAAATACCACCCCTTTGCTTCGAAGATAGGTGTCTTTTGCTGCGTGGACCTGGATGCCCTGCTTTGTATGTTCGTGATGATTATTTTGGTGGTAGGCCAGAGGCACAGTCCTCACCTTTCCTTTACTGATGATGAAGAAGGTGTCTCCTCTGGCCCCTTGTCTGATGATGTACTCTCCATCTTCATAATGTGTCTGTCAGAGAACAGAGAAGTGTTATTTAGGCTCATTGTAATTATTTGGTCACCTTTGTCATATTGGCAGTGTAACATTCTCGTCAGAGATGAAGCATACTATTAAGAGGAAGTAAAGCTGAACACTTTTTCTCGTTAGAACCGCAGCAAGCTGCTTTTCACCCACTGCAGGCCTGGAAAAACATTGTGACCTTGAATATGAATCAGCATGTAAAGAAATGTATAGATAAGTGAATGCAACTGCAACACATGTGAAGGTAGCTCCTTCCCCAGAGTAGAATAAATTCAGGACATACATCCATCAATCTATTTTATGTACACTAATCCCATTGGGAGGTCAAAATACGTGCCGAAACATATCCCAGCATGCACTGTGCAGACCATGCTCCTGAGTGGTCATCAGTCTAACGCACGTCTGACACACATATAGATAGAAAACACTGACACACATTCATGTCCTTTGTTAAAAATAACCTTCAGTGCCACACAGGAATGATATTTGCGTCAAGGACAGTTTCTTGTAGGGTATGGTGAAGTGTGGAAAAAATAAAATGGAGAAAACTGGATTTCAGCTTATAATCTATCATAGCACAGGAAGCTGAAACAGCCAATGAACACTCGTACAATGATATTCACAGAATGTTGTACTTCTGGACCACAAGTCTAGACGAATGACAGAGCTCAATATTTCTGTTTAGATCCAAGGAGATTCCACATTGCGGCTGACATTTACCAGGTTTATATTCTCACACCATTTCACCCAGGAAAGGTACTTTACATCTGAGCAGTGTGATTCCTGTCTGCTGTGCATCTTCCAGTTGTGATAGTTTAGTTCAGGGTTATTTAATAATGCTGGGATTTTTTGGTCGGGCATGTTTTTAAGGACAGAACTAAATAATTCTATATAGAGTTCAATCACAGACCACAATGATTTTTTATACCACAAAACAAGACATAGGGCAGCATGATGGAGGTGACAATCAGCTTAAAGAACTAGTACCCTGAATATGTCAAATCAAATGTCATGCTATACCAATATTACTCACTGTATCCATCTTTCTTTAAATTTGTGTCTTATCACTTCATCATTATCTTCAGTGACCTTTTCACCACATGAAGTGACTGCAGGCTGAATGTTCTATCTTTGCTTGTCAGTTTATTCCATCCTGAGGACAAATGTATAGTGCCAATTAAAACTGAATTTAAAAACCAATTATTGGTCCCCTATATCATAAATTCCAAAGGAATTTGGTTTGCTTTTCTTTTCTCAGAATATTGAATAACTTATGTGTGAAAAGGCCATATCTGAATGCAATTCAACATACTGAAAGCCTCAGTGTTACCAGCATAAAAAGTAAAAATGAGTAAGTGTTTGCATAACTAAATTATGCAGGAGGAAACATCAAACGAACTGGTGTGCAGATGGGTAGAAAATGCCATACTGTGACACAGCCCGAAATGCACAGAAACTATTCGGAACAACTGTATTTTTAAAGAAGCTGGTGGTTATTGTTCCGTTCATGACATTTGTTGTCCACTTTATTTTTCCTCTCTTTCAAGCTGCCATTGATTTCCATTCATTTGCATATGAAATAAAAGTCTATCAGAGTAAATAGCCAGCCAGCATTCATTTTTGTTACATTAAAGTTATTAGCTAATGACATTTCAAATCAATTACTGAAAAGAAATAATAGGATTTTTTTTCAGAACCAAAGCAAATTTTAAAACTGGTGTTATTTCCTTATCTGTGAGAGTTAATGGAAAGCAACTGCTGCCACTAGTTTACTGTTGGAAAAGCACACGTAAAATGTTGTTTATTCCAAGAAGAGGAAGTGCCGATAGCTGGTTTCTCTACTAACAAAACACCACCCTACAACATTTAATAAAATGCATTAGAATGTGCCTTAGACACCATTTGAAAGCTGAAATGGTTTCATCGAGCAGTGCACTGAATTCCTGAGCAGGTTTGTAAAATGAAATGTCCCTTCATATGGGAACCATTTAGTCTGCTGTCATCACACAGATCACATAATAAAGAATAACCACTTCTCGAAAACTGTGACTGTGGAAGGGTTTTTCATTAAAGCCTCAAAAATGAGCTCTCTTCTTGCGCTCATTAACGAAAAATGCCTGAATTCCCCTTCTAGTTCTCTCACTGCAATAAAAGAAAGTAAATATATGTAAATCTATTAGTATCAGTGGGTAGGCTCCAGATGTCACAGGCTGAGTTTCCTGTGACATCTGGAGCTTTGTGCTGCAGATGCCACCAGGCACTTACCTCCTCAAGGACATCGGCAAGCTTGCTCAGAATATCTTCCTGCAGGCCATGGAATGTGGGGACGCTACCGGGGGAGAGAAAGGAAATGGTTTTCAGCCAGTATAGTTGGTACAAAGTGAATATATTATTACTGTCTACCCAATTAAAAAAAATAGAAAACTGTGTAGATGGCAGTGGCAGCATGGCCTTGGAAAAATAAGTGACTCACATTAACACCTGACAAAGGCATTACAGGGATTAAAAAAAAAGCCAATGTGAATGGCCAAAAATGTCATAAAGACAATTATTTGTAAGCAATATGTCTGCGGTATGATATTTCAGCTAAAAGGGACAGTATGGTCAGGGACATATCTTTTTTTTCCACAGACAAAAAATTCTATTGAAACTTTTGTTCAAATTTAAGACTAAAAAAAGTAGATTTTTGTATGATGGTCTAGTTATTAGTGGAATCTTTGAGAATGTTAATGTGCACTAAAGTTATTATGACCAGTCTATGTACTGAAAGGACACTATGGATTCCTATCATTTGTGCCCTGATTAAAAGTATGTGTTGTTGTCACATATGGTTATGCTGACTGAATCTGAAGAGAAGAACATAAATAGCAGCAGCACATAGCACAGCACCTAATGTTGATGCTCTGTGGGTGCTGACTTGTTTTACTGTATTACAGTATGTATATAAGGTTCAGTGCACCAGTGTGAGGCTGTAATGTTTGTTCCTGTTGCTTCCCGGCAGCCATAATGAACGCTATCTGCCTGTTATCAAGCTTACTAAATAAAACTGGTCTAGTGTTTATCAAGGAGAGAAAATAAGCCATGTTGGTGAACAAAGGCTTTATCTCCCCATATCATCTCACTCTCCCTCTGTTTCTCCACCCCCCCCTCATTTTCCATGCTTTATTACAGTAATCTGCACCATCTTGTCTCGGCCTCCAACCCCTCTAGCCTCGGCCACTGCGTCGATCCCTGTGTTGTTGCTTTCTTAACAGAGGCACTACTTAACCAGCTAGCAGTGAACAGATGACCCATGAAACATACACTTTCAATTCCTCAAGCTATGAAGCCTAACAAAAAGCCTCTGTAGTAAATTTTGGCTGTAAGAGCTTAATTGTCTTAATGGTAAGCAATTATACATGGCCAATAGGGAAGTATGGTTCAATTAATGCGGTCTTTATGATTATTCTAAGCATTCTAACATCATTACACTTGTGGCACTGTGCAATTGTTAAACACAAGACTGTTTCTATGGTGATCTGTGCAGATGGCTGTTTTTTTATGTTCATGCCTTATAGCTAGACTTTTATCTAGAGTGAAAGGGGAGCAGAGGGGAGGCAGTTTGTAAACTTATAGGTGAGTTTATCAGTTCAATGCTACCCCTGTGGTTACTTTTCCTGGAAAAAAAGCCCTTGAGTGATTTACATGCTAGAATGAGATAATAAAATTCCACAAGCCCACTCCTTCTGCATTCAATGCAGGATTTCTGTCAGTTTTTCATCACCCCTCCTCCTTTTACAGCAGTTAAAGGCTGGGTAGATGCACAGGGACCTGTAAGTGTTTGTTCTTATAATTAAAACTGCTGGACAACTCTTTTATTAGACCAACTCTAAGAAACAAACCAGTTGTTTTTTTAATCAGTGTAGTGTTGCTATAAATCTTATTTCTCCCATAGACGCACCTTCATAAACCAAACACACCAAGGGAGTCTAAAACAAGTATTGCGTTCATCTATTAAATATTTACTTATCTGTTATACAAGAGCTGCTGAGAGTCAAGGGCTGCTATACTGTGTGTATGCTCACACACTGCAAATATTTTGAGTCTTTTTTTAGCCAGTGACACTCAAAATAGCTTCAGTATAAGATGTAAAAGATACATGTTTTTATCTGAAATATTTTTTGGCACAGCCAAATGGTTTGTGACAGGTTGTGAGTGGAGGAAAGATAGACGTTCTACTTAAAGTGACACTCAGCTTTAGTTTGAAAATCTTAAAATGCCCTTTTTTACCATGTGTGAATCATAACGGCCCTCTTTCAGTAACAAAGGGCAGAAGCAGTGTGGCGTTTGTTACACCACTGCAAAAGGTTTTTCACAGTCTCACTTAGAAACTGTAAAAGTGACTGTCTGGGTGTTCAGAGTGTGACTCTGACTTGACATCAGAGATTGTTTGTACTATGAAGTAAATGTTTCTTTTTACCCATGACTGTAATTTTTAACTGGGATGTAGTTGGAAGATGTAATGCAGAATTTGCTGGCAGTGAGAGTTGTTACACAAACATTGTTGGCGTGAGTAAGACATATGCCAACAGGTGAACTCGCCGCTGGATCGCAGAATAAAGTGTATGTCTCGGCTGGTGGGGTAAGAAGTAAGCAAGATGGCTAAGCAGAGAAACATACAGTACGTGATAAGCAGAGCTAGCTTGGTAACACGTTACCATTTGGAGGTTTTTGTTGACACTTAAAGGAAAGAGGGGAATATGGGAGCACTGTCCTCTGGACAATTATTTATCATTTTCTTTCAAGAGAAACTTGGAAGTTTGGCTCCCACCATCACCCTGTTTGCTGTAGCCCTTTCTGTCACTTCAGCTTCTGGAGCTTGGGAGTATTGCCACACAATCCAGATACTGTTACACTGATGAATACAGAAGTATTTCCTGTGAAGTCACAGCTAAGGTGTGAATGGTGAATGTTACATGTAAAAGTCTTACATTATAGATTTAAATTCAGATCCACTGTACTTTTTCCACAGTCATAGTGTTCATTACTGCTGCAGTCAGATGGATTATTCTGGAAATATCAAGTCAAAAGCTGGCTTCCTGTGCACTGTTCCCATCCATCTGCCTCAGAACAGATCTGTCAAACAGTGACAGCGCCTGATCATGATCACATTGATTCATGGGGCTTTGTTCAGAAGAAATGATCCTGGATGCAGAATTACTTGCCATTTTATAATTAGTGAATTTTAAATAAATAAATGCAGAAGGGTGCAGTAGTGAGTGATCATCTTGTAATGCTGGTTTTGCCACAAAATCATAAAAAATGGAGTAGTGCCTGTGACATAGGGAAGATATGATATAATTTTCATAATTGGCTTGTTAAAAGTGGGTGTCGATAAAACAGGAAAGTTGAACAGAGATGGTGCATGAGAGAGATTTATACTGTAATTGCATCTCATGCATTTTGATCACCCCTTGCTGCTTTCTCTCTGTCTTTTGATGCGCCTTTCCTTTCATCCTATACCTCATGCAGGGCCAAAAAAAGTGTGCAGACCTTTTAAGTGATAATAGGCTATAGACAAGTGGCTATTGCTTAAGGCTCTCTAATAAAATAATGACATTAAATAAATCTATGATACAGGTATAAAGTATTTTTTCAATGGTTTGAATGACGCCTTCCATGATGCACAGAAATAAATGTCTAGTTTCACAATTTATTGGCACAAAAGAAGAGTACGAAGTCTTCTGAGAAACGGCTCTCACAATTTCTCCTGCATTCATTGTGTTAATTCATTCATTGAATTTTAGATCAAAGAGCTATTCGGACCATTTGTCTGTCACTGTGGGATGATTTGCACAGCTTCCTTACCTTTTTAGAAACTCCATATACTCTGTGTGTTTGATGAGACCCGTCCTCATCATGATCGTCTGAAAACACTGTCGGTCAATGGCCCACAGCTTCACATTTGTTAGAGCTGAAAAGAAGAATACACATAAGCCACATCTTTATATTTAAAGGCAACCAGGAAAGTTAAACATCAAATACAGTGTGGGCATGATACACGCTCTCCAACAGCTTTATGTTCTAAGAATTCAATGTAGTCAGAATGTATGCAGTTGGAATCATAATTGTTTTACTGAACTTAAACCTAAACCATGCTTGAGGATTAGAAACCTCAGGCTTAGTTACTCGTGGTGAAAATAAACTTCAAATGTGTTTCTTGCCTCTGATCTGCCTGCAGAGTAAATAGGAGCTATTCAAGACAATTACTCTTTACTCAGCAGTCAGGAGTTAATTGGTATTTCTGGAATACCTTACATGGATGGCTTGCTTCAAGTCATGCTAGAGCATTTTAATTGGTTGAAGGTCAGAAATATGACTTCACTGTGCAATTTTTTTATACTAGTTTAAGCTCCCCTGTCACTGATTGCTTCTTTTGTTAAGAGCAATTATCATACTGTGCGACAAAAGTTTCAAATCACAAACAGCTACCCCTGTACAATTTCCTGGACCAATTTAGAGTTAATTGCTCCAACAATGATTGCAATCTATGCTGGCCCTGAGGCACTAAAC
The DNA here is from genome assembly GCF_900634625.1 of Parambassis ranga. Lineage (NCBI taxonomy): Eukaryota > Metazoa > Chordata > Actinopteri > Ambassidae > Parambassis > Parambassis ranga. The sequence goes on from NC_041035.1 coordinate 7,557,769, forward strand.
CATAATAATAACTACAATAAATACACATGGAGTAGATTTGTTTTCATTTAAATGTGGAGATTTGTTCTGCATGTTCTACTAAGTGTCCAGATGATTAAAGGCAGACATCACAGACACTGAAATTCTTTGTCTTTGGAGAGCAGTAGTTTCCTCCGCTGCATCTTTCCATTAACTAATTCATGTTAATAGTTTAGTGGAGTACCACCTCACCTTTCTGCCTTTCTGTGCCAAATTGCAAATGTATTTGGGTGAGAGAGTAGAGGGAGAAGAGACGCTGTTACTGCTGCTGATTGTCGTTGCAAATCAAACACAGTCAGCACAATGGCACGGCAAATGCTGGAGTATAGATGCCTTTATTAAGATCTAAACCTGTTGGTGATTACTTAGACTTTTTGTACTGTCTAGATGGTTGTTTTTACATTTTACTAGTGAGTACTTGTTAGTAGTTGGTTATATTACACAGTCACTGTAGTAGTGATGACAACAACCAGAGAGAGTAAACTAATTACCAGGTTTGAATTTCCGGTGCTGTCACTGGTAGCATTAGCAGGTCAGATGTGAACAGTAGGCACTGTTATTGCCAGTTCCTCTGACTTCATCATGACTGACGTACAGGGTTTTAGAGTGGACCTAGCAGAGTACCTACACCTTCCAAGAGAAACCAATGATGCTTAATCTAATCCACTTTTTCCCTGTTTACTCCTGGCTGTTGATTGATTAGCCTAGGTATTTTATTTTTTCAAACCACTTTTGCTGCTTTGAGCCACAACAACTTTTTCTTTGAGATCCTCTGTAGTCGCTTTCGATCAGAATATGTTTCACCTCACCAGATCTTTGTCATCAAAAGCACACTCGTGGGTTTTCATCAGAGCAATAGTCTTTTTTTAACCCACTGCTGAATGTCATTAAATTCCCCTTTATAAAACCATTTCACTGAAGACATTGGGTTGTTGAGGCAGAAACCTAATAACAAAAAACCCCATATTTAATTTGTCTAAGTCGCATTGTACTGCCAATGCCCCGAATTCAGTGCTTCATTTTGTAAATAGCAGTTTATGATAATTTTTTACAATTGCAGCTGTCATTATCTTCTGCAAGAAAGGCTCTTATTTCAGCTCCAGTGCCTCTTTGGGCAGTGGCACAATAGACTGTGAGGAGTAAAGAGAACGTATCTTCAATCTGACCAACCAAAAAATACTGGAAAGCCCCAGGGAGCCCTCCGGCCACAGGGACATGTGATAATATTAGAAAAAAAAATCAGATAAGTCTTCTTGTCTATCTGTGGCTAGAGCTGTTCACTCCATCTAATCCTCCCAGTGTGACACAGTTTCTCACAGAGTTTTATAGATGAAAAAATAAAGTTCTGTTCATAATACTGTGATGTTTATTGATTATAGAAGAGTTATCTTTCTCAACAGTGAAGTCTCCAAGCGGTCTTTGCCACAGATAAGCTATTTTTGTGCTGATGGGGAATCGGGGTGTCACTTCAGTTTAATAGTCAAACTGCAGTTGTTTATATCTGATACTATTACACCTAATAAAAATTAAAAAAAATAACACATAGCACATCTCTTATTTGGTTAAATATATTAGTGTAGTAAATATTTTTAACAGAGAGGTGTTTCTGTGCAGTGTCCTTTTTTATGTATTATTTGAAAACTTGTGTGTTATGTCCAACAAGGAGTTTTAGCCTACATATATGTAATGCTGTAAAGCCAAAAGCATATTGAAGAAGTGATTGAGATAGAAATGATGGTATGTGAGCATGTGTGCAACAGGGCTCTGACTGCAGTTCATTTACTGGGCACAGATGTTACTATTAACTCAGAATTTCCGCTTCTTTTAGAACTGGTCAAAAGACGGAGATATAGATTTGAAATTTCAGCTGTAATTAGTATTTGGAACATGACTGTATAAATGCATTTACACACAAAAAATATAAACCATCCTTACATTCATAAAAGACAGTACACTGACTGTATACGCATATGCATGCACTCCGATAGGCACCATAATTCTATGAGTTTGGCAGCACTTTAAAATCGGGCCAAACCGCAGGAGGCGCGCCCTCATTATCGAGCTGACACTGTTTTAACTTAGACACACTTTCTTGGAAGCAGAAACCTCAAAACACACAGCACACCATAAAATGTATACAGACACATGTTTGTGAATACAGAAATAGATATCCTGCATAAGCATGCACACAGAACAGATACACACAGAGGTACACTGTATTTATGAGTATAAATACTGCTGCGTGCACATACAAACACTGTGGAATAACACTGCCACTGCTGATTACACTGATAGATAACACTGATTGATGCCAAACACACATCTTCTCCTATACTGCCTCTTTTTGCACCTTGTAAGCTTTGTAAGTTACAGCCATATCTGGATCTAGTTGTGTCTTATCTAATCTAAAAACTATTTCTGTAACAGTGATGCAGCCAAATGGTGGAGACAAATTACTCCAAGTTAGACCCAACAGGCCTGAAGAGAAATTATTAGAGTAGCAGAAGCAGCAATAGTGGGAGGTTACATGTCATTGCCCACTATGTAGTGTGCAATAGAGTGTTGTGCTGGAAAGTGGGAGTATAGGGCACTGGGAAATAAGATATGTAGGGAGCCTGCAGCACTCTGCAGTAGGTAAACGTATTATTCGGAGGCTTGGCTAAATTGCATTGAGACTGAGGGAGCTAGTTATCCTGTACTGAGGGTGCAGATGAATGTCTTAATGCTCATGGGTTGTCGAGCATTAGCTTCACAGTTTTCTTCAGGCAAGTAGCACCTCAAGCTGTGCAGGAGAAATGCAAGGATGCTGTTTGTGAAATGTTTTGATGAACTTAGCTGGGTGTCGTTCCAGTGATCACTGGGGCAGGCTCACACCATAAAGGCATGCAGCATGAAAAACACACTGTACACAGGGTACACAATTCGATTCAAGTCTGTAAAGTTCTGAGAAATAGCAGTATCTTAGTTCAGAACCAGCTGCTTCACATTACAGTGTATTGATTTTGCAGTGTTTGTAACTTTAGGTCTGGTGTCATAGTCGGATAAGACCTGGTCATTATTTCAAAGTTTTTGCTTGTCTAGAATTGAACACAAGTTTAAGATGGGAGGAAATGTCTGTAATTTGTAGTGAGTAGTATGGATGCTACAGCACACGTGTGGTAGAAGTTAATTGATGTAATGTTACAGCCTGCTGTTTAACCTATTTTTGTGGCTCTTTTAAATTGATTGTAACCCTACATCAGATTAAAGGATAGCTATTCATAGCCATGCTGCCCATAGCTGAGCACATTATCATTTGGCCATGGTCCTTTCCCTCCTTCTTCTTGATATAGTGATTGTAATCATGTATAATTATTTGCAATCACAGATCAATAGTTTTGATTTTGACCCAAAAACTTAACAGCTAGCTCCACTGATATGCCAGATTGTAAAATGAAGGATCTGATTTTAAAAAGGAAAAAATTGTGAGAAAATATAAATATCACAGAAAAGATGGAGCGAAGCATGTGTGCACTGAAGGACTCACTTATTTTTATGACTGAGTCATAATTCATTGTAACTGAATTTCAGCCTGGGGCATTATGTAAATTCACCATGTGTGTTTGCTCCTGTAATCTAATTTTTGCTCATTAAATTATATAAACATAGGATGAGACCCTTGTTTTCTTCCGTGCTCTTGTCATGACGGTTTACATCCAGAGAGTCTGGGGTTGGGAAACATCAAAACTTTCTTCATTAATGTTGTATTTTAAGATTTAATGTGGTTCAAAATTACCCAAAGCTGTCTGGTGTCTGGTCCTGATGATTCAGCTGAGGTAAAAAGCATCCGCCATTTGTGTCGCAGAAAATCCACATTCAACAAGGCCACATGAAAGTGGTACTTGAAGATTAGACCAGTGTCTAAAAGATTGAAATCTGTAGACGCCAACAAGGTTTCTGTGCTTTTTCTTCTCTTCCACTTTTCCATTGCTCTAGTGCAGTCATTACCATAAACATGCGTCGGTAAATATGAATCAACATGTGTCCTTGCTACCATGTTAGTTATTAGAACATACTTCACTGTGAAATATCATTTTGCTCCTTTTAGAGGAGTAACCTGCAGGTTAGAAGGCTCTGAGAGACGGAGTGGCGTCTCCAAACTAATTAGTGAGCACACCCACCATAACAATGTTTTCTCTGGCATGTTATTGTAATGTTTGGGTTTGCAAGCATTTGATTTCTTTTTTATTGTTACTCTACAACACTGTCATTAAAGGTTTTACTTCCTCGCAACTTTCCCGAAAATGAAAAGAAATCAACTGTTACCTTTTCATTGCCTCTGACAGACAAACATTCAACATACACACTTAAATTCACACCGACTCTTTCCTACCACTCTTGTTTTGTAAAGCTTTATGAGAGTAATGCTGTCAGGGCTGCAGGGTGGAAGAGTATAATCTCCTTTTCCCCTAAGTCATTAATAACATCAGCCAAGTCTGATTACATCTAGATGAGCTCTTTAGAGCGTGAGAAAGCAGGACAGGTCATCTCTACAAGACAGTGTCACAAAGCCTAAAGAAAAAATGAAGAGGAATTCTCATCTCTAATTATAGTTATTACTAAGACTTAACAGTGCAGGACAAACGGATACACTGGGGCATATCTGGCAGTAGTTGAAATGTGCAATATTTCCTAAGTTACTGTGCCAGCTAACAACATTTGTTGGAATTCATTATGAAATGGAGCATTGCATGTCTGGGGTGTGGGGCGGTAGCATGTGATCTCATGAGTGCACGGTGAATCTCAACACAGAAGGCAGGCTGGCTTTAACAGAGGCAATCTCCAGCTGCCAGTTCTGCCAATGGTTGCCTCATGTGGGAGTCCACGGACTTGGAGCAGCAGCTGTTTGAGAAATATTGAGCTGAGTGTCTTCCCACCTGCCGTCCACCCACAACGCTCCTCATGCTGTGTACAGCACAGACAATAGTCTTTCTTTGTTTTAGAATAACTAATTTAATTTATGCTGGCAAAGAATGGTTCTGTTTCAGCTGTGATATAATTAAAAAACAGTCCATGTCCAGCTATAATTGCTATTAAAGAACCTTAACATGTGGAAGTCATAATGCATACCACTGAGCGTGGTCAGAATTGTGTTGGAAACTTCCTGTCAAAGCTGAGTGAACAGGAGCGCACCTAAAAGCATGCTTTTAGCTTTCTTTATCTCAATGATCCCCAAGACGAAAACATCATTTACAACTAATCGCAGTAACATTAACATTCTCATCCCCAGCCTTTATTCATCAATTACTCCTGATCTTGTCTGAAAGTCTGTCATAAACATGCACAACAATAAGAGTGGTCAGTTTAAGTAAGTGCTCCATTAGTGAGCCGCCAAGTTATTACTGTGATTGTAGGCTTCTTGTTAACCATTCCTGAAAGTAAGAGGTAAACAGTGCATGTCTTTTTTCCACAGTAAAGGCTGTGTAGCATTATAGATGCAAAACTATCATTATTTTTAAAATGTAAATGTTGCTGTCAAAAGCAGGCTTCTTTATATTGTCTGACAGAATTATTTAAGAAAAGGCATCTGGGATGGGTTGGGCGGTTGAGATGCTGTTTTAGAACCATCACCGAGACTGATCTGTCAGCATTTCCACAGAATCTGAAAACAGCAAAGGAAAACAAGACTTAAAGTCAGCAGCCGTTCTGGCAGCTCAAAGAGTAACATGCTGAGCTTCAACTACAGTAGATACTGGGGGGTGGTAGTGATTTTTAGAAAATGAAAATATTGATACCAGGAGGTATGCAAAACACTCACACCGAATCTAAACGACTCCAAGCATATTTTTCTGAATAACATTCGATGGAAGAAAAGTTTTCATAGTAGCCAGCATAGCCGATATCTGTATTATTATAATAATATTACTTATAATACAACAAAAATAATCTACAGCAGGTGTAGGGTTCACAGCATTGGGTTTTTGAGTCAGCATGCCAAAAGGTGCTAATTAGCACTAACAGACAGCTGGCTAATGGAAATGCCACTAACGTTGCAAGCAGTTGGTCACGTAACACAATATTGTACCAAATAAAATGTTTACCACATGATGGCACGAGATGAAAGGTTCAGGGGTATAATGACAGTTCATCCTCTGGGGATATAAATGTCACAAGCAAACAAAAAAAAAAAATATTTCAATGTAAAGTATTAACCTTAGAGGAACCTAAATTTTGTGATACTGTGATGGATATAATAGATATAAAAACAGGGGATCCTAAATGTTTTATTTTTTAATGGTAGTCTATCAAAATATTATTTATTGTGGACCAGACAAATGGCATACTGGCCAAGCAGTAGCCCAGCAGACTGACACCGACGTCTCTAGAGGTACAGAAAAGCTTGAAAATAAATGGCTCAGCTGTGTGCATAAAGCAAGTCTGTGCTCATGATCTGCATTATGTCAAGAGCTAAATCCAAATGACCAACAAAGGAGAGGTACTTGGAAGGTACTGTACAATGAAGGCAACATTTTAGCCCAAAGAGATGGGAGCAGTCTTAAGTGTTGTTATGTACTACTTAAGCTGTACTCGTATTCACAGTAATGGATTATAATAGCAAATTTCACTAAAGTCTTGAATAAGTATGGAATTGCAGTGTCCCTGGTTCTTCTCTTACAGCGACGGGGAGTGGAGTCACAGTCCATGAATGGTACCAGAAAAAGACACAAATGGAAAACAAAATATTGTATTTAAAAGCCTATAATCACAGCAATCATGTGTGGGCTCCTATCTGTTGTTAGAATGTTATTTCATTAAAAATAATTCTTTCTACAGATTACTAGGGTTGGGAAATCATCAGGTACCTCATGATTTGATTTGGTTACGATTCAGAGGCCAACGATTCAATTGTTGATGCATCATGATGCAGCTTGAATCAATGCATCTTAAAACAATTAAGCAACATATTTTTCCCTCACTGAGTTATCACTAGCACTTGCTATAGATAACAAAGAAACAAGAGATGGATTTTTTTCTTTCATTAAACTAACAGAATGCACACTAGAATGTTACAATTGTACTGAATCAAAAATATGTCCTAGCTTATTCAGACAAAAGAAAAATATTTCACTGTACCAAAAGGACCACATTATCTAATTCTTTGTTAGCAATAATCGTGCTTTCAGATTTCAGTAAGCAACTTAAAAGGTTGTAATGTGTTCACACAACCAGTTCTGGGCAACTAGTCACTTTGATAAGTCTGTGTCATGGGGCAGGCTGTGGCCATCAAGTGAAGAGAGAGGCTGCTAAATGGATAATAATAAAAGGCATTGAAAATAAGCATTCACCATTTTTACTGTGTATGTTTACTGATAGCTGATAGAAAGCAACATATTCTTACTTTAGTTAAATGTTAATCAGCCTGGATGGATGGACTTAAGTTAGCAGACAGTAGCTAACTAGTTCACCAACTAATGAGCCACTGCACCAACACCATGATTGAGAGACATGATAAAAACACAGCACACTGCAATCTTCACACTCAGTCTGGTTGTACATTCCTCAGATTTCTGTCCAGTTTGTTGACATGGCACTAAAACATGCATGTTGTTTAAAGATCTTGTATTAATGCTAAGAGCTCTCACTCCTTCGATCATTCACGCTACTATATACGTAAACAAACATGCAATCACGCAAGCGATCAGGAGAGAGTGGGGCATTAAAGTTTCGCCTTTTTGTTTTGTGTATTTTACTATTTCACGTTTAGATTATCGATGCTTTAACATTTAATAATCAAATCACTGCAGTCCTACAGCTACAGTGTGACCACTGTAGCTGTAGGACTGCTGCTTCTACAAACACATTCCCTGCTGCATCGGAACATTGATTAAAAATGACCTTTTCTATATAAATTGCTTTCTCATCATTTTGGGTGATAAATTTTAATTGTTTGTTTTCCTCATCATTACAGACAATCAGCTAGAAACTATTTGCCACAGAGGAAATCAGTTTGAATAACCTGATAAATTTCAGTCTGCCCGGCTGTAGAAAATCAAATGGAGGAAATGAAGTGTGCTTGCTATTCATCAGCATGTTGGCTATTTTTAGGCCCTGGACCAGGTTGCATCAGGTGTCCCTTTTCTCTAGCTCTGTGGACTGCTCAAACAGAAATGTGTAGAATTATTGATTCATGAAGTAAAAATCCTTGTAAACAATTTCACATACTGTCAGCACCACTTTAGTCATAATGTCCTACTGAAGGAGTTAACCACTCTACAGTGTGCCAGTATTACAACATAGGAGTGCTTCTTTTTCAGTGCTGACAACAAGAAATTGCTTGTTGCTGGTTTTGATAATTCCTTCTGTCACTCAGCGCTGATGTTTTGCATCTCGCTGAGGCAAAAAGCATAAAACCTCACCACCCAAAAATAACAAGCAAAGCCAGAGTGATGATTCCCCCCACTGCTTTGCCACAATGTGATGAATACATGGTTGTCTCTCTGTCTGTGTGTGTGTGTGTGTGTATGCCTGTATGCCTGCCTGTATGCCAGCAAACATGAGCACAGTCATCATTGTGTATGCGTGAATACCATTTGTTTTTTTTTTTTTTTCATTTTAATGAAACTGCAATTATTCTGAGACGAAGCCTCTTTACTCTGCAGGACTCCTACATTCAGCTCAGTGTCTGTGAATTCCATGATGAAACAGTTCATTATACTGAAGGAGGCAAGGAATAATCCTACAAACATTAGCCAAAGCAATGAGTGGCCCAGAGCTTATGAATGTTTTCTATGTGGAAAAACAATTCTGATGCTTTCAACAGTGTGACAACATTTAACCTATAAATTACAGCTTCTGCAGTACATAATAGTCCCTCTTTATCCTATTCCTCTTCTTCTCCTCCTCCTCTTCCTTTTCTTCCCCTCTTTCTTTTCCTCCTCCTCCCAGTTACTCAGCTCTTTGCAGCCTACTGCAACCTGTCCTCACCATGAAAACGCAAAAGACCTTTGAAACAACCACTGTGTATGTACCTGCCACTCACACCAATAGTGCAAGTGAAATGTTGTTGTTGTTAGGGGGCACCATTGAAGCCAAAAAAATGGCAGGGAGATAGGAATGCTTTGCTTCTTAAAAAGTGTTGCATCTGTTTTTATTCAAACCTAACGATGCCACAGGAGACGTATGTCAACCCCATAGTCATAGATTATGTCAGCTATACATCCAGATGTACTACCTTACTGCTCAAACATCTGTTCATTCTGGTATTTATGGTTATTGACTGAATAAGGAATTCATAAAATATAGTTTTTATTCTGCCTGTGTTTGGACCAATGATTGCTTAGTGTTCATGTTTACTGGATTCATTTCTGTCTTTTGCTGTTTGGGAGGACTAAATGTTGATCATTTACCAAAGATCCAAATTGAGAATGAAAAGATGCCTCAAGTGGACCCTGGTCCTTGGAAAGATAATTGATAGGAAATTGAGCTGGAGACGATATGTTTATGTCTCTAACCATGTCTAATGTGACATAATAAGGAAATCAAACTATTTTGTAGAGAAACCTGGTATTATAATTTTCTAATCTGTCCCTGGTTTTCATGCTCCAATTTCTGGGCAAGGGCAACTCTTCACTCTTCCTCATTACTCTCCATCTGCTCATGACATGATATTATTTTCCAGATATGCAGTTGGTCTTTTTACACTCTTACCTTACATTGCATACACATTTATAACTTTTTATACATTCCTACTATACAGTTTTATTGTACATTTCTACATCTATAAATACATAATCATAATAATAGTCTTGTCAATTTTACCCATGCAAAGGTTCAAATGCAAGCCTTGCACTGATGACAGTGGATAAAAGGTTTGGCTGTGTCCTAAATCCCTTTTGTTCACTCCATCACTGCTCACACTTTGTCAACTTCAGACCCACTCAGCGGCAATTTTCACATCTATAAAATGCAGCACAGTGTGCCATTGTTGGCAGAAAGTAAGCATGGAAGCAGGATTTCTGTGGGGGCCTATTTAATGGATACATTTACACAATCAGGATTCAAACACTTAAATACCGTAGGTGGTGAACAGTGAATGTGTTATTCTGTGTTGTTGTACTAAACCACATATACAGGTGTGTAACTTATATAAGATAAGATCCTAGTTATTCATTGTCTTCTCTTCCTCATGAGGTATGAAATGAAGCTTGGGTTTTGCAGGGTGAAAGGCAGCTAATTGTATTCTTCAGATAACATACACTTTTTCATGCCGTGGTCAGCAGCATTTGGCAAGACAAATCACTTGAAAGCTGGGACCAAAGCCTGAGGGACAATAGTTATTAAATATTGTAGACCAGATTGCGTGTATAAGCTGCTAGAAGAAGCATAACTAATTAGTTAATGTTAGAAATTACAAAATGATCCACGGAGCACTGCAGTGGTCTGTTCTTATCTTTTCCCTTCACTCACTGCCTCCATTCAACATGTTCTTATGCTGGTTGATTTATTTATTTTTTTTAGAACAATCAGTCCGTCTTTCTTTTTGGATGAAAGACCAGTCTACCTTCTCTGACTGTCTCGGTATTAGTGAGTGTAGACATTTGGCTGGTGTGCCTCCTAGACTGCAGGACCACTCTGGGCTCTGTATTTCAGCGTATTGTTCCATTTCCTTTGATTTCAAAGGCTACATTTTCTACACTGGGTGAAAGACGGTTTGCCAACAGAACCCAGAACCCATTCATAGATGGGCCAATGAGTTCATAAAATTGTGGGAGCGAGCCATATTGCACTGCAGATGAGCTTTTATTAGTTACTATCAAGCAACAGGTCTCATTAACCCCATCTCTTTTACATTTACCATTGGCAGATGACAGATGAATGTCATTCTATAGTTACATATACTGTGTATCTCGGTTATAAATAAGAATCTATCCACTCAAATAAGAACCTCAAACAAAAGGGCGATTCTCCCAGACATTTAATCACTGCTTACCATGTCATATGGTTGATACTGTGACTTCTGCATTTGAGCTGAGCAGATAACAGCTAGCCAAACAATATGACAATATGTTGACTGCTTTTCAATGGCTTACATGCTTTCACAACTAAATTCTGTTAAAGTTTAACTGCCATAATGACAGGGGACAGAATCCTGCAGGTGTTACTTCCACAGACTGCTGCTTACTGACACAGTTGAATGCATTTTCACATTTTATTTGTTGTTCATCTTCTTGTATGTTTGCATAGAAATGGAAAGTAAAATTGCAGCTGTTCAAAAGTATATGTATGGAACCACATTCCTTTTGTGCTACTGAGGTGCAGCTTCAACAGCAAATACCCTTTTTTGTGAAGCAAATGTGTCCTTTGTAGCAAAAAGGCAAGCGATGCAAATGACCTCAGGATAATGCTAAACAGGGAGAAAATCAACAAAATGCAAAGAGATGTCCTGAAATGCCCACCCATTCTTATATTATTAGCTTGCTGCCATTGTCACATGAGACTATTAGCATAAAAATGTCCAAGAAAAGCTACACCTCCAGGGCTGGTTTCTTGACTGACTGTATATTGCTGCTGTCTCTGGGTGTTTTAACCTTTCAAGCTGTCTAGAGCCTTAGAAGAGCAGCTAGCTCCGGGCTCACACCTGCGCTCCAACAGAGAATCAGGACAACAACAGCAGCAGGGTCCCTCACTCTAAATGCACACAAACAATGGGACAACCATCATTAGCACACGTGCCTATACACTACAGCACATCCGAATTCTGATGCTTTCTTTTAACTAAAATAAGTCTCACTGTTAAGTTTGGGACACAGACATTGGAGAAAATGCAGCTGGGTGGGAGCTATCCTGCTACCCTCACCGTTTCACCACCATGTTCCTTGCTGCACTCTGGCAACAGTGTTGGCAGCCATGGAAACAGAGAAGATTTTTTTCCCCACTGGGTCCCGCTGGAATTCTATCTACCAAAGCCATTCTTTCTTTCGATGCCCCTGCTTCAGCCTTGTCTTCGGTTATCCACCATCATCACATGGCAGTGCAGCTCTCATGAATCTCTTTATACACCAACGTAATGTGATAAGAATAGAATGATAACTTTTACAACTACATTTCCAGGTGTCATTATTAGCATATCAATCATAACAAATGAAACGCTTGCTTTCTGTCCTGTTTTAATTATTTATCTCAGTTTTTCAGCGTTCCTAATTGCTTTCCTACAAGCTATACATTCCATTTACCCTCCACTTGCTCGTCTTTTGATGCATTTCTGTGTGTTCTTTATCAGTCTTTCGTTTCCCTGTTCTTGGTTTCACCCTTATTTGTGGTCAATACCCTGTGATTGGAAAAGACACAGGAGCACAACAGCTGGTGCCTCTGTGTTCCTGGTTAAAAGTGCACTCACTTTTTTTTTTATTCTAAGGGCTCTTATCATCAACTCCTCACAGCCTGGCTCTGCTGATGATGATGGTGTTTAGGTGCACACACTGCCACTCTTTTTTTTTAATGTAAGTTGTTTCTCCTGAAAGCTGAAATGTTTTTGAATTAGTATCGTCATAAGCATCTACACACGATTCCATCTATAATTACACATACTAGGAACTACATCTCAGTGCAGGGCAGCATGTACCCTCTTCAGCAAATGTGGCTCATCTCTGTCGCTTTCCAGTTTCAAATAGTGTGAAATCATTTCCCCTGCACCAGCAGTATATTAAATTACTAATTATATAAATTATTATTTTTACGACTAGCCAAAGTCTGTCATCTGCTACATATAAAATATTAAAGAGACAACACAGTACAAATAAATGACACTTAAGTCTATGTGCGGGTGAAGCTTTTCTCTGTTTTAGTCATTCGGTTAAGTAGTGTTTTTTACACACTGTGTGCCCTTTTGTCTTTGTCAGCATAAAATAGACTGTAAGCATGAGTCTGTGAGTAGGGCTATGTCTTTTATAGTGCTGAGTGTTGCTGTTCGTTGTTAGTACTTTTTATCAGGGACATTGATCATTGAACGAGTCTCAAGCACAAATAAAAGGAAATAGTGTTAATGGTGGTGTGACCAATATGTCAAATCTTTATAATTCTCCTCAGCTACTTACATATATCTGTGGCATAGCACAACAAAGTCATTTTACAGGTAACTGGAATAGGGATGTCCCCCCAGTTGGCAGAGACCTGATGTTCAAGAAGGGATCACAAACGACTGCCTGTGTAGTTTGTTCTGCTAGAAAACCTCCAGCTGACTAAACAGAAGAGAGCAGCACTTACAGTATATCTGGCTTATAAACAGATAATCTGGCTTACATCACTGTTAACTGTTGCGAATTTGCAAATTATTGTAAGACGGTTTCCCATGTAGGCATACAAAATGTCTCCCTAGTAGACTTCCCATGGCTGTGTTTTATTATTTTGTTTGTTATATAGGAAATTGCATATTTGAAGTGTAAATTGAAAGAACTCGCTGTGGTTACTCAAAAAGCAGACACATAAGCAATGCCTTTTGTTAGGAGGGTGCTTCGACATCCTGCAGTCGCTTGATTTTAATCAGCCGAGCAAGCAGCAGGTGTTTGGTATTCTGTGCCAGAATCTAACTTACCAGGTCGAGGAAAGGCTGAGCATGAACAGAAGTGTTTTGCATTCCATACATTTAAGAAGGAAAATGGAAGGAACAATGACATCAGAAACACACACACACAGTGGACACAAGAGTAAGAGAAACAGAGACTAAAAGGGCACACTGACAGTCATACAATTTACATGTTTTATTAATCAAACAAGTCCCCAGCAAAGAAGTTCCCATCCTCAGCCTTCCGCACTAGTCGTAATATTTAACTTCTGCACAAAGTCAGACCTGTAACTTATTCCCCATCTGCCAAAACACAATTTTCTCACTGCAGACAGGGTGATTCTTGAGACTGTGCAGACGTGGTCTACTACACACACACACCGTCACACTCACACACATTCACATGCACATTTTCCTCTGACTGATTAGACAGACAACTGTTGGCTCACTCCCTGCGGAAGGAAGGCTTGTTATACAGCTAAACTATCACTCTCTTCCACTCAGAAGAGTCTAGAGCAGTTTATTTTTTATTCTGTGATGTCTGTTTTTAATACTGGATGTATGAAATGTAGTCTTCTAATATCTGTTGTGTTTCCTCCACGAGTGTGTACATTACAAAGCCAAGATTTGAAGTGCCTTCAGGAAGCTCCGAGCATTAAGGTGAATTGTCAGGAGATGCATGACATCACAAAGTCACACAAATCCATTTTGCTAGGCGTTCAGCTATATTGCGGGTTTTACCTAATCAATACCACGTGAGGAAGAACTGGCAGGGTTAATCACACCCCAGCTACTCTCTTTGGGCAGTTGTCTTTATCTTTACACGTAAAGGTGTGTTGCATTTACTAGGTGAGCCCCAAACCCAATAATAAAAGTTACTGGTGTATGGTGCACACATACAGGTTTATTTCCCAAGCTTTGGCTTTTTTCCCCAAGCCATAGCTTGGGAAAAATTGAAAATCCCTTCCATTTTAATAATAAAGTGTTTTATGTTTTCATTTTTATTTCAAGTCTGCACTAGTGAGAAAAGGGAACCAGCATCAAAGTCAAATAAAAGATCAATAAAAGAAAGTAACAGTCAATTTGAGATGAATGTCCAGTTTGATAAGTAGACATTTATGTCTGAGGTACCCACACAGCTCTGTCTGAGTGCTTTTTATCACCACTCTGTTTATACACTCTGGGTATGTAACAGTATTTAAAGCTCATAATTAAATACAGTGGATAAAGTGATATAAAGTGTTTTTTACTTTAAATTTGCACTCTTGTGTTCCATTTCCAGGTTATTTATTTTGACTTCACAGCATGTCATAAATGGTTTCCTCCTGAGCTACATCTGAGACTGTCTATTATAGCCGGTGATTGGTGATTGTTGTATTGATACCCTCAAGATCAGTGTTTGTAATCTTTCTCCTGTGTCTATGTTTGTCCAAAGTACAGTGTGTAGATATATGTTCTTGGTAAATGAAAGAGGTACTACACAGTCTGTACAAGTACCCTCTGGCCACTGCAGACTATTCCCTGGGATACATTTGGCACTTGCAGAGAATGAAAGAAAAACAAATGACACACATCCGAGTCCTGATTCTTGCCCTGTCTATAACAGTTGCAAAGGGGTTTATAGATCTGTTAATGCTGTTCACCCTTTTGTGCATGAATGGAGTGATATCTGAGTTGAAACAAATAACACTATAATCCACCTGCCATGCAACAGCTGCCTCTTTGTATCCCAAGCCTTTTATTTCAAATCCATTTCAATATAACCATTTTCTTATAAATCCACATTTTTCCCATATTCTGCTCACCCACACTCATATGTACAATATATGGAAGTGTAAAAGAAAAAAATGGCCATCCCATGTTTCATACTGATCATCATGCTGCAGCTAAGGGCTTGTCCAACCTGACTGCAACTCAAATTTCTATTTCCGTGTGTGTGTGTGTGTGTGAGAGAGAAAGAGAAAGAGAGAACATGAGTAATACATTCTGACAGATGTGCATTTGTGCATGTGGATCTGCTGCTGGCTAGTGACCACCAGCAGGCTTGGTGGTTAGTATGGCTTGCACGCTGCCCATCGCCTCACCTGGATCCCCTTTTCAATGCTCTGTGCTCTGTGGTACTTCACAAAATGAGTTATGACATTGTTATCATTCACATATTATTCATGACCCCAGTCATTCATGTGCATTAGATATGATCCTAAACGGCTGACGTTCTGCAATGACGTCTGAGACGGCATTTTCCACCGCTATCATTAAGATGGAACACGCAGATAATCAGTCTCACTTATTATGTTAGTAGTGACTGACAGTGACCTCACTCTTACAGAGATGACTGGTCCAAAATAATGCAAGGATTCCCGAAAGTCATTTAGAGTCACAATGACTGAACAAAGGCCTTTGTGTGTGTGTGTGAGAGATGTTATGGTATCATATTTGCTTTAAGCATAATAATTTAAGTTTTTTTGTGTGTCATTCGCTAACAATAAATTAAGGGTTTACATTCGCCTGCCAGTTAAGACAGTATCTCATCTCACTCTGCAAAGTGAAAAGCTTTAGGTACTGGCTTTACAGAACCAAAATACATGTCTGTACCAAGCCCTTGGGGTAAACGTTTGGAAAATATTAAGTGCAAAAATAACTGAATACAAGTCTCAGTTGCAACCTTTCACCATGAACTTTATTTTTTTAAACAAACTTTTGTTGCTTAAAAAATTCAATAGAAAGGCATAAATATACATATATTATATGATTTCAAAAAAATGTGGTGCAGTCAAATAAGTGGTGGCTGCACGTTGCTGGATAATATCCTGTTAGGCTGTCCGTCTTCAAGAAACACTTGACATTTTGACACTACCAGAGAATATTTTTTGGGCAGGCCACTGTCCCTCTCTCTTGTCGGCAGACGAAAAAAAAAAAATACCAATTTTGTCCAGCTTCCCTTGAGGTTCCTTCCTCATTTTGCTGTCACTGCTGTCCTGTATTTATCACCTCTCTATTTTGTCTCTCACTCCTACCTTCTCCTTCCTTCTCTCTTCAGCCAGCATCTTTCCAGCTGTTGTCAAGTGAAAATGATGTGATATGGATTTGATTGTGAGGCGACTTTTTTTGTCAAGCCCAGGCTTGGACAATTTTTTTTTGTTTTCTTTTTTTCAGGCTGCATTTAAAATATTACCTCATTTGCCAAGATGGCAGAGCCAACCTCTAATGTGGCATAGCTTCATAGTTGAGTGTCTGTATCCTTAAACTAAACATAATATTATTGATTAGTGGAGCTTGTTGGAGGATACTGCACAGCCTGAGAGTAAGTGCTACTACTTTACAGGATCCATTTCTTTTGCAGGCTAGGCCTCATGCATGAAATCACCTAAGGGATGAAAGGGGGATTGATAGAAATATCCTCCTCAGTCCCTCCAGGATTAGCAATCATGCAAATTAGAAATAATTAATACCAAGTCAGTCAGTCCTTGTATTACATGGGCTTTAGTGCATTTCCGTCAATCCCTGCAAAACTTTAACAAAGCACTTTGCAAAGTGATTCAATATACAGCTATTTTTTTAAAATTGACACATTAATTTTGTATTAATATGGCTCTAGCAGTGATTTAGCATATTTTTTCAATGGATCACAGACACTGCTCATTCCAATACTGTATAGTTTCTTTCCAGATGGTCAGTGGTTCCATTAATGTTGTTTGAGCAGCCAGAGGAGATTTAAAACTCACTATGTAATAGATAATCTATCACAATGAACATGTGTTTGAAAATCTCTGCAGCTTGCCCTGGGAATGCTATGTATTAATTTAATGTAAATGCAATTTAAAAAGTAAATGGGCTTTGTCAAGTGTAACAAATGTTCAGCAAGTTGAACCATTTCTTCCCTATTTTACTCCCACTGATAACGGATACGACAGTAATCAAAGTTCACTGGAACATAACACAATTATCCATTCATTCACACGCACTATATTGTTTGTTTAGATCTATTATCTCTAGGTGTAAACAGCTGTTTTGGAGCACTGCTATTTGCCTTATCTATGTTGCATTTACTCAATATTTGAGGCCATGGGAAAAAAATGATGTGAACATATTTTTTCAGCATGGAAATATATAAATTATGTAACATAAATCTGTACACGTGTACCCTTATTTACTGCATCCACCTACACAAGTATGATAGGAGCTGCAGCTGTCACACTGCTATAATTGTTGTTATAGCTCAGGTGAAAATAGTTCATGACCAAGCTGCTTGACAACATATCAGTAGTATATTTACAGTTTAGAGTGAACAACTCTGGGTCAATTGCTGTTTTTTTTATTTTATTTATTTATACATTTATTTGGTAATGCAGCCAGTTGAAAATTGACTCCAGCCCCTCTCTAAAATATGGTTAGAACTTATTCAAATCCTGCAAAGAATAGGACAAGGCAAGTTTTATTCTTTGTTAGCCACTTAAAATCAGAAAGAAAATTGCATTGGCTAGTTCTAACCTCTATTAAGAGTAGACGCTGCAATGCATTATGGTCATTCAAAGTAGGGTATAACTTTTGGACTACATTTTGTCCTTCTATAGTGGATGATAATTACAGTTCAGAATTTATCACAGCTCCATCTTGAATGGCTTCACCATATATCGGACTGCATTGTGTGCATGTGATTGTTCTGATTGCAGCTATTGTCGTCAGACTCTGAAAGCAATGTCATGAATGAACACCTTTCACTAAATTAATCAGTGCATATAATGGCTCCTAATTGTTTCTGTGAGTTTTCTTAATAGGATTGTAGTAATGCTTTTATTATCACAGCTGGCAATAATGACATTATGCTGCGAGTTACCTTTGCAGTTGAGGGATGCCGTGTGACGAGTTCCCCCGGGGAACCATTACCAGGTTCATCATCTGAATTCTGCCAAGATGTAATTACTCATGTATGACTTAGGAAACCATGAATGTAAATGAAAATTACATCATCCTATGGTTCTCCATGCGCAACTAAAAACTGGTTGAGTGGAATCTGAACTCCCATGCATGCTAGATTTCCTTCGGAGGCTGTCACCTTTAAAAGCCAATGTGGGGCCTGAATTCCTCACTACATTTATGTGTAGCGACATACCTTGAAACAAAGACAGCCATCCTCTGAGACAGTGCCAATGACCCTGTTAGGCTGTAAACACACTTCATGTAGACAATGACATCATTCGTTCCATGCACGAGTTTTATTAAGCAGGGCTGACGTACGGATCTAAAGACCGCGGCAGGAAGTACGGGCCGGTAAGCTGATGGTAGGGAAAATAATATACAAAAGAAAAGACAGACACTCTGTCGCCAGTGGGAAGGAGAATATTTTATCCCATAAGAGTTGGCTCATCTCCCTGTGGGCAATTGTTGCCATAGCAACAGGAGCTAGGAGTTCCATCGGGTCGACTGGATAGTGGTGGGGGATCATGGGACATGAAAGGGGTCAGCACAGGCCATGCAACCTTGCAGCCATCGTCGTCAACCCTGGTTTCCTCCACTTGTCAACTTACCCTACACCTCTGAGCTCGAGGGAACCCCTGCCCTTCATGCATTCAATCTTGCCTGGGTCATACATAGATTTTTGGTTTTAAACCCAAGCAGAAAAACACCAACTCGATAAATGGATACAATCATTTACGAGGTCAAGAGTGATCATATTGAATTGTGATGCTCTTCATTGCCAACTGGAGCACTTACTCAGACACTGACCTACTTTCATTTATTTTAATTTGAACTGCTTGCACACATGAAGACCCACCAGGCCCTCTATCACCTCTTCTCACCTTTTGTCTATTTATTCTTAAACCCAAACACACATTTCAAGTCATTTTCCGCTTCACCTAAACACACATTTTTCATCTTGACACACAATCTTACAACACACTAGTTCTCAAATGTGTGTAGTCCACCATCTGTCCCGTCCTTTCTCAGTCTCCTCTCCTCACTCTATTAGGCTGACTATTCAAATTGCCAGTCTGATCGACCACCTACTCACCCACTGTGAATCTTTCATAGCTGGAGTTTTGACACATGAGGGAGCAGAGGCAGTAGACCTTGACTTTCAGCTCATGGTGGGGGTCTCGCAAGACACTTAACCGGAGTGTTGTGAAAACACAGACTGGTGATGGGTTGTGTTTCATCATGAATTAGGAACAATGCTATCTCTGCACTCCATGCACACACTCATACAGTATAATGATGGTGTGATCCCTCTCTCTGTGTCAACATAGCACTAATAGCTTACCAGCAGAAAGAGCCCTAATCCTCTACACAGGCTGCAGATTCTGTGTGTGCGTGTGTGTGTGCTTGTTTGTGTGTTAGTGTGAGTTTATGTGAATAGTGGACATTTTCTGTCACCTGGGCAACATCTGGACATTAAAGACAGACTGGTGAGCGCTGGTGTGTGTTTGCAGGTGTCTGTGAATACTCACTTTTGACAGTGGCAGTCCTGGTGCAGTTGTAGAGAATAGCCAGCTCTCCAAACACCTTTCCTGGCCCCATGGTGCAGAGCTTCAGGCTCTCCTTTGTCACCTCCACCTTGCCGTCTGAAACATGCACAGAAATGCAGGTGAGCCATTAATTGTAATGCTATTCAAATTGCATATTTGTTTTCAGGCCTGATTGCCAGCTGTGTTAGTCTAGTGATACATTTAATGTGTGCAGCAAACAGAGGTACAGTGATGAGAGGGAGTGGATGAGGTGTTTCATTTTGGTGGCATCCTGCCAGAGTGCTCTTGACTCACATGGCTAAAAATGAAATTATTAGCAGTGCAGAGTCTCCAAACACTACTGACCTATCAAGGCCTGTGCATGGAAGAATACTTAAAGCAAAACACTACATAACTCACAATGCCCTGAGGACTATTAAATCAATTCAATGTATGTGAAAATATGTTAACAAGACTGAGGCCGCACGAAGAACATTGTATTTTTACAGGATTTATGGATTCGCACTAAATAAAAAAGTACTTCTTTACCTACCATTACTGCCATTTCACCTCATTCTTTTTCTTTAATCTGTTATATTTCCAGAAACCCACACACAAAGACAATCCATTAAAGCTGCTGCAGAGATGCATGTTAACCTCTCTGCAAACCTACATGTATAAAGTCTGTGTGATGTAAATTTTGCTACTGGTGGGTGAATGCAAAGTTAGTGTTATAAGGTTTATGTGAGTCAAAGTCTGTGCATGTATAACGGTGTATGGCCAGGAGCACCCACACATAAATGAATAAAATAAAGTCTGCTGCTGGTGTGTGGACGTAGAAACTATAACCTAAGCTAAAGGGTATCAACGCTAACCACAGATTTTAGAGGCGCCAGCACTCCAAAGAGTTTAGACATACATTCCTACTTAGTAGTGGCACAAATGATCTTCCAGCAGAGCATAGGAAATTACATTTCTCTGATACTAATTTAACACTGCTGCCCTCCTTTATCCACATTTACACCGATGAATGGAGGTTCACTCAAGTTTGAAATTAATGTTGAATTAATTTTAGTTTCTGATTTCCTTTCTGTTTCCTTACAGTTTTGTTTGCTAATTATGACATCGCTTCCTTTTAGTTTGCATTGTAAACATTTACTTGTATCCATGCCTCGTTAGCATCCATTAAAAACATTTATTTTACACAGTGTTTTGTAATTTAAGGTTGGTTCAGCTGTGACATGAAAGACATCTGTTTATCTCTACAAAAGAAATAATTGTTCATAATAAACCCAGACTAGACTGAATGATTGTTGGCACCTTAAGCTTAAGCTGAAATTGAGCTTTAAAATGATGTTTCAACAAACCTTGTTGGTACCGTATACATGCTAAGTCATTTTTTGCAAAGTCTTGCTGTGTACTACAAGCACAAAAGAACTATTCACACAGATGTGTCTAGACAGCACCTGTGTACATTCACCTATGTGCAGCCCTGAGAAGCATAACTGCAGCTTAAATCAAGTAAATCTATATTTTTCTTTCACACTGTAAGAGGCTCTTTGCCCCTGTGGTTGAGGGGTTGGCTGCCACCACAGTGTTTAGACAAGCCTCATCAAGGATGTATGCTTTCCTGGAATCTCAGCATTCCAGGGGGAACATAGCTCTGATTCACAGAGCAAAAGCCCAAAGAAAACAGCTCGAGTCTGCTCTAGGCAAATACTGTATGAGAGTAGAAGACTCATTCAACTGTTTGGCATATTATCTCGTTAGAGGGCCACGATCCCATTTGACAAAAACCCTTTAGAAAAACACCTTATTATAGTTCTCATTTGTCCCTCTTTGTAGTACTTTCTGCCTAACTGAAACTATTGTACACACTTTTGTCATATCCAACAATACATCATCCATAATGCTTAGCATGAAACTATATACAGAGAGAGAATCCTTAAAGTGTGTCATCACTGCTTCCCTGCTGTTTTCACTGTCCCTGTTTAACAAACCTTTTTTTCTGTCTTAGCTCTCATGTGACACTTAGATCCTGACTGATGTTTCTCCAAAGCCACATTTAGGTTTTATAGCCTAGTAAGCTGTAGTATTCATAAGAGGATTCTTAAAGGTTGAAAAACGTCTGCACATGTCTCTTTCACCACTTACATTTTAAACTTGTGCAGTAACGTCTGAATCTGATAAAGTCTGTAAGACCAAATGCTCAATTAAATACAGTGCCTTTTTTATATATATAATGGCCGCTCACAGTTTGCAGCTTTTTTGAAAATATCCCACATTCAAACTACCAGGAACAAAGCCAGAGAGAAAGCCAAAACCTGCATTTTATTACATGGCCACTTGAGGCTGGCTCCAACAGCGAGTCTCTCCGTGTTAAAATTTCACTGCAGAAATTAAATTATTTACATCCTTGTTTGGAAAAAAATTGCTTTGGTCTTTCCATTTATGACATCTAAACAGGTTGTGGAATTTGATATAACTCGCTGCACTCAATAAGATGGAAACTGAGCTCCAAAACTGATCCTCTGAAAACTTGTGGTTGACATCAGAGGTTCGCTCCATCTTTATGTACCGTCCATGCCAGCAATAAACTGAAGGTCTACTGTGTTTCTTCAAACAGTGCGCTGCCCTTTATAAAGCACTCCTGTTCTAAAAGAGCCAACGGCACTTCTATTTTAAGAAATATGATAATTGAAAACTGTAGTGAACATGCTGTCTGTTATAAAATCTTGCTGGAGATGTGCTGTATTGTCAGATGCAACTTTGCTTGTATTGAACCTACCGATTGCTGCTGTATTTGAGGAAATACAGAGATGGAGCCACTGAGTATGAGGACATACTGTTGTTAATCTTAACAGAACATGACAATGTCTCATTTAAAAACTGTTCTTAATTGGGTGCAACGTCAGATGGTTGAAAAGGAAATTGAACAACAGATTCCTCTTAATAGTGCTGTTTGGTTGACACTCTTGAAAACACAATTTAAAACATTCAGTTGAAATAATGATGCCCTGAATTCTTGTCTCAACAATGACAAGCACATTCAGTCTTTTGATTCTCAATCCTCACAAGAAAAGAGAAGTCCTTATTGCTCCTATTTTTTTTCTTCCCTCCAAAGCAGCTGATGTTTATTGCTTTTTTAAAAAAAGATCACTCCCTGTACGCTGGCAGGATTTCTCACAAGAAAAGGCAAACTCTGCTTAACAAGAACAGTCAATCACTTCATGAACTGTGCATATATCTAGTGTTAGTGTAGCCTCGCAAAGCCTGTAAGGACTATAATTATAGTGCTGAGGATTTACATCTGGAGGAAAGCCAATGCATTTCAATTGAGTCTGAGGAAAATGTGCCTGACTAATCGGTAAACTGTGCTGAGATTATGATGTAGCTTATCCACTTATCAAAACTCCTAAGCCATTATTTAAAAACTGTTTTCCACATTGAAGACAGCACTGTTTTCTTGCCTCTGTCCTATCATGTGTGTGGGGGGGGAGTTGAACGGTGTATCATCAGCTGTGTTTCCTATTTGAAGTGCCTGTTGAACCTAGCCACATCACAATAAGCAAGTTGGAACCTGTTGGCTGTTTCTGAGAGGTTTTGATCCAGCAGCCGCAGAGCAGTCAAAGACTTTAGAGGCCAGAAACTCTGTGGATACAAAACATGCCTGTATCGATGCAGGTAATTGGTGCTCCAGAAGAAAGGATGCAAGACACAGAACTTCATTACAAGCAATGACGGGGCAGGCAGTGGTTTTGTGGATGGGTTCATGTGAGGACAAAGACAGGCACACATCAGCTAGCAGAGACTTCCCACCTCACCATGGACAAAGCTAATTTCCTGTGGAGAGCCGTGTAATTAATTCCTGAGAAAGGTGAGTAGTGGAGTGTGGTGCTTGTGTTGGACAGCCTACGGAAAGTAATTTAGTTATTCTTTTTCAGAATTCCGCAAATAATCTATTTTGAGAAGCTGTTATTCAGAAGTTCACATGCATGCCTCCAGACATGCGCACGCTGTTCTGCTCATTTCCTGTTTTAGTATCAAGAGCTGATTTGTTACACTGCTTTATTACAGTATGTCCAAATTCCAGCTCTCATTCGCAAGTGCTATTCAAACCGTATTCAAATAACACTGCACGCAAATACACTCTGTCATTATGCAGCCAACACATTTTGACAGCAAAGTACATTACACTGACATCCAATGGGCCATTTAACAGCGGAACATTTTGCTGTCTGACAGTAAATTAAGTGTGATAAGAAAATGTATGACATGTGTATAATGTTAACTTCTATTGGAGACTTCACTGTCAATATATCACAGCATGTCTTCTTCACCCCTGAGGCTGTGTAGCTGTGTTAATGGCTGATCATTTGAATGCACACGGTAACTTGCTTCACATAGCAGGGCATCAGGACAGACCTCGGAGCACACTTCCCTTTGGCTCAAGATCAGACGTGATTCTGGCTGCATGCCAAATTAAAAGGATGTCATCTTTTGGACTGACTTTCTCATTTCGCTGCTGAAGACTTAGATTAAAAATGCACGTGAATATTCTGCTAAGCTTCTAACAGGAGGGATTTAAAGTCCTTAACAAGGATGTTGGACCTAAGGAGCAATCATTTATACTAGGACAGATGTCTGTCTGTGGATGCAGATAAATGTACGTCTGACGGAAACATGTTGCACCTCTGGAACGGTTTGAAAGTCTGTGTCTTAGTTTCAACAGGTCCTCACACATAAATGCCAGATTGTTAGATTGACTATCACAGACTTCAGAATGATGTAATTCTTGTCTCTGATGGAAGTGCGTAACCACGTGAACGTCACTACTAGTTGGGTATGTTTATGCAATGATCATGGTTTGAGTTTAAATTAAAACCATTTTACAAGGCAAATTTCTTCCATTCGCAAATAGCCTGTCCGCTACATGAACTACAGTCATAGGAGGGAGGTGCTGAATACACAAACACTGGGTGTAGCGAAACATGTTTTTTTTCCCCTTTCCTTCGCATGAGCTGTTAGTTTCCATATGGAGTCATTCACAACGTTGGACTGTGTCTATAAATAATGTTGAGTTTCAGCGGTCAGGCGCAGAATAGTGTTTGTGTTGTCACTCCCCTCTCCCATTGATGGTTTTTATGTTTTCAAAGAGCACAAAGTGGACATGAAGAAACAGGATGTGGGGGAGTTAAAATCCCATAGAGGATAACATATAACCACCATCCCATCCTGGTGTTCTTGTTCTTCCGGCACTGCTCAGGGATCTGATTACCCAATGCTATCCATTAGATACTACATCGAGCAGAGCACTATTTTATCTAAAATGAGGTGATTACTACTGAAGGTAGGGTGGTGTAAGGTACAGGTTGACACATCTTCAGGTCAGCAGTGATATGTTTGTGAGAAAAACACTCACGTTCTGCCAGGTCTTTTAAATGGATCATTGGAGGAAAAGCCACAAAGAAATGAGGCTAAAGCTGAAAGCTCCTGTGGATGTGGGATGTATTCAACAGGGCTAGAGGACTAGATGCGGTTTATCAATTGCAGTTCACTGAAAAGCCTGAACCGGCGGGTTTTGATAGTACATCAGCTCGTGGCAGTTATTTGTGTTGTCACCTTTTTTTTTCTTTTGAAAAGAATACAATGTGACCTCTAGGGGGGACAAGACACATTTCAGCGGAAAAAAATATAACTGCAGCTGTTATGAAAAATGAGACGAATGATTCAACCCAGTGAGAGGAGACATCTGAAAATGCAAAATAAATAGATCTCAAGATGAAAGCAGTGCTTCACTTCACATTCACATGAGAATACCCAAAGGCCTGGAAGTCAAAACTTTTCTGTGTCAGGCTAAATGATAGTGAACCTCATGAAAATTACCAAATTAAAAAAGCTAACTGTTACAGCAGTTCTGGTAAGTTATATATTAGTTTTTCCTCTTCAAAATAATCCCTAGAGTTTAAGATAATACAGATGTAAACTGAAGCCAGCAGCAAAAAAGTGCACTGATATATTATTAATCAGAATGGATTGCTCACTTGTTTTAAGTTCAGAGCACCCTGGCACTGAAAATAACATAAGTGCTGTTTTTTTTAGAGATACCTGTATATTACTGCAGGCTGAAAGAACACTATCTGGCACAATGATGCATGGCTGCCAAAACAAGGATGGAGGATTGAAAGGGGGGGGGTCGTCTTTGAGTTGCTGAATGCAAATACTCTGACAGCAGGTTGTTTTAACATTGTGCCTGTCACTCACTGTCATGTACAAGCTGTATTTTGCATGATCATCAGCAGGTTGCAAGTTAGAGACAGTATAGCATAGCAAGTGATGGTGTCACCTGTTGGTTTTCACTATAGTGGCACCTACATGCAGTTCAACCCACACACAGGACTCCTTGTTCCCATTGCTAGTATTACCTGTTGTTTTCTGATGCTTCTGGTTTTTGGTGTTATTTTAACTGTGGAAAGCAACATGGTGGCCAGTGTTTTATGTTTGAGAATCTAAGGTAGCAGACTGAGCATTATAGAGCTGCAATTGAACTGAGTGTTCAGACCTGGATCTTTAAATACTTTTGTAACATAACTTCGTTCAAGATTTAAAATTAGGTTTCAAAGGTTTTAGTTTCAACGAACCTGCATCATATGGTCTGGGATGCTGACACTATCCACCTGCTCTACTCCCATAAATGTGTACCTAAAAAGCAGATTATAGGTTAAGATATTATTAAGACAATTAACAGCTATTTTAGCCAGCTAAAATCGCCTCCATTGTTGTCCTGAATGGAGGCAAGCTGTGCAGTAAACTAAAAAATAACGGTTCAACCATCATTAACTGAGACAGCTGCAAATTGCAGATTCACAAGAGTGCTGACTGCCCTCTCTATCCTTGCCGCTGCAACCAACTGTCATGTTTACATAAAAAGCCTGCCCTGAATCCTTCAGCCCTGTTCTACAGAAGTCTGCGTCGTCTCAAAATTATCCTTGCTGAATGTTATCAGCTGTCTGGCAGCAAACTTGTGCAACAGTCTCCATCTGCAGCTTTGAGAATCTCACCGTTAGAAGGTGGAGGAAAGAGACAGCAGTTCCTGAATTCCACTAATGCTGTAGTTGTAAGAACTGGTATGGAACATCCAGGAGGCTTTGGAAATGGCATTGGTCATTGTTATAGTCCTGTCACGTGTTTTATCTCAAGACTTCCTTCCTCTCCCTGTGCTACAGAAATAGGTGCAAGAGTCAAACATTTGCTGACTGACTGATGGAGAACTTTCAGTTTGTAGTGCTGCAGTGCACCCAGCTCACCTTCATTCATCTTCTGTCTTTTCAGAAAACACTGCTGCCACCATTGCTTTTAAATTGATATGAGGCAAGTTATATGTACTGCTCAGGATCTGAGAACAAACCTGATGTCAAGCGTGCAACATTTTTTTTTCTGCAGGAACAACAAAAGAAAATAGAAAGAAGGAAGAGGAGAAATGTGAAAAGGAGGACATAAAGAAGATAAAACTGACGAGGACGGACACCTGATGCTGTATAGGTGAGCACTGCTGAACATCATATCATTTGAGATGAGAGCACTTCACTTTTTTTTTTTTTAAGCTCCACTGAGGCACCCTCACACTGGGCTCCCTGCCAATGGCGTGAAGGAAAATTGCACTGCAGTTTTATACAAGTGATTTTAGAGACCTACAGACACTAACCAATGTGTGTTGTCCACGGGAAATGGAGGACAGCTGGTTTCATCCTTTTTACATCATTTTACCTAGGAGACAGGGATTGGGCAAGAACATTCTGTAGCACCATATGTCTACTCTTAGATCCCCTCGGTATCACACTTCCACTTTAATTCCGTGGAGCTGAGATTTGACAGTTAAAATCACTTGTCTAGAGCCCCTCTGTTTTCATTAAGACATTATAATAAGCCTGGTTTCATCCCTGCTACTCTACTACTCATCAAACTGATTACAGCAGCAGTGTTGACAGGCTGATTGATGGGCCACGCAGGGGGCAATGAAAATGATCGTTTTATATTCACACACCAAATCACAGGCTCATAATTAGCTGTTAGCGTCCTTGCCATGTGCACATACTGAAGGATTTCTCTTATGCAGACCAAGCTTAATTAGACAGCTTCAGCATCAGAATACAGATTAACATGGCATCTAAAGTACCACAATAATGGGCCTCTTTCATTTCCACAGCCTGCTCTCATTTAAGTGGCTTCCAAGACACACGAGAAGGCACTTATTTGTTGTCTGAATGTAGGAGACAAATATTACACCTGTAGTATTCACATGCACCAATGAGTCACATGTCTAAATTGAGGTTGCAGTGTAAGAAGATGCATCTTTGTGGACTTGGAGGTTGAAAAGAGTGTTGTTAAATGAGACAGTCTAACCTTCAAAGGGTTTTTTTATTTGATCAAGCATCAGAGAAGCGCAGCTACCCTCAGCCACTAAAGATCTGTTTGTGGCCAATCATCACACATCACACAAAATATTTTGCTTAGGGATGCTGCCATGTTGGAAAAGGACACCGTCTTGGAACCAGAGTTAATCATAAGGTTAAGATGTGTAGCACTGTTGATGTTTTGTCCATACACACACTCACTCCAGCCACAAGTGAACCCTTTTACCTTTGTGTGTAGCTTGGCTGCTCTATAAAATCTTGTCCATTAGTGTCACAACCTTTCAAGAGAGTCTGCAAAGGAGGCTCATTAAAATAAGGAAAATGCAGCAACTAGCCTGTTAATAGCTCATATAGTCTGTGCTCTGATTGCTTCAGTCCAGTAGCTGTCAATCACAGCGGCTGATCGTCATTACTTCCTCCTTTTATAGCCAAACAAAACTACAAAAACGTGCATTTTAACACTGATCAGTGTGATAAGAACTAGGTAACAAGCCATAAACGATCACTTGAAAAAAACATTTGAGGAGTACTTTCAGTTTTTAGTTGGATTTGGTCCCCATCCACTAACATGGAGGAAGTGGGGTCGATGACCAATACTGCAGCCAGCGTCTAGGTCACAGTCAAGATGTTTCAGCCTCAAATCTGGAGCGCTGTCATGTTATCCATTTTATATACAATCTATAATTGAGACACAGCTGACAAGTCTAGCTGAGCCAAATGCTATCACATTTGAGAAAAGTCCTGATTCTCTGTGGACCAACAATACCTACGCCAGCTTTCTGTCATGTGGTTGTTGAAATATTTCATCCTGGACTACAACAAAGCAATTGACCAACACAAGGCTGTTACACATCCTTACAATTATTTCTGGCTGTTTAAAGATTACAAGATGTTTGAAGAGCTGAGGAATTTTTTCATCTATTTTGCTCATGAAACAAATACTTTTACTGCTTAAAACAAGACGTAGTATGGGAAAAGATGAGAGGGTACAAACAGGGTATGCTGTCTGACTGTATCAGAACTTTACACATAAAGTTGGTTTATTGTACTTTGGACAAAATAAAATGAGAAAATGAGAATTCCCATGGTGCAGTGGAGAGTATTTGGAGGAGGCAATCAAAGTTCAAAAGGAGATCAAAGAGATGAATTTTAACTCGGGTGGCTCAATAAAAAAAAGTCTGCTGTGAGAGAAAAGAAATTTAAAATGAACTCTTATCTTTGAGTCCTGTAAACCTTGACTCCACTGACACTGATTGATGAAAATGGCCTTTCCAAGCCCACAGAATCCAGGCCTCTTCATGTAGGTGAGTTCACTGTAAACACCAAGAGTACTTTCATCAACACTCTAGGCTAGAATACTCTAACATCACCTTCAAGCAGTCTGCAGCTATTGGAATAGGTGTGTGCAAGGATTTGTCCATCAGTGTAGCAGAGCAGATTACTTGTCTCCTATCTTGTATCCTTAGTATGAACCTCAGCAAACATAGCTTATCCAGTCACAGCAGACTCTCAGCATTACTCCCAGTCTGTGACCACCAACTCGCCATAAACATACACTCAAACAAGTAAGCACACAACACACTATCTTCCCTAGCCAAAGAATAAGGTTTCAATAATTTGCATAATATTCTAAGCCATTTTTGGTGCCAGCTTTCCCTTCCACCTTTTGTGTCACACACACACACTCTCTTGGTCTCATCGTCTTTCCAGATGAGGAACTTTCAAAAGCGGGGTTAGCCACAAAGGGGATAAAGGCTCAGGGATCATTCACAAATTACTCATTAAATCCTGTTGGTAGGTGTATTCATCTGCCCCTATGGACTGAAAATGGAGATCAATTCTTATTCTAGGTGTCAACAAAGGCCATCACACACTAATCAGCGAGAACCACAAGACAATGAAAGGAAAATAAACACAGAGTATGAAGAAAACAGCAGAATGAAAATAAGGTAAGATAGGCAGGTGGGTGAGGAGCAGCAAAGGCGAAGAAGACAGTAACGGAAAAGATGCAATGGGCAAGTGGAGGAGGGTGGTGACAAGAGGACAGATTGGGGTCAAAGTTGGTAAAATGTGAAGAGGAGTGATGGAGGGAAACGTCCGCATCTCTGGTGTCACGTTTGGGCATTTGAACCGATAACTTGCAGCAGTGTGTTGGTGCAAAAGTGAGAGAATGAAAGAGAGGGAAAGTGACAAAGGGAACTACTTAGAGGTGGAGAGGCCAAATGAGAAACGGCACTTGCCAGAGAGAGAGAGAGTATTTTCTCTTGGTGTTCGGAGCAGATGGGGCTCTGCTTACCATAGGTGAGATTATTAGTCTGCAACACACGCGTACACACCATTTGCACATAAATGACACATTAGCTGAAGTTATAGTCTTCTTGATAGATGTATTTCAGACAATTAGGCTTTTATATGTCAGTATGCAGGTGGATGTTGGTAACCTACCCGAAAATCAATAAGCCACCTGAATATGGTGCAGTTCATATGAAACTCCATTTCCTCCTCTCCTTTCATTACTCTTCCTAAATAAAACATCCATTTCTGATAAACCTAAAGAGGATTCACATGTGATTATTTCACTGGTGAAGCTTAAAATTGGATTTAATGCAGGGTGCCAGAAAGTCTTCACATTACTTTTCTAAAGTGCATTAACAATAGCATCATGTGAGTAATAAACTGAATAACACCTATATATTTCCAGAGGTAAATTAAAAAAAGGCATATCTCTGTGGCAGTTGAGGCAGCAGCAGCATAGAAAAATGTTCTTACACACCTATTTTTACTCAATAACATGCTGCTAGCTTCTCAGCACTTGCTTCTATTTCATTACTGAGAAGAGTGGAGGGATTGCAGCGGTAATCACATTTAAGTGGACAGATTCATGGCCACCAGCCGATCCTGACTGATTTGTTTTATTTTTTTTTACTCAGACGTCATTCCAATCACACCCCCCTTACCTTTTTCTCTTGATGACAGGTTGATAAACCTCCACCGAGTCTCCTTAAAGTCAACAGCCAATGGATTTGAACGGGGCCAGCTACCGTATGTGTGACTCGTGTCAAAGATGGTATTGTATGTCATGTTACAACAGTGTGTACACACACACACACTCACTCAATTTTACATTTGTCAAAACTGACTTTTTTTCTAGCAGACTGGCTGGAGGCTGAGCCAGCCTCAGCGGTGAGTTCAGGCGTTGGCTGCTCTACAGTGTAGCAGTTGTCATGTCGAATGTTGGCTACATGCTGTACTCTCATGGGCCGATCAAACCAAATATCTGTGATCTTCAGCATTTTACTTTGCTGAGCTCCGTTTCCCAAGATGCTACTTTGACAGCAACAGCAGCAGCAACAACTTAAAATCTGCATTAGTTAAGTTGCCAGGCAACAATGCAGTCCAATGGATTTGTGCACTCACATTTCTGTAACCCAGTACATTCTCAGTTTTCACATCGCCAGATTAATATGCAAATATATCATAATAATAATGACCAGCTGATAGTAGGACTGCAGAAGCTTCTCCTGTTGGGATGGTTATAGCTGAAGGTATTAAGCAAAAATGTACATGGTATTTCTACCTTGTTCTATATATTGTGTCATACCTGTGACGGTGAGTCACACTCAGGTACCCTGGGTGATTACATCTCTAAGCTCTGTTCAAGATGAGAGAGGAGCCCATCTACGTTTACTCTGCCTCATTGGCTAGAGAGCATCTCTCTGAAGACTCCAGCAAGGCAGAAGGAAGCGTCCTTTATCCATAGCAGCTGTCACAATCTCAGACTGATGCATTAATTCTTTTGGTCTCCTATAGATTCATTGGAATCAGCTGGAGAGTTGGCTGGCTGGTAGAATTGATTTTTTGGTTATGATTTTTTTAAGTTGAAAATTAATTTAGAAAGGTCAGCGTGTGCTGGAGCTTTAAAAATATCATTTTCATGTCATGTTTTAGTAACACAGCCTGTGAGGTAGAACACAAGGTGACAGGGAGGTGATAAGGTGCTAGCAGAAAAGGGATTATCACGGGATAAAATAGGCCATGAAATTAAATGTAAACACACACCTGTGCCTCTCATCTCCCAATGTTGTTTATATTTGATTAGCTATAAATGCAAATGGATCCAGCTTCTGATGCTTACAACACTATCTCAAGTGTCGTGTCACACGGAGTCAAATAAAATCAAAAACTAGCATCTAGGCGCAGTGGGTAAACACCACTGTTCATTGTTATTCAGAGGTTTATCTCAGTAAAAACAGCAGGAAAAGGAAACGACTGCCAGGAGTTGTTCAGCACGATCCTCAAAATAGCACATGTTCAGACACTAAAGAAGGATGTTTAGGCCTCACTTAAACTTTTTCTTTAAGCCACCTGTCAGAATATTGTATTTCCCTCGCCTAACAGCAGGTCAAATGAGATAATTGGGAGTCTATCCAATTTGTGTATAGAAAATGTCAAATCCTGGGTGCACTCTGAAATCCCCTCAACACCTCCACCTGAATAAAATGGTCTCCAGTGCATCAATGGTTGCATTGAATATGGTAGGCTGTCAAAGAAGCTGTCAATGTGCTGTGAGCACCTGGGGTTTGGAGCTCTCTTATACTGTAACATAACCTCTCTCTTCACTCCTCACTCCTGTCTGTCCTCTCTGTGTGCTTAGTAAAGCTATAAAATATACAGTGAAGACCGACAGGTCCGTCTCCATAAAAGGTAACAAATAGAGAAAAATACATAATTCAGCATTAATATGTGTGTCTGTCTCTACCTGGAAAGGGCTTATTTTTCCTTGGATCGGCTTGTTGTCCATAATGGGTGAAAGATTCAAGGCAAAGCAGATCTAAAAAGTAATATTCCAACATATTTCAAAATAGCAGAGAGGAACTCAATATATGCTGTATGTCAACGTGTACTGTTGTTGTGGTAATTCAATTAGGGTTAGGAGAAAAAAGGCAGCAGCAACAAGAGTGCAGATAAGAACCAGGATGTTACATTGAGTATGTATGAGTTCTTAACCTCACATAAGATACAATTAATACATTCTTATCCAATAGAGATTGCAGAAAAGTGCAGCAGCCAGAATTCTCCAGTTCTTATTCATTTGTATTTATTTTTTGTAAAGATACACTCAATCCCCTGACCCAGGTTTTCAGAACGGATTGTCGGCTTCTTTGTCCTTTCTGGCATCTGGCAGATATTTGTCATTGTAACCTACTTTTTGTAGGCCACATATTCGATTAACTAACAAAAAAAGAATTGGCAGATTAGGTCAATCATGAAAAAAAAACATTACTTGCAATGCTAAACATTTAACCTCACACAAAAACACTTACGGAGTCACTTTTTATATGCCTTAGCTGACAGGTGTAGCAGTCAACATTTAGAAACTAATCCGATCCTGTGCTCTTCGTTGGTTTGCATTTTGGCTGAGGCTCAGTGTTGGATTATTTTTTTGTCATTCAAACTAGTAATCAAATCTCCATCCACAGAGCAAAGGATTAGGCTCTGTTACACTTCTAACAAGCTTACTGTTAACACTCTACATCCTGAAGCAGCCCAGGTAGAACCGGCACTGCTGTACTATCTGTATTTAGCAAACACAGAGTTATTAGATCAAGTTAAATGATGACTAAAAGAAATTGTTGAGGTTTTAATATCAAGGCAATACTTGAGAGTAATTGGATGTGATTATATTGGATATTATCATTAGCCACCTGCACAGGTCTTTGCGGAGGACAACCAATCAAAAATCAATCCCATCTCCATAGAAACGTGAGTTTTTGTCTCCGTAGAATCAATATTTTAAGGAGGACTAATGTCAGTCACAGTCCAGTGTGTGAAACCAAAATACAACAAACATTCATTATGGCAGCTGTGGCCAAGCAGGAAGCCTCATCATAGCAGCAAGACCCAGAGCCAGAATCCAGTCTGTTTTGTCTGATCTTCAGTCATCAGGTGCATTTGAAACAATAGTCTCCCGTCTGTCATTAGGAGGAAATGTGTCTTCTCATTTTTAAAACCTTCTTGAAGTGATTTAATGCACCACACACCATTAGAATTGTGATTGTTATTAGTGTCTCGTGGTTGCATGGTGCGTAATAAACCACAGGCATCCCATAGCAAAACATTAATCATTAACCTTCCAAGTCTCAGTAATAAATGACATAACTGCTGGAGCGGTGAGCACCTCATTTGATAGGAAAATGATGTACAACGTTGCACTAAAGCAGCTTTGTGTTTGACATGGCGTGACACAATCAGACATGCTGTCACAGAATGTGATGGACATCCACAGCAACGAAGCAACAACAAAGTTGAGCCCCTTCCAGCTAAAGCTTGAAACATGTTGTCATGCAAAAACAAGCAGGACAGGGACAGATAGGATGAAAACTGCAGGCGAGGGACGCAGAGGGACACGGGAGAGAGATAAAGAGAGAGTGGCAAAGGAGCCAGTGACAGAGAGATGGGAATGTTAAGAAGATAAATATGTTAAAACTGCCCTAAAGACTTGAAAATGGATAATAATTAACCAAACATGTGATACTATAGTCACATATGACCACTGCTGAATTGCAGCCTTGCTTACTACTACATTGCAGCTCTTTCCTCTGTTACTGACAGAGAGGAAACCACGAAGTCCCTCAACAATTATTTCTCTTACACGTTTATATCTTTCGTTTCTCTCTTTTGATTCATCGTGTCAGTATGACACTTGCTCATCTGTGACCTAGCATGACAAGTCACCTCTGGTACAATCATCTTCTTAAAGCCTTCATCACTAGGAGAGATTACCTGTGTGTGATGGTTGACTGCTGTTCAGTAAAAAAATCACAGATTCTTTTCAGGCTCAGCATTTGGAGATTTGTTCCCTGGTGTTTTCCACCTTTCATCTAAAACTCTTTCATTTTATGAGCCACAGTTGTGCAATAATCACACATGTAGTTTCTAATTTCTTTTATTCATTGTCCAACACTTCCCCAAACCTTTCACCGGGTTCAGCTTCCTAGTGCACAGGCTCCAGCTGTGTTTTGCATGTGATTTGTATTATACCAGTTAAGCTCTTTACATATGTGACTTCACTCTGCAGTCTACAGATAAAGGCAACATGTGATGACCTTTTTTGCAGTGAAGGTGTGAACAGGGGCTGAAGAAGTGTTAAGATCCTTTATTTAAGTAAAAGTACTATTTTATTTTTAAGTGAAATCCCTGAAATTAAATACAACTAAAGTCTAGAGGCTTTATCAGTAAAAAATGTTCTTACATCTACAGAAAAATTCCCATGTACCTTTTTTAGAACTATTATAAAGAGCTGAAGAGCTGGGGGACTCCTTTTTGTCTTTTCCAATTAGACAAATCTTACCTGCCTAAGATATTTTTATAGATTATACAATGTAGCCTGACTCATTTTTCAATTGCATAGTGTGCAGCACCATTCACTACCCAATTCATGAGAGCTTTGACTCAATTAGGAGCCAGTGAGTAATGTGTGTTTTCAGGGAAATGGCCATAATAAAAACATGGAACCCCAACTTGTCATTTAAAAGAAGCCTCTCGGAGGCATCTCTAAGAACCAAAAAGACGTCTTTTTTAAAAAAGGATCACGCGATGATGAATCAGGGATGCACACAGTGATCAATGGAACTCAGTCAGGAAGCAAATGTGTGTGACTGTCTGTTTCAGTGCAACAAAACCATGGAGTGTGACTGATAAGACTTAGATTTAAGGGTGATCATCATGGACCCCATTATATAGTGCAGTCTCGTGCCCTCTCACCCCTCTTTGCTCGTTTGTTTTGTTTGTACTTCAGGATTATTTCCCTTTTTTGTTCTGCACATTCAATAATCTTGTGCGTTCTCCGGTTGACAGTCCTACATAGCCACAAATCTATTCGTAACGAAGTTTGCCTGAATGGGGCATCTGGGAAATGTCTTACCAACCCAATAATAAAAGTATGTAGCCAACAATAGAGGCAACAATCAATTTTCTTGATTCCTAGTAAAATACTAACCTTTAAATGTCACTGCTTACCGCTTCTTAATATCTTTAGGATCTCCCCAGCTCTACAGACATGTTTAGGTTTTAAGGAATTGTCTTTCTTTTTTATAATCCTTTAGTCACACTTCCCTTGCAACCTTCCGTTAGAGTCAAAGAGGTTACAAAAGTTTCTACATTGTGTATTTAATCCTTATTATGTCCAAGTTCACCTCTATATAATGATCACTTATATCACTCAGGCATTGACTGAGGCCAATTTCCCGAAGGTCAGATCTATTGTCAGGAACGATGGCTCTCTGAACATTTTATTGCAGTATCACGTGTCACAAATGTCCCAAAGTGGACGCTGTGTTGCTGTTCCTGTCATAGGAGGAATAGAACATAAAGGACGCAGCATGTGTGAATAGTACAGCATCACAAAGTGTTGTCATTTTGTCATGTTGTCCTGAGGAAAGTCATCAATAATGCTCTTTCATTTCTTGTCAGTGACAGCCATGATAAGAGTTTTTGAAGACAGACATGTCTTCACCAATCCAATGAAATCCAGCCATTACATACATCTCTTTAGAATCCTTCTACTCTTTCTACCTGCTCTCTTTCATTCGTGTGTGCATTTACCTTCCATAACGTAGACCAGCGAGCCCACATCGCCCTCCTTAATGATACAGCTGTCTTTTCCATACTCCACAGGGTACATGCAGTCCACAATCTCTTGGATCTGCGACAGCTCAAGGTTCTTCATGAAGTCGTTGTCTAGGATGGCCTCCTTGATCAGATCCTTGGACCTGGAGGCAAGGTAAGACAAAAATAACTCTCATTATACATAAGGTACAGCATCACAAAGAAAAACCTTGTCTAAGAGCAAACATTTTTCAGTGAAGAATGTTGCTAGCAGTCTCAATCAAACGGCACAACAGTTTTTGAAAACATCCTTTTAATCCCAATTTAAAAACATCAAGGTGGATGTTTTTTTTTTCCTGTTAAATAGTAAAATGCGTTCTTAATGGAGGCAAATTGTTTCAATTCAGGAGTGCACCTCTGAAAGCCAGCTAAGCCGTGAGACTGCACAGTCATTAGAAGATTCCACAAGAAAAGAGTAAAATTGTAATTAACTGTAAACCTAATGTCCCATCATCAGGGTGTGAAAGTCAGGCGTCCTTAAAGAAAGAGCCGGAAAAATGGACAGGCAGACGACAGTACGAGAGGTTACATTATGACACGTCAGATGTATCGCTGTCAGGTATTTGTTTGAAACAGGTGTCTGTGTGTTGACAACAGGTGAATGTAGGCAAAATGCACTCAAGTTTGAAACATCAAAGCGAGCGTCAGCCTGATCCTCTCACAGAGACACACGAGTGCCGAGAGAGAAATCTGAGGGGGAGCAGATCCTGAACAGTCAAGATCACTCATTCACTGAAGCGTGTCATCACCACAGTCAGAATTCTGTGCGGCTGCTTTTGACTGAGTGTCATCTAAATAAACGAGGTTAATAATATGTATCAAGGTTAATCCAGCAAGGAGACCCTTCCCACTGAGGAGGGAAGCCTTCATAGCCTAATTCATAAATACAGAGAGAGTGCCTGCTATGTGAGTAGGATTTAAAGGCACCGGCTTACAGCCTCTTGCCTTTTTGTGTGCAAGGTGCCCTTTTCACAGACTGATTTTTTTTTGGCGCATTGTTGACACTGATCACCCGAGGAGCTTATAGTTAAAAGGGCAAATAACCTGTGTATGCTCCCAGCAGCAAAGTCCTTCACAAACCACACAAACAAAACTTCCATATCAACAGTGCATTAGCTTTTGCTACTTTATGTCCTGACAGCAAACTCCACTGCACATCCATGTGTCCATGAGCTCATGTTTTGAAGCCAGTGTCTTACTTCTGCTCGTGTTGAACTTTTAAGGTCACACGAATGCTTCTCCAATACATTTCGATACACTATCATATCTGAGAAGAAAACAGCAGCCAAAACTGGGAGATGCCAATCTCAGCAGAGAAGCAGCAACCGTGCCCAGCAATTCAAATTCCAGC
Source organism: Parambassis ranga (assembly GCF_900634625.1). Lineage (NCBI taxonomy): Eukaryota > Metazoa > Chordata > Actinopteri > Ambassidae > Parambassis > Parambassis ranga. Next base: position 7,596,205 of record NC_041035.1, read on the forward strand.
TTCTACCAGCATGTTAACATTTCAGGAGCATCAGACTTGTTTTGAGTCACACATACTGAAATATCAATAGCGTAGTTCTTATAATTTATGTTTTGTCATTCAACAGTCAAGAATTTTGAATCAGGGCCGGCTCTACTACATTAATGCCATCATACAGTTGTTGATGAGAAAACACGGACCAGTTACTGAGGTAAAAACTGGCTAAACAAAGTGTTATCCGTAGGTTATATTTTTGATTGATATACTAATCACAGTGAGAGGTCACAGCCCATTTTCCTCCTGAAAGGTTAGCCTTCTCTTTTATTAGGAGAGGAGGACAGATTTTCATCCTTAGGATTTTAATTGACTTGAACTTTGGACAGTGCTGCTGATGCTCCAACAGCGTGACTGTGGATGACTCAAAAGTCATTATTTTCTTCTGCCCCTGAGACTCAAAACATGCTGCTGCTGAAAATTTAAGAATTCAAACTGAGGTGCCTCACTTACTTCCAATCTGCGGCATGTTTACACCTCTATCCTATTTCAGCAGGAGGAGCGCATGATTTGGATTTCATGTTGAGAGCTCTCATTAGGGTTCATGGTGTAAACCTTAATAACAGTTTAAAATCCTGTTGTTTTTTTTAAGTTGCTACTTCACAGTATGCTTACATTCCTGTAGAGCTAACAGACTGCACACATTATTTCTAATAATATACACATTATTTTCCCATAGCTGCTCAGAAACGGTGCCTCAGTGACCCTGTTCCTGTCATATTTACACCCAGGAGATTTCTGGGCCCCTTCAATCGCGTCCATCATTTGTGTAACGTCTTCCAACCAGACTCTTAGAAAAACATCTGTTTCTCCCTCCTTTGTGAGGATGACATATTTGCTTTCATCCACTAGTAAAGTTTGGGGCTGAGCAAGTTCAGCCTTCCTTATATGGATAAAATATGCTCTTTTAGAAGGAAAAAAAAGAAGAAGGGTAGCAGAAAAGTGGGAGAGGCAAACAGAAATAAGAGGAGGGAGAGACAGAGGTGGATGACTTATGTGCAAAGAATTGGTCTATGGGCCTTGTAAAGAAGATAAAGTGGGCGACAAAGAAAGAAAAATATAAACATTTAGCCAGATCCAACAGGCATAATTGCTACTCTTCAACAACCAAAACAAAATGAAAATGTAATGGAGCAGTTTGAGCTCTCGGAGCTCACAGCCGCATCATTCATAAAAAAGACAAAACAATATATACTTTCAAGTAAGCACTAAGAAAATTAAAAACTGAATTTAAAGCCTGGATGTGAATGAGTTGTTCTACATCTAATAAAGCAAGTTGGATAATGATAATGAAAACTGTGTCCGAGCATGCTCGAGTCATTTGCACTCAACCGTCTGGATGCTTTTCCAATTGTTTTTGTTATTTTGAGATAGAGATTACAAAGAATTTGAATTTAAATCAAGAATGTGAAAAGGTGTAGAAGACTCTTGGCTAAAAGTTAAAGCTGCTGTTGAAAGTCTTGATGGAACTTCCAAAAGACTTCTGCGTAATAGGACATTCATTTTCACTGCCTTCAAGTTTTCCTGTGGGGAATGTCATCAGAAATAATTAACCACCGCTGGCATAATCTACCACCTTCTTGGCATATTTCTACTCCAGCCCTAGACACAGGTCTGTGAGATGCAGCTTAATGGAAACAGGCACATACACTTAGTGTGAGTGTGGTTATCATAATGAAATGGACTCTCAACTATGTGCAACAGGGAGACCAAAAATCCCACACACACACAAGAAGAGGGTGCTTTTCTCCAACACGCACAGCTGACAGGTGTAACAAAGACTAATGGCCTTCTTCTGCTCAAACAAAATAACCACCTTCATTTCTGAGTCTTTGATGAAAAGAAAGAAGCTTCCTTTGTTTGCGTGTCTGCAGAAAAAAGACATTCTTATCTGACACACTGATCTCACTACTAATCTAAAACAGTTTTTTATTTTTACTTTTTTCTCATTTAAGACTGTTTAACATTTTTGATTAAAAAAAATGTCCTTAATATATGAAATTTGTCTATATCTTCGTTCCACTGAGGGTTCAAAGCACCACCAACACCTGGATTATTCCACAACAGAGGATTCTTTTAGTGCCACTTTCAGTTTGAGATCTAGCTCTCCTGTTGCGGATCAGGCTGTGCAGGAGAGAAGTGTCGCTTCAGAGTTTGCAAAGGAGGAGAGAGGGAGATCAGGTGCAGGGGTTTGGGGGTGTTCTAGGTAAACATGCACAGAGCCCGTTAAGACTGCCTGTCACAGAATCACAGCTTGTATAAAATAGGCGCTGGTACATTACACAGAGCTGCCACCACCGGCTTTCTAAAGCTATAATTCCTTGTCACTGGATGACATTTCGTTTCTCTGTCATGTCCAGCCTATGATCAGGCTTATTGATATTCAGGTGAGTGGCTCAATACCATATTGATAACTGTCACGCGTGACAGCTTCCTGATATTTATTGAAAACAGCGTGGCACATTTTTCTAAGCCTTTGCTGTGCGTGTGCGCGTGTATTTGTGTGTGTGTGTGTGTGTGTGTGTGTGTGTGTGTGTGTGTGTGTGTGTAAGCCCACCTCGACAGGCGCGCTACAGGTGAAGTACCTGCTGCGGCACAAGCAACCTTACGCACAGGATTCGGCAAGGTGACAAAGATGAGTAAAGTCATGCTGGAGTGCCACAGCTCATGCAAGCATATTATTGTGGTGGTCATTAATGAAAGTAAATATTATGCAGGGTAATTGTGGACACCTACTGTGGGCTTTTGGGGTAGAAAGGTAGGGTGACATGGCTAAGATCCTGGATGTCGAAGGCAGTGGGTTCGGCCGAAATCGCCTGCCTCTTGGTCCGCTGCTGCTCCTGCAGCTCATTCTGTTTGTGGACCTGCTGCGTTGCCGGTTTGATGACAGAGCGATATTTGTCCAGCTCGTTCTGTAATCTCTGTATAAGCTCATCTTTCTGGTCAAGCTCCAGTTCCAGTTCGTCGATGAGTGCGTCCCTCTGGCGCAACTCCTCAATCTTCTCCTGGAGCGCGTACTGGAGGTCGCGCAAGGTGCCCATTTCAATCGGCGGCAGCGACGAGCGACTTCCCAACAAGTTTATCGAAATGTATGCAGTCGAGTCTTTATCCTCTCTCCTCTACCACGCCGCTCACAAACTTTATCCGGCATGAACAGCTTCAAAGGAGGCAGCCTCTGGCTCTCCTGAGGGGTTTCTTCGCCGCTGCCTCTCACAAGCGGATGTTAAGATATGTTTGGTAGTTGTCGCGATTGCCAAGGTGAGCCCATCAAGTGTCTCGCAGTCACAATTACGGAAAGTTAACAGTCTCTCTCTCCTTCTCCCTCTCCCTCTCTCTCGGTCGTTGCCTCCCTCGGTGATGTGACAGCGGAGGACCGTCCTCCCCGTGTGCGTCAGGCTGCGACCCAGAGAGAGCGCATGGCGAGAAGGGCGCCTACAGGAATCTGTGGCACAGTGCAGTCTGCCACTCTAGAGAGAGAGAGAGCTGCGCTCGTCTCACATGAATAATAGAGTCAGTGAGAAAGCAAGTGCGCCGGAGAACCATGTCATCATACCTCAGTAACTCGCCCTAAGGCTGCTGAATTTCAAATAGATGCGCACAGAGGCCTTAATGGAAGCTGAAGGTGATAGAAAGCTTAATGAACCTCAATGGAAAAATAAACAACGCGGTTTCGCTTAGAACAACGGCTCCCCTGTTTGTCATATGGTGGACTTTTTAGTTTTTTGTTGTACCTGCTTGGACATACAATTATCAACATTACTTGACTCTACCTCTAATCTTTTGGCTGCTTAAATTTAACTGATGATTTGGGTAATAATTGACGAAATGCTGCTTAACTCGTAACTATACTTCTACTGTGACAGATGTAAAAGTGGAGTACATCTCCTTTTAGGCAAAAACCTGATCTGAGCAACTAACAACAGCAGACAGCAGCAGATATGAAAATGCCAAAGTTACTAAGGCTCACGACTCCTCTCAGCACCTCTACATTCTTCATCTGGTGTTGTGTGCGCTCTGAGCACCACTGGTGTTTGTCCACATTACCCCAATGAGTCATCTGAAGCTCAGCAAGCAGCATTTGGCCTCATGCACTCTGGACAAATTCAGAAGAGGATAAACTGCCAAGGACAATCTGATAGGATGAGGAGTTACTGAGGCTAAAACAACAATTACTTTGCTGAGAGGGTAGGGCATCACAGGCTGACAGTGAGGACAAAAAGCTTGGGTAACGAGATTTCTTGGGCCGGAAGGTTAGGCGTTTTTTTTTTTTGTGATGGTGTAAGGCATCTTTTCCCTGTCAGAGACCATGTAAACAAGTCTGGATGGAGACAAATGGTCAACAAGAAGAACGCAGGTGCCCTCTTGTGGTGGGTTAGGGGATCGACTCAGACAGACAAGAGTGGCATGCCTCTACAGGCAGAAAACGTATTCATGATGATGCTGCTGTGTAAAAGTAATGCAATATTAATGGCTGATGTAAGCTGAATTGTTGAGAAACAGGATGCTTGTTTGATTTCAGAGGAATTCAGGATAAAGCTGTGACAATCAAACACACATCTGCGACAAAGCACAAACTGTACCACACCTGTTCCCAGACATCACAGAGGCACACAGAGTAAACTTCAGTTATGTGTGAAACTTTAAATGAGATAAACAACTGTGAGGAACATCTGCCAACCAATCAACCAGAGCAGCTAATTATCTGTTTAAGTCATTCAAATACACACTTCTCAAAAAGATTTGTTTTCTTCTCAGATACAAAAACGCAATTTTCTTTTTCATCCTTTCTTCCCTGAGCTGATTACAGCTACTGTTTCTTTTCTTTTTTTTTGAGAGAAGTTTACTTCATAACAGGAAACTGTAGGTGCCTGGAGATCAGGGTGTCTCCGGTCCAGAGCTGCATCCCAACATCCTTCTCTCATCATCAAAAAGGCCCTCCCACCGTCCTTCAAAGCACCTCTGCGCTTTAAATTTCACCTCTCTAGCCATCCAGCTCAGCCCTTTTCCTATGCAGATCAATAGAAACAGGATCCGTTGCTCCATGCTGCGGTAATCCGAGGAGCGAGGCGGGCTGCCACCGCGTGGTGCCACGTCCCTGACTCTTAATGGGTGGGGTGAGGGGGGTCACACTGTCTCCGACCCCATGGCGGCCCCAGCGGGCACATCAGTTCAGGTGGACACGGAGAGCAATCATCTCACCGGTGCTTTGCACAAACTCAAACAGTTTTACTTCCAGTTTAGTGCACACAGCATGGCCCCATTCAATTAGAATGTACGCCCCATTCAAGCTGTCAGCAGCTAAATATAGACAAACTGGCCATTTTGAATGAACCCCAGTTCTCCAGAACTCTTTATCCTCCTTATCTATAAGTTGTTGGTCATTATTTCTCAATGAACCTACACCATTCATGACAGTCATTCTGAATGTTACTGTCTTTTCACTGCAGACCTGAGCTTAATATTAATGAGTGCAAATGAGGACTTTCACTGTCTGCACTTTATTAATGAAGATTGGAAATTGTCTAGCCATGTTAATAAAGTTAACCTCATTGTCTGCTGGACTAAGTGAGTCAGCAGAGTGATGTGTGTGTGTGTATGTGTGTGTGTGTGATCAGTAATTTCTGTCCTTAAAGAACCTTGATTAGATAAATGAAAGGATCGAGACAATTTGACTTTGTCCAACTTTTGATCATAACCCAAGCCAAATTATGCTGAACAAAGAGAAGCCAGCTGGGTGGGTGGTAACATCAGACCTCACGTGAAAGCCTCAAAATAAGGATGAATACTCTGTGAACCAAAAACCAGAACCTAAAGGAGGTGAAGGAAGCATATGGTCAAACAAAGCGTTTTCTAATGGAGTATTAAATATCCTCAGACATGCACTTTGGGTCCTCAGCGTCCAGCTACTAAAAGCCAATAATGCATCGCACTTCTTCCTGTGTGCGTCCTGTGGGACTGCCATGATGGATCTGATCAATTAGGAGCTCTTTCTGAAGCTCGTCTTGAAGCTGCGTCATCGGCCCCAAGAATGAAAGTGGCCGTCCATTCATGGCAAACCTCTCAGTAAGAAAAAAGAGGGCTAGAAAGGCGACAGAAAGCGCTGTGTGGTGCCAGGACAATGAGGAGCCACTATAATCAGTGTGTGTTTGTAGAGTTTCTCTCAACGTGCGTTGGCACATTCCTCTTGAAACACAGTCGTGCCTCCTAATATCAGAGTCACAGCTTACATTCTGCCAGTGCAAAGACAAACAACACTCTGAAAGATGTTTGTAAGACGGGACACAAAGCAGACACATGGGCGTAACAGCAATAAAGTACCGCCGCCTGCTGAAACTGCCTTACCAGTCGGACTTGGCATATTTCCGAAACGACTGTCTTGACAGATCCTGGTGCGTCTGAGGTTCCGCGGAGATGCCCTGCGCCCTGCGGGTCCTAGGTCCAATAAGTTGAGCGCTGGGCAAAACAGACTGACATTTGTGCAATTTCCTCTTCAGTTCATGGATCTCATCTTCCCGGTCCGCCAGCCGCCTCTCCAAGTCCCGTATCCTCTCCTCCTTTAGCAGCAGGATCTTGGCAAAGTCGTCCTCCAGGTCACTCATGTTGAAATCTGCGCTAAACTTTGCTGCGATTTCTTCTCGGTGTGGACAAATAGCGATTTAACTCCCTGGCACTCGCACAGGTTTCGAACGCGGACGCGGAGCTTTCCTCTAAATACGCGCAGGATGATGATGCTCCGAGCGCCCCCTTCACTGTCCACTTGTTTATTTCGGAAGAAAAGAGCAAAGTGGTGTTTAAAAAGCCGGGGATGGAGCAGCGCTACACGCTACAGTCCGCCGAGCCTCCGGGGAGCCGCTGATGATCCTTCATTGAGAAACCAATTACAGCAGCTCTTCCTCTCAGAGGACGCACGCAGGCCGTCAAAGTGGGCACTGAAGAGCCGAGGCAACTCCTGTAGTTCACCGCCTCTCACGCTGCGAACACACCACAGAGGGAGCCCAGCTGCTGCTGCTGCTGCTGCTGTCTAATATTTACCTTCTACGAGCACTGCCCTAAGCTGCCATTTAGCGACAAAGGCGCACACATCAACCTCCCTGACCTAACCTATTGCAAAAAATCAATTGTCCCGCACCCTCGTCATGGGACAGTGGCCTGCACTGTTTACAATGGCCACATTATATATATGGAGTCGCACACATCAATAAAGAGAGGCAGATGGCCTTTTATAGGCCCCATATAGATCCTCTTATGGTCTTTTGCTCCTGTTATTCCAACTATTTGCGTTTTTCTAGGATGATTTAGCATTTTCTTTTTACAGTTATGATTCAATGTGAGCTCAAAGTCTGATTTGCCAAGCAAAATATTACAAAATGATTCATTAAAAATCTGAAAACGAATGTGAAATTCATTGTGGCAGAAGATAAAAAAGAGGCTGTTACTGCAACATGAAGTTAACTGTGAAAACCATCCACAGTGTGTTATCTTACTGATTAGACTAATCAGTAATTACACATTGTGGCAACACTGCTCATCACTTTCATCCTCTGTGGGCTGCACAGAAGAAAAAGTCCAGTGATGGATCAACATTTCTCCATCTGTAAGATTAATGGCTGAACCCAGCCCGTCATTTCTATGCACCATTTTTCATATTACTGCCTAAATCTGTTTCAACTGAATGAATTCATTGGGAGAGGAAGAAAAAGAAGTGAGCTCATGGGCGCTGGGGGGATGTTTCATTAACATTCTGAGTTAAAAATAGAGTGAACAGATCGTCACTTTGCTGGTGTAGTTCAACATATCTCACCCTTGCCTTCTTATTATTCTAAGCACCTCTTACTAGGCTGGGATGAGTGCTTGTTGTCGGAAGCTATATTGATCTATTTGCAGAGTTTTATTACACATTATTTGACATTTCCTCTCTTCCTTAAACCTGTGGCTCACCTCCGAGCATGATGATTGTTGTAAAGCCTCTCCCTTGTGATAGCCTTCTTAAGCCCTGCCCTGTGTGATAATTGTGCTGGGAATTATCAGGGCATGTGGGCTCTCGCCATGAACTGCATACGATCCACTTGTTGTGTGTCTTTTTTTTGTTTGAGTCTCTCTCTATGAGGGCTGTCAAAGTGAATGCAACCAGCACTCCAAAGACAAGGTGAGGACCGGGGTCGTGCTGTTATCAATGTGGAAAACAGTCATTGATTAATTATGTATGCAGCAGACACTGTGTCCATTGTGACTGTGGTAAATTAAGTGTCACCTTCTGTGACCAGGCCCATATGAACAGTGAGTATGTGTGCACTCAAAAAGCACGACTGACATCCTCAGGTTTCATAGATTACGACAAAAGAAGATGTAGAATATCATCAATGTATTAGGAGGTCTGTAGTCTTATATTATCACCACAGCCATTTCAGCAGCTGTAAACACATCGTCACCATGACTCTGTTGGTGTCATCCACCTAAAAGTGTGTACCTGTGTCGTCTCCCCTCCTAAGTATATTCATGTTTACACAGAGTGAGTAATGCTGCATTACCAGTTTCTGTTTGTGTTGTCTGAGCACCGCACGGGTCATCTCCCTAGATGTTGTGGGTTAGGTAATGGACGCCAAGAGATAGATGCTCCGGCTGCTCACGAGAATGGACACTCACTGGCGTCACCGAGTTCAAGATTGCTGAGTGTGGCTAGCAGTAATAAAGGGTGCATGTGCAGGGTTTCAGAGGCCAAGCAGTGTAAATCCGGTGCCCTCTTGTTCGCCCCCCTGGGACAGATCAGCTTACGGAAGAGAAGGGGGCAGACATTAGTCACTGTTTTCCTGTAACATACAGACATACACACACCAAGGGGGGAACAAAAAGAGAGGTATCTTGGGTATACCCAGACATATGCTTGCACATCATTATCACCCACACACACATGCGTTCATACAAAGATTTATGTAACCATTCACAAAGCTAAAATCCCAGCAGACACACAATCATGCCATGAGCCTGTATGGAAACCTTAGAAGAGATTACAGTAAGTGCAACGTCAGGAGCAGTGTGTTGTTACATTTCTAGAGAATATTCCCCCTTGAGGCCCCTCGATTGTAGCGGCTTCTTGGTCCCAGTGAGACACTACCAGCTGGCTGCCTGCTGTCCCACGAGAGGTGAGACAAGCTCTGGGAGAAGGTGAAAGACTACATAGGGCAAGGACAGGAGGGGTGTTTTAGCCTGGAGCTATCCATTCCACTGCCTCTCCGGTCTTGTAAAATACTACAGCAGGTCCTGGACTTTAGCAGAAAAATCATATGGCTAATTCACATGGTATCAATGCAGCCTCGTGTTGTAACATGATATCATATCCAGAGCAGCAGATTGATCGCTCCGCTCACACTGGAGATGGATACAAGCAGAGCTCAGGAAATTGACTTATCCAACGGAGTAATGATACTTCCTTCCTGCTTTCCTGCACTATAACTGTCAAAATCAGATACTGTAGGTAAAGAAAATGTGTTTTAATTATTATTATTTTGTTCAAGGTACTCCTGGAATTATGATTATTTTTCTCATCGATCAACATAAGCTGTCAGTCAAACACAGAGGGACTAATTATACTTAATTACCACTGGACCGTACAGTTACCCTCAGCTCATAAGGAGCATTTTAGTTTTAGAAAGGAAGTGAGAGGCAGCAGTGTGTAAACCCCCACTGATGTAGTCTGATGTAGTCAAGTTTATCATCCAGGGAGCAGACATTAGAGAGCAGAATGGATGGGAGTCGCCTGACTAGTATGTGTATTATCTCTTTGCTGCTGGACCTACAGCTTATCGTCACCATAAACTTATTTAAATGGTCTCACCATGCAACCAATAACATGTGAGCACAGACTGCATGCAGATACATACAGTTGTTCATTTGTTATAGATGTTTTTTTTATTACAGAAATATGCATGGTGGCTTGGTCCTTCCATCCATCAGGTGAATCATTCAAGTCCTCAAATAGTAAAATGGTACAATTTCCTCAAATAGTTTGAATTGTTAATCGATAAGTGACTTTAAAATGTTAACTATCATAATTATTGTTGCACATTAAGGTCAGATTACATTTTGTTTAGGACTGTTTCATTACTCTTCCAGTCTGTCTGAAAGAACCAACAGCACGGTGAGGAAAGAAAATTGTACAGAGATGTGAAGATGACTTGACAGAGAGTGTGAGAGTAGGTGACGGGTTGGGTGTTACAGAGAGAAAAAATGTGTCTGTGAGGTGAACGGGAGGTCGGGGGTCGTTGGTTGGAATGCTGTGTTTCTGTAATCATCCAGGTGTGCTGTGTGACCTAACAATGACTTCATTGATGTTTACAGCAGACCTGAGAACTCAAGCCACTGCCTGAACAGATAACTGTACATCCTGAAATTTTAGATAAAACACAGAAAATACATAAGATAGGGAGGATGGACCTGCGATAGTGCTCCTTCACACAGAGTGGGTCCTGCTACTTCAGTAGACCACTACGTAGAAAATGTCATATGCCACCACAGAGTCATAAAAGGTCCCCAGGAATTCTCCCAGCACTCCAAAGGACCTGAGTCTCCTCAGTAGGTGGAGGCTGCTCTGGCTGTTTTTGTGAAGCTGTGTTGTCAGACCAGTCCAGATTATTGTTCAGATGAACAGGTACATATAAGAGTCCACTATCTCAATGTCCAGTCCCCAGATGTTCACTGGCTCCTTGGTTTTACTCACGTTCATCTGGAGACAGTTTCCGTGGCACTACCATAGTCATGGGTGAATAAAGTCTGCAGTGTAGAGTGTAAAAAGGAAGGGAGCAAGAACAGTTCCTTGTGGTGCTCCCGTGCTACAGATGACCACGTAACACAATGTTACAAAGCAGGAAGCACATCTTTCAGAAAATACAAAGTTTATGAAATTGACACTCTGCACTCTGTGAAGCTCATGTCATGTTGGCCTGGGAGGACACCAGAGGAAACACCAACCCATTAGCCTACTCTGGTGGTACATGTTAGTGTTATGCAAGGTCAGGATCTATAACTACCCTGTTAGCATGCTAATGTCAGATGCATTTGGCCTAACATCAAAGCTGTTCTTCCTTCATTGTCTGCTGTTAATTGTAGTTTGTTATTAACAGTATTACAAATGTTATATTTGTGGAGTTAACATCTACAGCAGACCTTATCTGTAGCATCCATGTTGTTTCTAAGCACAGCAGTGATTTGTTTGAGCTGCGTTGTCCTGTTTATGCAGATAGAAAGTGCTTACTACAGAAATCTGCCCCTCTGTGTGGTTTGTTTTATTAGGCGGCACACAGAAAGTGTTATAATGAAGATATATACTTTTTCTGCTGGGTTCTGGCAATTAGCTTTCTTTCTCGGGGGGCCCCCGTTCACAGATGTGATCATTAGCCCAGTGACAGAGAAGCTTCGTCTTAAAGATGCATCTTTTGTTATTTGAAATGTCAACTGAAAACAACCATTTAGAGATGATTGAATATTAAATTTTCATTTCTCATACACAATGTGTGTTTCATATCTATGTCAGAGATCAAATGACTCATAAAAGCCTGTTGTTTTGAATGTTAAGCTTAAAAAATGGACACTTTTGTCACAGTCTTATCAGTCTGCTGATAAATGAATACATTTGCTTCATGGATAAACACAGTGGACACATGGTAACAGGAGAAAACGCACACAGACAGCTTTCATCACGTGTCTACTTTGTCATTCCACTTAATCCACTTGAGATCACTCTTAAGTCAGCTTGTTTTCCTGCAGTAAATGGAAGCAGTGCCACTCACTCTGCCCACTCAGTGGAAACAGGATTATTTTCAGCTTTTCCGACAATTCTCAGGTGTCTCTTCGTGTCCGTCCCAAGGTGTCTGACACTGTACCATCAAGGAGCAGCAACAACACAAACAAAATTAACTGTTTACTCTTGAGGTTCGTGCAGGTGTTTTATTTTAGCCGCACTGAAGCATGTGGTGGTTTAGAGTGCAGACACACAGGTGTAAATATTCACCTTCTTCTCATTTTTCTATATGGCTGTAAAAAGAAGTGAGTCCCTTTACTCATCACATTATTGATACAGAGTAATGGACAAAGCCTGTAGTGAGCATAAAGAGACGTTACATAAGCTGTGGAGAGAATCCCTCTTGTATCTCAGGCTGTGAGATGACAAATGTCTGTCTTTCCTCCCCAGCTGGCTGTTCAGCTGCTGCACTAAAGCAACAAACTAATATAATGGCAGGGGTGGGCTGTAATTGATGGCTGTGTGTGAAATGAAATGACCCTGCTGACATGTAGCTCACATACATGAACAATGTCTCTCTCTCTCTCTCTCTCTCTCTGTCTCTGGGTGTTTTTGTTTGAAAGGGTCATCACCTGTGACACATTTCAGGTGAATGAATGCCTGTGATGATGAGTTGCTATGACTTTTTTCTTGGACCTCACAACACTTACTACAAACGGTGGTAGTTTGTCTCCCTCCCCGTGATAAACTGTAAACACACCTGAGTGATGAGTCACGTCACAGGGGAGCTGGGGCCCACTACTAGTGTGCCTTTATCAGGCTGTTTTCGTGAGGAATGCGTTTAATGGAAACTAGTTTGAAAGAGAGAGCACGTTCCTCCCCTGGTGTAAACCATACCATATGGAGGCTACATGTCAGGCTTTAGGCCAAAGCATCTCAGTCTCCTTCTTCTTCTTTTGAGAGGGTCCAGAGAGAAGTCTAGGCCTGTATGCACAAAGCTTTTACACACAGTGAGCTGGGAAAAGTCTTGGATTTAGGACATTTAAAGGCCTCTTCAACCATTTGGTGGAGCTTTACACAACCTGACTGATCATCTGTTGCACTGAATTTAGGAAAGCTGAGCCAACAAAAGCAATACAGTTCAGAAAATGGGAAGTTTTTTGACAGCTTTATTCCAGGAGCTTGGCAGCACTAAGATCCCTCTTGGCGTGTTTGTGGAGAAGTCATTCAAGGCAAAAGCATAATTTAATTTTACCTAAACTGAAAATTGCCATGGAGCACTAAATCCTGTGAGTACAGTAATAAATCTAATACCATGGGTGTGCTTCACTGTATATTTGTATGGGCTTATTTGACTTAAATGGAGGAAACATATTTTGTAAATTATTTAATTAAATAGGGTGAAATAGTATTTAATTAAAACTAAAAGCTATAATCTTTAAATTATAGGAGGAGAAAAGTGGGTAATGCAGGTCTATAAATAAGTAGGTTCAGTGTTTGAATTGGCATTTTGAATGCATTCTGGGAGGCTTCCCTGGACCTGGACTAGACTGACCTTCATTGCAACATCTTCAACAGTCCAACAATCCAAATATGATCTAAGTGTCAAACCATTTCCTGACCTAGTCAGAGTGAACACTGCATTCATGAAGACTGAAAAGGACAAGAATTTGATCTTTTATTGTGATTTCACACAGGTTAAACTGCCCCCATTGCACTGTGTGCATTATGAATGAACGGAAGATTTTTGGCCGGTGGCAACGTCAGGAGGAGAACTTCAGACGTCTTGTGAGATAAAAGGTTTTGTCTGCTGTGAAAATGTTCCTGCGCTGCTGCAGCAGAATATTTATCACTGATCTGACCTGACCTGGCTTACAAATAAGCTCGTCCTCTATTACAGGAGCATTGCATCATTGTGTTAAACCCTATTATGTTTAGATTAACATGAGGAGAAGCCAAAACAATAGATACAGTGACAGAGTAGCAGTATTACACAGTAAAAGCACTCCAGTATTAGAATTGTACAGAAGAGGACTAGAGCTGGTGTGTAAAAATTAACATTAACATTTATTATTTAATTATGCATTATTACATATTTTGCAAGAACGAATATATAGCTATCATTATGGCTAAGTTTGGATAGCCTTTCAGTACATGTATTTAGTCACACTCCATCTTTGGATAGCACAGTGGTGACCTGTTAAAGCCTAAAAGTGCATACACTTAGACCCCTGAATTCCTCTGCCACATGCCTATCTCTGCAGGGTTCCCAGTCAGCTAAGCAAAGCTTTACACAACCTAAGGAAGGAGACAATCTAAAGTCATGGTGGAGACTGGTGCAAATGTCTGGAGCTGCCTCTGACAACAGTGCCTCCACTTCAACATGCTCATAAAAATCCGCACAGCTAAAGATAGACACTGACGGACAGCAGTAAATCACTAGCAGACCCCCAGGGCCTGACGAGAAAGGGTCCTCAGATGTTGTGTAGCTTAGTTCGCTGCCATTTTGTAGATCCTCCTGTCACTGAGCTGAAGCCCTTTCACCTTTAGACCTTTTGCTGTGTAGTGTTTTGCTCTGTACCCTGATATTCGGAGGCTGATTACAGCGCTTAGATGTTCTAAATGATGATTTGTTATGGTGATAGCACTAGCATTAGCTCTGTAGGAGAACCCTCTCTGAGCCTCACTGCTTTGCGCCCATAGGGCCTCCACATTCCTGTCTCAGCTGGACATTCAACAGACCACCACCTGCAGCATGTCAACAGACTACACAGGTTTAACAGCCCCCTCCTCGCCCCCCTTTTACCATCGTGCCTAACGGGAAGGTGCTGTAAATGTGGTGTCTGTGGGACTTCTACTGAATGCTGTCAGTTATTAACTAAAAAAAAGAGAGACACAGTGTAAACAAATGAAAAAGAAAACACATTTTAACGTAAGCATAATTCGGACAACGGGCTGATGTTTGATAATTCAGCCGTGGCTGTGCATGTTAACACTGGGGGAAGGTGAGGGATGGTATCTTGTCTCAGCTGTCTCTTGTGAGCCTGTGGTGGAGGAAAAAAAAAACGTGAGAAAACTGCCCACACTCTGCCTCTCAGTCACATCCACACACAGAGACGGCTCCAACCACTTCATAAAACCACATCGGAACATCTTTTGTCTTGTCCTCCATTGTTCTCATTTACTTTAAGCCTGCACGTGGCTATTAAGAGCTTGAGTGTTTTTCTAAGTTTGCTTGTTTAAAAGATTGAGTGACTGATATAAAAAAGAAGCATCCTTCATTTACTTGGTGGCTGAATGCACCGATCCGCTTTGATGTTGGGTTCAAGAAACCATCCTTCAGCAAGAAGGAGCTGGCTCGCTGTTGATTACGTGCAAATGTAATTTCGTATTAACATAACAAAGACAAGACTGATAGATCTTATCTGCGGCTCCTCTTGAGTTTGTTGCTCCTGATTTGCGCTGTGCTGCAGTTGCCTAGTAGCCAGCGATGCCCTCTTCATTTCCAATTGACATCACATGGTGCCAGAGGAGCTCACCCAGAATAACTGGACAGGCTTCCAGAGGCACACTAATGTAATATATATGAGCTGAGTGGCCATTTCTCTGTTGGTTGTGAAAGATATTAACAAGACAGGAGGCGTTGTGTGCTTAAATCAATGGCATATAGCACAACAGTGTACACAGCACCTTCATTGAACATTTAGTCAGAAGAGACAGAAAATTTTCCATGAGAAATTGAACTGGAGGAGGATTGAGCCTGGAGGAGTGCTTGGAGGTATCTGGTTGACAGTCAGGCAGGGCTGCAGGGAAACACTCCAAGTCTTCATGTTCCAGGCGTGATCACTCTTCATTTGTGCATGCGCTGCAGTAAATCACCCGTGCAGGTCTCCATAATGGCGACCCTTCAACCCTATACATGCTCATCAAGACAAACAGCTCGCCCCTCCTCCTCATCATCTGAGCTACCCTTAGTGCAGTTTAAATTTCTCTTTATCTTTTCTCCATTAAAAAAAAAAACGCATTAAGACAAAAAAGACTGAACCGTATAGTTAGAAATAAAACTATGTTTCTTTTAGTGTGTTGTGAAATAAACCAAAGAGCCAATCCCCGAAGACCACTTCCATTTCCTTCATCCTGCAGATTTCACCACTGAACCGTTCATAGTGCAGGGTGATTACTTGTTAATGTTATTACTCACTGAACCATGACAGTCACACACAGTGTTACATAAGACTACTCTTTACCTGACATTTCCACATTTACCTGTCCGCTGACCAAAGCATTGCTGCTCTTTTATAGTGTCCAAATGCCATCCTGAAGCTAAAAAGTCACAATGTCATCTTAGATCAAAAGCAGCTCTATTGCCCCCCTCCCCACCTCTCCTCTCTGTCTCTGAGGCTTCTGGTGTTTGAAAATCATCCACGTGCGGTAGTCAGTCAGACAGCTGGGCTTATAATACAAAGCATCACAACACAGCAGTTGCCCACAGTTGTCATGAGCGCTACTCACTGACCCAGTCAGAATCATCATCAAAGGAGCAGGTAATAGGGAGGAAGGATACCTGTTCTCAGGTGACGTTGCAGTTGGTTGCCATATTTCATTCTGTATTGATTGGGTTCCTGCTGATGGACTTTTCTAAGCCTGTACAGGTTTGGAATCTGAGTCAACATATGCTGAATTCAGATACATTCGAGAGTTGTAGTGAGCCTTTACAGGAAGTTGTTGATTGTCTAATGGGCAGGTCACTGCAAGGAGAATGTCAATATCAGTTTCCCACAATGACTTCTGAGGCCTATTAGGGAGTTATACAGGGGCAGATGTGTAGTTTTGTCCACGTTTGGTCTAGTAGTGATGAGTAGACAGTTAAAAAAAAGATTGAAATTCTGCTTTCTGAATTTAGAGGAAAAAAACAGGTCAATGTATTATTTTTAAATTCAAACTCTGCTTGGTGTTTGTAACGATATGATTACATGTCCGGGAAGCCACTTTACAGCACCGGGTTGGTCTCTGCCTGAATGACACTTTGACAACCAGGACCTAACAGGAATCCATCTGCCCATCTGCTCACCCAGACACGTCTGCAACATGGCCTACTTTCAAAAACCCTCAGTAAAAATAAACAACTCAGCCACCGCAGATCAAAGTGTTCAAGGGCGATGCGGCTAAATCGGCCTTCCAGGTAGTTGCAAGACGACTGACGATGCCCGCATTTGTGATTGTCTGTGCCAGCACTTGTGGCAAAAACTGTGGACAGATGGCACAGAGACTGTTTGTATCAGTCATGAGAGTGTCCTCTCAGTCAGCATAGCTGACTTCTTGACTTGTTACATCACACAGTATGTGTCTCTCTGAAACAGGCTAGGTTTCAATCCAGCACATCCGAAGGTAGATGGACCAAAGGGACGCAGTGTGTCCTAACTTACAGCTGAAACTGGACTTCCAACCGTTTAGCACTTTGACTGCACCTGGGGGTGCTGAAAATCACCACCTCGTCATATTTGGCTGTAATGACTGCCAGTCACTGAGTCACCTCTCCAGCCGTGCAACAACTGAACTGCAATGCACTTTCAAGTGGTCAGAAGCTGCAGGGAGTGTCGGCACTGCTGACAGAGCGATGAGCACACTCTGAAGCAAGGATACATTTCGGTGCTTAGCCTCTTTGAGCTCTGGTCATTTTGTGGCCTCTTCAGAGGCACATGTCATCTGCGCTGAGTGTGGGAGATGACAATAAGTTATCATCAGAGCTGTGATTGACTTCTTCAGCAGCCACTGAAGAAATCAATCACAGCTCTGATGACACTGAACCTGGGCTGTGTTCATAATGTGCAGTGATATTGAGATGCATCATGATTTGTGGTATTAATCTTCAGAAGACATCCAATGGACTTGTGTGTGTGCACATCTGTGTGACCACCTCCAATATGAGCTTGGGGGAGCAAGGACTACAGTCCAGAACATTATTGTATACACCGTGGCAGGTTTATTGCCTAAATCCCTCTTTCTCACACAACCCACTTTCCTGAGCCATCCATTAATAGGCAAAACTCCATTTGCACTCGCAGCAACATTATCACCACAGACTAAGTATGGTATTACAATGAAAGACTGGAGCACTGCTGAGAATAGAATAGAATTTGCTTGTGAATCAGGCTGTTGTTTCTCTTGGCTCAGGCATGGCCTTATGGGAGGGGAGGTTACTCTAAAGCTAAGTTCATTGTGATGTGTCATATAACTGTAAAAAAAAAAGTACATATTCAAAAAATGTTTTTTTTATGATTGAGAGGCCAGATTGGGAAACAGGCTGTTGCTGCATGACTGTTAGAACATGCCATTCATGTTGTAAAATCATACAGAACCACGCTCACGCATAGCATTGTACCATTCCACACTCTCAAATCAAAATGAAGAAAACCTGAATGTTTTTCTGTCCACATTACAAACTGTGCACCTGCAGAATTGCATTATCTTTCCATCATAACAGCATCTTTTTGGCCTAGTTAATGAAGTCTGCTGAAACTCAAAGATGTTCAGAGTACAGGCTCACTCCTCCCTCATTTGACTGTACTGTAGTATGTGTGGGAGTTCAGCTTGGCTGGCCAGTCCAGTCTCTCTGGGGTGCCAGCCAAAGTCTCCAGTGGGCTGAGGAGACAGCTCAAAATAAATATGTGCCCCCCTTTTCAACCAAGGAATCACAAGCAGGACATCTTGCTCTTTTAGCAGTCCAGAGGTGACAGTGTGCCTCTCAGCATCAGTTCCATTTGGATCCCTCTCACATCCTATCAGATGTCATAAATCAGCAGTGATCGCCGGGGAATAATTCAATCTTTATTTAGACTACATGGATAACTACAGGGTGTCACTTTTTGACAGATGTTTGGTTGTTTTAATGCTGTATTTATTTCTGTTTATAATCAAGACATAGTTTGAAATTATTATCATTGCCATGATTCCCAGAACAAGCTGCTTACATAGCTACTCACAGGTGTTTTTGTCATAGACTGTGCCATCCTTGGAGAGGCTAAGGTCAGGAAGATTACTAATCTGTTCCCATGGATTCCCACATAATCTCTGAGGATGTGGTGTGGGGTTTGTGGGGTTATGTAGCCATTGTCAGTCCAGTCTAATCAAAATACAGTTATGGAGCAGTGTTTTTTTTCCACCGCAACTTTAGTGGACATTCAGAAATTCATGTTTCAAAAAAGAATCTAATGATAGCAGAATTCTGGCATTGTAAGCAAAAGCTGCAGTGATGAACCTAAATGATCACGTCTATCAGTAGCTTCTACTGGCTTCACACAAAGTCTTAGCTCATTGTTCAGCTGTTCAACTACTGGTTCACTCTTATTTGTTCAGCTTCCTGCTCAGCAATAACCTGGTGGATACAGTTAAGAATTTAAAAACCACAGTCATAATGTAATAACAGAATTCAGGTAAAAAAAACAAATAACTGATGGTCTGTGCTGCTGGATGCACTTCTAATAATGAGTTACAACTCATTGCACAGCACCAAGTGGCTTATGTGTAAGTGTTTGTAGGCGTTGTGTGTTTATTCCAAGTGCCCAGTTTACTAAAATTGCTGTGTGGATGAGGTGACATGAAGACTTTAGACATGTTTGAAAGGTTAACAGAGGCCTAAAAGGAGCAAATGTCAGACATGTTGAAATACACAAACATAGAGCAGTCTTCACAGTACTACTCATATCACACAACTCAATGTGTCCATCTGCTGGTTGTTCATGGAGCGGCCATGACATTATCATTAGGCAAAAGAAAAATCTCTTCTGATGTAAGAAAAACAGAGATGGACATCAAATAAATACCTTTAAAAGTAAAATGTTTTATTCAAAAACATCCCAAGAACAACCCTTTATCATATCTTACAAATATCTGGTATACGCACAAAAAAAAGGACAAAGTGGGTGAGAAGTTTACAGAGAAACATACAAGAAAACCAACTTTCATTTCATTTCTTAGCTTTAAAAAACAAATTGATTGGCAAAAAATAAACTTAACCTTCATCCTTATCAAAGCCCTCGAGAAATGTTTGGAACAAACATTACCTCAAATCTAAATATGGCCGTATGTGAGAAACCTTGTGTGCTCTTTCAAAACCGAGGAACAGCTGTGTGTAAAACTGAAATGTTTGGACAATGCAACAGGAAGGAGGGTGAGTCTGTGCTGACTCCAGTTGGCATTTTAAGTTATTCTCACCCCCCTCACCTTTAAGAATTACAACTGTTATTGATTTGAAATTTGTATGATCTAAAGATTAGTGCAGTTTTACTTCGGAGCTACATTTGAAATTAAAGTTTCACATAAAGAGTTAAATATTCCCCAATACATGAACATGTATAATACTTTACATTTAAGTCAGTTACACAACTTAAAAAAAAAAAAAGAAAAAAACATTTACATGAATAGGATCAATATGGACGCATTTTCACATTCATGAAAATCAATGGTGAAACAACACACCAGCTCTGTGCATTATGGTTCGACTTGTTCCCCACAAATCAAATCCTGTAATGAGTTACATAGGATTGTTTTGGCGTTACACTCAAAAAAAACTGTAGCATAGCAGCTTGATTAGTATTTATAATAAGACATCTAGCAGACACCTTCAGAAACTTTGTCTGAAACTTCTTACATCACACCAAGTGCTTCCTTCTGAGTCTAATCCCCCCCCAACACCCCAAAACAGGCTGAGAAGACAAGACAGTAATGATGTTAATTCTGATTTCAAACATAAAGACGCTCATTATCTCCTCAGAGAAAGGCTTCTGCAATGAGACATGTCCAGGTCCAGAATAACTCAACCCTGCTCCTCAGAAACATTTCTTATCCAATTAGGCAGTGATGTTTGCAGGTCCTGCGTCAGAGATCGGCCTTTGAACACAGCTGGTGTTGGTAAAAGATGAAATGTTACAGACATTAAAAAAATACAATACAGTCATTTTTCTTCCTGTTACAACAGTATTTAACCAACTAAGCACGAGCTGACATCATAAAGCATCGATAAACGGGACATTTTACTTCTTGCACTTAATTTTTGGGAAGACCAATCGTCTGGTAAGGCTGGCGTAGATATTTTTATACATTCATGGGAGAGTGTGACTGTGGCTGTGCCGCAGCATGCGTTTACACCACGGCAGAGAGACACGAGACATACGTACATACTAGGTACTTGGAACTGTTTTACAATCAAGCTAAGGAAGGCACTGGAATAATGTTATACCACATTAAATTCTTATGCTCTCAGTTATCCATCTTGAAAAAGATAAAAATCTAAAAATCTTTGTTTTGGACATCATTTGCTTTTGAAAAATAAAGTTTGACATATTTAGAAAATTATTTTTTGCACCTTATGTTTTATAGCAAGGAGTTTACAAAATGTAAAGTTGCTATAAAAAAAAAGAAGAAAGAAATGCTTGTGGCATTTTGGTTCTCATATAAGCATCTGATCGATCAAAAACAAAAAATTAACATGAAGACATTACGTTTTGTTTTTTTTGTGCTGCGAGGGAAAAGTCCTTTTTACTAAAAATGTTTCAGAAGTCTGTTGAACTGTTTAACAAATCGACTACAAAAGCAGACACTTATGTGGCCTTTGAAAAGAAGACAAATAAATTAGTGCTCTATGCTGACAAATAGTACCAGAGAAAAAAAAGGACAAGAAGAAATATAATACTAGATGGGTCACAGTGTTACCCATTTGGACAGGGATGTCTGTTACTAGAGGTGTAAGGACAGCGCTACATTGAACAGTGCCATCTTCCTTGGATTAAAAACAGCACTTGTGGAAGTCACAGTCCTCGCCTTCATTTCCGTGACAGGCGTCACTGGCTGTCCAGCCTGCTGTATTTCACCCCACGATTCCACTGTAATGCTCGCCATGAGAACGGCAGCTGATAATTCTTGGGTACCATGCCGTTCACATTCTCTTCGAAGTACTGGAACAGTCTATACCACCACACCCGCGAGAAAGGGTTACTCTGCGAAGTCTCCTTCAGCGACTGAAATTCAGCAAAAAACATACACTGTCAGCGACGGCGGTTAACTTAACATGTCCTTTTTGTATGTCATTTTTGTTATTAAATACTGTATATTACATTATCATTGGAAGTTATGCAAGGTATATTTTCTTTATATGGTCATGCACTGCACTCACCTGCTGGTTGGCCATAGTGTGGTACCACCAGAAGAGACGTGTAGTAATAAAATATGCCACCACCACATCTACAGTGTAGTGGTCATGGGCCAGGAGGATGCAAAAAATCCCTACCGCGCTCAAGGTCCAGCAAAGCCAGTGGTACCACCAGAACCGTTTGGGAGAATCTGTCAATCAAACATAAATATTCATGACAGCTAATCCGACCTTGGTTAATAGGTTTAGAAGTCTTGTACATTTCAGTGGGCCACTTCATATCAGCGTGGTGTCATGGCCATTGTGTCTTAAACTTAAACTGATACAACACATGTGCTCTTACTGTCGGTGTTTTATGCTGCTGGTACCCGAATTTCCCTGAGGGACCTTCCCAAAGGAATTAATATATATTCTATTCTATCTAGTCTAACTTCTCAAATTGTCCACTAGATGTCACTACTGTATTAATCAGGGTTGAGGAAAAGCATTGCTACGACATGAAATACTGGAGTTGCAACAAGTTCCTTTTTCTGTTCCTGTTGCATTATACATCACCCCACATTGGCTTAGTGGTAAACCAAGAGTGAGGTAATTAGCAGTAAAAGCTGAAGAAGTGAAAATGCGCATCACTGTGCTCAGGCAATGAAACAATGTCTTTACACAATGAGAATATTGTGACTGGTGTAATCCATTTTTTTTTGTATCTGCATGTCCCTAAAACTTTGGTGTGACTGGGTAACTGGGTCCACAGTGAGGTGAAGATATAGTGTTGTATTAGTGCTAAACAAAGTTAGACATTCTTATAGTATATACTGCATAGTATAGCACTTACACTCTTTGATGAAGAGGTATGTTAGCGTTAACATGACGGTGTGGCCACTATACAGGTAATCTCCACACATGGTGTGGGAACCTGTGATGGAGAGGCCCCCGCCTGCAATCATTTTCATTACTCTTCTCATTTGAGCCTCCCAGTTCCCAAGAAGCTGAAAGAAAAACAGTCATGCATTACATAATCTTTGAGGAGTGAATAACGGACAGTATTAGTAATGTCTCCTAAATAGATCAAATACTGCAGCTTTAGTCTGTCACACAGGTGAAGATGAACACAGCTACTATTTAATTCTCTGGAATCTAATTGTCTAGATCTAGATCCATCACCTTTTCTGAGGGTCACCTTATCAGAGGACTAACTCCTGATGTATTGTACTAGATCCTAAAATGTTTGATTACATGTGTAAGACTACAACCATCCACAGTTGTAACACACAGCACTGTACTGCTGCTGAGCACTCGAGCCTATAAAATGCATAGTATTGTTGAGACCCATCAGTCTTCCCTCTTGTGTTATTGTTGAATTTGCTGCAATACATTAATGGAAATGAAGCAACATCCTTCAGAACAGCGTGTGTGAGGGGGTGATGAGTGGGAACTCTGAAGACTCAAACGTTTGTTTGGACAACCCTCTCTACTTTCCATGACAATAACTCTAAACAATGACGCTATTTTTTAACCTACTCTTGCCATATTTAAGGTTTCCAGTACTTGCTTTACATACCTATATTACTGGTGTTGTGATTAACACACACACATGCATTATGATGCAATTGTTACACAAACTATTTTCACCACAATGGTCTAATTATTCTGTTAACAGAAACAGATAGTATGTTAAAATATACAATTAAACAGAAACTGTACATAGAAGCTTCAAAGTAAATGCTTTGAAACCACCAACCCAGTAGCATTTATATTGTGCAATATTGAGTACAAAAAGGGAAGCAACTACTCAAAACACATCTTACCATGAGAGGACAGCACTCAGAAATCTTTCATTTTTTGGTAAGCAATTAAATGCAGAAAGAAACTCCACTCCACTCACATGCTAAACCAATTACAATTACAGAGATACAGTAAGACTGTAGAAATGATACCTTTGGAGAGCATTTAAAGTGCATCCCAGGAACGGGCAGAGTAGTGATGTACATTGTTATACAGCGGTATAGATAGAGTGTGCCCACAATGAAAAAGAACCGCCTGCCAATTATTGACCTGAGGAGAAAAGAAATGGAGGAAAGTAATTAATGGAATATTTCATTTCCATTTAAGGAGACAGTTGTTGAGAGAAGTTTGGTGGAAAATTCAGCATTTCACTACATGAACTGCTCACATTAAGGTCTGGAGTAGGCCTGCATGATTAATCGTTATAAAATTGTGATGTCGATTCACCCCTGTGCGCAATTTAGTTTTTAAATGACTTTGATTCTCATTTAAGTTCTATCGCAAAACACTAACATGTTGTATTAGCATGTAGTGGTCATTTCCTGTTTATGTTTTAGTCAGTGTTGGGTGTGCTCGTTTTCTCTGCTTTTTAACCTAACACCAGTGAGTGTTTGCAGCATTTTCCGTTTAGATTTGACTTCAGGACACCCCCCACAAAACACAACAAGCACTCCCAGTCTGGACGAGAATTACGAGTGTCTCGTGAGATTTCCAGCACGAGTAAGCTAGTGGCTATTGGCTTTGTACAAGCTACTGACTTAGCTGTATAGCCAATCATCTTTGCTTTCTAATGAGTGTTGGCATTGTGATCTTCCTACACGTGCACACACACAGGCACGCTCTCTTTCACAAACACAGTATATGCATTGCGTCGATAGGTAGCAGGGGAGTGGTCATCAGCAAATCAATGACAAGTGTAGGCTGGCACACATGGTTGCTCGGCCATCTCCGCGGGTGCTCTGACCCAAAGCAATAACAACGTGCTGCTATATGTACAAGACAATTCTGTTTTTGATGCTTCACTTTAATGGCCAATTGATGCCCCCTTTCTTTAGACACTGAAGCCTCAGAATGTGGAAAGAAATTTCAATTAGCCAATTTAGAGCCATGTTCAGGCTGTATGGTACTGCCAGTTTCTTATGATTCATATTTTTCCCTAAATTGCGCAGGACTACTGGAGAGCAGTCCCAAAACTGCAGGGCAAAGGAATATACAAGCTTGTATTTTGAAAAGGCCCTTCATCTACAATGTCCATTTTGTCTGACTAAACTAATTGCAAGAAGATGACTGTACCTGTACTTGAGTAGAATCCACTGTATGAGCCAGAGTCCCACCAGTAGCATGCCGTTAATCTCACAGATGGAAAAGGCCCACTCCACTCTGTCAAATAGGTCGAAGAACTTATCAGGCAGTGGTGGCGTGTGCTCCTTTGGCGGTACTCTCTCGTGGACCACTGAAATGACAACAGTGGTTGTGACAAAGCACACCACCGCATAGATGAAGGCTACCCCTGTCTTTCCCCACTCGACAGGGAATGAGGACCGTGTGGCTTCTATCGTAGGCATGGGGATATGGATCATTTCCATGCTGAAGTCCTTCATTGCCAGTGAGCCATTTCTCTGGGGCTTGGTAGTTCCATTAGGTAGCCTAACAATATGCCCATTTGCATGGCCATTTTTATGAGCTTCAATGTGGGTCTCTATCCGTAGTGTCTCCAGTCGCTCCAACAGTTGCTGTCCCGCATCAGATGACAGTAATGAGAGGGGAGGCTTCTGGAAATCTGTCTCAGTGAGCTTGAGCAGAGCAGGGCCATCCATCTGACAGAGGGCATCTATGTATTCTGGCATCCCCTCTTTGCTGAGCCAATTAGAAACATCCTCTGCTGACCATGCCACCACCTTTTTCATCTTGGCTTTTAGACAATGTGGAGGATTAGAAAGGTCCTCAGACAGGAGGGCAATGGTCACAGATGGTTTAGCCGTCTATGGGGCAGTAGTAAGTCCTCTCCAGTTTTGGCACATGGTGTTTCTTGCCAGAGGCAGGCAAGCCTCCTCTTGAAGTGACAAAGTGAAAGAAGGCAGCAGGGTCTTGCAGGGTTAAACCAGTGAACCACTCCTGTTAGAGGAAAGACAAATAAGCAGTTAATGAGTCTAGCTATGCTAATAATGCTATAGAGGACTGTAACATATATTCCTGGACCAGATGTTGGCCATACCTGAAAGCCTGCACACTCTGAATATCAGAGCAGCACAAGGCACAGGTTGCATGGCCCACTACTCAAAGATCACAGGTAAAAACACTTACACTGCGTTTCACAGACATGAAACATTAAATTAATAATTCACACAATCAATAATAACATCAACAGTTGGAGGACTCAATCAATCAGAACCTTTTTCCTTTGTACATCACTGTCAACATCCTGAGACCCTGTTTAACCTCTGTGTCAAACTACATGTGCATGGTATGCAGTGGTGCTTTTGAAGTGCACATACAGAGGCTTTCTGCTTCAAAACCACTATTGTTATTGGACGGCAGTTCGTAGAGATCCGAGTTGAAATTAAAAACAGAGAGTGATAGATTAGAGGAGAAAAGAAAACATGTACAGCTATTCATGTTACAAGTAGAACATAAAATGTTAACCAAACACAACATACAACATAAGTCGAACTTCTATAGTTTGATGAAGTAAGCTGCAGAATAATTATTCTTATAGTGTGCGTTTCTCATCCAAGCAACAGCCGAATGTTCACATCTGCTCCATATCACGGGTTTGTTTATTAGCCGCGATGTCTGTGGTGGACACAGGGTGGCCCTGCTTGTGTTTTGGGGGGAGGGTGATGTACAGCTGGAGATGAGTTGTGATCTAGTGGGTGAATAGGAGGGGAAACAGGCTGCGAGAAGGAACTCATAAATCAGAGTGTAGGTCAGAGCTGAGCACTAAGTCAGCCCCACCCCTGTCAGGAGGGCAGTCAGCCAGCGCTCAAGCCCCAGCACAGCCAGCACTGCTCTGGCCAACGGCAGCTAAACACATTGGCAGGACAACAAACTACTCATCAGTACCTCATCTCACCTCGCCTTTGCTCATTTAGGCCAGCAAAACAGGGCCAAATAAATAGGTCACCTACAACTCCAGCAACACCTGGCATCAGATTTATTCCAGCTGAGGTCTGGTGAATAATTTGACCTAATAACCCTGTGACTCTAGTCCACTGTACAAAGACAACAGAATAAGAGTAAAAATATGCATCTGAATAGTATGTAACATGAACAGCATGAAACGCACATATTGCAAGAGCTACGTGTAAAGTCAGCCATATACCTTACAACAACGTGAAGTAGAGTACAAGGGATCAGCGTTTCATGTAGATAAAGAGGGAAACATTGCCAAAGTGCACTTACATCAATCCGTTTACATCTATGACAGATCACAGATTAGCTATCACTGACTCAGCTGTGTGCTGAGGACCTTTGGTCTATGAAATCAGCTTAGAGCTTGGTCAGAAATAATCTTACTTAACTGAACTACCAAATGGGAAAACAAACCTATCTGGAATGCATTTACATGAGTTTAAAACTTATGTGGGGTCCATTTTGAAGGGAAAAAC
This sequence comes from Parambassis ranga, assembly GCF_900634625.1. NCBI lineage: Eukaryota > Metazoa > Chordata > Actinopteri > Ambassidae > Parambassis > Parambassis ranga. The sequence goes on from NC_041035.1 coordinate 7,623,509, forward strand.
ATTGAGGCTCCTCCCTAAACAAGACTCAGACCTTGAAAGTTTTCAATTTCCCTTTAGACCTAAAGTAAACATGACATCAACATGAGGAAGAAGACTTGATAGTGCTGTTGAAGTACAAAGAGAGTTTGTTCTGAGCATAAAGGTGTGTTTATTGAGTAGCAAGGTCTATTGTCAAATGTTTACCTAGTGGAGGCCAAGTCATCAATACTGGATTAACATGACTCACTTAGCTGTGGATGTTTAAGAACACAAATACAAAAAAGTCAAACCATGCCCACTAAAACCAATAATGCTGAGTCTTTAAAGGCTTTTACAGTTATTTAGACTAAACTTTTAATCTTAATATTGCTCATTAACCAAGCCACGTCAATTTTATTTTAAGCCGAAAGCCACCTTTTACAATCAGAACTGTTGCTGTTTAGAGCAACAGTGGCAAGGAAAAACTCTCTTTTAACAGGAAGAAACCTTGAGCAGGACCCAACTCAAGGAAGAAGAAAAAGAGAGTAAGAGAGAGAGGAACAACATGAAGCAAACAGAGAACAAACCTAACAGGCTATTTGTTGTCAACCAGCACAAAGTTCACACTTAGTGAAATGATAAACGAGGTGACTGATACGTTTGTATTTAATCTTAAAACAACTATATACCCAATATAACCTAGGTTTACTCACCTTAATCTAAGGTTCTGCAAGTTTCAAGTGACAATGCGACACTGACACTTGCTATACCCACCCCACACAAAACGGTCTGTGACTTACCACAATGGAAATTACCTTAAATGTCTTCTAGGACAGTACCTGAAAAGACACTTGTATTTAAACAATAGTGACCCATCACACCCTTCTTTAGTTGGATCAGCTTTTCACTCTATTATCTGGTGTTAGTGAGGGTGATCAGGTATTAGCATGCTGTACAAAACCACTTCTCTACAAGTATGACTCAACATTTAGCCTGCGTACCACTCATACTAATCCTGCTAAGAAGGGGCCGAAGCCATACACTTCCAGGTCTTTGTGGGTCATAGATATGAAGTGAGCCTTAAGTACTTGGACTTCAGCTTTGCCATGCATTTCTAATCTCAAGACAAACTGATCCATGAACCGGTTAAAGCTGATTATACAGCATTTGCTTCCTTTTCTTAATTATCGATGATTATTAACAGCTATAAAAGCAATAATATGGCATGGAGGAGGCAGACGAATAAAACACTATAAAACAGGGTAGGGTATTAGACAATAACATCTACAGATAAATAACTAACTAGTCAGATACGTTGTTGTTTTATCTTTTTTACTAGCTTTAGCACATACTGGCACTAACATTCCTTGCATGACTTTAAACTTGGAAAAGTATCTGAAATGTTACAGTATGCAAGAAGCACGGTACTAATGATGATCACAGACAGCAGCAGACTTTGGTCAGGTTCCAATGTGAACATAAAACCCACACAATTGTGAAGAAGCATCCTGGTGCAATGTAGCAATTAACACAATGGTAAAATACATTATCACTTCCTCTTTTTTTTACATTTTGCTAGCCTCAACTGAGCTGAAACACCACAATTGATTTAAAAACTTAACACAGAATTATCCCAGTAGAGACTAATTGTGACACCACAGGGAGTATGACAAGCAAAACTGGCTCTGACTATAGTCCGACTAAGACATAGACAAACTGCAACTTCAGTTGTGCTTCATGTGGTAAATCTTTCCCCTCTGGTGTGGGTGGGGGGAGGTGGAGAGTGGTATAGCACAAGGCAGTACATGTGACATCACCAGAACTCCCTAGGAGCAACAATATTTCAGGCTGACACAAACATAAACACACCATCGATAGTCCATGTTTAGGCAACCAGGAGTGGGACCAAATGACTCATTTACAATTGCTTTGACCAGCCTTTCAGAATTAGTAGTACTAGCAGTACTAAACTGTACAGAATTTTTTCCCTATCCATTTTATAATGACCTGAGCTACAAGTGGCACCTGTATTGTTATCCATTTCTAAATCCCCTCCTCTCATTTCATCAACTGGACCACTGGGAAATTATTTCTCTGGCCTGTTGTCACCTTCCGTCTTTTAGTTTTCACTTCCTTCTTTATTCTCCTCCGCATGATCAGGGACCCACACCTATTTCTCTCATTTTTTTGCTGCACATTTGTTTCCTGTTTTTTTTCCCATTCCGTTTCAAAAAAATACATTTTGCATCCTGTGAAGACTGAAATATTACAATGTGCGGCCTCTCTAACAGTGGCTGAAGTACACACTCCAGCACTTTTGAGATATATACAGTACAGATGGTACAGAGCTTAAGCCACTCTCTGAGCACACCCCTCCAATGTCCACGCAACAACTAACAGCCAAAGCAAAACAGTGGATGGGACAGTGACGCTCATTGAAAAGGTTGTGCCTTTTTTCAGTCGCAGTTTTATTGCATTTAGTAATGCTCGCAGTTGTTAACATCAAGAAACTTCACCACTGAGTGACTGACTGTTCACTGCGACACAGAGGAGAGTCTACATTGCGACAACACTAAAGCAGTACAGAGCAGCAACATCATTTTTTTCCATTAGTGTGTGACAGTCGCTTTACGATGAATCAGAGTCTTACAGTGGTGGTAAATAAAGTTAGATCTCCTCCACTTCTTTTTTTAGAAGTACAGAGTCTGTGCTCTGTACCCGAAACAGTACCTAGAATTTACCTATTCAGTAAATTCTAAAAATATTGCTAAAATTTGGATGTGAGGGCATGATGATAATTGACTAAGTTCAATTCATTCTGGAACAATTGGGGGAAACTTGAAGTAATATAATAAATCTATAAAATGCCAAAGGCCTAACATGTCATGGACAAAACAATTACCAGATAAAACAAAATTACATACAGTTCTTCTTTTTGTTTTATGCCTTTACCCCGACAGCCTGAATGAGCCTGAGTGTTTATTTGTTTAAATGGTTGATGAAGGTGTCTGCAGGTACCTCGTGACACTAATAACAGCATGCTAGCTGCCATGAGTGTCTGGAAAATTACACACTTGATACTTTTCATATTCGACATCTCATGTTGCATATAACCTAGTTGTCTGTATGTGGTACACACAAAGCGATCATAAGCCAAATATGGCCTATGATCTGCACTTTTTAAAGGGTAGCACATTGTTTGCGTTCTTCCTGCTTTGCGTTTTGAGGGTGTTGTCTTTCTCTTTGTACACAGTTTGTGAAAGAATAGTATCCGTTTACAGTTTTTTTACTGTGAACTAAACTAACAATGGCTGAACACCACACTCTCACCTGTATCCCTTTACTACTGACATACAAACACCAGTGGTAAAGGGATACAACGATTTGTATACCAGCTATTTAAGGCCATTATTTACATAAGTGGAACAGTCGAGTTGAAGTCAAACGTACTATAGTTAAAAATTAACCGTTTGCTTCTGCTTATAAAACGGCAGATGTAGCCTACTCTTGCAATGAGTTACTCGTACAGAACTATAGGAGATATGTTTCTGTGGCTTAACCTTGTTTTAAGAAACATAAAGTCCTATGCAGAATAGATACTGAGAAAGGCGTTATCATAAATCTCATAAGATGCTCATTAACCTGCAGTAGGCTTCAGTGAACACTAAGGGATGAATAACCTGCCTGGAATGTGCAGCATTTTAAAGACTTAAGGTTCACCTAAATTCACAAAATGTGCTCCTATTGTTCCAAATTATCCATCCTTTTTCTTAACCTGCTTTTACCTGGACAAGGTTGCAGGACTGTCACTGAGCCAGAGGTAGGGGACACCCTGCACAGAAACCTTCTTAGAGGTTGGAGAAAACATTTTCCCCTTTTTAACCTGAAAGAAATCATGTTCAACATGGATTCACATCGGCTCTGACAGACCTGAGTTACCATGTTCCATCAGGTTGTTAATTAACAGAGCAAGAGGTGTTCGGCTGAAAACAGACCATAAACCATAGATGTGTCTTGTGAACTGAATAGCACCTACCAGCAGTTGTTGTGCCATCTGCTAATGAGAAACCCACCTGTGGTTTTATGAGTCAGTCACAACGATGTCAGGCCCTTACAGCTGCAGTGGACTAGCACACAAGCTGCCTAGACTCTCTGTTCAAGTGCATGAGGTGTAGACACATCAGAAATTATATCCAGTATAGCACACCAGGGATTTGTCAACAGGGAGCAATTAACGTACAGCACAGCATTTACTTAGTCTTTTCATACGTGACCTGAACAATAACAGAAATCAATTTTATATATGGCTTAAATGTTGGTAAAACTATACAATCTTCTAACAAATTATTATTAATTATTAATTATTGCATTAATAGTAAAATTTTGGCCACCTGACACCATGCAGTTAGAGAGAGTTTTACATATATTAAAACACAGATTTGGCTGTTTTTGTGATGGAACTGTACATCCCACATGATGCACTGAAAGATTATTAGGACGCTTGAAGTCTGTTTTTATGCAATTACGAATTTTGGCAAACTCTTCCAAAAACATGTCAAAGCAGCCAGTGAGTTAAGTGATGGGATAGTTAAAAAAAAAAAAAAAGATGTTACGTGTGCACAAGTCCCAAAATGTATGTCTTTTTTAAACATAGATCATTATTTAAAAATACTTTATCATTACCTGGCGATTCTCTACATGGCTGAAGACTGATTTTGAATTATTCCAAGGTATGATGTCTGGGTTTCTATGACCCGTCTACACTGTATATGACAAATGATGTCATTAGTCCCTGTATAGCTACAATAAAATCTAGGAAGGATATGATAAGGAAAGTCAATATACATGAGTGTTGACTGCTGAAATACTGTCAGAACCTGTACCTTTACTTGCAAGTAAAACAAATGCCTTATGACACTTGAGCGGAATGCAGAGGGAAGTTATTCAGAACAAGCCAGGGCAGGGAAATACCCAGATCAGGTGTAAGCAGGCTAGACTGAAGCACAGAACAGATAAAAAGCTGGCCTTCGTAGGGGCAGCTTACTTTAAACTCCTTGCCAATACTCCCACCCCTCACCTGTCTCACAATGCATTTGTCTGTAAACCTCCGATTTCTTCTGGTCTAACTTGGAACCTCCACATATGCATATATTTCAAATACAATGCAAGTTGCCCATTGATGAATGTAGCTAAGGAGACATTATGCTAATCCATCCAATAAGGTCTCATCATATATTTTGACATCATTTTCTTTTCTGAAACACACACACAAAATAGGCTACGTCAAAGTGCTACTAGCCCAGATCTCCAAAAGCTGTTGTAGGCCACAGGAAACTGGGACATCATGTGAGTGGCGGCAAAACTTCCATGTGTTTCTAATTATGGCAGAAACAGCACTGGAGCCTCTGCATGTCATTTTTCTGGACATAAACCAATGATCAAAGGCTATTGATCAATTCTCAAATAATCACTGATATGTTAAAACAACACACAGGTCCTTGGGATACAACATCTTACCAGAGTTGCAGTTTGAACACACAAACCAATATTCAAATTGATAGGTGTGATTTGTGCACCGCAGAATTAAAACCAAGGAACGATGGTCTTTATAATCCCACAAACAAACCTTGACAGGCTATTCCGAATTTTGTTTACGTTGGCAATTATGTGTATAATTTTGGCTCAGCCACACCTAAGCACAGTGAGTAGTCCTACAGTTTGTCCATGGGGGGAATTGACAAAGAATAACAAAGTAGGACAAACAAGTAAAATTGCAACCAACTCCTTTTTCATTGTCTATAGACGAGTCTTCCTTTTTCATGTCACATTTGTGATTAGTACACACTAAAAAAGCAACTCGAGGCCACTGATGCTGTCTTTTATATCTCATGAAGCTCACTCCCAATTAAATGATGTTTGAGAGCCATTTGAACTAATCGATACAGTTAACGGTGAATACTTGTTGCGCTGAGGTCATCTCTAATGTTGGCAATCCTTTGTTAATTTCTAAGGGTCTTAATTACATCTGCCCTACCCCAGGCAATACAGTGGGGATTAGTCATACATCTATACTATTATATTAGGACAACGTTAAACATTGTCTACTAACACTGCTAGCAGTAACTGTTTGGAAAGACATGCTATATTTAACTCAAATCTGTAGAGCGTGCAGCTGTTCTCTCAGCTGTCTCCTCTCTGAGTCTCTGTGATATACATCTGTTCCCCTCTTCCTGTCCTGTTGATAACTGTCTTGCTTGTTTTCTTTCTCTCCCTCTATGTATTCCTCAAAACTAGGAGGAAAACATGTACAACCTTCAAAAAATCTCTAAGAAGAGATGCACTTTTACACAACAAAATACTCCCAGGATCAGAGATCTGTTCACCTACTCCCTAATACTGCCATGAACACATTTTTCCAGGCCAAAGGAAGTTGAGGATGTGAGTACTATTCGTCAATATGTTGGTTGTGACAGAGTTTTCCAAGCCTGAATCACGCTAGGCCAACAGAAAGTTCATTGTTTCCGCCAAAAGACAAAAAAAACGTTGCTTCTGTGCCTTCCTTGTCAAAAGCAGCCGTTTGCTTGTTGATAGTTTGACATGCTTGGCTTTGGCAGGAAGGCTTTACCACCAACAGGCTGCATACAGTGACAACAATAAACCCCATTTAACATTTCACCCTCTTGACACTAACTGCAGTCACACTGCTGATGCCCGTGAAGAGCTGCTTTCTCATCATTCCCTGAATACACAGGCGTCTCCCTGTTAAATTTGATCACTCTGTTTTAGCTGAAATACATTTTGTGTCAGTCCTCACTGGATTTCTTGTGGACTAAGCAGACCTTGGCACTCACACACAAAATATCTTGCTAATAAGGCAGATTTTCTCCCCCAAAACGACACAAGTGTTTAAACACATCTGTGATCAAGTTTGTCCCCTCTTACCCTAAAAGTAGAAGGGAGGTCTGTGGAAAATATTGCTACACAAGATCTGTCCCGCCCAGTTATTTCTAAGAGTAACAAGGCAAATGGGACACTGACAAGATCCGCAGAGCAAAAAACAAATATTTGCCTACCTTTAATATTCCGGGCTAATGTTTACACAGGAAAGAAATAGAAATATATCCACGAAGCCGTAGAGACAGTGGCTCCAATAGGTTCACCTGTGAGACAGCGATACATCAAAATCACGGTGGACACAGGTGGCTTGATGTGCTAAAAACATCGCTTTAATTCACACGGAGGCCTTGGCAGCCGCTATATACTGTGGCTTAACAGCTTATAGCCTGGCCACCTAAAAATAGGATAGGCAAGCTGGCGTCTTCAGTATTTTAGCTAGCTTGCTTGCTAGCTAAAATATTCAGCCTCTGCTCTTCTGTTCATAGCACGGTTTACGGAAGACCGTTGGCTAGAATTGTGGACTACAAGCACACAAAAATGTTTATCGGAATTTAAGACCAATACAATAACCAGTATGAAATTTAAAAAAAAAAAAACAGTAAGAAGTGTGTAGCTTCTCTGTCAATCACGCTGTGTTGGGATTAACGATAACGGGAGATGTGTTTTGCCGACAGCTGAGGCCAGTGAACAGCATTAGGTAGCTAACCTTACACGGGGAAAATACTGGTGATAAGTGGTGGTAGCACACAAGAAAGCAGCGCAGCTTATGTTACAATACAGTGGTGCTTATCCCAGCGTGTGCGCTACAGTGTAGGTAACACATTAACAGTTACCTTGGCACGACTTGGACCCTGAGTGTTAACTAACCGACCTCACACACGGGGCTATGAAGGCTTAACTAATAGCTAGGTCAGCCCTCAACGAAATGGTTGTAAATACGTGAGTAATATCCGTACCTTGACGTCGAAATGTTGAAGGACTTCTTTTCAATTTGTACTGGTCCAGCGTCCTGTGGTACGACTCCGTCCTTCGTGGGTTTCATGAGTAGGCGGCTTCTGACTGGAGAAGCGAGGAGTCCCTTCATACCGTCACCAATGCTGCCTTCAGGGACCTCTAAAAGTGTTGGAATAAGACCTGATTTCTTAAGTCCCACACGATAAGATTTAAATTCTGACTGACTCACAAATCAATGATCAAAACGCCACGTCAGACTGCCACAGTCTTAGCACATTTCTTTGTTTTGTTTTATCGCAGAAAGACGTATGAAAAAAAAGCTGGCGCACAAGTGGGTACTTGAATGTGACAACAGTGACAACTTCGAGGATGCAGTTGGTCAGCCCTCATCTGAGGCCATCTGTTGGTGGAGGATCGACCACGCTAAATGTTTTTAAAATGACAAATTAAACCCTGACTAACAGAAACTTTACCATGCATTATGTTTGAATTCAGATTTTTTTTTAGGATGCTGCAGTTATATTTTAAAACTGATTGGTTTGATTATTGGGTGCACATATCTTGAATAGCCACTGAGTACATTTTCTTCTGTTTATCTTACAGAGAATTTACTGTCATTATATGTTTATATTCTTGTCTGTCGCAACTAATACACTCAACAAAAATATAAACGCAACACTTTTGTTTTTGCTCCCATGTTTCATGAGATGGACTTGAAGATCTAAACTTCATTCCAGATACACAATATTACCATTCCTCTCAAACATTGTTCACAAATCTGTCTAAATGTGTGATAGTGAGCACTTCTGCTTTGCTGAGATAATCCATCCCACCTCACAGGTGTGCCACATCAAGATGCTGATCTGACATCATGATTAGTGCACAGGTGTACCTCAAACTGCCCACAATAAAAGGCCACCCTGAAATGTGCAGTTTTGTCTCACAGCAAAATGCCACAGATGCCACAAGCATTGAGGGAGCGTGCAATTGGCATGCTGACAGCAGGAATGTCAACCAGATCTGTTGCTCGTGCATTGAATGTTCATTTCTCCACCATAAGCCGTCTCCAAAGGCGTTTCAGAGAATATGGCAGTACATCCAACCGGCCTCACAACCGCAGACCACGAGTAACCACACCAGCCCAGCACCTCCACATCCAGCAGGTTCACCTCCGAGATCGTCTGAGACCAGCCACTCAGACAGCTGCTGAAACAATTGGTTTGCATAACCAAACAATTTCTGCACAACCTGTCAGAAACCGTCTCAGGGAAGCTCAACTGCATGCTCGTCGTCCTCATCGGGGTCTTAACCTGACTCCAGATCGTCGCCGTAACAGACTTGAGTGGGCAAATGCTCACATTCTATGGCGTCTAGCACGTTGGAGAGGTGTTCTCTTCACGGATGAATCTCGGTTTACATTGTTCAGGGCAGATGGCAGACAGCGTGTGTGGCGTCGTGTGGGTGAGCACTTTGCTGATGTCAATGTTGTGGATCGAGTGGCCCATGGTGGTGGTGGGGTCATGGTATGGGCAGGCATCTGTTATGGACGAAGAACACAGGTGCATTTTATTGATGGCATTTTGAATGCACAGAGATACCGTGATGAGATCCTAAGGCCCATTGTTGTGCCATACATCCATGAACATCACCTCATGTTTCAGCAAGATAATGCACAGCCCCATGTTGCAAGGATCTGTACACAATTCTTGGAAGCTGAAAATGTCCCAGTTCTTGCATGGCCAGCATACTCACCGGACATGTCACCCATTGAACATGTTTGGGATGTGCTTGACCGGCGTATACGACAGCGTGCACCAGTTCCCACTAATATCCAGCAACTTCGCACAGCCATTGAAGAGGAGTGGACCAACATTCCACAGGCCACAGTAGACAATCTGATAAACTCTATGCGAAGAAGATGTGTTGCACTGCATGAGGCAAATGGTGGTCACACCAGATACTGACTGGTTCTGAGTCCCCAGACCGCCAATAAAGCAGAAACAAAATGCACATTTCAGGGTGGCCTTTTATTGTGGGCAGTTTGAGGTACACCTGTGCACTAATCATGATGTCAGATCAGCATCTTGATGTGGCACACCTGTGAGGTGGGATGGATTATCTCAGCAAAGCAGAAGTGCTCACTATCACACATTTAGACAGATTTGTGAACAATGTTTGAGAGGAATGGTAATATTGTGTATCTGGAATGACGTTTAGATCTTCAAGTCCATCTCATGAAACATGGGAGCAAAAACAAAAGTGTTGCGTTTATATTTTTGTTGAGTGTATGTGACTCCTTTGTGAATTACCTTTAATTAATGTGTTTAATTATATGTGTTGGTGACTCTGCCTCTGTGCTACACATGACAAAAATGTTGTGGATCAAGTCAAGGCATACAAATCAAAAGTGAAAGCTTGAATGAGAGACACTAACGTGGCAAACAAGAAAATGTGTTTGATTGCTGCATGCTGAAGGATTGCTTAAATCTGAGCTGAAGTTATTTAGAAGGTTGAATACATTTTCAAAACTGAAATTTTAATAGAAGGCTGGAATTGTATCTGGAGCTTTAATAAACAAGAGGATGAACAAGATCTCCAGTGAGCACAGCAGACGGACAGCTCAGGGTGTCTGTTTTGGGGACAAAGATGGAGAGGCTAGGTTGAGATGGTTTGGACATGTGCAGAGGAGGGACAGTGGATATATTGGTAGAAGAATGGAGCTGCCATGCAAGAGTTCAAGAGGAAGGCCAAAAGGGAGATACATGAATGTGCTAAGAGAGGACATGAAGTTGGTGTGAGGAAGCAGGGGATAGGGTTTGGTGGAAACAGATGATCTGCTGTGGAGGCTCCTAAAGATAACAGCCTAAAGAAGAAGAAGACACAACATGCTGACAGCACAAGCCTCCAGCCTGACCTTCCACTGCATGAAGAGGCTGTAAAAATACCTGAAGCTGAAAAGACAGATGTAATATTTAATGTCTGATAAATAAGTTTTTATGTTTGTCTCTGTGGTAACACACTTTTAAACAGACAAACTGTCAGTCAGTTAAAATAGAGATTTTAAGTTTTACAACCTCTCAAACACTTAAACAGACCAAACAGAAGCATTTATGGGAAAAAAATCAAAGAAAAATGTGCTTAGCAGCAATCAAATTAACCAATAGTGGTGACTGAGACTCTGGCAACACAGCAGAAAAAAAGTTCAATAAGATCAGCAGACCAACTGCAACTATCGAAATACAGTAAAAACTGGCTGGAAAATGAGGATTAAAGATTAAATAGAAGGAAGGAAGCATTAAAAATGTGTGGGGGGGGCACCTTCTGTGGGTGGGTGGTGAAAAAAAGTGCATCAGTAGTTGCGATTTCCTGCGGATTTTAACAGGTTGTTTAACTATTTTACCTACAGAAGTAAACACTTAATGACTATTTCAGAGACAGATTCAACAAAAACTCATTGATTTTAAAACACGGTGACAAACAGAAACTAATTCTGGACTAATAAAGTGAAACAACAGTTTTGTCAACCACACTGGTGCTACTACACTAACAGATTATACAAAGCCTCCATATCTGCCGCCTTCTCTCATTTACAGAGACAAAAAAACTGGCAAATTTCCCTCATGTCATCACTCAATGTCCGTGATCACTCACCTCAGCAATAGAACTTCCTCCACTGGCCCTACATGATGGCCCTGCCTCTGACTCACTCTCAGTATCAACCTCAAATATGGAGTAGAGAGATGGAGATAGATTGTGCTTTACTTTTCAATTAACAACCAATATAAGTCAGCTTTCAAATATATATATCATCAATGAAATACCATCAGCATGTGTTGATTTAACACAGTGGTCTTCTCATCATCTGAGTTCTCTTTGCAGTGTTTTACGCTTGCCCCAAGAAAGCCACTGGCTTTGTTAGCTCCGTTATTCTCTTATGAACCAAGTGGAACGGAGTTTTTTTACGAGCAAGCGAAACAGTGTTAGGTGGAGTTTCCTACTCAGTAAATGTTGGGGGGTCCAAACGGGCCATTTTTAAATGTGTGTGGGGGGGGGGGGCGTCCCCCTCATATATAATGGTAGCTACGCCTATGCCTGCAGAACTGAACGGGGATTTTATGCTGCTACACTGAAACACGTTGTGCAGTTTTCCTGAATGCTTGATTGAGCGTGTTGCCAAAGCGAAAGTTGTGGTTTGAGTGAGTAAATAAAACAAAGGGCTTCCTTCTCAACCGCCCTGTCTCCATACCAAACAACTTCACAGCAACACGCCACATGACAAACTTTGAGTGTAACACATACTGTTGTTCTACTTTCTGTCCATGCAGTTCTCTTCTCTTTTTCAGGTTGCACAAAATATGTTGACTCTAGCTTTCAGGTGAGGAAATTAGGTAAATAAACAGGACTGGACTCTGCACAGGCATGAACCATTACTTTAAAGTCTCTCCACAGATCCATCCTTTATTACTTTGTCTCCTGTTTATTTAATTGTGTGGTGACTCAGGATGATTCAAGTATACCAATGATTGGTAAATATTTCAGCACAAAGGGGAGGTATGAGGAAGTGAACCCGTACCTCAGAGACGACATACTGGCTGTAAACAGATCCATCCTACAGCCTCCATCTCCACAATGTCGACCAATCCACCTGACCGCCATAATACGACACGGCACAAGATACCCGACAGCCAAGAACATCAAGAAGATGCAGCAGCTCTACAACCTCGTCCTGCACAATGCCACAGGTAAACAGAGCTGGCTGCGTGAGATCCAGACTGAGTGGAAGATGTGGTACACCGAGGACATGGACGGCCGCCTCGTTCAGAAAGGTGTGAAGGACCACAAGCATCTGGCTGTCAGGCTGTCAAAGCTGTTCCCCTCACTGATTTCAGAGGAGAAACTTCGAGGTGGACTCATCAAATTCATAACCAGCTCAAAGCACAGATGTGTCAACAGCACGCTGTCCTTCAAGGCGGGACTGACAGAGCTGTGGGACATCACAGGTAAGACAGTGATGACTGTTCTATGTGGATGCATTTTCACCACTGATTTTCTGTCTGTGCAGATAGGGAGTTTGAGCATGCAGTGAATGATACTCTCATGAGGTTCTTCGAACGCTGCACCAGGTTCCTGCAAGAAGTTGGTAACAACTCATCAGCTGTGCATGAGGTAGACAAGTTCAAGCAGCGCCCAGAGATGAGGAGGGTCCAGCAGAAGATCGCAGACCGCCTTGGGGTCCCATACAGTCTCATCACACATGGTCAGAAACACTTACTGTAGAGTGTGTTGTCCCACACATTAGTCAGGGTCATGTGTTTGTTACAGATATTTATCAACAGAAAACGAAGCATTTTCGAATCTTTGTGTTACTTAAAATAAAAGCAACACGTGTGTTTGGGAAGACAGTGTGATGAATGTCTTAGTGATTATTTGTGCGTCTGCATTTTAAGCACTGATACCTGTGTTACACTTAAGATTGTTACGCTTTTTTCTGGGGATGTCACCTCTTTTTCGCACCGTTTATGTGACAAAACCACTTAATTCTTCCCCCGCAGATGAAGCTGAGGTTGCACTCTACTTGTGTGCTTATGAATTTGCAATCAAGGCCGTGAACTCCCCCTGGTGTCAGCTCTTTGATGAGGCCGACGCACAGGTAGGCGTGTCAGTAGACTGCTATATTACCACACATATTTATTTTGTTTAAGCTATGATGTTTACAGTGCTGATGACTATAGCCAGGAGGTGTTTGTGGCTTACAACAGTCATGCTTTGAACTTAGCAAAACACATGAGTCTGTGGTTTTAAGTTTACATTTTTATAGGATGAGCAGCCCTGTTTTTTGTCATTTAATTTTATTCTGGTATAAGAGTTCATCCACTGACAACTGTAAACATACCTGTGACACTGTACACTGCCAAGATTCTAGACCAGAATCTTCTAAAAATAAATGTAATAATAATGTTTATAATGTGTGGAATTTATAATAATGTTTATGCTTATTTTTCTATAAGGTTATGAAGAAAATGGCAATTGAGAAAAGGAATGAAAAAGGGGAAAGTACACTGTCACTAGGCTCTCTATTCATTTACTGAGAAACGCTTTGGTAGCCTATTATTCACATAAGAAAGAGTGTTTTGTATTGTGTAGTACATGCTGACCTAAGGCTCAGGTAACCTGAACAAACTGTCATCTCAGGATATTCCCACGCACACTCTATGGGGCTAGATTTGAATTGTCTGTTTCAACAGGTTATGGAGTATGCAAGCGACCTGCGGGAATTCTGGAAAAGAGGCTATGGTCACGACATAAACAGCAAGTCCAGCTGCATCCTCTTTCATGATGTGTTCAGCCGACTGGACCGGGCAGCAAGAGAGAACAAGTAAGGGGGCTTTTACCAACCTGCAGTCCATACAAATGTATTTTCTTTTATTAATAATATATAATGTAAACACTGTAAGTGCTCTTTGCCCTGTGTGTGTCAGGTCAGACCAGCAGATAACTGAAGCTGTGACAGTCCAGATTGGCCATGCAGACACCATTCTGCCCCTGCTTACCCTCTTGGGCTTCTTCAGTGACAGCGACACCCTGACATCAACCAACTACCTCACACAGGCCCAACACTCCTTCCGCACCAGCCTCATGATGCCCTATGCTGCCAACTTACTCCTGGTGCTGTACGACTGTGGGGGAGACGACCTCAGGCTGCAGCCGCTGCTCAATGAGAAGCCTGTGACCTTCCCCGGTCTGACTGATCAGCAGGGCTCCATGCCGCTCTATCGGGATGTCAGAGAGCACTACAAAGACCTGCTCAATGGCTGTGACTTTGAGGCTGAATGCCATCTGTCCAAGAAATCTGCCAAAATTTAGACATACAGTCACAGCATCTTTATTCTTTTAATAGTTAAAGAAGACAGGGATTCACAAAGGTACACAAATAACTGGAGCCAAATAATTAAGTTACAGAGACTGGGGTAAGGTTAACAATGGCTGCTTTGACTGTACAGGTGACTCTACAGATAGCATCCAATGGAATTATGGAGATCATTTGACTACAATCCACAGAGATGAGAGACAAAAAAGCAGCAACAAAACAACCATTCACCAACAGACAAAGCAATGTCTCTTTAGTTTTCATTGACTAAAACTACAATAAACAACATGTCTCAGTAACAGAGGCTATTAACATGGCTTGGCATCAGCTATTTGATGAAAGGGTCTTAGTCCTTCTGTTCATCCTGTTGAATTCAAACTTCATGGGCATATCACCAGGGAACATGGAAAGACCACTGTTAAGTTTGAAGCTGATCTGAGGGATAATCCTTGGTCTATCTGTGGTGTCACTGAAAGGAGCTCCTCACAGGACACCTGTAACTCTTCATGAGTTTTATATATATATATATATATATATATAAATAACACCATGTTCTTTTCAAGGCAGAATTAGAAAAACTGCACTCATATGGTGCAGCATTGCCATCTACTGACCATTCTTAGGTACACACAAAAAATTGTAATGAACTGCTATACTTATTATACATCTACAATACGATTATTCATATAATGAGAATGTTTAAATATATTTGTCTTTTTTAACGTTTATGTGAAACACGGTTTACATTCAGGTGTGTACATGAAATGTTAACTTTAACTCTCAGTTCCACCATTCTGATTCAGGCCCATTTTATGTGTGAGACTTCCGGGTAGGGCCCCTGTGTGGACGGATTGGACGGACGGTCCCACATAGATCACGTCACTGAGGTCGAGGTCCGCTGTACACGGCCTCACAAACAAGCTACATGCCGAGTACCATGCCGATCGTTTTGTATAAAATTACTTTTATTCATTTTACAGCCTTAGCTGGACTTTGCCTCTGTGTTGGTAACGCTGTGACTCCGGAGGATGAATCAAACATACCCGCAATCTCTAAATATTTCAGCACAAAGGGGAGGTATGAGGAAGTGAACCCGTACCTCAGAGACGACATACTGGCTGTAAACAGATCCATCCTACAGCCTCCATCTCCACAATGTCGACCAATCCACCTGACCGCCATAATACGACACGGCACAAGATACCCGACAGCCAAGAACATCAAGAAGATGCAGAAGCTCTACAACCTCGTCCTGCACAAGGCGTCGGGTAAACAGAGCTGGCTGCGTGAGATCCAGACTGAGTGGAAGATGTGGTACACCGAGGACATGGACGGCCGCCTCGTTCAGAAAGGTGTGAAGGACCACAAGCATCTGGCTGTCAGGCTGTCAAAGCTGTTCCCCTCACTGATTTCAGAGGAGAAACTTCGAGGTGGACTCATCAAATTCATAACCAGCTCAAAGCACAGATGTGTCAACAGCACGCTGTCCTTCAAGGCGGGACTGACAGAGCTGTGGGACATCACAGGTAAGATGATGACGATAAATCTCAGTTCTCACTGTAATTTGATTTTGTAAATCAGACTTACACAAAAAATATGAGCTGCATAAATCTAAGTCTTAATTTAAATCCAACATAGTAATATCTATATGATCAATTAAGAATAAACTAATCAAATTAGTAAAGAAGTTATTAAATAAAGTCACAGTATGCATAAAAACAATTAGCCATGCATTACTTTTTATGGCCTGTAGGTGTTTTTCCACTGCAGAACCTGTGGGCCATTAGGACATTCCACACGTGTTAACTCCCTGTGTAGGATCCATCAGGCTAATGGAGTGATGTCATGAATCCATAATGATTTATGACTTCACCTAAAGAGATCCTGCACAGATTAGATGCAGTGCTCTGGCAAACACAACCCTGTGGTGGAAAAACACCTCATGGTCCATCCCCTTTAGTGTATAGTGTTACACTGTAGCCTGTTGCTCTTGTCTCTGTGCAGATGTGGAGTTTGAGCATGCGGTGAACGACGCCCTCATGAGGTTCTTTGACCAGTGCACCAGGTTTGTGCAGGAAGTTGATAACAACCCATCAGCCATGACAGAGCTGGACAAATTCAAGAAGGGGCCGGAGATGATGAGGGTGCAGCAGAAGATTGCAGACCGCCTTGGAGTCCTATACAGTCACATCACAGACGGTTAGTGAAAGAGGGGAGTGTCAGATTAACATGCACCTGTGAGCTCTAATCCAATTTCTTTATATTGTGCAGAGGTTATTAGCTTCACACTACAACACAACAAGCTGCAAAGACTACACAGATTAGAAATGTTATTTATCTTAACATGTGTCCCAGGTAGGTCCGTCCCATGGAAACATTTCTGTTTATCGTTTACGCTACATGTAGCGAGTTTTTGTGTTATCTTAATTTGTCGTGTGTTAGTGAAGTTACCACACATAGGTGTGTCTGTGGTTACGAGGTCTACATTGTTTGAATGTGATCGGATAAGGATTTGTTTGTTGTACAGCCCACAGATGTATTATTCTGATCCAGGTCCACACCTCCTCCCTATACAGAGCAGAACTTCGACTGATGCAGCTTTTCTTTTTCATCACACCTTCCAGCATAATTAGATCGGAGTTAGTAAAAACAATGTGCTCAGATATTACACCAGGTGCATATTTAATTAGTTTATATTTGTTCAATGTTGGATTGGCAGGAATTGGAAATTAAATAAAAGTGTCATATGGTGAATTCAAATATTAATTCAAAAACTCTTGAAATGAACCATAAAATCTAAACTCACAATAACCCGTTTATTAGAGATCGATTTAAATGTATTCTTGGAATCTTTTCGTTGCAGATATGGCAGAGGCTGCATTTTACCTGTGCGCTTATGAGTTTGCCATCAAGACTGTGAAGTCCCCGTGGTGTCAGCTCTTCGATGAGGTCGACGCACAGGTGCGTTTTTGCCGTGGTAGCCCCATTAAATGTTGTACAGAGATCCTTAATGTATAATAACTTGAAGTGCTTGCTTTAAGTTATTTTACTATTAATCACACTAAAAAAAGCATGCTTGCATCTATTATTATAATGTAAAGAAGACAGAAGTCTTTATATCTGAATAAATAAATATTCTGAGGGTAAGGTTAAAGGTCAAATTTGCCCTTTTAGGAAACTTGTTGCATTGCCACTGCCCCAAAGGTTTTTCTGTGTCTTTTACAAGCTGTGTACATGTGTTACTTTAAACCACTTTCTTTAAACAGGTTATGGAGTACGCAAACGACCTCAAGCAATTCTGGAAAAGAGCCTATGGTTATGATATCAACAGGAAGTCGAGTTGTATCCTCTTCCATGATGTGTTCAGCCGTCTGGATAAGGCAGTCAATGAGAACAAGTAAGTCTAATATAGACAGTAGAGTAGTACTCTATGTTTTCCAGCTTGTTATTCTATTTCTAAGTAATTTCCCGCTTGTGTTTAGACAAGGATGTATGAACAGCTGGCTTATGCAATTTCCCCATTGTGGGACTAATAAAGGTTTCTTCTTCTTCTTAATCTTATCCCATTGCAATTAATTGTTATAATAAGTTAACAGATGAACGTTGTGAACAATTATCAAACATTTCAGGTCTCTGATTTTTCCAATAAAATAATTATTTGTTGACAAAAATGATGTTCAGTTCTGCAACATCAAACAGACATTTCTTACTATTCATTGTCTGAAAAGAGTCCTTTTCATAGCCCCCATTAGTACTGACAAGGAAGTAACAACTTTTTAACAATAAGGCAGCATCACTGACCGAACTGTACCTTTTGGTGCAACATGAATGAAGCACATCAATTGCTGCATCCATCATAGTTGTACTAGCTTCATCTCTCTGTAGTGTTTGTGAATCAAACAGGTTTTTAGTAGTGCACCTCTTTGTTTCATCATGCTACATTTTCCTGATCCTCTCTTCCTTCTGTTGCTGTGCATAATTTGTTCATTATTTCAAACGTATTCTGAGTTACACTCTGCTGTATTTTTGTCTCTATCAGGTTAGACCAGCAGGTGACTGAAGCTGTGACAGTCCAGATCGGCCATGCGGAGACCCTCCTTCCTTTGATTAGCCTGCTAGGCTTCTTCCAGGACAACGATGCCCTGACATCAACCAACTACGCCACACAGGCCCAGCGCTCCTTCCGCACCAGCCTCATGCTGCCCTATGTTGCCAACTTGCTCCTGGTGCTGTACGACTGTGGGGGAGACGACCTAAGGCTGCAGCCGCTGCTCAATGAGAAGCCTGTGACCTTCCCCGGTCTGACTGATCAGCAGGGCTCCATGCCGCTTTATCGAGATGTCAGAGAGCACTACAAAGACCTGCTCAATGGCTGTGACTTTGAGGCTGAATGTCAGATTTTCAACAATGCTTAAGGAGGTTGGCTTTATAGTGTTTGATTTGCCAAAATGAAATGAATGTTTCTCATATATAATGAAGCACCCCTTTTTCCTCCTTTGTCTCATCACTCAGAGAAAGGCAGATCTGGTTACTCTGAAAAGTGATTTGATCCCCGCTTGTGGAGTTAAATGTAGGGTAGGAGATTTTGAAAACTCAGTGAGAGTCAGCCAGATTTCGAAAGTACACACACACACGCCCCTTTCTTTCGGAGCTTACCCCGAAGCCACGCCTCCTAATCACATGGATAAACATTACCTGTAGACGAGCTGCACTCTGTGACTTCGGCCATCATGCACGTACCTCTCTGGTGTGCACAGAGCAGGAAGAGAGTGACAAGCAGCCAATACTCCATGCAGGGTCCACCCGGAGGATTGGCTGATGTTTTTAGCGTTTGATAGCTTCCACAGATGATTAATATTCTTCGTTTTAATGTGAAACTGCCAAACTAATTTGTTGCTATCAGATTGTAAAAAGTTACACTAATTTAACAAAAAGTGCATCAGAATGAAATCTCCTACCCTACCTTTAATTTCAACTTTGTCTACCATTACAGTATTACAATGTCACCTCTACAATAAGTATTAGTTTTGCAAGCTTTCATTATCACTACTGCACATCTCTGAGCATTTTTGCAGTGTAAATAAAGCAGTAAAATATTGTCTGACGTGGAGTGTGCTGCATCTGTGTGAGCATATTCCAGCCACCAATAGAAAGATGCCACTAAAATATTTCACTCTAATTTAAGAGCGCTAACTAGGGACTAGAGGTAACCCTTCATCATGGTTAGTGAGATTTTATGATGATTGAAGCCCAACCACTATAACTTTTTGGGGGGAGTAAAATACTCTCTTCAATGCTTACTGACATGGGAGGAATCAAAGTATTATGATGCTGGCCTGAGTCACAACACAAAGGCAACTGCTCCTTTGAGTGATGTTTACTGTGATTGGAGATCAACAAACACAGTGAAACTAATTAAAGATACACAACACAAATATTAGCCTACATAAAAAAACAGACTGTGGCCTGCTTGTGGTAAAAGGCCGGTAACAATATGTTATGGATGAAAACGACGCTTCTTGCATCTTGTGCAGCAACTTTAAACTAATAATCTGCCCCTTTGGCGTCTTTGGTAGAAACAACCCGGAAGTGTTATTATTTGCCCAATATACCCAATTAACTTTTACAGTTTTAACAGCTTTATAGCTTTATCATAACGTGTTGTTGTTACCAAATGAAACTGCCGAGTCTTTCGGCTATTTATAATAACAAAATGATTCTTCTTCCTATTGGAGAGCTGTTTAATAAAGCAAAGTCTATATTGACATAGTTTATTTAAGTGTAATTCATTGAGTCAACGCTATAAGCTTTCACAGCACATGGTTACACACAGTAATTCAAATATTTGACATGTAAAACTGTCAGTCAACGTTTTAGCTTTTGAATGTTAGCATAGATATCATACGGTGTTCATTTATAAGTGAATAGTTACAAACATCATTTTCCATGCGCAGCAGCGCAGATGCAACTTTAGCCTCCTGCTGTTAGCTCTGAGTTTATCTGTGCAGCTTATCATTAGCTAAAAGTTCATTGATAAACTGCGGCCGGAAGCTAACGGTCCGGAACGGTTCATCTTTGAACTCATTTAGCTCGAAAAAGACACACGAGAAACAGAAAAGAAACTTATTCTGCATTTGGAGTAAGTGTTATTGAACCAAAGTCTTCTTTATCCACCGTATGGACGCTGAGAAGGATCCTATGTACGGTATATACGAACCCAGTCCTGCCGGTCGCGGTCCCCTCTAAGATTGAGCAATTTATGCAAATGTTTAGACGTCGGAGGAGGGAGGACCGTGGGCCGGGCCAGCGGAATGCTACGTGTCTTGAGAGTCTCTTTTAAACCTCCATTCGCCCTCTTGTAGTACCTTGTCCAAAAAGTTTGCAGGCTTTTACCACTCGAGCCGAGCGACAGAGTCCCTTTTACCATCCAGGATCCCGGTGTCCAGCGGTCCGTCAGCGGTCAGCGCCAGAGCGAAATGTCCGGAGTGAAAAAGCTTCGCACGGTGAGTAGATGTGGAGATAACGGGAAAGAAACAATGATCATCAGCCTGAAACATACTAAAAAAGTGTCTGTGTGTGAGAGACAGGCAGAACTGCCAGCGCCCAAAATGTAGAACTCCTCCCAAAGATGTGTCATGTAAATATTAACGGACAGTAATTATATATTTCAACTGTCTGGAAAGAAAGAAAAAAATCAGTATGCTGTAACTGTGCTGTCTTGATGTCAGTTGTTTTTTAAAGCTCGTTTTTTGGCCGTAGTCACTTTCATTGTCTTCAACTGTCCTTCCAGGTGTGATGGTTCCAGACTTGTCTTGACTCTGAATAGGCCAGTTGTAGTAAAGTATCCATGTCAGTGTGGCCCATTCATAACATAGGGGGTCTTGTGAGGGGGGGAGAAAGAAGCCAGTGTGACTGATGCTGCACAGGAATGCTGCTGGCTGGCAGTGCCCTCAGACATAAAGAGGCAATTTGTGGCACAGGCAGTCAATCCAAATAATCCACAGCATATTAACCATCCTCTTAAAATCATCCGCATAGATAAAATAATGACCTGATGGATGTTACTGATTGCAGCTATAAGCACATGTTAGCATTATAACATAAGTAAAATATGTTTAGTTTAACAATGGGAATGAGTGGGAATTGCATGTACATGATATCATATGATATGATATGAGATGAGATGAGGTGAGATGATATGATATGAGATGGCTTAAGTTGAGAAAGTTTCCTGAGACCGAAGACAGATGCTGAAGTTGGAGGAAGAGGAAAAGGGTTACATAAGGTCTTATCATATTGACAGCGACTTTAATTTCTTTGCTTTTCTTCTTCTTTAGCTTGCAGATAAAAAACGAGCAAAATTAATTAAAGAAAGAAAAAATAAAGCTTAAATTATGCAAATGTGAAGAGAGGGTAGATTGAGCTTTTTTGTCTTAAATAAATGAAGACCACAGCCGCTCTCTTATAAAAAAATAAACTGATGGAAGGAAGACGGAAAGATGAGACTGTGATGGAAGGAAAGAAAGTGTGCCCTGTTTTTGTCTTAGCCCCACCAACTTTGTGCAGGTTGGTGTCGTGGCAAAAATAAAGATTCTGGAAAGACTCTGAAAATGATCACTGTAAAGTTATATTTTATTACAAGCAATTGCATGGAGCCACAGCTTTGACGCAGCTCTCAGTGGTTCTCCCCCCTGAGCAGGAGGCGGTTACATCTTTCTATGTTAAAAATGTCCTTCAACTCCTTCAACTTCCACCAGGCATAATGTGAGATATTGTGTCTGCAAGCTATAACCTTCTGTGAGTGTGATGCAGGTGCAGTTCTTCTCTATCTAGCACATACATGTCTAGTCAGATTAGCTTAAACAAGGCAGTATACAAGGACAAATAATATGATTCAGTATTTTCCCACCACATTGGACATTGTCGAAACCCTGTTTGCCCCCCCCCCACTCACCTGATATCTTGATAGGATTGTCTTTCCTTGACTGAAGCAGGATTTTGTGTGTGTGTCAGGTTCAAACGTTTTTAGAATCAAGTGTGTGTTTTCTTGTATAAAAAGAATCCACTTCAAACACATGTTCACATTTGAATCCCTGTTATAGCACATGACGGTGTCTGGTATGCTAAAGTACTTTGGGTGGAGGGGTTATGGGCATAAGGATGAGGGAATAAGGGAGAGTGGGTGCAGAGGGTGAACGTGTGGGCACGAGCACTGCCACATCATCACTGGTCCGCAGGCAGCACACTGGACACATTGTCCAGCTAGTCCTCTCCCTCCCTCCATGCCTCCCTTCTCAAACCCTTCCCTCTACAAGTCAATACAGCCCCATTCATCCACAGCCTGCTCTACATCGTCATTTAAGACGAGTTAAACCAGTCTTGCAATTCGAAACGACGTTCATATAAGTCCATCATATGTTTGTGTTACTCCAGACCTAAGCTACATATTTTGTCTATATTTGTTTCATGTCAGAGCCAACAGTAGGTTTGGCTCTCGGAGTATACAAAAGGTTGAGCAGACAAAAGCAGAGCTGGGGTGTGTAAATACAAATCATCTGACCTGAAGGTATACAGTAAGACAAGCCTCCTGTTTTTATACATGCAAGCAGAAGCAGTTTCACTTCAGTGTGCGTCTCTGTTCCTGTCTTTCAGGATCTCAACAGGTCAACCAACGTGGTGTACCAGGCCCACCATGTCAGCAGAAGCAAAAGGGGGCAGGTCGTTGGTACCAGGGGGGGCTTCAGGGGCTGTACCATCTGGCTCACTGGTAAATCTCTGTTATGTCTCTTATGTGCTGCCTCCTGCAGGTCGTAAGGTAGCCACACGTGAATCACAAGGTTGCTTTCTCCACTGCATTTGCTTTGAATGTTTACAGGAACCACCCTCTTATCCTTTGCAGCCTTTTTCCATTGAGGTGCAGGATCCACCAAGCTCACACATAATAAATCAATGTCTCTATCTTGCCCTGATTCAAGAGGAGGTTAAAATAGCCTATAATGGCCAGTTAGTTCCTGCAATGTAAAAACACAGTTAGAGTGGATGTTGTTTCATCTGATGAGCTGCTCACCACACTTGCTATGCTTTTTTCCTGCAAGGTTTGTCCGGTGCTGGGAAAACTACTATCAGCTTTGCCCTGGAAGAGTATCTTGTGTCCCACGCCATCCCCTGCTACTCATTGGATGGCGACAACATTCGCCATGGCCTAAACAAGAATCTGGGCTTCTCTGCTGAAGACAGGGAGGAAAACATCCGGCGTGTGGCTGAGGTGGCCAAACTGTTTGCCGATGCTGGCCTCGTTTGCATCACCAGCTTCATTTCTCCTTTTGCCAAAGTAAGAAAACATCAACATTGTTGGTTTGTGCTGTTTTATAAAGAATACAACCTTTGTAGACTGTTGATGTTATTGTTATTGTCCACCACAGGACCGTGATGAGGCGAGGAAGATCCATGTGAGTGCTGGCCTGCCGTTCTTTGAGGTGTTTATCCACGCTCCTCTGGAAGTGTGTGAGAGCAGGGATGTAAAAGGACTCTACAAGAAGGCTCGTGCCGGAGAGATCAAAGGTTTGTGTGACAGCATTTACCACAGTAAACTTTCTTCCAGTGTTGTGCATGCCTTTGCTCTGTGATTTGTACCATTACAGGCTACAGGTTGTAATTATCCTGTAATTCCTTTATAGTGGATTATCAACACAGACATGGTTTGACATTGTAATGTTTTTTTTTCTTGTCTTACTAGGATTCACTGGGATCGATTCAGATTATGAGCGTCCTGAAGCACCGGAGCTTGTTCTCAAAACTGAGGATCTCACTGTAAATGAATGTCTCAGCCAAGTATTGGAGCTGCTTATGGACCAGGTGGGTGAGACAAGCTAGAATCCTTGGCTTCTCTGCTGAGGACAGTTAAACAAACAGCCCATTTTTGTCCAGATTTGTATAGAAATCGCCCACCTTAATGTGGTGTCTGTCACAGCATCCATCTGTGTCAGGCTGCAGTTCTGTTGTGATGGGCATTGTTTGTGCACTAGTGCACTGCCTGTCCAGATGGGGCTGTTTGCAGCTTGTCATGAGTGGTGGATTGAAGTGATATATCAGAATGAAGAAGGAAAAAAACAAAAACACATAACAGTTATTCAGCGACATTATTAAATGGAAATCATATGCTTTGACATAACCGCCATGATGATAAAGGTCATCTGACTGGGGGCTAATACAGCTGCAGCTAGGGCACATAGCAGAGATTCACAACAGGTAGCTAGAAAGGAGCCCATCTAAGCTGGGCTTAGGTTTTCTACTGAGATGTCATTGCTGAAGAGTCATTTCAAATTGTCGGTTGTTTACTTACACTCGAGTAGGGATAGGGGTCCTAACACCCTGCGGGCCAGCGCAGCTGCCTGCCTGTCCTGTGCGGCTTGTCTGACTGCTCACAGCAGTGCACTTGTGGGTTCCAAGTGTGAAGAATATCAACGATGGAGGAAGCACACAGCAACACATATAGAGCTTTCCTACTTAAGAGATACAGAACAAATGTCAACACTTCCATTACTAAACAGTGGGGAGGTGTAGTGATGTAAATGTCAGCGGCTGATAGCTTAGTCCCAAAGAAAGGTCGGTACGGTCAAGGAATGGCTAAGGAATAATTAAACAATGATAGCACAAGGGAACACATACTACCAAGAGACAGACAGAGCTGATCATGGTGACTATTTGAGAGCATTACAGCTGAAAGGTCATTTCAGTATTGTAAAAATGTAATGGCTGCAGGGTAAAGGATCTTCTAAATCATTCAGTTTTATAATTTAGGGACAAGAGTACCATGTTTTTCACTGAACTGCCACATTTTCATAGGGGGGGGGGCTGGGGTTGTTGACTGTGGGCTTCAACTTACTCCTCATGCATCTCCCGGTCATAGGGCTTATGGACAGGAATAACAAATCCATTTAGAGTTCACGTTATTTGATTTTGATTGTTTGTCAAAATCACAAAAGGAGGTGTAACCCTGATCAGGTCTTATCAAAGTAATATCCTAACTACACACACAAAGTGCTAATAAATGTGAATCATTAAACTGCTTCTGTTGTCAAGGTTCCACCCATAAACTGACAAAGCCTTTTGTAGCCCTGTCACTGAGGTGGTGAGATAATAAAAAAAACAAGCAATACTGTGTCAACAGGGCAACTCAGTGAACAGATGTACATGACAGACAGTCAAGTAATGCCTCAAAAACATGTTTTTACATATATTTGAGTACAGCTGTATGTAACCATTGAGGATTCCAGCACATAAAGACATTATTAATTTATAGTGATAGTGAAACTTAAGCCAAAAACATTCAGAGAAGAAACTAGAATCTCAGATGTAGCCAGCACTTTAACCGTAAATAGAAAGCAGACAACACATGTATTGACTTGTGAGACTTGTTAGTCCAGTGGCAGTCTTTCTCATCAGGCATAGTCAGCACATAAATTTCTAAATACTGTACATGAAAAGTTACATTAATGCTGCCTGAGTAAAGTGACTGCTGACGTTGTACTACACTATGGGTTTAAAGAAGTGATTTATTAGCTCTGGAGAAGCATTTTCACTTTTTCGAGTGGGGTAAAAAAAATATGATAATAAATAATATAATAATAATATAATATTTGCTTACATTACATCCTAAAAGTATTCATATACAGTACTAGTGTTTTCTTATCGTGGTGATTTTGAAATACTCAGTTTAAATGCTAAAAGAACAAAAGAACAAAAACCCAGTGCCTTTGTTTAGGCACGTGTTTAATCCCTGTTTCCATGTTTGTTTAGAATATTGTACCAGGCGGGATCATGAAGGAGGTGAATGAACTCTTTGTTCCAGAGAACAAGCTCAATCTTGCTGTGGTTGATGCGACCACACTGCCGACCATAAAGATCAACAAGGTAATCATGACTCCAGTTCACAGGAAGGGGAGCAGGAATACTACACTTAGACCCTCCTTTCTGAAGTGAAAGCATGATATCTTCGATGTGATGGTGGAGTAATGATTAAGTATTCTTTGTGCACAGTTGGATATGGAGTGGGTCCAGGTATTGGCAGAGGGCTGGGCCAGTCCTCTGAAGGGCTTCATGAGAGAGAGAGAGTTCCTCCAGGTCCTGCACTTCTGCAGTCTGCTGGATGGTAAGAGCGAGCCGCACTGTCATATTAATCACATGTCCTGCCAGGACAGTATCAGTGCACCACCCTCCCCACAAAGGCAGCACCAACTAGAAGAGCAGTGATGGGTTCAGTCAGTGATGATTGGCTCAGACTGCTCTAAATCATGTTTTATCCTAGAAGAATGCACAACAAAATATGACACACACTTTGCACGCTTTGTTTCACCACAAACATCACTGCATCCTTCCCTGCCTCAGGTGGCCCCATCAACATGTCTGTTCCCATCGTCCTGCCTGTAAGCACTGAGGTCAAAGAGGAGCTGGACGGCTGTGCAGCTATAGCTCTGGAGTACCAGGGCTCACGCGTGGCTATACTCAGGAACCCAGAGTTCTACCCACACCGCAAGGAAGAACGCTGCGCCAGACAGTGGGGCACCACTTGTTCGCAGCACCCTTACATTAAGGTAATGAGACATGTATGACAGGTAATTCTACCATTCTACCACCTCTGGTACCTACAGTACATCAGTGTTTACCTGTGCTGTGCTTTTTCGTATATGTCATTTATGCAGATGGTTATGGAGGGAGGTGACTGGCTGGTAGGTGGCGATCTGGAGGTGCTGGAGCGAATCAAATGGAATGATGGGCTCGACCACTACCGCCTCACTCCACAGGAGCTTAAGCAGAAGTTCAAAGACATGAAAGCAGGTTAGAGAATCTAAAAACACTCAGAAACAACGAGGGAACACAAAACATAACAGTTTGTTTAAGGATTTCTGAAATGTAACTATTGAAATACACCATAATAAAAGATTCATCACAGCAACATAAACATGACACCGGTGTATTTAGCCATTCACCGTTTGTCTTTCAGAACTACTTGGCAAAACGTAACTGGTAAACAAGGTATAGTAACTGTAAAGCTGCATGATGTGTCCTGTGACAGTGTCTTTCTAAAACGTAATGAAGCTTTATTATGTTTTTGCTCTCTCTCTCACTCACTTTGACATGAATTGTGTGCTCAACATTGTTATTCTTCAACCCCACAATCCCATGTGTATCTTGGCAGTTGTTGTGTTCCTACGCTGTTATCAGTGTTTGCATGTTGAGATCTGCACTTTGTTAAGTACACAGCCCCCTACAAACACACCAAAGCTAACTTCCATAGTTTGTCAGATGTTTGTTCCAACTGAAACCTTTTGAAATTGTCAAAATTCAGTTCTTATTTTCCTAAATAACTGAGTAAACAAATAGATACTCTGTTTTGCTGCAGATCTAACATGCAGGAAAAAAAATAGGATGACTTTGATGTAATTATCTAATTTTTTTTGTGACCTCTTGAGAAAAACATAAGAATGTTGTGTTAAAATAGAACAAAAAAGCCTCAGACATTAAAATCAGGATTCTGATTTCTTCTCAGAAGTCTGCCGTATGAAAAGTGACAAATCACATACATTTCTACAGCGCCCTAATATTCCATGAAAGACAGTATTTAAAACAATGCATGTGGAATCCATACAGGCACAGCACTTGTGAAAAGGATCTTTTGATTGTTGGTTTTTGTAATTTTCAGAGATTTGTTGAAGTAAAGAAAACACAGAATATCTGTCTAAAGCAATATGCTGCTAAATTATGATTTCATTAGGGTTAGGGTTAAAGCATGACAAGCGTGTTTGCTGTGACAGCTGTAAAATATTGTTCACATATTTAGGACAGTCACATCATGCATTAGCTCTCAAAATGTGGCATGTCACTCTGAATACTCTTATATGAATTTTATTTTATGCCTTTTGTCCTCCTTAGATGCCATATTTGCATTCCAGCTACGTAACCCGGTCCACAATGGTCATGCCCTGCTTATGCACGACACGAAGCGCCGTCTGCTGGAGCGAGGATACAAAAACCCTGTTCTCTTGCTTCACCCTCTTGGTGGCTGGACCAAAGACGACGATGTGCCTCTGGAATGGCGTATGAGACAACATGCTGGCGTCTTGGAAGAGGGTGTTCTGGACCCAGCCACCACCATTGTTGCCATCTTCCCCTCACCTATGATGTATGCTGGACCCACAGAGGTGAGGAGATGTGGTGGCGTATGCATCATCCCTTCTAACTCTATGTGATGCTTGTGTGTGTGTAATTGAATACCAACCTGTTTCCAGGTTCAATGGCACTGTAGAGCCAGAATGATCGCTGGAGCCAACTTTTACATTGTTGGCCGAGACCCTGCAGGCATGCCTCACCCGGACACAAAACAGGACCTATACGAACCCACTCATGGAGGAAAGGTCCTCACCATGGCCCCAGGCCTCACCTCAGTGGAGATCATCCCCTTCAAGGTAGCTGCCTACAACAAGACGAAAAAGGCTATGGAATATTACGACAAAGAGCGGTGAGTGAAGAAAGATGTGCAGGTTTGTCTTGTTACAGGTGGAACTTCAGTTGGTTAAAAACATTTGATCAAAAATTCAAGAGAATGACCATAGAGATGTAAGGATCCAGACTGTGTGTGTGTGTGTGTGTGCATGTATCCGCTTATCAGACTTTCTTTGCTTGTCTTGCATTGTATTATGATGTGTAAATATTGACCCAAATGCCCGACATGTACGGCCCCACCCCTCGCTCTCTTAGACATGACGACTTTGAGTTCATATCTGGAACCAAGATGAGAAACTTGGCTCAGCGTGGAGAGAACCCTCCGGATGGTTTCATGGCGCTCAAGGCCTGGAAGGTGTTGGTGGAATATTACACTTCTCTTCAGAAGAGTCAATAACCGGCGTGAAGCTCATCAATCAACAGCACATTTTAAAATCATGAAGTCCATTCAAAAAGAAGTGTCTTAAGGTGGATTTTAAAATGCTTTGACATTCCTTCAATCTATAAGATTTATAAATCCATTGTGTGGTTATAAACATATTAACTTAAACTATGTATTTTAATAAATTAAAGAGAACTAGAGATTCTTTTTATATTTCTATTTTATAAGCTTAGCAGTACATTCCAACACTGACCAAATCATGTTCGATATATGCATGTAATATCTAAAGGGTACATAACAAAAACTCATTTTGTAGTATTTATAGCTTTATAACTGTAAGTATGTCACTGTGTGTCAAGTTATTCGTTACAACTAGACTGAAAGTTCCTTATAGTTTATCACTACCTACACATGTATGGATGTTAATTGATTAATTGTGTTAGTGTTTCAAATTACTGTGAAAAGACATAGAGGAGTTTATAATGTGAAAAGTGCCTTTCTCTCAAATGTCATCAGTATAATGTTTCTTGTTGGTGTCTCTGAAGTGTGGGATGTTATAGAGCGGGCATGTGCATTCATTTAACAAAGACAGAGTGTCAAATGCAGTAATAAAGGAGTTTACATAGTATTATGAACCGTTGATGATTGCCTGGAATGTTTGCAATAGATTGAAATGTGTCTGTCTTGTCTGTGTGACAGTTATTACGCAACACTAACGTCTGTTTGTACAAGGTACAGACAGTACAAAGTTGAAAGTTAGCTCAGTGACTGCATGACAATTAGGGGCTGAACAGCCAAAAGTACAATGCTGACACCTGCTGGCAGGAACTGCTTCTGTTAGTAGAGGGGGGAATAAAGCAAATGAGGAACCACAGTGAAAGCATGTAACAGTGCACCACCACTGTGACACAATATTAGCTCAATAACTACTCATCCTAAAGGTCTTGCCCCCTGAGATATGGTCACCAATCCATGGAGCATGTTGCTCCAAAACGGTCAGATAAAGAAATAGAGAGAATGTGAAGAACGGCAGCAGTCACAGTCAGCAGCAGTGACATGTGAAATACACTAATATCTGAGGCACATTTGCATTAGAGGAGAAAAAAACACAGGGTTTAGTCGGCTTTGCCAGCTAGATCTTTTCTAAGAGATTAAAGAGATCTTGAGACGCTTTCAAATTACACTTAAGAGATGGTCGAGTAAACTTGAGAGGACTGATTAATTGTGCCAGTCATTAAGCTGTACGGGCTTACATTGCTATGGGATGAGTGTTCCTCTATGAGGAGAATGAGTCTCTCCTATAAGAAGCAGGTTCCTAATTAGCCTAGCATGGGATCAGATCATTTAATCTGCAATGTCCCAGGTAACCCTATTTAAATCTGCTGAACTGCACCCACATGACTTTATAAAATCTCCCAACCACTGTACTTCCCAAATGTCATGTCACAGCAAAATAACCACATGTAAATCTCCTGTGTGCTACAAGCTGTGTAGCCTATATTTCTAGTTTAAGACTATGTGTAAAGTTTCTTATAAAATGACACTGTCAGTGTGTTTCTAATGTGCAGTTTGCACAGCTGTCAGGGGGAGAAGAGCCTACTGGATTCCAGATGTAGTGTGATGTTTAATTAGAGTTCTTCAGGATAGGATTTTGCATTAAAGCTGGATGCAGTGTTAAGTTGAGTGGACAGAGCCTATGCAGTGACCTCTGCTGATTTCTCTTGAACTAACACTAGAGTGGGCTGCAGCCAACAGTTTCTTTGTCACTTATCATCAGGCTACATTTCAATCAATTAATGAGGATACCAGTGTGTATTTTTTTTTTAAGTTGACCATTAACATTGATAATCAAAACAGCCTACTTGGTGTTCAGTTTTCTGTTGCATGATGGTTGATTTATTATTTCAAGCCCCACGTGCCCTACTGTACAAATATGATGTTTTAATTTAGTGACGTTTTAATCGTGTTCCGTATTGTAAATAGTGTCCTTGCAGTGTGTAAACAGCGTTATAAATTAAAATTGACATAAGAGAAGGCTCTATTAAAAAATGGCCGGAAATACGGTAATGTATATATTTATACATTTGTAAGTATATTTTTATATTATATAAATGAATTCTAAATATAATTTTAGTTATGTCACGATGATTTGCTACGTTGCGAAATGACAGTTTAAACCGCGAAAAGTGACATTATGTTGGAAACTTCCCTAATTAGAGCCACACGTGATCACTTTGACAGAAGGGAGCGTCGCACACGAACAGACTTTATCCTTCCGCCAGATGCACGAAACCATTCAAATGTTGCGCTTCTCGAGGTTAAAACAATAACATATTTAAGAAGTAACTTAGCATCACTTTATATTAATTGTTGAATTAATATTATATAATTCTGCATTCACTAGCTTTAATTAAGCTGGGGGGACTATACAGTGAAGGCGGCGGGATATGTGTTCTAAAATCCCAGCCTGCTCTACCTTCTTTTTTTCCTTCGGTGGAGGCCATGATGGGAGCCTGAGAGTTCAGCTGGAGCGAGAGGAACGAGAAAAGAAGATGATTACCCGGGACGGAACTGTCAAACCAGCCTGTGCAGATTTTTGATCTTTGTATAACTATATACATTTAAGGTGGAGCCTGTCACTTTTTTTCAGATGTGTTTTTGGCAATCAGTCGATGACAATGTTGAATCGTTAGGAGGCTTTTGGATCGAAAAAGGAGGTAGCATTCGCTATTGTTGCTAGCTAGCTGCGCTAGCTAGCTAGTTAGCTAGCGAGCTAGCTACATCTTAGTGACTGGATACGGGTTTTAGAGAACCGGTGAGTTCTCTTTTCTGCTGTCAATCGCGGCAGCTGCCATCGAGCCAACAGCTTGGACCGTGTCTGGCTTCTAAGTTTTTTTTTTCAGCGGACAACTGCATGTATTTTATTCGGGGGTGTTTGCAAAACGAATTGCAGGATTGGGAAAGTCGGGCCTGCACGGAGGAGCAGAGCAAGGCCCGTCTTTATGATCCAGAGGAAGCCTTTCTAATCCTACCGACGGCCACTGCTAGCTCTGCTGGCTAGCACGTCTGTGCGAGGACTTGCAAAATTCAGCAGCCAACGACCCAGAGCAGACCTACTGACTGCGACATACACGACCATAGAGCCAATACTCGATAAACCTGTTATCATCATTTTTCCACATATAGACTCCTGTCACCTGCTACAATGGCTGCGATTATAAAAGAAATGGTCAGCCGGAACAAAAGGAGATACCAAGAGGATGGTTTCGACCTGGACTTAACATGTATCCTTTCATGCGTTCCTCATTTTCAGCGCATTCTGTGCATTGATTAGATAATGTGTATTAATTGCATTAACTGCTAGTAATGGAGCAGGATGGTCAGTGGAGTAAAGTAAGGATAGTTAGCTTTCCTGCTACTTAAGTTAGCTAGCTGGCTAGTTGGTTAGACGGCGTAGCTTTGCTGTCACCCAGTATGTTTAAAAGATGGTGGATCTGTCAAACCAGCACGCATAAATGTCACAGCTGGATCCCCCCGTTCAGATGGACATTGGTGTGTCTTGCAAACGACAGGGTATTTAATCTGCATACCAGTCACCCAGTGGTGGACTGGCTGGAGGTTGTCAAATGATGAGTGGGATCTAGTCAGTATTTTTAATCAAAGGTGCTTGCAAGGAGATAGATGGTGTTCAGTGCGTGTTTATCTCTGTTCAGTGTTCTGTATACTGTGCTTTGCCATACATCTTGATAGAGTTGAATTTTAATAAGGTAGGTATCTGTTTTTTTTGTGATAGGATTGTAAAAATGTCTCTCTCAGCCTTTTCTCACTCACTGTGCTCTCTTTCGGTGAGCATTCAGCGATCAGATCATAAAATGAGAAGCACTGTTCAATTCTGATCCCTTCTACAGAAATACAGATTTTTCTAGATTTAAGAATTGGCATTTCAGCCTCATGCAGGATTTTGGATAGTACTGGTTCACTACTGCAGTATCGCTGGTGCTAAAGTTGATACACTGACTTATTTGACTGGTGATAAACTAGATCAGCAACTGCTGTGGTTGACCAAGACCAGCTAAATGCATAATGTAATGTGTGACAGTGCTTAGAGTGGGCCATGGTTACAATCAGGGTGGAAATGCACTTGTCATTTTTGCAAGGATGTGTAACTGCCATTTTGAGTTTTTGCATTTTACAGTCAATCTGCTAGCATTTATTGGTTATTTTTTCAAAGGACTGATAAAGTAACTTATATCCCATCTCTCAGATATGACAGTCTGCTGTTTTTTTAGCTAACTGATATAAAGTGGGCTGTGGGATATTGTACGTTAGACCAAATCATTAATCTAAAGTCAAATCAAGGAAAAACCTGTGGCAAATAGAGGTGCAGCACTATCTACTTCCCTACAGCACAAACAGGACTTATTATTTGCAGACATATTATTTGCAGACATAAATTATATTTATTGTAAATGTTGTGTTTTACCTGGAGAGCCTGGTTGAGAGGTGTATTTTCTTTTCTTTGAAAAGTAGAAATATAAATAGAAACATGCTGAAGTGATTTCAGGTGGATCTGTCACCTATGATGTATGTGTGACTGTAAATGCTAAACTGTGCCACAGTACTTGATCAGATGTTTGCCACCTGCTTTTATAATGTGGTAAATCTAATGTCAGGTCTGTCGGTGGCAGGGCTCTGTGGTGTGCCTCTACAGCTGTTTTTGTGCAGGTGTAAAAAAAGGGGGCACACTACTCAAAAGTGTCATCTTTCTTTGTCTTGGAAGTCTCTTCTTGTTCAGATGTGGGCCCTTTCGAACTCTCCCTTTTATCATTTTTGGCATGGGTGTCTAAAAACAATATGGGCTCTCTGCAGTTATGTAATGCAGTATCACAGTTCTGGGAATTGCCCTTAAAATAGAGTTGCCAGTGATCTTGTATCAGCATTGCTGTCTGAGTGCTCTTTCCCTCGCTTACCCTCTCAACCCACCACCTCTCCTTTTGCTCTTTTTCTTTACTACTCCCACTGTAATCCTCCCTCCCAGTGCATGCCCCCTTTCCTCTGCTCTCCTCCTTTTCCTGTCCTGCCTACCTCCTTCTCCTCCTCACTTAGCGCTCTTGCCGGTTCCCACTCTCCCTTTCCCCCCTTCTCCTCTCTTGCTCTTAGTTGTGGATTTGGCGTGTGCATAGTGCAGAGGCAGGGCTGGCTTTAAAGAAAAAGGGATGCCTAAAACGGCAGATTTTCTTTTTCCCCCCTCCTACTTAGAGCTTCCGTCAAGGGTCCCGCATATGCGTTTCCTCTCAGCTGCAGAGACCAAGCCCCCTGTGCTCTGGGCTGAGGCTCTCCTGGGAGCTGTGGAGCTTTTTAAAACACTTAGAATAGTCTGACTGGGATCAGTTTGCCTGTAGGTCCAAAGGGTTAGAGTAGCCCATTAAATAGCATAGAAAACCTGCATTCTGCTCCTAATTAGGTCTGTGAGGCATTAATGTGCAGGATTATGGAGCAGCATATACAGATAGGCTGTTGTGGAAGTAGATTGGCAATATGTAAATAATACTATAGATTTGCTGTTGGGCTTGTTGAAATCTGGTTGTATTTAGACTCTCATTTAATTCCTTTTAAAAGGAATCTGTTGGTTTTTTCATAGTTGGTTCAATGTGACAGCTGTCATGCGGTTGACATCATCTACCTGTTCTAGATATCAACATTTTTCTGCACCTACAGGTTTGCTGATGAAACAGTGAGGTGTGTCAGCCGTGAAAAGTATGTTTTCTTGTGCAGGTACTTGATATGTATATGTGCACATTGGCAAAGTTGAGGATTGTATACTGCACCCGCCAGCCTCTGTCCTCACCACAGCTGTCGGATGTGTGTGTCAAATTTTTCTGACCAGTTAAAAAGTGATTTTTAACTCTGGGGGGGAAAAAAGGTCTGCTCAGAATGAAACACATCCAATTAGAAATATTCAGCTCTCCTATATTTGACACCATGGCACAGGAAGTGTAAGTAAAGGTTGCCCTTTAGTCAGTGGTTAAAGTGTGAAATCGCACAGCTTAGGGTGACAAGCAGACTTTAGTTACAGGTAGGCGTTGCAGCCGAGCCTCGAAGACATGCATGCCAACAGAATTATTCTTTTCATTGCAACATGACACTCACGAGCCTTTAAGATTTTAAGTATGTCAACCTAATATTTGGCCACAACATTTTTCATCACTGACCTGTGCTATCCCCCCCATTCAGTGACAGAAGGCAGCTGTGAAGGCAGCCGAGGTGTAGCATGCACAAAGTGGTGCAACCAGAAGTTAAACTGGTTGTGTGATAGATAAAGTACTGCTTTCCATTTATACATAGTAGTATGTCATAGAAACCGACAGTTACTTCAGCTGCAGCTCAGCAGTCAGAGCACAAAGCATTTTTGTTTCAGTTTTTTTTTCCTACCTGTGTGTCTTCATGTTACCTGCATTTAATATCACAGATATTCAAATTAGTCTTCACTGAGCTCAAAAGAGAGATAAGCCAAACATTTGCAATCATCCCAATATAACTTTGGGCTCTAAAAATACATACAGGTCAGGGAGCGGAGACTCTCCTCGTGCACCCACATGTGGGCCTGGCTGAAGTAGGAGCGCCGTTACTCTTGTCCTCTCTGCCTGCTTCTCACTGTCAAGGCCATCTGTCACAACACACACTCACACTGATCAGCACCCTTTCTCTGTGCCTCCCATCTATCCATACCTACAAGAACACCCTCATTTTGACATTCTTTTTTTTTCATCACTGCATTATTTTATGCTCTTCTTTATGTTACATGCCTGTCAAACATGCAGGTTTTTGTTTTAATATTTATTTATTAAATATTTCCTTTTTTGTGAAGGCCTGATTCCCACAGCCATGCACAGTGTACATTTCCTTGACCCCTGCCTGAACAGATATCTACCCAAACATCATTGCTATGGGCTTTCCAGCAGAGAGACTTGAAGGCGTGTACAGAAACAATATAGACGATGTAGTGCGGTGAGTGATCAAAGAAAATGGAAGTGCGTTAATTTTTATACATGTGGCCAGTACTGATGTGTCCTCTATCTGGTCACCTTCATTTCTTTAAACAGGTTTTTGGATTCAAAGCATAAAAACCATTACAAAATCTACAACCTGTAAGTGTTCCACATTCTGTTTGTATCTGAAGTGGTCTTGTTTACTTTTCAACTTCCTCTGTGATCGTTAACTGGAGTTTGTTCTTCCCATTTCAGCTGTGCAGAAAGACACTACGATGCTGCCAAATTTAACTGCAGAGGTACGCTGCTTTACATCTTCTACAAATGCTTCCTCTCTTTAAAGCAGCAGCCTGATCACACACGTTAAAAATCCCACATAATGTCCACTGTATTTTCCTTGCTGTGCTGTGCTGTCTTCTCTGACCTGTTTATATTGTGTTTGTTTTTATTGTTTACCTCTTTTTTTGTTTGCTTTTTTTACTTCTCTTATTACCACTTTGCTTGGATCTGCATCTCTTCACGCATCAGTTGCACAGTACCCTTTCGAAGACCACAACCCTCCTCAGCTGGAGCTAATTAAACCATTTTGTGAAGACCTGGACCAGTGGCTCAGCGAGGATGACAATCACGTGGCGGCCATCCACTGTAAGGCTGGGAAGGGCCGCACTGGAGTCATGATCTGCGCTTATCTCCTCCATCGTGGCAAATTCCTGGAGGCCCAAGAAGCACTTGACTTTTATGGTGAAGTCAGGACAAGGGACAAGAAGGTGAGACAAGAAAATGAAATGCCTCTAACACATCAGTTTACTTTAGATCACTGTATGTGTTTTTTAGATTTGAAATGTGTATTATTAAAACCCTAGCATTGTGCTAACTCCCTGCTACAAATGAATCTTAAAAGTTGACACTTGAAGACCTTATGTTTTAAGTCACCGTTTGCATGTTTATTTGTTCCAGGGAGTAACAATCCCAAGCCAGCGCCGCTACGTCTACTACTACAGCTACCTACTGAAGCACCAGCTAGAGTACAAGCCGGTGGCGCTCCTCTTCCACAAAATGGTGTTTGAGACTCTCCCCATGTTCAGCGGGGGCACCTGCAGTGAGTCACTCTCATGTTCATCTTCAACTCCAAAAACTAGGGCGTAGGCATGCATACAGGCCGCTGTTCAAACGGAGTGAGAATGTGTGCGCACAGTGCTCTGTAGGGTTCACCCACGCTATACAGTGTAGCACTGTAAAACAGAGTGGGTCATGTATGGTCAGGATGAGTTGCCCGGTGCCAGGTTTAAGAAAGGAAAAAAGAAAAAAGTGTGGCCAAATGTGCAACATATTTGGACCTTTAAATAATAGGGGCACAAAGCCTGCATTTAAAAACTATTGAATGATGTGCACACTTCAACAGGAAATTTAAAGTGATGTTAAACACATAAGATGTTTTTTTATAGATTCTATTAGCTCAGTTGAGTTGAGCAATAATATAATTAATGCACCACAATCATAATTTTTCAGCTTTCTCAGAGCAAGCAACTTTTATAGAAACCAGATTATGTGTGGTTTCATTTCATTTTCTGCACGCTGTATTCAAAATAGTTGCAATGTGCACTGTTTAAACAGAGCAGAGTGCTGTAGCAAGCAAGAGACAGATAATTTACTTAACTGGGAAGTAACATAAGAGTCATTAAAAAGTGAAATATTTTGGTGATTTTATTTTTGTATACAGTTGCTCAGAATTCAAGTGTTTATAAGTCGCTGAGTTTATTCCTTCAATCCAGAGTGTTTGCACATCACTGCATGTTTGCATGTAGCATGAGTGGACTGTAGAATGGTGTGTGTGTGCAAACATTTGGTCTTGTTGTCCCGTTTTGCTGGTAGAGTTATATAGGCAAAAAAATGTTGGCATAACTGACATAATGATTCTTTTTCACCCCTTTATCTTACATGTGTTTATGTCATGTTTTGCTGTATCTACAGGCAAATCTTCTCAAATGTGTCTGAGTCACATAGTGTTGTGCTATCCTTCTATCTGAATTTGTCCATTTTTAGCTGGTCAGAAAAAGCACCTCTTCTTCCTTCATGTCTTTGGCTTTCCCACCCTAACACCTGACTGCACTCCACAGCCCTGAGTATTGATTCTTCTGTTTCCTGCTAACCATCTCCTTATACAAAAAAGGCCCTATTCTGAGTTTGACGTCTTCATATTGATGCACACACATTACTCATTTTCTAGCCTCACAACAGCCATAAAAAGGAGCTAGTTGGATATTAAGTGCACATCACACATTCCAGATTGTTCTGTGGTTGCAGTCTACAGTTCCTCCACTTTTCCTTCCCCTTCTCACAGTATATGCTAGGTGTTATGTCGAAATCTGAAAATGCTCACTCTTCCACTTAAACGACTTTTCAATGTATGTTGTTGCAGATGTAAATATTTGTGTTTGTGCCTGCTGTGCTGTCAAGCCACTGACAGGCCATTCAGGCCCTTTTTGTGATAATCTCCTTCTTTCTCTCTAAGGGGACAGTACCGTTAAAAACAGGAGCGAGCCGACCCCTCAGGGCTTCAAGAAAGGGAATTGGCATTGGGGTAAATGAGCCTTTCATCCGTTATTGTTGTTATTATTTTAGTGGTTTGCATTTTTATGGCTGCAGAGATACAGTAGGGAGGAGCAGTCAGAATGTAGACATGTTGCTTAGATGGATATGAAATGAGGCAAGACCTCCCAACACCTCCCTACCCAGACAAGAAGAGGAAAGGGTTAAAATTCTGCAATGTGTTGCGCTGGTCAAAGACCAAACCATGATTGTCTATCAGAATAGGGTCATGTGTCTCTGGTTCTGGGTCTCTTTGGGTGTTACATTTTGTGGTCTGCTACTTTCCCCTTTCTCCTCCTTAATTTAATGTTTTTGCACTTATCCAGTGGGGTGGCGGTGGTGGCCTGTTGCTTTTGTCAAACTCTTGTAATAACACTGTTACCCTGTCTCTCTCTCCTGATTCACTCCCTGCTCCTCTGTCACTCACTCCTTCTTATGCTTTCTGTCTTAAATCTCACATATCTCTCACTTCGCTCCTGTACAACCTTAACACTTTTCTTTTTTTGCAGATCCCCAGTTTGTGGTCTATCAACTGAAAGTCAAGATCCACACGTCAAACCCCGCTCACACACAGCGCGAGGACAAGCACATGATTTTTGAATTCCCCCAGCCGCTGCCCGTTTGCGGAGACATTAAAGTGGAGTTCTTCCATAAACAAAGTAAAATGATGAAGAAGGTGAGTTTATTTCAGCTGTTACATGTGCTGATGTCTGCTAAATAAAAGTATTTCATTCTAGCACTTTCCTGCCGAGTGCCAACTGCAATCTCATTAGTGGCAAAAAATCCATTTATCAGGGCTTTCAGTTGATTCAATTATTTAATTGCAACTGACAGATCCATAGCCAATTTGCAATAAATCTGTTATTTGTTCTAAATGTGCATTAAAGGTATGATTTTTGAGATTTTAGTTAATTTTACACAAGTGGCCTATTTCTGTGTGAGGGAAACGAATTTCTTCTCAGGGGTGTTTGTTTTGTCCATATACACTGTTAATGCTGCCTCACTTCCTGATTTCCAAAACTACAGCCACGTGCTGAGAGTCAAGGAGTTTGTGCTATCATGCTAAATTTAATAGGTTTGTTGTTAATGTTTGTATTATATCACCAAAAGCTGATGATAATGTGTCCAAAAACTATTCAAATATGAATTATCTGCATTGGGCATGGGTCTTCTCCACCATGGGCAGATAATACTGGAGGTTCTTTTGAGTTGATCATTTGTTGTCTGTCCTGCTGCCTTAAATTTTCAAATGCATATTAATACACAGCAGAAAATAGACCCCAACAAATGTTCTATTTACTCCACTTTGAGTAATATTTGCTCAAAACTACAGTGGCCAAGGGCTTGGTAATGTCCTGAAATAGCCTTTTTTTTCTTTTTTTAAAGAAAAACACTATTTTTGTTAGTAGCTTTGAGAGATTCACATCTTCTCTAGAACAAATACGCTTGGGGCTGAGACTAATGCATGGTTGGTTTGTTACCGGATTTGTTGATAATAAGAATTTCGTTTTGACAATTTTCTTATTAATGAACCGTGTTGTCACCTCTTGTGATTCTTCAGGACAAAATGTTTCACTTTTGGGTGAATACATTTTTCATCCCTGGACCAGAGGAGAGCATGGACAAGATGGAGAATGGTGCAGTGAACAATGCAGAGAGCCAGCAAAGAGGACCGGGACCGGGCCAGGGCCAGCCACAGACCGCCGAGTCCAGGGACGGCTGCAGGGAAAGCGGCAGGGACAGCTGCAGGGAAAGCGGCAGGGACGGCTGCAGGGAAAGTGGCAGGGACAGCGACAGGGACAGGGACTACCTCATCCTGACGCTCACAAAGAATGACTTGGACAAGGCCAACAAAGACAAAGCTAACCGCTACTTCTCGCCAAACTTCAAGGTAAGCACGGATGGAGTTTAGATCCAATTAAGATATTAGTTCAACAAAAGGATTTAGTGATAACTGTAAGTCTGTTGTTGAGTAGGCTAATTGCTGTGCTTTCATATCGGTGTGTAGTTTTTAAAGTATGATTACTGCTATGGAAAGTAATCTGTCTCGCTGCACAGACTAAAGTTTAGTTGTCTTAATTTCCAGGTGAAGTTGTATTTTACGAAAACCGTGGAGGAGCCTTCGAATTCTGAGGCTAGCACTTCGACATCCGTCACCCCGGACGTTAGCGACAATGAGCCAGACCATTATCGATACTCTGACACCACTGACTCTGATCCGGAAAATGAACCTTTTGATGAAGAGCAGCACACGCAAATCACGAAAGTGTGAACTCTTTTTAAACAGGAAAAGAAGAAATTATACACCAGAAAAAAGGAGAAAACTTGAATATAAACTCAAAAGAAGAACCTTTGTCCCTTCCCTCCCCCAGATGGCAATAGAATATCATCATGTCAAATGCCAACTTTAGGGAAAAAAAGATAAATATCCTGACCAATATATTGTTTTTTTTATTTTTCTTTTTTTCTTTGGCACGGCCATGTTCCATGTGCGAGGTATTGACACTGTTGCCCCATGGGAAAAGGTGCTGTAGCTATAAAAATGTGTTTATATATATATACATACGTATATGTATATACATATATACATGCATATATAAACAAACTTTTTTGTGTCAAAGACAATGGAAAGAGTACCACAATCAGGAGATGGGAGTTGAAGTGTGGGAGAAGTTAGAATGATATACTAGGACTATGCTGCTCCTTCTCCTGTCTAAACCAAGGCCAGTGCTGCAGTCACTTTGTTTCACTCCCTCTCTGCTCCTCCTCTCCTTCTCCTCTCATCTTTTACTCTCCCACCCTCCATCCTTTCCTCCTTCCTATATTCCTTTACTGTGAATGCTTCTTGTGCTCTTTGCAGGCTGTCTCACGTGACTTTTGGCCTTTGTGCAGTGCAAACTGCATGCGGGCAGTGGGTTTGGGGTGGGCGGGGTTATGAAGAGGCTGTGATGATGTCTAAAGCATTGCCATTCCTGTTCCCACTGTGTAAGCGTTAAATTATGCAGAACAAGGCATCCCATGTAATTGTTAATGTTTTTTTTATCCTAAGATAATAAAAATATAATACACAAAACAGCAGGGAGACAAGTGTTTGCAATAATGTCGACACTACATTTAAAGGACAGTGGTGATTTGCATGTATTGGAATGGGCGTCCATCCCTAATAAATGTATGCAATGTTGTCTTTTCTTAAAGAAATCAGCTTTGAGATGTGTCTTCTGCGTGGGGTTCCCCAGTGCTTTGAGTCATGCTCAGAAAATTACATCAGAGGTTTATGTAATACTCTCCCTTAATGCAGAAAGAGAATACATTTTCTAATATGCAGTTGTCATCAGGTGGTGAGGCCACTGCGGTCTTTTAACTTAACACCACTACTGTCAAGTGAAGTCACACTTTCAAGAGACGGCACCCAGACGCTCCAATCTGAATTTTAGCTTGTGTGAAATGGAGCGTTTGTGGGGGAGAAAAAAATATGTGTATGAGCACTGCGCTTGGTGAGAAAAATGCTGTAAAGCAGGTTGTCGTTGCAGCTGTTGGAGCTGTGTTAACAGTAACTTCCTGCTTTAAAGGTCAGTGCTGCAAATAGCGGTGGGACCTGAGGTAGGGAAGTGATGGAAAGATTGTTATTAAAAGTTCAACTAAGAGCAAAGAACCTACTTCAAACAAATAACACTGATTTAACTTTGTTTTGTTTGTGCTGGACATCTGCATTAATGCCAGGCTTTCAGAACACAGACAGAAATCTATTGATTATAAATGCAACTAATTCAGACTTGACTTGTAATTGCAGTTAATGCTTCCAGGTAACAGGACATTTACATTTCCTGAATTATTTCAGAGTAAACTGATCCCTGAACTGTGTTTAAAAACACTGTCAGCCAAAGGCTGGCTGACTGCATGCAGAATGGCTGCTGCTGGTTAATCAAGGCGTTCTCCACATGAAATGAGCAGAGGAAGGAAAGGCTACCAGCCCAGGAGGGAGGAGTGCGGGGCCTTGTGTAGACGAGTCTGCTCTGCTCACAGGGTTGTGTGACTCCCCAAATGAAAGAGTAACAGGATTAACAACCATGTCGCTGTGATAGGAGAGCACAGAGTGGCAAGACCCTGGCTAAAGCATGGCCCAGAGTCTCCTGATAATAAAATAAAGTATGAATTAAACATATATATTTAAAAAAAAAATGTTCCACCCCCAGAGGCTGGCAGTCACATAA
Organism: Parambassis ranga; assembly: GCF_900634625.1. NCBI lineage: Eukaryota > Metazoa > Chordata > Actinopteri > Ambassidae > Parambassis > Parambassis ranga. The sequence continues at coordinate 7,666,859 of NC_041035.1, forward strand.
TCCCCTTCTGCTCTATTAAGACTCAGTCCCCGGCTCTTTGGTGTTGATAGAGACATCAAAGCTAACCAGTGCAGCGTCAAATGAGACAGGCAGCAGTCGCAGGGGCCCGGCTGTAATTGGCTGAGCTGAGAAGGAGAGAGAGACTCTGGTAGATTAATAATGGATGTGGTGTGCAGGGTTAAGAGATGCCTTAGCTCTCCACAGGCAGACTGAGAAGAAGGAAGAGCCTTACTCTTCATCAAACACAACCACAGCCGAAGCAGCACCTGAAATATTCATCCAAATCAATGTTCAGCTTCATTTGTATTGTGTTGAAAGACAATGTCGACACATCTTCTGAGATGAGACAAAGATGGAAGCAGGGATATTATCTGGAAGCTGAACAGGGACTATAATATACTGTTTTATGGTAATGATATGACTTTTAGGCTGGATATGTATTTTATTTCTGTATAATTACTGGTTAAAAATCCTCACAGCTCTGGTGTTTAAATGATTTTACATTGTATACTTGGTAAAGTTTCACCCCTTATGGTGGCCCCTGAGGGACAGTATGAAGGAAGAAATGTAAATGGAGACACTTTGCCGTCCCATTTTGCCGTGAATGATATTTATGGCAATTTATGGTAATTCAGTTGTTAGCATTGGCTCAGTGGGTCTCCTGCTCAAACTTTGCAACAGTGTGACCAGGCCTTAAGTAAAAAATTATTAGTGATTACTATGTATAATGTGATATTGACCTGCTTGGAGTAATTTATCAGGCACGACCTTTATTATGTTGTTTTCTTTTTTATGGCCCAACATATTTTTATCCACTATACGGTGAAAATATTAGGGCCAGCACCAAACACAGAGCTTCAAGCATAGTTATTATGACAAAATGAGGGGGTGGGGAGTGTGTGTGTGTCTGTGTGTGTGTAGGGGGGTCAGTTTGGCCTACAAGAAGAAGATAAACCCAAGCTGGTAACCCCATTTCTCTTCCATCTGTTGGTAGCAGTTGTAGAGCATGGCTGCACTCACCAGGACCTGGCAACCCATCCCCCAAGCTCTCTTTCTCTGGCTGACTGCACAGCTGTGTTGCGTTTGGATTAGGCCAAGAATAAAACAGGAAGTAGAAATTAAACAAAAGCTTAAACACACACACACACACACACTGTAAGTTACCAAAGACTCTGCAGCGTCACAAGTGACAGTCTGTGGAAAAACATGCACACACCCACACATGTGGACCACCACACACACATACTGTATATATACACAGTACACTGCAGCATTAAAGTCTCACAATGCATTCTAACACGGGCCCAGCAAGGACCACAGGCATATCATTTCACTGTGCCCACACATGTGGTACTTTTTACATGCTAACTGCCTCGCCCATGGAGGGATGAGGCACAACATACCACAATTACTTAATTTATTCTAATAAACACAAAAAATACTGCACAGTATTCTGATACATGTATTTTCTAATCTGTATTTTTATGCTGAAATTCTGATTTTAATTCTGATTTATATTCTGAGAATATTTGTTTTTCTGCTGTGAACTTGGGCCTTCTTTTTAACAAATCCTCTGCATGGTTTCTCTTTTTTTGTGTGTGTGAATACACCAAAATAGCCCGGCGATAGCGCACAGGAACTATGCTGAATAAGGAAGTGGAATTAGGAAGAAGAAGAAGACGTTTGGAAACGTCGATGTTTATTTGGCGTTAGTGTGCATTTGATGGAAATCCATTAAAGTGCTTCTCGTCATGACTTGGATCAAGTCTTAATGAATATACGGTAAATGTTTTCAGATGTTACTTTTTACTGTCAAGACCTGAGTCACCTAATGAGTCACACAGGCTGTGTTAGTGTGTGAGTTTTTGTTGACATGGATATGCCAGCATGCTTTCTCAGTCTGTGTGTGTTTATGTGCGTCTTCATGAATAAGAGAAGCACATGGAAACACTTACTGTATTGCTGTCGCCACTGGTCCCTCCGCTTTCTCCCTCTCCCTCTCTCTCTCTCCCACACACACACACACTTATTCTTTCTATGTGATCAATGAAGAGCACATATGTGTCCATTGTACTGAAGAATAGTCAACATGCATAGCCAGAGGCCAAGAACATGGAACAGAGTGTATCAGCTTTACCAAAAGGCTCTGCTTACAGTACATGCTTACAACACAGCACACATTCACACACTCATCATACAGCAGGAACCTGCTTTGTGTTTAGCCTAGGAAGACGGTGGTGAAGAGTGCTGCTGCTGCTGCTGCAGGGCTCTTATGCATATCCGTGTGAATTTGTGTGAAAATGTATGTTCATATGCATCAGACTGCACTTTGACAGGCTCTGTTCTCTACCTGACTTTTACTCTGAAATCTTAGAGCGGGTGTAATCCTTCCCCCGAGCCTTCTCCTCCTCACTCTCTTCCCCTCTCTCCATCTAGTGTCATCAGGAGGGTAATATGAGGCATATGGCTGCTGATGACAGTCCCTAATCCTCACGCTGATAACTGATAGTTACCCCGCACACTCCTCACCCCCCATCTCATCCTTATATACCAAGAACAAGGGAGTGAGATGCAAGCATGTCTGCTGATACTCTTTGCTCAGCCTCAGCGTCTCTCCGCTCTGTGTCTGTCCCAGCTGAGAGTCATTATCTGAAATGACTTGATGCGAGGATGGCTGATGGACAAGAGCGATATTAATGTTTGTGCTGGAGAGTTAAAGTTAGAAACGATACCGCAGACTTTCAGAGTTCTAGAGAACAGAAACTGCTGCAGGCTCTTAGCACTTACAAAAACAAACTGCAAACGCTGAACATAGCAGTAGATGTAGTCAATTTAGTGTAGCAGTCATAACGGGCTGTGTACAAGTTGACATATTGTGGTGATGATGTCAAAAAAGCAGCCATCCAGCTGCCTCTCAGAGTGACAGACCACGTGAATAAGGAAATCAGAAATTACCATACATTTTTTAAAGGCTAATGTATTTGTTGGTTTGGTGGTAGTAAAAGTTTAGATTTGCAACCACCTTCAGCGCATGAAGTGTTTAATGTGTCCCTTCTGGGCTCCTGTAGAAACAAGCGTGCTATATTTACAGTACAATTCATAGTTAACAGTTATCATACACTAATGAAAACCTTAATAATGTATTAAGTGAGTATTAAGTGAGCCTGTTTACTCGTTCAACTTCTCCTACACTGGTATTAAAAGTATAAAAGATTTTGTACTTTCAGTCTTGAGAGTTACATAATTCAGCAAAATGTCTCAGGAATAGCACTTATTGCTAATATCTATCTGTCGTTTTCTGTCATTAGCTGCTCTTAGCCACCATTACAGCAAAATCCCCTGAGATACTGAAATGAGCCGGTGAGCTTTTATAGCTTACAAGTCCCACTTTTCATGTTTTTTTTCTTAGCTTTAGTTTAGCCTGATGTAAGAATGAAAGGCACTGACCTGATGATGCTCAGGGACACACCAACAGAAAGGATTCATGTCATTCTTATGTCTTAATAATTCATATGAGCCAAGTAGCTTAGCATAACGATCAGAGGAATAAACTCACCTGCAGGCTCTAAATATTAACATGTTTTATTTTGTTTATTTTACTCATGCAAAACCAAAGTACAGTGTCCTTGCTTTGTGTTCAGATGTTTTACAATGCTGTGTGTGCTTATTTAAACCATTTTAACACTGTAAACTAATCGTTCTCTTATGTTTACTCTTATCCCAGTATTGGATGACACCTCTGAGAGAAGCTGAGGGCCGATTCTGGTACGTTTACTGTGTGTACAGTGTACTTGTACAGACAAGTGACATACTTTCTGGAGGCCTCGTGGATGTCAGTCACAGAAGTGGGTAAGCATGGTCCATCCTCTCATTTGGAGCCTGCCAGTCAGCAAGCTACTCAACCAGCCCTTAAACCAGCCAGCCAGAGCTTTTTAAAGGGCCTGTGATTTGACAGAATCCCGTGGGGGGAGATGGGTGGATTAGGATTAGCAGCTGTTTCCCCTCAAACAGTGGAGAAGATACGCTATAGCTACACCATGCTGATGGCAAATTAATAGATGAATAGAACATGCGTGCGTCGTCTCAGATAATGTGCTAAAGCTCCCCATTTCATAAATAGTGAGGAAGGTGTCCTTTTCTTGAACCCGGCTGTGTGGATCGGCTGTCACACTCATTTTGAGTAGCAGGGAGGGAAGCAAAGGCATATTGTGGCCGTGAGAAAGGTTTAAAACATCATCACTTTAATCTGGGAGCACAAAGCCAGCTACAGATTATGCTCCTGCCTCTCTAGCGATTCTGCCGCAGATCGGTTTAGATGACCCACTAACACCCTCAGAGACAGGGGCTTTTAACCCCAAACAAACACCGATAACAAGCAGCCATCAAATGAGAACACACACATCAAGCACACACACACACACACACACATTATCCGCAACCACGGATCCCATACACATTGGCTGCACCCACCCACAGCTTCCAAAAACACATAAATACATACACACAGAGGACACCCATGGCACATGCTCACAGCCACAGACAATAACAGATGAACACACAGGCTTATGTCAGTTCCACTTGCATCCATTTCTGGCTATTAAGCAAGACACAAAAAGCCCAAACTGTTGCGTAGCTAACAGGTTTTTAAGGTAAAATGACACAATTGGTGGTGTGAAGAGACAGCGTGCAATGTGGCTATCACTTAGACTGTCACCTGAAGTGAAGGTGACACTGAAGTAATGCTGAAGCAAACTAAGGGGCACACGTCAGGTAACTAAAATAATTTTCCAAGTTCCATGAATGCAGATACTGTGGAGGCCTGCATTAACGTTCACATAACACATAGTAGAGATCTAGAGAGATGAAATCCTGCTCCTCCCAGTGGATTACATTCATCAAAATGTGTACAGCAGTCAAAGTTGAGTTAGCGCTCAGTAAACTTAATCTCTTGTCTTGGGGAATATATATGTCAAATACTAACATGGCCGTTTAAAGTATTGCAGTCTGTGTTGTCTTTCTGAGGCCCGTAGGTTTTCATTAACATGTTGCTGGAGGACAATTTTCCACAGGTTCTGTCTGTTGCCACGTTGGCAGCATTAAAACTAATACAAATGCACCAAAGAATGTGTAAAAGATGGGCACCGTGACAGCTCCCCAAAAACGTCAGAACATCTTAAAGGCCTCCTCCATGTTAGTGGATGGAACACAGACCCAACTAAAAACTGTTTATGGCGTGTTTCTATTTTTCAACATGTTGAACTTTGTTTAGGAGTTCATAGTTATGCTGTTGTTGGCTTAAAAAAAAAGGGAAGTAACGTTTCGGTCAGTAGCAGCAAGCTCAAGTTTGATGTGGAAGTGGGTGAGTGTTTGGGCAGAAGCATTGAAGTAGCCTCAACCGCTCAACCTCTTCTGTCCAGACTCTCTATTAAGTGAGATATTTTGGCCTCAGTTTTTATGTCATGGTCAGAATTGGTTATGTCTTTTTAAATCTTAATATACATATATTCTAACATTAGAGTCTATGGAGAATTGACTCACTTGCAGCCCAACTCCCAGGGGTTGCAGGGGGTACTGCAGTTTTTGAAACTTCAACATTGGCCTGCTCTGATTGGTTAACTTCAGGTGGCCTGAGCAGACTCCGCCCACTATTAAGTAAAGGAAAGACCCAGGGAGGTGGGAGCAACACAAACATTTGACAAAGTGATTCATGAGACACAAAATTACTGTACATTCATAGTGCAGGATGTGTCAGCGGCCATTTTTATTGCTTTCCAGGAAATGACAACAACATTTTTAACTCATTAAAAATGAAAAACAACTTGCACTGGCATATAGGTGACAGTGCAAGACATGTTATATGCATTATTTTAACATTAAATTTGGTATAAATGGCACTCTTGACCCTGCTTCTTTTGAACTAGAGTTGCAACCACACAATTAGCTTCCTGGCAATTTAATGACTAGTCTTCTCTATCATTTATAAAAACCCTGAGAGGCCACATTGCATGCATGAGGAACTCAACTCCCTGCGTCTTTGTCCAAATATTGAACTATTTCAGCTCACAAGATTGACACACGCTGTATAATTTATAATATTTTTCTTTCAAAAAAAGCTTGCTCATTCATGTTTAATTGGGAATCTGCATTATTTAGGATGTATCTACATTGAACCAGAACTTAACCTTTGCTAAAAGGAGACACACACAGCAACGACGGAAATGGAGAGAGGGAGAAATCGAGAGGAAAGGGATATCAAAGTGGAGTAAATCCGATGGTGGTTCACCACAATACACTTGAGATGTGAGGAATGAGTCAGAAAGGAGATGACTGTGTCAAAGAAAATTATGAAAGCATAAGAAATGAGGGGAAAATGAAAAAGTAGAATGCAAAAGTAGCATTCTGTTTGAACCTATAGCTCATGATTTTCAGTGAGGAGAAAATCATACAACTGCAATTGTGTCTTCGCTTCTTCAACGTGGGAGAGGCAGAGCGTGTGGAAAAGTTATTCTGTGGTGTGACAACATGGCTGCCAGTTTTTGCCCAAACTAATTGGTCTCACTCCTCCTATCCTCTGCATTTAGGTCATTTGTGTCTTCATGTAGACACACTTTACAATTGCAAAGTTTAACCACTCAAACCACATGGAAAATGTCCCCACACCCCTCTGTAACGGTTTTGTGTGTGTGTGTGTGAGAGAGAGGTAAAGAGATAAAGAGAGTGAGAGCACACCCTGATGTTTCCTGTCTCCAAGTAAAGACTGATGTATTGATGTGAACAAGATGTATGTGTTAAAAAATGCTGACATGTTTAAAATAAGTGTCGCACAACTCTCTGACACCACCACTCCCAGCTGGATGTGTGTATGTGTGTGTGTGTAACAAATTAAGTCAGATGTGTCCAGATTTAAGAGAGTACATGACACAAGTGATGTCTTACACGTCCTGATGCAACTGTGCGGATGTAAACGTGCTGTTCTTGTGTGTCTTAATACATCCAACATCACCTTCTTCCTGGATGATTTCAACCAACCAGTCTGTCAGATAAAAAAACAAATTGCTGAGGTTGCAAGTCTGTTCACTTCCTCTGTGATTTCTCTCTTGAGAGAGAGAGAGTAAGAAAGAGAGAAAGTGTGTGCATGTGTGAGAGAAAGAGGCCCTATCTGTACTTGAACACACCCCTACCACAAATAAGTGAACGTGATTCATCACTTCCTTCCTATTAAGCATGAATAGTGCAAGAGCAAAGTGTAAACCAGAACACCATGCACAACTCCACCCCTCTGCATGCATGCACGCAAGCGTGTGTGTCTGCAACCACACACATGTGCATGCCTCTATTAAACACAGCATACTTCCATATAAACTTGGTTAACAACCTGCACTACACCAGCTTTTTTGATAGTTTAAGTTTTTATATGACAGGCATGAAGCTTCATGTGTGTACGTGCAGATTCTACCGTGTGTGTGTTTGTGTGTGTGTGTCTGTGAAAAGGTTCCTCCTGCTCTCGACCTCTGGTGCCATCTGCCAGTGACAGGGCAGAAATGCAAATCAGATACAGTCAGATAATACACCACGCTCACTCCTTCCATTAGAGCAGCCTACAGAAATAAACTAGGTCAGACAGACCAGCAGCCAGCTGTGTGTGTGTGAGGCACATGCGCCTTTCTTTGTGTAGGGAGACAGCTATATGTATGTGTGTGTGGGGGGGGATGGGTTAGCAAGTAGAGGTTCATAATATTCTTAGTTCTGATACTGCACACTTAACAGTCACAAGTAATGTACAGACAAACGGCGGCTCAGCGCTGCCTTTTCAAGATTTCAGACTGAGGAGGCACTTGGAGGCTGTGTGACAGGGCAAAGGAGCTGGGTGACAAATAAAGTCTCTTATCTGAGGCTGAAATTAGACCACAGCCAGAGCACAACTGATAGGGAGCGTATTAAACTCTCGAAAAACGAACCTCCCGGGAGGGTGATGCAACGCAGAGGCAACGCTGGCGTAATGCAGACAGATGCGTCCTCCTCTCTCATATCGCTGCGACGCCTCTGAATTATGAATGAGACCCTCGTGCACCTCTTCAATCCAAAAGGCTTCTTCTCTTCATGCTTACAATATACTGTTTGTTTTCATTAATGCCTCATGCTCACATGGAGACCCCCGTATTCACCGTTGGTTGTGATAAAAAAAATCTTAAATAACGGTTGGCAGGGTATTGTATTATGGGAGATGATTTTAAATCCCCTTTGTCTGAGTAAGGACAAAGCAGATGGCTTATAGGTGCTGATCTAAGACAAATGCATCTGAAGAGCTGTTTTGATGAATACAGTATTCAATACACACACACTCCATCTTTATTTGCTGCATAAGAAATCCATGCTGCATGACATGTAAATCATTTCATTTACCTAAAATACAGTCATAAACACCCTGTATCCGATCTGTCCTACCAGAGAATAACTCTACAGCCTTTTACTCATTCCATGTGATAAACATGCAGCAATATGAGCTGAATAATAAATGACTGCATGCCTTTCAGAAACATTTCAAACATGGGCCTTCTATTTATAGACGCTCAAACATTTCCTTCTCCAGCTAACTTTCTCTGTTTTCTTTCTTCCTTCAACTGATCTCAGGCACAGATTGTAAATTCGGTCACAGGGGAGGGTCAATGATTCTCATTTCCTGCAGTTTGGTCCTCTTTTAACAAAATGACTCTCCACTCCCTGAATTCTCTGAAGTTCCTCTGAGATATATCTGCAGCTGCTCGTTTATGTGTGTGTGTGTGTGTGAATCTGTGTGCACTCACAACAGCCCGTAATGTGCATGAGTGCAGCGGCGTGGCATGGGAGCACTGTGCACAAAGTTAGACTGGAAAGGTGACATGAGATGAAAAGGTTAATATTTTCCAGACGGGTGGGTGGGAGGTGAAAGCTTTGTGTGTTCATGCAGTGTGGGTAGTGTGTGTGTGTGTGTACGTGCTTGTGTAATTTCTGTGTGGGTGAATGAGAAAAGTTTCATGCAGTGCTGTGTTCCCAGAAAGTGGACTAATTTCACTGAAGGGAGGACCAGTGTTGTCAGAGATCATGGAGCCAATCATTAGATGATAGGAAAGGAGTTAAAGGTTGGTGCATTTTGTCACAGAACTAGTTACAGTACTGTCATTTCTTATAATTTATGCACATCAGTTAAACTTCTTTCTGCCACTGTTCTTTATTCCATGTCCAGATGATGCAATATTTTTATCAGAAAGTCAAGGATTAAAATATAAAAACAACTTCACCCAGCTGTGATAAGAGCCAGCTAAGTCTATCTGTATGATGTTTATGCTGGAGTTTTAAATCCAGCGTGTATAAAGGCACCAATACTAATGCTGTTTATGATGGAGTTAGAGCCTGTGGTGGGAAAAACCTGGGAAGTGTCTATAAAAAGAACTACCATCAATAAAAGCTAAAGATATTGGCATCAATGATGATGAAAGCTTCGTAATGCTAATCCTCCTGGTCCTCAGAAATACATATAAAAACATATATATGGAATATTTAGAAGCAAGGAAATATCACGACTGGATTTGTTGCACAGGTGGAATCCTATGACAGTTCCACGCTGGAATTCACTGAGCTGCTGAGAACGGCCCATTCTTTCACAGATGTTTGTAAAAACAGTCTGCATGCCTAAGTGCTTGATTTTATACACCTGTGGCCAGGCCAAGAGATTAGGACACCTGATTCTGATCATTTGGACGGGAGAGCAAATACTTTGGTAATATAGTATATATGTATATATACATATATATACATATATACGTATATATATATGTATATATGTTTTCAGTTGTTTAAGGCGACAGTTAATAATGTGTCCAAGAGCATCTGCATTTTACAGTGGCCCAAAACACAGAAGTACCTGGGTAGATACTTCTGATTGGTTAAACTCACTTCTCGGTTCATTCCAGTTAAACAGATAACCCAGGACATTTTACAGGAAGAGGTGAAATCCCCACACTCACTTCTCATCCTCTCCAATCACAAAACACTCCCACCAATGGTTTTGAGTAAACAGGTGACCATTGTGTCTCTTAGGCTTCTCAGAAACCCTAACCTAACCCTGGGATGTGACTTGCTGCATAATCTTTAGTTGCTCTCTCAGGTCCAGTCTTAGTGTCATAACATATCCTGTGACCCATCAGAGGTAAATTCACTCATAGTAATAGGCACATATTGATGGTGTTTGTGGAAGGCAAACTTTCCGGGCTCCAGCTTTAAGTGCTTCATACAACTGAAGTTTCACGAGTCCATTATATAACTTTTCTGCTCACTTGTTTTGCACTCTGTCAAAGAATGTGGATTAGTGTGCAGTATGAGAAGTAACTCCTGGATAGCCCTGCATGGGGATTTCTAATGTAGATCACAGTTTAGGGACTGTTCACAGATTTGTGCATGAATGCAAGCTCTGAACTGAGAGAGGGGCTGTCCTTGAGGACAGAAATAGGAGGACGCCCTCTCATATAATGGTTCAGACAAAGGATAAATGAGTGGAGTGGACCCGCTCTGCGGACAGAGAGGACAGGTAAAGGACAGGACATGCAGGACTGGCATTGGTTTGGCCTGGTCTACAGCTCAGCTTCTCGCTGCTGCTGCTGCTGCTCTTTTTGATTAAGTCCCTAACTAGATTTTTCCAATACCAACAGTCCCAATAAATCCATCTCTATGGGATATTCAGCTGGCATTATCCTTGTCTCTCCTCTGGAAAAAAGACATCCAATCTGCATTCGTAACCATTGTCTTCCCACCAGACAGCCCAAAGAACGAACGCTCGCAGCCAAATCCCGCTTCCATGTGCAGACACAGACTCCATTGCCCACAGATACTCTCAGCTCTAATTAGGCAGACCGCTGGACGTGTTGCTGGGGGAAATCTCTCTGCACAGACTTATCATCTGGTGGCAGCTTTACAGATTTACGTCTTTTCATCTAGTTTATGTGTGTGTGTAAGCACACACACACACACACACATAAAGACAGGGAGATGTTGTAGCTGTGTTTGGTGATTTAGTGATGAACACATGCTTTTAACATACACAGCACTCAAGAAAAGTGTGTGACTGGGCGCTTGGTGTGTGTGTGTGTGTGTGTGGGCCCGTGCTGCAGCATGTTGCACAGCTTAGCACAGCCCTGCTGCACATGCATTTACAAAGTATACAATATGCTTCAGATGTACAGAAATACTTGCTGAGCTTTCCCCAGAGACCTGCGTCATCAGCACCGGGGTTATTTCCTGTAGCTGAACAGCAGCATGACTCTCTTCCTGTTCTGTGTGTGAAGAAGCATCAGGTTTGTCCCTGCAGTTCTTTCTTTCTTTTCAGATTTTCCTCTTTCAAGATCTCCAGTGTTTTCGACATCAACATTAAATGTTCAATTTTCAATAAAAATAAACTGAAATATATGTTAAAGACTGACCCTCATGGACTGTGATTGTGGTTAGGCCTAACAATACTAGCTCTATGAAAGATGTGCTGCTAAACTAGAAGTTCAACTATAAGGAAGTAAAAATGAAAAAGGAGGAACTCTTCTGCAACGTGCATTAAATTTATTTAAAAAATGCACAGGGCAGCTTACACAGAATGTGGCACTGACATGCCTGCAATACAATTTCTTCTTAGGGGGGAGAAAAACTTGTTGCTTTGCTTGTTATTCTGCAGTTGTGACCCAATTTCTAAAGAAAGACAGAGCATCGTGACTACAGTTAACTGAATCTATCAAACATACAGCATTAATGAACTTCAGCATACACAGCCTGTTCTCTCTCTCTCTCTCAGCTGTTACCTGCCGCCTCCCCTGAATCATCTCCTCCCTGTTCTTCTTCTTCTTCTTCTTCTTCTGTGTCCCTGGGGAGGCTTTGCTTCCAGCAGCTTCCTCCTGTAACAACAAAAACATTGTCTTATTCTATTTTATGTTTTTTCTTCCCTCTCCATCTCAGTAGAGCTATTACTCTGCCTTATTCTGCATGTGACCCCAGGGTGCTGGGAGGCGAAACACATTGGCTGTGGAGGATGATGCCGCCTCACAGAGCTGAGCTGTGTGAGCTGCAGTTCTCTGGTGGTGGTTTTTAGTAGATGTTTGGTTTTGTTGCAGTACAGCAAGCTGAGAGAGAGAGACAACAAGAAACATTTCAATGCTATTATTTAAGATAAGACAATCCTTTATTAATGCCCCCCACAAGAGAAATTAACATAAGTCCACACAAAAAAGAGATGAGCCATCTGCTTAAAAATGGCTGGTTGAGAAGTTTATGGTTTTAAAGGGAAGTTATGAACAGACAGCTACATGAGAAAATTCAAGAATGTGAGTGGGTAGATGACAAGATGTAGGTCCCATTAGGTCAGGTTTATGAAAACATCAGTTTGGATTAAACAGAGCCCATTATACACATGTCCACTTCCTCTGACTGTTAATGCCCACAAGACCACAGAAGGGTGCAGATACCTTAACACCCCATTCAACTTAACACCTCTGCATAACTGCATAACTACTGTGGTTAAATGTATTAATTCATAATTGTCCGACAACACCTGCGTGTGTTCATTTTGCTCTATAAGTAGGCCACATGAGCAGGCAGCAGGCTGGCACCAAATCCAACACTGGGACTACAAACGGATGAAATTCTACACATGCAAAAACAACCAAATCCCACAGGAGCTCTCCTTCAAGTGAAGTTTTTATTCCCCAGACAGACACTTTTACACACTTTTGTTCAAAGATAAATGTGGAACTTGGTTGAGATGAAACAAATATGGCACTTTTTTTTGTAAGAGAGAAATTATTTTTGATTCATTTTGATTTCCTGCTGCAAACAGTTCACTGTATGCATGGAAAACTATCATATCTCTGCATTGCTTAGCAACGAAAGCACGTTTTAAACATTCAATTTCACAATTCTCAAAATTTTTTGTAAAAAGTGTGTGAAATACAACCTTTTTTTTCTTTTAAAAAATCCTTACAGAGCAATGCACAGGAAGTCATGACTGTATTCATGGACCTCCACCAGCAGGGCTGCTGATAACAGAGCAATCACACCTCCTAGTGGCAAAAACTAGGTTTGCCTACATTCATCTGCAGATCATACAAATGTTCAATTTTAATCACCTTAATTACAATAATAAATGAATCCGACCAGTGCAGTGACGGCTGTTTTTCAGTCTGTTTGTATCAGCATCCTGATGGTCACAGTTCAAACAGAGATCGCCTGCGGTGTGATGTGTCCTTCAGGATGTTTTGGGATTTCCTGATACAGTGGGACTGTGTAGTTCTTCCAGCATTTAAAGAAGGCAGCCGACGATCTTCTGGGCCGAGTTTATGACCCTGTGGAGCATTTTTTTTTCTGAGCCAGCTGCCACTGCAGCTGGTGAACCATACGCTGATGCAGCAGGTTAGGATGTTCTCTGTGGAGCACCGGTAGAAGGACACCAGGAGTCTCTGAGTGGTGTTGTTGTTCCTCAGCACCCTGAGGACATAGAGTCTCTGCTGGGCCTTTTTCAGCAGTTCAGAGGTGTTCGTGCTCTAAAGACAGATGGATTAAGAACCTCAGCAAACATACACATGAAACATGCATATTGATCACTTCTGATCATCACTACAAATAAATATATACCTTCTGAAACTCTGCTGGATTTTCTGTAAAAAGAAAAAGAAAATATAAAGTTAGTGGGTGACCTCAACGATTAGGAAATACTTCTTACTTATCTGAGTTCTCATAATAATAACATGAATGTACTTATCTGTGTTGGTGGTGTGTGCTTCGGCCTCTCTTCTCCCTAAACAATGATAAAGGAGCAGAACTGTTAATGACATCATCAAAATGTAAAAAAAATTATTGATCAGGGTAAATGTTATAGAAATAAATGTATACTTATCTTTTGCAGCCCTGCTGGATGACATAAAATGAGATGGTATCAGTGAGGTGAACATAACAACATATTAGAATATAACTGCTAATAAAATATGTACCTTTGGGGCTTTTCTTTGTTTCTCTCTATTTATCTAAACAATTAATAACAGCAAAAATAAATTCTGTGTGTTTGTGTGTGTGTTTGTGTGTTTTGTCATCAAACTCTGAGGCACTTCTCTGAAGGACGATGGTCGCTGGTCTCTGTGGTCTCCGTGGTCTTCCACTTGGTGCTGGGAGGGACTTTGAACCGGCAGAGGACCAACATAAGTAGAGAGTCATCTGTACTGTTGTCCGTCACCCTCCACCAGTTCTCCAGCTTGGTGCCCTCACTGAGGTAAACGGCAGAGATGACCCTGAACACAGTGCTTCCAGTCAGATTCAATTTGCGGACACAATTTCTACTGTCCGCCTTCAGCAGTTCCAGATCAGCCTTGTCAGGGAGAAGTGGTGTCAGAAAAGTTCTGACAGCATACGCGCTGGTCCCTCAGTGAGCCAAGATGGAGTAGTTCTCTAAAAGACTCGGCTCTAATATTTGGAGCATTTAAAGTGAGCTGCAGTGTTTTAAATGGTATGAATGTAAGTCCTGCTCTGAGCTGGCTTTGCAGAGTTCACTGACTGTTATGTGTGACTGTTTGACTGATTATACACTGGCCATTATGTCAGCAATAAGTTGATCAACTCAGCCAGTCAATATGGTTACATCCATACCTTACATTTACATGTTTACATTTGAATATTTAACATTTAAGTTGCCTGCACCTAATCCACTGTGTGTAAACTCCATAACAACACCACATCTGCACTGGCTACAGGACATGATGAACATTATATCCACATATATCATTTAATTATTGTTCAGGCTCTGTGTGAGGCTCTGTGTGTCAAAATGATCTATGCTGTCTAAACTTAGCTGTTACTCTGAGGACATGAAAACTCTGCTAAAGACTCATCTATTCATAATCCATCATTTTTAACCTCTAATCAAGCACAAACAACAAAAACATGTCATAAGCTTTGATGTTAAACCCAGGTTAACCACACTCTCTCCATGCAGACTGGCAGAGACCTGGAGTCCACTCCAATCACCAAAAAGGGGTGATCTCCTTTCCCTTCTATCTAAAGGTTACCCTACAACACCCCAAATACAACACATAGTTACAATACATTTCTTTACACACAAGGCATTTACTTGTAGTATTGAGTACAAGACATGTATTTGTTTCATGTGTTATTTGCTGTTTATTGCACATTAAACCCCATTTTACACATTTAAACAGGCCCAGGGCTAAACAATGATCAGTTTTTGGATAACATTGATTTTTCAATTTGTGAATATAACAGCAGCTGAACTGAAATGTGTGTCACAGAGACACACATCCACCAGAACCAGATCAGGCTATCTCAGACATTTTTAAATAAACTACAGTTTATTTTGATTATTTTACAGCAATGCCAACCTATCCAACAGCTATATTCCTCCTGTAGTTAATTTAGAGGTTACTTGGAATAAAGATAGGAACAAAGATTTTGATGAGTAACTCTTTATTTTTAGAAGCCTATGAAGAAGTGTACACATTTTATTCACAAAGTGGATAATTCTGATGTTTGTCTTTGCATTATGTCAGTTAAATCGCGTCCAGCTCATCTGCAAAGCATGTGTTTAAACTTGTAGCTGTACATGTTGAAACATCGCACATCATTGGGAGTGACAGGGAAAACCCAGCCAACCCAGAAATCCCCGCATGCGCATGCGCAATCCACAGCAGCAGCAGCAGCAGCAGGGCGGTTTGAACAGTGTGTGTGATGAACAGTGCAGATGCAGGATGGCGCCTGATAGAAGCACACTTTCAGCGTGGACCATCATCGTGTTGTTCTTCGTCGCTGCGTCGCTGTAAGTTACGTTTTTATTTCACGTATTGTGACTCAGCTGTCGCTACAGGTGTGAAGTGTGCTGTGAGGCGTATACCCTGACTGTGTTAGAGCTGTCATTATAGAGCACTGCTGATGTATTAAGGCTTTAATTATGATGATATGTTGAAGTTTTTGTGGCTAATAAAGTTTGTGCAAGAGTAACCCATAAAAAGGTGACACGTAAAGTTAGCTTGTTAGTTTCGAACTACTTATAAACACTTTCGGTTTCGTTTTTGTTTGTTTCTCCAGAACTTCCGCCTCCTCTCGGGTCCATCTCCGAGGTAAAAGACAGGCTGGGTGCCAAGATGGCAGCTACACGCACGAAGGCAGGACGTGTTGTATGTGTGCAGCTGGTAGGTGTCAATGACTAAAAAAGAATAAGGAACAGCATTAACTTTAACTGTTAACCTAGCTGTCGTCTTTGATGAATATGTCATAATTTACTTTTAAAGGCAGCACCATCCTCTGGAAGAGTTATTGTTTCTTTAAGCCCTGTTTATACTGTAAACATCTGCCAGAGGCAGCAGATACATGGGTGTACTGTTACACTACTGTAGCACATATCATAGTCTCTGTTTCATAACAAACCCGCTCAACATTAGAGCCAGGCCCTCCGAGGAGCCACGGATCAGGCAGCGTCTCCAGAACATCATCATACAGGTTGATTGTAAGGCTGTTTTAGACACAAACACTCCTAACCCTTTCCTCTCTTGATGATTCATTGGCTCACAAAACAATCTAGCGGTGCAGAGAAGAGTTATGCAGTGGGTATTTTCTTTTTTGTATTGTGTGTAAGATGAGTAAGTCATACTTACAGGCTTATTAGCTTATGAGTTTTGTGTACCATAGGAAAACATTACAAGCATCTGTGTTACTTACTTGTTAAATATGATTATGACATTTTTGCCTCTGTACTCTGACTTGTGTATCTCCTCACTGTAGGTCTGCGGCTGGTGAAACACTGCACTGCTACGAGTCCAAATGATGGAAAATGTTCAATCTGCGAACCCAACACATACAACAGTCTCCCAAATTACAAAGAGACCTGTGAGCCCTGCAAGTCCTGCTCACAGCCCAGTGGTATGAACACAGTGATGCCTTCCTTTGTGACAGAAAACATTATGTATTAGGACAAACACAAGTATTGGCAATAATATTAACTATTGTTTAGGTGTCCCATACAAACAAAATCCAAATATTAAACAGCGCTTGAGTGTCTAACTTGACATTTAAGAGTCTGAAGTTTGCCTATTAACACTTACTGTACTGTCCTTTTAGCCAATATGGAGGTGGCTGAACCATGCACCGCTGCCAGGAACACAAAGTGTCGATGCAAGACAGGTTACTACTGCAGCAGTGACACAGACTGTATAGCCTGCCATCCCTGTAAAGAGTAAGTTCCTCTCAGATGCAGCTATATGTATATATATATATATATATATATATATATATATATATATATACATACAGCCATAGGATTGAAATTAATTTAATGACCTAAAATCTAAATTCTCTTTGTTCAAGGTGTGGTGATGCTGGCGTTAAAACAGCCTGTAACGCCACCAGTGATGCAGTCTGTAATGATGAAAGTCAAGGTAGTCTCTAGCACAGCGCCACATCATTTCACATCATTTCACAGTTCACAATTTAAAATAAAATGTTTTTTGTGTTTCAGCAAATCATACGGCAATTATTGTTTCCGTTGTCATCATCATCATCATTTTTGCCATCGCTTTTGCTGGTGCTCTATATCTCTTTTTTAGAAAGAGACAACACAGTTGAGTATTTCTCACTTTACAGTACATTACTAAATGCTTTATCTGACCACCAGAGGGCACACTATCCTCATATGATCCTCAGCAAAGCAGCGAAGGATCAGACAAGGATTGTGTGTTTGTTTTCCTCCTTTATCTTTCCTCTGTCTTAATTTTTTGAATTTATCTCATCAGGCAATGAACCGCAGCCAGCAGAACAAGTAGATCCAGTAAGTTATTCTTTCAGCCAACTGCTTTTACACACACACACCTGTTCTCATGGACATACGTGATAAACACTTGTCTCTCCTCTAATCTTGGCATAGCTGCCCCTTTATGTAGGAGGGACAGGTTAGTTGTGTGAAGCATTTGGTGTTCTTCATGTGTGTGTCATCTCTGTCAGTGTTGATGTAACGCACGTGTAAACAGTTTGATTTCAATTTTAACATTCACTCTACTGCTTTACAGCTGTTACCGCAACTTAAAGGTAAGAACATTGCGATTTTATACATCCAGTTTGCCCATTAGATTATGTTAGCATGCTTTACATTCAACAAACAGAATAGTCAGTGACTATGATTATATAGAAATATTTCAAAAGAAATAGCATTTCAATTAAGATTTAAACTGAACTACTTTATATTGACTGGAAATAAAGTGGTTATTAGTGTGGAAATTAGTGTATTTTTTTGCACTGTTCCCTATTCTCATTTTTTTTACATGAATACAGGTCTGGAACTGCAGCCTCTCCTGCCTGACCTTGCAGAGGTGCTTGGATGGAAAACCATGAAAGAAGTAGCCATGCGCACTGGGATGCTTAACACTGCTATTGAGTCCTGTAGACAGAACCACCCGGGTAACGCTCAGGAACAGACACTAGAACTACTGAGCACATGGGTCGAGAGGCAGGGCAGGGAAGCCCCAGAAAAACTGATCACAACCCTTCATACGAGTAGAGAAAGGATGAAGGAAGAGAGGGTCAGAAAGATTTTTTCTGATAAACTAGATGATAAAGTATGACTTTTACATCACTGCTGTCTGATGTATGAGTTTTTATTCTAAAAAAGCGAGAATGCTGAGATTCTAGATTGACAGGTTTTCATGTTGTGTGAAATTATTTCTCTTATTCTCTCTATTCTGCATGCACTACTTTTTGCTTCTGTTCATGTGTTATTGTGGTGAGAGCCCCTCATCACAGCTTTTATTTTGTGCAACAATGCTAAATAATGTGAAATTAAATAGTTCTTTTTATTCTCTATTCTGTTTTGTCTGTTATTTGATAAACTTGACATTTAAAACAATGTTATATAAAAATTCAGTGCTGAAGTTTTAGTGACTTATTTGATTTGAATTCAGGTCAATGTGTAATTGTTGCATATATCTATAAATATGTATTTATACCTCTATTAATGATGAGCTGTGATTGGTTGATGACATCCAGAATGTTCTTGGTGTCCACTGCAAAGGTGTCAGAGGACATTAGCATGTTTCTTGTAGTCCTTTTTGTAAATTGATGGCAGATTGTGATGAATGAAAGGTTTCTACATTGAATGTAGGTTGTACAGTGAGAGTTTAGAATTCATTCCAGTAGGTGACTAACATTGATGTGGATGACAAGAGTCTTCAGCACGTTTTTAATAAAGGGGGACAGATTTGTCTGTCAGTGCTGCTAAGGGTCTGTAGTCCAGCCATTTTGGTGCCCTAGCTAAGATTATAGTTGAATGGTATTGGAAATACTACAAACGTAACAAATTGAGATATTGTTCCTTCCAATATGAATAAATGCATTTGGTGGAAGTTCTGATCCATGTCTTCCACTGTTGTGACCCTTTCCAGTTCCAAACCTATTTACGCACTACACTTCCCACAATCCTCAGACAGGCGCAAGGACGAGTGCGTCATCAAAATGTGCCGTTACTCTGGCAACGTTTGTGACGGCTTGGCTTTTAGCTGTTTAGCTAGTTTGTCAATATCGACTGTAATGCCCAAAATAAGGTGAATAATCATCTTGCTTGCCACTTTTATACAACTCTAATATAATTACATAAATAACGTCATGTTTCTTTTGATCGACGTGTCGGTTCTGTCTCATATTTGTTAGCTCGGACACACTATGGGAGCAGGCAGCGGCGGAGGTGCACAGTCTGGACAGAGGAGGAAAAGAGGAGGACGGAGGAGAGACGGTGACCGAGAGGACTGTGTTTCTGATCGGCAGCAAGGCTGGGGTGACTTTAGTGCTGACAGACTGGAGACAGAAATACTGTTATGTTGTTGCTATAGGTGGTAAGCTAACATACATCTGCTTCTTTTTCAGGGCAAAACGTCCATTCTCCTCAGATGCCTCGACAGGTGTGTGTGTGTAAATCTGCTGCATGCAGACAGGTGTTATGTAGCCAGTTCAGTGTGGCAGTTATTAACAATAATAGCTCAATAATCTTACAAAACTATCATCTCTTACTGCTTTTTTTATCCACCAGAGATGAACCATCCAAGCCAACTCTGGCACTGGAGTACACTTTTGGCAGACGGGCCCGAGGACACAATACAGTGAGGAAGCCTTTTTTTAGTCTTCACACACTCTTAGTGTCTTTACACACAACTTTAAATAAGTTGTTACAGTCTAAAGTTATTTTGTTAAATATCGACACCAGCAAACTGCCCATAATTTTGTCATTTCCAGCACACTGAGTAATGCTTGATGAGGCTCGGTGGTCCTAGTACTTTATAGTAAAAGCTGTATGATGCATAGTCATAAATTGAAGATAAAACTAATAATGGTTATTTCTTTTTTTTCAGCCCAAAGATATTGCCCATATATGGGAGCTGGGAGGAGGGACCTCTTTGTCAGACCTAGTCCAGATCCCCATCACTCCTGCCAGCATCAAGTAGGTCTCTTAGTCTTTTTTGTCAGACTATAGCATATGTCCTTAGAAGCAGTATAAGTGCAGTGTCTTCTGAATGCCACTGTACAGAGCCCTTTCTGTCTTTCCACAGGTCTCTCTCTGTCATCCTTATACTGGATCTGTCTAAACCCAATGCTCTGTGGGGAACCTTGGAGAAGCTGCTGCAGGCAGCACAAGCACGACTGGAGAAAGTCTTCTCACAGGCACAGCAAGCAGAGAGGGCCAAACCTGGAGCCAAACACCAGACGGCTCCCCACTCAGCAGCAAGCATCTTACCTAAAGACTATCCTGTAAGGCTTGTGATGTTGTCCATTACACCCCCCCCCCCATTATATTAGTGTTTTTGTCCACTGCAGATGTAATATGACACATGTAACCTGAGTTAACTATGTCTGTGCACAGGACAGGGAGCTGATCAGTCCTTTTCCTGTTCCACTGCTCATCATTGGCAGCAAATATGATATATTTCAGGTAAAAACACGCAGTATAGTAACACCTGTCTTTACTTGGTGCTCCTTGCTTTACTTACATCTGGTGTTGAATTTTTGAAGTGACACTTTTTTCAATCCCTGTGGTAGGAATTGGATTCTGACAAGAGGAAAGTGGTCAGTAAAACATTACGTTTTATTGCCCACTATTATGCAGCATCGCTCATTGTAAGTGCACTTTTTTGCAGTATGTATATATTCATCACATGTAAAACAAGCAGGACCTCGTGCCTTCTTCTGTTTGCTCTCACTTTTAATCAAGGTTGACACATCTTCTTCTTTCTGTGTGTAACGTTTTAATTAGTTCACCAGCATCAAATCAGAGAGCCTGATGTCAAAAACCAAGAGCTTCTTCTCACACCTGGCTTTTGGTCTGGACAGAGGGTGAGGAGCATGACACAACATTGTACACAAAGTCAGGCAGACTGGAAAATTAGAGAGTGGTTGATTCAACAAGATGCTTTTATTGTTTTGGTTTTATTTGTGTTTTTCTTGTTGTTGTTGTTGTTGTTGTTGTTGTCAGGAAAACAGTGTCCTGTGAGTCAACTAAGCCTCTCATTATTCCAGCAGGCTCTGACTCCTTCAGCCAAATAGGTGAGCACAGCACCACCCAGTGGCCAAAAGTAGTAATGCCTTTAAAGATTGCTAAATGAAAGGAACATTAACAGAATTGTGTATTGTGTATTATATAATGTTAATTTAGGCTCTCCTCCATCTACTGATGTGGACATAACCTCTCTACATGCAAAAAACCCAAAAGACCTGTGGAAGAAAGTATATGAGCGTATCTTCCCTCCAGAGGTAGACCAATCACTGACAGCACCTGCACCTTTATCATCTGATTTAGGAATTTATATATGAATGATGTAGTTTTCACAGTATTCTGTCTCCTTGTTACTTTGCAGACCACAGGTGAGCAGAGGGAGCTGAAAGATCCAGCCAAGGACCAACAGTACAGTGAGCCTCAGATTGATGCCATGAGAGCCCAGAAAAACCAGGTATCATATCCAGAGCATTTACATAATCAGACAAAACTCATCATAAATCATCATTATGAATCTGGACAGGCTTTATTTGGTGCCAGACTGAAATTAGTGACATGACTCATTGGTTGTATGATGGCCAATCATAGTTTATCAGAAAGTCTGATCAGTTATCTCTGTGACCATGACCTTTGTCCTACCTGCAGACAGAAGCAAGTATTTAGGAAGATAGTGAATTATTGAAACAGTTAAAAGGAATTTGGAAGTTTATATAGCAGCTAGTTTAATTGACGTGTAATATGTTAAGTCTTAAACAAAAAAAAGAAAGTGCCAGACATACATTTGGAGAAATGCCTCTATTGACATAATTATTTAAGGGAATTTAAATTTCAAATATAAAATTGAAGCACACTTCCTCTATTTCTTTGCAAAATAATCTAAGCATCAAATAGAAATTCACGTTTTTCTTCTGCGTGCTGCCTGTCACCTGTCTTAAACAATGTCTGAGAGTGACCCTGTGCCCTGTAGTAACCCGCATGTAGAAGTGTTTCTTTCATGATCTCATTAGGCTGTAAAGTATGCTGTGGTAATAAACTCAGAGATTAAAGACTTTCTTGCTGGCCTGCCACTCTGGCACTTGACCGGCAGTAACCTCCTGGAAACACAAGTCCCTATTATCTCTGACTGACTCTCAGCTGATGCTGGTCATTTTGCTTTGGTATTAGATGGTACTGTTACATAATTAGTCCAAGCAAGAAAATTCCACCTGAGTCTAGAGAATAAAGGTGCGTGTATATGCGTGTCAAGGCAGACTTTAAAGTGACATTCTTAATGCTACGTAATACTAAGTGATAATATTCTAGTCTGAGCTAGTGTAACACCAACCTCTTATGTAGCAACACATTTTTGTTGTTCTTATGAAAAAGTTCTGAAAAGTTATGAAAAAATCAATTCCTTGAACTGCATAGATACGGTATGAATGCAGTGTGTCACATGTTGCAGGTGTTTTAACTATCTGTGTCCTGTATCTGTGGAGGAGAACAAAATCTTGTTTACCTGAGTTAACTGGGTTTGTGGAGTGTGGTTTTGAAAGCACCTCTTCTGTTTAAATTGATTGAAGTGTTTATTTTAAAACTCTCCTGTCTGTGTCATCTGTTTTTCAGGAGTTGGAGCAGTATAAGAGGAATGCAGCTAAGTCATGGAAAGGCCTGGAGCTGGAGACATGAAATAATCAGCTTTATTACACACATAAAACATGCAGCAAAATATACACAGTATACATTCCACATTATTCATTTACTTTTGTGTTATGTCCTTTACATAGTGCAACTTTTTTATATCTAAGTTTAATTTAATTAAATCTACAAACTGAACAAATGCATATATTCTTTAACCAAAATAAAATGTCTTCTAGAAAAATAAACAAAGTTTATTCCGTATTACTGGTGTCTTATGTTACAGTCTAAATTCAGTTCAATTTTGCACCACTAGTGGCAGCACTGAGCAGCACTCCCATCCAGAGCTGTGGAGAAGACATCTGGCGCCATTTTTGATTTGATTTCCGCCTCCCTCCTGCACCTGTGCGCTTTGTAATTAAATCAGTTTTGGAATGTTTTACACCTTCTATGTGTCGGGAGACCTTCTGAGAAACAGTGAGTTTGTATATTTACAGCCTTAATTTGTTTACATGTCGTTGGTACGGTGTTTTTCATGAGAAAGAGGAGTAATAAACACAAACTGATCATTTATTGAAAAGTTCGAGCAAGCCGCTAGCTTAGCATGGCCGAAAATAACGAAGGCGAGTGTCCATGAAAAGTTGTCAGTTGTTTACGGCTGTTATATGATGTCACGTCTGCATCCCAGTCAACACACACTAACCCTAACTTGTATTCATTAAAAAAAATAAAACTTAACTGTTTATGATGCAACGGAGAAAAGGGTTAAATACAGTACTTGATCTCATCTGAATAGTGAGCTGAATAGTTCAGTGTACTGTTATTGTTATCGTTAAGCAGACGAGTTTTCAGAGTTTTGTGCAGATTTAGTGACGCACAACTTTGTCCCTGAGTTTGTAGCTGATCATGCCGAGCAGCAGCAGGGCAGGGAGGAAGGAGTACAGGAGAACAAAGTCCAGTGTGTATCGAGACAGCGCTCCAGGATATCCCTCATCTATGATCTGACTACCTTGTGTGACGAGGCAGCTCCCTGGCAGCAAAGCAGATTTATCTGCAATAACACAAAACAGTTGTTGAGTGATGGCAGATTTTACAGATTCAGTTTCTGATCTGTCCTGACAAGTGCCCTCGAACATTGATCTCTGAACTCACACTTCATAGATCAGACTTAAAGGGCTGCAGTTTGATCAAATGTAAATGTAGATACATTGATTAATAAATGATTTTGCAATAACAGATGATAGGAGTTATAAAATGCAGAATTGTTTAGACTTGTTACACTGTTGATCAAGTTCCAAAATTCATATTATATATTATTATAATTTTTGGTGTCTTTTCATTCTTTCTTAGGGTGAGTGTACAGAGGAAGATCTCATGGGGAAAACCACTTACTGCATGTGAACTGGAGATCGTGGAACTCAGTGACTATGAGAAGCTCACAACTGTACTTCTGAAAGGTCAGGTAACTGAGCCACTGGAAGACCACTGGCATCTGCTTTGTGCTTCTGTTGTCAGAAAGAGGAAGAAAAAGTTGCCTGTCAAAGGTCCAATCCCAACACAGCTATTGAATTTATAAAACATACAGTGTCTTACCTTAGGAACCCAGAGCCAAGCAGAATCCCAGCAATATTGAGTAGAGCGACTCCCGTGTTGACCATGTTAGGGTCTTGAACTACTCCTAGTAGCACTACAGTTAGAAGCTCACCTAAGGATGGAAAAAAAAACACAAGATACAAGCACCATTAAGCTTAAAACATGCAGATGTATGTACAAAAATAATATATTCTATCAGCTCACCTGTAATATGTGGCACCAGAACCACAGCTGTAAAACATAGGAAGCGCAGACTTTCAGGGTGCATTCCCACTGTCCTAAAAACAAACAAAAACACAAAAGAGTTATCGTTCTACACACTTTAAACTTTTCCTAAGAATTGAAAGCAATTACACTTACTACCCACCAGTAAAGGAAGGAAGTGAAGATGAAGACACTCAGGATGCTGAAGGGAAGGATGTGGAAGATGTAGGCCAAGAACATTTGCCATTTACTGTAAAGGCCATCCTGACTTTCCTGATCACCAATGGCTCGCAGTGCTGGGACTGTTGATGTAAAGATAGATAAAGTAGAGTCAAGTTCAAAACCTTGTACCCCCTCTTTGTTGTTGTCACCCTACTCATTATCTAACATGCCATGACTTGATGATCAACTTTATTAGTTTAGTTTATTTTCCTATTCAGTTTTCCTGCCCTCTGCTGTTAGTCCATGTACGACTGCAGGTGTTATTCAGACAACTCAAGAACCTCAGTATCCTGCCAGTTATCTATGAGACTGTAAGTCAGAATGATAAACTCTGTAGCTGTTTGGGTGAACTTGCTACAAACAGAAAGACCTAAACACAGAGATAGTATAGATATGGTAGGTTTGTCGGACAAAGGGTACTACGGTTCATTGACCTGTCATTTTCCTAGGTGACCAACTAAGGTACTTCTAGTGACTGTGAAAAGCCAAATTACTGCTCTTTACAATATTCTTACAGTTTAATACTGACATTTTATCCGTAGGGTGTGATTGAAGTGTTAGATCTCAGGTAAGAGTCAGTGTTAGAGAAGCTAGTAAATTAAACGATTTAGCACAGTCACCTCCCAGTTACATGCTTAATGTAGTGGTCGTGGAGCATATGTTTAAACATTCCTGGATAGCTGTGCAACAGTAGGTATTTCAGTGCTGAATTGCAATTTAGATGACCCAAAACAGACTGTTTTCCCCCAAATCATTCGAAGAGTTGTAATGCATGTGCCTCATCTCCCTCTACCTTAGACCTCAAACTTATCAGTCACACTTTGTACAGTACCAGCTCTGTAATTAAACTCACAAATCATCATTTAAACTTTTTCCCTGACCTAAGTACCACAAGTCCCTTGAAGCACCTTCACCACACAGATTTTGAGCTCGACTTTTTTTGCTGAAGGGAACAAAAATACTGCAAACTGCAGGCGCCTTTCACCTACTGAGCAAGAGATAAGCGAACTTACATAGCCGAGATAAAGATATTTAAAGCGTGCTGTTTAACAAAGATAACACATTGCTGTTACTTAGATAATAGGCCACATGTACTTGAGTATTTCCCTGATCATATCTACCTCATGTAGATATTTTTTAAAAGAGTTATCAGACACATGCTGTGAGATCTACAGTGACGTAACCAAGACACCTTAGAGAAGGTAACCACATTTCAACATAATAATTTCCAAAGTAGATGAAACTCACAGAGAGCAACAGCATTCAGCATGCCAGTGTAGGGTGAAGCACCGATGCTCTGATAGATGATGCCAATGCGGTCCTGTATTGCACCCTTGTTGACATCGATGTCTAAATGCATGACGAAAAAAGCCACAAACAGACCGTAAATCAGGTTCTGAGATAGACGCATCAGAACGCCCATCCTGTCTCTGGACAAGTTTCTGGCTGTACGCCTGCACAGACAAAACATACTTGTAAATACAGAGAAAGGCACAATACATTTTCTTTCTAAAGCACTTTTTGGCCAATATGGAAAGAGTGATGTGTAACAGATGTTCTTGTGTCACATACGTAGGATGAAGACTCCTTCAGCACTGACCTGAGCAGAACTTCAAGTTTGGCAGCACCACTCGGTGACTCTTTGCTCTTAAAGGGAATGGCTGTCTTTTCTGATTGCTGCAGGCTTTGCTCCATTTTTCCCAGCATGCTCTGGTAGATGGGGGACCTCTGGTAAGAGGAGGTGATTTCATGCATGCGACTGAATGTGGCCGCTTCCCTCTCACTGCTGCGTGTGTCCACTGAGGTAAAGTCAACTGTTTGACATCATAGCAGTAGTTTAACTACACATACACACTTTAAACACACAACACCAAACATATTCTAGCGCATAGATTACCGTAGATATCGAAAGGGTTGCAGTACTCTGGACACTCATATCCACATTGGCTGAAAAAGTCCACCATCTCCTCTGGCTGCCCACAGAATACCAGCTCTCCTCGACTCATTATCGCTATCCTACTGAACACCTAGGAGGCAGACGCAAGTCAACAAATACATTTTTATAGGCCATGAAACATGTGTTTCAGTGTACTTGGAGTTAAAAGGTGTAAAGGCCTCTTTACAAAGTTCTGTTTCCAGTTCAGCACTCACCCTGAAGAGCTCAGAACGTGGTTGGTGGATGGTTACGATGACGATGCGGTTCCTCTTGGCCAGCTCCGCCAGCAGCACTACAATCTGGTTGGCTGTCATGCTGTCCAGGCCAGTGGTCGGCTCGTCCAATAGGATCAACCCTGCAACAACAGCATCCCGATGACATCACTGCTTTTGTTGTAGGTTTGTCACACAGTGAAAGATTGAGACTTTTTTCTTAGGAAGTTTTAAGTGTACTTTTTATTAAGTGGCACATGCAGGACTCTCAATGGGGCCAACTTAACTTGTGAAGATAAGTGAGTTCTCTCTCTCTTTTTTTAAAGATAATTACTCTAATTAGGACAATTAAAAGATTGCCTCTTTACATTATGAAAGCAGTGTGGAATTAGCAGATGCATTAATTGTGAGATTAATTCATTTCCTGGTTGATTGGAAAGGCAGCGAATGGGAACTCCTTATTACTCTGTGTGACTCTGTGTGTGTGTATGTGCATGTTCATGGCCATTTTAATCCTGAATGAGGACTGAGACCCTCCATCCTCCCCGGAGGACTGTAGACTGATAAACTACACCTGGGATGAGCACACACACACACACACACAGAGTGAGCTGGGTCTCTGTTCATTCCCTTCATGGTGTGATAACCCAGTCCTTTAATACTCTTCTCCATCTCTCTCTCTGTCCCCTTCTCTGTCCTTTCCTTATTCCCCTCCAACTTAGATCCTTTTGTTTTGTTTTTTTACCACTGTGGACTTTAAACTCTTCTGGGGAGAGACAGGTTATGTGGAAAACTTTCTCCCGTCATCAGCATGGAAGTCATACTTCTGTTTCTATGCCTGATGCTCATTTTGCTTGCTCTTCTTATCCTTTGCTGATGTTGGTTTTTAAAAGATTCCTTGCCTAGTTACATGCTTCCAATATATTGTAGAAAATCCACAGACTCATTCTTGACTTCAGCAGTATTTGTTAGATAAAGAATGAAAATATCCTAGTCTGATGTGAGGGTTGCCCTTGAACATTGTATGGGTAGAGAAGCCAACAGTGCTTGTCAGGTGATCACTGTTCCCCATTTGAGGTTGGCAACTAAACTTTCTTTCCATTAAATAGCACTAATGGGGCTAATAAGTTTGTCTCCAACTGTTCCTAGCTATCTTCCCTCCTGTGGCCATGGGGAAAAACTGGCTCTAGCCTGCTCTGATCATCAATGTGGTGGCCAAGAATAAATGTCAGAGGCTTGTTGCAGATAGGACATGGAAAACTGCCATTTATTTTGTTTGTGTGTTTGTGAGGATGTGTAAATTATGTAGCTAGGTTTCCACTTCACAACATCACATTCACCTCATATCAGCACTGGACAGCAGGAATCTTCACATCAAGCAAAAGCTGTTTCCTGTGGGTACCTATCTGTTAACCTATCCTTTAAGGGCATCTTGCTGATATTTAACATTTTGTATGTAATCCTTGTCTCTCAAAGCTTTAGATCGTCTCTATATCTATATCTATATCAATATCTTTTAAAGACATAAGAAACTTGAACTGTGCAATAGCACAGTTTGAAAGTCTGATGTTGAGAGGTAAAACTCCTGCTATTCTCCTCAGGCATATCCAAGCTGCAATGGTACTCACGTGGGTCCTGAAGTAACTGGCTGGCAATGGAGACCCTCCTCCTCTCACCCCCAGAGATCCCTGGGAAGACACGACCTCCAATAACACTGTGGGCCACATGAGTCAAACTCAGCTCGGCCATCACTGCCGACACCTACACAGGAGTTCAACCAGAGTTGAAAAGTCAGGTGACAAGAGAATATCTACCTCTAACAAGTTAGATGTTTTTTATTATGTCTTTGTATGGAGAATTTTAAACTGAAGAAAATGCTCACAGCCCTTGAGAGTCACCTTTTTCTTGATGGCTTCGGCCGAGTGTTTCTGCAGGGCCAGCTGGGCTGTGTAGGTCAGAGTCTCCTCCACTGTCAGATAACTCAGTAAGTTATCACTCTGGAAAAGGACGAGGCAAAGAACGAGAGAAAACAAGGTAAAAAGAGAAAAAACCACAATCAGGATTATGATCTGTTTTCCTGTTCTCATCCATCACTAATGACAAACTACAGTCTGCTGAGACACAGGAAATATATAGATTTCAGTATCACATCTTGTGATACTGACTACACTCCCATGCAGAACACATACTGAATACAGAATACTCTATTCGTGTTAGTTTACGTATGCATGGGAAAATCATCTGTAATAAACCTACACACACACACAGAAACTCTAATTGCTTGAACCAGCTGAACCTGCTGTCCGCTCCAATTAACATATGGCACCTCCCAATCCCACTTCTTCTTATTCTCTCATCTGAATGACTTTTAATATCAGGAGCTCATATCACCTCCTCATCTGCAGCTTAGCAGGGGAAGTTAATGACGAGGCTTAGAGAGCAAGAAGGCGGTGCTATCAGCAAGAAGAGTGAGATGATTTGAAAAGAAGCAAGGCCAGTTTTAAACCGGCGTTTTTAATTCAGGCTTTGGATACACTTGAGCACCTCTCATTGAGAGATTAAGTGTATGAGGAGGCTATCAAAGGTCTTAAGTTAATTTCATACGGAGGCTGGGGCAGCCTTTCTTGGAGTTGGTGCAAAGTGGTGTGGTCATCATTGAGTTTGTGATTTAGTATTTGTGGCAGTCAACTTATCTATACACAGTGTGCATGCATCCACTTTCCTATGAGGAAAAGTTTGACCAGTTGTCAGTGTGTGTGAGGAGAACTAGGGCAAAGTTTTTACACTTTTTTTTAGTTATACATTGTGAGTCAATATTTACCTGCAGTACGTAGGAGAAGCAGTCCTGATACTCTTCTCTCTTCAGTTTCTTGCCATTTATGAAGACCTCTCCTAGCAGTGTGCCAGAGTTTCCAATTCTCCCTGAGATGGCATCCAACAATGTGGTCTTCCCAGACCCTTTGTAATACACATGACAAACACACAATTGACACATTCATACACTTGTTTAACAACATTTTATATATGAAAATAGCCCCCTCTTCTATAGAAAGACGTTGTTTTATTAATGTGTTCCTTCTATTTTTGGAGCTGGAGTGGCTGTTATTTAACATTTTGAAAAAAAGATGAAGAGCTATAAAATGCATCCTTATGAAAAGGACACTATTTTTGTTTTTCTTTTCCTTTTTTCGAGGCTTGCTGTGTCTACTGTGTACCTGAATTGCCCAGAATTCCCATGATCTGCCCACTTTCTACGTGGAAGGACACATCATTGAGGATCTGACGAGTCCATCGTTTCCTGTAGGAGGGTAAGTCCCACCATGGACCCACACGTTCACTGACAAACACACACAAGCACACACATAGAGAAGGGCAATAAACAACATAACAATTGTTAATGTACAGCATTTCATTTTTTATGGGCCCTGAGAGGTAGAGCAACCTAAAATTAAAATGTAGTCTGTGTGCAGCTCTTACCTGACTGTGTAGGAGATCTTGCTGACACTGAGACAACACGAGGCCTCGTCTCCGCTGTCTCTGCTTAAATCCTTCTTTACCTCTGACAGGAATTTGAAGGACTCCTTGAATTTTGTCCCGCTTTCTGCCTCCACTGTTTGCATTGAATAATTTCTGTTCATGTCTCTAACTAATCTTGTACTCCAAACAAAGAAACCGTAACACGTCCGTTTCTCATCAGTACGTCAATAATCTGTATGTTCTAGATTTTGTTTCTCTGCACCTGTTCCCTGCACCGAGCAGCAGTGTGAGATCAGCAGCTGAGTCCCTCAGGAACCATAAACACGCATCGAATGTTGCGTTATCTTAGAGAACTTTGATCAGGAGTTGTATAAAGAACACAAAGAACACACACTCTTAGTAGATTCACTGGATGTCAGTCTCATTTCAGTCTTCATGTTGGACACTGCATCTCAAAAAGCCATGACGGACAGGACAAAGAAGAGCTAACATGACGTGAATATGACTGGAGTTAAACCAAAAGAAGAAGAACAACAGACACCTGTAGAAATAAAAAAAAAAAAAAGAGAGGATCCTAACGGGTGTTGATCTCTTGACCTTACAAACATCAGCGAGCGATTTGCATCATCATGGACACAGACACTGCCCTCAGTCAGACTAATGGCTATGCACAGGTCAGTCAACTCATATTTTTAAAATTCACTACTTATTTACAGATGTGTCTTAATTAAATCCAATGTAAAGCTAAACTTTCAGTTGATTCCTTTGACTAGCATTAAGCTGCACTCTTTATCTGCTGTATAACCACAAATTGTATAAATTTAACTTGTGCCTGAACTCAGTGACCTGAATCAGATCGTGTTTGACACTGTAGTCAGATCAATCAATTGATGCAATTAAATGATTGTGGACATTTTACAAGGTGATGTTTCTTATGTACCCTGAAAGGAAAAATGAACTAACATACATTTTATTAGGAAATACATACTTCAAAATACCACATGAAAATGACAGCATTTCTTTAATATTGATCTGGTAAAATAACAAAATGCTTCACATTTTTGCACTGTTCTTATTTTCTACTCTAGATTCCTGCCTTCCTCCGCTTTTCCTGTTTCATGAGTTCTTTAGGTGTTTGTCTATAAAAATGGAGAGACTGTTGAAACTTTTGCTAAACACTGCACTGCTAGACCATGAATTCTAATTAGAAAGAACAGTGCTACGATTATTTCACATCAGATTTAACAGCACTGAGACAGTCGTTTCTCTTAGCTCATTCAAAAAAAGGTGCATAACCCAAATTAGCAATTGTATACAACATAAACAGTATAGCATTTAGTGTGGGTGAAAGCTCATTCTTTCTTTAGTAATCATTTATTTAATTGAATTACATAATATTAGGTTTGCTTCCAAATGAACTCTGGACCACTGGACCCACAACGAAGATTTTAGGCAATTATTTGCACATAAAGTAGATGGATGTTAATACAGTCACACAGGAAAAGATCCACACACACTGAAGATTACAATTGCATCTAAACTAAAACAAACACAGTATCTAATGCTAGTCTAACCATAAATTTAACAGGCTTTTGTCATTTGTTTTTTTTCGTTAGTGGAACTAACTCGTCCACAGATCCCTTTATTCATCTAGTAACTGAACAGAACTTTAGAGTAGTGATACATAAAAAGAGCTGTACATCAGTACCCAGATGAATATGGATTTTGATGTGTGTATGTCCTTGCCTTTTCTGTATTAGTCCTTGACCTGTCTACTTTTTTTAACAGCACCAGGACACAGAGTTGTTCTCAACTGAAGAAGACAGCAGTCTCTACTTCACCTACAGTGGAGGGTGCAATGAGCTGGAGGTCAAGAACCTGCACTATGAGGTAACTGTTGAATAGCCATTCTGGTCTCATACAGATGTTATGTTTAGCTTCACGCTGCATTTTAACCTCTGTATGTATGTGCACGCTGCTTGAGTAAATGTGCACACGTGTGTGTTTCCAGGTGGACACAGCAGCTCAGATCCCCTGGTATGAGAGGTTATCAGAGTTTAAATTGCCGTGGGAGATAAAAGGAAACAAGCAGACAGCCATCAACAAACTCAGCCTCAGAGTGGGCAGCGGACAGATGCTGGCTGTCATCGGCAGCTCAGGTGACACTCAAACACTCTTGCATTGCTTAGTTTCCTCACTGTTTACATTTTGCTTTACAAATATCATCACCGCCTACCAGGTTGTGGTAAAACGTCTCTACTGGACATCCTAACCTGTCGAGATGAAGGCGGCGTGATGACATCTGGTCAGATTCTGATTAACGGAAAGCCCAACAAGCCGCAGCTAGTGAAGAAGAGCATCGCTCATGTCCGCCAGGATGACCGCCTCCTTCCTCATCTCACTGTCCGTGAGACACTCAGCTTTGTTGCCAAACTCAGGCTTCCCACGCACTTCACACAGGCTCAGAGGGACCAGAGGGTATGATGAATCTCACACTGTTCCATCCAGAAGTATGTACACAACATGGTGGTATTGCTGTGTGTATAACAAAACTAAATCTCTGTCGCAGGTGGATGACGTCATTGCAGAGCTTCGGCTGCGTCAGTGTGCGCACACCAGGGTGGGGAACGACTATGTGAGGGGTGTTTCTGGTGGAGAGAGGAGGAGAGTCAGTATAGCTGTCCAACTTCTCTGGAACCCTGGTAAGAAAATGAAAAAATGGAATAGAGACACCACCAATTAAGGTGTTGACTGTTCTCTAGACTTTTTTATTTTTTGTCATGTTTCGACACAGATCATTGTAAAGTGTTCAGTCACTGACTTTTAGCAAATCGTATTTATACATTTAGAATCAGAACTTACAACATTATCAGTTTAGTTGCGGACCACTTTTAAAATATCATCCCTGTTCCACTTTGGTGTCAGACAGTATTTTATTAGCAAGGATCTAGACCAGTTGTATTACTCTGTCCCCTCTTCCAAGCTACTCTGTTGATAAAAACATACCTACATTTGGACTGAAGGACACGTTGAGCAGCAGCACATTTTATGAATTATTTTCACTTTTTAGGTATTTTGATCTTGGATGAGCCCACTTCAGGTTTGGATAGCTTCACCGCACACAACCTGGTCATCACACTGTCCCGCCTCGCCCGGGGAAACCGCCTGGTCCTGCTCTCAGTCCACCAGCCTCGATCAGATATCTTCCAGCTCTTCGACCTTGTCGTCCTGCTGTCTTCAGGCTCAGCCGTGTACTGTGGTGCAGCTCGGGACATGGTTCCTTACTTCACTGCTTTGGGACACCCCTGCCCACGATACTGTAACCCCTCTGACTTCTACGGTTAGTTTGTAAATCAGCTTCAAATGTTGTTTTCTAGCACAGGTTTACAAGTGTTGCCTGATTTTGTTGTTTTTGTGTCCAGTTGATCTGATCAGTATAGACCGACGTAGTCCAGAGCGAGAGACCGAGTGTCTGGAGCGGGCCAGAGTTCTGGCAGAGCAGTTCATGGAGAAGGTCCGAGACACTGATGATCACATGTGGAAACCCCCTGGAAACCAAGCAGCACCAGCCCAAACTGACAGGTAGCTGTATGTTTAAGTTGGGCATTCATTGCTACTCAGTGTCTTGCATCAGTGTCTTCTGTGGCAAAAAGAATAGAGGGTAAATGCTATAATTGTATGTTTGTATTGTTGGTGATTAGCTCTTCCTCCTGACTGTTTTGAGAGGCCTGTTTTGGCTCAAATAAAACTTCTTTCTTTATGTGCTGTAGCCCTCAGCAGGCAAAAACAGCAGAGGGTGAGGAAGTCATCACTATTTCCACAGGCAGAAACAGACTGCCTGGCAGACTACACCAGTTCTCCATCCTGATCAGGTAAGAACATGCAAACCCAGTGATGTTGTTGGAGCGCTGATGAAACGATGAGCACGGTCCTCTCCTTTCTCTCTCCTTCAGGCGTCACATGTATAATGACTTTCGAGACCTGGTCACCTTATTGGTCCACGGCTTTGAGGCACTTCTCATGTCACTGCT
Source organism: Parambassis ranga (assembly GCF_900634625.1). Taxonomy (NCBI): domain Eukaryota; kingdom Metazoa; phylum Chordata; class Actinopteri; family Ambassidae; genus Parambassis; species Parambassis ranga. The sequence continues at coordinate 7,701,689 of NC_041035.1, forward strand.
GGTCGGCTGTCTGTACTACGGGGCAGGAGAAGAGCGTCTGTCCATCCAGGACACTGTTGCCCTCCTCTACATGATCGGAGCGCTCACCCCATTTGCTGTGGTGCTGGACGTCATAGCTAAATGTGAGTAATTAAAGGCTGAGGATCAAGGTCAGGTGAACATTTCATGTTCTGATCTCAGTTAGGTCTTTACTGCTTTACTACTCCTAACGTTGCCTGGCTTTTATATTTATCCCAAGTCAAACCAAATATTACTTGTCACACTGAATAAAATACTGGTTATTAAAACTTAGTAAGTAAGAAAGATGAAACTCTTACTTTTGAATGATCATTTGATTGTAAGGTCAAATGCTTTGTATGTCTGCACACAGTGTTTTTATTGGCAAAAGATTGAAATAACTGAGCAAAAGAGTTGTAGCTAGTTGTGTGTAAATTAAAGAGAACTGTGTGAAGCTATCCAAGAATAAATGAATAAATAAAAGTTGTGACGGCTACATTTGACGTCTGAACAGTACATTATTAAAGAGAACATGTAACAGTAAGTCAGCTAAAGGTCAGACAGTGCAAGTGGTCAAGTTATCGGAGTTATAAAGTTATTAGATTTGTTGGAGAGTTCTTGGAACCCGATCATTACAGCTGCAGAGATAGCAGCCAGCCAGCATCCTTTTAAAGTAAAGTTCAAGGTTAGATGATACTACAAGTCATAAAAAATGTTCGCTTATAATTCAAAATGAAACATTGACAGTCCAAAGCGACCAGAATAAATGTGGGAACATAGATGCAATAAATGTTGTCTGCAGCTGGTCACAGTAAATTAGACTTTAACCAGCGTGTAATAGAGCTCCTGGTTTTTGTGCTGTAAACTGTCATCAGACTGACCGATTGTTCTCTGCAGGTCACACAGAGAGAGCCATGCTCTATCACGAGCTGGAGGACGGCATGTACTCTGTCACTTCTTACTTCTTCGCTAAGGTAACCCCTCAGTGATGAAACTGTGTCTCCAGTAGGGGTCAGTGCTGCTCCATGTTGGAATCACATTTAGCACTGTGTACTACACTGGCATTATACTGCACTGTTTTAATACTGAATATGTTCTGTATGTATGCTTCCTCTACACTCAGGTCCTGGGGGAATTACCTGAGCACTGTGTGTTTACCCTGGTCTATGGTCTTCCTATCTATTGGCTGGCAGGGCTTAATGAAGCCCCCGAGCGCTTCCTGCTTAACTTCTTGCTGGTGTGGCTGATGGTTTACTGCAGCCGAGCCATGGCTCTGTTTGTAGCTGCTGCACTGCCCACCCTGCAAACCTCCGCCTTCATGGGAAACGCACTGTTCACCGTCTTCTATTTGACTGGCGGCTTTGTCATCAGCCTCGAGAATATGTGGCTGGGTGAGGAGACACGTTTACTGTACCTAGTTAAAATATGTTAGAATAAAAAGATGCTGATCTGATGCTTATGCATGTTCTTGACTCCGTCAGTGGCCTCTTGGTTCTCTTATGCCTCCTTCATGCGTTGGGGTTTTGACGGCTTGCTGCAGGTACAGTTCAGAGGCAGCAAGTATCCTGTCACCATCGGAAACATCACCATCAACATTGATGGCATATATGTGAGTAAAAACACTGTGATACATGACGATCACACACACAGCCAGATCCTATTTTTACAGATTTGGAACACAAGGACACAATTAAAAAGTAATTGATCCCATAAATAATAACAGTAGTTTGACAAGACGTGATTTATTTATGAGTATAAAGCTGGTTTTTAAACTTTGCTAACAATGTTAATTTTTCAGGTGGCTGAGGCTATGAACATGAACCAGTACCCTCTGTACTCATGTTATCTGGTCCTGCTGGCAGTCTGTCTGGGCTTCATGGTGCTCTACTTCCTGTGTCTTAAATTCATCAAACAGAAGTCCAGTCAAGACTGGTGAACCTTCCACCGAGTGGAAGGGATTCATTTTGGTTCGACTGGCTCGGCACCTGATGTTTTAGAGAGAAATCTGTTTAATTCAGAGGATATTCTAACAGCAAACTGAATATATTTACATTGTTTAATGTCATTGTCTGAAACTCTAGTTCTGTTTAAAAATAAAATAAGCTAGTATTTCATTGGTGTTAAAATGATTCAAATGTATGCAGTCTCATACTGCTGCTCTTTTGAGTTTCAAATGCTTTGAATGTGGGTAAAAAACGAGTTTGAGTTAGTTGAAGCTCTCTGCAGTACCGCTGTCTGCTGCTGGGTGGCAGCAGAGCACTGCAGTAAATGTAAAATGATGGCTGTTTTCTCTCTCTCTGTCCTCTCAGTAGTAGCAACTGATTAGAGCACTACTTTGGCAGATATCCATCTATAGCTTTTACTTTATTTCCACAGCTTTATCGTTTCTGTATATGTAAGGTTATTAAGCTTACTGCAACTGTGTGTGTCTGTGTGTCAGTACAGGAAACACTGAGACAAAAAGCCTGGTAGAGATTTAGTAAGACACACTGAGAGAAAAATAGACACTTTATTTGTTGTGTCCTCATAGATTGGAGGTTATGTAAGCTGTGTGTGTTTTTGTACTGGTGCAAAAGCCTTTTAAATATTTCACCAACATAGTTTGAATTCAAATTAGTAAAGTATTAAATCAAATTGCTCCACTTGAGTGTTTATTTTTTGCCTTCATCCTTTGGCCTCTTGTTTTCAGTTGCATGGTGTAGTCGCCTGTTGCTGTGTAGTTGCATAACAAAACAAGATATTGATAATGTGATTATCCTCAGTGTTATTATTTGTGTGACATGAACCACTTAAAATGGGTCTTTATGCAGAATTGAAAGAGTATCGGGTAAAATCTTTCTGCTGTGAGAAGCTGAAAATTGAAGCAGATTACTTCTCTGTCTTAATTTGAATCCTGAGCGGTTTCCAAAGCCATGACTGACACTCTGACGTCAACCAGCCAGTCTTCTTGGGAACGGACCGGTGCATTATGTAAGGCTCATCTATGTCAGAGCCAACAGTTTGCATTACATGAAACGGAAACATCTGAGGCCAGTATTGGAGAGTATAAGGAGTTATGATGCCAAACGGCTGCAGAGGACAGATGTTAGACGATCTGTCATTCAAAAGCAAATGGATAATAATATTTACATCTACAGCAGTTTGCTTAAAAATCAAAGCAAAGCTAATAAGTTAATGTGCTTCCATGATTTTTATTTTTATTTATTTATTTTTTGAGTATCACTTTAAAAAAAAAACATTTTAATAATGCATTTAACAAGAACGGGCTCATTTTTAAACGCTACATCTTGGGGAGTTTAATCCATCAGTCAAGTACACATTTAATGAGCATGAAATGCAACTAATCTTAATTTAATGTGGCTGTAAAACATCATATAATTATATGGAAATATGCTTCATGTCGATAAATAATACACCCAATCGCACAATCTGGATTTCCACTGACATTTATTAGCATAAATACTTCTGTACATTCTCAACATTACTGATCGCAGTGGACAGAGTCTTCATATCCAACAGATACAACACAAAGCACAAACAAGGGCAAAGAACTTATAAAAAAAAAAAAAAGGGAAAAACACGTGTGAGGAGGAGATGATGATTTTTATTCCTCTGCCCTCACCTGGGTTGCTTTCTCTTTCAGTTTGTTTGCATAAAACTTAAAGGACTCCTGCAAAGAGGAAGAAAAGACACATTCAACAAACCTATTCAAACGAACCAGGTACATTCTCACCTGCTGTAGGTGTTTATGCGTTTCTATCTTGCATCTTTCCAAAAGTAAGCAACACTGAATCCCTCCTGGGTCTGTCTAAATAGTCTCCAAACAGGTTGTCTCGTTTCATCTTTAAATCCCCATTAATACACAAATAAGGGATTTGTACCACATTCCCCAAACACATACTTCCGTTCTTTGCATCTGTTCCTGGCTAATTAATCAGTGTTTTGATCCAGACAAAGTGTTGCGGTGGGTGTGGGGGGTGAGAGCTTTTCTGCAGATTACGCCAGCTCCTTACAATGTATGTTTGCTTATTAATATAGTAATTAAGCCTGATAAAAAGGCTGCGTTCACTACAGAAAGAGAGAGATCCTGGCACGGATTTCAAACAGTTCCAGGGGGTCCGTTCAACCTAATTTACAAAAACACATTTTCCTCACTACATTTGTCTGGTCGTTGGTATATTTGTCCAGGTTTGGGTGTTCTAATATTGCTTCGAACAAAGCTCTTTATTTCTTATTTGCCTAAAGCTGAATGTAGGAAAGTCGCATTTTCAAATTTACAAAATGTCATTTCAGGAATAGCGACACATATTGCTGTGGAACAAGGTTAACTGGAGAAGCAATCTACTATTGAAGAAGACAAACATCACAAAGGGAGGTGTGTTTCCCCCTGAGATGTGTTTTCAGAGCCTTCTGTATACACTGGCTCGTAACCTTTCCTTCTCCTTGCAACTCTTCCTCCCTCAGCTTATAAAACTCTGCAATCAATTAACTACCCTGACATTCTGTAAATAATGCAGGAGCTTTTCTACCTTCATCCCTCTTTCTGCTTCTATCTTTGTACTGCAGGTGAGTGATGTGAAGGTAAGAGTTGGGCTTCTGTCTACACCTGCCTCCAGGGGACGGCACATCAAAGTGCTGCGGCTGAGAGGACCGCATGTGTCCTCTGCCAAGAATAGGTCTACATCGGCTTACAAAATGTTCAATGTGCTGAAGTGTTCAAAAACACTATGAGCCGGAAAAGTAAGAGCGGCCATTGGAGTGACACCATCTCGCTTACACAATATATGTACTCTGTGACCGTGGGGTGTAATTTGTGACACGCACACAGAAGTAACAACCACAAGAGGCAAGCTGCGGGCCTGTGAGCTGCCCCGAGCAGGCAGACTGCTCTTTCACATTACTATGGCACACACAGGCTGCAGCGCACACACAATGGCACGCATTAGGGTGCCAGGCAGACAAGTGCCAGCACTGGTTAGAATCTGTAGGCAGGGTGTATTTATATGAAGTTCTGGTCGTAATATGTTGCTCACATGTGCACAGCTGGTATCAGTATGGGCAGGTATGGTAAAAATGTGGCATGTTATCATTTTCCACAAAGCAGAAGTTAAGAGTTATTAAAATGATCAAATTTATAATATGACATTGATTCAACACAAATTATTCCAGTGTTTCCCAACCTGCAGGTCAGATCACAGGGTAAAATCTGAGGGGTCTGAAGTTAGGAAGAGGAAAAATATGTACTTAAACTAGCAACACAGTGGTTACAATTAGCTGCTTATTCAGACCTGATTTGTGAAAGTTGCAGCTGAGTGGTTATGTAGGTTTTCTCTGTGTGTGTGTGAGAGAGAGAGAGAGAGAGAGAGAGACTCACGGGGGGCTCAGGGAAAGGTGCAGTCTCTCCCACTTCACGATAAAGTACAGCCAGTCGTTTGAGTGACAGTTCGTGTACGACCATCCCCTCCTTCTGCATCTGCTCAAGTAAAGCCTTGGCTGCTGTTAAGTCCTTATCCAATACTGGCAGAGGAGAGTAAGGAGAGAAACGCACAGAATTACCAACTGAGACAAAAAAAAAGTCAAATTCTTGTTTGAATGCAGATATTTAGAGGAAAAACTGACTGTATGACCGAGAGTCAAAAGCATGGTTGCTGGGATAATCACATTTTTTCCCCCACACACACTGGTCTTTGATCAAATTGTTGGTGCCAAGAAATTCCAGTTAAGATGGAACTGCACACAGGCCAATCTTTGTATTTACCCATTCTTTTGCCAGGATAATACTTTCTTTTTATTACTTCTGAAATTCGGCTGGTTTTGGTTGTGAGTGAGAACACGCAGGTGGAAAAGCAGAAACCTGTGTAAGGCCTACTCTGTTTTTTTTAGCTGCAGAGTAATGATGGAACGTGAGGGGGAAAAAAATAATGTTACACATTTAAATATGAGCAAATAATTACAAAGCTGTAATCAATAACTTCTTCCTTACTTAAAGAGATAAACTACATCATGTCATGAAAACAATAATGTGTAAACCTAAAACGGTGTGTGGCTGTTGAGAGTAAGGTCACGACTGTTAAAAGACAAGAAAAAAGACACAGTAAATAGACAGAGCAGAGAACCGAGCTGAGCAGAGAATCGCTAATTGCTTCCCCTATGGGTGCCTTGACCGACCAGCTAGCTAATGCTAATTAAATAGTCATGTCATCTCATCTCTAGTGTGACAAGTAAAAGCGGGAGGGTGAAAGGGGTAAGAAGGTGAAAGCAAGGAGAGGCAGACAAAAAAAGGGACAAGAAAATGTAGACAGGAGTCAAATGGGGAAGAAACAAGAAAAGATGTGGAGGGGAGGGGGTAAAACTATACAAAGCTGAGTGGTGGAATATGTCCAGATTAGCACGCCAGGCTAGCCAGGACAGCTAACTCATTAAAGGACATGTGTTTTATAACCCCCAGAATGCAAGCCTAAACACACACACACACAACTTGACCTGATGCATTGTTAATGGGTCTGTTAATGCCGATTATTCACAGGCCAGCGAGCCTCAACAGGACTCATCCAAGTTGCCTTGGATAGGAGTGAGTGCATGTTAAAGTGTCCTACCGTGACATTTCATCAGGTACGAATACAGCACCTCCTTCTCAGTGAAGTCTGGAACCAAGCTGCACAGGTTCTTTATCTTGCCCACCTGTACACAGAAACACTGGTTTATATATATATATATGGACAGCAAAATTACGTTTCCTGAGTTCTTCTGCAGTTACGAGGGGCTCACAGGAGTCGAAGCACAGCACCAAGCTGACCACTGTGTGCAACATGTGAACATGCAAGGGTGAGCAAAGGGGACATTCAGAGGGGGTCTTCTTAGCAGCATTGAACCTTATTTTTTTTGTGAAAAGAGAGTGTGACTTCAGGATTTGATTATTATTCAGACACTTGCCGTGTTGCAACAAGACTTTTCTGTTGAGATCTCTATTGTCATAGTAACAGGCACTTGTAGGATAATTACAGTGTGGTACCACGTTTTATTTACAGAGTTTCGAGCACCAAAATAATTGGTTAACCATAAACATGGCGATGAGGCGTTTACCGATTGTCTGCTTTTGGTTCAAATGGTTGATAAACACTCGACTAGAGAGACTAGAATGCTAACTCGACTTTACCTGTCCAGGAGACTGAGCCTTTTGGGCCACGAAGGACAGCAACACCTCCTTCTGTTCAGCCAAGGCATTACAGCGCTGCATTGAAACAAAAGAAAAGTGTGTTAACGCAGATTCCACTTAACCTTTGTGTAAAGGTCTCTCCTAACTGTGCTATTAATACAATTACATTATATAAACCTATACATGCTCATTCAAACACATGTTCACGCCAGGTTACAGGATAATTCTGAATTCAAGAACTCCTCCGTTCTGTTTGAATTTAAATGTACAGCATTGTCCAGAACAGAAAGCGTAATTATCTCTCAGTGTATGATTGTGTCCAGTGACACTTTAAGACTTAAATCAATTACTGACGGACAGGAAGCACAGTAACAGCAGAGGGAAGAGTTGTAGGATTTGAAAAGCACAATATTTAATTTGCATTTATTGCTAGCAGCACAGCATTTCCTGTGACTGCAACTGTAACAACCTCTTTTTAGATGACATTACATCAGATCCCTATTAACAGTGACAGTAGGGCAAAGGCTTAATTTCAGTGCATTACACCTTAATAATATGTGACGTATAAACAGACACAGAAGTATAGAACTACGTCATGTTGGAACTCTTATAATCAGGTTTCTGATGGCTGGTTTACCCTCTGCATGACTGTTTGCACTGAAAACGTGCACGCATATGTACAATACATTGTATGTGTGTGTGCAGGAGTTGCATTAACACTGTTGTGCTCTCCGTGTGTGTTCCTGGCTGAGCTGCAATGAAGTCCGATTACTAGCCAGTCGTAAACTGACGTGATCCACTCCTGTTCCGCCTTGTACAGAATTAAAAGCCAGCAGCCTGCGAGGCTTTTAACAGGACCCACATACACAGAGCTGCCTTCATTCGGAGTCACTAAGTGGCCAAAGGCCTTTAGTACAATCAAGCAATTAGACAACACTATGCCACTTCACTCTTTGAAGTAACTTCCCTCTGTGGTCTCACTCTTGCCCGTTTTTTTTTCTCCCTTGCTACACCAACCACTCCCAACGGCGACGCCATAACAGACCCAGGCCTACTGTCTCCCCCGCTCCTTACACACACCACCTAAAAGCTCTGGATACCCGGGGAATGCTTCCTCCTTTTCCTCAATGACCCCCTTCACACACGCATGTAAGCAGTTGTAGAAGAATTTGCAAAGCATCTGCCTCACTGCTCCCTCCTGACACCATTTCTCTTCCTTAATGACTGACTCCATTCCTCATGCTCCCCACTCCCCCCCTCACCTCCTGCTTTCCCAAAAGCTGTGTCATCATTATAGTCTGCTTTCCTACTTTAAAGTTTTTCAGAGTCTTGGTCCTGCTTTACTTTGTATAGGATGGAGGAGTTAGGTTGCTTCCCCCCACTAACCTTGTAAAATGGCTTAGAAATGGGAGACACCAGGCCACGATGAGGGGCAAACCAGAACACACCAGGTTAACCCGGGTCACGTCAGTAGGGTCCAAACTTAAAACTACATATGGTCTTTGCTGTGGGATGTCCCTGTAGGTTTACTGACATCATGAGGTGGGTTTACCTGGGCCTACCCAAAGTGCTGCCCAAAAATATACACTTAAAATAACGTTTATGAGACTATTTTCTCTCAACTGCAGTTAATTATGAATACTGGAGTAGAGAATAATTATAAAATAATTATAAAATAATTAAAAAAAATAATAACAGAGATTTTGAAAATTATTTTTTAATCTCAATTAATTTTTTTTTAGAGATGGAGAGGGAATCAATCCAGGAGACAGTAATAGCTTTCACATTGTGCGACCATAGTTTGTATTTAAATAATAATAAATATGGGAGCAGTACGTCATGTATATGTACATTAATATACACGATAGCCCCACGTCCCTGTTTAAAGATTGAGCGGGATAATCACTCAAGGTGTCAGCAGGGTGAGACGGGCAGGCACATGTCATCTTTTTGTAAACTGTGGGTTTATTGTTAAGTTTCCAGTCTTAGTCTTATCACAGTGGTCCTGAATTATAGCTCACCTACCTGTCAAATTGAGGAGGCTAGTCCAATTAGCTGAATGTATGGGTGCATACACAGCCTATTGTGATTTGAATGTCAATATAAAATACGCAAAAACCACAAACACTGTCAACAAGAGAGCAGCTAAGATGCTATGATGAGGAATATACAATACAGCTTTCTATAGTCCATGTGTAAAAAGATCTGATGTGTAGCAAGCCAAAACTGTGAGCAGGATATGTGTGTATATTACAGAGCACTCTGCTATCATGAAGCTGAACGACTGAGAGGGGTAATCACTCAGTGGGAGAGAGTAACATTATCACAGTCAGACAGGAGGAAGAAAACAGAATGAGAGCAATGTCTTCGTCTGAATGTTGAAGTCTTGCCTCGTTCTCTGTTCGTCCTCCTACTGTCTCTCACTCATCGAGCTGCTACATATTCATGTCCCCAGGCTCAATGCAAAGTCATTGAGCTGTAATGTATGAACTGTGTTAAATAAGTGAAGTAGCAGGAGGCCAATTTCAGACCACCAGACTCAGTGGAGGAATGTGGGCGAGCACAGTAATGGGAGTCCAGATAAATAAGTCAACATTCTGTCTCCGCCATCACTAGGGTCTGACAACTGGAAAAAATGCACTGGGACTTGTGGTGGACTAAATTCATCAGCATCCCTTGTTGATTTGTTTTTTTGGCAGTTTTTAATTGCTTTGACATTATAATTTTAAATGTAGCCAAGTGAAAGGCAGTCCAACGGAGCAGTACACAGTGGGACCTGAAAAATGTTCCAGATGATTTTAAATTCATTTAAAGTACTCACAAAAAGTTATACTCATAGTATGTGCACTTTACCATTTGAGACTGAGAATTACACTACATTACACTGCAAAATGTACTGTATGTAATGTATGACTATTAATTAATAATAGCAATATCTCAGCCTTTGTGGCGTGCATGTATCAGATCTACAAATAAATAGTATTTTTACCAACAAATGTCTTTGCTCTCTGCCTCACAGCTTCTGGGAACAGGCGCACAGTCATAAATACTCACAGCCAACATGAATTTGGCGTCCTCGACCTTGTCCGTTTCCAGCAGCTGGATGAACAGGTCTGTAGCTGGTCTGTAGCAGGCAAAGTGGTTGGCTAGCCGCTCTGCCATAGCACTCACTGAAACACACCGTGCACATATGGGGCAGTTTTTAATTCCATCATGTTGCATGTGGTCTCATGCTTTGTATTGTCTGCTTGCATGCTGAGTGTGTATATCTTACACTTGTCTAAGGCATGGTCGTTGTCCTCTTCCAAGATCTTCCTGAAGACAAAGGACATACTGGGGTTCGAGCTGTCTGGACTGGTGTAGACTCCCTCTAACAACTCCACTGCCGTCTCCACGTCACCACTGAAGAGAGAGGTGGTAAGAACTGATTGTGTATCTGATTTTTAGAACTATTACAGGGCAGAAATTTCAACATTGGGTGGTTCTGGTTTCAACTTTGGTCCTGTACAACCTCCCTCTAAGAGCACCTAAATCATCCTTCCACTTATACTGTAAAATGTTTTTCTGCTGAGGCTGCCACCATCAAACAAAGCCTGCACCCCAAAGCACTACAAATCTAAAACAACTCAATCTGGCAACCCACCCCAACTACTAACACTTTACGCTCCCTGCTCCCTCCCTACCGTCACCCGTCGTAATGAATATTTAACACAGAGGCTGTGTGTGGATCTCTGCGTATGTATATGTGTGAGCGTACAGAGGTGGAGGAACATATCTACGCTGATTGTTGCGAGTGGGACCGTCTGAATAATTTACCAAGGGGCCCCTCTAAATGCGGTGCGCCGCTTTCCGGGCAGTGCTCGTTTTTTCCGCTGCAGCTCTTAACCAGTCAGCTTGACTCAGATACAATAAGGAAGCACGTGTCAGAGAGGCTCAGAGCGAAACTCCAGAGGTCAGGGTTCAAGCTGACAGGCCTGCGCTTCGATGGCCAATCAGGCGTGAGGCTGCTTTGCTAGTCTTCACTTCCTTCTGTCCCTCTGAGTTGGCATGAGGCTGCTATTGCTCGAGCTTGGGGACAATGCCATTGTGGCAAGAGGGCCAATAAAACTTTGATGCACGATGCATTTTATTATTGTGTTCTCTGTTGGTTGAGAAGCGACAAAGCAGCAGTGGAGGATGGGTGTTTTTATGACATTAAAAGGAATCCATGAATAATCCTATTACGCCTGTGTTTCCTATTTGTATGTGCCCTGTAAGCTTTTACTGTAAGAGTTTGTCGGCCTGGCTTTTGTCACGCTCTCCTGCTGGCATTGCATCAGAATGTTTATATCGGTCACCAGTGTGTACAAAATAGCATAAAAGATTCACACCAGACTTTAGTGAAAAATTTAGTTAAATTTTGCTCAACTGCAGCCTGCAGCCATGCTCAGCTTTAGTCATTTGTTTCCCATTGGATGTACATGAGTGGGATTATACTCTACTTCCAGACACAGACAGCTGTGAACGCAAGTGTTACAAGTGCTACCCAAGAGCATGTTTGGAGGAGCCACTACAAACATGTACAGTTCCACAACTATTGAGCCAACAAAGTGAAGGGTACATGGTTGTCCTTGTAAAAGCTTATGTTCACCCTATGATAACAAAATGATGTCATCAGTATAACACCTGCAATAAGGAATACAGACACCAAAGACTTATTGGTCTTACTTCTTGATATGTGCCAGCGCTTTGTTGTTGGTGAACAACATGCTGGACATATTGACGCTTGTTCCAAGACTTTTAACGATTGATTCCACTTCCTGGATCCCTGCCACATCACCTTGGTTACCCAGGGCCTGAACCAGCCTGGTGACGGAAAGATGCATAGGCATATGGTCCACCTGAATCATTGACTTCAGTTTCTCAAGAGCATCTGTGGGGGAGCATATCAAAGTGAGTGTGTGTATACACAGATTACACTACAGCATGTGCGTGCACATATCTGGGTCTTACCTTTGAGCTGGCCTCTCTTGCTGTATGTAATGATCAGCAAACTGTTAGCGACTTCACTCAACTTGAAGCCGGGCACACGAGTCTCAGCACTGAAACAGAGAGACACATTTTATTTTCTTTCTAGGATAGGATTGCCAGCATGTGAACCTGGTAAAAAAATGCTCATCTTTGCAAAAGAAACTACAGAATATATGTTAAAAACCAAAATGTGTTTTAATATACATTAATTTAATGTTATTAGCTCTTTTGTCAAATTTTCATCACTTTAAATCAGTTACAAAATACTACATAATGCATTATAAATAGTTCTGTTAGCAACTGTTCCTGCTAAAGATGGCTAACAACATTTTGATTATCTTAAATGCAGCATTAGTCTGACAGCAATACTGAAATTCTAGAAGTCTGCAAAAATGTCCTGCTCTTACAGTTCATTTACTTAACTAAGAAAATCTGTGGAACAAATAGACAATAGGAGAAAAACAGCTCATCAGAAGCAAGTCTTAATTCACAAGAGGTATTATTGTGTGTCCCATAATCCACATGTTGCTGGGCCACCTTTATGAAAATAACAAATATCTTAAATTAAATTACATATGCACATAAACAACAGAAGATTTAATCCATAGCAAAGTCATGAAGCATGTCCATTTAAAAGCTGATACTGTAGCGTAGCATTAAAAGCAACGCTTTATAATCTGTGATGAGATGTTGAGTTACTATCTGCGGTGCATCTTAGGCTTTGATTTCTGTGCCATTATGTGGCATCACATTAGGAAAGCATTAAACTCCACTGACACAGAGGATAAACACATGAGCTGAAACACAAGACAATGGGAACAAATCTGAAAGATAAGTCTGAGCCTCTAGTAAAGCACCTGCTGTGACCTGAAAACAATACAGACATACAGCAACACAGTGAACTGCAGTCACTGTATATATGTGATGATCCCTCCTGCTGAGCTCCTTTACGTTTTGTATGTCCATGTGTGGTATTATGACCGTGTGTGAAACTGCTTTAATATTGAGGTCTCAGAGCTGCTCCTGCTCCTCATCACCTCCTCTTTTATTCACTTTGTTGGCTGTCGTTTCCAGCCCTCCTCCCTTTCATTTCTTTGCCACTAAAACCTCAATCAGCTTGCCTCCTGCCTTTTTTTTTATTTATTATTATAGCCTGGCAACCAGATTAATCTGTCCGCTCAATTGAGCATCGGGCTGGCAATCCTTATCACCGTGGCGACACCAGGCCAAGTAGCATCCGGCAGCCGCTGTGACAGGGTCATGGCAAAGATTGGAGCGGTAACAGGGTCGCCGTCGGATTGCCGTGGAGACTGAGCAGTGGGGGTGTGGGGTCAGAATTATTCTTATCAGGTGGGAGAAAATCTCTCTCCACTTCTCCACACACACACACAAACCACTCTCACCTTCTCCAGTGAATCCATCATTCACTTCCTCCTCTCTCTCTCTCTCTCTCTCTCTCAATCCCTTAATCTCACCATAAGCACCCTGCTGCTCAATTCTGTACAGATTACCCAAAAACAAACACACACGCATGCACTGAGAATTAATGCCTGTAGCGTCTTCATTATCCCTGTACATGATTAAATCTAGCCCTCTTCTCCTTATTCACTCCTCTTTTCCCCGTTTAGGTCCTTTTATCTGCAGCCTTTCCTTCCCATTTCCATCTTTCCCTGACTCTCCTCTCAGCTCATTTCACTTCTCATTAAGAGTGCTGATAAAGTAAGCTTTTATCCAGGCAGGGATGCCATAAACCAATTCAAACAGAGACTGGAGATGGGTTATCACTTGTATTGCCTTGTGTAGAAACATGGGTCTAAAATTGATATGATTATTTCTCACAATATAAGAGAGTGAACCATGTAGAGAGCTAAAAAGAGAGGAGAGGCTGATAGTGTAGATAGATGTTTTTACATGTTTTTTTTTTTTCTCTTTCTGTACAAATTAGTGACTCCGGCTCTTATTTCATTGCATGTCATTATGTTATTAACTATTTGCGTCTCTACAGAAAGAAAGTGATATAAAGAAAGACAAAAAAATGAGACAAAGCTGAAAAAAGGAGATTAGCGAAAAAGACAAACCGCAGAGAAGATCAGAACTGTGCTAAGCTCAGATCTCTAATACCTCTGTCCGTCCATCCATTTGTCTCCAGGCTCAAGGCCTGATATGGCCCCAGTAACACAACACATGATACATTACTAATAGGAATAAGATTGATGTTTCTGCACAAAGTCACCCGCTCTGCACAAAACCAAATTTAATCTGGAAATCCAAGCCTGTGTATCTTGGGGCTTAGAAAGAACCACTGTTCATGTCCAGCAGGGCTGAGTATGTTAGCACACAATCACTTTATAATCCTCATGTCTATGAAGGAGCGCGAGTTTTAGCCTGAGGTGACCCACTGCCATAAGGAGAAGAGGCAGGGAAAGTGGCAGAGTATTAAGCACACTACATGATGAATATGGTGTTTTTGGAAGCTTATAAGTGAAACACACTGCTGCAGTCTCACAGTGGATATTTCACTGACATTAACTATTGTAAATTTAAGGTAATCTGAAACAATTGAAGACAGTAAAAGTCGATGGCTGCTCTTTATTGCTGATTCAGACAAATACTTTTCAGTCAAATCTGTAAATAGGAGGCTTATGTTGTGTGGCGCCAAACCTAATAAAGCAACCACGTCTCCATTAAAGCTTTATATTAATTAAATGGATAAATTGACTAACTGTTTAGCCTAGAGTGGCCATTTGAGGAATTATGGCAGGTTGCTGGTTGCCCAGTCATTGGGTGTTACATTTTACAGAGGTGCTGGTAACAGAATGAGATCTGAAGACACTTACATTTCTTTGACTACCATGGCATCCTCAACGGATCCCTCTGACAACAGGGCACGGATCAGGTGGTCGTAAGGACTGGAGCCCAGTGTCACGCCCTTCTTATCAGCTTCCTTCAGTATCCCATATGCTTCTGCAAAGAAACAAGAAAAAATGGGTCAGATTGGACAACATGATAAACTCTCATATTATTGGATTACTGGAGTAACCTGCCTTTGTAATGGTAACATTATAATTTCTCTTTCATAACATCTATGGAAGTATTTTCGAATGATACATTTTAAATACAGCGTTCTTTGATTAAAGTACACATCAGATGACCATATAGCTTCCTATAGTCTCAATGTGTCATAGTCTCAGTATTTGGATGGTTATCACATACCTCCTGTCTCTATCACAGCATGCATTTCACTGTGCCTTTTTTCTTATTTAGCTAAATTCTTGGTCCATAATTACACTGTGTGGTTGCCTCAGCAGGATAAAAAAAACTGTTTTAAGCAGATTGCCAATTAATGCAAGCTGCACAGCACAAATAAGCAGTGGGAGTGAAATATACCAGTGGATGGCAACATAGATGGTCCGGAGTCAATGGTTTTCTCGTAATTTGGAACCAGAACTAAAAAACTGGCCACAGAGTGAGGATTTATTGTGCTTTTTTCTGCTCTGTAATAGCACAGCCTAAATTTAAAGATTTGGGAGCCGGGTAATGGAAACTGAACACCTCTCAGATGGGTTAAGTATTTCACACCAGCTTTGTATCATGAAGAACAACAGTAGTAATACCTCCTGCTGCTTACCTTTGGCCTTGCCCTTCTTACAGAGCGACAACAGGCGGACGTTGTAGTTAGTACCATGTGTATCTGCTTCCGGCTTGACCTGCTGTGTGGTGGCAGCTTGTTGATACCAGGTCTGTAACACACATAGAAAATAGTGTTAAAACTCGGTCTGATGTAGTATTAAAGCTGGAAACCATGTTCAACTGGAAATGAGCTGTGTGTGTGTGTGTGTGTGTGTATGACAGAACAGTAACGCGGGGCATGCAGGGCAGGGTCCTGTATTGCTCAGTCACCCGTGTTGCAGTAAGGGGAGGGGTTAAGCTGTATTGGCTAGGGGCAAATTAGGTCTGGCACCCCAGGGGCAAAGGAAAAGTGTGTATGTTTGAGTGTGTGTGTTAAAGAAGGTGGGGGTGTCAACTTAAGAGCCCCTTGGGTCACCAAGTTCATGGCTTCGGGCAGCAGCAATCACTTCCTGTCTCATCATGCTTCGGGCGGTCGGAGCTGCCTTAGCAAAGATGAAGAACAACATGCAGCGCGGAGTAATGGGGCAACAGAAAATGAAGCAAAACTCCCCATTGTCTTCAGCTTATTTAAAAACGTAAATTTGCTATAGCTGAACCTACATGCACATACAGCTGAGCATCAAGCGGCAGCCATATGGTAGCATTTAGCCGCAGGGTAAATTAGTCTGGCATTACAGATTTATAGACAGATCAAGCTGTAATTCCTTTCACCAGCCAACCAGTCTGATTGACTACACTTCAGATCAGAGCTTCAATCCTGTTTCCTCTGCATGTAATGAACAGAGGCTTAAAGTGGAGCAGAGTGGGGGGGGGGGCTGCATGGAGAGCAGCTGATAAGAGTTTTCAGAGGGTTTTCAGGGTTAGCTCCTACAAACGGAGGCCGAGGGCAACTCGCTCTTCGGTTAATATATTCACTAAGCAACAGTTTTTATTCTGAGCAAAAAAAAAACCTGTAGTGTCATCAGAGTGAAAATAACTGCAAATGAGACCATTGTGTTCTAAAAGGAGAGCATCTTCATTCATTGAGTATGATTTTATTGAAGTAAAGAAAAAAATATATTCTATGTGCCCAAAACCCATAAACAAAACATCAGTATCGTTAGGCATTCTAGTTTTTTATAAAATATATTTTATTTTAATAACCTTAAAAAAAATTAAACCTCCTCTGTTGCCATTGGTACTTTAATTACCAAGGACCACACCAATACAAAGGTTCAAATGAAGTGCCTACAAGTGGGCATTACAGCTTTTCAACTAATCATTACTGACCCAAGGCACCTTCAGACTCCTCCGGTTCTCTGGAGAATCTTGTGCCCTTTCCCTTCACATTTACCTGCCTTCTTCACTCTCCCCCTCTCCCTCAGGGTCCTCCAGGCAGTTATTCTTCTGAATAACACATCAACCTAATGAGCATTATTGGAATGTACATATTCTAAAGAGGTAGTTTTTTTTTGTTTTTTTTTACCTCGGGCACCTCAAAGGGCACCTCCTGGCCATTGTTCCTCAGGATGTCTGCCAGCAAACGCATGGTCCTTTCTCTGGGAATGACATTCTCTTCCTGCATCTTAGTCCACACAGACACTGCTTTCTGCCAGTCATTTGTCTCCTCTGAAAAAGAAACAACCAGACATAAATCAGTGGAACTGAGAACAGGTGTGTGATTTGTTATGGAAGCGAGAATACACAGACCTATGTGGCTGTATCGTCAGCTAAGCACACAACCCATAACAGAGCAATTTCTGACAAAGCACTCCATGCTGAGAGAAGGCAATCAAAGCACTAATCTGATCAACTGACTGACCCTCAACTATGCTGTAATTTGTCAGACACACTAACTAGTGGTGTGTGTGTGTGTGTGTGTGTGTGTGTGTGTGTGTGTGTGTGTGTGTGTGTGTGTGAGAGAGAGAGAGAGAGAGAGAGAGAGGTGAGGGGAAGCAAGGATAATGAGTTGACAATCAGCTTTAACACTCCAATCACAACTGCTATCTGCTCTTCTCTTCACTGCAGCAATCACACCATGTCTTCTGCGTACTTATGCCATGTCCTATTCTGTCATGCGCTGAAAATCTGAAAATATACTTTACACTCAAGAGGTGGAAGGTCACGGAGGGAGAAGGGAGACTGAAGGACAGGGGAAAGTCGAAATATACAAACCAAACCAAAGAAGAAAGAAAGAGACTTACTGCAGAGCCGGAGGACGTAACAGTACATCTCATCTCTGTCGCACTCGAACAGCTTGGCTGTCATCTCCACCATCTGCTCCAAGGCCTCCATCTTATACACACAATCACAATAAACACTGTACATCTGAATTTCAAGTTTTACATTATGTTTACCATACTCCCTTTTTTGCTTCATCCATTGTGACCTTGACTTTTTCTTTTTTTATGCCTCGTGTGGGTGTCTTACCTGGTTATGAAAAATGCATTTCTCTGAATACCAGTGCAAGCGACCTGGCTTCGCCCTCAGCCCAGGGGTCTACACAAGGAAAAACAGATCAGAAATCAGCAAAAACAGCATCAGAGCACTGCACTAAACACCCACAGTTATATCGAACACAAGCATTATGCTAAAATAGATCCTGCTTAGCATACATCTTCTTAACGTTTCCAACATCGGGTAACACAGCTCTAAACTATTAATGCAGCATCCAAAGGATAAATGCCTATTGATCCATACAAAGCCATGTAGCCTAAGAGGTGCTTAAGAGTTGCCATTATTTGATGCACACTAATCATAGAGTCGTTTAAAGAATCAATATAGGTGGATACATCGCTGCAAAAATGAAACGTGTTTACAAAGGTGGTTTTATGTGAGTACAACAATTTTACACCACACATATTTTTCAGTGGCTTTAACTGTAAACCAGGGTAAGAACTGTAACAATGATGTTTGTTTGGCCTTGAATTGATTCACAGCAAAGCATACAAGCTACGAGGCGATGAATGCAGTCGGATGTGTTCGGAGCAGGTCACTTCTTGTTACTGTCATGAACAGAGTCACACTTTGTTTCAGTTTCTTATGTTCTCAAAAGAATCCAACCTTCTTGCAAATGTTAAAGACCAGCTCTAAAGCGAAAGGTTAAAATAGAGAAACAAAAATTACCTGTGAGGTTTAATATGTGTTTGCTGAGGTTCCAGCTGTTGTCGTCATGACATTTTTGGGAGCTTTTACTTTAAGGGAATTCAGTTATATGTGCCGATACTGTAGAGAGTGTGTGGGCTGCCATGGCTGACATAGATTGATCTGCAGTCTCATGTAGTTATGGTGTGCCTGATATGTGGGGAGACTAGACGATTATGCTCATGGAATAACAGCGATCAGGATTTCATCTGTCTCCTGGGTTTTTTTTTTAAACAAACTGAATAAGACTAGGATTAAGAAATCTCACTCTCTCCCTCTCTTCCTGGTAATCTGGCTAAGAAGCAGAAGAAAAAGGGGGACACAGGCCGATCTGGCAGGATGTTAATCTGAACGAGGATCAACAGTGTTCAATCCCCGCTGGCCTCTTTGATGGGAGCCCATCATACCGTGAGTGGGAGGGAAAGTAAAGAAAAAGACAGCCTTCATCCTTTTCACTCACTGCCATCATCTTTTCCTCTTTCAATCCCCACTTCTCTCAATTCCTCCCCTCTTCCTCCAAATCTCTCCTGCTCCTCCTGTCTTTTCCCCTGCCTATCCATCCCTCTAGCTGTCCCAGGCAAAGGCATTATGTTCTTACCCAACCAGCCAAAGGGACAAATTAAAATGTGTTGCACTCTCTCTCTCTCTCAGTCTGTCTAATCTTCTTAGAGAATAAGGCCCAGTGCAAGTGCTCCATCTTTTTTTTTTTTGCCTCCGATTCCTTTTACTTGGTAAAGTCTTGAGGGCTCAAAGAAAACAAACACACACACATGAATATGTTGGGGATTTTGAATCCGTCAGGACAAATCTCCCTAATCTGTGCTGAAAACAAAATCCTCAGAAATAAGAAGGCACACAATTTACACACACACACACACGTGTAGATCATAAGAAGGCGAAACAAAAACATCACAAACACACTCTCACTTTCAAAGAGAGATAATGAAAAAATGTTAAGCAGGTCAGATTATAAAGACAATCCTCAAACACGCAGCTGCCTCTTTAATAGTCCTGTGTGGCCTTTAGATACAACATTTTTACACATCCCTCATTCTTACGTTCACGTACACAAAAAGAAAAAGCAAGAGGCGACCTCATCCTACCTCCACTTAACAAACCCTCTCCATCTCAATTCCTAATGTTCTGATTCCACTAATCACCTGGCCACTTAGCCCCCCCCCCACACACACAGCTAGAACCCTCTCCCTAACACAAAAACACATAATGGCTTACCACTCTTTAGCAATACTACCTAACCTTGACCACCACACACACACGTGCATGCTGCAATAATAGGCCTGGCCACCTGACAATCCCCTACCTATCCACGACCATTTAGCACAAAATTGGCCACCTTTCTCTATCATTACATTTAATTAGCTGTGATTAATCAGCTGCCAATTATACCAAACACAGCCTAAAGAGAGACACCACTCTGTACTGCCACTTGACGCTCTCAAAGGCAAAAAAAAAATAGTTTTTTTGCATTTCAGTGTGCGTGTGTGTATGCATATTTAAGTGATAGATATTGATTCTATTGTAGTTATATCACCTGAGCACTGCCTTCATCATCATGTTAGTAAAAAAAAGGCAGTTTAGAGGGGAACTTTCAGTTAAGAACTTTCAACTGCTCACAACTGAATTAGTTTCAAAGCTGCATTCATGAACAATGGATTTGATATCTGTGTAATGTGAAGGGTTGGGTTTAAAATGTCTTTCTCAATTGTACATCTAGTCTTTACAAGGCACCAACAATCTCACACATTACTGGCACATAGCTGACTGATTATATGTAGGATAACAGCCATACAATCTACCAGGAGGGGAATGAGAGCCACAGTAACATGTCGATAATAGTTAAGAGGGTCTGGAAATCCCTAAGAGGGACAAATCCCCATTTTAGTGCATACCAGGACACGACAGCGAGAGAGAGAGATGTCAGGGAGTTAAGGTGTTTTTTTTCCTCTGTTTTGTTCTCATCCTGATCAGACAACATAATGGCCTTGTTTCTCTCCTCTGATGTCAGGCTCATCCCTCAGTTCATCTGTTCATCAATCTCTCTGTCTGGCTGTCCAGTCCCAGATTGCCCATCCATGTATTATCCATGTGGAAATCGCTTCTTATCCTTCCGCTCTGCCACTCTCCTTTTTTCACACTAATCTACAGGGTTTATAGCAGGCCTTAAGATCATAAAGATATGAATATTCATCAGATATTCAGGTCAGATTGACAAAAAAGATGCTGGCAATGCCATTTATAGCATGTGCCCTGTAGCTCAAGACATGAGAGCATGCAGAAGCCAGTCAAAAACAACCCTTCAAATAAAGAAAGTCAACTTCAGTACTTGACAGCTTACACCTCAGGGAGATTAGATTCCCAGACCTTTCTCCTAAAACTTCACCTGGTTTAACAAAATAACACCTTAATTCAAGAAACTTTTTGAAATGTAGGATACGATGTTTGCAGGGAGAAGCAGTATTAACTCACCAACCCTGCTTCCATTATTGAGTTGTATTTTGTGTGTGTGTTTACCTCGATGATCTGACGAGCTTCACGGTAGCGGCCTGTTTGTAGGAATGCAAAGAACAGATCATACAGCATAGTCATCTCTCCTCGCTCCTGGCTCACAAAGTCCATGGCTGTAGACAGACAGAGAAACAGGACAGAGAAAGGTCATGAATAAAAATGCCTTTGAGGTAAACAAACACACCACACTCTTCATCATTTCCTTCTGATTCCATTATTTGGCACAATGTCCCGAGCACAAAGCAGCCATATCACATCTGCTCTCAAACAAATACACAAGTCCCAAATGAAAGCCTCTAAGCTCTCCTGGTAAACTTTCTAAATCGCTCTGCTCAGCGGTATGAACTATCTCTGTCCAGCAGCATCAGCACAGGTACCATACACGTACACACACACACCAAATGGGCCTGCAAATTCAGCAAAGCACAGGACGGAATAATAATCCCTCTCCCTCCACTTGCTCTCATTTCAATTTTAAAGAAAGAAAAGTGTGTTGCAATTTTTCCTTTTGCACTTTAATCAGACTTCCTCACAAGTTGGACTAACATTTTATTTTCAACAAATCCTAATTTGTCGATTGATGTTGCAGAATGTAAGTGTTTCCAGGTTAAATCATGTCTTTGTGTCCACTAATTTGAAAATAGCCCAGTGGTTGCTATGGTTTCCAAACATCACAGGACCCTACATTACATTTTTCCATTGATGCTTGAATTTAAGCCAAGGTCATAAATGTGAGTGACGATGCTTTGACAAGTGTCATGCGTTTAATGTGTTTCGGACCACCGAAGGTCAAGGCTGCTGGAAGTTTGAAGCTGCAGTTTTTATTTCTGGAGGTACATTTTTTGACTATCCTTGCACCGCAGCAGCATGTGTCCAGAGGAAAAAGCCACGATGCAGCAATCCGCGGTACTCGCAATGCCGTCACGTTGAGTGTGACTCAAGGTTTATGTCATAAGCCATGCCTCTCTTCAGCTTTTTTATGATGGAGTGGGAGACAAAATAATTTGTTTTTGTAAGATTTGTTGATGGTTGGCCATAGTTTATATGCTGCTCGCTGTTAGACAATTAAAAAAGTTACTTTGTTTTCGAGGGGGCTGTGACTGACTCTGAGGGTTTGTCACCTTTGGGGTGTAGGGGGATGAAAGCCGACAGAGGGGAGGTGGAGAGGTGCTCCACTGCACGGTTTCAACCTTTATGTACTTCAGAGCCACTTGCCCCTGCAGCACATTGAACTTGACCTTTTCGCCACAGTGCCGTCAACATACAGGGAGGCTGCTCTGCTTGTGATTGGCTGCGGTGCTTCACCTCAACCCCGGTTTAAACCTTTCTCACTCACTGCTACTCTTATGCACTTTTGGAATTGTTTAATGCAAACACTGAATAGGCACTTTGGAATAGCACTACCTATACCCACAGAAAAATGAATAAAAAGGGTTGGGAGTCAATCAGGAGAAACAAAGTTGGATCAAGCTAAAGTGGAGATAGTGGATATAGTTGTGAAGCGCCACCACTACTTTTTAACTGATCAGTATGGAATTGGACAAGCACAAATGCTATCCTGATCTTTTCTTTTATTTAGCTTTCATGAAAGCGTAAAATGGGGCAAAATTTGTAAAATGTCTCCTCTTCCCTGGGTCAAGGAAAGTGACTAAGATCAATAGTAGGAGGCGGATTTTCAATAGCGATAAAGATGTGATTCAGAGGTTATGTTCTATAAAACAAATAAAAGCAAAAAGGAATAAGATAAAATTAAGCAATGGATCTGGGCTTAGTACTAGCAGAGATTTGGAAAAGAGGAAAACCTAATTTGATACTGATTTGATACTGATATTTGATATTTATAAATATAATTTTTTTTAAATCCCAACATCTAAGAAGCTGAAACAGGCCAATGGTTGCTTTTTTATTAGTGACATAGTAATAAATTAAAAAAATACATTTTTTTTAGATAAAAAAGTGTTGGAAAGATGGAAAAGGAACTATTTGATAAGAGTGTGATGAGAGTTTAGATGAAGTGTAACCTTTCTGTAGCAGATCCGTGTCTCCTTTCTCCACCAGACCAACGATGATATCGTGGATGCGAGGCAGGTGGTTGTAGCGTTTCTGGCACTCTAGTGCTGCTTCGAGAGCTCCGGACAAGTCCTCACTGCAGACACACAGGTGTAGACAAACAGAGAGGGAGAAAGAGCCTTAGAGACAGGTCTGTCCAATCAGTAATGTACAGGATTGTGGAGAATAGCAGGTGTATCATGGAGTGTTAACCCTGTGACCTTCTATTCAAGCACTATGACCTGCCTCAACAATACAGGCCTTTGAAATCATGACAGCACAACTGTAGGTGATGAAGCCTTTTGGCCCCAATACATCATTCTCACACAATCAGGCACACTCACACACCTGTCTGTGAGGGGCTAATATCGCTTCGGACAGGCTTTTAGAGGGGAAGCAATGCAACAGATAAAAGGACTCTGCTGATCTTTACCCTCTCTGCTCAGCTCCTCTTACGCCTGCAAACATCTTGTGCTGTTTCTCCCTTTTGTCCTTTCTGACCCCCTTTAACCTTGTCCTCATTTCCTCTTCACTCTTACTTCCGTCCTTCTCTTTTCCTCTTCACCATCGTCTATTTTTGATTTCATGCTGTCAGTACTTACACCCCTCTGATGACCTTGCCCCCCAGCTGAGCAATTTAACAGAAATATGGTAACAACATTAGACCTCCCAAATGCATGCGCAGCTCGCTCTCTTCCTCTCATGTCATCCTTTTCTGGCACAGACTATGCAACAAATAAAAGCGTGCCGAGGCAGGCTGAGTGCGCCTGATGGAGTGATAGCGAGAGGAGTACAGAGAGATGGGGAAAGGAAGCAAGCTAGGAAAAGGGGTTGAGTAAGAAAGACCACTTCAATCCCCTGTATTGTGACAGTGCTGCCATCAATCTGTTGATTGGGTAATTAGGATGCCAATCACACAGAGGTCAAAGCAGATAGGGCACTTGAGGGGGGAGGTAGGGAGCAGAGCCAGTGAGTGAGAAAGAGACAGATTGAGAGTGAACAGGTATAATTTCTCAAGTGTTTTCTCCTCTAATCAATTAGACAAGCAGATATGTGAAATAAGCCCAAAAAGACCAACGGCTTGGAAGGGGGGAAAAACAGCAAATGATATGACCTTGAGTTTAGCTGCTGAACAGCAGGAGCAGGAGAGAGTGATGGAGGGAGGAAGAAGGGATTAGAGTGGAAAGGCAAAGGGGTCCGCTAATTGAAATGAAGAGGGACAACATTATTTAGAAGCGCCAGTCAACAGGCTGTTCAACCACACAACAGTCTGACCGAACAACACAGAACAGATTTTTGAAAATGAGTGAAAGAGTGTGGAGAAAGAATGAGACCAACGAGGGGGAAATGTTTGTGCTATGTACGTTATATATATGCAATCATTTGAAGTCATACACAAAAGCTTTAGGCTGATGCTTTTTCATCATGGTCCGCTTCATCATCCCTCCATCAAGCTCCTCCACACCGTCTTATAATCCCTGCTTCCTAATGAGATCTTAAAAAAAGTCACTTTGCAGAAAAAGGCCTGGCTTTGCAATTACACCCCCTCCGCCTTCCTCCCTTCACCCCCCCTTCAAAAAAAAAAAAAAAAGCTAAAGATGTCGAAAGATGGATAATTTCCCCTAGGTACAATTTAACTGTCACTTTGCGTTGCCATTTACTGCGGCGCACAGCCCTGTTAATGTCCCCAACTTTGCATGTCAGCCACTTTCCAGCCAATTAAGCCCTGAAAAAATAACGAGTGCTTTGCTCGGTGGAAACCTGAAGGATTAGACAAGGAAGCTCATTTTGTCTCATCTTACTCCCCCCCCCACACCCCCTTCACTCTTACCCTCCTTCTCCGTCCCATTCTTTTGTTCGGAAGAGATGGACAGGCCTGTTATCAAGCCACTGTCCCCGCGTGAGGGAGAACAAGGTGTCTGTGTCTTGAAACGCAAATGAGACTGTGATCATGACACCACTAGCCCGCTGTTACATGTATTTGAGAATGGCACTTACTTATTAATAATAATGTTCTCACCCCACATACGTGAATGCGCGTGTAAAGTTGCATTAAGCACAATTTTGGTTTATACATCAAACATGCAAATGATCAGCTGCTCTATGGCTACACAGACACACTAGGTTTGTTTATGTGGCACTGATGAATTACTGGCATTTACCTAAAAAAAATAATTGCCTCCCTTTGCAAGAAGCAAAGCAGATATGAGGGGAGCTGAAAAATAAATCAATAAGATACCAATGATATGTCTTCTCTGTATAAACGTCTCTACAAACAGTCACCGTTTACATACAAAATACAGATTAGTGTAGCTTTAAGATCACAAGTTAAATACCAAACGGAGATGACACAGGCTGAACTTTATCTTTTAACATCTTTTCTACATTGTTCATCTATTAACTTCCTTTTTTCAATTCAAGCTGCCATTTATCTAGTTTCTTTTTCTTTAAGGCCTTAAAGAGTGGGAGTGAATGAGGCATTCTTCCTCAACTCTTTTCAGCTCTCTACTCCTCCTCCATCATCACTGATGTCGTCTTATCATACATGTCCTGCCAACCTCTTCATTTTGTTGGACTCATTACCATTTACTGTCGCTAATCACTCCTATGAGGATGTGGCAATTCAAGCTAGCTGCCAGCTAGCGTGGTAGCAGGTTAGCACACACAATACTGAGCGGACGGGCATAAAGGCTAACGGGGCGGCGCATATGATGGGCTGTCAAGGGCTAATCTGGTGGAGAAGTGTTCATTAAGTCATTAGCGCTGACGCAGCGATGAGATGGGTGCAGGCGGGAGTGATGCCTGCTTTGTCCTCTTTTTATCGCTTCCCTCCATCCCTCCTCCTCCACCTCCTTCTCCTGCCGCACTGTCTATTTGTCCACTGACTGACGGAATGAAGAGGTGGATACAAACGGATAAAGATAAAAGAATAAAAAAAGAGAGAGAAGAGAGCAGGGAGATTTAGCTGGAGTGCAAAAGTCAAGTGTTGTGGTACTCGAACCTGTCCTGAAGCACAGCTGAAACACTGCTTTACATTCCTCCGCATTATCTGAAATTATCAGTGCTGCTGCCAAACATGTACCTACCCGAGTACCAAAGAAATCTAAAGGCAATGAATAAGGTCTGTAATTATTTCATGGATATTCATACGTGACATAGTTTGAGTTTGGAGATAAATCATTGAGCAATTAAGGGAACATGTTGCTTTAAACCTGCACTCCACCCCCTTTTTCTCATTTTGTTTGACAAACACTTTTCTTTCTTCTCCTGCCATGCAGGCCTTGTTGGAAAATTTGAGCGTTGCTTTAACAAACTTCTGCAGGGTGGTGTTCGAAAAAAGGACTTGCTATGCTGCTGCTATTAATTGTTCAAAAAAGGACAATTATTCCAACAAATTTAATCTGCATATTAGGTTTTTTTGACCGAGCTGCCAGACAAATAACACTAACAATCACATGACAGATGATGGTAGAATACCAGCAGCTATCTTGTTCTCTTGTGTTGATTAGTGTGTGTTCACTGCAGTATCATTTGGAGGAAGTACAACTGGCACTTGATTTGTGCGCAGGGCTTCGGTAAGCTGCTGTGTGCGTTTGTGTTTTGGCTGCTGTTGATGACCCTGGAGTAAATTAGCCTGCTAATCTCACAGAAGCAGTGATTAACGAGTGAACCTGGAAGCTCTGTTTGTGCCAGCGACCAGACGTACAGCAACACAAACAGCAGCAGGGGAGCGACGGTGACTGTGTGTTTGTGTGTAAGCATCTGTGTGTGTTTAAGCTTCATTTGCAAAGGTCTACCTTTACTGCTGCATGTACACTAGAGGTGTGAAAGCACGTGTAGAATGTGAGTGTGCATATTTGTGATGATGGGCCCCCTAACGGTGCACCGCGCAGTTATGGTAAATCCAGCAATTAGAGCTCTGTACATAATTAACATGCTAATGAGCTGATCTACTTAAAAGCTCCTCTGACAAATATAACACACGCACACACACACTGAATAACACATACATGCTGAATAGAGTTGAGGTGTGGGGCAATACTAGTGACCCCACAGCCAATGTTTGCTAAAATACATTTGCATATATGGGAAGGAGCATCAATGACCCTCTCTCACCATATGCGCAAACGCACAATCTGAGGATAGCAGCGGGTGTTTGAGAAGATCAGGGGTGGGGGCTCATGGGAGAGGTTGCAGCTGGCGAATCCTCAAACAAACAAAACCTGGCTCTAACAAGCATACGCACACACAACATAAATGAGCAATTTCCACATCCTCTCTCTGTCTGAATCACTGACCCAGAACGTAACCCCAGCTATGATCATAGGGAGGGATGAGTGACTCGTTGAGACACACATACATGCATGCACCTGGCAACAGGCTTTGGCAGACAGAGACAAAACAAAAGTGAGTGTGTTGGCTGCTTAGCAGACAACTTCAGCCATGAAAGCAGAAAATTACCGGAAATCTAACACAAGTGATTTAATTTTATGAGTCTTATATGGAAAGAGTTTTTACCTCTCAAGGTAAGCAGAAACCAAAGGTGAGCAGAGATTGGTGGTGGGCTTGGTCAGACCAAGGGTAAAGATGGTGTCCTGCATCTGTCGCACAGAGGCAGGGTCGCCTTTGGCTGCAATAGCATTGAGCGTATGGAAAAGTGTGGTGACGTGCGTATCATTTAACACCACTTCCTTCTCCTTCATCTCTTTCAGGATGTCCAAGGCCTCTGTG
Organism: Parambassis ranga; assembly: GCF_900634625.1. Lineage (NCBI taxonomy): Eukaryota > Metazoa > Chordata > Actinopteri > Ambassidae > Parambassis > Parambassis ranga. Next base: position 7,729,911 of record NC_041035.1, read on the forward strand.
ATGAAAGGACAGAGAGATAAAGACAACAATCATTATGTGAAGAAAAATTATTTCTTACAACCTTCGATGTGTGTGACACTTCAGAAAGGCGAGGTCAATGTGTGACTTCCAAACAAAGTGAATGATTCAGAAGTAAAAGCAAAAGAACAAGAGTAGAAAGAGAGATCATGCAGAGGCAAGAGGAGATGGAAAGTGAGAGGTGGGCAGAGCTTGGCTGGGAGAAGAGTGGGGTGTGTGAATATGATAAAAGGCCCCTTTAGCTAATTCCATGTGGGGAAAACAAACCCATATTAAAACAGCATTTTGTGCCCAGTTGGGATGCAAATCCAACCCCGTATAATGCCAACTCTGTGCTAATTGCTACTTGCGGTTTTCTAAACGAGACTACAATTACCGGACCCCTACAATGGAGGCCAGCTTTTTGCCGTGGCCATGTGGAAAGCACTTGGGGGGCTAAATTATAGGTATGTGGCGACAAGGGCCCGCTGTGGCCCCAGTGAGACCTCAGTAAGCGGGCTGAGGGGTGGATCAGTTTGGTCAAGTCCAGCCAGTAATGGAGGGCTTTTTACTGGGCCACGCGCCCATCTGGCCAACACTAGGGGCTAAATGGTGAAAAGGGAGTGGGCTGCGTGTGTGTATATGTGGTGTATCAGGGTAAAGTAATTAAGATGCGTTTACTGTCTATTTAGACAGCTGCTAATGGGCTGACAGCGATACAGGCACTCTCCACCACAGATACTAATCTATACAGCATGACCAAGACGAAGGGAGGAGATGAGGATGCAGGAGCACTGAATATATTTCAATAATCTGCATAAAGCCACCAACTGCAGGGTAATATTGGCACATCTTTTAAAAATTCACTCAATAAAAAAAATCCCCTGCTCCTTTCACTGTTGAAAAGCACACAAATAAAGTGAACAAATGTGGTAGTAATGATATCCACACCTACTCAATATAGTTGTTAATACAATGAAACCCCTCAAACAGGAGTGTTACACTCTTAAGGGAACACATGGACAGACACACACATGTGGGCTGCGGAGCGGGGCCACTGGTAAGTGCTTTGGCATCCTAATTTCAGTCTGTCTCTCCATCTCTCCACGTCCCTGTGCCAGTTGTTATGGCAATGGGAACCAAAGGCTGTCACAGATTTAATGGGACAGAGGAAAAGTAGACGAAGGAAGGGTGGAGGGTAGAGTATGGGTAACCAGGAGTGGAGTACACAGTCCCAAACAGGGGAGATGTAGCTTTTCTAGGTGGATAAGTTCAGTTAGTTGAACGAGGGTTTGACTTGATTGATGAAGAATGAAAACTCTGAAGTAATAATTTTTTTCTTTTGTGGTCATGACCTTAGGAACTTCCACAACAGAGAGACGTTACAAAGGGATCCAAAGTGATGGGTCATGCTGTTTTTTTTTCCTCTGCCAGGAGGGTGCAGTTATTCAGTTCTGCAGTTGATCCACTTCTTTTGAAAGATACGTTTGATTAAAAATTGTGCTGCAGAGAGAAAAAGCCATTCCAGAGAACTTTTTCTCTCAGAAGTAGAAGTGTATTTGTTGAAAGTATTCCTGTAATGCTGTGCACTAAGCTCAGCTGAATACAAATACTTATAGTTAAGCCAAGACTACAAACGGAAAAGAGACAAAGAAGACTGAAATTCTAAATTAAAAGTAGAAACATATCCTAAAGAAACCATTTCTGCCAGGTGTACAGTACATAGACCGAGTGGAAGGTATCACTGAAACAAAAGCAGGAAAACAAGCTGATCACTCATGGAGGTATCACTGTTAAACAATTTCTATGTAATGGCCTGACCTGTTGTTACGTTTGTACTGTTTATCAGCTCAGATGTAACATAGTCTCACTCTGGCTCTGTCTCAGCGCTTCTCTTATTCCATCTACCGCTCTCCATCACTCTCTGACAGACCCGTTAATCACAGAGACCAGTGGCTTGAAGATGATCTGCCCAAATGGAGCTACACCAGCTTACATCTTTCAGTCTACACACTCCCCCCATGGTGTTCTCCCTCCATCTCCCCCTTTATCTGTCCGTTTAGCCAGTATGCATATCCATCAGCTCAGCCGAGCAGCATGGCCAGCAAAGCGAGCCAGACCCACACACACACACACATCAAAAGGATGGGGAGGCAGACAGGCCAGGTAAACAAACATCATACAGCCCAATGGTTCATCTAATGTTCCATGGCTTGACTGCTAGTGATGTCTCTTTCCCAAGACGCACAGCACTGAAGACAAGTCCAAGATCACCTGAAGCCAGAGTAAGTTGTGTTTACCAAAGTGGGAGGAGGTACAGAGGGAGGAAGGAGTGCAAGGGCAGGTCAAAGAGATGCTCAGTGATAGAGGAGATGTGTATTTACAACAGATTAAATGTTATCCAAAAGGGTGTTTTTATAAGAAACATTTGTACAGTTCTGAAGCCATTGAGAGGTCAAAGAAGCATTTACAGGCATGTTTTCCTTTATATAACCTTACAGCAGTAAAAGCTGAATTCCACGTTATTTGTTTACCACCAGCTTTAACTCTGGAAAATTAGAGGCTTCAGTTAAAAATAATAACCTGCACATTTAAGTGTAGCACTTTTCCACCTGGCAGTGCTGGCCGAGGTGAACAATTACAGGCTCTTTGCAGAGACAAACTTACAGGAACACAATCTGATCAGAGCTAATTTTATATACAGAAACTATTTAGAGTAACATGGATACAAGTTCACTGTCATAATCATCTTTGGCTACATGGTGTTTGTATAAAATTGTCTAAATAAAACCATTGATACTAAGTGGTGAAGGAATGAGAGAAGCTTCATATATTTATAATGCTGCATTTTAATTAAGAGGGGTACTAAAAGAAGTACCTGCTTGTTACATGTGCTGGGAAAAAAGTAAGTGTGAATTTAAACAAGGCAGAGAAAGCCTGCCAGTGGAAAACTTTCTGAACATCCAAGATGGTGCTTTCCAAGATGGTACCTGTGGCTCTATGACTACTGACTATGTAAAAGTAGGAGGAAAAACATGTTGATACAAACATTATAGGAATGTACTAGGCTGACACCATGGGCCTCGATAACATTACATTCAGTTTTTGTTGGTGTAAGATAGAAACAGTGTGTGTGTCCATTGGTCTACTGTATAAATACTATATGTAGTACATTTACAGCTAACACACATGATCATTGCTAGTGTTGGTTGGATATGGTATAAAACACATGAAGGTTAAAGGACCATGATGTAGATGAGGAGTGAGCAGCAGAGGAAAATTAATTGGGTAGAAGAGGAGGAATTAATTAAGAGGAACTGTCACCGAGCAATGGTGGAAGGAATGTGCTGATAATAAAGTCAAAAGGATGAAGTAGGGTAAAAACAAAGTTTTCTGGCAAGGTGAGATAGGAGGCTTTGAACCAAGGGCATAAACAACAAAGCCATTAGGGAGCATGAGAAATAAAGCAAAATGCCAGTGGACATGATCTTGAGCTGGGCCTGGTGTGTGCTAGGAGCCTGGCAGACCTGCGTCTGGGTGGGGACAGGCTAACATCAAGGTTAGCCATGTGTGCTAATGTGGCTGACAAGCGTCCCCTACATATGCACACTCTGGCTAATGGCAAATGCGTTACCGCTGCCTATACACACCCCAACACACACACTGATGGACACACAAACCGTTGGGCTACCAAATGCCTTTTGCTTGAATTCACATGCAAATTTGTGTGTCACTGCGTGTGTGTGTGTGAAAAGCTCAAGCACTTCGGTGGACATGATCTGCCATTAGCATCAAGGCGGATTTCAATAATTCTGCAAAAATACACACAGTCCTGTAATTTTCCCCCTCTCTCATTTCTCACTGATGCGGATGTTTGTGTGCGGGTGGGGAGAATAAGAGAATGACACGCTTTGCGACAGAATGGGGGAGAGAGGGTCAGATAGAGAGACAGAGACACAGACAGAGAGCGTGCAAAGGGGAGGAGAGTGAAGGCGAGAACAGACAAGGGAAACATTTTGCCTGTCATTGAGTGCAAAAAGCAGAGCGGCAAAACTGATGGTAATTGGGTCTTCGATGGGCTGGAGGAAACCCACCGTAGCATTCTGGAAATGGCCAGCTAATGCGGCTTGAGGGAGGGAGAAAGACAGATTGTGACAGTTGGTGGCACACATACAACCACACATATGGACATATTTTTTTTAGGTTTGAGCCCAGAGAAAAGGCAGAGGGGATTGATTGCTCTTGGGACTAGTCAATTGACACAAAAATTAAAAAAAAAAATGTGATAATTGACTCATCATCCAGAATGCTACTGAGTATTTGCTTTAGTTAGTGAACAAAATGAGTAGTTTGAAGACGCCTGGCATGAGATGGGTGCAGTTTGAGGTGAACTTACCCTCTAACATGTCATTTAGAGAGAAGGTCTTGACAAGTGCAACGTATTTACTGGCATCCAGTGCTGCTGACGAGTCCTTCCGACTCCTAAAAGCAGAGACAGTGGTGGCGAGAGACAAACTTGATTAATGTATTCCACTTACAATAATGCATCTCATCTATTGTAATCTCTCAGTGTTGGGTGTGATGCTGGATCCAGGTGGTGAGTGAAGAGAAGGAAACAGGGGAGGACGAGGGAAGAGTTTCCTGTGTTTTAGCCAGTCAACAGAGCGGCTGGACCCTGCATTAATGTCTCCCCTAATACCACTCAAGTTAAACTTTAATGGCCTACTACTGGCCGCAGAGCAGCCTTTGTGTGTATGTGTGAGTGTGTGTGTGTGTGTGGGTGTGCGAGTATCCTGTTCCACTCACATTTCCCTCTTCAGGTTGAGCGCCTCCTCCGTATTGTTGTGGCGGCAGCACAGGCTGATGAGGATGGCATAGCTGCCAGCTGTCATACCCTCTTCGTACTGCTGTTTCAGCTCAAGGGCATGCTGCATGTTCTGACCAGACGACAAAACTCTTAGAAAAAAAAATACGCACACAGACAAAGCAGCTAATATATAGGAAATAAGAACAAAAAACAGGTGTGTACCTCCTCAGAACCCAGAGCCTGGATGGCTTGTTTGAGAACAGAACTAAATGGTTTATTCTCTGCTTTAAGTTCAGCCAATTTATTCACCAGCACCTTGGAATCGGTTCCCTGATGGAGACAGACATGTAACTAACAGATACAACATTTTGCTTGCACCCTTTAATCCGTCCTACTTACAGTGATGCGAGGTGTATACGACACTTCGTCAATTGAGCCTCTATCATTTGATTCCACCAAGGTGGCCACATCCTGACACAGAAAATTAACATAATTACAGAAGACTCTTAGAGAGTAGAGGAGCAGCACATATATATGCTCAGTTTAGTCAAGTATTTCTAACAGTAAAATGCTGACAGTACGGCTGCTACCTTGATGAGCTCAGGAACACCGTAAGAGTCCAGGAGGTTCCGAATGCCTCTGTAGATGTTCCTTGAAATCGTTATATTCTGCATAGAAATATGAAAAGGATGGTCAGGTTAACAAGTTATAACTAATAATCACGGCGTTCTGGGATGCTTCATAAAATAGACACCCTCTACTTGATTTCTACTTTTTTGACAAGATGATTATTTAAATAATAAAGATAGAAACAAATACAAATTGGCTGATAAAAGGCACCCTGGCATTAACTCAATGATTCTTGCTTTTGTTTTGCATTCTATTAAATCCACGTTGTATTTCAGTTTGATAACAATTAATGATTCATCACTTCTACCTGGCTGAATGTTTATTCGATGTTATTGACAACTGTGTAATCAGACCAGCAAGACCTCCCAGGCACACAGGCTCCAGCTGAGCTCACACCTTTTTGTAAAAATGTCTGTGCCGTCTACATTTCAGCACATTCGCAGCACTGTGACTGTTTTCAGTGAAGATTTTCTGCAGATGATGGTACATCAAATGTCCACTAAAACACAACACTGTTAGAGGACATAAGGCCATCCTGCGACTCATATTCTGGACCAGGAAACTGAATTTCAAACAGCCAGTTAAGATGTGACTTTTAACCTTGAAGTGTTAAACATGATTTCATCTTCCCCAACATGTCAGGACGTCCCAATTTGAGCTTGCACTGTTCAGAAATGGAACACAGGATGGAGGTCATGTAACTGCATTCTGTGATTAATCAGAGTTCTGTAAATCATCTCAGATCAGAGGGTGTAAGCTCCTTTAAAGTCAGAAGGTTATGAATGAGCTGGATATGCAGTATATTAGTGTACAAATGTAGTCAGTGTGTTTTTATGATAACCTCCACTGTGTGTGTGTGTACCTGAGCTTGTAGCTGATTGAAGAAATTCCGCAGTTTGCCTTCCTGTGCTCGCACCTGGCCCTCCGACATGCTGTCCATCAAGCTGTACAGAAAGTAGGCTGTGGCTTCTAAACAAACAAACACAGACACAGACAGTGAGCAGTTGTCTTGGGAATAAATTTAATTTGCCACCGTGTCAGTCACTGCACCCATTTGTGCATTTATACTATTTTTCTGTAACCTCTGCAGAGAGTGGTGGTGTTTCTTTTCTGCTGACAGAGGCGGCTTTTGGGCTGCAGTCAGAGGGAAAGCATGACGGCTGGCAGTGACAGCTTCATCTTACTTCAGTGCTCACACACAAAAACACACACGTTCTCCCGTGTCGATTAACAGGATGTGACATGGATAACAGTCTCCGTCGCTCCCACCAACACACACCAGTTTCATCACTTGGGAATCTCTGTGACACACACACTGACACAGAGCGACATTAGCGCTCCACACGTACACTGTGAGAGCAAAGACTCAGCACTGTGTCAGCAGCCAGGCTCCATTTCCTTCTCAGGTCTTTCCAACAAACACACACACACACCTGGACATAAACACACACACAGGCTTCATGGCCAAACATCAGTCTACTGCCACTGAGATTGAACACACACACTGCATTTTTTGGCATGTGAACTATAGTTTGCAGAGGAGGCTGCAACTTTAAACACTGATAGAGAATACAAGCAATTTCCTAAACAACCACCTGTACAAAACCACATAATGTGTGTCCTCCTGACTTGCCAGTGAGAACAGTGTTGATATATTGGTGTTTTCTTACCAGCAGGCTTGGAATTTCCCTGGGAGAATCTCTCATCTTTGTACAAGAGCTTTGTAATCTAAAGAAGAATACAAGAAGACACAAGAGAAACAGGAGATCATACATACTAGTCCAGTCATCACCTTTTTTAAATTAACCTGAGTGTTTTAATCTTGGTAAAAATACAAAGCAGTAAATTAAGATTTTAATTAGGCTGAATATGTACCCTAAATATTTGTATCCACTTAGTGTGGTATAGGAAATATGGCAAGCAGCAGGTGAATAAAAAAAATCACAATAGCTGCTGATCTTTGAGAGCTAAGCTACCATGTAAGGAGCTGAAGCTTCACTTGATGCTTAAAAAAAGCAAAATCCTTTCCTGTCAATCTGTGCTAATATAAATCTAATTTTTTTCCACAGAGTGTGGCTGCGTTGGCGTCTTACCTTCACCATGCTCTCCACATCAGCAGACCTGCAGGGGGCAGTAGAGGACAAGACATGAGCAGTGTCTACATGAACAACCAGCAGGTCAATGAGGCTCCCCAATTTGTCAGAGGTAATGTGTAATTTTGTCAAAAGCAAGCGCAGGTTTTGCTTTTTTGGTTACAAAACATAAAAAGATCAAACACAAATGTGCAAATACATTTACAGTGCACATTTTTAAAGATCTTCTTAGCTGTCATTATTCCCCCTCCGTGTGTTTTCTGACATGATACAATTATTAAAACTGTTTCCACTATGCTCAGTAATAACTATATTAACTATATTTATATTTTAGTTTCAGTGATTTAAAGCACCAAAAGATGAAACCAGCATGGAAAAATAGGATGTAAATCTTGTTTTAAAGCTGTAGATACATTTTTTAAACTTTAATTTAAAAACAAAGTTTATTCATTACTGTTATATTTCACATTTTTTTCCTCAGAAGCAGGAATATTTACTTCTTTATCTATTAGATGTTGATACATAATTCATATTCAAGTATATATAGGTACATATCAAAATATATTTAAGAGAGCATACACAATGCCTGAATTTAAGGAACTATAACACTGACAGTGATGTTGCCACAGTGACTGAATTGACAGTGTAGTACTATACACCAAGAAAGAGCGGCAGATTTTCCACTTTGACACTCTCAATCCCGCAGTACAAGAGAGGAGCGATGGCAGCACAAAAGCATGGGAAACCACAAAAGACACACTTGAACACAAAGTCACCGACTCACACACACACACGCTAAATGATGACAATGTGTGACATTTCTGGCGTTGTCAGCTAGTTGGTGGAAAGGAAGCGAGAGGGGGAGACGAGAGAAGAAGAGGTCTTTAATGATTAAATTATCCCCTGACCTTGTCTTTGACAGGGGCAGGTCCCGCATTGCAATGACACGGCGCTCACAAACACACACATACACACTTCCCCAAGTGACAAGCCCAATTATGACCCTGTCAGGCAACCTAACCATCAGAAGCGTGTGTAGGTGTGTGTGTGTGTGTGTGCACGCACTAATGCAATGAAAGCAAAGCAAATGGATGAGGAAAAAAGTGGATTCAAACAAGAAAAAATATGAACAAATAGTGAATATTCTGACTTAAAATATGTAGCCAAAAACATGGGAAGGACAAAAAAAACCTGTCACTACTTTTGCTTTCTTAACTTAAGAAAAAACATCTTTTACTCTGCTTACATTATTTTCCACATGTCCTTGAACTAAAAGGTATAAAACTATGCTGCTGTGAACAGTTTATTGTATCTTTTTAAAATAAATTAGATTTTTTTTTTTAAGGACACACTACATTCCTACAACAAAGAATGTACAGCCTGAATAGAAAGTTAAGCTCGACTGAGCATATTTCGGCTCTGTAAAAGAAATAACTTGGGTCCCTGCAGACAAGTCAGCACTTTTCTCTTTCACTCACCTCCAGCCCTGCTGAGGGGCCGGAGTGTTTTTGTGTGGATGTGTAGTGCTAAACTGTAAATATTCATAAACACCCCTTCAACAAAAGCCCTGTGGGTCAAACCATGGTCCTAATGCTAACGCTGTGTGTGTGTGTGTGGGAGAACAGTACAGGGGTCTGGGCATGAGGGGCAGTGGTGGGCATCTGTTGCTTTGGGGCGAGAGCTGACGGCCTCCATATGCATGAGGCACCCATGTATATCTGTGTGTGAGGGATGTAATATTTTTCCCTGCAGCTGCCCACACGAGCTGTAGATGGTGTGATAGGCTGCACATGTCATATTCATAGCATATGCCACAGTGACCTCCATAGTGCTACAGGCCTCCCCAAAAATGCTAGTCAGGGGTTTCGAGGCAAAACATGGAGAAATGTGGAATATGAAATGACAATCAAACACATATAGGCGACAGGATAATTGACTCACTTTTTGAAGCCAAAGATGAGGCTGCCGCGGAATGCAGTCAATTCCAAAGATGGTAAGGAGGGAGAAGACACTGAAACACAGAGAATACAGGAGCAATTACAAAAGGAAAAGACTGTTATGAGGTGTCGTTGTTGAAGACAATACTTGTAGCCTAGGAACAAATTTCACACTTCAGGGTGAAATTATCTATTCATCTCAGTCTCTCATTCTATTACATTTTTCACAGAACATGCTAAAAAGGGACAGCCACTTGAGACTGGCTTTAAAAGTCCCTTCCCATAGAGATCCACATTCATAGCAGAAATCAGGGATTTTCTTGGTCAAGTGAAGATGCATAGCTACAGCATTTCTAACAAAGACAAAAGCTTTTCTCTAGGAAGGTTACATTTGTGAGGAGAAATACATAAAATGTTGAAGTACATTAAAAACTTTCTTCATGCGAGGTTAAAAAAATAAATCATTGGGGACAGTGAAATACATAAAAAGGAAACATAGCAATGTATGTGAAAATTAGTGGTGGATGTTTTGAGACTAAAAGGAGATGAAGGACAGAAAACAGGAAGAGTTATCCATTATTTAACAGCGTTCTCTATTCCGACCCTCTGTGCAGTTGAGGCGCCTCTCGTTCTCGCTTTTTACATATTCACACAGACTAATCTCTTAAAAGGCCTGATGAGCACAGAGGGGTAAGTGGGCAAATGTATGTGAGTGTGTGTGTGTTAACACTGCGCCAATTAGCCCGCAGGCAAAGCCGCGATTTTTATGATGATGGGAGCTCAAGACGCTGTACTGTGTACCGTGTGTTTCTTTGGACTGTGTGCACTTACATAGGGTGTACAGTTCAGCCAGGCTGTTTAGAGCCAACAAACGAATTTCTGAGAGCAAAAAGCCCTCGGAATCTGTGGAGATGCCTGCTTCCTGAAAGAAACAAAAAACACATCTGTCAGTGCAAATTTTTATTGGACACAGGTCACATGCACAAACACACACACACACAGTTATGGATTACCTGGAGAGCCTGTCGAGCAGCCTCAAGGCTGGGGAAGATGGAGAGGATGTAGTTGGAAAAGGTCTCAATGTCTGGGGACACACCGAGCTCCTGCATGCCCTTTATCACCTCCAACACACCTATAACATGAACACAAAGTCATGAATTTCTCTTAAAGTAATTGAGATATTGTCAAATGTTAAGGCAAATACACCTTTTCTGAATTCACTGAAACCAAATGCTTTCAAGGCTGCAACAAGGCTGTGTAACCAAACTGTCTCATCTCAAAGGCACCTCCAAATGCAGCCCTCACCTCCATGGAAGCATAGGATACAATGGGTGGATTCTGCAATTTCCTGCACTTCCTGTATCTTAACCACTCAGCTTGGACATACCAACCTTTTTGTCTTCACATATTTTGCTTTTATAGAAACACACACTTCCGTCCACTCACTTTCATGTACAAGCCTGAAGCTGTATAAGCTCCGTCACACACTCCCTTCATGGGCACGATGCTAATGGCTGAATCCCTTCTTACCTCAGACTGGAGGATACATGTGCATAAACATGCACTTGGCCTGAAGTGGACTCCTGAACTATCTTCCCCGTTTTCCTGTGGAACCCTGAGGTCCTGCTCCAGGGAAGAAGGGCCATAACAGCCACATGCATATGGAACAGCCTCTCTCTCTCTCAAGATGCCTGCAAGTGTGTGTGCACATATAGAGGCAGCACTTTGCATATGTCTAGGAGCAAGCCCACAAAGGGACAGGGGCCTAAATGTGCACATACACACATCTCTGTGTATGTGCTGATCGTGTTTGTTGCTATATTGTGACAAAACAGAAATAAAACGCATCCACAGTATGCTATATATGAGCACATTTAGAACACCCATTCACCTTGTTCTCATATAGACTTCAGCAAACTACCCTAAAGTGCTTCCTTGAGTTGACAGACCTGCCGAGTATATTTACACTCTGCTCAGGTTCTCATACACACACACACACACATATATACGTCGGTATTTCTGCATCCACTTGGGGCATATGTGTTCACCTGGCAGTCCCTCTCTTTAGTTGAATAAAAGATGAATCCCTGGCTTTTATACGCCATTAAAAACTTTGACTGCATTATCCCAGGTAGGGCTACCTGAACCACTCCATCCATCCCTCCCTGCATATCACTCATTCATCTGCCCCGCTCACTATCCATCTACCCTGCTTTCAAGAAAAAGTAAACCTTCCTATCTTCTCAATGGAGGATCCATCCACTTCACCGTGCCACCATCCATTCTTACCCCCTAATCGCTTTCATCCAACCTCTTTTTATGAAAGAAGAGAGGGAGCACCTGCCTTCCTCCTGAATAATCCATAATCAATTTCACGGTGAGCCAGACAGACAGAAAACAACTGAATGGAGAGCTGGAGGTATAAATGCCTAAGCTGGCCTTCACCTCACGTGCTTTCTGGCTGCAAGAGCATTCTCACATCAGCACTTTTTAGTTGTCCAGCAAGGGTTTTTTTTTTTGCTAGTCAAGTCTGTGACAAAAAGCTTTTAACAGTTTGAACTCTGGGCTGCTTTGGCTCAGTTTACTCTCTTTATGTAGAGCCACAGTAAGTCTTAGCTAGGCTGCAAGTAAGGCCTCACTTGACTGAGTGGTACTGTTCACAGCATAGAGCAACAGTATTGAGGATTCATGTCATGAACAACATGTGATATTAAGGTGTGTCATTTGTGCTGCTCCCATCCCCAGGTCTCCATAATCCTCACATGTGAAAAATCCCTGTTTGCTTTCTCCCCTGTCTGAACAATTTAAATGAAGACTTTGCACAGGGGAAAACTGAAAAGAGTGGAGACCTCTCCAGGTTGGTCAGCGTAAAGCCTGACATACCATCTCGGCAAGAAGTATCAAAGTAGTGAGTTAAGCATGGCAGTGGTCACAAGATATCATCATCAGATTCATGTCTTCAGGTTAACTGTCACAGAGGAGGAGTGAGGAAGGAGAAAAGAGAGGAAAAGAGGAGTGGAGTGAACCGGTCGCTGTCATCTCTTCCTGTCCTTGGACATGAGTACCTGTCACTTCTCCTTTTCTTTCTCCCCCAACGCCATCTGCCTCTCCATCTCTATGACTCTCAAGGTAGTCTGTGTTTGCTTCAAAGCGATGGCAGGTCGCAGTTTAAAAACAGATACAAGAAAATATCTGCTTTATGAAGCAAGAAAAGCAGCATTCTCTTCGACACATCAACTCAAAATAAAGTTCGGGGATGGACTGAACAATATTTTTAATGCAGCTGCTGCTTTTAAGATGTGAAAAGTTAAAAGTGTTGAACGTGGGGGCGAATAAAGAGTCACGTTAGGGGGGCAGCCCAGAAGGAAAGCCGACAGGATAAGAGAGCCTTTACATCTCTCTCATCACCCAAAACACACAAGGCAAGGAACACTCTTTTCTTCTGCTGCTTCCCCTCCTCTTTCATGTCAGAAGTGATAAGAATGCGTTGTGTCGCAAGGACTGACAAGCTTCCACTAGCTGGCGGCAGGTGGTGAGTACGGCCAAGCATATGCTTTTGCTAAACCCGCCAAATCAACACCTCATCAAAATGTAAAGGGTTTCCCCCCACCCTTCCTCCCCTCCTTGTCAATGCTCCCCTCTAATTCCACGGGTCCAGCCTCTCTGCCCGCTAGTGACACCTGTGGACAAAAAGTGACACGGCGCTTAATATTTCATAGGCCATGCACAGTGGGGCGCGTAATCCAAAGTGAATTCCCTCAGAGCGCTTGCATTTACATGAAATCAAGTCACTCTGCATCAGTCACATCACCTGCACTGCCCCCCTGAAAGCCCACCCTGCATACACACAACCTCCTACAGCCAGTGAGTATGAGAGGGGGTCCAGTAGGAAAAAAGAGGGTAGAAAAAAAAGAGAGGATACATCATTCATGAGGGTTAAGGCTAACAGCATTGGAAACAAGCAAGTGAGAAAAGCAAGTGAGAAAAAAGTTTCTCCACTTTCTCCTTTCTTCCATCATTCCTCCTTTCTGTGCTGCGATACCTAAATGAAATGCTTTCTGATGTGATTGTGTGGCTTTGAGACTGTGTGGTTATGTGTGGTTATGCATGTTTAAACTTATGTCTGGTCCTCTTTTTCACACTGAGACGTTGTCTCAACCACACAGAGACGTCAAACTGCAGTGTTGCCACACTCACTTAACTGTTTTCTCCTCCCTGCCAGCTCAAATGCTGTCAATTGGCTGACAGGAGAAAAATACATCATTTATTAATCGCTCTAAAACAGCCCAAAGAGAGACCCAGAGCTCAGCATAAATAAAGCACTTAAAAACCCAAGCTGCTGCAGAAATCAGGGTGCATTCGCTAATGAGTTGCAAATTCTGACAAGTCTCCAAATGCCAGCTATCTGTCACGGAGACAATCCCCAACTCACAGATGCACATAAGTGCATCACTAACAAATACAGTAAGAAAATGTCCTTCACTAAAACAAGGATTAAGGGACAGAAACAATCCCACCGACTACATCTGCTGAGCCATTACAAAAACCTCAAAGAACTCCATAGCACATTTGTACAAATGGTCACATAGACCATGAATGTAAATAGATGTCCAATGAATACAGTTTCATTATAGACCATGACAAAGAGAGACGTACTGCAGTGAGAGACAGGAGGAGGTCTGGACTGACAAACATGTTCTGCCTGACAAAAGATTTAAAGAAAGCCACTGAAGCAGAGTGACCTCTGAACCCTTGGCCTCAGGTCTGCATGTTCATCCATGTATGCGGGTAAGAATGAGCAAGGGAGATGCTTAAGGCTACTGAACCCCTGCAGTGTCTTAACAAGGATGCTTAGGTGGCCCCACCATGAGGCAGAGGTCACCAGGTCAGCCATCTATATGCACTGTGCATTTCTTCTCTGAGCAGCATCTATACAGTTGAGGCAGTGATAGCTTCTATTTGTGCAATGAATAATACACTATAACTATTGCCCAGACACATCACATGAGACTGGACACAAGAGAACAAGTCTCCCTATTTTCACTTGACTCTCCATTCTTCTTAAAGGTACCTGTAAGGTTGAGTTTAAAAACTAAAACCCATGAAAACCCATAGTGAACCTTGATACAAACGTGAAGATGCACAACTGATTATTGTAGACATGCAACCAGAAGCTTAACGTGACATTTATGTCTAAACATACTTTCTAAAAGTCAAAGTGTCTTTTTGGTACAGAGCAGATGGGACATTGGAACGTCTTCTAAATTTTGCGATCTATTCCAAGAGCTCTCTCCAGGGGGACCCTGTGTATGTATTTGTGAGCAAGTGTTTATGTATGCGTTTGTTTCATCCCCTCTCGCTCTAACCCTCTCACGCAGGGATCAGACCTCTTTGCCCTTCACTGCCCCAGCCCAAATGAAATCTGTCCCAGCTGGACCACTCTACGGGTCATTAATAATTGAGGGGAACTCTCCTTTAAAAGCTCTTTCTGGTACAGAGGAAGTCATAATCCCCTCTACACAACAAAAAAAAACACTAACGTGCTCAAAAACTGCTAATATCATGCTCACCAAAAACTCGCTCTATTTCAGTCTGGATGCACAAACAACTGATACGCATTGCTCCCTTGGGGCTCGACAGCACCCATTAGCTTCTCACATTCACATGAGATTGTTCACATGAGGCTAAAGTGGCTCCAGGATCTAACAACAGGCTTCTCGCAACAAAATACTATGGTAAGTTTTAAGATCTATTGGACAGTCTCACACTACTGCAATCCGAGTAATAGCAGATGAAGATGAAAATAAATAAGTCTTCCCTACATGTTCCCTTGACTCCCTAGAATTGTTTCTCTATTTTAAAGCACAGTTTGAGTATACTGAATAGTACAATTATTCCTATCAAAAAGGGTCCTCACAAAAACACAACAGTATACAGGTTTGTGTTTGTTTGTTTACCTGCTGTGTTTTTTTCTTTAACGTGTGGAATGAGTAGAGGCCAGAAGAAGTGAGGTCTTATGGGTAAGCCTTGCTCCTTAGATAACTTCATCAGCTCTAAGGATGTACCTGCAAAAGAAAACAAGACTAAACATATGCAGACTTACATATTATGACTAGAAATACAGAGTGAATACAAATCTGTGTGCACGTGTCTCTTTAAATGCAAGCAAATGAGTGTTACCAGTCTTCTTGGACTCCAGGGCACAGGAGAGAGCAAAGCTCAGTGGTGCAGAGTGCATATTTGACTCTTGGAGCTCTTTGCAGTAACGGGTGATCTTCTCCAGTGACTATGAAGTGCAGGAAAGAATCAAACATTATAATGAATCAAGCACTACTTCTGAAAGTAAAAATAGATTAGGACAGTATTTTATGCCAAGTGTACCACGTCCGTGCAGACACAATGTCTAAGGAAGAAGTTCCCCAGGTTGATGTCATTTGTGCCACCAGAGTGCAGTGTGGGGAAAGTCTTCAGGATGAGGAAACTGGTGTCCTCATGGCCATGAGTGATGAGGTTCAAGCACAGGTTCATAGAATCTACAGGAAGAATGACAAAGCACATGCTACAGCCAATCCATTTCATAAGATTATCTGTATAGCGCTTTTACAGTTTAGAATTGTTTCTTGGCACTTCAGAGAAACCGAGAGTCTGACCCCCAAGCAAGCAATTAAATGTCAAGGAAAAACTCCCCTTTAAGGCCAGAAGCAAACATCATACATTACAGAGGACAGACATAGCAGGTTACAGATTATTGCTGGATTACATTTCCGGTTTAGCAGAAACCTAATCCAGCAAAAAACCATGCATATATGAGTATACCTGGAATGTAACTCTTCTCGTGCCTCAAGCGTTCAGTCATGTC
Source organism: Parambassis ranga (assembly GCF_900634625.1). NCBI lineage: Eukaryota > Metazoa > Chordata > Actinopteri > Ambassidae > Parambassis > Parambassis ranga. The sequence continues at coordinate 7,746,234 of NC_041035.1, forward strand.
TGGGATGTGCTGCTGGTGTCCCGCCTTGGCCAAAGTGAAGATGACCTGCATGATGTCCCTGTCCTGCAGAGTGCAACTTGAACTCTCTGCTCCCTCCAGAGTCTAAAGAAGAGATAATAACAGCAAGAACTGCAGTGGTTAAAACCAACACTAGATACAAAAAAAACATCCACATCTACAGACATCGGCACATGACTGCCATTGAACACACTTGCCTTCTTCATATTGTCCAGGTCTCCCTTCTCTGCATATGCATTTAACAGTGACACATAAGTATCAGGACCCGGTTCCATTCCTGCTGCTCGCATCACAGGGAGGATGTTCTCTGCACTCTTGATGTCGCTGCACAGTCATTGAGAGAACAATTTTTTTTTTTACAATCTTATGTACTAAATGTGCCATCAAATAGATAATACTCGAACAAAAAAGGCAGTGACACTTACCCTGCCCTAGCGTGACCTGTCACCAGTGAGCTGAACACAGCCTCAGTGATGGGTAAATCTTTGCTCTTCATAAAACCCAATATGGTGCTGTGAAAGAACCAGAGAATATTAAAATGCTACATGAAACAACAAAACTTGAAAGTATCGATACAGAAAAACAAGACAGCAGGCAGGATTAGAACATAAAGACGAGGCTGACTGTGAGCTATCACAGCACACACACACCTGGCTCCTTCAATATCTCCATCATGGCAGTAAGCTGCTATGAGTCTCTGGTAGGTAACCTGTGCACAAACAAAAGAACTTAAAATACAAAAATATATCACACAGGGATGTGTTGCTTTTCCACTGACACTCTTGTGGGTGAATGTGACAGTAAAGCATTTCTTGTTATTGTAGTACCATGCACTGCAGTACTCACTCGGTTGGGCAGGACATTAGCTGCTTCCAATTTGGCCAAGAAGTCAGTGGGGGAGAACTTGAACTCATTCTGCAGGTAAACCTTCAGCAAGGCGTTGTAGTGACTAATGTCATACTGTGCACCTGGGGAGGACAACGTATGTATCACACTCCTTACATCTTGTACAAACCCTTGTGCATGTGACACAAGTGATAAGGAAAAGCAACAGCTCTCCTCAACACGTGAAGTACCTGAAATCAGGTACACCAGCAGCAAACAGCATCATAATTAGGTTGTGGCTACAGTTGCAGTCTCTTACCAGTCTCCTGCAGCTTGTCCCATATGTGATGTGCCAGCTCAGTGCGCTCCTCTGGAGGGACCTCAGGCAGCAGGGACCCACAGCTACGCAGCAGCAGCAAGGCCTGGTTACTGCTGGGATACCCTACAAATAGGCAGGAACAGATGAGCCCAAGTTGAAAGAGAAAGAAAGAAAAACAAGGCAGCCAGCATGGCTTAATACATATACAGAGATGATGAGGCCACTTCAGACTGCTTACCTGTCCTGACCATGTCATGGAAGATGCGGAGCAGCAGGGTTTTGGTGATGCGACCGGTCCTCCTCACAGAGCTGTCCAGCCTGGCCAGGGCATATTCGAACTGTTTTGCCTGCTTTGACTGCACAGCAGTGCTTGCTTCATCCTTCTGCTCTGTGGCCACAGCGTAGCTACGTACACACCCCACTGCATATGGCCATACTCCACTGTGGAAGATTGCAATAAGACCAGAAAAGGGGAGTGGGGGAGAGGAGACACAAAGAAAGAGAAGGCCAGAAACAGATGAGCAAGGCTGTCCTATCCTAAACTGTCTCGTACAAATCAAATAGCTGAGATTTCCCTCACAGAATGTGTCGATTAACAACAACAGAGAGCTCCTCAAAAACACTTTGACTGACACATACAACCAGCTTTACCAGTTAAAAGGCTGTCTGTGCTGTGACCTTGACAGGAAAAAAACGACTTCATTAAGGCTTGCAGGCCTTTATTTGTGCATTTAATGGCAGAGCTTCTGCAAGCTGCATAAAAAAACAATATTATTGGCTTTTGCAATAATTTGACTGCACAGAACCGGTCACAGTGTGTACACCCTAAGTGATGGGCCTGTTGCTAAAGGCTAGCTTGAACTTAAGCTAGGCAATAAATTAAATAAAGACATAAAGACATTTCAGTGTTTAGACAGGAACTGCAAATGGTTTAATTATAAGACGTCAAACAGACTGTAAGATCAACTTTGTTACACAACGTCTGATCACCTTGCATTAAAGCCAGGAGCCATGTTTAACTACGTAACTACGCTGCTAACTACTTTTAGCACATAGTTTGGACATAATAAAATAAATATTTATGTCAAAATTATGACAATTATCACGTTTGTGATGCAGGTCATACTCGTCCAAACACATGAGGCTTTGGTTGTCATTGAGCCTCAATGACATATCTGCTGCACGCTCACGCGTGGATCACAGCTAAGGGGGTTAGCGGGCTCTGCGATACCTGGACACATTATCAGAGACACGGCTGATCTGTCGGGAACAAACTCCGGTCCTTCTGCCGCCCAGAGTTCCGCTGTGCAGTCGTCCGAGAGGCGGTCCGGTTCTTTTGGTCCCTGCGATTTGAAGCAAACCCGAAGGCGAAAGCTTAAGTAACCGGGCAGATCTCAAGAGCGCAGCCATGTTTTCTGTCTCAGCGTGGAGGAACTTCCGCACATGTGACTCGTCGAAGAAGGAAAGTATCGCGAGAGCAACAGCGGTGCGTTTCTCGGTCACGTCACATTGTTAGAACGTACATAAGTAAATTACCTCGATATAAAAAGATACAAAAATACTTAATAGAACACATATTTAAGTCTAAGTCTATTTAAACAATAACGTTTATTCATTACCTTGTATCTGCATTCAATACATTTCTCTGCACATGGATGTTGCTTATTTGCAACAGAGTGTGAGAAAGTGTTCTAATTTTCATCCTGTAAATTATCCAACAGTTTAAATCAAGGCAACTGGACTCAAGGTTTTTTTTTAAGACGTTTCCCAACTCCCCCCAGGTGGCTTCTTCAGTTTTCCTGAAAAGTCATAGATTTGCTTTTAGGTCTCTTAGCTAATAAAACAACATACAATACAAAAAAGTACTAATAGACTTATCTAACCAAATTTAAAGTTAATCCAAGAGCAAATACAATTTTAATTCCAAAGAGTAATGCAAGACTTATAGATAATAGATGATAAAAATATTAGTCTTTATTAACAGAGATGATCATTTAACGTGTCGTGTGTTTCACTACATTCCAAATTAGTGCAAACACCTGAATTAGTTGAGTTCTTCTATAAGCTTACTATTCTCTCTCCTCTTCTCTTTCTTTAAATAATCCTCCACTACAGTCTTTTCTTTCTTCATGCTGTGCCTTTCACTCTGCCTTTTACTATATTCACCCCATAACTCAATTGCTAGTCTAGGAATCTGGTGTTGATTGTCCAACACCCAGGCTTGGAAGAATTCACACTTCTTGCTTGCCAGGAAGTACTTCTGCCTCCTTGCCCCTTCTTCTCCTTCTTTAGAAAGGCCTGTTCTAGCCTGAGAGAGCACTGAACGAAGCTGACTCAGGGCTGCCAGGCAGTATCCTGCAGGGTCCTTTCTGTCTCTGCCAGTCATGATGTGGGCCACAGCTTCCACGGCCCGAGCTGGGGCAAGAGGATCCTCCTTGTCAAGGTAACCTCCCCCCAGAATGAGAGTCTCTCCACAGTCTAAGGCCTCTTGCACAGAGCTGAATGTCCGGTTGGAGTTCAGAGCCTCAGACAAAGCAAGTATCATGTCACAAAATTCAAACATCAGTGAATCAGTGTCCCCATTGAACAGGTACAGGGTAAAGGTGTGGCCAAAAAGTGCATTGACTAAACTATAGCAAACCAGAGAGGATGGATTTGCACACAAGGAGCTCAACTTTGGGATTTTTGCAGAAACTGGTGGAACACTTTGAACTGCTGAACTTTTTTTACTCTTACATGTTTCCTTTCCTTTTTTTCCTTTCATAATTTTAGTTGATTTGTCTGATTGCTGAACCACTTCTTGCTTCTCCTCACTTACGGTTTTGGTTTCTGGGTCAAGTTTGCTGACTTCTTCCTCAAGTACCTCCACCAGTCCTCTTCCTCCTGTCTCGTGCTCCTCCCACCACAGGTTCCACAGAGGAACAAGCTCACCAACAGCTCCATTCTTAATTAGACCCACAAACGTGTCCTTCTCTTTGCTATTGAGGAGTTCCCACAGCTCCTCCTCAGAGAGTTTATCAATATCCAGCCCTGAGAGACGATGAGCCAAGTCCAGCTCTTCTTCTGCATTATTAGCATCATCAGCTGTGTCTTCAGTTGGTGGACTGCCTCCAATCTCTTCAAGCTTCCTCAAAATATCCTCAATCTCCATTTCACTGCCCTCTCCAGATTGCTGAAGTTCTGCTAACCTTGAAAGGAGCTCCACAACCTGCACTTTCTCTGTTACCTCTCCTCCTCCTTCATCTGTGTCATCACCCACAATTCCTGCTTCCTTTAACAGGCTTTCAATGCCCCCATGTGTCCTTTGTGCTTCCTGTCTGAGTCCCAGAAGAATCTCCTGCATTTTCTTTTTGCCTTCACTTTCTGTTTTCCCCATTTCTTTCAGCTCCTGTTGGACGGACTCCTTGTAGAATTCCTCTGAGCAAACAGTGTGATCTGGGCTCTGGTAGCATGCCAACCCACAGTACTGGAGGTTACACCGTGGACAGGTATAGCAGGAAGGTTTACATTTACACAACATGCAGACTGCAGTCGTCCGGGTGTTACTCGCATCCACTGTAGCCTCCTCCTTTTGGGTCCTTGCTGGCGCGATGAATTCGTCTTGTCCAGGCGCACCTCCTCTGGATGGGAGCAGAATGCCATCTCTGGTCACGGGTTCGGGTTCTGTGTCGGTCCACTCCTCCTTTGGAGCGATGTCAGTCAGAAGGCTCCTCACTGACGGAGGAAGTTTCCGTCTAATTAATGGATTCATAGCGAAGCACGACGATGTAGCAAAACGGGGGAGGGCTGTGTGGTCCAAAAGTGGCAACCTAAATAAATGAACAGATAAAGTATCTTAATAGGACGTCTGTATTCAGTAGTTCCATTGCTAACATTAGCCACAAGTAGCTAGGTGCTTGCTAACATGGCGTTACAATCGTAACGCGCTTCAAAACAAACGTCAGTGTCCTTAGACGTGCAACATTAACAACATCCGACGTCTATATAACAAACCTTCGTTACTGTGGCTAACTTACGCAACAACCTTTACTTACTTCACAGCATTTGCACTGACAGACGTTTCACATTTGTTGTCTCATACATGCCGCCATGTCGCCTTGTGATGACGTAGCACCAACGCTGCGTCATAGATAGATAGATAGATAGATAGATAGATAGATAGATGTAAAACAATATATTTGCGAACATACAAGTATTGTACATATTATTTTTTTTTTACTTTGACAGCCCATTGTTCTTTCTGGGCACATGTTACTTAGTGAAACTTCCCAGGAAGTCCAGTTGCCTTGCTTCAACCTTCTGACTTATTACAAGCATGTTTCCATGTCACAGTCCAACCACAGCACAGTCCCCCCATTAAACTTATGCATGTCTATGTAGGTGTTTGTCTTCCTGACTGCGCCGAAAGTCTACATCTCCCGTAGGGCTGTTTGCTATGAGGTGATTGTCTCCTGCAGGGGGTCAAGCATAGTAAAGGTCATGCAGGTGGGGAGTTGTCAGATGGCTGTCCACCCCTCGCTGGGCCAACAGGCTCTCGTGCTGCCTGTCAGGGCCTGTGGGGAAAAAAGGAGGAGAAGGGGTGTCTGAGGACGACGTGTGCCATGCTGTCTTGGCCCCGCCCTTGGCTGCCGTGCCAGCAGTCCTGGGCAGGCAGCTGCCTTCTCTTATCTCCATTCTTCTTTCTTGGTATGCCCTGTGACATGTCAGTACCCCAACACAAGGTCCATGAGCCTTACAGTTACACTGATGATATAACGCAGAGTTTCAGCCAGAACCTAAAAATCTATGAATGTACAAATTATACCCTATATAAAAACATCCATCTTCCTTTATCAATCATAATGCCTTTACACACATGCCACATGATATCTGTAATGTGAGGTATAGACACAGGACAAATGAGCATTAAATAAATCACCACAAAAAAATGTCATGTTTAGATGTTTGTCCTCATGACCAAATGCCAGCTAATGAACTGGCCAAAATGTTCCTCCACCCAACATCTAAAGCTTAGACTGTCTTAAGAAAGGCACATAATGCAAACACACTCACATCCCGCTGTCTGCCACCAGCTGATAGGTGACAGGGAACAGGCTCTGCCTTTTGGGCATGTCCAGCCTGGACATGTCTGGAGCTGTCTACTGTACAGCAGCAGTGTGTGTGTGTGTGCTGTAAAATAGTGTAGACCCTCTGTTGATGTGGACTGTTCTGTCACCCGTCATCTCAAAGGAATCTGGCATAAGGATGCCCAAAAAGGAGGGTGAATGTGTGTGGGGGTGGTAGAGGGTCCGTCTGTGTCTGATGCCTAATTTGAATGTGAGCAGCCAGAAGAAGATACACAAAGACACACACAATCACAAGAGTGCTGGATTACCTAGAAATGGGTCACAACGTGACAGAGAACTTCTGCACGGATCTGTAGAATAAAACAGATTCATCACTGTAAACCTACAAGAAGAGAAGATCATGGATCCAGCAATATTCATCTGAGCTCATTCAAGATAAATCGACTCATTAAACAACCTCATCGATCATTTCTTGTTTGTTGAATCGAAACATCTTCTAGCCAGTCCGATACTTCCCTTTAGAAAAGTGAACAAGTTGAATAATTAAGAAGCTATTAGTGAACGTGGCCTGGAGACTGAAACCTGTCATAGCAACAGACTCTTAGACCCTCTCGTTCTTCTTTCATCTTTTCTACTTTTTTTTTTTATGAATGAACTCCTGAATATAAAATCAGCCCTCCAAACATGAAAGCATCAATGTACTCCTTCAATAATTCACCTGCAGGATCCATTATTTACCTATCACTTTCCTTTTCTTCACAAGATGGCACAGATCTCTCCTCCTCCATCTCCTCTCTTCCTGTCTTCCTCTAGTTGATTATCTTTGCCAGGTCACTCCATCCACATAAACAAATCCCTGTTTCCTGGTAAAGCTCCTCAATCTGCCTTGGCTGGTGTATGTGTGTGTGTGTGCTGTGTGCAGTGCGGCGTGTGATGTGCTAAAACACAGGTAGATGGAGCGGTAGCCTCTCAGTGACCTAAAGCTGCTGCTGACAGCAGTGACAGTAGAAACGAGTGGGGAGAAGGAAAAGGAAACCTCACACCACTCTAGAAGTCAACTTTGTCTCTGTCTCTCTTGATCCATGTAGGAAATAAAGGGTCCAGTGTATCACAGTAGTCTACACCAGCAATTTTTATTTTCTATCCATGTTTTTTTTATACCAGTGAGTACTGTTATTTTGCAGCTCCAAGGTTTATACTTTTTGTTTTTGATGCTTACTCAGCCAGTTAGTAACTGGTTAACTTTCTTATGTCCCTCCCTGTTGTATGTTCTTTTCTGTAAACTTCTAACAATAGATCAGTGTAATTGTCTAAGTGTAATACACTGTTTAGCTTAAATTTAAAAGGGCTAGTTTGTTCTAAATTCATCAAGCTCTTATGTACATTTCAAGGTCTTGTAGGATGATTAAACAAACTGCACGATTTATGCCCAATTGCTCCTTTCTTAGCTCCTAAAGTGATGTTTTGGTCTGTTTTTGGAGTGGCAGTAGGCTGCAGTTGGCAAAATCTGTATAGAAATAAATATTAAGCAGTTTTTTAAGCCATTTCAATATTGACTTGACTTGAAACAGTGGAAACATACTTTTGTTTAACCATAACAATCTGATACACAATTTACTCTACACTATGTAAAAAATATACTGTTTTTCCTGCTTCTATTTCTGTGTCTTCTCCTGACAAGAGAAACGGCCTCAGTAAGACATTTTTAAGATGTTTTTTTTTCTCCTTCTCTTTCTCCTTCTCCATCACATCATTCCCGCAGGAGCAAACCTGAGACTGACTGTGTATCGGTGTGTATCACCCTCCTCCATCTGTCTAACCTCCAGCTCCGCCTCCCCTCCATCCCCTCCACGTGAAGGAGCAGTGGATATAGAAATGGGAAAGTGTGGAGGTAAGGGGCGAGGGAGCGAATGAGAGAAGTGTGTCTGTGTCCCAAAGGATTGGGCTCTGTCTGTCTGAATCAGAAAGTGAGAATGTGACGGCAGGAGAGACAGAGCAGAGACATCCTTTCAGCGTGTGTGTTTGTGTGGACCTTGTTGAGCTGAGGTGTCATATATGTGAATATCACAACTTCACGCTCATGGCAACCAGGGATGACGCTCTAAATCACTGAAATGCCACAGACAATGGTGCTGTGATATGTGGTGTGTGTGTGTGTGTGTGTGAATGTCTTTTGGGATATTTGATGGAGATTAATACCACTTTTAGAGTCTGACAGTGAAAATGTTTTCAAGTATGTCACCTTGAAAAAAAGAGAGTGTGACATGGTCTCTCTGATACACACACATGCACACATACTGTCAACACATCTCCATATTATAGTCCACAGATTTTTGTCCAGCCAGTGGCTCAAAATATATTTAAAATATGCTTATATTTAAACTTCAATAATTGATTCATATGTTTTTGTCATCTATTTCTATTCTTCTGTTGCTTTTCACTCTGAGGTTTCTCATAAACATGGTGTTACCCCGAACAATGGCTCTGAACTTTATTGGTTTACGTTTGGCTCTTCCATGTTGTCTGCATTTCGCAGCCAAACATCACTTCATCACACTGTTTGCTATTTATTTCATTTTTCAAAAAGTTGAAATAGTCCTCCTTTTTTTTCTATGATTTGAAGCTTTCGCTCATCTAGACTAAGCACACACACACACACACACACATACACACACAAGCACACCTCTAATAATACACACTCTCTCTGTGGGTGAGTAATTAGATAGACACAGGGCTGTCTGTGTTCCTCCTCACACATTAAGGAACATGAATGTAGGCCAGCTCACTGCCAGCTTCGCTTTCCTCTCAGCACAGTCAAAACAACACATAGTAGATGTCTTCTCCTGTTTATCAACCTCTATCTATCTCTTGTTACTTCTATCTATCTTTAACTCTCTCTTTCATTAGGTGTGAGTCACCTAGAAGATCAACAGTGCAACCCTTCCTGTGATCAGGCTGCATGAACACACACACACACACACACACACACACACACACACACACACACACACACACACACACACTCATGTTGATACAGTCACATCGTTATAATCATATTACCAAGGAGAAACCCTTCATGCTCCATCACCTACATATATCACATGTGTGTTCTCCTATTTACTGTGTGTATGTGTCCATGTCGTGTTCTATCTTGACAGATTATGCTCAGGTCTTACAGTACATGATGGAATATGTTTTCTCCTTTCTCCTGTTCTGTGAATCAATGCAGGACTTTTTTGTAAAAAACTGTAAACTGTAAAAAAAAGAAAAGAAAGAAAGAAAGAAAACAATAAAATAAATGTTGCATGTATACATTTACCTTAGGCAAGCTGAAGCAAACAAAAATTGAGAAGGGACAGGGGGAGCACTTGGCATTTTGGGCCTGCACATAATCACACACTCTTACTGTGTGAGTGTTAGCTGGAAAAGGTTGTGTGTTAGTGTGTTTGACAGAGCTCAGACCCCGACTGCGATGTTGACATTAGTGGACCAGGACACATCACCTCTGCTTTGAGAAAAGGCCGACGGTGAGTCTGCCCTGGAGCTCAACACGGGGTTCTCTGTGTGCAGTTTTACTGCATACTTATAGTGAGTGTTAGGAGAGTTACAGTTAAAATGTACAGATTACAGGATACATGCTATACATTTAAAATGAGTAAAATGGTTCAAATATTTTGGGTTGTATCTTACATTATTATTGCATATAATGCCCTGATTTATTTATAGTAATTGGATAAATAGCTCTCTACTGAATATTCATCTGTGTTTTTAGCTTATGACCTATATATATTTTATCATATCTGAACCAGGGTCAAGTTCTAAAAGCATCTTCTGACCTCAGGTGGATTTACTTTCCCCTGCAGCTCTTTTTGTATAGAAGCTAATGTTCACAGCTTTCAAAACATAGGCCCTATTTCTGAAACCTCCCCCTGCAGTCATCTCTGCTTTCTTCATTTTTACAGCACAGTGAACACAAATTTGTATATTTTTCCTCCTGAGAGTGTTGATTCTCACTTTGTGTGAGCCCCGTTGTTGACTTCACTTTCTCACGGCTGTCCAGAAATCAAATCCTATCAAGTCTTATATTCCACAAATTGTCATCGTGCCAACTCTGGAGGATTGAGCAAATAGAAGAGGGCAGCGAGACGCAAACAAACAAGCATGTAGATGAATAACGCAATGCTCATGTCAACAACACGCCTGTCATCATCGGAGAAGATACAGGTTCTCTCAACCGTGACATGCAATTGGTCTGCAGGAAGAGCAGAAGAGATCAACAGAATGATACAGAGCAAAATAATGGGCAAAACATATGCATTCTGTTTCAGCATTGTCACTCTATCACATGTGTCTGTCTTGTTTTCTCTTTAGTGTGTGTGTGTGTGTGTGTGTGTGTGTGTGTGGAAGCACATATGTATGAAGTCCAGAGCTGTCCCAGTCTCTTGTGTGGTGTGGAATGTCAGGGTTGTCTTGTTGGATTAGGAATCTGTGAGGAGAAAGCTGCCCAGTATCGCGCTTCAGTGAAGGCACCCCAACAATAGACACTACAGTCCCACCATCCATTAACACACTACACACAGACTAAGTCATTGCATACACATTCATTGTTTAGAGGCTTTAGTATTATTATTATTATTATTATTAATATTTAAAAGTTATACATTTTCCCCTTCTCTTTGTACTTTTCTTCATCATCTCATTCCTCTCTAGCTTCACTAGTTTCCCTTAGATTTCCATCTGACCTCTGACATTCATCCATCCATCCATCCATTCATCCACCAGCCCTTCGGTTACTTGTCCATCCCTGTATCTGTCTCCTTTCTGGCCTCGAGTCACGCTCATTCTAACCTCAATCTTATACTCAGCACGTCCATCGTACTACCCTTGGGTCTTGTTGGCTGCAGGTGGATGTAGCAGGTCTGTCACAGGGTGGCAAATCTGTCATTCATTGTGCATGTATTCATATGTGTGTTTGTGTGTAGGTGGGCGTGCGTATTGGTGAGAGGGGCGTGAAGGCAACTGTCATGCTGTCTCAGGATCATATGCTGGCTGTCAGACATGTTGTAAAGTAACTGACATCCAACCCGCTAAAACATACCATGCACACACACACACACACACACACAGTGGCATGATGCTCTAGCATCCTAGATCTGATCCCTGCTCTGCAACATATGTTAACAGGGTTCAAGTGAAGAGTGGAGTTCCCTTAAGGATCAATGTGTTGTATTATTTTGATTTATTATTCATGTTTGTCCCACAAAGCAATATTCCTTACACTGTTCATAATTATTGCATTTTGTTGTTAAACTCAGGGAGTGGTGATACACATGCACACAGTGATGTCAAGTGATATCTGTACCAAACACCTAAGGCCTCTATTTGCATGTGTGGGAATGTATGTGTCCTGCATGTAGGGTGTATGTGTGGGCTGCGGGATTTCTCTGGGGAAGGTGAATGTCCCCAGCCTGTCCAGGTAAATAACACATTCACACACCACTGGGCACACCATTGACCTCCCCTGCACTTGTACATTATTGATCTCCTCTCCTCTGCTCTGCTCTGCTCTGCTCTGCTCCTTTCCTTCTCTCCTCCTCTCCTCCTCTTCACCTCTTTAAGAAATGCCTTCACAGCTACTCCTCCTCTGTGGTGTGTGTCAGATGTCCAGTGAAACAGGGGAGGCAGGCAGGTCTCCACTGGCCACAGTGCAGCTGTCGTTTCAAGTTAGTGCAGGTGAAAAGTGGCAGAGGAGGAGGTGGAGAAAGATGAATAAGTGAAGAGGCTGCAGACTGGACTCATGTTAAATGTAGAAAGGCTAACGGACCAGACTGCTGTTGAGCTGTGTGTGTTTGTGTGTGAGACACATAGAGAAAGAGAGACTGTGTATGATTCTACATGGGCACTGCAGAGGACCTGCTGTCTGTCCCACTGAGCTTCCAATTAGCACACACCACTAGAGCAGGACACATGCACACAGACACACATACACAAACACACACAGAAGACCCTAGAGAGAGGCCTCAAACCTGCCTGTCAGCTGCTGTTAGATCACACTGCACTTGGCTGAAACCACAAAACACACACACACACATACACCCACACACACACATATATATGTAAAGGTAGACAGTGATTAAGATTCAATAACAAAACTTGCTTTTACGTTTGTACACATTTGGTTAATGAATGATTTTAAATTGGTATAGTTTTATAGTTTTACACAAAAGTACAGTAGGCTACATAATACAAATAGAAACTTTACAAAAACTTCTTTGAGGTCCTCTCTACAAAGGTGCAACAGACCCACACACACACTCACATAAACTCATAGCATTATCTCCTGAAACTCTTTACTGCATTGCCTATTTTGTCCTTGTGCATATTTTAATGACATCATCAATAATGGACATCCATGGACGAACAAGTTAGGATAGTGCAGCAGTGCTACCACACACACACACAGACGCTCGCACACACAGAATGTGGGTCAGACTGGTTGGTTGATTTTGAATCTTTAATTAACGATCTCTGCTGTGGCTGGTTTGTTAGTGAGCCCATTAGTGTGCTATTTGTCTGCTTGTCTGTGATTGGTTGAGACTGCTGCATGCTATCCATCCATGTCTCCACTACTCGACTTTAACATGATTTCTAAATTACAAGTGTGATAGTGAAGTAACTTATTCCGTTTTAAAGTGATCAGATATGTTTCTTTGTGAAACATAGTATTACTGCGAAGTGGAGACTGAATCTTTTTCGGACAATTTTACATTACATTAATTTTTACATGAAAACAGCATTCCGTTGGCATCAAAGAGCGAAAACACAACCCGTTATGTTCTGCTCTTGGCTGCTCAGTTTCTGGATGGTCTTCACTGGCTTTTTTCTCTTGCAGGACTTATGTGGCTACAGCCTCAGCATGGCTGAAGATGGCAAAAAAAGTATTTTTCACCTACAACGTCATTTGACTTAAATGAAGAGATGCCATTTTCACAGCTGGAATTTTTCTTAGTTTGTCACACTTTGACTTTTAGACGTGGTTTTTAGCATTTAATTTTTAAGCTGAAACCCTGAATCACTAAAAAAGTGAAATGATGTTTTAAGTTTCCTTTATTATCATTTATCATTTAAAAGTAGTCAGCAAAACCACATTTATATGTTAAATATTTTAATGTAATGCTGTAAAGAGCTTCTTCTGATTCACAGACCCCACCAGCAACATCAGCCAAAGGAGACCTTTAGGGACAGGGAGATGGTACAAATTTTGTGTTTTTGGACAAGAACCCTTCAGCAGGCTGAATATGTCTTCTTGACATGAAGCACAGAGGTGACATAGGTCATCCTCAATGACAGAAAATACTCACTCTGAGCTCCACCGCTGTCTGACATCACCACCTCACTACCTCATCTACTTAAACATCTTTTTTTCTTCTGTCTACTGTACAGGCCCACTACAACCCCCTGCATGAACCTGCTAACTCAAGATCATCCTTCCATTAAGCCAAAACAAATATACCTCTGCACCCTCCCATGGGTGAGATTGACGTGATGCTACAAGCTCTTGGCCAGTCAGAAGTGCAGACAGAGAAAGAGCTGGGGCGGTGATGAGGATGAGGCTGGAGTACATGCAGACGTGCTGGCCTTCTCCTCTGCCTGCTCATGGAGAAGATCGTCCTTGCTTTGTTAAATGATTTCTTCCAGCTGAACTCTTCTGCCCATAGCAGTCAAAAGAGATCGCTGAGAGATCATAGAGAGGAAACGATGACTGCATGTATACCCAGAGTTCCCTGGGTCACCTTGGCGTACAGCTCACTCAGTAAATCAATCCGCTTATTGCCATTTCAATAACCATTCCGGTTATACTTGTCACTAGGTGCTGTGCACTAACCAAGCTGCAGTCAGAACACGGGGTATTCTTGATATGCCAATTTAATGCAGAGGGAAAGAATCAGTGATTAAAGCAATTGCACCTATACTAGGAAGGTGAATGCAGACATACCCACCTGAGGGTATTAACATGAAATGGTTTATATGCATCATCATCCAGACTTGCTCTTTCCAAACCTGTCGTGCACCTTACTGGATAGCAGTACCTCTCTCTCCCACTAGATGGAGGTGTGATACTGCCACAGCAGCCAGTTTCTCTCTGACCCAGCACAGCAGGTGTCCTCTGACAGGGCTCTAATTTCTAAACAGAGGCCAACACTCTCTATAGCAGAGCATTTTAACAGCACTGAAATTACACTTAAACTTTAATGCACTGCAATGGATTCTGTTTGCAGGTCTTTTGTATGGTGGCGCAATACTCTGCAGTGTAAGAAAACACATGCGAAGAGAAAAACTTAATCAATTTGACAATGCATGCTGCTCAAAACAACCTGAAGCTTTTGGTTATTATTGGTGTGACAATTTATCCATCAAATGACACTTTTTGGAAAGATTTTTATTGTTGTTTGCACTACTAGCAGAATTCTTTGAGGGTATTTTTCAGCAACGTTATCAAATTGCTTTTGGAGATATTTTCAGAATTTGCTTTATTTGTTTATTCACATGGATTCCTCTCTGGGCCTTAGCTGTACTTTATGGGCTTTATGCTTGCAGAACCTGTAAGTGGAAGGATTTTAAGACAGGCTTGATAAATGTGGAATCTTGACCCTTGAAATGTCAGGGTGCAAATAAATTAATGACCACCCATTCTGTTACAGCTGCTCAACCTCCAGGTCCACCAGCTTAAAATCCTCAACTTCAGCTTGAGCTTACTCTCAACTAGAGAGAGACATCTCTGTGTGTTAGCTGGTTCCACAATGTTACTTGCTGATGACTGGCAACATATGGTCATAAGCACATGCCCCCTGACACTAATATATGCACACATGTTCCTGTGACACACTAAAAGTAGAGGGTGTGTCTTGGCATATGTCTGTTACTTTATGTTACTGGCATGTGATCGGAACATTTTGGCTATTTGTTTGTGTGTGTTCATGCATGTGTGTGATATATTCATAGTTTGACATATGCTTGGAAAAAAAACATGTGTCAGCAAGTGTCGGGCATGCATGTGAATGACATATGTCCATGCATAGCCTACTGCGTATGCTTACACGCACTGTTTTTTTCTGCGTGTGTGTGGTAGTAATCCGTACTGGGCAGCTGCACTCATTCGTATTCAGCCCCAAGGCACTTCGAGGTTGTCTCGCTGATTAGGGATCAGAGACACAGAGCGATGGAGAGACTGGAATGGTAGAGAGTGAGGAAGAGAAAGAGTGAGAGACAAAGGGAGAGAGTTGGAGACAAAGCAGGAGAGAGAGGTCCTCTCCCTTTTAGTAAACAGTTGGTTAATGTCTCTAATCCCATTAAGCAGTGGGAGCAGCTTGCCCCCTCACATAACATGCATTAATATGTATGTGAATAAGTGTGCGGTTGCAGTGTACGTTATCTTTTTCTCTCTCACACACACATACAAACAAATGCAGATGCTATACAGTGCGCATAAGAAATAAAATGGATTTACCCTCAAACATTTTATAAAAGCCCTAATGTAACATTAAGGAGGACTAGAGAGCAGACTCATGAAAATGAGATGTAAATCAAATGAGCGTTCTATATTTTCAGGCACAATTTGGCAACAATTATTGTTTTGACCTGGCTCCTCAGTTGACAAAAGAAACCTGCTCCCTCTGAGGTGCAGGAAATCAGCTTTTCAAGTGCTCTTGTATTTGAAGAGTGGAGAGCAAGGCAAGGCGTGATTGCTGCACTCTGCAGAGAGGATCAGACATGGGGTGATTTCATGCAAGGAAAGAAAAAGCAGCGAAGGCCAAGGCTGCATTGTTGTTTGCCATCCCTTATATAAATATACAAATCAGCAGCACTCAGCTCAGTGTTAACTCAGCTAACTTGTGATGATCTCTAAGAAAACATGATAAAGAAGACTGTCTCACAGGCACTTGAAACACTTGATCAACACACTCAAAAAAACAGAACTCTTTGGATGAACTCAATTAAATTGTGGGCAGGTTTTTCCATCTGAGAAATATGTGTAGCCCCAACTCAAATCATTATATTGTATTTCATTTTTTCCCCTTGTTAGTCAAACTCAACCTAAGAATATCTATGAAATATAATTTAATTGCATTAGCTACTTATTTGTGTCAAACAGACTAAAATAAAAGTAATTAAAATGATTTGTGTTTGCCTAAACTAAAAATATAATTACAATTAGTGAAATGAACCCACCAACCCTTAAGAAAAAACATGACACTATACCTGGTTGATGTCCTTTTATTTAACTGCAATAAAAATACAACCAGTAAGGTGAGTAACACTTCTTCAGGACATAAAATTCTGTATATCAATATACCAAAATATGAATGACAACCCCCCCCATTGTACTCAACAGCAGCAACTCAACAAAGCTCATGTTACATACAATGTGCAACATCACAAAAAACATGTCTTTCATTCATTAATATTGCAGCTTATTTTATTCCACAATAATGTGCTACTTGAATGTGAAACAAAGGACAGTACCCCACACTACATGGAAAACTGAAACTTACCAGGTACTCCTTAAAGAAAGAGTTTGGATCCTCATTGAAGTAGACGACAAGCCTTTTGATGACACACTCCCTCCATGTCGTCACACTGAAACACACAACATAAAACAAGAGAATATCCAGCCTATTATGGGTGCAATGGTGGAACAGGGCGTAAAGTGGGTTGTGAAGGGCAGTGTCTGTGTGTAGATCTATGACACAGTTTTGCTGTACGCCTGTTTTAATAATGACAAAATAAATAATTGTATATCTTATAATTTATCAAATATGTTTAAATGACCAACTATGTAAATAAAATCATGTAATAGTCTCTCCACTACAGCAAAAAGAATGATCACTGAAGTTTCACTAAGCGCATCTTTTATTGCCAGGGGTCTTCTTTATCTTCTCTCCCTTCACTCTTCCATCGTTCTGGATAATGTGTAGAAGCTTCTCTGAGAAGTGGTGCAGCTGGACCAGGAACTTAAATTGCAGTGACTTTGTGGTGATCTACAAGAACTCAAACATTGTAGTACAAAAAAGTATTTGTTGTTATTTAAACGGACATTCGCTGTTAAAGTGATGCTCATATTAGCAAAACCACCAACTGAATTCCTTATTTCAATGTCATCCTCAGCAGCAGCGTGACCACTGAAGTGACCCTCGGGTGGAGAATGTCTTTAAAAATCCTGCTTATTTTCTACCAGCAAGGACACTGTTTAAATGGGCATGGGTACACTACAGCAACATTGCTGAAAAGCATTAGGAAATAGGGTATTCGTGGTCTCATTGTGTTTAATATTTACTATGCAAGAGTAGCAGAGTTGGTTTATAAAATTAAGTTGTAGTAGCAGGATATATCAAAGAACAATTAATACAATATATGCAGGAAAAACTCTTATACATACACGTAGAAGCAGATAAATGAACATAAAAACACAGTAAATGTAACTGAGAAGTTTGATGTGAGATGATGCATTAGTCCAGACACAGCTCTGACAGTCACAGATGAGTTATAAAGTCTGATGGCGGACAGCAGGAATGACTTCCTGTACCGTTCCTTAGAGCAGCAGGGTAGCAGGAGTCTGTTGCTGCAGCTGCTTCTCAGTTTGTTGTGGAGAGGGTGGGAGGGACTGTCCATGATTGTCAGCAGTTTTGACAGCATTCTGTTCCTCCCCACCACCTCCAGGTTGGCAAGTTTAAACCCAACAACAGACTCCGCCTTTTTAATAAGTTTAACCAGACTGTTTGGTGTCATTTGTTTTAATGCCTGATCCCCAGCACACCACAGCAAAGAAGATGGTGCTCACCACGACAGACTGGTAGAACGTGTGGAGCATCCTGCTGCAAACATAGACCTGAGTCTCCTCAGGAAGTCTACTCATGCCCTTCTTGTCAACAGCCTCAGTGTTCATGGACCAAATCAGTTTATTGTCCACTTCGACAAACAGGAACTTGTAAGATGAGACTATTTCCACATCTTTCCCTCTGATACAGACTCTGGAGGGTGGGGACTTACTCCTGCTGAAGTCCACCACCATCTCCTTCGTCTTGGCCACGTTCACAGGAACAAGACAAGTGACAAAGACAAAGAGGCGCAATACACTTAAATACACAAGGGTTAACACACAGGTTAAACAACAGGATTTAATAAAATGTGCTGTCCCATTTGCCTAAATGTTACAAAAAAGCATGAATTCTGCAGTTCCTTAAACATTATGGCCAGCTGTGCGTCATTTCTTTGTTCTGCACATTTACAGGTGTTAAAGAGACACATCATGTGATGGTTGATTTGTTAAATTCATGGTAGAAAATCATGTATAAGTCACAAATGTAAAATCTGTCTTAGTCACCCTTAATTCACCCTATTAATACAAAATGTGTGCAGTTCCACAAACTACTTTTAAATTTAAGCAAATTTAAGTAAAAAAATAGATTGCACAATTTAAATGGCTTGGAGGAATGTTAACCTATTCTTCAGTTCAGAGCTACAATTTGAGCTAGTGGGTATTTTTTCCACATGAAATGCAACAGATGGGATATGCTTATATACTGGAATGCAGCTCCAAATTAGGCTTCTCTTTTAAACCAAATAACTATTCTGGTATCATTTGTCCACAGAATATTTTCCCAGCAGCCATATGAAGTTTACAAACTGCAGACAGGCAGCAGGGTTCTTTTTGGAGAGCAGCGACTTTCTCCTTGCAGCTCTGCCATGCATTCCAGGGTTGTTCAGTCTTGCCCTGATGGTGGACTTATGAACATTAGCTTTTAGCTGCTTAGAGGTCACCCCATGTTCCTTTATAACCACATGGCCTATCACATGTTGTATTTTTGGAGTAATCTTTGTCATTAGACCACTTCTGGGGAGGGTAACAGTGGACTTGAATTTCCCTCATTTGTACACAATCTGTCTGTCTGAGCCCAAACTCTTGTTTCGTAGTGGTTGTGTAACCCTTTCCGGCCTAATGAACAGCAACAACTGCCATGATACTCTTTTAAAAACACCTGAAAACACCTCTGAACCTATGAATTCAAATAAACTGCAAATCGTTGACGTTCACATACTGATTACTTGATGATCACCTTTTAAATAAATAAATGACTAAACTACTGTTTCATTTGTTTTAATGGGTTCTCTTTTTCCACTTTCAGGATTTGTGTGAAATCGGCTGATATTTTGGATCATATTTATGCAGAAATATGTCACATTCAACAGGGATCACAAACTTTCAAGCAGCACTGTGTGTATTTAATGTTAATGTTATAGTGCTCCAAAAAGTAATCTAACCATCAGGAGGAACTGATGAGAAATCAATGAGGTGCTCAGTAAATGATTACATACTTTATTGATGGTTTAAGTAACAATTTATAAACACACAGACAGACATAGGGGCACCATCGTGATGACATCACCTTCATCTTTGATAGATAGATAGATGCTAACATCCATAAAAGTGGTAGAGAAACTTTTGCAGTGACTGCAAAAGTATTTAGATTTTACACTTTCTCCTGAAACATGAAAAAGTATTTTCATGCATTGACTGGCAAACCACAAGTGACTGTCAAACTAAAATGAGTGGAAAGTGGAAAATTAATAAATCTCAGCGGGGAATAAACTGTTTTTACGTTTACATTATCTCAGAGACGAGGAATGAGTGACTCGTCCTTCAACCAATTGCGTCTGAGCTGCAGCTCGGCTTCTGTCCAATCACGACAGAGAGCGATGTGCTTGCCCTGCCCCTAAAGTGGATGCTGAAAAGAACGTCATCCGCCTTGTACATTTAGCATTAGCCAAAATTAGCTCGCTGCTCATATAATGGATAGATAGGTATATCCTGCCAAATTGAGTGTATTTCATTTCGTCCGACAAACCAAGTAAGAGTCTTTATTTGGTGCTCCGTGGGTTTGCAGTGCCAAACATGTACATAACTGCCTTATTTCGCTACAGAGTCATGCTGAAAGGAGAGCAGATCGTGTGAAATGCTGGCTAGCGTAGTCAAGGCTAGTTGACGAGAAGGGGCCGAGAAGCGAAAGTGGCTAACATTAACGAGGGCTAAGCCTATCACAACAAGCCTGGGTACTTTAACCTACCTGCCGTGAGCACAGGAAGAAGGACGGGTTGAGATTCCTTTTCTACGAAGTAAGTACCTGGTATAAGCATCGTTTCTACAGTGGCTAACGATGTGTAGAGTGTAACGATAGACAGCACTTTGATAACTGTGAACTTCGCTAGCTGGTTAGCTAGCTGTACAAGTGGCCTCAGTTTCAGTTAGGTGAAACTGCCTGTATCCGAACGTTAATTACGGATCAGAGCCATAAAGTATTGTTATTAGTATTTGTGCATTTGTCATGTTGTGTAATGTTATCCTGCTGATGAAAAGCCAGTTGTTAAGACGTCTGGGTCCCACTTTGTTGTGTGATTTGACGTTACAGTATATGTTGTGTTTAGTTTGACATTTTTTTTAAAACATCTTACGAGGATTCTAACTAATAGAAATCGGTGGTTAACCAGCAAACCAGTTCATGTGCCTGCGCAGCATTTGGTAAATGATCGAACTGTTTTCATGTGGTGTTGATGATGTTTACACCCCTCAAACTGCATATTTTTATGATGTGTTTATGACTTACGTGATCTGTTTTGTTTTGTATCTATTCCAACCATGCATTTAACAAAAAAAAACGTCTGTATGATTATTTGCAACAGGTGTGACTTGTTTGTGAAAACGGAACATACATCTATCCAGGTGTTTACTTAAAATATATAGCTTTTACACCAATAGGCAAACATGTATTTTGTTTACCAAAAGATCAGCAAAACATTTCATTCCATTATTTATGATCAATGTATATATAGCAGAACTGATTTAACAGTTAAAGGTCCTGTTTATGAAACACCAGTACAGGAATGAACTTGTTTTATTGTGGTGGTTTTATTGGGTTGTTGGTTTGTTTGTGCAGCAGTGTGTTCCAGAAATGGCAGCACCATCAGTGGCATGTTTGTGTTGGCATGTTCGTGTTGGCACCTTGATGTGAAATCCTCCCATTAGCTCTGCTGCTTGGGTCTGTGACTACTGTCACAGCTATTTCAGTTGTGTCTGACTTGGTTCACACACACAGATGTACACTTACACTTGTTAACTGGAACGTTTGGCATAACTGAAAGATATTTTGTGCCAAGAGGGCAACATGAATGAACTGTGTGTGTGTGTCTGGACAGAAAATAGACTTGAGTGAATGCAGATACATTTTCAGATAATATGGTTTACAATTTTGAAATTGCGCTGGGTTATTATGCAAATACTATGCATTTACAGTATGTACCACAAGAATTTAGATTCCAAACTATTGTCTTAAGTACTTTCCTGGGAGTCAAATTGAAAGGGAAGGAGGTTTTTGCATAGAGAGAGCATGCATATTCATGTTTGATAGACTGCAGTAACAAGAAACATCATCCCTGACGCCACTGCACTGGAGTTGACTAAAGCGGTCTGTTCAAAGAGTGCTTGTTCTGACGAATGAATGGCTTCCGATGTGACTTCAAAGATAAGTCATCAAAGAGAGGGATCTGTTAGTTGCACGTTTCCAATTTGTATAAAGTCAGACAGCCTCATTGTTGGGTGTACCTGAATCTCTTTACTTTTATCATAATAGATGACATTGCTGTTTTGCTTTTTGTTACTTTGTCATATGATGATGTAGCTAATAGGTACTTAATCAGTAGAAAGAAGATGCAGTGCTTGAGTGAATGCAATATAAATGCATCGGTAGAAATTGAATGTGGTAACATGGTCTCTTACTGTCCAGATATTTGTGCTCTATAAACCAGCTAGTTTAACTACTGTATTTTACTAAAATAAAGGTTTGGTGGAATGGTCCTTATCTGGCAATCACGTGGAAGTCGTATGTCGATTATCTAAGCTTGCTTATTGAGTACTGTGAATCTGAATGCAATTTATTATTAATGAATAATTTACTGTTAATTTGGTATGTCGCCACAGGTACAGATCCTTGTAAATTTCTGTCACCAGTCAAGTAACATAAGCCTTTATACCTCTTGCAGTACAGTTCATGTCACCAATCAAACATCAAGAGAAAGAGAGCTATTATATCACTGGTAGTTTAATGCATTGTGCCGACTGTGTTTGACAAGATAATCTGGCCCTGAGTGGATCCCATCAGCAGCTGACTCTTAAATTGATTTAGCTTGTTAAAACTATCCTGCCATGTCTGAAGTCGGAGAACAGTGGTTGTTCTGGGACTTGAAAGTTGCCTGTGTACCAGCTTTCAACTTAAATTCTCAGCGACGCGAATAAGCAGAAAAAAATGATGTGGTGTGACTTAATCATGGCAGTGTTTACCACCTTTGTTGAGGCCTAACCCTTAAATGGATATGTGCGTACTCCATAAATGGCTTCATGAGTGTCTACAAACACACACACCGTCAGCTGCTTGGTGGTGCAGTCCTCTTGTCACATGCTGCAACCACTAGCATCTTCTGCTTCTGTTTCTATGGCAACCACTTTAGCTGCCACTCCAAGCTGTGTAACTGCAGAGACGGGAGACTCTGGGTGACATCACACAAAGAGTTTCTTACATCAGATCTTATAACTTATAATATAATATAATAAGAGTAATAAAGACCTTATGAGCTTTAACATGCCAGTGCTCTGACCTTAAGTCAATATGTATGCAGTTACTGCAGATATGTGACCAGTGACCCACCACACATCCATGTGGCTATGTGTTTGGCTTTACATGTATTTCCTAGGGTTTCCTCCACATTTTACCCCCGATATACATAAATACAGTGCTGTGCGCCCCCCTGTTGTAAAAAGCATTAGAAATTGCAAACGATCTTTTTCAGTTAATATAGTTTTTATTGAGGCTTTTTAAAAACGCATATAGCGAACAGACTTTTTAAATTTATTATAATGCTGGCAGCACAACACGGTATTAAACTGGTATGGGCCAGTCCCGATGTGTTTTTGTTCGTTTTTGCAATTTTGTCATGTTAAGAGCGCAGCCTTGCAGTACTTGTATTAGAAGTTACTGAAACTGAAAACCTGCCGGTCACGTTTTCCACTGCCAAGTTTTTCTAATGGAAACAATTAAAATGTATAAATGTAGGCTCAGACGGCGGCACTAAACTGCTGGCTTGTGCCTATACTGTTCAGAAACTAAATACCATCTCAGCTCTGGTTCATCCTCTAAAGCGCAGCAATGTTCTAAGGCAGGGGTCGGCAACCTTCAGCATTGAAAGAGCCATTTGGGCCGGTTTCCCACAAACCCCTAACTACTAATCTATACCTATTTGACTACTAAATTGAAGGTAATATTAATCTATATACAATATAGATAGATAGATATAGATAATATTTATGTGAACAAAAAATGCCAGTTTATATGTTATTTTGATTTCAGTGTGCCGTCATTAATTTCCTTCATGCCGTAGGCTACAGTAGTCAACTGTCAACCTGAATATGAAACACGTTAGTTCAAGGTCCAAAATATGTATTTTCAAAATAATAGCTTGTTTAATATTTCTTTCACCTGGTTAATGCGGTTTCTGCTCTTGAACTTCACTGCACAGCGTATCGTATCCATTTCAGGGCTGTAAGACGTCGCTTTGATTTTCACAAAGGATTGCAAGCTCTCATCTGTGAGGCTCGAGCGTTGTTTACTTTTAATGTAGTTCATGATGGAAAACACCAGCTCGCACAAGTATGGAGATCCAAAGATTGACAGGACTCCAAATGCACAAGTTTGTCCGGTGTCACAGGTGCTGCGTACAGGACATGACCGTGATGCATATTTTCACAAAATAATAAAAGTTTTATTTTAATATCACAAGACCATCTCAATCTCCAAAGAAATAACTATTACTGTGAAAAAAACTAAATGAATAAAATACAATACATTTAAATTAAACAGCCATTATTTATTCACATTATTATTATTTTTTTCCAAAAATGAGCTCGCCGCCTGGGAGCCACAACAGAGGGATGAAAGAGCCTCTTGTGGCTCCGGAGCCGCAGGTTGCCGATCCCTGTTCTAAGGGACCAGTCAGGTGTGACTTTAGCTCTCTCTCTCTCTTCGCCTCGCTGTCACGTCATGTTTATAAACTTTATCAAACGTCTCCAAAAGTAAAATATATTATACTACTGAAGTAAAACTGAAGATTCAACCACACACGGCATCAAATAAAATATGTTTAATATTTGATCCTTATCTTCTATATAAGTACATTGCATTTTTTCCATTGACGGTATTAAACATGATACCGTCGCTACCTGTGTGCCCCGCCGGTATACCTTAATACCTTAATACCGCCCAAACCTAGTATGTCCCACAATTTTATTAAAAGGTAATAGCTTTCTAGTTTAAGTCCAATGTGTTCATATATTACTATATTCTTTACCAGCCACAATAGTGCTTCTGGTATCTGAGTCTGTTGTCATCACAACATGTGGTACTGGAAACACCTGCTGTTGAAGGAGCTGCCACATAGGTATTGTAAATACTTTAGCAGCTATTATTGTGTCTGTCTGCTATGGTACCACAACTGTGTGTGAGGCGCAATCACTAAACATTTCAGATTTGTTGCAGAGATCAGAGTGATAGACAACTTTAGTGGTCAAAAAAGTTGTTGAATCCTCGTGGATTGGAACGCCCACATGCAGACAAGCAATGTGGAATATCTTGGATTAAAGGTATCCCCCAGCAACTTTTCTGCAAGTAGTGTAGAAATATAAGGGCAGAGGGCAAGTGTAATTTCTCTGGTGATGCCATTTGGTTGTGTGACGTGCATGTATCAACATGACTGCATAAGTTAATGTCTTCACATTATGTAAACAATTAAGTATATTAAGTATACATGAACTGTATACAGTATTTCTCCTATGAAGAAGCCTGATGTTGCTGTTCATTTGGCTAATGCATGTGCAGGTATTGAGCAATCACAAATTCTAAACACCATTCTGTGGAGTTTGTTAATGCTCCTGTAGTAGCTAGTTCTGGCTGGCCAAAGAAGCTTTTAAGCATGCTACTCAGTCTCTTTCAGTATAAACCAAAGTGACTGGTCTATTTATAGATATGATGAGCAGTGATCACTGTTTGGTTGAATTATTTCTTTAGGCCTATTAAGTAAACGGTAAAAGATACACACGCGCTTTGCCAAGTCTGTCAACAAATGCTTTAAAGATTCTGTGGGATTTTTGCAGGGTTTATTTTTTCAGGCAGTCAAACATGAATTTGAAAGCTGTAATCTGTTTTTATTGGCTGTGAAGGCACAGAACCACAGTTCTATGTGGAAGTCAAAATTATGTTCACATCTGATTTACTTCACATTGCCTGCCAAAGAGCTGGTTGGTTTCTGGTGCACTATACAGGTATGAATGAGCCATTTTGAACGATCTATCGTTTTAGACCGAAAATTGCGATCTCAGACAACGCGATTTTGAGATCGTCAAAGCCACGTTTTTTTGCACTGCTTCTAACTGAATCAGGTTTTGTTTTGTCAAATGCTATGGCTGAAAACGAAAAGAAAACGAACTCCACCTTTATGTTCGGTGCTGTTTTTGCCGGCAGCAGCGGCGCTTCTTCTAAGCCTGTGTCTGTGTGTGCGCGCGACGTGTGTATATGAATGTATTATAATGCTACGAGCACGTATGCGCCCACCTCTCTGAACATTACCAGCTTGTTATTTTCAGGTTTGCTGCTGTTGTGCCGTCAGCTGCTCTTCTACACCTGTGTGTGTGTGTGTGATAGATTGATTGATTGTTTTTAAGTTAATTATTAAGAAAGAAGATGTGAAATAGTTTGTTTTATCTTTCAGATGAGCACACTCAGCTGGTTTGTGAAGTGTAGGATTATTGTGCTGTGCTAGTTAGCAATGGAGTTGGCAGCTACAGTATTATTGCCTCAGCTGTTTTTTTATGTTTTATTTATTTTGTAATATATTGGACAGAAAAGTCTAAATTCAGTGATTTAATTTTTTTGTCTATTGTTTCCTTTTCTCCCTGCAGGTATCTGTGGGTCTCTCTAGGGTAGAGAAATGGGTGCATTCCTGGACAAGCCCAAAACAGAGAAACACAATTCCCACGGAGAGGGCAATGGCCTGCGCTATGGACTTAGCTCCATGCAGGGCTGGCGGGTGGAGATGGAGGATGCTCACACTGCTGTGTTGGGACTGCCAGCTCCCGGTATGACTGACTGGTCCTTTTTTGCCGTGTATGATGGGCATGCTGGCTCCAGGGTTGCAAACTACTGCTCTAAACATCTTCTGGAACACATAATCACTGCTAGCTTAGGGGCCGGAGGTACACAAGCTTCTCAGGCTGGATTGGACAGCTCCACAAGTGATCCCGCAACATCCGCCTCTCCTGGAGTGGAGGCTGTAAAAGCTGGGATCCGGACAGGTTTCCTAAGGATTGATGAGCACATGCGCAGCTTCTCTGATCTTCGAAATGGAATGGACCGTAGTGGTTCCACAGCAGTGGGGATTCTACTGTCACCCACTCATTTCTTCTTTATTAACTGTGGGGATTCTCGAGCTGTTCTCTGTCGCAGTTCACAAGTGTGCTTCTCCACACTTGACCACAAGCCTTGCAACCCTCGTGAGAGAGAGCGCATTCAAAATGCAGGTGGCTCAGTGATGATTCAGAGGGTTAATGGATCACTGGCTGTATCCAGGGCCTTGGGGGACTATGATTACAAGTGTGTGGATGGCAAGGGCCCCACAGAGCAGCTGGTTAGCCCTGAACCAGAAGTATTTGTGATGGTTCGGGCACCAGAACAGGATCAGTTTGTTATTCTGGCATGTGATGGCATCTGGGATGTCATGTCCAATGAGGAGTTGTGCAAGTTTGTGAAATCTAGGCTTGAAGTGTGTGATGACCTGGAGGTAGTCTGTAATGAAGTGGTGGATACCTGCCTGCATAAGGTATGGACACATTTATTTATTTATTTTTGTTTTTCTATTCTTTTGTATTTTCTATCTTTCTTATGTAGACTCTTATATGAAATCCTACAAAATTATTTTGTCAGCAAGAAGGCTGCAATATGCAACTTATGTTCAGATCTTTATAAAACTGCATTTTTACTGTGTCATAATCAAAGTATGCAATCTTTATTATGTTTTTGAACGGTGTGTCCTCTCACCACCTGTCCTTTTTAGGGAAGTCGGGATAACATGAGTGTTGTGTTAGTGTGTTTGCCCAATGCACCCAAAGTGTCAGAGGAGGCTGTCATGAAAGAAGTTGAGCTCAATGACTATCTGGAGTCTCGAGTTGAAGGTGAGAATGTATGGGTAAAGAAAAAAAAAACTATATGTACAAACATATTTTAAATGTTGAAGATTTACACATGGTACTACTATTTAATTACATGATTTTATCACACAACAGTAACTAAACTGTACTATCCTGTATACAGATAGGGGTATATACTGTCCTATCTGTATATATCTTCTTTTGAATGAGACTCACTGCCATTCTCTATCGTCTAACCTCAAATCTAGTTATATTCGCCTGGCAGCTTAAGAACGAGACCACTCTGACCCACTTTTCCATCTCAGCGAGCATCTCCCCGCTTTATTTCCTGCTTTCTTCTCTCCTACATTTGCACTCCCTCACTCAAACATGCTTTCTTGTTTGGCTGGATTTCCTGCTCCTTTCCTGTTCTTTAGGCCAGTTTCCTTTCTAATATCATCCTTTTTTCTGGATGAATAAGACCTTCTGATGAACACAGCATCAATTTCTTGGTAAAAAAAAATCTTCTGTTTCACAAATTGAATAGATGGATTAATATCTAATACTGACAAACGTGAGGAGAGGAAATGCAGGAAAAAAAAGTTGATGACAACAGAGGATTCCTCTGGCTTAACATTTGAGAGTGGCCTCCTCTCTCTCTCTCTCTCTCTCTCTCTCTCTCTCTCTCTCTGTCCCACATACCTTTCCACAGTTAACTTATCTTGACTCCATCCTTCCCATTTCTCTCAATTCTATCTCTCTGATCTTCCCCCTTCTCCCATCTTTTTAAAGATATAATTGGCTATCGACCTAATACAAGCAAAATGTCTGCTGCTGTTTTAGAGATGCTGTCTCGGCCAGGGGAGGACGGATTTCCGGACCTGGTAACAGTAATGAGGAACCTGTCTACCGACATTGGCATGCCCCCTCTGCCACCAGGGGGTGGTCTTGCCAGCAAGTAAGGACCACTTTTCACGACAACGCCTACTGTTTTACTACTACTGTATTTTCGCAACCATAAGGCGCACCGCATTATAAGGCGCAGTGTCAGTTAGAGGGTCTATTTCTGTCCTCAGCACATACACAAGGCGCACTGTATTACCGTGTTTCTATGGGCAGAACAGTGGCTGCTGCTGAATGCCTGTTGTGATTCCAACTTTATCTTTACACTTTATTAATAAATAAAGACAATCTTCGGATATATGTTGTCCCTCATTTTAATCAGATGCACTACAGTGACTCCTAATTCATCCTTACCAGTGGCTGACTACAGAATATTTATTACAACAATGTAAAATAAACAGGAAACAGGAAACTCGCCCGGCGCTGCCTCCCAGTAAAGCTGTGCTCGCTGTCTGCCATCCATCGCTCCCACGCTGCTCGCAACTTTACTTTGAACACCCTGTTTATGCCGATGTCTTATGCGGAAGTTTCTGTCCATTACCATGGCAACCGAGAACAACAGCGAACGCTGACTTCTCGTGCCCCGTGGTCCGTATTGTTCCGTGCTGCTCCCCGTTCTCTCCACAGTTTGGTTCATGGGGATGTCGAAAGTGAGGGGGACTTCATCCATGTTGGTGATGTGGCTGGGCTGGATGTTTTTGCTGGCAATGTTGTCACTGCAGTAGCAGTACCATAGCGTTCAGCTGATTGGTGAATTGCTGCCAGCTTACGTAGTGTACGTGTTACGTAGTATCCATCTGATTGGTTCATCGCTGCTAGCGTACGTAGTGTACGTATGACGTACTGCTCAGCTGGTACTCAACCCATACACAATGCGCACCGCATTATAAGGCGCACGGCCGACTTTTGAGAAAATTTTAGACTTTTAGGTGCGCCTTATAGTCGTGAAAATAAGGTATACTCCTGCTTTACATTCAGTACATGCTGAGTCTGGATTAATATGAAAGTACAGGAATGGACTTATTTGCCACAGCTTAACATTAGCTTAAAAAATCAACTGACCAGAGTTGAGCTTGCCTAAAATTATTGCTCAGTCATTTTTTTTTTTTATGTGTTCTGCAGACGAAGCGTTATTGAAGCAGTATACAACCGTCTGAACCCATACAAGGAAGAAGATGGAGTAAGTATTAGCACATAAGCTTTATATTGCCCTTATTGAATTCAGCCCTCTATTGCCGAATTCCTATACCAATTTTATTCTTCATTGAAATGTCATCTCTCTTAATCAGAACTTTCACATATGAGTTTAAGTGAACTTAGGAAAGCCTTTAAACTCTCATGTTGACACCTCCTGTCTGGTGGAGAAAGCTGGTGATTTGTCTAGATTGTATATATTTACACACTTGTAACTGATGAAGTATTAAATTGACAGCATACATGCGTAGCTTTGAACCCATCATAGCTTCCCAATATGTTAAACACCTGTGCATGGTGTGTGATGCACACCTTCCTGTCAGCACTTCAACAAGATTATCTAAGACTGGAACAAAAAAAAAAAACTTCTTGCTGACAGCAGAAGCCAATATGATTTTGCATTCTTCAGTATTATACTGCCTTAAACGCATATTTACAAAATTGGAAGTTAGCTGTCATGAAGAGGCATATACACACTCATTTACTCATTTACTCAACTCATACCAGTTTTATTTAAAATAAATATTTGGTAAGTGAAGAAAGTTTCGGTTCATCATAAAATTGTCTAGGTATGAGACTATTATACTACTATAATTAGGATGACTGCACACTCAACAGATGCTTAGACTTTGTATTGCTGGTCCTGCAGGGTAAGTCACCCAGCCAGAGCAAGGTGAAGCTCTTACCGTACTCTGAGCTGACAGTCATCTTGATAATTATTTTGCAAGAGTATACTGTGTGGTTTCACAGATAATTGTACTGTCTTTACAACAAACTGCAACCTAAAAAATGTCTTGATAATTCATGGTACAGTCCAAACGGGATCAAAAAATAATTTGAAAACAGTGAAATAAGATCCCAGAAGCTGTGGGACATGGCCGCTTTGTCCTCTACCTTTCTGTCCTTCAGCCCACCAGTGTCTCACAGACCTACATAGTAAAAAGTATGGCCACTGTTTGCCTTTATGAAATTTCTGCATCGTAGTCCAGCAAGTTGTGTTTAAGTGTGCAGAGGTATGTTTTACAGAAACAGAAACATGACACGATTGTCTGAAAACATGATGGAAGTGCACAGATGGTGGTTGTTTTATGATGAGTGTGTGTATGTGCTTTTAAAGGATGTCTGAGATTTTTCTGCCAGGGAATGCCACACTGGGATGTCTTTAGAATCATTAGCATCATACTGACATTTGTAAAGCTTTCTTTTTTCTGACTGGTGTGTTTGTTACTGACAAAGCTCATGAGTTGGTGTTTAGTTCCTTGAAGCAAAGAGTGTGTATGTGTGAGTGTGTGTGAGTTATATTTGGTAGCTTGTGCAGGGGGTGATGTTGTCTGCTTTTTAGTTCTTGCTTGGTTTGTCGTAGAGTTGCTGTCGCACACTTTCACACGTGAAATAAATCGAATTTTTATGAGATTGTATTATCTGTCAGATTATTGTAATTCCACTTTTAAATATTGCCACATGGTAACACCAAGGCTGCAAGAACGGCTGATACAGTTTCACACATAAAACCTACGCAGGTAGGAAGCTGTTTTGCAAATGGTGTGTAGTAAAGTACACACCTGCACACACATGGATAAGGGATGTATCTATTTGTCTAACTGTGTGTTCACCCTCTGATTAACGCAGCCTTCCTGTTTCATTTGGTAAGTGATCACATATATAACTGTTAAATCCCTCCCCTTTTTCCAACCCCTCATCTACACACACATACAACCACGCACACACATTCTTACAGGCATGTAAGTGGTGACCTGCTACGCATATCCCCCCTGTCACACCTTCATCAGTCTTTAGTCCCTGCTCTGTTCTACACTCAAGCATGTGGAGATCCATTTAGAGTTTAAGGTGTGTGTGTGTGTGAACATGACTGTTTAGGTGTGGTGAGGATGAATGATGAGGTGTTTCTGGTCTTGTCTTTTCCTCTCTCACATCACAAACACACAAACACGCATGCACTGGCCCTACACGCATGCATCGCTGTCTCACTCAAGTCTTTTCAACAAACTGCACGCAAAATATATAACAGTCTCTGTGTCGCTCCATGTAATAAGACGAAATGCCTTGGGATTATTGCAGAAAGTCCACAGACTGAGGTTGAACATGTTCCCTGGCTTACATTGCTGTTGTAACTGCTTTGTAACTTTTTTTTGCTGTCAATAGGAAAAATCTGGCCTTGATGTCCTGGTTTGGGAAAATAATCTTTAAATGTTGTGTTTCTACATTTTAAAGTTGTGTTTCCACATTTTAATAACGGTGTCTCTTCTTTTTTCCAACTGCCTTTGTCTTGTTTTTCTTCTCTTTCCTTTCCTTTTTTTCCCTCCTTTCCCTCCTCCTCTTGCAGACTGGAGCGGATTTGGAGTGCCACTGGTAGATGTCCAGCACAACTGCCGGATCCATAAAAACAGGACCACTAGTCCACAGGAGATGACATCCATAGTAAACTTTTAATTTCCTCTGGGATTTACTTTTTCTTATCATTTTTTTCCCCACTCTAAAAGATTAAACAAAGCTGGTTTTGAAAACCCACACCCAATGTGGAGGACGTTGAACCAGTTTTTTTTATAGAACAAAATGGGGAAAGTGTTCATGTCCTGAAAGCAGGACAGTATAGACGAGAAGCAATCGAGCACAGTTTCTCCTGCCCCTTGCTTTCTTGCTTTCTTTGTGGTGGTTGTTTTTGTTATGGGTTGATGGAGACACAAGAACAGCCTTGATCTAAATGCTTTGGGGCTCTAAGGTGCCTTGCTCAGACCTGAGAGAGAAAGCAGGACCTCAGAATTCAATAGTCAGCCAGTCTTCACTCATGGATGTTTTTAAGACACTGAAAAGTGGATTGTGGCATTATTTGTTTTTGAAGTGTTTCTTGCATCTGACACAATCCTGTGACTCTCATGCACCTTAAGCTACACTGTCCACTGTCAGGTTTAGTGGTTCACACGTTGCCTGACAATCCACCTATACATGGACCCGGCTTACTGGAGAACACCATGAACTCAAACTCCCAGACTCCTAAAGTACTTGCTCTCTAAAGACCTCTGGGTTAGTGTCACACATTCAGGGCATGGACGCCCATCAGATGAACACAAGGGGGGAACTCGTGGGATTCTGGCAAGAAATTTCAAAACAGGACAGGAGACTTGTGTGTCTGCCTGCAAATGCAACTCTTCTTGCACGTCTTGGCTCACTCTCTTTGCCCTTTTCAAATATTCTTCCCTCTTCTTTCCACTTCTTTCTGTTTTTGTTGTCTGTCTCTCCATATGGACAGAAGAGACTTGGCTGCCGTTTGTATTGTCAGACCTATCCAGAATCATAAGCTTTTGAGCCTGCTGTTGTTTTAAGATATAGATAGACAGATAGGAATTATATATTTAATTCATAAAATATATAAATATATATATTTTGATTTGTTTATTTCATCTAAATTCCTAGCCATGATATTCATTGTGGCCTAATGTGTGTGTGTGTGTGTGGTCCATGTGCGCGTGTACATGTAAGTGTGCAGACAAAGTAAAATGCTGCACAAAGTGTAACGACACAGCAGCGTTCCAAAGACAGGATATGGGGATCCAGCCTCACTTTCTTCTTCTTCTTCTTATTCCCTCTTTCTCCTTTGGCACACATACAAATCTGCGAATGCTACAACTTGCCTTTTTCTATGTCTCAAATATCCTGTGTATAAAAAAGGAAGAAAAAATTCAGTTATTTACTTTTCTTTAAAACGTCTTGAGTACTGTAGCTGTGTCCTGTTACAATTTGAGAAAGATAACAAGGGGAGCATGAAACGGATGTGCAGCATAATGTGAGAGAAGCAGGCTTTTGTTTGACAAATGTCTGCTGACGGTATGAACTAAAGCAGGAGACACTGAGGGCAGAGGAGGAAACGTGGGTTGAATTCACTGAAATTGCTTTTTCCACATCTACCTTCATAAGACTTTGCCTGTAAGGCACAGGACAGTTAGTGGTTGGAGTCTGTACTGACCAGGAGTCTGCTTAATTTCTGCCAACACAAGCACTTGGAAAACTTTTAGAAACAAACATTTGTCAGACATAACCTCTTTTTGAAGCAAATACGCTCACCACCAAAGTGGATACACACTTTTGATGGATTCAAAATATGCTCTAAAACTGAAATATACACTTTACTTTCAATCATTCAAGGTAAATTGCTTTCTAAAGTGGCAGTATTGAAAGAAACCAGGCATAACAGTTTGCTGTTTTTTGTGGTACACTTGCTCTTGGTGCCATATGACAACTAGGTACTTGAATGTGTAGTTCTTTTGCAGTTGTGCGATGACTCATTTTTTTGTGTTGGGTGTAGTGGGTGGGGGTGGGGGGTGTATTGGTGCATGTTTTGTGATTGAGCGAGGAGTGTTAATTTGTGTGTGAGATATGCTGGGTTTGTGAGGGTGGCGTGGGGGGGGGGGGGGGGGGAGGTAGGCATGCTCAGTATGGAGGACCACAGTGTTAGATAGGAAGGGTCACTTATGTAACACAAGTTTTTATTTACATAGATCCAAACTGTTGCTTGACCTCAAATACTCATGTTCTCATGGCCTCCAGTGCTGTTTGTCTGTTTGAAATGTATTGGCTCTAGGGATTTCTTGGTTCTCTTCAGTGTATCTTCAGCATATAATATCAATGTTGCTACTCTACCTGTGGTTTCCAAGTGGCACAAAATACAACTGAATCAATACCAATGTCCTAGATGCTCAAGAAAATTTTGATATTTCAAAAACTTGCTCACAATCCATATAATAAATGGCACTGCAGGTCACAGGAAAAGTATGACTATTTGATATAGAGCTAAACTTTCACTTGCCATTTAAAATCTTTTTTTTAAAAAACCTGCTAACATTGGATATTGTTCCGAAGCCATTCACATTGTTGTTTGACTTTCTAACATTGTATAAGGTTTCCCCACACTGAGCAGTCTTCAGTTTAGGTTTATGTTTAAGCTATATCAGACACTGGGCCAGGAGAGGAATTAAAGGAGGGAGAAATGTTTTATTTTTCTGAATGTAATTCATCATTACTCTAACACTGATTTCACTGCATGGACTGATTACAAGCAACACTGCAGCATCACACTCTCTCCTCATCGGTCATTTAATGACACAAAAAGCTGTCTTGGCTTCCTTTTTGTTTTTTGAAAAAAATAAAATTATATATACTTAATTAAATACCAGGACGGCATAGGAAGACTTCACACACTTTGGAGGTTTGTTGATGCCTGAGTAATCTGGCTTGGTGCTATGATTTTGCTGAGATGTTAAGTAAAGAATTTTACAAAGCACATTTTCTCCTGGAGACCCTCAGTTATTCTGGGTAAAAGTAACAGTAAAGCCGGGAGGTGAGAAATAGGAAATGCAGCGATCGATGGACTTTACATTCCTTGTGTGTTGCTTTTTAGGATGGAAATGAAATGGAGAACTCTCAGTTACCTGTCTCTGGTCACGCTTCATACACACACACACTGTTAAAACGGACATATTTGTTTTTATTTATTGCAGGCTTTTACTAAAATGCTCTTTCTTGAAGACGGGATGAACTAACCTAAACCTTTGAATAGAGAGTATCACCATCTTTTCTGTCTGTGCTCATTTCCCAGTATGCTATTGTGATGTTTACAGACCATACAGTGAACATAAACATCAATAAAACATGGTTTTAAGTTTTAAGGCTGTCAGATTTTTTTTTTGTGACGTATCCTTCTGCTTCAGAATCAAGCGGGTCTGTTGATGTAAGGCAATACTATGGAACAAGTTGTTTGGACTGGTGTCCTCTGTTTTAGTTCCAGGACTTGGTGAACATTGTAAATGTTTCTTTGTGTGTGTGTGCGCGCGCACGGTGTTGCACAAGACTCATCTTTAAAAGTAATAAAATAATAATTTACAAGTTACAAGTACAGTACAGTAGTTGAAACTTGAATGCAGCGCAAAATTAATCCACAGCCCGTTAGCAAACATTTCTGCAGGAAGTGCTAATATGTAACCAGTTCCACTGTGTGTGTGTGTGTTAGAGAGAGGGGCGAGCCTGCTGTTCGCACTATGACCCCCCCACAGCAGTCAGATTACTTGTGAGCTCCTCGAGTCGCTCAGTCTCCTGAAGGAACGCGGCAGCAGCGCGGTCTGTTCTCAGAGCGTCCCCCATGAAGTTGTTTAAAAAGGAGTCCGGCAGCATGGAGCTGGGAGAGTGCACCAGAAACCCGGGATATCAGGACACAGACGGCGGTGTAGCCACAGCCGAGACCATCAGCACCGACTTCGGAGAGAAGCAGGACTCTACAGCGGTGAAGCTGGACCCCGAGGAAGAGGAGGAGCTGGAGTACACACAGGTCCAGCCGTACGCTGGAATGCCCAAAGAGGTGTTGCTGCTGTACTCCTCTCAGGCCAAGTACCGAGTGCCCCGAGAGATCCTGTTCTGGCTGACGGTGTGCTGCACTCTGGCGCTGGTGGCGGTCACCATCGCGGTGATCGCGCTGTCTCCGAGGTGCCTGAGCTGGTGGCAGACCTCTCCGGTGTACCAGGTCTACCCCCGGTCCTTCAAGGACTCCAACGGGGATGGAGTCGGAGATCTGAAAGGTATGATGTCCATGACTGCGGCGTGTCTGATAACATCAGGGGGCAGGAGTCCTATCACAGCTGTAACAACGCAATCAACCGTGGAAGTAATCAATGCTGTACCAAAATAAGTACTGTGGCTTATTATATGATGCAAAGTTCATTTAAATTTTGCACGATGATAGTTTCAGAATTTAACTTTAATTAACATGTGGGTTCCACACTTAAGCAAAAATAACACAGGATACTTTTACTACTTTTTTATTTTTTTCATTTTCAGATTGAACTTTAAATGCAGGCATTGATTCATAAAGTTGATACCTGTTTTGCAACCTGTTGATCAAGATTTTGTGGGTTATGGCTTCAATAAAAATGAAAGTTAATAATTTACTTACAGCCATAACAAAGTCATGTAGTTATCCTTTTATAATATATTTTAGTGCTTTTATTGTAAATATATATATATATATATATATACTATTCTGGTTTATTGGCACATATTACTTTTTAATTTAAATTAAAACTAATGAATAGTATGCTGTACAATAAATAAACAGTTTGAATGAGATTATAAAACTGCATTAAAGCTTATATATTTGAGCCTAATGCACGTAAACACTGATGTGGCAGGGATTCAGGAGCAGCTGCATCACTTTGAGTACCTGAACATCAAGTCTGTGTGGATCAGTCCTTTCTACCGCTCTCCTATGAAGGACTTTGGCTACGATGTGGAGGATTTCCGGGACATTGACCCGCTCTTTGGAACCATGCAGGACTTTGAAGAACTTCTGGCTGAAATGCACAACAAAGGTGTGTGTTTTCAGCTTCCATGTGTTTGTAAGGATTTGCCAAGTGGAAGCAACTCTGTTTCCTTTGTTTCCACCAGGTTTAAAGCTGATCATGGATTTCATTCCCAATCACACCAGCGACCGACATCGCTGGTTCAACCTAAGCCGGACCAGAGATCCTCACTACAAGGATTACTACGTCTGGACTGACTGCAATGCAACTGCACCCAGGCCCAATAACTGGGTTGGTGCTTGTTGGCTTGTTACAAATGATATTTTTTTTCTGAATACACTGATCAGACTGAATTCGTGTCCCTCCTGCCTCCCAGGTGAGTGTGTTTGGGAACTCATCATGGACATATGATGAAGTCAGGGGGCAATGTTACCTGCACCAGTTCCTCAAGGAGCAACCAGACCTGAACCTCAGAAACCCACATGTCCACCAAGAGATAATTGTAAGATAGCTTAAGCACAGACGTTACCTCAGCGACTGACTCATTTCTGAAACCATTTCAGTGACACGCATAATAAAATGTGTGTCCTCAGTGATGTTGAATACACCTTTTTTGATCATTTCAGGATATCATTCACTTCTGGTTGGGTAAAGGTGTGGATGGTTTCCGGATGGATGCAGTGAAGCACATCCTGGAAGCTGAACATTTGAGGGACGAACCACAAGTGGATCCAAACAAACCACCAGTGAGTGTTACATCTTCGCACGTCACAACATCTGACCTCACTTTGTTCTGTTCGGTTCAGCTAAAACTGGCCATGCTTGTAACAGGCAGCTGTTTGACCTCTCATGGACTCCACATGGCATCCAAAAATGGTAACGCCGGTCTATTTTTTATGGTGGAATAATATCAACTGACAGAGCAAGTGTATGTCAAACACATTTATCCTCATGTGTTGATGTTTAATTACTGAGGTTGAAGCAGAACCTCATTTGCCCTTTGAAGAGATTCATCAGGCCTGAAAACTACCTTTCTGCTGCTCAAAGTTCAGTGTTGTTAAAGATCTCTGCAGTAACATATTGTAGCATCATGTGACATGCTAGAGTCCAGACTTAGGCAAGATCTACTCTTCAGTTTTGCTGATGGAACAAACACAATTACACCCAAGTCCACTGTCCATGAGGCATAATTAATCATTTATACAGTTCTTGGAATTCAAAGGGTTCGAGCATAGCAACGAAAGTCGAACATCGAAGACATTCCGGTAAACAGAGCTTCTTTCATGTAGCGCAGCTTCATTTTTCAACTTTTGTCACACAAATATTGCAGTGACACAAGACACATTTACAGCGCACATTCACAAATGAACAGCTGGATTACCTGGAGCATCTGGAACCAGCTGAAAAGTGATAAACATTTATAGTGACAATAAGAAATGAAGTAAAAATAATGTGTAAATAAGTAATTTGTTATACTTATTTGTGTTTTTTACATTGATTTTATACAGAAAAGTGTCCCAGCTGCATCACCCCCCCCCCCCCCACTGTGTTACCTTCACACCCCAGCCCCCCCTCCCTTTATCAGAAAGGCCTAAGTTCACACCTCAGCCCATCAGCAGTCTACACAAGGCCTTGTATCAAGAAAAAAAAGCTCAAATGACACACAGAGTATTCCTAGAGTAGCTGACAGCCCAGCTGTGAGGCAGACCTGTAACAGTGGCAGCAAAATCAATGGAGCGATTGGCACTTTTTTCTGTGTTTTTTCAATAGATAGGTATGAAGTTTATTTTTCGCATTATTTTTTTTGCTAGAATTTTTATTACAGTCATATAACAGCACTATAGCCCATGTTGTCCTGAAAAAAAAACATGTATATTACTTGATTGTGGATTACAAGATGACTATTTAATGAGCAGTAATACACAAAGAATGCCAGACAAGGAAAGTCCCCAAAAACACCCTTAGACCTGGAAGGGTTATTAAGCTCACTGAGAAAGAGTTTTTGTTCCACAGTGGCCGGGGTTATTTCTCACAGACGAAAGATTAGCACAGAAGAAGCATATTTTGGTGGATTAGTGAGTCAGTGAGATTTACTTACCACTGCAGGGTAATACTATAATACTGGGACTGACTCCTTTACTTACTATAGACCCACTGCTTTGGCATTACACCTCAACATAACATGTACTCCTAATGTTGAAGTAATGCTGGGTATTGTTTGGCAGATGCTGTCATACAATAAAGAGGCAGTGATATGTGTTTATGGGGATACTGGAATTTTTACCACAGCCTTGAATCTGAGTCAGTCAGATTTAACTGTGCTGTGTTATTGTTATGGCTTCAGTGGTAAGGTCAAACCAACATGCACATTAAAGCATGAATAGTTCACTGGTATGGCACCACATCAGCTTAGTGGTTTGCCAGATTTGAGTGTTATATCCCTTACAGAGTGTTCAGTGTTGTAGGCCCAGCATTTTTTTCTTCTATTGTGTTTTTTAAAACTATTTAAAAAAAACAACTTCAGTCCTCGCGTATAACATTACCTCTTGATAATGAACCCAATGTGAGTTGCCACTTGGCCTCTAGTCTCTGCGTATCTGGTTGCTGCTTCACTTTCCACCTGCCTGGCCTGTGACTGACCTGACAAAGGAACACATTTACAGACAAACCTGAAGGAGTTCAGCAGCACTGCTGAACTCCTTCAACCTATTACATATAATGAATCCAAGAAATTCAGCCAGAAATTCAATAAAAAAGCAACATTACCTCCTACATGTGTCTTACCAGGAGTCTGTGACTTCAGAGTGGGACCTCTACCATGACTACACCACCAGTCAGCTAGGCCTGCATGACCTGCTCAGGGAATGGAGGGCAGAGATGGACACATACAGCCGTGAGCCAGGCAGATACAGGTGTGGCTGCTAAATCAATACATACCTATATAATCTGAACTTTGTGTAATTATCATTCTACGTGTGTCATGTATTTTAATCAGCCATGTTGTTTTGGTGTAATTTGATAATGCAGGTTCATGGTGACAGAGTCATACGATTACCACGAGGTGTATAAGACCATGATGTACTATGGCACCCCGCTGGTTAAAGAAAGCGACTTCCCCTTTAACTTCTACCTGCTGGACCTGCCTCAGAACACCAGTGGCTTGTGGGCACAACATTTGGTCCACCTCTGGATGTCCAACATGCCCAGAGGACAATGGGCCAACTGGGTGGTAAGTCAAAAAATGTGGTGACCCTTCAAATACATGTACTAATTAACTGTACTAGTTCTGTAGGAACATAGTCACTGATCAGTGCTGCGTCACTGTCAGTACCTCACTCATTGTTTCTCTTGTTTATGCTGCTGCTGAAATGTACATCCTTTCTCTGTGAGGGTCAACAGTTTTGCTCCGTCTTCCATCTTGTATCCCTTTGTTTATACTTTCAGCCTTTTCTTTTCTGATCCAAACCCCATCCATTTCAGCCTGCCTTTTTCTTCCTTAACTTATCTCATTCACCTCTCCATGTTGACTTGGAACTCTCCTACCTCTGCTGTGATCAGGTTGGGAACCATGACAAGCCCCGAATTGCCACCAGTTCTGGTCAGACCTATATTCGTGTAATCAACATGCTGCTGCTGACCCTTCCGGGTACGCCCACCACGTACTATGGGGAGGAGATCGGCATGGAGAACATAAACGTCACTGACAGTCAGATACAGGACCCGGCTGGCAAATACAACTCGGTCAGTACTGCTCATTTAAATACTCACTCGCAGTAGATTCATAAAACACAACAGGATTTATTAGACGGCATTTTCAAGATAGAAATAGAATACATTGACAATGAGAAGAGAAACATACACAGTAACATACACACACACGGTTCATTGTGGATTTGAATGGACATGTTTCATTTTGTTTCACCTAATAAATCAAATGATTCGCAGAGTGCCAGTCGTGACCCACAACGATCTCCAATGCAGTGGAGTGGTGACATGAATGCAGGCTTCAACAACAAAACCAACACCACCTGGCTGCCTGTACACCCTAATTATGAAAGCTTCAATGTGGAGGTACATGTTTTCTAAGTGTAGTCACCTCAAACCAGTATTTGTTCATACTTTTCTCACTTCATATAATGGATCTCCCACTCACTCTTTTATTCTAGGTCCAGAAGAAGGATGAACATTCTGTGCTGGCTCAGTACCGTTTTCTGAACACCCTGCGTCAGACAGAGCTCCCACTTCACCGTGGATGGTTCTGCTACATCCATGCAGATGTCAATGTCTTCTCCTACCTCAGAGAGCTTGATGGATTTCACAGCGCTTACCTAATGGTGCTTAACTTTGGCAAAGAATCGGCAATCACAGATCTGTCCTCTGTTCATGAGTTGCCAGACCAACTGAAGGTGCTAATGAGCACAAATCCAGTCAATGATGGCAAGGTGTTTCAGAAGTCTAAAATCCACACAGAAGCAGGAGAGGGTTTGGTGATTCAGTACTCCACCCACACTCGGTATAATCTCAATCATCCCAGAGAGTGCTACGTCTCTGAGAAGGCCTGTTATCTTGAGGCCGTTGACATTCTCTATAAATGCTAATATTACTGGACAATAGTATCACAGAAGCTATTGAATCAGTAAGATTCCTCTTTGGTGTCTTCTCTATAAGAAAAGGTGTCACTTAATAAAAAAGAGCAAATTACACATATGTACATACTGTTAATGTCTTTGCTTTCACTGATCATTAATATTTAGATCATTTCCATACCTGAACGCTTCTGGAGACACTGGCTACCTCTTCCTCTTACGTGGACGGCGAGGACGATCCAGACCCAGCTCTGTGTATAGAAATGCAAGCTCGAGGGCTTTCTGCATACAAAAGAAAATACAGATATTTCTCAGTTTGTAGTCATAAACTCAACTACTAAACTAAAACTTCAGGTGTTTATTGTGACCACACCAGTACAATGGTATGATTAACAGAATAGATTTCACCTCTACTGAAACTGGATGTCTCAAAAACACATGGTTAGATACAGCTCCAAGTGAAAAGGAGTTAAGCAGAGTGGGGTTGTATGAGAAGCTAACAAGAGTAGTGACAACAATGGCAAGGAATGGTCAGCCCTATCTACAGTTCTCCTGTAGGAATACAGACTACATATCATACACACCTCACTTAAATGAATCCAAATGACAAATGTAAACAAGTAAAATGGTTCTAACAGAAAAATGTACGACCTCCTCCAGGATTGACTCAAAGTCTTCTGGTCCGTGGTGATTTGCTCCAGGTTGGATATTCAAAACTATATTAGGTTCTTGTTCAGACTCTAAAAAAAGAGGAAGACAAAAGGTAGTGATATAATAAAGGCAGAAAATATTTCTCTTATCTTATTGTGTCCTTAGTTTCTCTGCTTCCCTTTTCTCCTCCCCTCTGATATTGCACCCTCCCTCCTTATTATCCCCTGCTCCCTGTCTCTGTGGTACGGACTGTTTCACAAGTGCGGTCTTGACCTTGACAGCTCCCAGTCTGTGCCGTCTAATCTCTTGCTCTGATACACTATCTCTTTACCATGCTAATAGGCCTGCCCACCCGCTTGGATGTGTCTATGCCATCAGCACTTTATCAAAGACTCTGGAGAACAGAGAGAGTCAGATTAGGGAGATATTTATACACACACACACATAGA
This sequence comes from Parambassis ranga, assembly GCF_900634625.1. Lineage (NCBI taxonomy): Eukaryota > Metazoa > Chordata > Actinopteri > Ambassidae > Parambassis > Parambassis ranga. The sequence continues at coordinate 7,788,829 of NC_041035.1, forward strand.
CACTTAAGCTGCCTGGTATATATGCACAGAAAACAGAAAGTGTGAGAGAGGGTGAGTGAGGGAGATAATGCGTGCATTTGAAACAGGAAGAGAGAAAGGGGTGTAAATAAGGAGTACCACCAACATGGTGAAGGAAGATTATAAGTGAGAGGGGGAAAGAGCCTGTCTGGGGGGGAATGAGGGCAATTAGCTGACACACACACACACATACACACTTTACTGCAAGGTGACCTATGTTATACTTTGGTCATGAAGTTCAAATGCTGTTAGCACTTCCCCAGACAGACAGCAATGCATCTGTTATGGTTGCCTCTCCAGACATGTACACTGACACTACTATTGGGAGATGACCCTGAGCTATTTAAACCTCAGATGGTGCAGAAATGACACCTTAAAGAAAGTGGGAAATCCAGTCTGGAATGCACACACGCACTGGCAGAAAGATGTATTCAAACACACATTTGTACCCGATAACCATGACTGCTAAGCATATACACATTCGACAAGTGAATAAGCTGTAGTTTGTTTGTTTGTGAGTTTGTGTGTGGAGTTACCTGACTTTGGCTTCATGCTGAAGTGTGTGTGAACAGCTTTCTTTAGCTGTTTGGTGTATTTGAGCACTCCTGTCAAAGGGACCCTGGCGTCACCACTGTAGGCTGTCAGCAGCATTGATGGATAACACTGTCACACATAAATGAATGACCTAATTATTATGCTTAACTAAAGGTTGTGTGTGACTAAAGCACCATACCACCCAAATAACTTATTTCAATCTGTTTTCCTCTCCATACCTGAGGAGTAATGTTGTGAAGTGGACAATAGGAGCTGATGATATGCCTGTGTTTTGGATTGCCCACTGGATCCCCCCATTCATCTCTATCTTCCAAAGTCAGAGGCAGGTTGGGATCCTCCATGGTTCCCAGGACATCCAGGAATGGAGCCTGAACACAGAAAAGATAGCTTTGGATGATGTGTACAAGTCAGCTAGTATTCAAGTGACACTAAATAACACAGTCTCTAATATTGAAATGAAAGCTACACATTCAAAAAAGTAGACACACAAGCCTCCAAAGCTTTATCATCTTACCTGCAGTGTGACAGCCCGCACCATGTGTGCGTGTCTGTTGCACAGAGCTCCCACTGGCACACCTCCAGCACTGCAGGCTGTGAGGGCAGTGAGTGAAGGAGAAGAGACTCCTAAAGAGAAAAGGTGTTGGAGACAAGCATGGGCATCCTCCACTCCTCTCTGCTTCCCTTCCACACGGGCTTGCCTTTGCCATGAAAGTCCGCGTTCTCCTCCACCTCTACAGAGTTGAGAAGCAAAAAGCACATTCAATCCAATTCATTGACACTTCAGCTTCACGATCAGTAGTAAGCAGTTGTCAGAAATTGATACTGATACCATCAGAGGCAACACATTACCTAATGTGGCAGTAGGCCAGAGCCCAGCCCTGCTCCAATAGCAGTCTTTTCTCTGGGCAGAAGTCCATGTTAATATCTCTGCCATAAGCGCCATAGACATGGACCAGCAGTGGCGTATGTCTCAGACCTTCCACTGGAACTGCATGAAACAGTGTCACTGGCACTAAGGTACCATCCTACAAAGCACAGGCAGAGAGGCTAGTTTTTATGACTCTGTGGTGGTCAAGTACAAAACCAGCTGATGGACTCTTAACACAAAATACATTCCCTCCCCATTGATATTGTTTCAGTATGCGTGCATGTGTCTGAAATGTCGAGTGTTCTCACTTGGCTGCAGGCCTCCAAGCGTGTGGTGATATAATCGTCTTGATACTCTGAGGAAGACGCAGTGCCTGATAAAAGGAGTCCGTTCTTTGGGGACAGACAGTATGACACTGGTGGGTGGACGGGGGATGAGATGAGGAGTTCTATCTCATTTTGTTGGTCTGCCAAGCCTGGTTTCTTGGTTTCAATGGCACAAGCCCAGGAAGGGAGCTGGAATGTGAGTGTAGGAGAAAAGATGAAAAAATAAAACTGAAATATATCCACATTAAAAAACAACAAAAAAGATTTGACTAACCTGTACAATATATGATTCTTTGGGATGGGTCAGGGGGACAACAATCAGGATAAGGTCATTGACTGGAGATCTTGCAACTAAAATGCAATAATCTCCAACTATTTCCATGTCTTTGACAGCGGTGCCCGGGCCAGGGGTAAACAAAGAGACCCATGAGGCAAGGGATGGCTCTGAGAGAGGGGCCTGCACCACCTAGTGAGGAGCAGATGGACAGAGAACAGAAATGTTTGTATTTTAGCTTCACTATGTAAATAATGTTACATTTTGCAGTTTTAAAAGATTATTTACACATACAGTATCAGATGTGGACCAGTCTGCCTATATGAGTGAAATACTGTAGGAATTTTTGCCGTTGCAGGTCATCGCATGCAGTTATCACTGTGAGCACACTTTTCATTCTGTATTTATGGGAAGATAAACCTAAATGACAGTAATATGCTTTGTATAAAACCCTACCTGATAGTCTTGCCCTGGTCCTGTATTGGCCAGTATAATTAGCCACTTTCTCCAGTGCTCCACGTGATACAGGAGGTCCCACTGGCGTGGCTGAACGACAAAAGGCTCTAAATGGGATGTTGTTAAATCACTGAGCAGCACTTCTGAGCTGGTCCTGCTGTTGCAGTTGATGGTCAGGATCTGCCGGTCTCTGGACAGGGCAACCTCCACAAACATGCTGCAGAAAGGGTGGGGTTTCTATTAAGAGACAGGGTAGCTGCAGAGCTAGCTAACATGCTACATTAGACTTACTCGGGCTGTGTTTCCCTATACACAGGGGTTATCTTGCTTCCACTGGAGGTCAGATCCAGACGAAACACTGTGCTGGAACTTAGGCCGTCCAGAGTTGTGTAAAACAGGACATCATCTGTGGCCCACTCTTTAATCGTGCACAAAGAAATATACAACATTTCACTTTTCATTTTAGCCAGTTCACATATCACTGAAAATTATTTAAAATTTACCAAAGCCGAAGACTTTCTCTAGTGTCATTATGATATGTTGGGGATGCGGAGGAAGGTTTCTTTGTCCAAGCCTCACAACCACACATCTGGTTTATTGTATCAAAAACTTATTAAATGAGCAAGTAAAATTCAACTTCAGAAAAACAATGCTGCCATGCCATGCTGTATGATTAACTGATTCACCTCAGCTCCTCCATGGGATGACATTTTAGTGTAGCAGCAAGATGCTTCTCCTGTGGGGACAGACGGATTCTTTGGACTATCCACTGAATTTTCTGCTTCCTCTTTTCATTGTTCAGTCCAACCTCCTCCACGCCTCCAGAGAATTGTCCTAGATTTAACACCTGCTCAGGCTTCTTCTCACCTACAAACCGAGAGAGAAAAACAGAGTCATTCACAAAAGTTGAAAAGTTAGTATTCCTAATAATAGACAGCATAAAAAGTCTCACACAGGGAGCAGGCTTATATTAGAGGTCTTGGCAAATCAACTTCTGTAATCTCTTTTTTGTAGCAGTTCTTAAAAGGTTGATCCTGCCTCTGATAGAACCTTGAGTACTACATTCATGTTCACTGCTTACTGTGTCTCTTGTCCATTCTATAGATGACATCATCTTCAATGAAATACACATGGTGATGTCCAAAGATCTGTGACAAGAGAAAGAAGGCCACACTGAACTTTTGAATAATGTCCTTATCCCGCACAGAAATGCAAACCTTTTACTCAAATGTAAATATTGGTTCTGTTCGCAATGAAAGATATGAAACTTGCACCGAAGAAATAACACCATAATGAAATGATCCAACCTAAAGCCTTACCACCGAGTGATCAGGTGTATTTGAGAACCTGCGGTATGTTGCCTTCAGTCTCCTGCTGAAAAACTCCTGTAAGTCTTTGTACCTCTCAAGTCCAGAGCTGAGCTGATCAACTGTGGAGACGGAAGTGTCCTGAAATAAAGATAATAAAATTATTATTCTAATATTAACAATAAAAATCAAATTATGACGTGACATATTTGTTTTTATGGTATAACAGCTAGGAGAGTGGTAAAGTGAATAACATGTAGTAATGAGAAAATATGATTGATTTATAATCAAACCAGGCACAACAACACAAAGAATACAAAATAATGTGCAGGCGTTTGCCAAGATAACAATCTTTATCTCAGGGGAGTCCAGTTTCTACCCTACGCCTGGTACAAGACAAGTTTTGTCAGCTCGGTGTAGAGACACCGTTTTGAATAATGGATGACTTGACGTGATCAAAAAGATAGCTTGCCAGTCAGTAATTCTACACCAAGACTAAGGTGAGTAAAAACAGGAACTTTAACCGAACACCCTTACCGACGTGTAACAGGGTTGGGCGGACAACACGAGCCATGTTATCCGTTTGCACACTGGCAGCTCCCAGAAATGTAACCGACATGGTGTGAAGAGACGAGCAGATGAACGCAGCAGAGGCGACAGAACGGCCATGACAGGGATTTATCGGGTAAACATGGATGTTTACTTGAAATTAGGCAGCTAACAGCTCCTCCAGGTCTTCCAAATCGTGTCAGACACATTCAGGACAGAAAATGCATCTCAGATGAAAACTACATGCCCTAATTTATGCTGAAACACCTGCCATCTTGTTACAAATAAACTATTCTCCCTTATGAAACAATAAAACGTTGTCAGCAAGTGTTTTCTATACACGTGCATGATTTCCTAAACAAAGCCCGCTGAATGACGTAACAAGAAAATGCAGACTGGAGTAATCGAACTCGACAACTCGCTGTAGACAGTTGTAACAGACAGTGGAGTCCGACAGTTTCGATAATCTACTATTTTGTCTAAATCTGTAAAAGTGTACGGAAGTAGCATGCTTCCATTGTGGGTGTAACAGGTGATAACAGTCAAGTCACATCTGCGATGGTTTTTGTGGTAGTGTAGTTTTTGAAAGAAACCTTATTTTTGTATTATCATATTTGTACCGATAACTGTGACGGCTCTACAGCCAGGACATTTGTTTACAGACGTATCTACACCAGAATAATACAAAATGGAGACTGACTGCGCCGGTAGTGCAGAAAAGAGGGAGCCGGCTTCGGCTTTGAGGGATGATATTAATGAAGACACCTGCGCAGCTAATTCCCACACGTCCCAGGTTGGGACTTATGCTACTACTGATGTCGCCCGAGCCAGGTGGACTCTACTGAAACAGGTACCGCCTCGAAAGCAAGCACAGAAATCTCATTTAGGTTCAACATTTAGGATGTTGAAACGTTTTCAAAAACGTACATCGGTTAGTATCCTCATAACAGTTATTATACAATAGTAATGGATGATTAATGGGACCGAATAGTAACCAGTCGTTTCTCCTGATTTGGCAAGAACGCTGCTATTCAGTTAATGTACCTAGTATAACATTTCTCATATGTGTCCATGCTTGTAAAGGAGCTGTTGTATTTGCTGTCACATGTTGTTTTCTTTATTGTGTGCAGTACAAGAGCCAGTCTAATGTACATTTTTAGCCTGCAACATTAATCTAAATGTCTTTATCTTCCAGTTGTGTCTGATACTTTATTTAATTTTACATTATAAGCTTGCAGCTTCACAGTAGTTTTCACCACCTAAACTAGAATATAATGTAAATGGCCAAGGACCTCTTACACACATAGGAGCAGTAGCAGTACATAGGGCTGTAAGATTTTACCATAGATGGACACAACAGACCCTTCAGTGAGCGGACACGAAAAGCTCCCTGCAAAGGGGCCATCATGCAGTCTCCATTTTACACTTCAACCTCCTGATATAGTCATGAACTCTTTTTTTTTATGGGCTTGGGTTTGTCATTGCACTAAACATACTGCAACAACTACCTAAAAAGGAAATAGCTCAACCTTCCTGTACGTTTTTTTGAATAGTTGGGGTGTACATGCATGTTGTTAGCTTAAAATTAATTGTTTGTGTGCTGTCTAAACAAACATGGCATATACCACTTTACAACACAGACTTTAACTTATACCTCTGGTTGGTTGTCTGAAAAAGAAAATGACCCAAACAGGACAACATGGAAAGAACTGGATGTGGTATTTTGGGGACACTGAAATTCGTTTACTCCCTCTTTATTTCTCTTCTAGGTGTTGCGTCAAAAGCAGGTAGAAAGTCCAGAGGTCAATAAGGTGTCTGTTCGCAGGTTTGCCACATTTGACCTTTTCAGAAGGCAAAACCTTGTGGTACAAGACCGAAGTGATACCTCAGATGGCCAGTGGGTGGAGTACAGAAGTGTCTACTTTCCTGAGTATAGTGCCTTACTCAGGTAAACACACTTGATTAGATGCACCAAAAGCTGTTGTTGCATGCTGACAAAGCACAGCAGCTATGCACCGCACAGCAGAGAACATTAGATTATGAGTAAAAATTCTAAATTACAGCAGAGGATACATGTCTTGTGTATGGGGGCGGAAATAATATATATTAAACATATTTAAACATAAATATAACTTCAACCTGATTTTGGAACTATTTGAAAAGTATTGCAACATATAGTAATACTTTTTTGCACTTTATGAATTGGTGCCATATGTAAATTACACTACAAATAAAAATTTAATATTATTATTATTATTATTATTATGCCTCCTGGCTAACAAAGGTTGTAAAATCACTCCTCTGTAACTCAGTAATTTCAGGTTTTAAGATTTATGAATATAGCTGTAAGTCAAATCTTGACTTTTGACTTTTGATTGTTTGAGATTTTAGGAAATAGTAGCAAAGATTTCTTGTTGTTGAATATAATCTTGTTCCAGCATATGAACAGTAAAAATGTGTTTATATTACCACTAAAAAGTCATTAAATGATCTGAATTATCTTTGTATCTCTCAGAGATAACCTGGGGCCTCTACAAGTTACTGAAGTGCTCAACAGCTTTGACAACACTGGCAATGTCTGTAAGTGAATATTTTATCTCACTTGTGTTTGTGTTTATTTAAACATGCATTGTGTTCACAGTAGTGTTCATTTTACCCATACTGCTCTCTGGCTTTTATTCTTGACACACACATGCACACACAGTACAAGTTCAGGTTAACCTCACGCTGTGTGCTGTTAGTGTTTGATTGACGGTTTGATGTAGGTGGTTTGATTCCATCTCTTTGAATGGGAGTGTGTCTCTTGTGTGCCTTTTACAGCAGTTTATCATGTACTCATTCCTCCCAACTACCTTCAGATGTCCTTTAGAGGAAAAGTGTTTTGCGGTTTTCTTATTGCTCCAGTCGACAGTGATGAGTGGTTTTGGAGAAAGTAAAGAACATGACTCAATTGGCTATTTGCACATGCTCTATGATATGGAGTGGAGCAGCATCACTTGATATACAGCGCTTTGACACTGACCTTCATTCTGTGAAGTGGTTTTTAAGCATTGCACTTGACTAAGTTCACTTCTGGTTTGTAAAAGTCAGTCTTATTTTCTTAATACATTTATGAATTACTGTAATATTAATTTAGTCCTTTAGATATCATACCTAAACAAACCTGCTGGTTGGTATGTACAATCCATGAATGCTTTTTCAAAATTAAATTGTCATGTAATTATGTACATGTAATAGTACAGATTTTGTCTAAAAATGTGAAATACTTGCCTGTAGTAGTGACTCATATATCATAAAATATAGCTTTACCACCTTTAAGGAAATCTGTCCTGAATTAACTTTATTAAGAATAGCACCATTAGATCAGAAGGAACTACAGTGACATGTTCACATAGTGATAACGTGATCTCGCTTCTGGAAACCTTTTAATGTTTTTGTCTGACTTGGGCAGGGGTTTTAATGAAAGAAAGGCAGTCTGCATGTTGGGGCTGTGGGAATATGAGGTCAGGGTTGACGGAGAAGCAGGGGCAGGCTCATCAGGAGGTTCAAAACACTTTTTAATCTTGTCTGTCTGTACAATATTGCACATGTGCTGCAGCTCTACCTGACACTTCATCCTCTGATAAGGTCAGTAATATTATGTATCCTATGTCTGAAAGTGGCCTTTGTGTTTAGTGTTGTCGTTACTGCTGCACGGGCCCACCTTCAAAGGCATGTAAAGGTGAAAGGAAAGGTTGCAGCTTATCGTTACCCAGCCAGATGGTCAAGGTCAGAGGTGAACATCATGGCTTGGAGCTACTTGATTTCACCCTGGAATCAAAGTATATGAGACATGACGTGATCTTATGGCAGCTTTCATTCAAACCTGCTAGAATGGGTGATCCCTTTTCTCTACAAAGAGATGATCAATGCTTGATTTTTTAGAGAGTAAAAATGAAGTGGTCATGATGTTTCTGCCTTGTCCCTCTCCAGTTTGCTTTGCTCTCTGCGCTTTTTAGGAACCTCATACAGTCTCTTCTTCATTATCATCCTTCAGGAAGTTTAACGTAGTAACTATTATTCAGAGCATTCCTCATTTGGCCACATTTTTCTTTCTGAATTTATCCCTGTCACCATTCCCCCTTTTTCTTCCTTCCACTCCTTCAACCCTCTGTCATCCCAGCTGGAGTCATGCTTGGCCAGATGGGTAACTGAGTTCCTGACTTGGCCAGTGGATTAGCACAGCCGGAGATGAGGGAACAGAGGAGGGGAGAGAAGACAAGGGGGAGTAGTGGGTGGGAATGCCAGAGGTGGAACGTGTGTGTGTGTGTGTAAAGAATGGAGAGCCACTAGCAAGGGGACCTCTCTCCTCAAACAATGGGGCAGCCATCTCCCTCCTGTTCTCCGTCCCATGTTTAGGACTAGTAATGCGTGAGATCAATTAGGATTGGTTGAGAGGAGGCTCTGAAAGGCCCAGAGGTGACCCTGTCAGAGCTCAGAGGTGTATTTTTGGAGGTGGGAGTTAGAGAGAGACCCTTCTAAATACACAGATATATGGATTTATCTATGCAAAGATGGACCAGTGAGGCCAAATGCTCACTGATAATGTACTGCTATGGCGCTAACACATATTCATGTCACCCAGCATCACACCCACTCCACCTTTCCTGCTGTCTTGATAATCCCCTACCCCTGAGGTGTGGACAAGCCCAAATCCTAGGGGTTCTTGTCCTCTTGAATAGCAGGCTAAAAAGCCTGGCCGGATTATCCCACTGCTTCCAAAATGTGTGGACTCAGCTTAAAATTGCTACCCCCTCTCAGCATGACCCTCTCTCCTGGCTATTGTGTTGATCCCACTACTGTGCACGTACGTGAACAATATGTTGTTTCTTGAGGTGAAGATAAGGCAGAGTCAATGGTTTCATTTTAAGACCAGACGGGCAGAAAAGACATGTCAATGAAGACTTTGGGAGTGTGTGTTAGAGGCGACTTCCTATTGTTAGAACACAAGACCTATTACGAAACCAAGTTGGAGATGCATTTTATTTCTTTTAAATAAATTAAATATGGTCAGAATATAATGGAGGCTGGATCTGTAAATGAAGGCTTTTATTACTTCTTCTACTAATTCTATGCATTTAGTAGAAGGTCTTTGTTTTGGACCATGGTTCTAGACCCAGAAGGACTCTTCCTGGAGATCTCCAGGTGTCTTATAGTGCATACACATCTGCCAGGTGACATTAGGCTCACGTGTTTTAGCCTTCTCAGTATCAGGTTAAAAGCACCCCCTCTGTTGGTCACCCACAGGCCATGAAGCTGTAGTAACTTTTGTAACTCGTTATGTGTGAATGAGTCGGCCGTTTTCAGACCGGACTTGATCACTCTGAACTATTTGAACTCTGAACTTCCGATCCTCCCGATTCTTTAGTTGACAGCAGGGGCTTGTAATTGTGAGAAAGCTTTGTGTAGGCATCAGTTGGGGGTTTAGCAGTGCTTGTTTCCTGCTAAGGGTCAGGATTCTAGGACACAATAAAGGCCCCTTGGGGCTGGGTGACTAAGAATGCATCACAAAATGCATGAGTGTATGTGATTGAGAGGGCTTAGGTAGAGCATGTTGGGCTGAGGGGCTACCTGTTTGGTTCATGTTTCAGGCAAAGGTCCTGGAGAAAGACAAATGCACACACACACATAGAAACTTTGTGTATTTGTTGAATATTTAGTGTGGCTCTAAGCTGTAAATGTCAAGAACAACACACAATGGAAATCATGGGACTTTTAGGAGCCTAGTGTAAGTTTTAGGTTTAGGACAATGTTATTATGGTTTAGATTATAAATGCATCTACTGGAAGTGTAACTCATTTTCCATCCTGAAGCAATAAAAATACAGTGTATTTGTGTGTGTAATTTAAAGCAAGGCGTCCTAGTAAAGCCTTAGAGCCTTCTTACAGCTGTCATTGTCTGAATGGGTACTAGCCTTTCAGCCTCTCAGTTGTCCCTATTATCTCCCACAGACTTCACCTGTCACCCTGCTGGTAAATACTATAAGTCCTGAGTGTTTGAATGTGCGAAAGGGAGGGCAAATCATTTTGTCTGTGTGTATTAGATGTTTGTGGTAGCATGGGGACTATCTTTGTTTACTGTTTGTAAAGAAGAGTGGTATCAGCCATCCTATCAAAATTGCCATTCACAACTGTACCTGACAGAATCATGTTCTCTTTGTTAAAGTGTTGGACAGGCGTGTGCATTTTTCTCGTATCTGGAGTATCTGTCCTGGTCATGTATGCGTGTTTAATCTAGTGTACTAGTGTCTAAGTGTTCTTAGTGACTCTGTGTGTGCGCATTTGAACGCATGTGTATGTGTGTGTGCTGTAATAGGTGCCCCCCGTAGCCTCCCCTTGTGCCAGGCCTTTAGCGGAGCCCTGTTTGCATAATTATGCTAATTCATTGTGCCATAGTGCTAATTAGACCTTGTTAGACAATAGCGCTAGACTGGGAGCTGGCAGGCACACACGCGCACACGTACAGACACTCGCGCACACACACACTCGCACACACAGACTGTTGTGTCAATGACAAGGTTTGCGGTCCCCCTCTGTGCTGTTTATGACATGCTCTCTATAGAACTGGTTCTCCACTGGTGCGCTTTGGACTGAGCTCAGGTGTCTCTTATGATTTTGATTTCAGCTAATGGAACAAAAGTCAATGTGAGACGAGAATACAGCTCAGGCTTCTTTACAATGTGACACAATTGGTGCATGCTCATATTCTCATTGTCTCTCATATTCCACAGAGCTGTTAATTGCTCCTTTGCCAGCAATTTATTCCTTTCTTTCTAAATTCCGCTTGTACATTGTAACAATAAATGCACGTCAGTTTACTTTCAGTTCACTGTATGATTTGATTAGAGTCAACTGACGAAATAAGTTTTGAGAAAAAAGACATTTTATTGGCTGTAAAACACATTTAGACTGTATTATTTCATAATTAGTTAAAAAAACGATGTTTTAAGTATATATGAAAAATGTAACCACGAAGGCTCACATTTTGAAGTTATTGAAATAATATAATCTTCTTGCACCTCATGTCAAATGGCAAATATACAGATGGATTAAAAAAATAACTCAAATGCTCCAACTGTTCTATTTTCGCCATTGCCATAGTAATTGTTTCTAGGTCTATAATTTAACCACAGAACACAAAAAGACAGTTGCGCAGTAAGTGGATGTGGCTTTTAAAGTGTGTACGCTAATGTGCATGTAGTGTGTGTCACTTGGTGACGTCGGAGAGGGGGTTGAAGGTATTGTAAGCAAGACTTGAGTGGCTTGAGGGCACACTGAAAGAGTTGCCGGTTGACTTAATTGAAAGTAATTGATTTTTGCTTGTGTAGCCTTGTCTCCTCCATCCGTTCACTGGAGGAAACACGAAGCAGGGACTTGCCCGAAGTACTGTTGGGTGTTAGAAGCTTCTTGGCACACAAGAAATAAAGAGCTGCCACATTACATCTAGGCCCAACTTGATGCTAATATGCAGATGCACACATGAATGTATATGCACATGCAAGTTCCCCGTCGTAAACCTTCATTTTGACTTTGATCACAATGAGGATTGAAGGTGGGCTGCTGAGTCCTTTCCCATTATAGGCAGCAGTTGATTATGTGAATTTGTGCATGGCTGAGAGTTTATGTGTGTGTCCAGATGCGTGTGCACTTGTGCACTATTACCAGTAAGCGGTGGGGATTAAGTTCAGGAAATGAGTAGAGCGTTAAAGGGTGCTTCCCTGCCCAGTGCTCCTGCATTGTCACCACAGCTAATACTCAGCTAATTACAAGGACATACTTTAACAGCAAGCTCAGCCTGTAACCCGCATGTCTCTCCACTTTGTTCCCTCCTTTTCTTAGGCTACCCCCTCACCCTAGAGTTAGGCGATAAAATGAAAGAGAAAAAAAAAGAAAGAGTAATAACAGGTCGTTCCCCTCCCTAAAAGCTCACCCTCCCTCTGGACGGATACAATTATTGGATTTTTCTCCATTTAAGTCACCCAACCCCTATATGCCCCTCCTACCCATGGTGCCTAAGCTCAGCATACTCTGGCCCCCTCCAAACATGTAACACACACACACAGTGACAGAGTGTGGAAGAAGAGAACATATATCATTGAGTTGTGATTAACAGTCAGAATGTCATGCCACCAGGTATCACCAATGCAAACTCTCCTATTTTTTTTGCCCCTTTTTGTTTTAGCCTTATTTCATACAGCTGTCTTTTAAATAATTAAAATATAGACAAGATTCTGTTAAAACATGCGTAGACAAAGTCTCTCTGGTCTCTTGGGAACCTTTCTATTTTATTTATTTTTTTTAAATCTTTATGTTTTATAATAATACATTCAGGAATAATGCTGAATTGAAAGCTATAATCCTTTCATGTTCTTTTTCCTGATAATTGTATCGAATGCATTTCTTAATGCAGACTTCCGGGCTGCTTAGAGTATACAATCTTTTACATACTGCATATGCTGCAGTCATGATCAGTAATACTACTACTTACTTAATGTCATATATACATACAGTAGTTTTACATGCTGATCTACCAGACCAATACAGAATATCTTTGCCATTTTTGTGTTTTCTAATTATCCATGTTTACTTTGTCAGTGTGTTATGAATGTATGAACAAACACATGTGCTGTATGCCTCCATTAGTGAGCTAAGTTGTTAGTGTATGGTAGTTAATTTGGCTCTCCTCCCTCTTGTACCCGTCAAGTGCACCACTGGGTACTTGGAAAGGCATGAGTATGCATGTCTTTGTTTATGCATGTGCAAGTCTGTGTGTGAACGTCCCTAATGATGTTTTAAAACAAATAGATGATTAATGTGATTAGTGTGTTAGTGAGGAGTGGAACAGCTATTGTAAATGGCTGCACAGCCATATGGGAATAGGCTTTGGCTCCAATCCAAACACTCAGTTTGTCTGTACAGTGTAACCCCACTTTGCATCGGTTTCCCCAGATGTAATGCCTTTCTATATAATATTTCTGCTGTTTTAAACAGATTTGTGTGTCTTTTATGTTGAGTTTCATTGCATTAAGCTCACTTGATCAGCAAATGTAATAATAGGCAAGAAAAGTACCTATTGTGTCTGCAGCATTTTCTTTGTTTTTCTTAAGTAAACATCTGTATTGTATAAGTAATAATAAATAATTACAATAATAATTACATCTGTCTATCTAAACACAAAGTTAAAAGTTAAAAAGTTGTTTGATGACGTCTTGGAGAAAACTAAAGTAATCTTTATCATTAAAAAAATACTACAAGCTGTTGATTTACAGCTCTCATTTTTATATGTCACTCTAAGTAAGTCAATCAAGCCTTCAGGAACCACACATTTTTTTTATTCACTAATCGCCCTAACAGAGACAGGCAACTGCTGCTTGTCAGCTTTCAACCTGTCAACACGTCTTTGCTGAAATGGCTAATGTGTTTGTTATTTAGCTAAAGAGCCAATAACTTGCTTTGTGACTCACTGTGACTACAGCTTTAATGCACAAACTGCTACAGTCACTCATTTGTTCTGTCAGTCTCTCTCTCCATCTGGAGATTCACTAAATAGCCCCACAGGGGCCGTTAACTGCCAGTAGACTGTGCTAAAGCTAAAGTAGGTGTTGACGCTAATGGGGGTCTGAGGGGAAAGTTAACTGATTTTCAAGTGCCCCCCTGAGAGACTGTCCTAATCATTAACTAGCTGTAGCATCTCTCTGGGGCTCCAAGCTGGAGAGACTAAAACTGTTGTGACTATGATAACTGCCAACTGCTTTATTGTGCTTTGTGGCTTGATGGATGTTGTGGGAGAGAATTGTTTTGTGCAGAAAAGAGAGTGACAAAAAATACATCTGTACTGGTTTTATATTTTACACATCAATGCAAATATATATTTTAGTAAAATGATGACTTTTTTCTCATGCAGTCTCTCTTTCTCTTAATCTGTCTCTCATTTACACATGGCATTTGCACACACAATTTTCTCCTACTTTGTCTGTGTCCACAGCAGGCCATGGCGCCACAGATCTTTGTGTCTGCCCACTGAGGCTGAAATATACTCTCTCCTTTGCTGTCGCTCACATACGCAGTGAAGAATAGAGGAAAGTATGGGAGACATCAGGTGACACTGAGCTTTGGTTATGGAGAGGTCCAATCATACTTGTAAGACCCTGTAGTGTCCAGCAGTTACACCGTGATGTCATGCAAATTATATTTATATAGGGTTATTGTAAAATGTGTATCAGCCTCTGCCTTCTAAAATCTGTGAAATTTTGGTTGCCTGTGTGTTTTTTGTGGCATGTATGGAAAGACATTCAAAATTGATTGGTTAATAAGCAAATAAAATTAATACTATTACCACAGTTTTTTTGTTAATGCGACAGTGGCAAGGGCACATTTAAAAATATATCATACTTCAAATACAGCTAGCCTGTTTTTGTTTTTATGAGCAAACAAGAACTCTCCAGTGACTGGTAAAAAGGTGTTTCCTGTGCCAGTGTCACAGGTTCAATTTTTCTCGTACTGCTGGTAACATCTTGCCTCACCGATTCATTGCTTTCCACCCTCTCCTCTGTGCTTCTTCCCTCCCTCTCTGCCTTCCTCTCTGTCTCTCTCTCCACCCACCAGTGATTGCACAATCTTCCCATCTCAACCACAATCATAACAGCCCAGCTTCTGTGCCAGTGTGTAACCCCCATGAGTCTACACACACACACATGCACATGTGTCCTCGAGGAGGAATACAGTTGGAGCTTTTATGCTGCTTTCCCAAGTGGCTGTTCTCGAGCATAGCCACAATGGAGGGCCTAATGTGGATTTGTTTAGAGAGCTGGTTAATTGGAGTAGGATGCTCTAATTGCACCTCTTTCATGGTGTGCGTCTGTATGTTTGTGGATGTGTGTGTGTGTGTGTGTGTGTGTGTGTCACCTGGCTTTTGTTTAGACTGTGTGTGGGAAAACATTTACTCAGCTATAGCTACACTACACAAACACTATAAGCTTCATGGCACACACATAATGGGTGTGAAGTGCCTAAGTACAGAGCGAGAGAAACAAATAGAGAGAGAAAGAATACATACAGTAGTACAGCATTGAATACGTGTGAACTACTGTATCTCCAGAGCCCCCATTTACGTGACTACACAAACTGTAAAGTGCTTCTATGTCTCTGTTTGTGTTGTCCCCCAGTTGGGGGTGCTCTAAGTCTTTGTATGACTCTGCTATATAGCTTCAGTAGCATTTGACTTTTTTGTATGAAGGTGTACTATCAAGAGGAGATTTGTGGCATAATATATGATAATCTGGTAACAACATTTTTGATAATCTAATAATCTTAAATCATTTCTGTTTTTTACTGTCATCACTTTAATGCAGTTTAATGGTGGCTACCATCTACAAATAATAAATAAGTAAAGGTAATTTGCCAGCTAACTACTAGCAAAGTGTGTGGCCACTTCAATTAAAGAGCATTACTGATGAGAGCGAGACACTCTACCTGCAAAGAAGTTGAATTTTGGATACCAGGAAAAAAACGTCTTAGTTGTAGTTGTTTGTTTAAAACCATAAGTCTGTTCGACTTCTCCCTGTACTTTTGTTAGTCCAGTTATTTTCGGTGTCAGCTCACAATCCACTTATGATGATTGTGTCTGTGTGTTTGTATATGTGTGAATGAAAACACATGGCATGCCCTAAGTGGGCCATAGGCCTAATACTAATCAATGGCCGTCATTTAAGCCCATTCTGTTCCTGCAAACACACGCAGGAGTACACAGCACAGCGCTTTGCTGATCAATTGAAAGTAAGTGACATTCAGTTGTTTGCTTGTCTCCTAAGGACATGATCTGGACCAGGAGAGTCTGTCTCTGGCTTACAAAGACTTTTCTTTGTGTTCTTTTGTATTCTTTTTTCTGTTGTTCGGGATTATTATTATAAAACAAGATAGTGATCTCTCTTGTTAGAATAAGAGTTTGTGCCCTCTTCTTTTAAGAGCATGTGTATTTGTGTAGGCGCATCTGTTTGTAGGGTCAGGCCAAATGGAGATGTATTATTAGTAACCATTTTGTGTTTGGTCCGTGTGGTTCTCCAGCAAAGCAATCAGATCACTTAATAGGCTACTTGGTCTATGCTCTATGGCCTAAAGCTTCCTGTCTCTCCTTGTATGTCTCTCTTTCTCTCTCTCTCCCTCCTTTAATGCCCCTCTCCAGCACACACAAAAACCCCAGCAGCCACGGCCATCACCCCTTATCTTCTCTCTCCTCTCTCTGCCGCTTCTTCCCCTGCTGTCCTTTACCTCCACGGGGGGAAAAGGGACAAGGTCATGAAGATAAACATAGAAAAGTGAAAGTGGAAGAGGGAAAGGGAGACAGAGAGCTGAAATGAACCATCTCATTTGGACATTAGCCCTTGGGCAGCTGTGGTGAGAGGCTAGCTTGCCTAGCGGATAATGCCCAATTGTGTATAAGGCATTATTTAGTTTCAGTTAGCTGGCTGCTTTGACAAGCTATTACTGACAAGAATGGAGACCAGGGTAATGCATTGCTCCTCAGCTGAGTACTTGTCTTTCTGAGCGTGTGTGAGACAGGTGGGTAACTGCTGCTTAGACCTAGTGATACTGACATTGCGTCACTCATTACTGGTGTGCCGAGTGTTGTGCATCACACACAGATATAATACACATGTGTGTGTGTCTTGACATCATGCTTAGTGGACTGTTTCCATCCATGCGTGATGGACAACATTACCACTGAGAGGCTAATCTCTGTGTTGCATATGAGCCTCATTCACTTGAGTAGGCTGTATGGTGAAAGGTCCCTTTACTACTGAAATAAGGCCTTTTCATTAAAAAAAGTGGATGTAAAATGGATGTGACATGACCAGAGAATAGAGAGGATAAAGACTGATAACACCACAGGCTTAAACAAATGGACAAGTGATTGGAAAATTAGAAGTTTGAATCCTGTTCTTCACATGCCGATGCATCCTTGGGATACTTAACCTTGCTTCAGATGGCACATGAGTACCGTGCATGGCAAGTCTGCAGCACTGCAGTGTGAATTTGTGAGTAATTTTTTGTGCAAACTGATGAATGTGAAGCACATTAAGAACCTCTCAGGTATAAGCTGAATACGCTATAAAAATGCAGACTGTTTATAGAGAAAATTGCAGGTTTAAGTCCAGCTTATTTAAAAGGGTTTTGATGATACTACAACAGGAGAAGAGTGTGTATCAAGACAGAAAGGTGGATTGTTTGCTCGTTTCCATTTAGACACAACTATGGACCACACAGTCTTGCAGAAAAAACTCACAAATTGAAAACTGTGCAACTACAGTATGTTTTTGATGCAGCCTCATTGTCAAGGACACACTTGTATTGTTGTTTTATCTCTACTGTATCATGTATACAGTATGATCTGCAGTGGCATGAAACGAGATTTTTACTGAAATGGCTTCGTAGTCTCTGCTCTTCTTGTTAGACATTCGCATTTCTATGACCTTCTATGAACAAAACACCTTTGAGCTTCACCAGCTCCTCACCACTCTGGATCAAAACATTTATTATGTTTGTGATTGTTCCACTGCTTCACACAGAAATTTGAAAATCGTCTGTTCACTGATAAGTGTTTGTTTTCTGAGAATCTATACAACGCTCTATGGATTCTCCAGTGTAAAAAAATCTCTCAGAGTAGATATGTTTTTATACAATTAGTTCTGAATTCTATACCCCTGTGTGTTTAAGTAAACTATAAAAAAGAAAGAATATTCAACTCTATTCAACTAGAAGCAGGAGTTATGATGATCCTGTCCTCCATACGTAAGAAGGGAAGGCCAAATGGTGAGAGAAGAGGAGAATGCCTAATAGAGATATATCATTACACTCTTATATGTGTAATCTATTGTGCTGCCATTGAACAGCAGCAGCATGGGTTTGGCAGAAGGCCATGCACACACACAAACACACACACCGACACACACACATGCTGTGCCTCCAGTGGGGCAGTAATAGAGGGTGTGAGTGTATTAGTCGCTACAGTCCAAGTGTTAAGTGCTGGCCTGGTGTGTGTGAGATCGATGACAGCCGGGCGGCCCCTCATTCTGACACACACACAGTGACACACACACAGACAGAGAGATGTGACACATAGTCTGAGGTCAGGGGTCATACACAAACATATCAGTATCTCATATACACACACAGACATACCTCTGTATTTCTGTATTGTATATGTGTATGTGCCAAAAACACTTTCTGTGACTATTAGATACACACCACACAGACACACACAAAGCCATACATATACCCATCTTGTCCTGTGACTGTAGGGAGGGGTCTGCTGTCAAGCACCGGTGGTCCATCGATACTCAGGCAGAGCACTAATGCCTGCTGTCTGCTGATGGATGCTGGCTTGCCTCCAGGGACCATTAGACTCACTGGGACACAGACAGACGCACATACACAAACACACATCAGTACACTAACAAAATCGCATAAACAAACCTTGTACTTTCATGCCCCCAAAGATAATTAGACTTGTATGCTCTAATACTACAAATACATGCAAGTGGTGTACACACCACTTGCATGTATTTGTAGTATTAGAGCATACAAGCTCTAATACAAGCACAAATGTACACGTACATTTGTGCTTGAATGTGTGAAATGCTCAACGGCGCGTGTTTCAGCTCTGTTACAGGCCAATATGGCATTAGGACTTCTTTTTATTAGGGCTTATTTATGGTCGTGTATTGTTGCCTGTTTGTGCAGAACCACATCTATAACAACAGTCTGTTAATACAGTAGTGGTCTCCCCCTCAGAAATAACGGATACAGAAAGCTGTGATTGACCACTCAAAATTAGGTATTCACCAACGCTATTTAATTGAATTGTTAAGTCCCGGGATGATATTTTTGGGTGACTTCAAAACTTCCACATCTCTGCCATGGAAGTTATTCTGTGCTGATTCGTGACACTGCACGTCATTTGTTGCAGTTCATTGGTAGTGTTGGCGTTTATGATGGCATCGCACACAATCCTCTTCTTTCCTGTCCTTAGCTGGCAGCAGGGTCATTAGGTCATCAGTGTTCACATGGCTAAAATCACCAGAGTGCTGCAGGATCAAACGTTATGTTCTGATCCTTTGCCTTGCTATCCATCGAGCTGCAATCCAGACACCATTAGTGCTACTCTTCTCTACTTTACTGCACCTCTTTGGTCCTTTTCTTCATTCTCTTTTCCAGAGCCCTCAGTTCCAGTCCATCCAATTGAACATACACTCACAGATCTGTATTGCTCACTGAGTGTCAAGCTCAATAATCAAAATACACAAAAGCTTAGCGAAGCTAACAAACTACTGTTTCTAGGCTATATATTTAGACCAAATCAAGAGTAACTACAGCCAGCCAATTATATCATTTAGAGCAAACCCCGAACCTGCAAGGAACAATGGCCTTAATGGAAAACATATTGTTGTCAAACTGACATAAGTATATAAACATTTACTTACATTATCCTGCATGGCACAGGGGGGACTTGATACCTCCTGAAAAGCATAAGTTGGAAGTGTTTTATTGGTGCTGTTTGAGGCTACATTCCTGTGGTGGAAGTCACTGTGATGTTTTTGTCTTAATGAGAGTTGATGAAGGTCAATGAAGTTGATAAATAAAAACTATGAAGTCTACACAGGAGCAGTGTTGCATATGAAATAGGAGTGGGGAGGAGAGGAGTAGTGAGCAACACAGAATAGATGAAAACAAAGTGAAAGATGATGAGCAAGAAAACAGTGAAAGGACACCTTGAGAGAAAGAGAAGAGAGAGATGGGTCCTGACAGGAGAAGGGGACTGTCTGTGGATTTGCCTGCATCAAATCCAGGCGCCTCTGGGCATCATCACAGTACAGGCTCACACACACACACACAGACACAGCAATGTGCACACAGATGCACAGTGATAACCCATCAGCACTGGCCAAGTGTTGTTTAATCCAACCTGACTTGCACTCGACAGAAAAAGCAAATTCACTTCCACTCACAGTCTGAAAAACAGAGCACTCTTCAAATAAATGGCAGCGCTCTGAATTACCCCGTTTATGTGTGTGTCTGTGCCCACTGGCATGCACACGTGCACACACTCTACAGCTCATGTTTTTATTTTTGTGATGATTTTTTTCAGTGTGTCTCTGTGTGTGTGTTTACATGTATTGGTGGTGACAAGCTCTTCAGCAGTACCCCCTTCATTGTGTGACAGGCAGATAGCTAGGCTGCTCTGCTCCCTATTGTTAGGGGGCTGTCATCAAACCCTGCTTGTACAGCCAGTTACACTCCCTGTGTGTGTGTGTGTGTGTGTTTGTATGCGTGCATAAATATGTGCGAGAGAGTTTGCACTTTTGTTGTACTTTTTAATCTGTGTATGTGCTAATTCATACACCTGCGTGTTTTCCTTGTGTGTTTGCAGTGTATATGAACATAACAGTCCACGCACAGGTGTGTGTGTGTGTGTGTGTGTGTATGTAGGATTTGTTTATCTATGCCATAATGAAAGAGAGAGGAGAAGATCAGGGCTGACAAGCCATTGTTTAACAGACTGATAGTTTGGCTGGAGCGCTCTACTGTACTCCCCTCTTCTCTCCATTGTTATGTGACTTGTCATTAAGCCCTTGTTGTCCAGTCAAAATGTGCAGGAGTGCTTGTTAGCCACAGCACTGTCATTTGTGGAGAGGAGTAGGTGAGTCCGACACACACGCAGACACACACAGAAACACACACCAACACAGATACAAGAGGCCAGAAGCAAAGAGTGGGCACTGCAGATGTGAAAAATTATTTTTGCTCAGTATCTGTGGTGCTTGATGTATTATTAACGTTTCGTGTAATACTGTTCAAAAGACACAAGCCGTGCTGATGAAATTAGGAATCCTGCAGTTTTGATCGAGCAAAAGAGGCAACTCCCCACAGTTTTTGAAGAATAAGTGTTGTGGAGCTGAAAAATCTACATTAAGTGGTTTATTTTTTCATTGATCGAAATAAATACTTCATTAGTAAACTTTATGGCACTATTATGGTGTTGTAAAAATAACACAATAGTCCTATATGTTTTGTATGTTTAAGACGGAGTGAAAGTGAAATAAAGAGGATCTCTTTAATCAAGAAAATTAATTTGATTAAATGTTTAGTTTAACCAATTTCTATACCAAAACTTTGTGAAGAAAAGTTCGAGGAAACACTAAAATCTTTATCTAGCAATATTGGAAAATAGATTTTAAACAGAAAGTGCATAATTGGTATTATGTTATAGTACAGACAACAAACATGTACTTTGTTTGTAAACAAAGTATCATCTCATGATAATTTGATC
Source organism: Parambassis ranga (assembly GCF_900634625.1). NCBI lineage: Eukaryota > Metazoa > Chordata > Actinopteri > Ambassidae > Parambassis > Parambassis ranga. The sequence continues at coordinate 7,810,546 of NC_041035.1, forward strand.
ACGGGGCACCTGGACAGAAGCAGAAATGGAGACAGACAACCAGGCAGACAGTCCAGTATCCCTCTCTGCTCCATTTCCTGTGTCAGGAGGGGATGAAGACAAACAGGTGACATCACTTCCTGCTGAAGACAATCACACAGGATCTTGCCAGGAACCTCCACAAGTACTGTCTTTGCCCTGTCAGTCCTGACCGCAGCTAAGAACACACACACAAAAATGCACACATATACACAATTTGACACTATTGTTAGCTCCAAACTGTGAATAAGCTGTGTTTATTGATATAATTCGAAGCATTGTACATGTCTGTCTGCATGGCTGTCTCTTCCCTGATCTCACTTCCTTTTCTATTGACATTTATTTAGTCAGTTTCATCCTTGTGTATTTGTCTTTTGGTTGGATACACATTGAATTTCAGTCCCAGCTTACACAACTTTTCCTGAGCAATAGCAGATCAATTTAAAATTGTTTGAAATATCTGAAATATTTCAAATGTATCTGTTCAAGTGGTATGTTGGGTGGTCTGGAAGTCAAGCGGGTAGAACTGTTGCATCCCATTTCCCTTTTCTTGTTATGTCTTGTCCAACAAGGCTACCAATACAAAAGTGTATAGTATCTTAGTTTCTAGCAATGTACATCTACTGCACTTCCTTAAAAACATTTCTGTTTGATGACAAGAAAGGTTCAGCAGTATGTGGTTTTACTTAGTTTAAATTTCCTTTGTATACAATGCACAACATGACTATATCATACTCTTTACAGGTACAGTGCTCAGAGACAATTCTAATTGTAAAAGACACTACACAAGTAGAAAAGAATTGAAATTGAATTGCATGGATATAATGTTTTATGTGTTATTATTGTTATGACTTGACTTTGTGGATCTTGTCCCACACATGGTTTTTGTTTGTGCCCTCCTACCCTGAACTGCAGTACTTCTTCTGACCTGTAGGTGGGAGCAGTGGCTGTAGATTGGTAGCCGCTGTAGTAGAGCAAGACCTACAGCACAGAGACAGAGCAGCTTCTAAACAACTGTCTCTTCCTTTCTGAGTACAAACAAAACATTCAATGGAAAAGAACTGCAAAGCAAATGACAATGTTATTCAAACTGTCAAATGAATACAAGCATTTAGAGTCAATACCTAAAAATCATTTTACTCATCTGTATTTAATGTGGGTTTTTAACAGAAAGTTTTCCTAGTGTTTGTTTTTTCTCCTACATTCTATTCCCAGGAGTACATAGTAGAGAAAAGGGTACTGTAAACAGTTGATTACACATTGTCACTCTCTACGGATTTGCCTTGATGTGCACTCTTAATTGATTGACCTGTTGTTATGGATCGCCTTGTGGTCGCCACCAGTCAATACTGCCAGGTCTTAGTATTCCTGGGTGAGAAGGAGAATGAGTGGAGGGGGAGAGGGAAAGAAAGGAAGAAAGAGAGGAGAGAGAGCAGGAAGATATTGATCAGGTGCCGTGAGCATCGAATTCCAAGTTTACCTGACCTTCCAAACTGCTGCCATCATCACTGCAGTACACCACTGACATCACCATCCTCTCCAGCGTTCTTCCTCACTTCACTGTCCTTTTGTCTTAGCCCTGTGCGGAATTGTGTGTGTGTGTGTGTGTTTGGTGTGTGTATGCATGCTTGAGCTGCAGATAAAGCCTAAATTGAGCTGTTTTGATTGTTCACTGAGAGTGCCCGCAGCACAAGGCCCCTCGGCAGATGAACACACACACACACACACACGTTCAGCCCAGTCACTCTGCACTTATTCTCCTCTGCTTTTTTATTAAGTGGTGTTGGCAACAACAGTGAAAATTCTTGTAATTACTAGTCAGAATAACTTTCTGTCTTTGGAATTAGGCGGGCTGTTTGTTAACTCAACCTCAGATTAAAAAAAAAAAACAAAAAAAAAAACCTCTCCCTCTTAATGTTTCCCTACCACTAATCTGGGTTTACATGTCATAAAAAACTGCATTTTGGGTTAGATTAGCTTTTTAGCATCACTATAAGTAGGTTGTTTTTTGGAAGGTGACTTGAAAAAGATTTCAGGCTAAGAATGAGCTGAGCCAGAGCCGTCCTTGACTGAAAAAAATATAGTTTGCTGGATTTTAGGAATGATTTCATATGAAAAAATCAGTGTAAAATAGATTGTTATCAATCAGAAGATATCGAGTCGCAACATAGTGGTTTTGAAAGTTTGAGTAATATTGTGGCTCAGATGTCATTTCTGAGTTGGCCCTGTCAGAGCAATAAGGGAAAACAGTGATTGAGGGTTTTGCACACTTAGGTCCAGCCACATATCTGCAGAGTAAATGTGGCATAATATGTGGGCTGGCTTTATAATAGGATTGTTTCATTTGATGCCACCAGGCAGAGCCAAAAGTGTTTTTAAATCTAAATGAAATTGTAATCCGAGTACTCAGCAGTGGTCTCCCATCTCTCTGTGTGTATATTAGATTTAAAGAGATACATTGGCATGTCTTTTTTTTTTCACCGGGATGCATATTTGTTGATTTGAAGCGGGAATGAACCTGAACCAGAGTCCAGTGATACCATACAATTATGCAAATGCACACTTAAAAACAAACTGCACGCAAATGATTTGGCTGAACAACGCTTCAGGAGAGTGAGAGGAGCATGTGTGTGTACACATTGGCATGCGAAAAACAAAATGCACTGGACATTGTTCTGTGGCTACACACACACACACACACACACACATAAATGCATACAAATACACACACTCCAGGGATGATGTCTGGCTAGGTGGATAAAGTAGTGCTATTGTAATTCGATAGATGGCTTTCCCTAAGATAATCTGCCTTAAACAGATGATCATTTTGGGAGTAGATTTGATTGATGTGGGACAGGCAGAGAAAAAAAAAACAAAAGGGAGAGAGAGACACGGGATGTGTGTATTTTAAGTCTGGTTTTGCATGTGTGTGGAAAAAAAATGAGAGAGATGGAAAATTAAAAGGGTACATATGGTGAAGGACATCACTTCGTGCCAGCTGGACTCTAAATGATGCTCAAACTGGGACTTCCCTCTCTCTCTCTCTCTGTTTCTCATGTTTATCATTGCTTTCATATCATTTTGGATGATGTGGGCCTTTGTGCACATCCATATTTGACTTACATCGATTCAGAAGCACTGGTGTCTTTAATGCTGTGGAATCTTTTTATGAAGTGTAACACTTTCTAATATATGTAGTTAGGTTTAGCTTTGGCAACCGAAACGTTTTTGTTATATTCTTCCTTGTGATAAAGGTTTGTGATACATTAAAGAGAAAATCTTTCTTTCTTCTATTCTTTTGGTAATAATGTACGTAATCAGATGTAACACATATTGTTTATTTTCTGAATCCACTGCTGAAGCTCAGTGTTTTCCATCTTTTCTTCCTGCTCCTCGTCATCATTTCTGACAAAGTCCACCCACCACTCCTTTCTCACGCCTTTTGATATTCTGAGTGGCCTTTCTTCTCCCAAAAAACAGGCAATATTGTAGTGAAATAAAAACCTATTCTCTTTTTCTTCCAACTGCAGTGTATTTTGTCTTTTCCTCTCCCAGTCTCACCCTCTTCCCTCTCACCCTCTCGCCCCCCTCACTCACTTTCTCTCTCTCTGTCTTCTTGTTCCTCTCTTTCCAACATAATCCTGCGCTCAAGCCCCTAGGTTGCCGTAGAAACATCAATAACATTCCTGCTTGACAACATCTTAGTGCATTAAAGTGGTCATAGGGAGACTAGGTCCAACAAAAACACACACACACACACACACACACTCATGTGTAGGATTCCTGCAAATGGAGGCGAGGTGCTTAAACTTTTAAAAATTAATATGTCACTGTTTTGAATTAGTGGGTAGCACTGAGTGAATAGTTTGAGTCATTCATTGATCGTGAAGGTCAGGAGATTCTTCACTGATCTGACCCCACCTGTGCTCCTGTTGTTGCACTTGTTTAGGAACACACTCCAGATTCTTTGACTGTCAAACAAGTGCATGCAGCTACATTCGAGTAGGTCGCTTCAAACCTATGCTATATCTGGATAATAACAATCCACTGGAAGTCTTGTGGTGTTTGTAAAGAAGTGTTTATTGTTACATAAGTTCTCCTTTTACAGGACTGCCTGAATGTAAAACTGCTTTGGATAAAGCCGTCTGCATGATGTGATAAAGTAAAGGTCTGTCAGACACCTGTAATGGTACATCCACGGTGAAATAAGTTCCTTTGAAGTTCCTTGTGGAACTGTAAATGTTCAGTTCCATGAAACAGGATACTGTTAGGTGAAATAAGAAGTTTACAGGACAGTAGATTCAGACATTTATCAAAAACAAACAGCTAAAAGCTGTCGGACAGTCTTAATGAAGCTATGCTTAAAACCTTTTTAGTTCAAAGTCAAAAGACAAATTAATTCAAAATAACAAATACATCTCCCAGCACTGGGATCACAAAGAATATTTCCTATGTTTTCCTTCATGAAAAACACATTGAGTAAAATGGAAGTGCAGATTAGTCATCTCTACAGGACAGTAGACAGCGTTTTTCTTATCAGCTGCTCTCTGAAAAGGATGTGAATGTGTGAGAGTGACAGTATCCACTAGAGTCCACTCTCGGCTTGGAGTAACATCCCTCTGTCTCCCTCTCTCTCACTTGTTCTCTGTCTGTCTCTCATCCTGCCTCCCTCATTCTCTTACTCAGTCCATCTCAATTAATACTCTCCCACCTCCCTTCGAGGGCCTATTATACATTAGCCTTCTGAATCAAATCTCATGGAAATTGCCAGGGAGATGAACGCCCTAGTTTGACTGACACACTGGATTTATATACAGCACGTAGAACAGTTGAGCACCTACATATGCAAAATGACATACATATAGAGGCCTGAGCACACTCGACTGGTCAGCCGCATGCTTACTACTTTATGGAGCAAGCAAGCACTTTGGACGCACAAACCCACACACATGGTAAAGTGAGCAGTGCATCTGAACACAGACAGATTTTAAACTCATACAGGAGCTAAGAGGGTGTGTATGTGATGATAACGGTGCTCTCTTGTGGCGACAGCGGCTACAGATTGGACAGACCTGTCATCATCCCAGTCAAATTATTCTGATTGGCTGCTGATTTCCTGATGGCGTCCCTCTGTGTGTGTATGAGGGTGTATTATGTGTGTTAGGTGTTTGATTGAAAGCCTGTGTGGTTGCATTCTTGCATATGGGATTTCTGTGTATGTGTGTGTTGCGTGATTTCATGATGGTAGCCCTGCTTCATCATCTGTTGCCATTCCCACCTGTCTCCACAGTGACTGTGCTGTGTCTAATCACTTGATGTGATTTGTGTTGGTAAAACAACGTACCTTTCTCTGATGAGGGCCTCCCCCCCAGTGTGTGTGTGTGTGTGTGTGTAGAGAGAGAGAGTAGGTGTGGATGTTTGATGCAGGCACCCTTTGGAGCTTCCAAATCAACATTGTCAAGATCCTGCTGTCCCATTATACAGAGCAGGGCAAACACTGTACAGTTGTCCTGTGAAGCAATCACAACACATTTTTTTATATCTTTCTTTTCCTTTAAACTATTTAACTTGGTGATTTTCTCTCCGTCTTACACACATACACACCTTGTGAGTGCTCTAGTCAGACAACCATGTAATGGGCTAAAGAGGTACACAAAACAGATGGTTTTCCAGTTAGCCGCCTCACTAATGCTAACAGGACATGTCACTAAGGAAAGCGAACGAGGATGAGAAAGAAGGGAAAGTAGAGTTGAGAGTGAGATTTATGCAGGATAGAAAGTGACAGACAGAACACAGGAAAATGCAGGTTTGAAAGGTTATGAGTGGTGACAGAGATGTTACTGAGCAGAACAGGAAGATGTAATAAATGACCAAGTGATAACTACAAGCCACCGCTGCAAACACTGCTTTAAAGGTACAGTTTGTAGAAGAAAAAGCATGGTATGCATATTTGTTTTTAGAAAAGAAACAATGCTATCTGCATGAAACTTGACATCAGTCCTTGTTAGACACACGTGATATCAGTGTTAACGTTTAGACAAAAGGTTAAAAATATATTTTCTTAGCATGTTTTGTGGCAGGAGTGAATGATAACACTTTGCTTTTGCTTTAAGAAAGGGTTGAAACTTTTAAGAAAAAGACAAAAGGAAATGAGACTGATGCATCTTTCTTTGCACTCTCAGCTCTACACCCACACTTCACCCATGAGACTGTGTGTTGCCAATCTGTGCCAGGCTGTGAAACGTTAGCGCCATGTAATATTTAACAGGACTAAGTCAGGCTTTTAGCGTCAGGCGGGTGTAGGCTATATGTTTAGAGGCAAGCCTGCAGCAAGAACAATCTGATTAGCTAACAAACGGGAGCTTTCACTGGTTTTAATGGTGTTTGATGTTTGTGTGCACTTGCAGATGTTGCTTTTATCTGTGTACATTCTTCGTGTGTGCGACCATGAAAGAATATTCATCCTATTCAACTAATCTGTGAGAGTTGAAAAGTGAGTAATGATGCAGAAATTATGTGTTGAATGAAATGCTGGATTGGTCTCCTCAGAGTGCTTTTTTCTATGTCTCATTTGATTTTTGATGTTCAAGTGTGACCTGTTGCACACATTCAAAAAGAAATGAATCTGGTTCTGTGTTTGTGGAAGTGGAAGCTGAGGTTCTTCCACAGGCTTTGTGTCGACCACCTCTGACGTGTGCATGCACACTCACAGGCGCTGACAGTCTTCTCTCCTGTCATATCAGAATGCACTGTGCTTCCTTCTTCTACAATAACCCATAGAAAAGCAGACAAAGGACTTTGAAATGTTGCACTGTATCAGGGGGCACCATAGTCAATAACTTAGCATATTAAAAGTGTCAGATTACAGGTTGGGCAGCATTTTATAGGAGATAAACCTATTTAAATTACAGTTACAGTTAAACATTAGTTAGCTATCTGCTAACATGTGGAGCTTCACTAAGTCAAACCATGTTGGCCTAGGACCTTGCAGATTTTCAGTTATCACAGAAACCTTTTTTAGTTGATCACTGGACTACAATTAAATAGGAAGCCAAAGGCAGCATATTAAGTTTAGGTTCTACCTATCTTACAAAATACTAACAGAGAGAATTTTATTATATGGTTTAAGTTTTACCACAGGAGGATTTTCTTTGTAGGCTTCCAAAACTCTTCATAACCTACAGAAAAAGCCTTGACTATGGACTCTATGTGATACCTCCTTGTAGAAACGATTGTTTTTTTCTATTTAGAGAAAATGAAATTACTTGATAATAGATATGTTTTGATTATTGCATTCACCAAACCTCATTTCTGCTTTATTACCTGCGTCCCTTCTCTGAAGCCTTCTCCTCCTTCTCTTGTTTCCCTGTCTCTTCCTCTTTCCTCTCTCTGGACCAAAATAAAATGTACCTCTGTTTTTGTACTGACACTGTTGTACTGACTTTGCACACACTCACACAAACACATTTTTGTCCTGGCCTTCTGAAACTGCTGCTCTGGTTAACTGGTATACCTTCCCACACCATCTGACTCCAGGTTAATCCACCATCTGACTCTTCTCACTGCTGCTCATCGTTCTCTGGCAAACAGCAGCTCTTGAATAATTGCAGTGAAGAAGAAATTTTCAATGCATACGAGATGGGCTCTCTCCCTCTGAAAGTCTATCCCTTCTCTTTAATCCTACCTTGTCTAACTGAAGAGCCTAGTTTTAGACACACACACGTACACAAACACATGATTTGGATGACTGCAGGAGGAAATGCATAAGGAGAAAATTTTATCTCTCCATAGCACTGTGTTACTCGATACACACACACACACATACACTCAAACATCAGCTGTTTGGTAACACCTACTCACACACACACACACACACACACACACACATACAGCCATTCACATACATTCACAGGTCAATTGCTGTTTGTAACATTACCTTAATGAGAGGTGGTTTTCAGTATAACAAAACACTTGAGTTGTTGATCATCCAGTTTACCCATACATCTGTTCAACAGAGCATTGTGTGTGCATGTGCCTCTGTGTCAATGTGTCGGTGTGAGAAAGCTGGATCATACATTATGTTGAGTGTTTTAACACCCTCATGATTAGTGCATCTCTGTGTTGTCAAGTGGGAGGAATGGCTTCCATGTCTAAACAGGCACAAATATTATAATGTTAATACACACACAGACGCACAACACAACACAACACAACACAACAATGCATCCCACTAAGAGATTTTTGAGAGGTAGAGTGTTATGCTCACTTGACAAATAATACAGACAAACCTTAGCATCAATATGTGTGTGAGGGCGTATTTGGGTGTTCGTAACTCAGTTTACATTGGTTCTATGAGGACAGAGTTTTACACACACACACACGGTCATTTTTTATTCCTGAGTGTTAATCCCCACTCCCTCCAGCTGTGCAATCATAATTTAAAGGTGTCGTCTGTATAATTTCTGTGGATTATGTGATTAGGAAGCTATTGTGGCAGATTAATGTGTGAATGAGGTTAACCCGTGATGAAATGGCTTTTGTCAGCCTGTGCCCTCTGCAGCCTATTGTAATGCTCTGTCCTTGTCCTTTTGTGCATCTGTATCTGTGGAAGAGAGCGAGACAGGTGGAACCCAAAGCCTTCTAATCTTTAAGCCACCATATTTGTTTATGATCATATGTCTTTATTTGTTTTGTTAATGTGTCAGATGTCACTCCGTTTTAACCCTTCTCCTCTCCTCTGCTCTCCTCAATAATTAGATAAAGGCAACTATTATATTATTGATGTGAAATCCAAACGAATGCAGACAACACTTGAATAACATGTCTTGTGAAAAAAAACATTTGATTGATAATACCACCAGATACAACATAGTTATGTTTACAATAACAGAACATGATTCTGTTGCCTGACATTATACAATCATGAGACTGATACAGCTGCAAAAGTCCAAGGGCAACACAGCAGACTTTCACTCAGGAGTCCAGGGTTCAATTCGGCATGATAACCATGAGTTGTTTTGTTTTCACTCATGGTTACATTTAGTTTTTAATTGTGGCTGAATTTTGCATAAAAGCTGGTTAAAGCCAGACATTAAACACAGGGGGGGCTTAGGTACAGATGATCTTAAAACACACAAATTCATAACATTAAACTCATTTTACAAAGAAGCCCATTCCCTTTGCATGGTTGCCATTTTTGGCTCCACAAGTCCCTGCTCCCAGGAACACATACACTGTAAAGTGTAATACGTTGACATTACTTAAAAAAAGTTTGGAAACAGATTGCCTCAAAATTTCTAAGTAAAGTATGTCATTAATGTTAAGTCATTAAAGATGAAAAAGCTGCGTTTAGACTACTCATGCCATGACAGTAAACATCAGTATAGTCAAAATAATTAGTTTGGTGTACTATTAAATATCAGTTCACATGACATAAAAAGTAAGAGTTATGTTAAGTAAGCACTACTCAAGTATGAGGAAACTGATGGCTCAGTCCCTGAATGGAGGATTTGCACCATGAGTGAATGTGGTTGGGGGAGCAGTGAAATGTCTACAGATCAAAAAAAAAAAGTATCTTTGAGTCCAAGAGCCTTGACTTATTGTCATTGCCGTAACAGTTCTCAGAGGATTTAGACCTTGATTGCATCAATTTTAATCCGTCATCATCCTTAAGATTTCTTTACACAGCCGATCAAACCGTGTATTGTTCTGATGTTAACACGTACACATGTGTACCCTAACAGCCCTCCTCACTGATGGTACAAATCAATGTTTCAGCTATTCACTGCACTGTAGAATGTAATAGGCTGACACTACGTGGAGGGACCATGAGTGAAAGTGGTTGGGAGAGTAAAGAAATGTCTACAGAAAAAAAAACAATGACTATAATTAATTTTTTTACTTAATTTTATACCGTCTTGAACATAACACTACACAGATGAATTACTTTATGACCACTTTATGTCACTCAACATGCCTAATGTGTCTTTATGAAATTTACCAACACCTGTGTGTCAATACTTCACCAAACTGGAAGCATAAGATGCAAGACGGAAAGACTTAGAGGTCCACCTCAGTCTGCATAGCCACATAGGTGGGGAGGGGACTCAACCACCCAGACCTTCACCTGCCTTACTATTAGCCAATACACATACACCCCCTAACAGCGCTCCTCACTGATGGTGCAAATCATGGCGTGTGTCTTGTGGATCGGTCTTCATCACTCACAGTTTTTCAGTTAAGGTTACTTGAGGCTGATGAGAATACTTTCTACATTAGAATGTTTTATTAACTAAATGTAACTTAGTAGAGTCTACAAAGTAAACACACATGAGTTAAGACCACTTGATATTTTCAAGTAATGTTACAATACATTTTACAGTGTAGAGAGTCGGCTAGAGAAATAAGCACATGTGTTTTGTTTTCAAGAACTGGAATATCAAAATCATGTGTGTTAGTATGTTAGCCCTTCTAGCTTCCCTTAAGCTGTTCAAGGGCATTCAACAACATGAGTTGTTTACAACAATAGTCATAGCAATTTCATATCTCCACTATAGTAGTTGTACACGTATACACAATTATATCGATGGTATTTTAACAATGCTGTGTGGCAGGAATCTGTGTTTGCGTTGTTCAATGTGAAGTCTAAACTTTGCAAGATGCTTGCAGTGTTTGGCCCTTTTGTCCTTTTTTACCGTTCTCCTTGTTTCATCACCTTAAAATTTAACCCCCCTTTCTTTATCCATACCTATCCTGTTTCCTCTCAACCTCCCTCTGAGGCCTTAACCTCCACTTGGTTTATCTGGTTTGGTGTAAGTCTCTTGCCTCTTCATTTCTTCCGTCTCCTCCTTCTTACCATGTTAACTCTACGGAGAGAGACTGGGTGACATAGACACAGCCTTAGAGCTGTTGTTGGATCTCGATGGAGCTCTGAAGAGAGCAGGCATGGCTGCGGCACAGCCCGGAGCCAGCTGTCACAAATAGAACATTTAATAGTGTCTCTCTTTCTCTCTGTCTCTCTGGAGCTGGTCTGCTGTCGGCTCAGGTCATTCCAGATAGAACTCTATCTTAGGATGATCTCACTGACAGCACCCACTTTAGACTAATCACTCCATTTAGACTGGAGTGGCCCTGAGGTGGGAGGGAGAGAGAGAGGGTAAAAGAGAAATGAAAAGAGAGAGATGACAGAGATGAACAGTTACTACCCCGCAGGAGGAGAAGGAAATGAGGGAAGATCCGAGCGCGAGCCACAAATACTAAAAGAGAAAAAAGCCTGACACACTGAAAGAGAGCTGGCAAGCAAGTTTATTTTAAGAGCTGCCTATGAAGCATAATAATTGTTAATTGAAATGTTTTACTAACCTTAGGGTAATTGTGAAAATATATATGTCTGAGTGTGTTTGCTTGCTTTTGCATGTGAAGAGAGTCCGTGGTTTAAAGTTCCACAGTCACCCATCGTCTCTGAATTGTTGTCCAGAACTCCAGCTTTATATCACAGTAGGTTTGATGTTGTGTTCATTGATGGCCATTCCCTCAGCCGAAAGTAATTAGTCTCGCATTGGAATATTTTTTAAGGTAACAAAAATATCTTAATTTCGTCTGAGTAATGAGATGAATGCAATGAAAATGCAGTTAGGATTATCAGGTTAGTGTGCTATGGTCGCTCATTTCTGCAGTGCTGACATTTGATAAGGTAAATCAACATTGCAGAAGTTATATTTTTAATTTTCGTTCTCTTTAAAGTATTGTTCCAAAATGGCACAAAATGGCATCAGAATAATTTCTCTGCACATGCTCTATCCATTGAAAATACCTGATCCCTGATGGAGCCCTCTGTTCAGTGAAGCTTAGGGTGTGTTTGTGCATGTATGAGGTCTTTTTACTGTATGCCCATTAATAATGTACAATGGCTCACTCCTTCCCATGTGTGCCTGCCGTCCTCTCTTTCTGTGGCCAGATAACCTCCACCTGTCACTCCTCATCGTCCGCTTCTCCTCTTCCATTCTTCCATCTCTCTTTCCATCCGTTCATCCCTGGCTGTCCCTATTCATACAGGGTGATAGAGTTGGTCTGACTCACTATTGCCTTTCAATGTGGGCGAAGGTGTCTCACATACACACTCTCACATGAACGCACACACACACAGACTTTGTGTTCACCATCCATTTACCTGACTCAATGCCTCTATTCTCTGGCTACAAATTGACCGTTGGCTGGACAGATGGACAGATGACCCATGGTGGTCCTGCTCTCTTCACTTTCTCTCACATACACTCACAGACACACACAATAGAGATATACCCACAGAGCTGGGAGAACACAAATATGTGTTCAGAATACAGAATTCTATTTGTACTTTTTATAACTACCTCAATTTCCCCTCTTTCTCTCACTCCATCTGTCTCCTTACTCCCCTTTTGGTCAGACAGGACCATCGTCTTTGGATTCAGGGTTGCTAAGTGTTTGAAGCAATCGAAGCAACAAAGTGGGTCATTTGGGTCATTTATTTATGTTTTTAGATTAGTGGAATGTCATCATTAATATGGCCCGTAAGTCGAGATCATGTTACAACACTGTTTGGTTGCTGGATGACTTCTTGACTCAAACATGGCTAGGCTGCTTTTTCTTTAATGTACTACTTTTGATAAAACAATGGCTTGCCAACAGGTATGTGTGCACATTCCTAATGTAATATGCATGCACTTTGCAGAACATTTAGCATAATATTTACAGTGTACATAGATTATGAAGTCAAAAATGTACTGCATCTTCGATATGACGATGAATGGTGTGGCCTTGACACGGCTTGCATCTGCTGAGCTTTTGTATCATACATAACTGCGGCTTTGTCAACAGTCTGTTGGGCAGATCTCTTCCATCTGAGGTTAATCCCACAGAGAGAGAGGGATCCCAAACCTGAATATTACCACAGCTCAAATCTCCTCACAGTCAGACGCCACTACTCACATCTCACACCTTCACACAGAGGGGTTTGCATGTCAAGATAAGTGGAAAAGGTAAAAGGGAGACAAACACAGTGCCCAACTGTACACTGAATGGCAAATACATACATGCACACAAAGTACATAGTCATATAAAAACTGTACACATGCGCACAGAAAGATGCATTTGAAAAAAAATAAAAAAAATACACACATGCACGTATACAATATGAATGCACAGAGGTGAGTGCACACACTCAGCCACAGACATACTGGCAGTGAAGCTCATCTGTGTGCTATCTGCTCTCTTCTCTCTGCAGTAGGCAGATAAGTGCCATAGTCAAACCAGCGAGGGAGAAACACTGTACTAGATATGCCCTGTGGCTCCGTATACACCCTGTGGTGGTTCTGTGCATGTTTGTGTTTGAAGGGATTGAGGCAGAAATCTATTTTAAATTTGCAGAAGCATATTCTTCTTGGTTATCATTTGAATTAAAATGTAAAAGTTCAATGGCAGTTGGCATTTAAACCTAAAACAACTGCTAAGAGTTAATTAAGAGCGACTTTCAGCTCTTCCTTATTTGTTTATCTGAGCATCTTATCTGGCATCTCAACAAATGCCTGGTTGTGGTCATCCAAAACCTGTGATACTTACCGAAATCTAATCTAAGTGTCAACACAATGGCATAATTCAACTCTGGCTTGTTTTCTAAATTTTGTGTAAATATTTACCAAAGGTTCAATATCACATTAGGAATGTAAAGAAGATCCTTTCAAGCATTCTTTGCTATTTTATTACCTGCCAGCAGGTTGTTTGCCACATCATTCAAGAAAAAAAACCATCACCTGTGCTGCTGCTGACATGACATCCTTGGATGACTGCACATACTACATCTGAACATCATTCGACCTGTGATAACCTTCTCACCACTCGCCTCCCTCTGCATCCTTTCCTGACCTCCTGTGTTTTTTTGTAATGCTTTGCTTCTCAGTGTTACATTGACTATACTCTAAAATAACAATCTTGGAGATTTCAAACTATTTACTTATATGTTTTCTATTTGCCTACTTTTGTGTGCAGTGTTGGGCCTTACACATCTATCCTGCACTGTTTGCCTCCTTTATGGATCCATCCTAGTCTGCCCCTTTACCCAACTTTGGCTGGCTATTTATACAGTATCTTCCTTCATTATTGGTATAATCATGTGTTTACTGTCTGCACCGGGATTAAGGATGACCCCAGACTGCTAACAAGCTATAATGAGAATGAACTCTGTAATAGCCAGATAACTGGTTTGCTGTTTTATGCGCTCATTTTTTATTTTGTCTCTCTTTAGCCTGTGATCTGTGTGTCAACACAATAGCATAATTTAACTCTGGCTTGTTTTCTAAGTTTTGTTAGATTTGCCTGAGGTGTGTCAAAAAGATCTGTGAAGAGAAAGAAAACCTTACAGATTGCATTTTGCTCCAAACGGAGGAAAAAATAAAAAAAATAAAAAAATAAATAAACCCTCAGCTCTCTCTCAACAGCAGCAGAATCTGTGAACCTCTTCTCCAAGATTCTTGTCTGCCTGTGCACACTTGTTTGACCTGATGTGGTATTATACAGTAGAGCATTGGTCTGAAGAGCTCCATTGATCTGTACACTGACCGATAGACACATAAACTGCTGCAAAGCCCTCTGGGTAATAAAAAAAATCTGCTGCAGTTTATCTCCTAGCAACATACAGCAACATCATCCTGAGGTCTTTCTTCCTCTGTCAGACTCTTTTTCTTTCTTTCTCAATCTTTTCTGTTTTTTTTCTGCCTTCTCAGACCCAACAAACACTTGAGTAGACTCCTTTTCACTGCCACTACTCTCTCTCTCTGTCTGTCTGTCTGTGTGTGTGTGTGTGTGTGTGTGTGTGTGTGTCCCTCAGGGGTCCTTGTGCATGTCCATCTCTGTGCTTTCTACCATGCAGGATAAAAGCCTTTCAGCTGTGACTGCTGCCAAATCAGCCCCTGCCTCACCATTGCAACTCCACTCCACCACCAGTTAACTATCACACTGCTGTCATTAGAAACACATTGTGTGTCTGTGTGTGTGTGTGTGGTTGAGAGCGAGTGAGAGAGAGACAGGGAGGGATGCAGAGAGAGAAAGATGTACAGGGGATAGAGAAAGGAATAGCTGGCTCAACAATCTGGGTCACAGGATTCAGATGACTGGGCACCAGTGATATATTTCTGATCAGGTCTCCTCCTGTGGACTGTCACCACCACCTGCTCATAAAGCAGCCCCATGCTGGAAAGATGGTTGTATGTTTTTGTATTTCCTATTAGAAGACAAACAGACATTTAGTATGAAATGTAATACTAATTAATAATATAAAATATTATTTATTTACTACTAGCATAGTTTCCATGGCCAATGTGCAAAAGAATTGAGTGAAAAGCAATATAAGCAAAAAAGAGAAGCAGCCACAGCATCACTTTGCATTGACTGGACAGCCGACTCAGTTTGTCTGTATGTTGTGCTCCTCCAAAATGTCTTTTTTTTTATTTGAGCAAATTTCAGTTAGGTTGTTAATTTAGTGTAAATGTTTAAGCATCTGACTGAAGGGTTACTTGGCAATTGTTTTATCTAACTGCTGATAAAAACATAAACCAAAACATACAACTTGCCCGGGTTAATGGGGCGCTTCCACTCCTGACCTCTCCCTCTAACCAGCTCATAATCATGCTAACTTGCCTGTTGACAATTCTGTTTCTGAGGACATAAGTGGTTTTATGCATGTAAGTCACTTAAAAGATCAGACAGCTCTACTGTATGTCCCACCCAAGCCATGTGTAGGATAAGACCGGTCTCAGATACAGAGCGGATTGACCTTCAACACCAAAAGCAGTCCTTAACATTTGTGCTGCATTAGTGGGATAGTTCATTTGCTGGTTACTGCTGGGAACTAATAACTAAAATGGAATCAGCGCTGTGGTTTCTGGCCTGAAGCAGTCAAGACACAACAGAATTTTAGTGCTGCATCATGAACCATGAAGTACTTTAAGAAGTAAATGACCTTAGGTTTTAGCAGGGACTCTGTTTTCATGCAACTTTCTAATTCAACCCGTGTGTGTGTGGGCTTAGTGAGGTAGGGTATTAGTTGATTGGTTTGGCTGTGGAGTCACCAGGTGGTCTTTGTGTACAAACGTTCCTGAGACCTTTTTTTGTGACTTGACCTCCACGTAACCCAGATTAGCTTGTCTCATTCAGTCTGTTTTATAGATTTGTATATATACTAAAATAACTTTTCTATTTTGTTATTTAAAAACAAAAACAGCAAATAACATTTTTTAATCAAACTATGACTGTACTAAAAGCAATACAGTAGCTTCCTCCTGTAAACAGATGAACAGACACAGGCAAATGAATAATAATAAACAGGCAGCAGAGTCTAACAAAAAAGACACATGCATATTTTTTCAATAATGCACACATGCAGCGTACAAATATGCGATTCAGTGTGACCCTCTCCTGTGCTTCTGACAGTTGGAATGAAATCATGAGCAGAAAATTGGAACAAATTAGGGGCAATTAAGTGACAGTTGGACAGTAATATGTTCATTTTCTGTCTCCTGTAAGTGGTCGGGACATGGAGACAGGAGACCGTAGAAAGAGATGACAGAGGAAGCAGATTATGTGAGTCAAACAGTGAAAGCAAATTTCTAGAAATGAATGAATGCAGGTGTTGGTATAAATTTAAGCAGAAAGGCAGTTTGTCAGGTATTCTCTTTGACATTCAGCTGGTCAATAAGTCAGGGAGAGAGAGGGGGCAATTGGATATGTGCTTCCTTTATCTCCCATCAGTGAGGGGTGGAGAACAGCACTGGCCTCAATTACAAACCTTGTCTTTGGGTCTGTTTACAGGGACTCTGTGTTTATGTATGCGTGTGAGCTACAGTATAGTTTTGGATATGTGCTCTGATTTGAGAACCAAGGCTTTGTTTAGTAACTTCTCAGCATGGCTTTTGGTGTGGTTAGATTCTGCCCCAACATTTACATGTGTCATGTATTTGTTTGTCTAACACGGACATTAAAATCTCTTCTTCTTTTGTTCTCCTTGCTACTTTATTCCCCATTTATTCCTCATTTAAAATGTGAATAGCACAGTGAAACAGATGCAAAGATTTGGCTACTTTTACTACTAGAACGCTCAATGTGACAAAAAAAAAATCCTGAGCAGGAATGCTAAGATTAACAAAGTGGCAAAGAGAGGGGGGTGATGGGAGCTGACACAAATGGAAGGGAGAACAAGGGAGATGAGAGGAGCGCTTTTTGACAGCAGAGGTGAGGGGTCAGATGTAATCAGCACCTCTGTAATTCTTCTCAGCAAGTCAATTCTCTGTTTGTTTGTTTTTAATATTCTCTCCCTTCCCATCCTGGGTGTGGTGTGTATATGTGTGTGTGTGTGTGTTTGTTGGAGTTGCGAGGATAGGGCGGCTAAGGGAATGAGGAGATGAGAAGCAGACTATCAGATGGCACATGATTGTGTGGTTAGCCTCCTTTCAGCTCACGTTTTGGGTCTTTGATTATTTTTTGGGGGCCTACACTAGAATAAATTGTTGCAATTTTTTATCTTTGTGCATGAATTTGTGAGGTGGAGGGGTTAAAATGATGCATTTGGTATGAAAAAATTTAAACACTTATTTCTTATTTCTCTACTGCTCCCCTAACCTTTTCTGTGCTGTCAATCATCTTTTGTTGCCTCGGTGACGAAGAGAATTGTATTAACATGGAAATAACACATTAGGTATGCTTGAGTTTGTATGTTTGCCATATGGCATATGTTATGTCCCATCCAGTGTCAGTCTGGTGTCAGTGAGTTATGAGTTGTTGCTCTGTGTGTGTGTGTGTGTGTGTGTGAGCAGGTTGGCAGTGACCCAGATGAGTATGTCTCTCTCTCTCTGTGTCACACACACACATACAGCTGTCATTAAAACACAGCTGATTCCATACATACCATCTGACATATGACCCTTATGCTCATAAGCACTGCAAGCAGCCAGTCCCTGCTCCCATCATGCACAGCTGGCTTGTGTGTGTGTGTGTGTGTGTGTGGTTATGTGGGCTTGCATGTTGAGTCAGAACGTGATGTTGAGGAAACAACAGGGTTGATAATTGGACATGTCCATCGAACACATGCCAACAAGTGCTGTCCCCTCCCTACCGAGGAGCTATAAACATGTAAATGAGAATGTCGCTCTCCTCCTTTTTCCACTTCCTTGTCTGTTCCTCCATTCCATCACTCATCACTGCGTCCGTGCTGCAATCAGGACATGTTGTCTAGTTGATCCTGGCAGGGACGCTGGCTGAATACGAAGACAGGGGGGCTCTGCTTTGTGATTAACAAGACCGGGAGGGGACAGTACGTGTTTTGAAAGACAGGAATGTGACAACTCATCTGTTCGAGTTTGAACAAACAAAAACAACCCTGGAGAATTTTTTACTTGCAGAAAAGAAATAGTCTCAAATATTTTGTTTACACACTACTAAATGGCTGTGCAAGTTTGGGAGGAAAGTAACTGACATATGGATTATGTTCTCTGATGAGTTTTCCAGGCAACATTTATGTTATTGTAGCTAAACAAGCAGATTTAGAGAGTTGATTAAGCTGCATACAAACTTAAGTTAACAAACTAGGACAGAAAACTAAACATATTCTTTGTAGCATATTTTGCAAAGTACTTACTGTTGCATATATATTTTTTGGATAGGTGGGGGTGGGGGTGATCTTCAGAGGTTGACAGTATTGTGATGTCTCAGTTGATTCTCTTTGTCACTGATTTTGATGAAAGAAGCCTTGACTGGCTTCTCAGCTATGTTCAGGTTAAATAATGCTGTGGACAGACAATAAAGCTGTTCACTCCGAAAGAATATTCTGTCAGATTCCTCTTGTCTGTCTTTCTGTCACTTAGCAGTGTTTCACTGAGGTAGTTAGTCAAACAGTGTTTTTCTCAATCAAGAGTCAGTCATTTATCTTCCTGCTACTAGATAATAAGCAGTATTAGACTAAGTAGTGTTGACTAGCTGTGCTAGTAGCAGTGTTGCATTTCCACAGAAAAGCTTCCATCAGTATCCATACAACACCAACAATTGTGGCGTCTGGGAGGACACGGGAAAGGTAATTTGAGCAAAAGAAAATGATACCCTGAGAAAAAAAGGAAGATCGAGCAGTGAAAAGGAGAAAGTAAAAAGAAAAGAGAGAAAAATACATGGTGATTTACGCAAAAGTCCAAATGACAGGGAATTGGCCACAGACACCTGACTGTGGTATTATATCACCATCAACAACGGCATGCTCCTCTGCCAGGGGGAAAGATGGCGAGAAGAAAGGAAAATAAAAAAAATAAAATAAGTGAAGATCTCCCAAGCACAAACAAAACCACCAAACAAGCATGTTTTCCTTTGGCTCGTGCAGCGAGTGCAGGGCTATCAATTCAACCTCCCTGGGGTTTTTTTAAATGGCACCATTGCTCAGCTCTCATTGTTGTCGTATTGTTTGTCAGCGTCCAGGCAGGACCAGGCAGAGGAGGTGGTATCAAGACGAAGAAGGGACAATTTGATGGATGTTTGTTGATATCTAGACCACTATGGCTCTGATTGCCTAACATTAAACCAGCAATAACAGGCCAATCATCCCACTTACACCTCCACACGCCAAGCAGCCGAATTGGATCAAACTGGCTTTTTCTCTTTGTCACTTTCTCACTCATCCTCTCTCTCCCTCTCTCTCAGTCGATTCCTTGCTCTTTTCTCCTCTCTCCTGACATGCTTATTAGCTGATATTGATCCAGGCTGGTCAATTGTCAGCTCCTCTCATCCGCACCGTATTGACGGCATAATCAGTGAGAGAGAGGAATAGATGTAGAGACAGAGCATGGGAGGTGGTGGAGGATGATAGGCAGATGAAATTTTCTGTCAGTGGGTAAATTATTGGCTGCTGGCTTGTTGACCCACAAAGCTAGTTCTACGTCTTGGACATACACAAAAGCAATCACTCCCATTCATAAAAGCTAAGCTAAATTTTGAGTGCATTTATGTAAGAAAGGTTCGATGTAAAAAAGGAACATTATGATGTTAGTTATACACATAAACAGTCTCAGATTCAGCTTAAGGTTTCCCATTTACTAGACATCTTTGGCACATGTTTGTGAAACTTTTTGATTTTTTTTTTTAGTGTCTCTGATTTGGATGTACGTTTTTGTCGGTGAGTATGGGGGTTTATTATAATTAGGGCCCGAGCACCGAATGGTGCAAGAGCCCTATTGAAACCCTTAGGATTATTATTTTTTTTCTTTCCCCCCCTTTGATCGCTTTTTTGGGGGCCTTAACATGCCCAAAAACTCACCAAACTTGGTAGAAAAATTCATTCGCTCGAAAAATTTTGAAATTTGCTGACTTTTGAAACGCACATAGAAAAATGGCTCTATAGCGCCCCCAACGCATAGCCCCTCTGGCCGGTTTGACACAGGATTATGAAAATTGGCACACATATGTATCACCTCAAGACGCACAAAAAAGTCTCTTGGACCCCCCCTCCAAACCCAACAGGAAGTCCGCCATTTGAAGGTTTGTGGCCATTTTTGGCGATGTGTGACCCTGCTGCCAAACTTTTCACGCCTCGCATACTTCAACGGATTGAGCTGAAATTCGCCGTGTCCACTCAGGACACCATAGGGAATAGACGCATTCCAAAACTCTTACAAAAGTCTGACGGTGTGGCCGGGGCGTGGCCTCAAAGTTTGACCATTTCTGAGGACACAGAAAGTCTCTATAACTTCTTCGTTTTCTGTCCGATCTGTACGAAATGTCACATGTATGATCAGAGTCTGACCCTAAACACATCTATACAACAATATTGAGGCTTTGATAGAGCGCCACCTACTGGCTACACAAAATGTTGTGTTTTCATAGGTTTTTCTGCCTGCCCCCCTGGCCTGTTTTGAGTAGGGTCATGAAAATTGGTACACATGTGTATCACCCCAAGATGCACAAAAAAGTCTCTTGGACCCCCCCTCCAAACCCAACAGGAAGTCCGCAATTTTGAAATTTCTGTTAATTTTTGGCGATTTGTGACCCTCCTACAAAACTTTTCACGCCTCGCATACTTCATCCAAATGAGCTAAAACTCACTGTGTCCACTCAGGACACCATTGGGAATAGACGCATTCAAAAACTCTTACAAAAGTCTGACGGTGTGGCGGGGGCGTGGCCTCAAAGTTAACCATTCGCCATTACAAAGGAACTCACTGTATTTATTGCCCTAATGCGTAGCCCCGCTGGCCAGTTTGACACAGGATCATGAGAATTAGCACACATGTGTATCACCCCAAGACGCACAAAAAAGTCTCTTGGACCCCCCCCTCCAAACCCAACAGGAAGTCCACCATTTTGACTTTTGTGGCCATTTTTTGCCTATTTGTGACCCTGCTTCAAAACTTTTCACGCCTCACATACTTCATGCAATTGAGCTGAAATTCACTGTGTCCACTCAGGACACCACAGGGAATAGACGCATTCCAAAACTCTTACAAAAGTCTTACGGTGTGGTGGGGGCGTGGCCTCAAAGTTGACCATTCGCCATTACAAAGGAACTCCCTGTATTTTTTGCCCTAATGTGTAGCCCCGCTGGCCAGTTTGACACAGGTTCATGAAAATTAGCACACATGTGTATCACCCCAAGACGCACAAAAAAGTCTCTTGGACCCCGCCTCCAAACCCAACAGGAAGTCCGCCATTTTGACTTTTGTGGCAATTGTTTGCCTATTTTTGACCCTGCTTCAAAACTTTTCACGCCTCACATACTTCATGCAATTGAGCTGAAATTCACTGTGTCTACTCAGGACACCATAGGGAATAGATGCATTCCAAAACTCTTTCAAAAGTATTACCGTGTGGCGGGGGAGTGGCCTCAAAGTTGACCGTTCGCCATTACAAAGGAACTCGCTGTGTTTTATGCAGTACTACCCATATACTTTATGCAATGTGGACAAAAACTTACAGTACTGCTATGGACCCGAGTCTGAACAGATATATATGCTAATAGGATGATACGGTCATAGCGCCACCTACTGGTAGCAGGAAAGTTTGGTTGTAAACATGTGTTCGTTGTATCTCTGTGGAAATAAGAGGAGAGCATAGGACAGGAGAGTATAGGAGACAAGAGCATAGGAGAGAAGACTGCGATGACCCCGCGGATCGCAAGGTGCGCGAGGGCCCGCAATGCTGCTTGCAGCTTTAATTAGAAAATGAAATCTCATTTGATAAGTGGAGTGTCACATCACATATGCCACTTGTGTTGTGACTGTGCCATGTCCCCGTAGAGCCTCCCTTGACTCCCTTGCCTCGCTGCCCAGCTTCAGGGCTCCGTCTCTGGGGAGAGAAGCAGCTGGCATGGCCTCTCTCTCGCTGCAGGGCTGGCGCCCATCTCATACTCTCCCTAACGTTGTGCAACACACACACTTGCACAGGGCTCCTTCTGCACATTAAGGTTTAATCAGGCACTTAGCTGGGCATCTGTTACGGCTCTGTCCACGCAGCGCGTTAAGGACCTGTCGCCGCAGGTTACAAGCCTAACAGATCCGTTGACTGATAGACCCTTGGCCCACTTACTGGTTGACGTCACAGCTGTTTCTGTTCAGATTTAGAAAGCTATCTAAACTGCTGCAGTTGACCCCTAATTCGCTTGTTTTTGCTGTTATATATTGTTAGATTAAGTCACTTATCACAGGGTTTGCTGTTTGATCCCTGGCTGTTTTCCCTGACCACGTGTCCTTTGGCAAGACATTAAAATTCATGTTTCTCTGATGGTAGGCTAACATTTTTGGTAGGTGCGTGTGTGCTTGTGTTTGTGTGTGAATGACTGGAAGCATTGTAAAACACTAGTAATATCACTATGGTAGAAAAAAACTTTATGTATCTTCAAAGCAATCACGAGAGAAACCCATCACGGTCACAATGCCAAAGAACAAGGGGCCATCTGGGGATTTCTATGTGTGTGCTGAATAAAATGAGCACCTCAGGGAGTTAAAATTACACAGCAGGTGAATAATAAATGTCCTTTGGTTTGATAAGTTGAACATTACTCTTAAGGAGAGAAGGTTGATCTGATGGGTTGTGTGTACTGTATTGTGTTTGTACGTGTTGTGGTTTAACTTAACTCTGGTTTTCCTTTCAGAGTTAAGTTGTATTTTTACAGGTTTTTACCTGAGTTTTGTATTTTTTGCTTTCTGTCGCTGCACAGCTTAGGTTCAGCTGTGATTATGGTCTCCAACAGAGCTTAATAAAAACCACGTATTTAAACAAATCAAGAACTTGGAACCCACTTTTAGTCTGGATTCAGGTAACAACACTGGCATCCACAAAGCCACATCTTATTGTGGAAACATACACAGATATTCTCTGCATGCTCAGAATTAAATTCGCAGACAAATAATTTTGTGTCAGTCCTATGTCAGTTCGGGTTTGTACACCCCTAGTACTGAGTGAACATCTTACGTTAGTTAGCAAGTACTACAAGTTCAAGTTTTTTGTGTGTGTTTGTGCAAACACATTAAAATTCACACTACTTCAGAACAGGCCCTCCCTGCTCACACACCTGCACATGTATTTGTCCTATAGACACACGTGCACACACACACCTTTCACTAGGTTTTGAGGTGACATTGACAGTTTGAGCATGGGTTGGGTGTTTCTCTTTTTTTCCACGACAAGTAAAATTAGCAGTCTGCCAGGAATCCTTTCTTTCTTTTCCTTGTTTTTTTTTTCTTTTTGTGCCTCAATGGCGGTCCTTTCCCTCTCTCTCTCTCGCTGTATGTGGATGCTCTGTTCAGTGGTCTGCCACATCGTTTCTCATGCCTGTCACCGTACACACATACTCGCACGCTGTTTCGCTCCTCTGTCAGCCTCTCTGTGCCGTCTGACGACTTAATAGCTCCCAGTGAGTGGATTTGAGCTCTCCGCCTGTGTGTGTTTACACGCACTTGTCATGCCTGCAATATGGTGATGAGAAATATTCATTTCTGGGGAGGTTGGGAGAGGGACTGAAGACCCTGAGGAGAAGGAGGTCATTTTTTTTTTGTTCTTCATGCACCCTTCATGCATTCTCTACTGTTTAGCCAACTTACTGTATTTTTGTAGAAGTTTCTTGTCCTAGACCGCAGACAGTCTTACTCTGCGTAGGCTTGCATCTGTATGGGGATGCAAATCTCAAAATGTCTGAGCTGACAGACTTGTCATGACTCAACAAATTTTGTTGTGTTGTGTTTAACTGTTAGGTCAGCATTATTGTAGCAACTATGGCTTGTTGGATTGTAGCTGAAATTTCCTGTGTCTTTTCTCAAAAGTTATGAGGGGCAAGAAAGAAAATGTAGTGTTTGTATATTCTTCTGACTGTAGTCTCAACAAGTTATTTGCAATAATTTTAATGTGTTTAGCAAATCAAGTAAATGTGGCTAACATGCTAAGGCAGACACATGTAGATGTTGGTGTTCAGTGTTTCTCCTCTTCTTCTCTGCTCCACCCTCTCTGTCCTCTATTGTGGAGTGAGCGGGCAGTCTCGGCTGCCACTGGCACAGGACTTATCTTGACACCGGAGCAGCAATCACAGCCTGGGAGATTGAGCACTGTTTATTTTGTGTCAGTGTGTTCGCTACGACCCTGGGGCCAGAATGCAAACACATACACGCGCACACATAGATTCATTCACAGCCCTGCTCACTCAATCACCACCCACCCCTGTTTAAAATGAATGGATGATATCTGGCCGTTCACTATTCACATCTCTGTTTCTCTCTCTCAGCAGTGTGACGCCTAATCTCAGTGTCGCTCTGTTTTGTCTGATACAGGGCACCACCAATGCATTTTTATTCTCTATCTTATATTGCTTTTTTCTATTCAAAGCTGGTTTTGTGTGTCAGTGCATTTGTGTAGATGTATGTGGAAAAAAATAGTTTGTTTTTTGTGTTCAGTGAATTTAGACTGTATTTGTGTGTTTATGTGTCTGAAAGTGTCTATGTGCAGACTGAAAGTTGCTCCCAGCCGAAATTGTCTCTGCAACACTGTGTAAGTACTGGTGACCACCAAACCAACAACAGGCCCCATCTGCTCTGACTGACAGCTGACACTGTCGCTGCCCCTGCTGGTAACTTGTGGCAACAAATTGGTCTTGTTGGGTGATGATGGGGTGACTGGTGTGCTACAGTGTGTGTGTCTGAGAGAGCGGGGAGGGGGGGAGGCAAACAGAAAGAATCAGGAGAGCACATCCCTCCCACTCAATTACTGACCCAGACTGCAAGTGTAAATGTGTGTGTGTCGCTGTGTGTGTGCATGTGCATTCATCCCTCTCTCTTTCTCATCCGAAAGCTCTGACATGTGGCTATTGTCTGTCTGTCTGTCTGTCTCTGTCACTGATGTTACTTATGAACCAGGACAAGTCAGTCAAACCTACAGCGTCACCCAAAAGAGCAAAAGATGGAGAACAAAAACCAAACATAGTGATTTTCCAGGTTACAGTGCCCTCTGTGAGGAATAAAAAAAGTGAACTACCCTCTATGACATTACTCAGTGGTTGTTGTGTATGGCATCTAAGCAGTCTTGACATCTAACAGACAGCTATTGAACTGTAATGGCACCAACCTGCTGCTCCCTTAAAACGAAGTCTTAATATAGTTCAGAGGATGAGAAATGATCAAGCAGCAACCCTCAGATGAAGCCCTTGTGAACATGTTAAATATTGCAGTTCACCCAGAAGCATCTACGAGCTGGCTCCAAAAGCAGGTCAATCTCCACAGACTCCCAACAGAAATGTTTACAGACTGTTGCAAAAAACAGTCTGGGTCTCTTTTGAGAAGTTCTCTTTTTGTAACAACTGTATGGGGGTAGTTTTTTAAACTTGCTTTTTCTTTTTTTTTTTTTTTAATAATATTAAGAAAAAAATTACATGTAATTATGGACATGACAAGCAGGTGCTGAGTCACAATGTACGCCTCTAGCTTCAACAACTGGCTGCTGCCTCAGCTGCACTTGTGCTTCACCTCCTTGCCTGTATTGGAAGCTTAGGCAGACTATGAGTTTTAAATGGCTCTTTAGAAACCTACAGGGGATCTCCGAAGGCACCAACAAAAATGGACACACACAGACCCACCACATGGGAGCGATTTAAATAAGGCCCAATCTCAGACATGAAATATTTATTACGGTCCATGCCCAGTTACAGTGCCTTGCTCTATTTATGCAGCCTGGTAACACACACACACTTATCTCGCTCACACTTGGTGTTATAGCCTTTTTATTCCTTCTCAGTGTTTCTTTGTTTCTTTTTTTTATACAGTGCTACCCCTTACATAGTATAAAACTAGTATATTTATGCTGTAATTTCTGGGTGTTTAACATGCAGGTCTATGGAGATTGACGTGCTTTTTGAGACAGCCTTAAAATGAAAATGTGAGGAACTGTTTGACTCCTTCCATGATGGCTTTCTCTCTCAGCCCTTGAGGCCTGTTCTGTCTTAAAAGAAAACCTCATGATGATTAGACTTCTCCCATAGTTGTATGGGACACAATGTTGTATATTCTGCAGTATGGTGTTAAAACAGAAATCACCCTATATCCAATAAAGATGTGTAAAGGTCAATTCTTAGTCATACAGCTTACAGAAAACAAAGAGTACATGGATTTCTGAATTTTGTGGCTATAAACTTTTCTTTTGTGAAAACTGACCTTCACATCAACTTAAAATGCAGCAATACGTGACAGCTTATTGATCAGAGTTATTATTTCAATACAACTTCGAAAGAAAAATATTCTAAAAAATGTCGGTACAAAAGGACAGAGGATCAAACTCTGAGAAGAATGTACTGTAGTGTCAAGATGAATGATGGAAATGTTTTTTCTTTCTTTGACAGGCCTATACGGCTACATTGAAAGTGCAAAGGTGAACATTTTGCTCCAACTGAGCACTCATATGCACATACACACATGCACACGCGTGGAGAAGGAGGTCTTCCATGGTACAAAAGTGGACCAAGGGGCCACATCCATTATGTTTCAGCAAAGCTCTATGAGTGCTCCTTTGTCACTCTTCACAATGGACACACTCTGAAGGGGGTGCCAGCAACTTTGTGTTGTGTTTTACCTGGGAATCTGCAGACATTTTTATTCTTTCTCATTTCTTTGTTCCCTATTGTAATTGCATTCCACTAATCGTGTATGTGTGCACCATAGTAATTTTTCATTTTGACTTCTTGCATGCAGATTTCCTCATCTTTAGTCACCATCAGCGGCTCCCCATCGTCCCAGTAAAGGCCCTCCCTGCCTGGACATTTGAAAAGAGACATTGGGGAAACTAGGAAATGACCCATGCTTAGCCACACAACATGCTAGCTGTGTTCAGAGAATCAGCATAGCATTACTAGTATTGTTGAATAGAGCCATCATGGCTGCCTAGCCCTGGGGTGCCAGTGATCTGCCTATGGGCTTTATGAATAGCAGAGATCCTGCAGAGCTGCCGAGGGGCAGAGTAAAGGCCACTGTGGGCTCCTCCAAGCGGCTCTGAGCCTTTGTGCTATAGGTTCCTTTCCCGTGATTATTGAATAACCTAAGGCTTGGGATGCACATCTAGCTGCACACAACTACACACACATGCACACAGGAACACACACAAACACCTAAAACATAAAACACACACACACACAAGCAGTAAGATATGCATAGTCAGTTTTCTGGTGGCTGTGTTTTATTAAGTAGTAATAAAATCATTCAGGACTATTTAAGTGTAAACTTAAAAAAAAGAAAAATCCTGTTAGCAAGAGAATATGTCAGCCTTTTTACAGAACTTCACAAATACTGCAGAAGAATAGTGGCACCTTTACCCAGTTGTCTGATCACTGTATATTGATGTGTGGTAGAGGCTCCACTTCTATTAGGAGTGGTGTTCTTGATAACTGGGAAAGTCTAAATGTCTGAACTCCTACAGGGAAAATGCAACTGAATGCCACTTAATGTCAGTGTTTCCAACCAGCAGGTTCAGCAGGGTTTTTGACTTTGCTGACAGGCAGTCATTTGATAGCATGTCAGTCAGAGATACACAAAGGCATTAATACAGTGTGGCTTATAGTAACTGAGCTATTTCAAGTTAAACGTTATAAGAATATTGTGAAAAGTAAAAGCAATTATTGTTAAATGAACTGTATGGATGTGTGTGGGTTTTTTTCTCTCTCATTGTTTTGTAGTATATAAAAATCAATATATTTATTCTTCACTCTTTTTTCTGTTCCTCTGCATCACCCCCTCCATTCCTCTCACAGGTGTTGTGGAAGGTATTATTTTGAAGAGATCTGCCTCTGCATCCAGTGAGAAAAAGAGAGACAGGCAGGTAGATAGAGCTGGAGGGGGAGTCACAGAGGGCTAAGTGGCCTTTGGTTGCCCCCAGGGTGTACTCCTTTGGCATCCATGGGTGCTCTTTGTCCAGAGCTTTCACTGCGATTAGAGCGTTTGAGTTGACAATTCACTTAAGACCCTTTCTTTCGTTCTCTCCTTTCTACTGTGTCTTTCTCTCAGACCACCTCGTCCCTCCACCCGCTATCCCCTTGCTCTCTCTCACACACTCTCAGGGTATATTACCTGTTCTTGTAATGCAGTTAAGCTCAGCTAGAAGCCTTTCCTCGTAATACCACTTAATTCCCCATGTGGCAGCCAAAGTAAATGCAGGGGAGAAACCGAAGGAGAGTGCAGTGACCACTGATGGTGGTGAGGGTAGGGTGATGGGAATGAGAGAGAGTGGGAAGATAAGATGAGAGAGGAGGAGTGGGAAAGGTACCCATCTACACCACTGTTACTTGATGGGCCTTAGCCACCAGCCCAGTGTGATAATGGCTCTGATTGCAGAAGACCAGTGTGTCTCTGCTTGAGATTCTCATGTAAAATACGGGTTGTTTCATAAAGGCAAAAATATATGAGGCTTGGAATGGTAGGTGGACGGTGAGGGAAACTTCACTTGGATTTATCATGGCATTCCTGACCACTTGGAAAGTTTGAATGTCCAGCCTCCTACTGGGAAAATGCAGTGAAAGACCACTTAATGTCAGTGTTTCCGACTAGTAGGTTTAGCAGTGTCTGAAAACCCACCAGACTTTACTGACAGGCAGTCATCTGACAGCCTGTCAGTCACATACACGAAGGCAACTACACGTGCGGCAATGAACTCAAACTAGTTATGAAATGCATTGTCGCCAGGTGCATCATCGCGTCTATGAGTCATGAAATCTTACTCGGTTTTGCAGCAAGTTGAGTTTAATCTCAAGCAAGTAGCAGTAGACAGCTGAAAAACACAGTGTAGCCTACCCAAGAACACTGAAGAAATTAAAAGAGAATAGGGAGAAGACAGGAGGAGGAGGAAGGGTTGACATTGCTCCTGGGTTAGTGCTCCAAAACGAAGTGCTAAAATCATTTCAGCTCAGATAAAGCTCTGGCCGCCCCAGGATATCTGCCCTGCTCATCTGCCTCTCCAATGTAACGCTTGCACACAGGGAGCCTTCAGGCAGCCCATCACACACAGATGCAAATACACACGGGTGCTGCTGTATCACATGTGCACACACGCGGTGGCCTCTCAGGGTGAGTTTGTTGTGCTGTGGTTGAGAAAGAGAGAGTGACAGAGAGCCCCGGGGATCTCCCTCCTCTTCTGAACTTCCCAAATTAACACCCTGCCACCACCAACACTTGGTCCTCCCACTCCTGTTCACACCCATTTGAATCAGGTGTACCGTTAGCTTAAAAACTCCACGCCATCGCCCTAATAACCTCCTTCCTATCCTGCTTTCACCTTCTCATAAACTGCTCTTACCATGCCCTCACTCCAGTTTTAGCACATGAAAGTGTTTTCTTTTAATTACTGTCAATCATTCATTGTAATTTGGCTTCTCATCCTTCACAAATGTTTACAATCTTTCTAAACATCGGGGCAGCAGGTGATCAATGAGGTGATTCACTTAAAGTCAAATCTGAGGCAGTGTGAATACATCAACTACAAATAAAGAGTGACACCTGTAGATTTCCTGAAGAGCAGTTTTTTTAAGACAAGTGACCCCAGTTGCTGCTATTTTAGCAGGGCCATGAGTCCAAGAGGTGTACCCGAAGTAGTCTTGTTGCAGAGCTTGCAGTGTCTGCATAGTTTTAAATAATAAGATAACTTTGAAAATCTGGTCTCATACCTAAAACCATATCAGTCATAATGGCCTGATCGTTAAAGCTTATTAATAATTATTAATAATTATAAACACAGCAGAGTGTTTGTGGTCATACATAACACGGAATTTTAAAATTAGTTACCTAATTTATTCCTAATTTCTCTACAACTTTCAGTAGAAAATATTCCCTTGCTGCAGTTTAGAATGAGTTAGGGGTATCTCACAGGCACTGGCTGCAGACTGACACTTTGTTCTGTCAGACCCATTTTGCCAAGGCAACAACATTAACAGTCAACTAGAGTTAAAACAAATCCACAGCCAATCTGACAATCTATCCCTCAACAGCACTGCCTTTCAATCGAAAACAGATCTGCCCCTCGTATTTATCTCCTTCACCCTCTGGTCCCTCCTTCATGCCTTTTTCCATCTCCCTCTTCTCTCTTCTTCCCTCAGTGCCTCTTCACCAAGATAGAAAATCTAGTTCTCATGTTTAAAGCATCAGTGCAGTTGTTGGGCAGACTCCTGGATGCTTTTCTAGTGGATTTGATTTCAGTCTCTCTCCCCCATCTCCATCACTCTACCTGAATATATCCCTTTCCCCCCCTGTCAGTTGCCTCCCTTTTTGAATGTTGATGACTTAGTGGTATGTAAGTTGCTCATCCTGTGCTGCCTCCAACAACAATGAGCTCACAGAAGTGCAGACATACCTGTGCAGATGTGATTTCACATTTATATTATATAAAATCTAGTATATTCATGTACTCATCTTATACTGAGTCATGAGTGGAAGGCAGAATTAGGGGCTTATCAATGCTCATCCATGTTGGCTATAGTCAACAGGCAAGTACTTGATAAGTTCATAAAAGTCTGGTAAAGATGTGGCTTCAGACTACATCATAACATGCTCAAAACCCCTTTAATTCAGTTGTTTTTTGTGTTTGTTTTTTAATTGATCAGCAGTTATGGTCTAAATGCAGCCAGTGAGATTTCTGTGAGTGTGGTGATTGTGGGTGTCATTGTATAATTTTAGAATGGGATTGAAATTTAGTGTCCTTGATGTTTAAATGGCATTTATGTAACAGGCTACTCAACAAAAGCAAAGGGCAACAACTGACGGGTATAAAAACTAAACTGAATGTTGAACTTATTATTGCATACATGCTCAGCCTTGATTTGATTTTGCCTTCCATTCCATTTTAATTTTTTTCTTTCTTTTTCACATCTATTCCAGTCTTTCTCTTTCCCATCTTCCTAATTGTTTATATACATTAACATTCAAGAAACTAGCATGCTGCAGGTGACACCCTGTAATTTGACAACATCGCTGCCTCCAAAAGAGAGATGAAATCTGTGTGTGTACGTGTGTGTGCGCCTGCATGCGCGCGGTGTAATCTGGGGTTGTCACATGGCCATGTGTGTCCCATGCCACTTTCTGTATGCTAATCAATAAGTGATGCTCTGCAAAGCTCTCTAAACCCCACACCTCAGTACTGATATGTCTATTAGCCACATGTCAACCTCCCCCCTTTGTTTCTGTCTCTCCTCACATCTCACTCCCTCCTCTCTTATTCAATTGTTCCTGTGTTTTTCTAATTCTGCACCGCTGTCCCTCTCTCACTCTCTGACGTTCTCACTCCTGTTTCTTTCTCCTTCATTCAGCTCTCCTCTTGTAACCCTCGCTTCCTCTGTGTTCCTTTGCTGTGAATACTCACTCTCCACTGACAATGGTTGCGCACCAGATGTAATTTTATCAAGTGCACACTCTCTACCTCTATTTATTGTCCAGCAGAAATGCAGGGCATGATGGGATAGGTGGTGAAGGAAGCCAATTCATGATGTTGTTGTCATCTTGGTGTGCTTACTTTGACTCCCAGTTAGAGCATTGTTGCATTTCCTCAACAACCAAAAATCAGAAACGAAAACAGGTGCCTTCCCACCAAGCAAACCTTGAAGAAACAAAACAAACTTTGGACTTTCAAAAAAAAAACAAACTCTACAGTCCAGCATCAGGAGACTGTTGCCTGTGGTTGTGGTTGGTTATGGTTGTCCTGCATACTGCATACCAAAGCTGTGGTATTGCTCTTACTGTCCTCAGCAACCACAAGATGAGAGGAAAAGAGGAAAAGAGTCTGCCATGTATGCTGGTAGGCAGGTGGAGAGAAGATAAATAAGACATGTATTTGTCTTAATGATTTTGCTTAAACACAAGATGACAGACACACAGGCAGGCAGGCAGACAGAGGGGCAGTTAGACAGGCAGTCAGCCCTGGCATTTCACAGCAGATAAGTAAGCTATCAGAGGAGGGGGATAAATAGCAGAGTAAAGATTGGTCCCGGCCCCCTCAGAGAGGAGCGGGGGGCCACAATGCAGGCGTGGTGGGCAGATAGCCCCCTGCTCTCATTATACTCTGCCTAATCCAAAACGATGTTTACTCAGAGAGAGAGAAGGGCCACGCTTATCGAAGCCCTGCACAATCCTCCATGCATGTGTGTGAGTGCATGTCTGTGTGTATGTGTGCGTGTGTGTTTGTGAGTGCGCACTAAAATGAGCCTATTCCAATGGAAAAAGGGATCAGGAGTGTCTCCAAGGCGGACTCTGTTGGTTAGAATGTCGATGCTTATCACATGCTGCCTGGCTCTTCTGGTGAAAGGCGAATAGGCTGTCTAAACTGCCTGTCCACAGCATGTGTATTTACCGATCCAGCTTGGCAGAAAGATCATTTTTATAATTGTTCTAAATATTAACATATTGCTATTAATAGATCAAGTTTTATTTAAGTCTTTCCTAATCTGATTAATCAGGTGATAAAGGGCCGGAAAGGCCATGAAACATTTTGCTTCATTTGGAAGAAAATAAATAATTAGTTCTTTTACTCTTTGTCCCTGTTGACATGTTACCAAACACCATGTTACCATCACTTGCATGATGACTCCTATGAGGCTAATTAACTGCTATAATACTTGGTGTATTGCTGTATTGGTATTTAGATTCTTGTTGCTTTTTTAGTATTCCATTGTGCACTGATTAATATATCTTACAGGTGTACAGTTCATAGTCAATGTACTAAAACTAAAGATAAAAGATGAAGACTCTATACATGCTAAATTTAACTATACTTGTCCTTGAATGAAAGAGTACTCAATGTGTTGCCACTTATTCAATGCAGGAGAGTACATACTTACATAAATTCCACTATTTCAATCCTGTTAAACACACATTTTCACAAATGCTCACACCTTTACCTCCGCCGTCTGTCTTTCTTCACTCTGTCTCTGCACACATACCTCTGTGGTCTTATGAACTGTATGTACCCCGTCTAGGCTGGCTGGAGTAATCCTGGCCTCCACTAAAGTAGCCGTGTGAGAGGACAGATTGTCAGTTGATCATGGCCAGCCGAGAGCCTTATCCCTTATTGGATCGGCCATGGAGGAGGCTTAGGAATTATCTGAGGCCTCACTTAATGTGGAGACGGATCACCACCAGAGAGCCACAGAGCCTAAAGACACACTGGGCCTGAGGGGCGAGAAAGACCCTGTGTGTGAGTGTGATGTGTATAGGAGAGTAACATAGAGGTGTGTGTTTGTGTATCAGTATGTAGTGGTGATAGAGGCACATGTGTGGGCCCACTTAACCCCATCTTGACACCTCTCTCTCGTTCTTTGCGTAGTCTGTTTTTTGCCATCTATTCCTCTCACTCATCTCCCTCTTTCCCTTTAGTCGTTTTTTCTTTACCACTCCTCATTGTTTTACCCTCTTCATCTCATTCCCTTGTTTGTTCCATCTTGTTTTTCACCTCCACTTAAAGTTCACTACTCCATATTGCTTCACATTCTCTTCTCTATCTCCTTCTCACTGCTGTTTTACACTCTTCATTCTCTTATTCCACGTTGCCTTTTCTCTCCAATAATATCTTATTCCTTCTGCTTTTTTCTCTTTTACTTATGCTGTTCTCTCAGCAGGGTGTGAGAAATGTAAAGAAAAAAACACAAGACATACTGATGTATGACCTAAGCTTTCAGTTCAGCTGTCAACAATGGTCATTGACTAATGTCAGCCTTTATGATGTTTAAAGCAGGGTTGCCAGAGAGCTGCCTTTTAGCATTTCAACTACATGAAGAGTGCTTGTTTTTTGTTAGCAACCGCGTCAATCAATTTTGTTTTCAGCACAAGCTAACTTTAGCAGATCCTGTTATCTCTTAAATGAAAGTGTTCAGGCTCCGTTTAATTAATTCTTGGTACTAAGGACAGAGTAACATCCTTGTCTCAAGTGCTGCTAGCTAAGCTTGGCTTAGTTAGTGAGATAGTATAATAGTGTCTGGATCCCCTTCAGACATTTGAAATAGCCCTTTAGCTAATTCCATCCCTGCTGTTGGATCCCTGGCTTAAGATCCTACAGGTAGACCAGAGAATGTTGGTGGGCCGGGAAGGATACCTGGGTAACTAGGTTACTTTTCTTAGCTCAATGTAAGTAGTAGAAAGTAAACGGTGGGATGGATTGATAATTCTATCCTGGTGCATGTGATTACTGACAGCTACTGAGCCCAGATTACTGCTGGCATAAGTCACAGACCCAGCCCCAGGTCACCATGGTAAATGCAAATAACAATTCTGATGGGTTCCGGGAACGAGGCACGTTTTAAAGCATATACATAGTGTAACAAAAAAATAGACAACTTGTGTTTCAGATTCATCACTATGTCTTTATCACATACTAGGACATAACACAGTATTTATATGAAACACAGAAAATGTACAGAAGCCATGCAACTCAAACAATAATCAATTTTTTTACTTGATCTGCATTGATCTGTACCCTGTTGTCTTGTTGGTTCATCAGAAGGTTGTGGACAATTGTGCAGTGCTGTGTCACAGCAGCATTCAGCACATCAGATGTGCAAAGCCACCATACACTGCACACATTTACATTCATAAAAAACAAAAAAAATCAGGCACTGCACATTCCCATAGCTATACATATGGTTTTCAGGATAACACTATTGACAAGGTTTAGTTCCTGGGACCGTTAACTATATTAAGCTGATCCACCCATACACACACAGCTTCCTTCCCTCATCTAGTAATTGAAGGTGAGAAATAATTTCATTATCCTCAGGAAGAGTAATCTGCTCTCTACTCCTGATCCCTTCATTTCCTACAGTGCACCTCGACCTGGGAGGCACACACACACAAAAACACAGGCGCTATATACTTATCACACATGCAAGCACACCCATACACATCACACACACACAGTTCTTATCACCCTGGTGCTATTAATGTTATTGGAGTTGGGGATTAACCATCAGATTCACATATGCTTTACAAAGCTTTATTACTTAGTGCTGTCTTGCTCTCACTCACTCACTCACTCACTCACTCACTCACTCACTCACTCACTCACTCACTCACTCACTCACTCACTCACTCACTCACTCACTCACTCACTCACTCACTCACTCATGTGGACATTTTACTTTCAGTATTCTTCCCCTTTAGTGTCAGCGTAGATGATAACACTAAATTCTGCACATCATCAGAAGCCTACAGATTAAAAACCTAAATAACTAAATAAATAAAAAAATGGCAGATGAGAGTACATGGGCAATCATTTTTCTTCTGCTCGTCTTTTTTCAGTTTAATGTTGCATTACCACCCTCTACTGTTCATCTGCCCAAGATGTTCTGGGTGACCCTTCACGTCAAGTGTTCATATAGAGAGGGAGGGGCTGTACTGTCATCCCACAGGGAAAAGGTGTGTGTTTTAATGCTTTCAACATTGCAGCATATTTTGACCATCAGACGGGGGAAGGGTCAAAGTTGAACAATAGAATTAGGACATGCACACACATAAGACATATACAGCTGGTGTTAATGTAGATAATCCTTGTTGTGACTAATCCCACACAAACATCAAACTTTGAGCTGCACAGTTGCACTATGGGGTGCATCCCTTACTAAAAACGTATTTGAGCGAATGCTGACACAGTGCTGAATTGTGGACTTTTGGAATGGATGATACCAGGAAGAAATACAATAACACCAGCTTTACCCCTTAAATCTGTAAAATGTGACAGTAAATAAGCATATATGCACCAACAAATAACACGACTTGCTCTTCATAAAGCATTTGCTGCATTGACCTGTGCACCACTTTAAAGTTATCCATGCTGTGTGACAAGCTCTTGGATGAAGGGGAATAACAGATGAAACTTAAAATGTCACAGAATTTCAGCCTTACATGTCTTGACACTCTCTAGACACACAGCATAGTTACTCAGGCTGTCATTGTATTTGTGTGTGTGTGTGTGCTGCCAGGACAAGATGTAGAAAGTGTGTTTTTTTTTTTCTAATGGGGAAAAGGAATATTTGGACATTTTATCAATAGGCATTATTAAATCCTGCTTGCTTGAGCTAATCTTGGCAGACCGGAGCGAGGGGAAAGAGTTAGAGAGAGAATGAGTGAGAGAGATATGCTCAGAGAGGGAGAGTGAGAGAGCAGTGATGTCTGCCCCATGAGGTGAAGAGAGACCGCCTGTAAGCCGCTTATTATATCGACTACCTTTTCTCTCTCCTCCTCTAACCCTCCCTCACTCCCTCCCTCCCATGTTTTCTCTCGTTACCTCACTCATTTTCTATCTAAGTCCCTCGTTCACTTGCTTTCTCTAACTCATTCTATATCCCCTCATTCACTCACTTTTTTTTAACAGCTCCTTCATATAAACACACACAAGCACACACAGATGCATATGTGCACACAGAAACAGACAGCGCCAAGGCCAACCTTCTTGTTCAAAGCCAGAAGCAAAAAGCTGAAGTTTTATTCAAATGAATGTTTACTTCTTCTACTGCCAAGATGTGTGTATTTGTCTGTGGGTGTATGTGTGTGTGTGTGTGTTGAAAGTGAGAGAGAGAGAGAGAGAGAGGAAATAGCACAGAGCATGCAAGTGTGTGCATTTTAGTGTGTGTTACATGCACGGCAGAAGGAGAAGGGCTGACAGTAGGTGATAAGCCAGACAGGCCTGCACGCTGTGATTATCACCCACTGGACCCCCTGTCTCTCTCACACACACACACACACTTGCATACGCCCAATGAGAGTGTGTGTTGCAAGGATTTAGGATAGACAGACGGACAGACAAACAGACAGAGAAGCCTTGGATCACAAGCAAGGTGGAAACCACAAGAGAAGCAAACGAACATAGACTGGAAAATACAATGCTTCCAACTGTGTTTCACTGAACATTCATTGTTTTTATTTGGGTTTTATATCAATATATGTCTTTTGATGCTTATACATGGCGATCAAAGCACTTTGTCACACTATAAATGCTAGCTGACATGTGTATGCCTAAAGATCTGTCACTCAGGCATTGTAAGTGACTGATTCTCTCTTTCTCTCTCTTAGGTGTGTGGCCATCTGAAGAGGTGATGGCACATTACTGCCTGCAGAAGCATCACATGTTCAAGTGAGTCCTCGTGTTACTGACAGCATGTATTTAAATGCCTTTTACTCATTAACAAATGAGACTTTCAGAGAAATGTTGAAATGAGAACAAATGAGAGAAATGACCCTGCTGTATAAAGTTACTGTGATTCAAAACAACAAGAGGGCCATCATTTGTCCTCTTGAAATCAAGAACCATTAGACAAAATAGTAAGTAAGAAAAGTAAGTTACATTTTGATGGCCCATTAGTTGGCAGAAAACCTGTCAGCACCTCTGCTTTCCTGAGGATCCCACTGAGACCTGCAGTAAATGCTCGCCACTCATGTCAGCCTGTACCTTTCCATGCCACGCTGTGTTGTTCTGTGCTGCTCTTTCCCCTGCTCTTGTCTGCCGAGTGTGGGCCTGCCCCATGGCACAGGGCTGAAAAGCACCCAGGCACTTTTGATTTCCACTCAAGGTGGAACGTCACCCTTTGATTTTCTGTTTTAACATTCAAGAGGCGGGAGGCGAGGAAGAGAGGGGTATTGATCAGAGCAGCATAGTGAAGGTCAGCGAGAGAGGGAGGGAGACGGGGGGATGAAAGAGGACAGGGGTAGAGATGGAGGGGAAGGGGAGATGAAAGGAGGAAGAGGATGGAGTGAGGGGTTGAATGTGTGTGCAAGCTACCGGACTGTGTGTGTGTGTGTGTTCCTTAGATTTCCTGCTGATTGAGCTTGTGCTTCTCAATGTTCAGTATTCAGCTTTCAGGTTGATGGTTGAATTGATATTTCTTATCCTGCTGTGTTCACTGTGTGTACGTGCATGTGTTTGTATGATAGTATGTCTGTGTGCGTGTGTGTCCACATCGCTGTCCAACTACCGTACAGTATGTGCCCAAATGTGTGTGTGACTTTGTATGTGCATTTGTACTAAACTACTAGGTTTGCCTCAGTTGACTGAACCTCACCCCCACTTGCCTTCCTCTCTGTCTCTCAGGGGTACCGTGTGTGAGTTGGGAGGGGGTATGACTTGCCTTGGTGGGCTTATGGTAAGTGACACACACACACACACACACATACATACACACTGTGGGAGAAATGGCTTGCCTTCTCTAATGAAACTAAACCTCAGCAATCAATACAAACCCAGCATGTGCATGCAATATCCATACCTATTCAGGCGCTATCATTCACTTCTTGTGTGTGTAATAAATGTCTGTCAAGTATATGTTTGACCTACATCACATAAATTAAGTTAGTCCCTAGTTCTGAGTATTTTCCACTGTATTTTTAGGTCACCTTTTACCTCTGGTTAGCTCCTAGCTGGCTAAGTTCAGCACTTGATCATAACTTTTTTTACCTTTGGACTCCACCAGGGGTGGAGGCGTCTTATTTTGTCCACCTCACAGCTTTATATCTCTCCACAAATGATTTGAACAGCAATGGTTCTTCTGCTGTCCTGCTAAATAGGGCATTTCTTTGTATTTATGATGTGATAATACCATAGAGCAGGGGTTATCAACTAAATATGTCCAAGGGCCAGAGCCATAGGAGTGTTTCATCACAACCACGGGGTTGGTGGTACAATCCCACCCTGGCTGTATGTCACTGTGTTTCTGGGTTTGACACTAAAAACGTAGTTTTCCCTCTTAACTAGGAATTCAGTGATATTCAAGGGGGCGGATAAAAAGCTCCTGTCAGCCCCAGTTGACGATCACTGATCTAGATCCAGATAAGCAAATAATTACCTAATAACTGGTGTTTTAAGTTCTTTTTGTCTGTGTATTCGTTTGTGACTTACAAATATTCAGTAACACATGCACGTTGCCAAAGATCATGACTCACAATCTGGCAACTAGAGTCAAAATTGATTGGCATTAATTTAAATGTTTAATAGTTACAGAACCTAAATAGACCTAGCCTATAAAAAAAATGTTTCTTTTGTCAGATTGACAGGAATTTGCATAGTAAGTGGAGTTTTGAAGGTACCACGATAGAAGTCTACCTAACGTATCGCAAACAGCATAATCACAATGTGTACCACCAGTTGTTCATATATCAAAACTCTGCACAGAGTTTGCACTGCATCTGTGGCCACCCAGGAGACTGAGATTGACAAGAATGATACAGAGAATGATGCAAATGCATCTTATTCAACTGCCATAGACACAGAGGACAGCTCTGTGAGGGTCAGTACACCGGAGCAGCAGCCTGCATTTTCAACACTGGACAGCGAAAATGTGGAGGAAGAGGATGCTCTGGCTTCAAAACCATCATATTCATCTGCGGTAGACACACAGGTCACTTCTGTAATATCAGACCTCCAAAGTGTGAAGAAGAAAGCTGGTTCAGTAGAAAGTTCAGAAGAGGTCGCAGCAGGGGAAGTCAGTGTACCTGAGCTGCAGTCTACCCATTCAAAAACAAGAGCAGTGGAAAAGGAAGGTCTTGCTGCCAATTCATCAAACAGAAACTCTCTCTTGATGAACAAGATCAGGAGCTGTTTCAAGAAAAGATCATCCAACATAGCACCAAACAGAAGTCACCACCATGGAGGACAGCGTGCCTGAGCAGAAGGCATCTACTTTTTCAACAACGCACAATCAAAGTGTGGGGTGTACTGTTTTGGTAATGATGTTTTACATGTCATTTCAGCGTGACTCAGTTTCCTCACATGGAGATTCAGAACCATATAAACAATGATATCCTTTCAAATATAACCAAGCATTTTTGATAAGAAGACCTGTCCTGTCCATCGTACACAGCACATGGTTTATAATGCAACCTGAAGTGGTAATTAAAAAAGTGGGCAACAGCAGCCATTTAATGGATGATAACATTCAAAGTGGGTGTCTGGGGTTATCATGTCATATTGGAGAACTTCAGTGAACTTCAGTAGACTTCAGAAGGAATGCATCTCCCTCTCATTTGGTTGTAGGAAAACCAATGTAAGCAACAACACCTTCTGGACATTTAAAGTTATCCTTTTAACAATGAAGACATTTTTGAATTTTCTGAATTAAATGTCTTACAACAACATTAGTTTGTTGATCCACACTCAAGCACAACATCACTATAAAACCCATGTACTAGTTACATTTTACAAGCCCTGGCAGGTTTCTTAGATGCACACACACACACACACTCTTTCTCTCTCTCATATATACTGCAGTCTGTCAGCCATAGGGTTTATTAGCCAGGGTCTTAAGGGCCCTTCCACATAGCAGGCGTCAGTGGCCCATCGATCTGTTGGATACCATTCTGTGTGTGTGTGTGTGTGTGAAAAAGCTAGGTTTTATCTCTTGCCAGTCAATACACCATGTTTTGACATTGGTGGCTTGAGATGGAATCCTTCCTTCACACCTCTCCTCCTCCTCCCTTCTTCATCCGTCACTGACACCACATCCTCTCTGTAATACTTTTCATTAAATATGGCTTCAGTTGTTGTATTTCTTCCCTCTTCACCCTGCTATTTCTACCGCTGTTCTTTACATTCTGAAAGTCCCACTCTGTTTTTTTCACCTCAGCAGTGTCCAGGTAAAATAGAGCTTAAGATATATAATAAACCTCAGTGAGCAGGTAACACTACAGCTGCATCTGTAACACAATTTATCGTGGCAGTTGTAAGGCTTTGAAATCTTTATTGCCCAACTGCTGAGTTGTACAGTTAAATGTGAATGCAAGGAAAGGATAAATAGTTTTATATTCAGTGTGTCCTTTTAAACGCTTTCATCTACAGTACTCTTAACATGCAATCAATCCTCAACACCAAATAGGTGAAGTTAGGCTTCTGTTGTCATTGAAGCTTGTGTTCTAGCTCTCGGTACCCTTGACTGTTTGGTTTTCAGTCAAACTTTTCACATATCCATTGAAATATTTCTACATCTATTTGAAGGATTGGCTCAAGATTGAATTCAAATTTCCATGGTTCTCAAACAATGTATGGATTATCCTGTGACTTTTCATTCAGTGCCAACAGCAGGTTGACATATTTTTTTTAAACTCAAACATCTCAGCTATTAAATGGATTGTAGTAAAACCTGAAACAGACACTCATGGTCTGTCATAAGGTCAAAATTTCAATTTGCTCTATAATTTGTTTTTTGGCCAAATACTTATCACTTTGTGATCAGTGCTAATAAGCAAATGCTGTCATGCTGGTTCACTGGCATGAAGAGAATTTTATTCTGTATTGG
Organism: Parambassis ranga; assembly: GCF_900634625.1. Taxonomy (NCBI): domain Eukaryota; kingdom Metazoa; phylum Chordata; class Actinopteri; family Ambassidae; genus Parambassis; species Parambassis ranga. The sequence continues at coordinate 7,852,337 of NC_041035.1, forward strand.
AACATATTATAGTGACTTGGGCAAAGAAAACCTCTTTTAGTGCTCAAATGTTAGGCCTCTATACACTTGCTATTGCATTACTTGATTGGGGGGGCCCATGATTTAAATACATTATTTTTATGACATAGATTTATTTTGTGTGTGTGTATGTGTGTGGTGGCGGCGGTGGCAGGTGACAGGATGGTGCTCATGGGTTGCCAGGTTGGGCTGTTAATCTTTCAGCTGGATGCTCTAGTTCAGCCTGGAGGTCCCATCCTCCTCTTGAGCAGATGGTGGGACACAGCACTCAGTGACCCCACACACAGCCTTCAGGGTCTGAGCATGAACATGTGTGCATGTGTCTGTGTGTGGGGAGACTCGTGTTTGTGTGTATGTGTTTAATACATTTAATAAACTCTATTTTCTATATGTAATTTGAGTCAATATTACACTGAACCAACCACACACCACCACAACCACTTGCACCTATGCTCACTTTAGTGTGTATGCACACAGACTCCTTAACAGAAATTGACAGCCTGACACATTTGCTGATATAAAAAGAAAAACATCAGCAAAGAAAAGAGAATGTGAATAGATGAGGTTATAGTAAAGCACACACCACTCTATCTATATCTCTACAGCACAGCGCAAAAGCTTTCTTTCCATTCTGTCATCTCCCGCCCGCTCTTTTTCTCTGTCTCCCACAGTCTGCGCCGCAAAGTTATATGAAGGGCATCACGCAGGCCTGGCGAGCTGAGTGCAGAGTGACAGCGGCGAACGGAGTGATGGCTCGGCCTGATAAACACCCAGCGTCAAATGAAAAGGCTCTGCGCTTGCCATCATCCCCTGTCACAATGCAATTACTGAACAGAGTGATAGCAAGATAGCAGCCCCCACCGCTAGCCACAATGATAAAAGTATTGACTGATTTGATTGAATGATTAAAATAATGCACACATAAAAATGGGGTGAAGATAGAGAGGGAAATGGCAGAGAGGAGAGGGAGCAATGGAGAGAAAGGGTGGGGCGAGCTGGGCTGCCAAGAGTGAAGCTTTGTAGATATGGTTATGTCATTACTGTGTGTGTATGTTCAGATGTTTGCCTCATCTAAGAGTGCTTTTGGGTTTGTTCTTTTGTTCTGTGTTGTTTCATTTCTCTGCTTCTTTCCTGTCTCTCTCTCTCTCTCTCTCAGGTTGCCATTTGTGCTGACGTGAAGGAAGTTCTGCTATCAGATGGGAATGAGAAGTCCATTCAGAGTATCCTTTCATCGTCGCCTCTCCTTTTCCTTTATGTGTATCTCTACATCTTTGCCTCATTCCAGCTCACATTTATTTATCTGCATTCATATAGATTTCACTCTGTGGGCACTTTTGTCTTTTCTATTAGGGTTTCAAGTGGATAATTTGTAGTTTGATTGTTAATTGCCACATGTAAATTCAAATTCACAGGATGTGGATTACATGATACAGACAATAGTGGTTTGAAAAATAAGAAAGGAGGGAAAATAAGAGCATTAGCTCCATTATTATAGTACTGTTCAACTGCACTGCGCAGCACATTCTCCTAAATGATCTTGAAGTTCATTCCGAAGGAAAGGTTGCTGCAGAGCTTTTCTATTATGTTAGCTACAACAATCCATGAATGGTTTTTAATTTATTTGTATTTAATTGAAAGCAGTATAAAGACTATATCAAAACCAAAAATTGGCCGCAGATCACTGACAGGATTGTGTATAAAAGGATCATCACATAGAAGCTTTCAGAAGTATAGATGGAAAGAGACTCATCGCTCTGTGAAACAGAAAAATACATCAAAAAATGTTTCTCAGCGTAAAACTGCAGATTTATAGATTTTATGGAACATAATGTTAAAATATTTAAAGAATCCAGAGAAATGTCTAAACATGAGGAACAAAAGCTAAATTAAATGGCCATGATCTTTGGGCTGTTACACTGTCTGTCTGCAGACAGCTGAAAAAGGCATTCAGGGCATTCATACATGACATGAGTAATCTGCACCTCTGTGAAGGCTCTTTTTGATGCAGAATGATATGTACAGTTGTCAGAGCAAAATATGCTACGTGTAATATGTTATGTCCCATACAAATGATGACATTTTCAGGAAATGCCTTCATCATTTTGATCAAGGCCACAAAACTTCTGCATGTTTTACACCAGTATTGACTGTGCACTAAAAAGAGTTTTATGCTGGTTTTGTACTATTTTCAATTAAAATATTTGATTTTTAATTACAACTCTTGTTGCGCTAGGTGTACCTAATTGTCAACTCTGTGTATATATGCACCAGTAAATTATTGCAGCTCATTAGGTAGTAATATTATAGTCTTAAGCAGTGGCAGTTGTTATTACCAATTAAACATAGGAAACATCCTAATTAGGATGCTGCCATTTAAACCATTATTAATGTCAATTAAGAAACTAGTATTTTAATTTCCTCCATGCTGTGTGATCGAGATTAATTTCTTATGTGATCTCTTTGTGATTGGCCCTACTGTACTCCAGCTATAATACAGGGATTTTTTCGAGGCCGAGTATCACAAACAGAAAATAGACAGTATGTTGTAACCTGTTTGTTTCAGTCTTGAAATCAAATAAGAAAGATTGGATCGGAGTGAGAAAGAATAGCTGTCCACCTCTTTTATCTTAAGAAAAGCACAGCAGATGGGGTACCCACAGTGACAAAAACCCTGCATCAGTGCTCAACATGGCATCTACCAATCCCAGCTGCCCACAATGCCAAGTTAAGAGCACTGTAATTGCCATCCTGTCAGATTTTGTTTGAGACTTTATCTAAAGCTGAGGCTAGAGTTAGGACTTGGTGAGTGTTTTTTAGAAGCTGGGACAATCAAGGTTTATTTGTGTGCAGCTAAGGTTTAGAGCTATAATTAAGTTTTTTGGACAAATGTTTAGGTGAGATTTTTGGGCAACATTTCTTTGTTTAAGTGGATTATTGATCTACGCTGTTTGTTTGCTCCTTTTTTCTTATTTTGTATTTTACTCTTGTCTGGGGTCCTTTTTAGCCTCTCATCCTTTAGTTTCCATCTTCCTCCTTCACTGCTCTGATTTTTCTCCCATCCACTTAGATTGTGCTTTATTTGCTGAACGACAAAAAAGGAGAAAAGAGGCCTTGATTTGTTACAGTTGCTTCACAAAAGCAGGAAATATAAATACACATTTCTTCCCTATTGACCGATATGGCACTTCCATATTTAGCTCTGCTTACAATATCTCTGTCTCAGCCAGCTACAATGCTCCTTTACTGATCACAATAAGACCAAACAATAACATTATGGAGCCTGTAAAACACACACACACTTGGGCACACAAACAATGCGCCATTGACCGACTGCTTTGTTTCATAGAACAAACACATAGAGAGAATTGTAAGTGAAATCATAGCAAGAATGGATCGAACACACACAGAAAGAAAAGGGAGGGTTGAGAAAGACATAATTTGTTCTGGGCTCAGCCAAATTGGCCCATTCACACACTGCAGGCTGTGTGTAGTATTTCCTCCAGTTGAGGAAGCTGTTGGTCTTAGCTATCCGCTAATGGCCACTGTTTATCTCTCATGGCCTTATTGTGCAGCTTGTGTTAGAATGGAGAGAGATAGTGGGCTGTGATAGGGTTCAGTTTTATACAGTGAAATAGATGAGAAGATATGCAAGAAAGAAGTTGTGAAGAGATGACGTTTAGATACTGTGTTTCCCCCTTCCAGAAGTTGTTGACCTCATTTGCAGAGCAGAAACGCACACATATACACACCAGTCTGTCTCTGACCTTGAATACTCTTGTTGAAAATCAATTGAAATGTTCCATTAAGAATGATTGATGAATGTCATTGGCTGCTAGTTGTCTATGTCAAGTGATAGAAGCAAATATTCTTCCACTTTAATGTCCAATATACTCAAATCTGTCTCTCACCTCCTCTGTTTTGTGTGTGTGTGTGTGTGTGTGTGCTGACCTCTCCCCCAGTGGTGTGGTGGTGATGAGATTACAGTAAGCTGCTCTGCTCTTCGCCCTGTCATTTCTATGCATAACACACTCATACACAGGTGTCCAGCCAGTGTGTGTCTGTGTTGAGTATCTACATAAATGTATGCAGACTCACATGTTAGTGTGTATGGGAGGCCTCTTTGATTTTGGATTGGCGCTCCAGATATCAATCCATCTATCAATTTATCACGCATTCCTGCTCTCTCTCTGTCTCGCTCTGTCTTTGTAGATTGGATTTGTCTCAGCTCTTTGCGGGCTTTAAAGACAAGGAAATCCTAATTGAATTGCTTTGCAACTCCACAAGCCAGTGTATTAATAGACAACTTGACATCAATCACCCTGTCTTTGTGTGTGTTTATCTGAGTGTGTATGTGAGGAGGACAGTGTGAGGTTTTGTATCTGTGGTTAAAAGCCTCCCCATTGATCCAGCTAGAGGCTGCTGTGATCTGCTTCTGCACCCTGGCTCTCCATCCCTGGAGATCATCTCTGCTCACTCTTGCTTCGTTATGTGGACGTCCACCATATGTGTTTTTACCTCATTGGATGTTGTATCCAGACCAGTATCTTTAAATATCTTTAATGGTTCTGATTAGTGTGATTATTAATGGTTTTTCTGTGATTGCCGTTTCAAACTTCACACACACTCACACACACACACTCATTACAGGCCTTATCGTAGTGAATCAGTGATTTTGAAGTTTGTATACCTTCTGTATGCATGGACGTGAATAAGCATCTATTGTTGTAAAATGTTCGACTATGATTCCTTGACGGTGCACATCAGATGTTCGAGGCATGGTGGAGAGAAACAGGCGGGCTGGAAAGTTTGGCTCAACACATGTATCATCGAGGTGAAACCTATATTTAAGTTCTTTGTTGAAAAAAAATATGACTTCAACTCTGGGCAACAGAAAAACTGCGATGTGATTTGGATAAGCTTGGATAAGCCATTTTTATATCATTGAGGTGCATGAATATTTTTTATGACAAATTTAACTTAAAGACATTTTTGTCTGATTACCACAGCAGTAATGGGTTTATGTTGCAACAACAATACAAGCACAAAGCATGTCTATGTACACCAAACAAGCTGATCAAAAAGAAAAAACAAAAAGACCTCCTTTGAAGCCACTGAGAGAAGGCTCCTGTACACACACACACACACACACACACACACACACACACCTCATATATGCAAGGACGAGCTAAAACATTGTTAATTGTTGTCCTGGTCTCAAAAAGGCTTTTTTCCATTGACTGACTGTTTTGCTCCCCTACCTCTTCTCTCCATCTCTCTCTCTCGCTCCTGCGCATATTTACATGAGTGGAAGATGGAGTGAAAAAGTAAACGTATAATTAGGCTACATTACTTTGATTGTTTTCTTTTCAGATTATGCCTGCTGTCATCTCTGCACCGCAAGAGAGGGCGAAGGGCACGATGCGATTGTACAAGGGGATGGATAGGGAGGGGCATGTCGTGTGATGGTGTGTGCACATTGTGTGTGTGTGTGTGCGTGAGTATGTTGGGGCCTCCTGCTGCGAATCGAGATTGTGTTTCTAGCGGGGCCTAATGTTTTGTTTACTGAGTGTTAATAATGCCTAATTAATAATCCCCCAATCTGCCTGACAGTGTGAAAGAGAGTAAGGGAAAATGGTGTGGAAAAAGAGATGAGAAAGGAAGGCTCAGCTCCTCTAACAGTGCACATCTCAGCACAGCTCGTACACAATCTACAACAGAAGAAGGGGGAAAAAAATTAACAATAACTAGTGGTAACCAGCTACAAAAAATGTAACTAGTAATATTTTCCATCAAGAGAGATAATAATAAAACACGTTGTAGATAACGGGGCACCTTGCACATCATTTCTTGATGTGCAGGGTGTTTTTGTTCTTTAGCATCACGTATAGCATCACATCCATCTGTGCCGCTTATGTCACTGTCAATATTAGATGAAATTCATCTCAGAGCCAACCAACAAAAAAGAGGCCAAGTACATTGTAGATAAGATGGGCTTTCTTCTAAAATATGGCTAATGTTGTGAAAAGTTGTATTTGCAAACAACCTTTTCTTAAAAGTAATTTTGTGTCAAAACCTATACAAGCAGAGACTGAAGTGACACAACTTAAGGAGTTGGTAATGATCATCCAAGCCATTGTAGTGTTGTCTGCGATCTCTGTTGGTCACTTGACATATCTTCTGCTGTAACATCAGAAGAATTAAAAAAGAACACTGGCTTCCAAACTGCAGAATGTGAACCTCATATATTGGACATCCTGTTTTTTTTTTTTTTTTTATTGCATCCGACCTGCTTTCTTGTACTGACATTAACATTGTAATCATTAGTGTTGTGGGCAATGGTCTATAAAATGACAAGAGTAAGAAACAGGACAGTGTGGATGTTGACTTCATGGAGGTAGCCTTTCTGTGTGTGTGTGTGTGTGTGTTCATGTGGTATAAATGTCAAGTGTCATGTCAGAGGCTCCCACTCTTTACCTCACAGATGACATATCTTTCCTCCTTGATGCTTTCTCTAAGTCTCTACTGAAGCGGAAAAACAGTGGGGGTCAAGGAGAGAGGTGCCAGAGAGCAACAAGCACACGCAGAGGACGAAAAAGAAAAGAAGGAAAAACAAGTTCTTCCCTGTCCCCATCCTCGCACATACTTAACTTTGGTCTTTCACATGTGTGTTCCAGGGTGGTGAGGTGGGACTGTGACTTGGATATTTCTGCACTGGAGGGTCACTTTGACATCGTCATGTGTGCAGACTGGTGGGTGCACACACACACACACACACACACGGAGCACTGATTTGTTTTTGTGTATGAGCTCATGACATTAATTTTCTCTTTTGCATGACAGTCCTAACATGGCTCCCCACCAGCTCATGGACCTTCCCCTGCTTTGTCCACACACACATACATTCATACATAAGCTCAGGCGCCTGCCTGCATCCATTTTACACCAAATTGCCTCGTTTTCATGCTTGGTGTCCCAGCAAATGGGTGACTTAGGCAAATTGCAAATAATTGCGTCTTGACAAGGAAGGAGACTCAGTAAGATAAAGAAAGAGATGAGGGTGGATGGAGGAGGAGTAGAAATGGAGATGGAAATGGAGAGATAGACCAACATAAACATAACAATTAGCCCATCGGCCATTGAAATGTAGCTCTCGTGACCAATCAAGAATTACATCTTTTTGTATTGCTCAGCTGGATTGTGCTGTGTTAGATAAAATGCATCATATTGATGTATTGTGCACACTGACACCCTTGGAAACATATGAAGAAAGAATAACTCGAAATCGCACTGAAACGATTCGGTCCTTTGAATTTTCAGTATTTGAATTATATCTGCTTTCAAAAGGGATGCGCTGTGCAGCCTTGACTTGTTCATACACACAAAGACGGGCTGTAGTGGCACAGTAAATAAAAGGGTAGGTAAACCTTGATCAATTATACTATAGCACAATGGACACAGCCAGTCCACACCTGCAATGTCTGCTACATATGACATATCTACATTTATATTACACACTCAGGTTGTGCCAACTAACCAAACTACTCGCTTTTACACTAGCGACAGAGATGATGTTTAGAATCCTTAGTTGTGAGTTTAAAATCTTCAAGAGTGGGTCATGCATTTCTGCTCTGGGAGTTCAGTTGTCTTGTGGACAGTAATGTAGGAGGAGGGCAATGCAGTGTTAATTTACAATAAATGAGGAGAACATGCTGAAGAGGGCATTTTAGTTGTCCCAGAAAATATCAAGCAGACAGATCTCGAAAACAATAAATAATCCAATAAGGACCCTACTTGAATTGGCCCATTTTTGTAGTTCCTGCAGTGGAAAAATGTGCCTTCTGTAGGCAAGCTTAGCGTACCTGCTCAAGTCAGGCTGTTAGTGAGAAAGCTCACTTTGTCCTGGTTATGGAATAGTGTATATGTGTATCTATCTGCACGCGTGTGTGCATGTGTGCTAAGTGCAGCATTAGCAAACGCTGTTATCATTATTTTAATGTCACGGTCATTACAAGTAATAGTCAGGTACAACACTCAGAGAGAGATAGAGAGCAGGCAGCTAATAGAGCATATCTTACAGCGGACTATGCACATGTGTGTGTGTGACAAACGGTGTAAGAAAAGAGTAAATTGTACGTGAAGTTTTCATATCACAGGTTCTTCTTCCACTTCTCTCAGCAGAGATCCATGCTGTAGCTGTGTCGCTGCGATGTGTGTAGCAAGACTGTGTGGTGTCATCTTTGTGTGTATGCGAGTGAGTCACTGTGCGATAATTGCAGTGGTGGTGTTTGAAGAGTGATGGCTGACCGATTAACGGGCGCGTCATTGTGATGATCACCTGCGAAAAGGTCAACAACACGACTTCCACTCTGATTAATTATAGCCCCTACTGGTTGCAGTGGAACCACTGCTGAGAGGAAAGGACAGCAGAGCAGAGGAGTTGGGTGTAAGATTGTCTATCAGCAGACCATTATGTGCCATCTTCTTTGGACATCCTGCCTATCCATGATGAGGGGTATTATTCAAAAGTAGGATTATACAGTGTCGGAGTGGTTTGGGCCATTACAAATGTTATTTAAGTTATCTTAAGGTCTGTTGCTACTACTTGAGTAAGCTTTAGGCTCTTTAGATGATTTTTCTTATTCGTCACAACTGTAGTGTGACTTCATAAATAACTCATCATGCTGAGATTGCTTTTGGTATGTTCCGAAAATGAATTTTGTAAAAAAAACATTGCTTGCATTAAATATGTTTAGTCAGAAGAAATGTCAGATGCAGTCATAGATTGTCATCCATTTAAACACTCTTGCTGTGCCATTTTAAGCTGTCTACACAAACACAACTAAGGACACGATCAGCTGTGAAGATATGAAGATATATGAGATACTGATGAAACACAACAGTAGAGAGATGGAGATATCAGACAACTGTTGGATAGAGTAAACATTACATTCTGTCATGAACCGTTTATTCAGTCGCCTTTCACCAGGATTTTGTGGCATCAAAACTACTTTGAAGCCAGTTTGGTTCAAATTTATGAGTGTGGGATGCGGAAATGTTTATACACACACAGAGTTTCAGCGAAGCAGGAAACATCTTGTGCAGCAAAAGTGTTTTGAATGTCCTCATATTGACACGTGGTAGTGTGTGACTGGCAGACAGAGGGAGAGAGGGATTCCTGCAGTGGGCATGTGGGTGGCAGGGGCTCTTTGGCTCCGAATCTGGCAAGTCTGCATACCCCAAAATCTGTCCATGTGTGGGCAATGAGATAAAGCTCTGTTTGTGGGTGTGTGAGTTTGTGCACATGCTATTTGTGTACTATATCTATGCCATTTGCCTCTCTGTACATTCACACAGAGCTGTCATCTTGAGTTTATTAGATAGTTGCTGAAACACACACAAAGAGGACTTTTCTTAACTTTGGTGCATATTTCTATCTGTCATACTACAAAGCTGTAAATGCTATGTTGTAAACACAGTCTATAGAGGCTTAAGCAATGAAAATATTTATCATATTGATGAAACAGACCATTTACATTAGATTATTATTAACACCCACCAGTTAGCATCTAAAGCCCTACTATTAGAAAATGCATGTCATTTGTAGCCGTGATGACATTCTATACATTCACATACGTCAGTGGACAAATATAGCAGCAATGGTCTTACATACACACACCCTCTTTGCCCTTTGACCTCCTGTCAGTTTTGACTGGCCTGTCCTGGGTGGGATGGGTCAGGCTGAGACAATAGGCTTCTGGCTGTCTATGTGTATTAGAAGTGACCCTGAAGGGGAAGATCACTCCATCTGGGAGTTCATAAATATCATCCTGACACTATACAACAGTGAGACATTTGTTCGTGTGTGTGTCTCACAAGAGTATGTCCTGTTGTTGACAGGTTAAGTTGACGTTTTAAGTTGACATTAATAAACTGTCAAAGTAAAATATGTCAGAAAACAACCTGTTAGTAAATTATTTTTTTATATTTTTGACCATCATATGGCACAATTATTTAATACTGAAATACATATTCAAACATGATTAGAACTGGCTCATATTAATTTGCCTAATATTTACATTTAATGTAAAAAAATGGGAACAGTGGCCACTTGTTGATAGTAACACTATATTTTGAAAGGCTTATGTTGTAGACAGATCAGTAGTTGTAGACATGGTCAAAACAGCATTTTTCCTCAGTGGCTGTGGATCTGTTGCCCTTTGAATGACACTCTGTCCTTCCCTTGGCCTCAGTTTGTGTGTGTATGTGTCAATACTATGGCCTCCACCCAACAAGCTTGCTTCCTTGTTATCCTTGCCACTCACTTTTCCTGTGAACTGATATCTGTGGCAAAATAAACCAAACAGAAACCTCTCACCGTTCAAGTTAAATAAACTTCACACTTCTGTCTAGCCTTAAAAGAATAATAAACTTTACGCCTATAGAGACAGAGCGTCATACACTGAAAACCACACCCGCTAGTGGACAAAATAACTGGCACCCTAACGGCTGAAACACTGGCTTGTGACTATACATTAAAACATAGAATTTTTCTATAAATGAGCATTTTGTCAGCGTCCTTTTTGTTTTGGCAAGAAGTGATTTGACAGAGCTTTCTTCTAAAAAGTGTGTGGACAGAAATGAAGCCATGAAAAGTATATCATGTCTGTGTAGGCAGGATGTAGCTGCAGAAAGGACATTCTGTCACATGCATTCTCCTTCCTCACTGGGATCAGTGGATTTTGATGAGGAAAGGTCAGAGACTGTGACTCGGAGGTTGCATCCAGATTGCCTACCCACCGGCCAGTTGGACGGATGTGCAGGATTATGTCAAATCTGCACTGTATTGTTGCATTTTAGATAAATTACTCCACTCTCATCTGTGATAATAGGCACACACACACTCTCTCTCTCTTTCTCTCTTACTCATAGCATACTTACTTGCATAATGGATTGATATTTGTCATTGTGGGCAGACAGACAGGTGTCACTTTGTGCAGAGGGATTGAAGTTGACTTGGGCCTGTGTGTATGTGTATGCATGTGTGTGTATAAGTGGTAGCCACATCCACCTCTCTTTTGAGGGTAAAAGTGAATCCCCATTACATAAATCAATCATTTACGGTGAAATTTTACATGCATATGCTCTCACACACAGTCACATGGTGGATGCACTGAAGAGTAGACACAGCATACTAACTGGTGGTTGTATTTTAGCTGTGACATAATACTTGAACCTTTCAGATGTAGTGCTATCATTGTGGGTGTGTGTTGTACACATAGAGCATAAATACTCTACTTTATGATATATGTATGTATATGCTCTTCTTCAAGTTACAGTATGTTTGTGTACAATGGAGCCAATTAATTCTTTATTTTCTCCACTTTGTGTGTTTTTTTATTCCTATATTTTCATATTAACTTCAAAGTGCACACTCCAGGTATTAATTCCACCAATTGAAGGTGGTTTTGTGCTGCTTTGAAGTGTCTCGGTTAAGGTGTGCATGCCTGCACATAGACGTGTGTGTGTATGTTTACTGGAGATGATGGTATCAGTGCACATTGGGTTTTCTGATGTTTTGCATTCTTCTCAGTGCCTTGACAAGCGGCTGAGGTGAATACCCATGACAACTCGGACGTAAACAACAAGGAAGAGCATCTTACTCATGCAAATTGTTTTTCTCCTCTTCCTGTTGGTGGATTTATTTGTAAACAAAAAAAAATAAATAGCTTGCTGCTTTATCTGGAGCTGCTATCATAAGAATGCATTCTAACCTGCCTCTCTCTTTGCTTCTCAGTTTGTTTCTGGACCAGTACAGAGCCAGCCTGGTTGATGCTATAAGGAGATTACTGCAACCCAATGTAAGTGTGTGTGTGTGTGTGTGTGTGTGTGTGTGTGTGGATATGTGACTGTGCCTGTGTGTGAGGTTGCGTGCATGTGCGTGTGCTCGTGTTTGCTACTGTATATATCTGTGCTTATCCCCTTTCTCTAAATCACCTCCCACTTCTCTCAATCATAATTAGGCTTTGCCCAAACCCCTATACACATTAATAGTCTGACAGGATTAATATCATGTAATGCTTTAATGCTTATTATAGGCAACTTGAATGCATTGCTCTGATCTCTGTCTCTCTCTTCCCTTAATCATAAATCCGAGGCAACTTCTCCCTTTTGGCCCTGCGATAAGACCCCACGCTGTGACAGCCAAAGCAAATGGGGAGAAAAAAAAAAAGCCTGAGAGGGATAGAGTTGAGATTTCTATTCATCAGAGGGAGGAGGGGTGCGTTTTAAGTACAGAGGCCAGACTAGTAGAATGAGTATCTGTTTATGAAAGAGGTGAAAATGGCACTAAGGGGAAGGAGATAGGAAGAAGAAAGAGGAGGAGGAGGAGAAGACACAGAAAGGGAAGGATGTGGGGAGAGAGAAAGATCAAGCAAGAATGGGTGATGAGGGTAAATGTGGAACTGGAGCTTGTTTATAAGTGGCACAGACAAATAAAGTATGATAACAACAAAAAAAATCACCTTCATGAAGTGAAATATTTTCACTAGAAGTACTTTTTACTAAACATACTGAAACTGTATGCTGCATGTTATATTGATAGTCTGTTGTTTCTGAAAAGTCCTTGTTTCAGTCCACTCATTTGATCTGAGGAAGAAATGTTGTATCTCAAAGTTCTGGTATTTGGGTTTGAACAATGGGCAAGTGCAGGAATCTATGATAGGTGGCAAATTACAGGAAACCAACACAGAAGCACCAAACGCTGTTCCTCAAGTGGCCACTTGAGAGTAGCTCCAGAAGTCAAGTCACTTCCACAGCCTTCCATGTTAAAATGTCCAACTTTACAGCAAAATAAACATGTTTACAGCCTCATATAAAAACTGTTTTGGTCTGTATTGAGAATTCTCCTGTTGGAGGAATCTATAGTGCTTTACTTAAATCAAAGCTTGTGCATGAGCATGAACTCCTAGGTGTCTGCCCGTCCACATCAGCTCCACTGCTTTGTCCATATTTGGACTAACTGGGACTTAATAACAGGAAATGCAGTGTTTACCTGGTATAAACAATGTGCTGACAGGATGCACTGTGAGAATGAGGTGAAGCAGCAGCATGGGTCCTGATATTCAAATGGAACTACACATAGTTTCCAGTTTCTACAGTTGACTTTTCAGACAGAAGAACATGGAGTGGCACCTGCTCCCTGAATATGGGTCTCGGTTGCAGGTGAAGGCAGGAGCTGCTGAATGCTGTCTATTGACTGACACGACATCTGGCCGTTGTTGTACATCTGTGTGTTAAGTCTCTCTTCATGTCTCGCTCTCTTTAATCCAACAGAGATAATTCAGGGGCTAATATGATTTGAGTGTGGGCCATCAGACTGTCGCTACCACAACAAGCTTTGCCTAATATTTAATAATTTGCTAAGCTGATTAAACAATTAACAAAGCAATTAATTCTCCCATCTAATGGCACTAATTTGTTGTTTCTAACAAAGGTGGTCAATCCGGTGGGCTGGATCCCCTTAATCAGCTGATTAGTGCTGAGAGGAATTTTGTTTACTTTTGCAGTGTTTTTAGAAAGAGAATAGGATTTTGAGAAAAAAAATGCTGCTGGATATAAAGATGAAAAATCATCTGTCAAAAGCTGTGATCCTGCTTTCTTCACTGCCTTTTGTTGTGCATTTCATGTGTGTGTGTATTTTCTGTTATGTGTGTGTTTGTGTAAGCATCCTTCTTTTGGTCCATTTAATTAAAACAATAAGAACACGATCAACATGAAATGAAACTAAAAGCTGAAGGATTTCAAAGAAACTTTGAACCTGTTGGTAATCCTCTTAGTATTTGCAGGATGTCTGTGATGCCTGTGCAGACACATTCTCTTTCTTTCTGTCCTTCTCACAGACACACAGACAAAAAAATATGTCATACTCTCAAATTCACACCTACTTGTGTGTGTGTGTGTTAGAGTTATCCAGGTTGGTTGGATTAACAGAGCCTTAACTTCAGATACTTCTGCAGTTTACCATCTAATATATACCTGGTAAAAGGACTGACTATGAGTATCGGTGTGTGAACAGAAAGCAGGTGTGACAGTATGTGTGAACTGCCCCAGAAAACCTACTACTGTATTTTCCAACACCATAAAACACTCACCCTCCTTCTCTTGTGTTCTATCCAGGGCATGGCGTTGGTGTTCGCTCCACTGAGAGGTGAAACTCTGAGACTGTTTTGTCAGCTGGCCCAGCAGGCCGGACTCTACGTCTCACAGCACCAGCAGTATGATGCTCAGGTCTGGGATGTCCATTTAAAGGTGAGAAGAAAAAACATATCCAGGAGTAATTTGCACCAAATTAACGTAGAAAATCATGATGCTGAGGTACAAGCATATTTTTAAATGACTAATTATGATATCTAGACCATGATGAACAGCTATTCTCTGGAATTTTTCAGTTTCTGATATCTTGCTCCAAGTTTCAGTCGCGAGATTCAGTCGCATCTCATTTAGTAAAAGAGGAACTGTGCGTCAGTAGGGTCAGCACGTTCAGTTACATGTCATGTGTTAGTTGAAATCATTGACAGTAAAAACTATAGCCAGAGCTTCCGTGACGTCACCCTGTCACTAAAGAGGCATTTCCCGTAATTATGCATAATTTTGAGTCCAAATACAATTAAAACGAGTGAGTTTTAAAAAAATTTGACACTTCCGCATGGGCTTTAAGTTTGAGCTCCGAAGGTTGCCGCTTGGTTGAAATAGCTGGTTAGTGTATTCATTCGTCTGCTATAGCTTTAGGGAAGAGCTATGAAGAACACACAATTCTTTATAAACACTCCCTTAGCGTGTTCATAAATGGACTTGATTAAATCATTATAATGTTAAAATAACGGATAAAAAACCTGCTTTTATTGCCTTTCCAAAACAACAATCCAGGTTGAATAATGTGCATGTAAGTTAAATAAAGACTAGCAGATTAGCCTGTTGTTGATGATTGGAGACACTTTGTGGTTCAAAAACAAGCTGCCTTAACCTGGCACTGTAAGAATGAGAGAGGAGTGAAAAGGAGTGACAGAAAGCACCTGAGTAAGCTGTGTTAAAAGAAGTGGTGTCCAGCTGTTAACTCCATTACACACACAGCTACAGAAGAACAGGACAGCGAGGAGTGGGCTAAATTGGTTCGCACGCATTCACTTTCTGTGGTGGGAGAATTGGACAGCCTGGCTATTAAAGTGCCTGTAAAGTGGCCCAAACCTCAGCGAGGAAATACTCCTTCTCTTTATTATTTGTCCTTAAACCAGCTCTATTATGAATGATTCCTTACATATTCCACATATCAGCATGTCTTGTGTCAGTATAACCACGTCTATGATGACTGGATTCACTCAAGCTACAATCCACATTTGAGAAAGTTTGAAACATGCAGCATTCCTGCATCATTACTTCTAATTAAAAGTGTTCTGCTGTGTGTCACTAGCTTTGCATCAGTTTTAGCAAAAAACAGAGGCATGAATGAGCATATAATCAACTTGATAATTAACTAAAAAACATTTAAATTACAACAACCTTTCATGTTTGTCCTTTGTGATGTATGATGTTTCTTGCATGTATGTTCCTCTCTCTCTTTCTGTCCTGTCCACCTCTTCTTCTCCTCCCTTACCCGGCCGACTGTCAGCAGGAAGGTTCTTCTTTATGAGTCGCGTCCTGCTCAAGGTTTCTTCCTGTTAAAAGGGAGTTTTTCTACTTGCTCGGGGGTTCATGATCTGAGTTTTTGTAAAGCGCCTTGAGACGGTTCTGACTGTAAAAAGTGCCATTTAAAAAAATTGAATTGAATTGAATTGAGCATGTGTAAACATAAAACATAAGAGCTTGTCATTAAAACTCTCATAGTCTGAAGTTCTGGTCTTGGGTGGAGTGGGTTCAGCATAACACGAGCTGAAGTCATTTCATTTCATAACGAACAAAAGGTGAGGGAGTCGAAGAAGTTAAACGGGGCAAGGCTGAAAGACAGATGTCGCCCCTGTGGGATTAAAGTGGATACTGTCATTGTCTTAAAATTAAAAGAGATACATTTTGTGGGAAAGAAGAATTGGTTGGGCCTCAAGGCCACAGACTGCATTCACTGAATAATTCTAATGGTTCAGCAACTTAACCATTTGGGACAAATTGCCACTCAGACCTGTTTTGGTAATGAGAGGTGTTTGACAACAGTGTGTGCCCAGTGCACAATAGAATCACAATACAACTGATGTGGGATAACAATAAAGTCACCCTAAAATTCTGGGGTTTTTTTTCTGTACAGTGCGAGGGAATTGTCAGACCATTCAGAGTATTTTCGAAATGCACACTTCTTTTTGTGTGACACACACACACAGTCACACGTTTAGGTAGTAGGGTCAGGTGCTGTATGTGGATATCAGGACAAGTTGAAGTGCCCCCCGCATCTCTGAAGGTGATTAAGTCTCCCCCTGCTTATCTTCTGATGAACACTCTGAACAACCCCTGTGTGGATACTTGTGTGTGTGTGTGAGTGTGTGTGTAGGTGCCTCCCTGACCATTGTACACACACACACAAACACACACACTGTGAACACAGCTAAGAAACAAGCTATATCACAATCCCACACAGACCAGACATCACTCAGACAGCATATTGGCTAGACATGACACACAAACACACACGCACACACCACATGATGATATCACAGCGAAACATACACCATCTCTGTGCACGCTTGCACACATGCACATCCAAATGAGCAGCTGCTACTCATTTGCACTACAGATTAGCTTTCTTTAGTTATATTTACTTACAGCAGGCGGAGCAGAACAGAAGAAACGTGCATATCAGAACTGACAGTGGACCACACACACACTATGGATTTTCTTTCACTTTGGCTTAAAAGAATCAAAGACGTCTCCACGGAAAGCATGCGTATACATTTACTGAGAAGCCTGTATGTGTTTGTGTTCATACAGAAACCTCTAGCTGTTGAAAAGCCTCACTTACATAGTTTAACACTAAATTATCTTTTTGCTTCCTGAGTCTTTAGGTTGTATGTTGAGTTATATTATAACTTTATTAAATAACTGCAAGCGTTTAGTAACTTTCATTTTGCATGTAATCTTTTTTCATACTGCTGCCTCTGTAACAAATATTATTATAATATTTATTACAGAGGCAGTAATAATATAACATTAATATTATATATTATATAATAATTTAAAATTGTAGAATCTTATATTAAGATGTTTTCAAAATCAGTTTCACCATAATATAGCAATTTTATGCACATTTAAAGTTTGAGTAATTACTTTTCTGGTAACTTCTCTTACCTGCAGTTAATTTCACAGTAGTTTCTAAATCGAACTATTAGCATGGACAGCAGCAACAAACTTTAATGTGGCCTTGTCATGTAATTCTGTGTGTATCATTTAGTTGGTGTGTCTCTTCTTATTTCACCTGCTTATAGTGACTCATAAGCTCCTCCATCTGGCACAGCTGCTGTTAAACATGTGCTCCCAGTAGCTGTGAATATTCTGTGTGTGTCAGGTTCAACACGTCAGATTTGATTTTGTTTGGAATATACTGCCAGTCTTACCAGTCCCACTGTTTGCATGTGTTTGTGGGGAGAGTGGGAGAGAGAGAGAGATGGAAGTGTTTTTATTTAGCCTTCTCTATAAACCTTTTCCACACCCCAGCTCACTACTCTGCAGTTTTCCAAACATACACACACTTTCACCCTCTGACACAAACACACTCAAGGGACTGCCAACAGCAGGCAGGCAGGCCCGATGTGCAGCGCTAGTGTGTGTGTGTTGGAGAGTGAGTGTAAGGCGTGTGCTGGGACAGGCAGACAGGGCTAGCGCGTTATCCTCTTATCCCCACTGTTGTGGAATAGAGAGGCAAGCAGCTGGAGGGACTGCAAGCAGCCTGATAATGCCAGCACTATTTTCTAACCCGCCATCTTAATCTTGTTACTCAAATGGTTGTGAAGAGAGAGTCATGAATTTTAATTTCTCACCAATGCACATACACACACATGCATGCAAGGGTGTGTGCACATGTGTACATCCCCCGTCTCTCTCACATGCATAAATACTATCCCCACTGTGTTCATGCAACCCCCCCCCCCCCCCCCCCCACCACAGCAGCCTGCCTTTCCCCCTCCCTCCATTCGCTAACATATCTTCCTTCACCCTTCTCCACTCTCTCTCCCTCTGCTCCCCTTTATCTTCCCATTTCCTACATCACGACCCACTTCTCTATTTATCCAAGCCTGTCCTTCTATCCTTTCCTCTACTCATCTCTCCGTCCATCCAATCCCTCATTCTCTGTTTCCTAATCCCACCAAGAGAGACCCCAGACATCCGGTTCATCCATCCTTCCCTTGTTTCAGAGCCCACTCCTCCCTCTTTTCCACCTTGCACACTTTTTTTTTGTACAGGTCAAAACAGACTCACACACATGCACACACAGGAGGCAGAGAAATGGAGAGGCAAAATGAGAGCACGAGCAAGAGAGACAGGAGCTCGGGCGAAAATGGCAATAAAATAAATGACTTGCACCTTGGAAAAGAAAAAAAAAAGATTGTGGGGGCAGTGGGGTGGGGGGTCGGGTTGAGAGCCGATTTAGCCAGCCACCCATGAAGCTGATTAGGCAGCCTGCGATCAGGAGGAACAGCTTTGCTTGTTAAACTTTTCACCTCTGCGAGCTCTCAGCCCTCACCGTGTTAAGGCCCCCCTCCCATTCCTTCTTCTATCCCTCCATCCCTCCCACTCTATCCCTACGTCTCTCGTCTATCGCTTCCTTGCTCCTTCTGCCTGGTAGAATTTGAATGTGAAAGCTGGCCGCGGTCCCCACAGCAGGCTTTACACAGGGGGCAGGCAGCTGCCCCTCCACGCCCAACCACCCCCTGGGTCGTCTGCTCCTGCTCTCTCTGCCAACCTTTCTCTCTCTCTCTCTCTCTCTCTCTGGGGGTCACAGGTTCAACCATGGCCTGTGCCTGGAGGGATTGCTACAGGAAGATAACGCACATAAAGGGCACCAGGGGACGAAGGGAGGGACTAAAACAGAGCAGGGAGAGGCAGACATGAACAGTTTGTTCACACTCAACAAAAGAGGGAGAAATCAGAAAAAAGAACAATGAAAAATGTAGAGTAAGGATTTCACACTATTAAAGGAGAAAGGGTGGGGAAGATGTGTGATAAAAGAGGTGTGTCAGGGGAGAGGACCTCAGGTAACCGCTTACATCACACCACACTGCTGGTTTCTGGGTATTGTGACACTGTGGATATATATGGAAGACACATTCATCAAGACCACTTTCATTGATTTTACACATCCAATATAAACATAGTGTATGACTTGTGAGGTTGCAGAAAAAGCTAAGCAGCATTGAAGTTTTTGTTGAATGTTACAATTGCTATTGTCGTTTCAATTCTAATTAATTAATAGTATGTAAATTTGACTTTTGCTGGAGCCTTCTGTGCTGGCCTAAATGCATTGGTCTTATTAATATTAATTTATAGCTATAAAGAATCTAAAAAATGCAATTAGTCAAATTCATCTTTAGCTGTTAATTGTTTGTTTTAAACTGTTTTTTTTTTGTGTGCGTGTGTGTGTGTGTGTGTGTGTGGGGGGGGGGTAAAAACGGGACTCAGTCAACATTTCTGAATGTTAGTATGTTTGGGGCATTGGCACTCATCACTGAACTGAAGTGAATCTGGGGTCAGTCTCAGTTTGTGTTTGTTGTGAGGACTCCTTTTCACACAGCTCTGTACTATCCTGTTCCCACCACTCACACACACACACACACACACCATGTAGTCAATCACACATTCTCACATGAGTAGACTCACTAAACTCACTTTCATAAGTCTCTGATCATTTGGCCAGACACTGAGCGAGCTGATTAGCTGGTGCATGCCCAAACTGCCAAGCCTGCTTAAGAGGGCACTGAGTGGGCACCACATGGGCACCCCACAAAGCTCTGTATGTGTGCATGCATGGGAATAATTAGCCAATTAATTGACAGGAAATCATTAAGCAAGCATTCTGGTGTTATTTAAGCATTTCCTCCTGTGTCATGTTAAAATCAACATGCATCTTATGTTGTTTAAATCGAGGCAACTGAACATAACATGAGTTCACTACATTTGTGTCTTTATAATTAACACGGACTGATTTAGAGTTGTGTTGTAGTGATTAACATCAAACCCAGTTCAATTTGTGCTTTCAGATGCTGACAGAGGGAAAAGAAGCATATGATGAAAACATCCACTATCCTCTCCTCCTCACCTTGACCAAAGGACCTCAACCTGTCAACCACATTTAGTAAACCAAAACAAGTGAGCTCAGCTTTTCACCATACACATGTATTCTCATGTTTAAGGCAACCTGGATATATGTTGACCTAGAATAATTTACCCATCTGCCATAAGACAAAATGTCCAGGAAATACTGCAGCCACACGGTCAGTCAGCCCTTTAAAAAGTTTGGCCTGTCATTGAAGTGTTTGATAAAAGTTCAGTTTACAACCATATTGCCAACAATGTCTTTGCTTGTCAGCAAAGTACCGGTAACCATTCAGTACTCTGTCAGGCCTTCAATGAACATGACTATCAGTCAGATAGTTGTTCAGTCAGTTTGTTACATGGACATATGTCTGCCTTACCACAGGTGTCAGTTATTCAGTCAGACATTCTCCTTTTAACTGTTAGTATTAACCTGTGCCACTGTGTTCCTGGCCTCAGCATGGAGGCCAGCTTTAATTCATTAACTGTCACAGACTGTGGAGCGGCTCACAGTTTCCTCTGTTTTCTCCTGCTTTATTTTCTGATACAACTCACTCATCCCAGTCAGAGGGCAACGCTAACAATTCTTTTGTGCATTACTTAAAACACAACATTAACATATTAAGGCATGTTCAGACTAAGGAGCAAACGCTGCTGCCCAGGAGCTACTGATGGTTTAGTGCACAATGAAGTAGTCCTGACTACATTACACTGTATAATTACATCTTACATAACTCTGCCAATCTCTGTTTAAGTTCTACATCTGAAACATCTGTTTTTGCAATTCTATACCGCAAACTACCTTGCAGCAAAAAACATACACAACATATACAATGTATCTGCCATTGTGTGGAATATCAACCACTTTCTGATGACAGTCAGCTCCTGTGGCAGCTACTATATGCTGCTAAAGCTCCTTATCTGAACCTATACCACTGGTGTTTTTCTGT
Organism: Parambassis ranga; assembly: GCF_900634625.1. Classification (NCBI taxonomy): domain Eukaryota; kingdom Metazoa; phylum Chordata; class Actinopteri; family Ambassidae; genus Parambassis; species Parambassis ranga. The sequence continues at coordinate 7,873,591 of NC_041035.1, forward strand.
CTAAAGTGAGAGACAATACAAGCACCTAAACTGCAACGATGCATACATCACCATTTGTTATTAATGACTTGTGACCCCAATACTGTGGAAATGATAAGAAAAGTATTATTGCTGTGTCTTTCTGGTAATGTAGCTGTCATAATTGTCTCTGGTCCCTAATGTCCACTGGGTGCAGTCAGTCTGCTGCATTCTTGCTGACCTGCAGTGTGAGTAATAAATACCCACAATGAACAGAAACATGTTTATTATAAACCAATCAGCAGCATTAGAAAGCAGCATTTAAAATGTGGCAGCTGAATGCTATGTTTTATTAAGATTTTGCAACCAGAAGTCTCCCATCTTCATTTTACCTATGAGTGATTCAAGCCTAAAGCTGTGTTTCCATATTTCACTGTGATCCATTGCCGTGTATGAGAACCAACAAGCTATGCAGAATCTCCTGGTGGCTGCTATTTACATTCCTCGTGTTGAAAAATAGTCCACCTTCAAAACATAAGAGAGCACCTACTCAGAAAAGTAAATTAAGCCGGTTTTATCAGTGGTCTCAGTGCATGGAGGATTTAAATTGCATTGCAAAAATGTTCCCATTTAAAAGGTTCAAAAGGTATTTAATTACATTTTTGTGTGTAATGCAGTTTACTGTGTACATTGGTACCCTCCTGACTGTGATTGTGTACAGAGACTTCACTGTCTAATGTGACAACACATAAGGCATCACTGTTTACTGTGACATCCTTATTGCAGCATCGCTGCCTCTTTCAGTGGCAACATCTTCCATCCTTGTTCAGCTGTGATGTTGTGTTTACACATGATGATGAAATCACTTCTGTTGTTATGATATTAACACTTAACCACTTCTCACTGTGACAACAGACCGGTCCAGAAACGGCTCTGAGGCAGTCAGTTACTGCAGCTCAACAGAAATGATAGCTGTTTTGTTGGATGTCTCAGCTACGATAAAGTCTCAGTTTTGTTTATAAAACAGAATCATTTAAAATTATTAGCCCAACCACTCTAAATCAGATCTATTGCCGTTTTCTTTCAACCCATCAGTATGTGCCACAATGATTCAGAGTGTAAAACCTGAGTTTCAGCAGTTCTACTGTACATATTTTCTGGCTGATTCTTTTCTGTCTAATTTTCTGGGCCTTTACTTTGAAACTTTTTCTGGATGTTTGGTACTCTGGGTCAACATGCTGTCACTCTTTTTTTGTGGAGGAAAAGACTAAATAAACTAAAACTCTAGAGTTTAGATAGAATTGAAGCAGATTTTATGGCCACAGTGCAGTTCAAAGTATTCTGTGTTCCTTTTTTTCCTGTTCAAGAACAGACATTCATGCTTCACGCTGAAGCACCAAATTCTCTCTACTTCAGTGTAATAGATTGAGAAGATGGAATATTTACGAGTGGGGTTTTTTTGTGAATGAATTAAGAATAAATACTTTAAATTCCTCAAAAAAATTGACTGTTTTTATTTACACTTTCAATTTAAAATAATGATATAATAACACTTTATGATAATTTCATTAATAAAATGGTAGAAAAATTATTCAATTAAAAAAAATGCAGATATGTGTAGGTTTTTCTTTTAAATTATTAAATTAATTCATTTCTACTGAATTGTTATTGCAGATTATTTATTTATTTTACTGCATTATATTAATGAAATTATAAAGTGTTATAGCATTATTTTAATGATAAAAGGTGAATGTGTGGCACATTATCAAGACTCCAGGGATAACTGGTCATAGATGTAATAAAAGTTTTCTTCAGGCCTAGATCGTCTGTGGCCTGTGTTTCACACAATGGCCTCCTGCAGGCTAAGCTGGTTTCAGACAAGGTAACACACACAGACTAAAACACACATGTGCTCTCACACACACACATATCAAGCCCAGTCAACAGTCCTACCCCTCCACAGGAAGAAAAGAGAGAGGGATAAAGGAGGGAGGGATGGCAGTACACAGCAGCTAATCCTGCAGGCTCACTCTTCTGTTTATCTGTCAGAAAGGGAGGGAGAGTTGGTGGAGAGGGGGGGGGGGGGCAACCAGTGAGGCCTCCTGATCTGTCTTTTGATATTTTAAAGAGGTCTGTTCTCTCCTCCCCAACATTCTGCTGGAGAGATAGAGAGAAAGACAAAGACTAAAAGAGACATGAAGGCAGAGGAAGAACAGGGAAAACAGAGATGGGAAAAGACACTCTGAATGTCTGGAAGGAGAGGCCATGTGAGACAGCTGGAAATGAGGTGAAACTAGATCGAAACAGTGGGGAAAAGCTTCAGCCGTGAAAGAAAAGAGAAGCTGACTGAGAGACTGAGATTGACTGGCCGAGTGATCGAACAGAGGAAAAGAGAGAGACAGAGTGCTCCCAGCTCGACACAAGGGCCCCATTAACTTGACCACTTGCCCTTTGCACACAAAGGCAGGGCCGGCCCACTGCCCCTCCCACCCAATTATCCACGATTAGGCTCAGTGCACTGTGTCAAGATGGAGAGGGAAGGAAAAGAGGAGAGGGGAGAAAGGCAGGCACAGGGAGGAGGAAGAAGGGGACTGAGGGAGTGAGAGAACAAGGAAGTGAGGGGCGGATGATGAAGGGCAACAAAGTTGTTGTTAACACTGATTTCATTTGAGCATTTGATTGCACTCACAACATGCAAATGACTTGTTGGAGCAGTGCTCTAGAAGCTTTCACTATACTGTTATTTGCAGCCCTTTCTGTTTCCATTTGTTGCGTGCATCATTTGATTCATTTGTGTATTTTCCACTTTGACAACATATGTGTTATTAGAGTGAAGGAGCTGTTTTCTCTAACCTGGCTATGAACTGTCCATTAAAATGGGTTTGTCTTAAAGCTACAACAAAGACAGGCAAGGACAGAGCACATCCACTCACCCACTGTACAGTTACCTTTTCTATTCACAAGTCATTCAATCAGACATACAGCTGTTTAAACAGAACAAGTGTCAGTGACACCAGATACATGTTCCTGTTTCCATCTTTTTAGGGCTTGACTGCGATCAGACAAAAGAATCTGGGATAATAAACCAAAACATGAGCTGAAAGAAACAGATAAGTGGACCTGCATCACAATACCACACAAACGCAACAGGGAATCCTCTACATGACACTATGAACCTGCTCACACATACAGAATACACACATTTGCAGCCCAATAAGGCAACAAAACAAAACAGCCGTGGCATACACACACACACACACAAACGCTCACATCCTCTGCTCGCTGTGGGCTCAGCTGCAGTCCAGCCGTGTTGTGTCATGTCGAGCTTTGTTGATACTCTGCTGCCAGCTAGCTGGCATCCCCAGGGTCTCTGCCACTGCAGCAGCATGCCACACATACACACATGCTGCATATCATCAATGCAGATTCTGCTCTTTCTTACAGGAGCACATTTTCGATGCCACAAATTTAAAACAGCACTCCAAAGTATCTTAAAGCACCTTATTTGTTTTTTTGTTTTTTGTTTTTTAAAGTACAAGGTCAAAAATAGGTATTTAATTAAATGAAGGCCAAATGGATTGATGTTTATTTTTGTTGAGCTTTTGAATTTTATTTCATTTACATTCATTTCTTGCCACAGTTCCATTCCATTGTTTTTATGTGTTTACACTTGCAGTTTAACCAAGAAAAACATGTTTTTGAATTTAAAGAAAATATAGCAAAGCCTCATCTATGCCCAACATGTTCTTACAATTGTTTTCCTATTATATTACATGTTTTCCAGTTTGCATTGGATCATCACCAGACAGCCTGCAGATTCTATATCCTAAGGCTGCAGATGGTGTGCACCAGGTGGGCTCAGGTGGCCATGTATACCTCTGACCTTAACACCAGCCATATGTGCCAGGGTATGTACATTGTGCATGTGAGTGCACAGTGTGTGGGTTTCACAGCCCACAACATGTTTACATGTCTCACCTCTTTTTTGTAACTTACCACCACCACCACCTGCACCACTCCGTCCATTGCCCAAAATCTCTCAAAACCTTTCAAGCCTCTTCCCTCTCTCTTCTCCTCCTCAAGGCAATTTAAGGAGGGCTTTTTAAATGATCCGCTCATTATGGGTAGTGGAGTCACTTTGGTTTTTCAGTGCTGTCTGCTTGCCTTCCTGCTTCCTATCCACCACCCCCACCCCTCTCTCCTCTTTACCTCTCTCTTTTTTTAAAGGGGCTTTTTTCTGCTTGCGCCCCCACCCACAACCCTCCACAGCCTCACACTCCTTCTCCAGAATGGCTTTTTGGTCCGTTTGTTTGTGCTCATGAAGTGGAATGCAGCAAAGTCCCTGAGAGCATTTTTTTTTTTTTTTTTTTTTAATTTAGAAAGCCATCGAGTATGAGTTGACGTGGCCGAGTGGGAGCTACCCCCACCTCCCACACACACACACACACACCTGGCCTTGACGACAATGGTGTTTTTCATTATGGGAGAAGGAATGGAGAAATGTGTGGTGGTGGATTTCTGTGGCATTAATGTAGTCACCTGGAGCTGAGTGGAACAGAATACTGTCTTAGTGTTTGTTATCGTGTACCGTTGTTGTTGCTCGTAGATGTAAACACACCAAATCTATTGTATGATCCTGTCTTTTTTAAAAGGCTTGCACAGCTGTTTAGGCTGTTTGTATATTTCCTCATTTACCTCTTCAGCCTTTCCATTTTAAATACCAATTAAACCTCTCCGTCTGGATATGTGGAAGTTCACTGACAGACTTGTTCTCTGGCTGACTGGAGGGAGCGGAGGTCAGTCTGGAGGCTGGCAGTATATACACACACATGCAATTTCACACAGTACAGTGATGCTTACATATGAGCTTATAGCAATGGGCTGCTAATTGAGGGGCAGCACTGTTGACGAAGGCACTCAACTTATCGCTGATTAGGTCAGGCCGGGTGGACGCAAGAGACGCAGAGAGAGAAAGAAGAAAACATGCTGCAGGACATATAGGACGACACAAGTGGTTTGTGTTGTTCAAGAGTCCTTCCTCTAAATGTTGACAGTCTCTCGTGGCAGTGTTTACCCTACGTTTAATGAGAGAGGGCCGACATTAGCCACTGTAGGAGCCATGCTGAATTAACACCTGCCTCTCTGCATACAAGCAGCTCCTTTCTGTGCTATTGTCTGCCTGTGACTTTGTGAGTCAGTTAATCAGTGAAGCCATCAATCAGTCTGCGGAACAACCAGTGTGTCTGTGACCACCTGACTGGAAATGCTAGCAGTTTAGTAAATTCACCAATGAGACAGGAACACAGGTGTAGTGTTTCCTTTTCATGTGTACTTGTACATCATTTTTAGTGATAAACATATTTGTCCATTAGTTATACAGAATATTTTTCAAGATAAAATTTGTGTTAAAAAATTTTCCATTTGAATAATTAAAAATTGTATGCCTTATGAAATAAATATTGTTTTTTTTTTTACAAACATTAAATAAGAAAAAGACAAGGTCTGTTATTTTTTAAAATCGCTCTTCTCAATCATTTTTTATTTTGTTTTAAATTAAAACTAAATTAGTTTAAGCTTCTTTTTGTGCTTATGCATGTTGCACACTAGATCGTATTTAGTATGATTTCACACCAACATATAAACAGCATAGAATGTTTCCGGTGAATAAACGTTTTTATTAACAGGACAGGGATATTTGCTATAGCTATCCTTAGCCAACACCTGTTCTCCTCAGTAAACTTGCAAAAAGTTGAAAAGCGTCTTGTACAGTTTGCCTGTGGATTCAAGCTGTGTGTAACCCCAAACTAATACAGAGATATTAATATTTATGATAGAGCCTATTTTAGTTAGGTTCAAATGTAAACCAGATACATGCACCTGCCCCATTATATTTTTAGTTCATCGTAAGTTCATGCCAGCCTGTGTCCAAAACAAAAAATACAATATAAAAATACGGATGGTATGATCTTTCTGTACACTCTATTACCAGTAGACACTACTAGTCATGCTTTTTCAATTCCCCCCAACACAACCTCTCCCTTTGGCCTATGTGCCTGCGGTCTCCAGGGAAACAGCTCTAACCCGCCGACCCATGTTCCCGTGGGCCAGGGGGCCATTAGAGGCCAGTCAACGAGCCTCTCTTCCTGCCACAAGTGGTGCTGGCGGGATGGAGAGGGCCCTCGTCCCTGCTTTGAAGGTCAATGGGGCCGCAGCCCGGCACTCTGCCATTGACTCTTAGGCCCTCTGTACCTGCCCACCCCGACTGGCACTGCAAAATGTAGCTTTAAATTGAAGGTCCAATTCAACTAGAACCTGTGGTCTGAGTGCAGATCCTGAATGTACTGTAATAACAAATTACTGCTACATTTTTGTCTCATGCAGTGATGACCTCAGTTAGATATTTAAAAATCAAATGTTCAAGTGTTATCTGGCAAGTTCTCAGATTTTGTGCGATCCCTCACATTGTGGGCAAAAAGAACAAAATCTTCATAGACCAGTGATGTCTGAGCACTGTCTCCACAGGTCTACAGGCTATACAACAGGATAGGTTCTTGAAACACTTTTGCCATTAGGAATCACCACATTAGACTGTAAGAATCCTGTATATTTACTGTCATTTATTTTATTTATTTGCAGCCTGCTAGTGAAAAAGAAGTGTGGAGCACTTAAAACACATATTCCCTACATCAGTTTAAAGGATTGTTATCACAATACACATTTTCAGTTTCAAAGCATTGATTCAGCCATTTTTCCCACAGTTGTCTTCTATGTCAGCTTACAGGGTGGCATGCACCTGTTCCAAACAATTTTCTGGCCATTCTGTTTGGGGGAGGTAAATACTCCAGCAGCCACTTGTCTGCCTCCTCAGGGGGAAATGTACATAGATTATGTCCACACTAATCCTTCTGTGACAAAAAGGCATTTTGCTTCAATACGGCAGTCGGGTAAGGGTTTCAACAGATACACTCAGTCCTACAAACATACACATACACACATGCACGTTTCCCCTCCATATGTGCACAAGGACATTTGTGCAATTAACCTTTAGCTGATTCAGTCCTAGTACTCTGTTTGATTGAATAGAGCTGGAGTGTTCCCTAAGCCATAACCACAACCTCCTGTGAGTGATTGAGAGAGTGTGTGTGTGTGTGTGTGTGTGTTAGAGAGAGAGAGAGAGAGGCATGTGTATTTCTGAAATACTGAATGAGGGTTATGTACTTAGGCCCAGGAAGATGTGCTCTACATAGTTTTCCTTACAAATTTCTGCATGTAAATCTCTGTGTGTGTTTGTTATTTCCTCCGACTTGCCCTAAGTGCAGCTACTTCTCCAGCCAATGAGTTTAGACTCTGAGCTGTAGTTTTATGGCCGGGGTTTCTCCTGCAGAGGGAGAATCCACAGCTTCAGCTTGAGCCTTGCCTGTGGCCCTGGCAGACTGTCATCTGTCAAGAGTCTACTAGCTGCAAGTTTGTTTTTTATGGATTCAATGGATTGAGCTAAGAGTGTGCAAAAAATATTGGACCCCCTCAAAAAAAAGAAAAATATTGGCATGCTTCAGAAGAGCTTAGTATTACCCTTCATGTTCATGCTTTTTTCTAATCGCCTTTGCTGACTTGTGTATATTATACCTTAAATGTGGTCACCTGTGCTGCTCTTCTCTTTACACCGAGGACAGTCTCACTTGGATGTCATCCATGCAGTACTACTAAGCAATTTGTCTGTAGTGTAGTCTGTGCCCTTTGCTGCCAGCTGATTCAAACAAGTGCCCAGCTGTCCAGACAAAAATTGAGCACTTTACTTGTTGCAGTGGCTGGCCTGATTCCCCTGTGCTCCACTGTGCCAGCGAGCCTCCATAGGAAACAAGAGTGCCAACTCCTGTCCATGTTTTCAGGGAATAATGCAGACGGGCCCACTTAAGTTTTTCTGGGTCTGTGTGTGAGATTGTGGTTGGATTTTTTTTTTCTGTGAATGCACATTCTGAAGGCTGCGACTAGCATTTCTTGGATTAGTTGTTGTTTGATGCTGTTCACCAGTAACTGAAGAGTTAAAAGAACGTGTGTTGAATGACATAGTGTTGTATGTTTATGCAGCGCAGAATTAATGACGAATCTTTTTAGCTTTTCATTGTTTTGTGAAACAAATGATCGGCCTCAGCTCACTGGTTCAGAGTCGGTTCTGTGTGAAGTGGCATCTGAGTGAAATGTGAGACCAACGTCCTTTAATTGTATGATCATCCGCACCAAGGTTCTTTCACACTGAGATTTTACTTTGGATCTGAAGACACTTTTTTTATGCTGCACTTTTCCTGCTCACCAGTCAATTTGGTATCACAGTGTGTAAGGTGCTACAGATACAGTTTGTACTAACTACTTTAATATTCTAAGCATGTTAAATATTATAAATTGATGCCAAAAATGATTATATTAATATGAAATTGCAGCATGCTGCTCAATAACAAGCTTCTTTACCAGCTGCAGGTAAGAGAACTTTATTTTTTAAATCTCAGATTATGATGCTGTCAATATGTAATCTAATAGAACAAACAAGTTGCTGTTTGCATTTCATAATTATTGATATACTATTGTAGTTAATTTCAAGCAACATAATGGTTTATGACTAGGAGCTGGTTTCAGTTGGTAATTGAGCATCAACATTTCTGTCTTTAATACATCAGTCATGTTTCTCTGGTCTTTGTTTGGTTTCTATGTCCCTGACTATGCTTGTTCTTTTGTGCTTTTGTGTTTACATATGTGTTTGAGGCACAGTGTTAATCCATGTGCAAATGTATGCATGGATGTCTGACTGCTCTACTGTATAGCCATGTCTCTCCTGCCATGTACTCATGTTATAACGCGGCTGTGCTGGCTTAGAGTCATGCAGCTTTCTGTTGTGCGCTACTAACTCACACGGCTCTATTAATTAGCTGTTTGATGCTGTTAATTGGGCTCCCACTGCTGCACTAATTGATAACGCCATTGCCATTGACAACACGAAACACAAACACAGAGAAGTCTCTCGCCGACAACCAGGTCCAGAGAGTGAGAGAGGGCTGGTGAAAAGCGGAAGGAAGTGAAGGGTAAGAGTTGGAGGCAGACGGTGTGGGGAGGAGAGAAAAAGAGAGACAAAGACAGATGAGATGGGAGGTGAAGAGGCAAGATGTTTCATGTTTTCATGTTTTACAATGCAATTTCTCAAAGTTGTTCTACATATTGATTACTGTTTTGGCATTCACGATTTGTGGCTAACTCGCACAAACAACAGCCTGTGTTTAGGTTTCCATTGGATGAAAATGTAAATGCAATCTCATGTGTCAACACCTGGTAATAGCAATATCATCTTTCTATTGCTCTGTGATCTGCATAGCACCACACCCCTCACCTCTCTAATGGCACTGTTCAGCTATTCATTGAAATGTCTGTTATTATATATAGCATGTGTTTTTACCTGTCACTATCTCAAACCCGGAGATGGCAACACTGAGCTTTGGAAGTCAAAACAATATTATATGAGCAGTCACACTGTGAAATACATTTTGAGAAGGGGAATGTTTATATGGGAATAGCATCAATTAATATTTCACACAGGTGCCGCTGAAAAGTGCAGTAATTGTCAGTTTCGGCGAGCAAAGTTGTTACTGTTCAGAGGTTTTTCTTTCACAGCGGAGAGCCTTTAATTTTCATTCTTTTATAATCTAAATGTGTCATTCGTATAGTATGTTTACTACTGATCTAGTGTAAATACAGGTCATGGCATTATTATTACTGTCATCACCATGCTCGATCTCATTAAGAGGATCGGTTATGGATTGTCCAGTTCAGTTTGTCCAGCCTGTTTAGGTTTTAGTCAGTGACACATGGTTAGTTTTGAAAAAAATAAGAAGACCCAGAAAAATGCATGTTCACTACAAAATCTACCTGTACATCCTGATCAATGACACATGAATGAAACAAACACATGTCTGTTAAATGTTAACCTAATGCTGGTGTAAGAAAACGACAGTAACATAAGAATGTGTATTTCAATCATGACTAAATGCAGTTTTGTTTTTTGTTTTTTTTTAGTAACCTGGATATTATGAATATATATGCCGCTAAATGAATGACCAACAAAAACCAGGATTGGACACAAATTCTGCATACTAATGTGCAACTAAATGCACTCATAGTTTAGTTCCTGCTGTCATTTTTCTCACATGTAACTTATTGTTATGTCTTTCTGTGCACATGTGGCTGCATCCATCATCAGTACAGCCCAGCCCTTAATGGTGGCAGTGGTGGCAAATTACAGACAAGCACAGACTATTACACACCTACACACACACAGACAGACACACACACACTTGGCTCTTTTGGACACCTGTTACCCACCTTATGGTAGCCAATGTGGTACCTCCAGCTGTGTGCGCACGCACACTCACACACACACACACACACACAGTCTTCCACTGAGGCTTTTCCATCCATTTTCTAAAGTAAAGTACTCTCACTCTTAAGCTGCTGTATGGCCTTCCTACTCTCTTGCTATTATATGTCTTTCCATTAGAGGCAATTACTGCTCACACTACAGTGCCTCCTCTAACATTCTCATGCATTTTTTTATCTCTTTTGGTCAAAGAGCTGGTTTGTTTATGTCATGCATGCACTGTACATCCCAGAAGGTACATGACACCTTGGTCAATACTTGTGCAGCTTAGTACCTTTTTTTAATTAAGCATTTTATTACATTACATACATCTACTATTAATGTATTTTTTAGCTTTCTGATTGCAAAAATACAAGAGTAAAAGAAAATTAGATTTATAATAATCACCTCTGCACTGCTGTCAACAAAAACACATGCATTATAATAAACTTCTTCTCGACACCCCATGCTCCTGAGAGACTCATAAACCAGCCGTGACCTGACAAAATGGCGTCGACAACATGAAAGACAACTTCCTGTATTTGGCCCCAGTGGCCAATAGTGGTCTGCTCTCATACATCAAACAGGGCTCAATAGGAAATGTCCCTGTGGAGACAATAACAACCTTGGTTTCTTTGATTTAACTGGAGACCCCACTGTACAAACACTGCACGCAAGGCTGTGTATCGAGGCCAAAAGGTACCCAAACCTGCCGGATGGAGGCTTTTATTATGTTCAGCACTGGACTTCAGAAACTGCCCGAACTTCCTGCCAGAAGAGAGAATTTGTTTCCTGTGTCAGCGGGCCACTGGGTTTATATGCACATGCATTTTTCAGCCTTCCTATTTCACTGTAAATGCTTTTTAAATATTTTAAGTTTGCTTTACGGATTTTTACTCATAAAGTGTATGAGCAAGATTTAGATGAGCAGTGCCTCGGAAGGCCTTTTGACTACATTTCTGTAAATAGAATTCCTTTTGAATTAGCCTTTCTCATTAAATACAGCAAGATGAACTGACTGCAGTGATTCAAGCCCTCATTCAAAGGATAGAAAAACCTGAACCTTTTGTTGATATTCCCTTGACTGTCATATCACATCAAATCTGATTAATCTCCTTTTTAAAAATCCATGAAAGAAAACTGTACCGCAAAGGTTCACTACTTTTGATTTATTTGCTCTAATGCAATGCCTGTGTTTTGCAGTCTGAGTTGTGTTTTCTCTCCACACCCCCCTAAAAAAAAAGAAAGAAAAAAAAGAAACCAAAAGCAGGATGTCTTCTACGGAGAACAGATTTGCATATCTGCCATGCCTCCCGACAGGCAGAGAAGTGCTATCCTGACAGGCCTAATGAACTAGCCGTTTAAGTGGTCAAATTATACACTCATCCCTTTTATCCTCTGATATCCCGTCTTTGTACAGGTGATGGAAAGGCAACTTTTCCTCATTCACACCCCTTTAGAAAAACCAACCTCGCCTAATCCCTGCTCCCTTCTCTCTCCATCTCTCCAGCTTCTATTCCATGACATTGGTGGAAAGTGCAAGCATTCACAGAACTGAAGAGAGAGAGAGAGGGAGAAGAGAGAGAGAAGGGAAAAGGCAGTGCTCTGAGGCCCTTTGTGGAAAGAAATCATGTCGAAAAATAGAGCTGGGGCAACAGAGAGAGAGTGAGCGAGGCAGAGAGAGGGAGAGAGAGGCTGTCACAGACCTCAATGGCAGCATTATGTAAATGGCTGACATCCCCTGATGTAAAGCTGAATAGAGACACATTAATGTCTTGTGTATATTTAAAAAGCCTGGGCCCAACTCCTCAGGATTGCGAGCGGCAGATCCCGTAATCATGTTGACGAAGTAATGGCAGAGAATTAGTTGTCCATTAAAAGTGTATTATGCACCACGCTGGCACATGAAATTACTCTCAAATAGTGGAATGGCTGAGGGGGAGTGACGAGGGAGAACAAGATAGAGATGGAGGGGAGTGGGAGGAGGACGTTGATGGATAGTTTATGCATGTGTGTATGTGTGCACGGGCATTTGTGTGTGTGTGTGCCTTGCATGTATGAATTCCCCTGCTCTGACTTGGGGGAGGCAGGTGATTGACATCTTTAGACTTTGAGAAATCAAAGCAGTGTGAGTGTGTGTGGATGGGTGCACAGCAGGACCTGAAAGATTCTAATGAGGTTATAGAGGGCTGGGTGTCACATACACACATGAACACAGACTGGCAGACACACACATTTACATATGCACGTGCACACTCTTTACTGTGTAGATGTATGCCAAGTTAAAGTGTGAGAGAAGAGCTTGAAATGGGATAATAAGATGGAAGAATGGGTAAAAATTAGTGAATAGATGAAGGCTCATTCTTTACCCCCTTGGCTTTTGTTGTTCTCTTGCACCACATGAACCACAGCTGACATTAATGTAGTGCTTGATATGAAGAAGGAATAGTTAGTGTGATACTAAAAAGCAGCGCCGCTAAAAGGAAGGATCCTGCAGCACATGGACAGGTAGTGTCAGTTATCTCCTCACAGGCGTCTTTGAGCGGCAGTCTTTAGAGCCTGCTGTCATCGCCTGTCACATTGCAGTGTCCCTTTTTGTCAGGCCTCATGTGTGGTATTTGCAGACCGCAGTGTGAGAAACTCTACAAGTTAGTGATTCTTGGAAAACTGCCTCCAACCCAAATTCTTCCCTACATTTGTCGCACTTGTCAAATAACACGAATATCACTTTTCTGTTCGCTCCTTCCGTGCAGCCTTATTCAAAGAGCTCATGTCACAGGCAGAGGTTTTAGTTTTTTAGATGCCAGCCAAATACAGTGAAGTTAAAATAAACATCTAAGTGATGGTTTGCCGTCCCGCCTCCCACCCTCCTCCTATCTTTCTTTTTTCCTCCATTCTTCTCCCATGTCTGAGGCGATAGAAATGTAATTCAGATGTCAAAACGCCCCATCTCGCTCTCTCCCTCTCGCCCTCTCCCCCGTCTCTCTGTCTTTCTCTGTCCTTTTCTAGTCCGTCGTTCCTATTGTTCTTGTGGCTGCTCCTTTATCGAGCGAGACATCGCCGAGAGGGGGGAAGAAAAGAAAAAGATGACATGCTTTCTCAGCCCGTTGCAGCGCGTCCCCGGCTAGAGTGGCTTGTCATTTGAGCGATAGAGGAGTGACAGCTTCCACTGTAGAAGGAACACCCCTGCGCCATAATGGGACTGACTGGGCTGCCACAGACCTGTCTGTCTGCCTGTCAGTCAAACCTGTCCATCAGCTCTCTGTGACACAAACCTGTCTTTCTGTCTGCAATGCATCGCTTTCTGGCCTTTTGTCTGTCTTCCTCTCAGCCCATAAGAAACTCCACACAGTCTGAATCTTATTTGTGTTTGTAGATATCTCTTAATGTTTCCTTGCATGTATTTGTGACAGGTCATTGCACTGTGCCTGTGGTAGATCTGTGTCGGGCTCCTGCTCTTTTTTTAGTACTTCTTCTTCTCAGTGAGCCTGGATTTACAAACTTATCTCCCCATCACATCCTGCATTTCCATCCTTCTACCATCTAGCTACCAAATCAGCCATCAAATTACAGCTTGAGAGCCAGTTGATTGCTATGACATTTCAGTATACATAACAATTTCCATACCGCCTCACTGTAGATGACATATAGAGTACAACAATGAGACATACATCCTCCTGTTCTTAAAAGGTATGCACTGTCTCCACGCCCTTAGTAAGAGCTGTTGGTGTTGTGACCGCTTTGTGGAGTGCTCTGTTTTACCGTCTTTTTATTTTCTCGTCTTTAATCTTAATGTTGGTTGTGGGTTGTCTTGTATAAAAGGTAAGTTTCAGTCGTACCTTTATATCCAGACCAGTTTTTTCTTCAATCCTCTCTGCCTAGCCAGTCTGGCACCAACAATAGCCATCAGAGACCCTCAAAGGGAGGCCATCAGGGCACAAAAGCACAATGGAAATAAGGGCTAACTTCAGTGAAGTCTGGCCTCTCCTCCTCATTACCTCCCTCTGGCCCTGCTTCCTCCCCCCTACCATCTATCTCTCTTTTGTAAATGAGTGATAACTTCTGGAGCAGGTTGACTATTTTCTTTCTCCTTGTCCCTTGTCTCTTCATCTCCATCTGCCCTCTCTCCTGATGTGGACTAATTTGAGAAGAGGTTTTGCCTCTTGTGTACACCCAAACAGGCAAAGTTGTGATTTCTCTGGAAAAAAAGGAGGGGCCTTTCTGACATGGGTTATCTAAGTTGTAGTTTACAGAGGGCCTGTTCTGTGTGCATGTGTGTATTTTGGGGGCTTACAAGTGAGAGGACGGGGGGTCAGGAAGAGGAACAGAACTTTCTCTTTTGTGTTGTTTTGTGTTGCTCACAGGAAGAGCACAACAAAAAAGGGGAGAACCCAAATTATTTGTCTGGCCTTCCCTCCTTCCTCCACCTCCCACCCTTGTCCACTCACTTACTTATAGGACCTCGTTGAATGGGCAGAAATGGCCACGAGGGTGAAGAGAGCCACACAGACAGACGGACCACAGTGTAGAGATGTTTGTCCAACAGAGAAGGAGAAAGAGTCGGAGAAAGAAGTGGGGAGTCAGGACCACCTGAGTGTCACCCTCGCCCTGTTTCCCTGCTCTTCCCCTTCCTCTTCTTTGGCAATAGGTCACCATTCAGCCCAAAGTGCTGACAAAGATGTCCAGTGTGTAGTTTGGAGAAAAGAAGTCAGTGTCTCGGCTCCGGCTTGACTGGCTTGCTTTAACTACAGTGCTGTAGAGTGTGTGCAGGGGGTTTGGATGCAGACCACACAAATTTATAAAAGGTCAAGACACTAAGACAGAGAACAGGGTGCCTAAGTGTTTGAATATATTTGTTTGTATAACACAAAATATACAAACAAAGTAGGTAAGAAAATCAATACAATATACTAAAAACCACATTGGGGGGACTTTATATAAATATGTTTTGTTTATGTTTTGATTACATTTTGTAAAAATGTTTGTCAAGCCGTTTCTCCTTCGTAGTCTAATGTAGAGTGTAAAATGAACAGCTTTCGTTACCTCCCAGCTGACCGTCATTTTCTCTTTCTGTCATTTCCATTCTCTCTGGTTTGTTTTCATTCTCTGTTTCTCAGAATAACATTGAGTTTGGCCACACCGTGTGTTAGGTGTGCACTAGAGAGAGAGGAGAGAGAGAGAAGGAGAGAGAGGCCTGTGTCCCATTAATCTGCCACATATGGTGGATCTGCAAATGACGGATCCTTAATGGTAAACATTGACGGATAGCGTTTGCTTGTTTCTATTGGTGAGCTGGATGGGTACACTTGTGATAAGTGCTCCATTGCCGAGGAGAGAGATGGTGTAAATGGGGCAGGAGAATACCACTAATAAAGCCCCCCCACACACCCCGCACCCCCACCTCTGCTCCTCAAGCTCGACCTTTTGTCCCACCTGCTATTCTGCGGCTGTGAAATTAGGCTGCACCCCCTCCTCTCTCTCATTCCTCCTTTCTTTATCCACCTCTTTTTCTTTTGGGTGAACGGCCATGTGAAGAGGTTCATTACCGCTGTGGCTGGCTATACTCAGGTATGGCTGGGTCTGTTCCCACTATAGACCCATAGCTCTCTCTGTGTCTGGCCTCTCTGGCTCCCTGGAAAAGGGAAACATGGCACACAAAGGTCCTGTTAGCACTTCCTATGAAATCAGCAGTTTTCTCTAGAGGTACAGCGCTCCAATTACCTAACACTCAGAGGATGCTATACCCCCCACACAACACAACCCAGTGCTTCAGAGTGTGTGTGTGAGTGTCTTAGTCCTCACCACCATAGTATTCTTCAAGGAAGGGCCCGTGCTAGGTGGCTAATTAGCAGTGAAGACAATCTCCTCCTCCTTTTCTTCCTCTCATCCTTGTGCTTTTCTGCTCCTCTTCTTCTTGCTTCCTGTGAGTGCATTTTATTTACCATTCTTTCTCCAAGATGATGAACCTGGCTTCCTCTTATACTCCTGCCTTTACACTATACACTATAACAGCAGCCCACGCAGGGCATGCTCAGCGGAGACCAGAGAAGAGCTCTTCATGACTGGCCATGCTATGAGGAGATCAGGGGTGGTGGATCCCCTGAATAGATGTCCTTCTTGCTGGTGTTGTTATAGACTTGTTAAACAGTCCTAAAGGGGCCATGTAGACTTTGTGTAACAGAAGGTATTCCAATCAAGAATTGAGAAGGTTGAATGAATGAATGAATGAATTCTCATTTCCCTTTTTAACATGGGCATTCACTTCCAAATTCTATGTCTAATAAACCACTCAGTTATTTAAAGGATACAGAAATAGTTCAATCATTAAATAACTGAGTATTTATTAATGTCTTTTCTTTAGTGTGTTCCTACCATTAATCAACTGCACAATTTTCAGGCCAGGACGCCAATACAGTGAGAGCCTGGGTGGTCTAAAGATCTCCATGAGAGTTAAGTGCAGAGAGAGCATAAGTGAATCCAGAAGAAGGAATAAGAGCATCTCTTCACTACAATACAACAGGTGTGGAAAGGAAGGGACTGCTGGGGTGGAGGAGGGGACAGGCGCATTTTACATACATTTTACTTCAGACAAAACATAGATGCCCTCTGAACTAACTGCTGATAAAACTTTTTAGGACATTTTGGAACGTTCTTAAGGTTTAGCTGCTTTTTTGTATGTTGGTTTTTTAGCGCCCACCAGCTTCTAGCAGATGTAATTTGTGTATTTGTAGTTGTTGGGGACTACTTTCAGCTGCAGACTGGGTGTGAAATGCTCAAAATAAACTACGGTGCCTGTAATGAAGATGTCACCAAGCAGTACTAATGGGCTTAGGAAGTTTGGTGACACTGCAGGGATAATAATGTGGAGTTTTGGTGGCATTAAGAAACTGTAGAATCATGATTCCTCTGTTATAAGTGCAAGCATTTTCAAACATTTCCTCTTCCTGTGATTCAGTAGTGTAATTTATATCTTTTCTCTTTGCTTAAGAAGCTGCTGCTGTTTTCGTTTATTATCACTTTCTATAAAATGGCCTAAGACATAAATAATATTCCGTCATTGTATATTCTTCCTCAGATAATCAAGGCTTCAGTCATCTGTAGAATCTATTTATACCTTATCAATCATCATGGTCTAGATCTTTAACCAGATTATTTAGAACTACCCTATATACTGTATCTCTCTCTGAAACCACACACTAATATAGGTATTATTATTACAGTAACATTACCTCTAATGGTGTTGGTGGAGATTTATCCCATCTCCGTTCCTATCATATCAGTAGATGGGATTAATGGATCCCTAAGCGCGATGCTTGAATTAAACTAGGCTCCCTCTGTGCAATGTGTGGAGATAAACACATCCAAGTATGGACCTTTGAACCAGTAACAACTCACTGCCCATCTGCCACTCAGCTGCAGGAGTTTAAACCCAGGGCACCATGATACCTCCCTCATCACATCCACAGTAACATCTCAAATCCATCCACCAGGTATCTGGTGTACAGGCTGACCTTTGACCTAGCACATTTTTTTAAACAATGTAACTGTTTAGTGGCAACAATCATCGATTCATAATTTATCAGAACTTATTTAGTGATTACTGAGTGAAAGGCCACATGTTATTGCCATTTTTTGTAGCAAGTCTATATGAAAATGTATTTTTTTTTATCATATTAGTTTTTGTGCTTGGCAGATGGTTTTTATTAAATATTTTTCAGCAGAATAGTACTGCATTATTTTTGAAAAATATTTCCTACCTTTTTCCTTGGCAATTAGCTTACAATTAAAACATTATTATTATTATTATTAATAATATTAATAATATAATTACTACTACTACTACTACTACTACTACTACTAATAATAATAATAATAATAATAATAATGGGATCTTTTTATAAGAATTCTAAAAATGAACATATTCAAGTTATTTAAAGTTATTTCCCTTTTTGTGCGTCATCTATTTTGCTGGCAGTTATGAAGAAATGAGTTGCAGCTCCAGAATAAAAGCGATTAAGGGAGAGGGGATTATTTTGAATGAGGTCAGTGTTGATATGAATTAAAACAGCGTCTCCACTGGAGGCCTAGTCACTCAACCAGACAGTGCCGAGGAGGCTTATATTGGTAGAGGCGTTAAAATCCATTTTCTCATCTCTCTCTCTCTCTCTCGCTCTCTCTCTCTCTGTGTTTGTCTCTCTCCCTCTCCCCTCCACCACCTCTTTCTCCTTCTCCATCTCCCTCCTCGTCTGAGAAAGCCGAGTCCTGAAAGAGAAGCCGCATCATCATGCCATTAAATATTTAAGCAAAACACTGAAACTATATGAAAGATTAAGGGTGCATAAAAATAATTAAGGATTATCGTAATGAAAAATGCATGCTCGGTGTAACCTAGGAGTTCATGATATGAACAATACAATATTAATGATCTGGAGTGGAGGACTATGTGCAGGCAATTCTGTAGCCTCATTAAAAGGAATGTGTTTGTGTCTGGCCCGGGCGAAGCTGCAGGCCACAGATACCAGATCGGCCTCCGCTGTTTACAGGTCGACAAAACAAACAAAGGTAATGAATCCATATGTGTAATAACGTGTGTGTGTGTGTGTGTGTGTGTGTGTGTGGTGAGCTGGGGATTCCTCAGGCCTCCTTTGATATATAACAGAAACATGTAAGCAGGCCTTATGCAACATAACAGTTTTCTATGTGTAGCGTTAAATAGGAGACAGAGAGTGGGCTGCTGCAGTGTGACTGTGCCTGAGTTTCCACAGAAGGTTATTTTCCATGCAGGTCAAATACCGGGGATATATTCAGATCCACGGACATTAGAAAGCACCAATACCTTAAATTACATTACCATGAGCAGACTCCATTTCTTTCACTAAATTATAACGGCGTGAACAGCCTCATATATCTTTTATGTCCGTGGCCCATTTTTTTGAGGAGAAGTGCGCTCATTTCTCGCGGGACATTGATATTTTAACAGTGTTTTAATTATTGGACGAGAGGAGCTTCAGAGCCGGCGCAGTGATGAGGTTTCCCCACATCGTTGGTTTTTAACAATGTCAGCTCTTTGACACATTTTCAGGTCATTCTGCGTTGAATAAAATACAAATGAAACACATCGCCTATTGGAATAAGGTATCAATAATTGGTGGCGCAGCATAAGAAAGCTGCGACCGGAGAATTCAGTAGATATGACCTCTGCTAAAGCTGAGGATTAGGGCCAAACATAATAATGGGAAAGTCATTGTGTCAACGGATTATGCAACTATCTTTAGGTGCCAGCACAGACCTTATAGCTATATGATGGAGTGAATAAGTTTTAGAAAAGAAAATGCAATGGAAATAAGCAAGCAGGACGGCACGCCCTGAAAAAATAGAACCCTATATCATAAATATCTTACCCCCCCCCCCCCCCCCCCCCCATACATCATCATCAAAATGTTTACTTTATATCCCTTAAAATAAAAATCCTAAAATCTAAATCACAACCAATTATACGATTAATTTAACTCTTAGGAAAACAATATGATTTTAAAACAAATGACGCATTAAGATTGATCACTTTACACACACACACACACGCACTCAGCGCGCACAGTGAAGTGCTTGTTGTCAGTGCCTTCTCACAGTGAGACGCTCACTCCATTAGCGCGGGTGACTGCACACCGCGGCTCTGCGCGCGCCCCCTCGCTCAAGCTGCAGATTAGACGCAGATTCTGCCGCTATTATGAATTCAAATACATCCTCCCGTGATTGAAGGGAACCATTACAATAAGTCACGGGCTGTTGCTGATAATGGCACAAGGCAAGCACAGCCTTCAGCCGCGCTGACAGGATATTGAACGAAGGTGAAAAGTTAACAAAATCATCAAATAGCCAAAGACCGCATGCCTTTCCCTTTTTTGATGTCACCGCTGGCCCCGAAATAAAATAATAATTTAAGAAAAAACACACAACACAAAAGTCCAAATTACCACAGAGGCTAAATAACAGAAGCAGTCCCAATTATTTTAAATAACCGCAGGTCTGTAACCTACACTGGTAGGCCTGTGTGTGCTACAGCTTCTCAAGGGCAACGTCATGAATAGTGTCTCATGTTACAAACTAATTTTCAGTCCTTTCACATTTATGTCCACAACCCTCTTTTGTCGACGTGTTTTTATTTTTAACCACATGTGGAAATTAAAAGGGTGGCCTTGCAGTGACGGTCTATTCTGTGCGCAGCAGACACAGAGGGGCAGCAGCAGCTCCCTAATCATCTCAACAGACTCCCTGGCTCGCATTGTTCCTCAGTGGCATAATTTTGCTCAGCAATTGTCAGAGTTATGCTGTAGCATGTTGAAGCCGGAAAACCTGGTGAACAATGACAACACCAGAAGAAAAACCCAGAGAAGCTGCAGTTTATTATGGGGACAGATTTTCCGCTGTGCTGAGACGTAAATGTTTTTAAAGGTGATTTCCTTTTTTCCCCTCTTTTCTTTTAACTTTTACACATTTTTTCAAAAGCCAAGGCTGCTCTGTGTTGTCGCGGCAGATATGCTAATGTGTGTGTGTGTGTGTGTGTATGCGCCTCATGGAGTCGTTCTGCGGGGAGAAATGATAGTCGCATTAACCCTTCAACTCTTATTTCATGGCTGCCTCGTTAAGAAGCTTGTGGATTTAATTACCGACGATGGAGGCTGGGAAGGTACAAGGCCCCGTGTCGCCGTGTAATTGGAAGCATTTCTCTCTACACCCAACTTAACATTTTCCACCCATCTCTAATTGTCGAGTACAATTCACGCTCATTAATAAGGAGAATTATGTAATTTTCAAAACAGGACTTGGTTGTGGATGATTGGGATGGTGGGGGTGGTGTTGAGCAATACACTGATAATTCCTGTGGACTTGGAGCCACATTTGGTACAAATACACTACGTTGCTGTATATAGGCAAAGCTATAATTAAAAGCGCATCAGTTTTGAAGGGCTTCTTTTGTGCCCACATGGCATCGGTGTTAATGAAACTCCCAAGTGGCCATACAATCTGTGCATACATACTATACTTTAGCTTTTCAAGTCAATATCAAAATAGCTATCTTCTAACAATCTATTGTATTGTGTGTACACACACACACACACCAGGTAATTAGTCTGCTATGCATTTTAAGCTGTCACATCAGAGAAACAACATGGCTGCCAGTTCATATACAGTGTGACCCTGTTTGACAAGTTAAATGATCTAAATGTTGATAACTGATGGAAAATGTATTGGATAGCACATGTCCTTATAGTTTCTGGGCTCCACATACCTTATGTGCTTTTCTATAAGAGACCTAACCCGTGCACCTTTAGGTCAAATAAAAACAAAACACATCTACAATCTGAACTCCCATAGGTGAAAATAAACTACAGGTATTTCTGTATTTCTTGACAAGAGTCATTGTGGAAATAATAATATTGTCTCTAGACAGCAGTTCATTCTTGTCAGTTCACACATATAAAGGGCCAGAAGGTGGAGTGTGAGTAAACAGTTAAAATATTGAGAATATTGAGACAAATAATGATAAGAGATTGCATGAAAAATGCATTTATTCTTTTTTGTTTAATCATTTGTCCAAACTGAACTATTATAGCTGTTACATTGGTTATTCTTTTAGAAATGAGAGAAAAATTTCTAGATTTAAATGGATGAATGAATGTTGGTAAATGAAGCATTGACACCCCAAAGTTGTGTGTGAGTGTGAATGAAAAAATGTCCCAAAAGGGTTTTTCTGTGGAAGCTCATAGGGTTAAAGGGGCATTAATATATGATTTAAAAATGCCTGCTCAACCAGTGACTTATCTGGTAATGGTTGTTTTTCTATTCGGTGGCTCATCAATAGCTGTAACTATTCAACAATGTTATCTATTAGATGTTATTACAAAAGAGAATTTCAAGAAGGACGTAAATAGGACTCGACAAAAAGTATATGACCTTTCCTGAAGAGCTGTAGAATATAAATTAGTTTGACTTTTGTAATAGACTGGATGTCTTCTCTGTGGCTACTGTATGGCCCGTCTGCTTCATTAATTAACTCCACCCCTTCTGCCCTTATCAGTTCTCTTTATATTCTCTCGTCCCCGTCCTCCATGCATACCGGCTATATCAGAACTATACGTGTTTTTTTCCCCCTGAGTTTGCCCACACAGTCATATCTTCTCTCTGTCTTGTTTTAATCACCATTCAATAACCCCCGATGACTGTGTGAATGGCAACATTTAATAGGGCGCACTTCATTTGCTCTTTTAAAATTGGCTGGCGTTGATGGCAAACAACAACGACAGGGCCCCGCCTGGAATATAGAGAAATCACACACATTGACAGTCGCAGCGAGGCGAGGGCCGGACCCCGCTGCAAATGAAGTCCTCAGCCACAAGACTCCATTAAACCGTCGCAATGTGATATCAATCTGCAACTTTATTATTGCCAGGCTCACCCCCCACCCCCACACACCTCCACTCCCACAGCAGCACTGCTGTCACTGTAGCCACCGCCATACTCCATTCTGCATTATCAGGGAACACAGTCATTAAAAAGCATTTGACCTTTTTGTAGCAAGAATCGAGAAATTACCTTTTCCTGCTTGGTTCTCACCCCACCACCACCACCACCACCCCCCACCTCCTCCTTCCCACCTTGTTCGCAGAATAAATCACTTCACAGTAAATTGTAATGCAACTCCTCCTTTGCTGTGAGTGGCGTTAGGTTCGCTCTGCCTCGACAGCGCCTGAGGAGATACAGCCATAATTAAATGTTACATCTGCCAATTGTTTCACAGGGACAATGAGGAGGGAGGGTACGGCTGGAGAACAGAGGAAGAGAGGACTGGAGGGAGGAGGAGGAGGAGACAAGTGGAGGTGAGACAATACTCCATAGTGGACTGTTTGAAGAGAAGATTGCAGAGGCCAGGGAGTAGACGGGTAATGTGAGGAGAGGAAAAACAGACAGATAGAAACAGCTCTTGGCTTCACATTGAGCATCTCAGTGTCATCGCTCCAGCCTATATTGATCTGACGTGTGTGTGTGTGTGTGGACCAGACAGACAGATGGAGTGTTAGAAGTGTAACAGCGTATCCTAACACTTTGAAATCCGCTCAGACAGCAGCTATCTCAGATATCTTGGCCTCACTGCCTTTCACTGACACCTGGAACCAATCTCCTTGCTTAGTGGAAAACAACCAACTGCCAGCAGCTCGTGTGTGCGCGTGATAATGAATATTTATTGTTTTATCAGGCATCTCATCATACACCTCAGCATCCACTGACACAAACATATGCACATTAGGGCACCCACCACATATGTATGCACACACAGCACCACCCCACATGGGCAGAGCCAGCCTTTGTTTACCCCCGCTGAAATGAAAACTGCGACAGGAGTTGCTCCGGTTGTTACATATCACCCTGTGAGCAATTAGCACACTACACAGGGGGTGGAGGAAAAACAGACACCATCCCACAAGACATTGTCTGTCTATGTGTCTGCTTTCCAGAGGGTGCAAGTGTAATTTTTTTTTATTAGACGTAGGGTCTATGTTTGTCTTTAGACACAAATATGAGACAGGGCCCCAGAAATGAAGTGCAGGGACTGTTTAATATTTAAAATTGTAGTGTCCATTTCTGTTATAAACAATGTGGGGTGTGTTAGTTTTAAATAGTTTTTCACCACAGATTACATCCCATTGCAATCTGCAATCTCCAATTTGTAATCTGTTAGATTATCTAACCCATAATCTATGTCTCGCTCAATGTCAAATATATTGAACATTGTATATTAACTTACCTTCACTTAAGTAGGCTTCTTAACTAGCTAGTGCTAACTGTGCCAACAGTACAAAGGGATTGAACCCAGAGTAAGTGCAGCAAGGTGAGGTTGCATTACAATACAGCACTAGTAGTGTCACAGATTGCAGTTTCCCATACATGCGTCTCTCAAACTCAGCTTCACTTTACTATTCTACCCGTGTTTGGAATAACCAAAAGTTAGGTAGACTCAGATGCTGAAAAAGATAGCAACCAATGGAGGAACCTGTGGGTGATATCTTGTCCATCTTCTTCTGCAGTCTATGATGTGATATTATTCTTAAATCTGTGTCAACTCCATCCTCTGCGTCATGTGTGGACCTGTGAACTTTTTTAAATCAGAGGTTAATGGGAATTATATTTAAAATTCCTTAGCAGTAATTTCTTTTAAACTGTTATTGCAGGCATAACCAAATACAATTTCTCACCTTTGTATATTCTATTATCACTGTCACTGGTTTTAAAAAGTCACATTCACTTACTTCCCTTTAGTGTTATCAATCAGTGCAAACAGCTTCAGTTTTCTTTGCACTGGTTTTGAGATCTGTGCCTGAGATTTCTGCTGCCACCTCAGTACAATGGATAATAATGAAATTTCTTTAGTAGCGCACACAGCAGTGGAAATGTCATTCAAAGATTTCAGCATTTCTCCACGGAATCAGGGTCCTTTTTTTGTTTTCATGATATTTTTTAAATGTAATAAAAACTCAGTCACTTCCTTTTTATTGGAGGCAAAAAGACCTGAGTGAATAAACCAAAACTATCACTACAGGATATAAAAAGTGTATTTTAGTTTACATTTGTTGTTGGGATTTCATTCAGGTAACTCTCTGACTGCTACATACCACCACTGTACAATAACTCCTGTGTCAGTAAAATGTAAATACCATAATGTACTGTAGCCCCAGGCTGCTGTTACATTCATCTAAGCTATGGCACCGTAGCAAATCACCAAAAGGATGAAAGATGGATAAATGGAGGGGTTGTGCGGTATAAACCCAGTCTTATGTGCCCTGGGGTAGAGATGCATTTCCATAACAGCGATAAATTGGATTTAACGGCAAATCATAGACAACAATGGCTGTGGACGCTAAGGGCTGTTGTCTGTCCCACCCTACAGCGAGGATCTACGAAGACCTCTGTGTGCGTTTGTATGTAAGTCTTGTTGGCTAAGCGTTCTCGTCTCAGTTAAGGTATGAAATCGCTCTGACCGTAAGCACCTTCTCTTCATAACCGTGACCTGTTATCCATTTAGTTGAAGAGAGTCAGGGGAGCCCTTGTTTCTGCCCACGGGCACATGCCAGCACAGTGTTGACTCCACCAGGCACACTTTGAGCTACAGGGAGCGCCTACCTGTTACGCCTGCTACTCAGGCCTACAGGTGCCACTGAGGTATCTCTGTGGGTGCTTACAGAAAGTAGTTGTGAGGTAGCTGTGAAGTTTCATTCACAAGTAAATTATTAAATAAAAGAAATACTGTCAGAAATTGTATCAAAATGAGCCACAGCCCTCAGTCTGAGCAGGATGGACCTCGTTTTAAAAAGCAAAGAAGACAGAAGATGATATTGTCAAAGAGCGGTAAACAGAGAAATCAGCTAAAGACACACAAATACACAAACAAATACACACACCTCCCACTGATGGTGATAACAAACAGTGATTAGCATGTGAAAAACAACACAGACGGGGTGTAAGCAAGCAGATGCCTGTTTCTCTATTAAGCCTTGTTGATTAGCTTACTGTCTTAATATCTTTGTATTGGTGGATGTATGTGTCTCTCAGTCTGTCTCTTGCTCCCTCTGTGACACACCCAAGGCCACCCTGTAAAATCCAAACTCATCCTAAAGCCAAATCTTGCCTCTTTTTTCCCCAGAAAACAAATACACAATCAAACAACACTAAGCCAATTTCCTCCTTTGCTAAGGCTTATTCACAGACACACACACACACACACACACCCACACACACCTCCTCTAATTTCCTGGGGCCGTGGTACTGGCAGGGAGTGTGTTGTAGCGCCAACAGAGCTCTGTGTTTGGGGTAATTGCTCTCTCTGCGTTAGTATGGAAATCTGCGAATGTGTGACAGGGCCAGATAGCTTCCTCCAATGTTGTTCTGATCCTGCCTCTAGGCCCGCAGCCAAACTATTTTATCTCTTAATGCATTAGAGTGATCTTCCAATTAGCCCACGCTCATAATACTCCCCCTTTCCTGGTGGCTGCCTGCTCTGGGCTGCAGAGAGACAGGGAGGGAAGCAGCGTGTATGTAAGTGTGTGAGCAAGTGTGTGTGTGTAAATGTGTATGTTCTACAGCTTGATGTGCTGGTGGCAGCGGTGGTGGTGTTGGGTGGGGTTGGCAACCAGGAAAAGTGAAGTGGAGAGGATGCAGTGTACATGTGTGTGCGAGTGTGTACGTGCATGCAGGCATACGAGAAGGCTGGGTGAGTAGTGGGTTGGTGGTGTGGCGATAGTTCTGCTTGAGAGGTGAAATGAGGTGCTTATTGTGCACGGCATGGGGGTTGCGGCGTTAGTCCGGGGCTCCTGTTGTAAAGTTTGCTGATAAGGGGAACCCGGCCCTTGAGCATCCATTCTCCTCGGTGTATTAGCGCTTCCTTATCAGGGGCCCAGATAAAAACCGGCATGCCATTTGCCTTCGGTGGAATTAAGCCCTCCTCCTCCTCCACCTCTTCCTCTCCCACCCTCCTCCCCTTGTCTGCCTTGGCTAACCGGGCGGGCTGCGATTAACCTCGACACTGTCCAATATCCTCGGCAGACTCCCGCCTGCAGATTAGCTGCTATTAGTTATGACCAACTAAATTAACCACTGCCACTTCCCTGGGAGAGAAGGAGAGAGAGAGAGAGAGAGGGAGGAAGGAGGATGGAATGAGCATGTGGAGGAAAGAGAGGGACAAACAGGGGGAGACTGATGGAAAGAGGGTGAATATTGAGTGATGGAGGAAGAAAGAGGCCAAGTGCTGTGAGCGGTATGTGTGTACACTGAAGTGGCTCATTTTGTATCGCTCACTCTGGGACTTGTGTATTGCAAACCATACACACAGTGTTTGCACTGATATCATAACACTATGATAATATATTCACACACACACACACGCACACACTGGCTTTGTAAGGAAACATTTAGAAAGTCAAGTATTTGAAAAAAGCAAATGCACAAACACAAGCCAAAATAACATGAAATTTTCCATTACCACAGTAATTTTACACATACTATGTAATTTCATTTATTTACTTAATGTCATTTCACTGGATGCCTCTCAAATTATATAGAAAATCCAACAATTGTCTCAGTGGAATAAAACAATCACCAGAATAACTTTGAGTAAAGTGCTGTTTTTTCCAGTGCAGCTGAAAAGACCATCTAGTGAAAATAAACACAATTTTCGGGGAGACAGTTAAGACACTCTGGTTAACAACATCTCTTTGATTCATGAGCCTCAGGGTTAATGGCATTTCTGTGTTTGATTTTTTAAATTAAATTAATTGCATGTAGATCCCTGGAATACAATGGATATACAGAAACAGTGTACACAGGTGAATTACTACAATAAATATTTATATTTACTATTAAAATAGTAAGAAAATGTAATTTATCGATACATATATATGTGCTTTCATTACAAGTTAATTTTGTTATTTAAAAAAAATCATATGGTTGCGTAGAAGGGCCTCAGTGTGTTTAAATGTGTATTGACCTGGGGGATAGACACAGTGGTTGTGATCCATTCGGCGTACACGCACACACACACACACACACTCTGTTTGCATGACTTGACCCCCTCACACACACACATCCCAAAGACACACACTCCCAGCGTCTCACTGCTCCCTGCTAAGCCCACGCTAACAGTATTAAGCCATCACATCTGGGCTGTATTGACAGGAGACGCGACAGGGCCAAGCACAACAACCTGCAGCCTCTGCGCCCGTCGTCCATCCCCTGCCCCCTCGCCGCCTATTCCCCTTGCTTATCATGTGCAGATATGATATTGGTATTCTTACAGCCCCAGGAAGACGCAGTCTATGTGCAAAGACAACCTCCCAGATCCCACAAAAATCAATACTCAGCAGGTTTGTTCATTCAAAGAGCTAACTGCAGTATTAATTAGAGATATCTTTTAAATTCAACCCTGAGTTCAGCTGTGAAAAATGAGGGTTATTTTTTCAATTATTTTGCTTTTGATTGACCTTGTGGCAAAAGCAGCATTTTTTTCTGAGACTGACCAAATGTGTGTTTTTACATGTTAAACAAATCTGTCATATTCATAAACACGTTCACAGAATAACTTAAAAATAAACTTTTGTTCTTTTCATTTTTCATTTCCTTTATAATTCAACCTTTACTGAGACTGTAATAAATACTCGTGTGGCTTCAACAACACAATGTAAGCTGTCATAACCCCCCTATATTGTGTTACAAGGAAACACGCAGGAGAGGTCTACAAACCCGTCCTCTCCTTTCCTTTTGTACTCACCTGTCACTCAAAAACCTTGAGCATCGGATAATGCCATTGAAAAATGGTCACTGTAATTTTAATGGGGAACCAGTGGGCTTCAAAGAAAGGACAAGAGAACATGGCATAGTTGTTGCCCTCCACCGTGTAAAAACGACGAAAGGAGTGCAATGCTAAAAGCCCCCCCCCACCACCACCACCTTCATCCACAATAGAAGAACCTGTTTATCTCTGCGTACAATTAAGGGTGTGAAATTAGAACATGCCGAATTAACTTAGAAACCCTGCTTTTGTTACAAAAGAAACAAAGCCTCAGGAGAGAAGAGAGAGAGAGAGTGAGCGGAAACAGAGGACCAAAAAGGATTTCTCAGTCATAAGAGAGAAAGACAGCTTGGCTCACTGATATCCAGAATAATCACAACTCCCTCAAATAAATCAGACTGGTTGGCATGTAGTGCAAACACACACAGACACACACACATTTAAATCCGTCCTTGAGACAGTGCTACATTTTCTATGACTTTGCACACTGAATTTTTATTTTTACCATCCTGCACCCAGGCACTTGTAAGACCAACCAAGGACAAGCACACACACACAGACCCCTGAAGCTATATGACAACATGCCAACCCCACCCTCTGTGCTTGTTCATTCACCCCCTGTTTTGGCCAGCTAACAGGCCCCTGGCATCACAAGCCAGCCAGACCACCCTGACCGCCCTCCTCTCCTCTCATCCCTCCATCTCCCTCCCTTTCCTCGAGCCATCAACCCAAGCGGTCGGGCTCAATGTGGCTTTACTTACTGCCCCACTTCCACCTTAAGAGAATGAGTAATCAACATACTGGTAGCCATTTGCAGACTGTCAGTCAAACCCAGGACTCCGCTATGCTATCAGTCCTCCACCCGTCACCAAGCCCTCCTTCCCTTCCTTCCTCTCCTCTAATACCAATTTAAATCGTTCAACGTGCCTTTTCTCCTGCTGCCATTATTCAAAAAGATCATAATAGTTTTCCCTGTGCCCAAAGCACAAAAAATCAATTATTTCCCCACAAAGACTTGAAAGTACTTAGCGCAGGCCTGCGAGGGGAAAAGCTGTGGGTTATATCAAATTGAAACTGCACTCATTACACAGGCACACAATTAGTTACCTCTGGTCTGCCTGCCGCTCTTTAATTTCCGAAACGGCATATCTGTATTATAACAGAAACAAGCATGCAAATGCTATTGTTGGGGATTTAGAGAAATCAATAGGACGGCTGGCGAGAGGCGTTTGGTGGCGCTGTCACTCAAAATCTGCTGCCGGCGACTGATAAAGGTCTGAATTCAAATTAGCGCCAAAGCCGGCCAGTGACATCAGAAGTGACATCCGAAATAAAAGGGACGACTTCATGATATATGTAATTATTCTCCTCGCATTTGTGCGACATTTTTTCTTCACTCTCCCTCCTCTTTTCTCCTATCCCTCATTCTCTCTTTCTCCTCATTGTGTGTACTTGTGTAACTGTGTTTTGCATAAAGGGATTAGGAGTGCCTTAATGAGAAACTGTAATTGTTTTTTCAGCCTCGCTCTATGGATATGTTCGCATGTGTGTGTATCTGTGGATATTTGTGTGTGAGACTGAAAATATGTCTTGAATGAATGTGCCTTGTTTAAAGCAAAATGAATACAGTATTGAAATAATATGTGTTTTTTCCCTCTCCTTCCATATCAGAGAACTGTTGGTATGAAAGCTAGGAAGGTCTGCGAGAAAAACTATGTTATGAAATACACTTCCACATAATAATGAGCCAAGAACTGATACTGAACAATGGAAATATAACCAGCCTCGGATTCAGTTTGTCTCAGATACTAAATTATTGACATCTTTTCATTTTCAGTTTCTGCCAAAAGTTTTCTATTTGGCAGAAATCCCAATAAGGCATAAAAGCTGCTAACAGCAGCTGCACAAACACAACACACGTCTAAAAGTGGATATTATACAGAGGTAAGCTGAAGTCCACTAAAAGCACAAACATTGAAGCTGTAATTTGTGGCTGGAATTTCCCTCACAGATTGCATTTGGATTCATCTGTTAAATAACATGTTAGTCTATAAACATATACTCAACCTAAATATGTGAATTAGTATGCGATTAGTATTATACCATCATTCAGTTGCATTTATGGAAAAATCATGTTTCATGGAATAATTTACTTACATGCCTACAATTCCCAGAATGCCTTTTAACAAACCACAGAGAGCAAATTTTCACATTCAAGGTAAGTTCAGATATTAAATAAGACATGTTTGTTGAACAGGGTCCTGACTTTCATTTCAGTGATTTAGGACACCATGGTTTTTATCAACAGGAGGGGTAATGTTAAAATTGGAAAATCCTCATGGGACCTTTTAGAGATCTGCAGACATTCTGTGTCTAAATCAACTCCATCAATTGAAAAAACACAACTACATCCTTCAGTATAAAGCACCTTTCCCAACATTAACAGTGGAGAGGGTCAACATTAAGTATTTAATAAAATTTTATATATATGTTTTTTCTTTTTTGTGAAAATTTGACCAACAAGCTTCTCCATTATTTACCTGGCTACTATGCTAACAAATCCCATCCCAGCTGGGAGATTTTACATGCATGTACAGCTGCAGGAGGACACATAGCTACATATAAAAACAACCTGACTGCAGGTTTTACCAGTAGTTATTTTTTTTGTTTTGTTTTGGCTGTATTTTATATATACTGTAAAAAGATGTATAGCAATTTTTTTCCACAAGGGCTTATGAGCAACTTAAGGTTAAGTGTCTTGCAGGGACCCATGTAATTGATTAAAATATTTAATTGACTGAGAATCTGAAGTATTCAATAACTTATTTTGGTGAAATAAAATAATCTGAAATGGTAATCTAACTAGACTTCATCCCGAAATAGACCCATCCTCCTTTCTGACCTGTGAAATCTTTCTCAAGCAGGAGACATCACCTTCCTGACTTTCCTGGATTCCAGCTCCTCTGCTCTCCTCCCCACCCTTCCACCCCACTTTCCATATTGTGATGCTCACTTTGGAAGAGCAGAGCGATCAGCCATATTTCTGCCTTGTCCCGGAAACAAAGCCCTCTGCTCTGGGCTGGGCCAGAATGAAGTGGGGCAAAGTATGCAGGGGAGGGGAGAATGTGCCCTTTGTTGCCCCCCTGCCCTATTCTCTCCATCTCTCCATATCCTGCCTCCCACCTACTCCCACCCCTGCTAGTTCTCTAAGACTGAAGGGAACTGCATGAGAGGGAGGGAGGGGGTTGGTTGGCTCATTCAGCATCGGTTAAACGTTTTCACAGCGGCACAATGCCGGGGCGGAGTAGGCAGGTGCAAGCCAGGGAGAGGGAGGAAAGGAGGGAAAAGCAGAGAGGAAGAGAAAGATAGAGAGCAGAGGAGAACAACAGGTTGACCTACAGCGGACCGTAATCATGTAGCACCATTAACCCCCAGAGACCCCCCCACCCACCCCCCACTCTCTGTCTTTCTTGCTTTCTTGCTGTTTCTTTCTCTTTCCTTTGCTTCCTTACCCGTGTACTCAAGCTCACTGCCCCGACACTTGTAAGACCAACCAGGGACACACACACACACACACACACAACAACAACAGAGGGACGGGCAGCATGCAGACACACTCACACCTCTGCGGCACATTTGCACTCATTTCACATAGATGGCTAGTCAAGTGCAAGTAAAACACACATTCACGAGCAACACACATACATCAACAACAGAGTGTGTATATAATATGTTAAATCACACATGGTAAGATAAGCACCCGTGTCATAATATGGACACACTCAAGCACACACGCACACACACACACACCGGCTTTCTCCTGACCCAACCAAGTGTGAGATGATCAGTAGGAAGGCTGCAAAAGAGGAGGGAGTATGTGTCTGGTTGTCGGTGTGTCATTCATCTGCTACCACAGAGCAAATCCTACTCACTGTTAGGTGAGGCCTATTAGAGTTTATTTGTGTTGCATGTGTGTAACTGTGGTTTTAGGTAGAAGAGTGTAGCGTCCAGTTGACCTTGATTGTGGTCTCCATTTAACTGTAAACAGCTTAGAGAAATTTAGTACCTGACTTTCATACAAGCCAATATGTTTTCTTTTATCAACAGACATCATGATAATAAATGTTGTGGTTATTTTTCCAGCAGACTGACGGGAGCTCTGAATGATCCTGAGTTCTTCATTGTATCACAAATCCTCCATTTTTTGTTCCCTTCACCACAACAACTCTCTTCTCCCCATCTTCCATCCCTCTTTCTCTTTCCTTCCCAATTCCCTCTTTAGCCTCACTTCTCCACACCTCTTTATTCCCTAAACACACCTCCTGCTCCGGATCCTTCCCTCCTATCCATCTCCCACAGGTGATCGATGACCCTGCGAACATGAATCTTCCATTAAAGCTGGAGCAACAAGGTCAGGATACGCTTCCTACTTTGCTGTCAATTTCTTCCTCTTTTTTTTTTTTTGCTTTCACAGTCTGCTTTGCACATTTTCTGTATTTTTTCCCTATTTCTCTTCACACACCTCAAATTTCAGCTTTATCTCCCCCCTCGTCTACCTCCCTTCTGTCATCGCTGTCATTCAGACATGGGTCAATGGGGCTTGTCATCCTGCTCTACCGCTCTGCTTTATGCAGTTTACCATGCACAATATCAACTACATGATAAATGCAAATGCAGAATATAGACCGATTCTCTTGTGTATGAGCACACATATACCCGTACACACACTCAGACAGAAGTAGGGCTACCAATGCCATACCATTAAGTAAAGCAAACAGTGGTTCAAGTCCCATGTGTCCACCACACTAATTTTGAAATGCCATGTGATATTAATACAGGCAAATCAGGTCACATTTAGCTCAACTTTGGTTTGACAACTATACAATACACTTGGGCTGCTTTATCTCTAAAACTGCACAACCTGCTGCTCTGCACCCCCACTGTCTTCATTGCTACCATTACCATTTCCAAGACAACATGAAGCAGCGACAGAGGCTGCTCTCCAGGGATGGTGTTTTTAATCTAGGATTCGATAATACACAGTCGGACCATGAGTGGACAGATGTAAGCAACCCATTAGCTGGCATGTAAAAACAACAACTGCAGCCCAAGAAGTAAAAAGGATTGGGTAATACAGGTATTCTGATGATCAGACTCAGTTCACTGTCAGGAAATAATCTAGAAAACACATAGGGCAGGATATTTTTTTTACATCTACAACAAGCTTCTCTACCATTTTCTTGATGAAAATGTGTTCACCAAAATTCAGGCTTCTGCTGTTAGAGAGGATAAAATGGTCATGCATACAGTATTAATGTAAACCTTAACGCTAAGCCATTTAAAAGGAGTGCATATTAAGTATATGTGTCAATTGAAAAAAAAAATCATTTTTATGGGCTGCCACAAATGTGAAATGTCGCATGAGCATCTCTCTGAGTTAGCATGTATTTATTTATATGACAGAGATTTCAAACTTTCAAAAACATGCTTTCATGAAAGGTGTTTGAAAGACGTGAAAGAGTGCTGTTTTGATGCAAAGCCTCAAACATCACACATGTTAATGGCCTATTGGGCACATCTCCAGTACTTATCTTCTCCATTCAGCATCAGCTTTTTTTAAAAGGATGGGAACAAGACAAACAATTCAAAATGTCACACCTCTGGTTTTGTTCAGAACATGTCTGGACAGACACAATGCACTCAGACCGATACTTCTCATCTGAAAATGTACTTAATTTGTCCAACTAGAGTGGGTATTCCCCCTTTGCTCAACCCCATGCTGCTGAAATACAATGACTTGTTCCTGCTGTTTATCCAAAGTGGTGAGTTTTAGTTTTGGATGGGCATTTAGAGGATTATCTGGGTGCTTCCAAACATTCCTGTGTAATTAGACACCGCCGCTGTCAGTCATGCAGAAGCAAAAAGCTGATTGGCTGAGTGTCAAACAAACTGCTGCCTTTGGGAATGTCCCTGGTAGAGTGTCAATAGTTAGTCTTTGAGCCTGTGAGCTCACTCACCTCGTCTGCTTTATTCAAAGTCAGTGGAAGAAAAAAAGACCTGAGGGTGAATGAGTGTTTGTGTGAATACGAGAGAGACTGAAAGAGACACAAGAATAAAAAGGACAAGGCCAATCAAGGAAACCCTTTTAAAATAGCTGTGAGGCATTTCTGTTGGAAAACGTTTGTATCATCTAAATATGGGTAGAAGTGAAAGTTACGTGAAGCAAAGTTCAAAACAAAAGCAGACACAGTCATGACCCAAGGATGAGAAAAGAAAAAAGGCAGACTCAAAGTGAGGGGTCTGGGGTAAGGGGGGAGCTAAATGCGGATCGTCTGGTCCGGATCATATAGTAGCAGTGTTGAATCATAGATGAAGGCAGCATTACCACCCCTCCTGCAGATGATGGATAAGTGGAGTAGCAGCCGGAAAAACTGCACAACAACAATTCTGGAACCCTGTGTCCTGAAACTGACCCCCACACAATAGGCACGCTCATCCAACACACCAACACATCAGAGAACACATATGTTTACATGTAATTTTGTAAACATATATGTTTACATGTAATTTTGTAAACGTATATCTTTACATGTAATTTTGTAACAATGTGAGGACCATGCCTCTAGTCTACAGCATCACCTAATGATGTGGCTCAGTGGGTGGGGGGTAGAGGCAATGTGCAAGGAAGCAGAATAATTATATTTTATTTAGAGTATTTTTTTTTTATTCAATTGATTAAGGTTAGAATTCCAAGATAGCGCTGCAGACAGATGCCCTGGTGTTTTGCCTGTTCTTGTGTGTAAACCGTGTGTCTGTTTGATCTTACACCAGAGAAGAGCTTGTAAGCATCAGATATACCACACCATCCATCCATCCATTATCTATTAACCCGCTTCGTCCTGCAGTGCAGGGTCACAGGGGGGCTGGAGCCTATATATACCATATCATATCTTACTTTATTTTATTCTATTCTATTTTCTACTGCATGCTTTTTTATTATTTGTTACTTGTTTTATATTTTATGTAAACACCAAACCACCAAAGCCAATTCCTAGTAATGTGAAACCTTTTCACTTACATGGCAATAAACATGATTTTGAGTTCTGATTTATCTTTCAGCCTCTCATGTTTGTATTTCCTAACATCAGTTTTTAAGTAAATACATTACACTGCCCATGAGTAGCAAACAAATGCTTGTTAGAAAATCCACACAGCAAAAGTCACATTAATGGTGAGTGAGTGAGGTGAAACAGAGAAAGAGACTGAGCAAAACCATTTGACTGAGCCTCTTTTTTTATGTGGCAAGGTTGCTTCAGACAGATGTGCACAGAAACACACAATGTGCTCTGATGCCAATGTGGTGAAAGGATGAGAGAGTGCAACACAAAGCCCTATTCACTGATAACCTGCACACAATAACTTTCATTTTCCACTTCTTGGCAAATATGATCAATTCTTAGAAAAATGTGCGGGACTGCACTTCTTTCTATTAAGTGGTCACAAAGGCAGGGATGCACTGCTCAGGGTGAAGAAATGATGACATTCCTGTGATGACATCAAAGCGCTTTGGAAGCAGCTCTTTACAATAATAATGTGCACATCATGCTATTAAAGGAATCATTCCCTTCCATGTTGTTGTTCTGTGCATTTATTTCTGTATGAGTGTACATTTCCAACCTTGAAACGTGTGGATGTGGCAATGAATTGTTAATCATTAAACAAGGAACAACAGGTCTCCTTTGACGCACCTTAAATCTGTACATGTTGATGTGACATCGCACTGCTCCTCAGTCCTGCTCCTCAGCCCTGCTCCCAGCTCCATGTCACATGCATGTTTGTTTAGATACTGACATCATTAAATACAGTTTTCAACAGGCAGCAAGACGGCAACAAAGTCAAACAGAATGTGAAGGGGTGGTGGGCACATTTTTAGTCACTTAAGACAAACTTTTTCATTTTGTTGGCACTGTGTGGATGAGTGAACAAAATTGTTGCTAAAAGGAATGATCATGTTTTTTTACTGTCCCTCTTGGTCTACCAACAAAAACCTCCTGATGAATTGATTATTTCATTATCTGTCACTCTTCAGTGTACATTTGGTTCAAACTTTTAAGCTGCTGGATGTCTTTTTACTTATTTTACTGTACTCTTTTGGTGAAACTTTAAATCCTATTTCAAGTATTTTCGAGGCCTTGTTTTCCTGCACACAGCCAGCAAACTGCCACTCAGCCATGATTTATTAAAGGAATGTGACCTTCAGCTGAGACCTGCTGCTCCTCTTGAGTAGTCCAAAAAGTACATTGAGCCTTTAATAACAATTATGTATGGAGTACCAAGAACAACTACATGGAGATAACGCTGACTATACAGACCTTCAGCACCTATGGAGTGGGATCACTGGTGATGTGGCATTGGATAAAGTGAAGCCAAGTGATGAATTAATTTCATACACTCCTTTAAAGTCGCTCTGCTCTGCCCACAGCAAATATTCTGCACTTTGTGTCAACTGAGGACAAGCTTTAATTCTCCCTTAGGTGTAGATGTCTCCAAGGAATCCACAAACACATCGAACACGTGCAGAGCAGCAGACTACTAAATGTAACATTAGCATTAGCTTTAGGCACTGCTAATAAGGAGCTGACAAATTGTGTGTGTGTGTGTGTAAATAGTGCTGGCAATAATAACAGTTAAGATAAGACAAGCTAACAGATTAGCAACCGCATGGTTAAACGGCTAAACAGCCAGCGGGGCGTCCACTGTTACAGATATAGAACAAAATAAACAGCCAATTCTACAAAAGAAGTAGATTTTGATTTGATTTAGCAAATTTGGTTTAGCATTTTGACTCTGACTTAGCAA
The DNA here is from genome assembly GCF_900634625.1 of Parambassis ranga. Taxonomy (NCBI): domain Eukaryota; kingdom Metazoa; phylum Chordata; class Actinopteri; family Ambassidae; genus Parambassis; species Parambassis ranga. Next base: position 7,911,144 of record NC_041035.1, read on the forward strand.
CCATGCAAAGCAAAACTAAAAAAATCCCATCAATATTTATTTATATCCCTTTTATGAACCTAAAACAAAAATGATGAGCAGGTATTACACAAAGTCTGCTTCGGTTAAGTTTTCCATTTTAAAGGCCCTTTTCTCAATACATGGCCTGATGGCCAAGAGCGGACGACCTGAATGTTGTTGTTGCTGTTTTCTGAAGAAAAAAAGCCATTAGTAGCAGAGATATGCACTTTTTTGATTTCTATAATATTGGTGATGATGCTTCAACAGGTTTCAGTCGAGTGGATTAATTGAAGGTCAGCGGCATTTCTTCCTTAAATGCAATATCATGAAACAATCAATGTAGTGCTGCTGCTGCACCTGTTGCATTAGAGAAGTCTAGTTTTTTAAATGCCATCTGGTGCTTGACTCACAGCCTCCATATGCGGAGCATGCTCCCTACACAGATAAAATGTCAAGTGCTACCCGTTAGCCTTCATATGTATATTTTTACAGTTGTACAGTGCAAAAAACTGTTTATTGCTTCAGTTGAGGTTTTTCCATAAAGCCATGCAAACACCCTGCTTAATTAAAAATACATCACTCTTAGCAGCAAAATGTGGTTAAAGTAAATGTCCTGGTTATGGTCTAGTGTCATATCAACAGATGGAGTGTTCGACCAGCAGGTTACTGTTACTGTTAGCAGCTACACATTAAACTTCTAACTTTGGTTGTAGGTTTACAAGTCACTCTTCCTTCTCTTCCTGTGGACTTTTGGCAGGTTTTATACATGGCTGGATGTGTCTTCCTGACTACCCAACAACAAATTGTGACATTTCCAGGTTAGGTGACAATCAGCTGGATACCATTCATTTGCAAAATTGTGTTTTATTCCACAGACCTTGACTGGGTAACAAACATTTACAACAAAAACTCAAGTGAACTTTATTAGAAAAAAAGGAAAGTTGTCTGAATGCACTAGACCTACTCCCACAGTATTTCCTGTACAGTCATGAACAGTGTCCAGAGATCTGATAGACCTTTGTGCACTTTTCTTCTCAATGTAGAAAGTATGAATTCAGATAATATGCACCATCTGAATTATAGTAGTGGACTGGGGAAAAAAATATCCATAATAACTTCACAAAGTCCCGTGGCCTTTATCACTGCATACAATCAACTGCCATTATTTTTCAGTGTGACATTTACAGCAAAAGGCAGAGGCAGAGTGAGACTGTCTGTGCCTTCACTGTTACATGGTTTATAGAGCGCAGAAATGTAGAAATGTATTGTATAATCTTGATGTGAAAATAAATGAAAAAAAAATAATTTTACCTTTTGCACATACACTTCATAAGAGTTCCTCAGTGTAATCCTCTGCTATAAGATTTAAAGATCTTCCTTCCTTGGTCATTAAATTATGAAATTAGACCACGTTCACCAGTGTCTATGTCAATTTTTCAGCTTGTGACTCTTTAATGAGAGGATTCAACTTACAGGAAGAAGTGCAACTCATTGTTACGAGTTGTGTTTTAAGATATGAAATATACTGTTGTTCAGATGTTGTTTTAGCTGCTTTATGCTGCTGCAACTTTATGCTGTTGATGAAGGCTAGCAAAGAGAAACACAGCACTTTGTGTTTCAAGTGTTTTTATTTCTAAACAGGAAAATATAGTCAAACACTTATACTGTAACTGAATGCATTGCTCTTTGGTGCCTATTTTAGTTAACAACATTAAAAATGACCAAAGTCTACAGCAGAACTAAACTTACTGAATTCAAATGGAAAACAGTGATTCTCTGACAGGGAACCTTACACCACAGTCTCCTGATTAGGTCTGGACTAAGGTTGGTGCAGCCATCTGCATTGGTTTTTACACTAGACCTCACTTAAATGATCCTGTGTCTTTTCAGGCCTGACTGGGAGTTGACCTATCTGTTGTTTATGTATGAAATTGTGTTGGGAAGGTCATGTATTTTAGACTATACTAACCGCAGCATGTTTAATGCCATAGCTTTTTCAATTGGCGGCACACAGTCTATGATGAAGTTTTTTTACGCGACTAAGAGCGTTTTATAAAAGGGTTTATGAAACCGTAATACAAATAACTTGTAGCAGATGCTGAATTGATTTTCCATTTGAAGATGAATATCTGGTTGACTGCACCTGACATTCTCATCCAGCGTGATAATTACAGTGGAGAGCAATAGACAGTAGTGAAAGAAAAGATCACTGATTGAATAACAGAGAAAAGATGGGGATGAGTCATGAGAAGCTGATTATTAGAACAGTGGCTAAGATGTTAGACTTACAAAAGGTCATTAAGATATGGCAGCATTAAGATATCACAGATGAGAGCGGTAAAATACTCAGACACAGTAATGTTCAGACAGCAGAAGGACGGGAGAGGAAAATGTGTGCATAATGGCACATGCATCCAAGTGTCCATCCAGCCTCTTCAAACTTCCCTCTTTCTCCTCCTTCCTCACCCCCTCTTTCTATTTTCCATCACTTGGTTTTATTCTGCCACACTCTCCTCGAAATCTCCCTATGAAATCTACTCTTGCCACGGGTAATTACAATGAACAACTTCATATGGCTGCTCCGCCTGCTCCTGAGATAAGGCGTGGTAGCACGGCACACACACACACAGAATCCCCTATCTTATCTCCATCGTCACAGAACAACCGCCTTCTGCCCAATTCTGCCCTAATCTTCTGCGTAAACAATACTGATATTTCACCACCGTCTACAATGAAAGGAGGAGGGGGCAGGAGGAGGAGGAGGAGGAGAAGGGCAGAGGGGAGGAAGGAGAAAGGACTAAAGCAGGATAGATGGAGGAGAAGGGTGTGAGACTGATCAAATCACTTACTTATATAAAACTCTTGTCTGATTCAGTGTGTTAATTACACCACACAATATCCATGAGAAGTTCATATGAATCTTCAGTCTGCTTGGAGGAAGCATCCCCAGTTGGTGTTTTTAGCACATTGTTCACATCAATGCAACAATATGGAGCAGCCGTCCTCACCAGGAAAACATATTTTACTCCTTGAAAATTGAAACGTGTACATATTTCTCTAGCTGCTTCTCTACATGTTCATGGGGGCAGGGACTCATCCACATGGTAGCCAAAAATATCCACAACTCAACAGGAGGGATTTTCCTTGTAATCATCCCCATCCTGGGTCCTTACTCTGACTTTTGGATGATGTCGGGCAATACGATCACATGTTCATTAGCATGAATGTAACCATGTGTCGTATCTATCTGGCGGGTAACAACAGACCACATGTGACATTTGTTTTTTGGTGAGGACATGTTGGATTGAAGGTACCCTGACTTCCGCACAGAGTTGTGGTGAAATTCATGTCACTCACTTACAGATATGGAAGCTTATTGCTATTTTGTCTCTTGCATGTGCAGCTGCAAACACTTCAAACACATTGTATTCTTTGTCCATGGTGCAGTTAGTACTAATCACAATCTCTACAGAAAATCATTTTACTGAACAAGGCTGACATTTCAGTCCTATTTTCACTAATATATATTAGTTATATATATATTTCTGGGGCTGCATATAAATTTACTTTAATGTCATCTTTATATTCATCCTGACATTTAGAAAAAGACTCAGGATCACAGGTGCTGTAAGTAACTTTAAAACTTAAAAATGGAGGTTCTTGTAGTTTAGTCAAGAGTTTAGTAAAGCTATAAAATAACTTTACCAACAGAGGTCAAAGGTTAAATGTTTTGTATTTATTGTACGCCCCTTATTCTGGCTTTAAGTAGAACAAAGTTTACTGTAACTATCAAAGAAAATAACCAGTTCTACACTTTGATGTTATGAATATGTGTCCCACGTCCTGTGTGACTTATACACATATTCATAATTCAAATCATTAAAAGGTGATATACAGACGTATTAACACAATGTATGTGAAACAAAATGAGGAATACAAACATTACAGTGGTTGTATATGCACTGACGGACATGTACACCTGCTTTGATTGGCATCCTACTCCACGAAGCTTCAACAGAGGCTCCTGTTGTGAAAACAGTGTTGTTTGCTTTTAGTGACCTCCGTCTCTACCTCAGTGTAAAACAGTGCAGATCCTCCAAAGCATCTTGGCATTTAAACAGTTTTAGCTGACCTGCATGTCCTTGGGACCGCAGCGATCTGAATGCTGAGGCTTTTAAGAGGACGCAGAGCAGCGCACACAGACAACACACACACACACACCAAGGTTTATGTATATATTTAGATTTATAATTTAGCTCCTACACTCAGCCTGCTTTCTTCCCTGAAGCCACAGGAACACAGACATGAGCTGCACGACCTTTCAGACTGAAATAAGAGTGATGTCGAGGAAATTAAAGACAACCTCTGTTTTGACTAAAGCCTCCCATCATGCTTTGTGTGCAATACCTCGCATATCTTGTTATTTCTGTCTCTATTAAACTACAAAATCAGCTTCTAGTCTGAGCAGTTGAATCTCTTTCTGTCATCCTTCCCCTCCCTCCTCCTCCTCTTCCTCCTCCTCTTCCCTGATGGTGCAGGATAACCCCCGGGGTCTGAGGGGAATTAGAAATGAAAGTTGATTTAATCAGTCGTCCACTCACATACACCTCCTCAGCCCAGGTTAGAGGGGGACAAGGTTGTGTGTGTGTGTGTGTGTCATCAAAACACAGCAGTTCAGTCTCCAAATGAGCCAGGACATTTCTATTGTCAACACTAACAGCAGTGCTGAGGCCATCTGTTTTCCACGGGAAACTGTCCAACAAGCAGCTTTACAACCTGTTCATTCACATAAACATGTTGTTACATTTACTGTACATTTTCATGAGCCTATAAACACATAATATAACAATGTCACGTGCCTTTTTTTCTTTTAAGGGATATGGTTACTTTGAATATGAGCAGAGGCATAAAAGCATTTTAGTGTTTTTTTAACTTTAATCTTTTAATTTAGTTTGATTATGTTACAGGAATACGCATGTACACTTTGGCAATACAGTTTCTTAGGTCATGTGATAATTTAAACTCATATTACATACTGAAAAAAGAGTTGTAAATACATGTAAATACACAATAGTTGTATTAATTTTTATACATACTTTCTTTTAGTTTTACACAAAACTGTGACAAATTGACTCAATGGGGATGTAGCCTGGTTTATTTTTAAGAATCTACAAACAAACAAACAGTGACAAACATGCAATAATTAGTAGTTATTATTGGGGAAATAAAGAAGTTCAAAAACAGATTATCTTCCATTCCCCTGAGGGATGAATTTTTTTGCAGCGTGTCACAGTACGGTAAATAACATGATTACAAAGATTTGACAGTATGGCCTATATGTTTAATAATAAAAGATAACAGTGGATGATGAGACACTTGAGAGGTGATTTTGTGACCTCCCTTCTTCTGACAAAGTTATAAGGACTCTGATAAAAGATACGTCCCTTGTTGAGAGATTTTCAGTGGGATATCCATCTCAACCTGGTCGGGGGTGGATTTCACTGTGTGCTGTGGAAGCCTATTTGTTGTGGAAAGGATTATGGAGACCGATCTAGTTGCAAACAAGATTAGTGGCAGCGGATCATGTTTGATTGGGAAGCTACAAAACAGCTCTCACAACTGTGAGACAAGTTGTTGCCCGGCTTGTAGCCAGCAGGAGGAATACACAAATACATCAGAGCTCCACTTCAGTCTATATGACTAACCCACCTCTATGGGTTCATCTGTCCTGCTCAGTCTCAAACAGCAAAGCACACTCAGAAGCAACTCTACCTTTAATTTTGAGATTGAGCTGTAGAGTCATGTCTTTTTATAGAGCCGGCCACAAACACACACACACACATTCACACACTTTGATCACACACACTCTGGAGTATCTCTAATCCTAGTTGAGACAGGCAGACACCCTTGGCCCTTCACTCTCCCGTTCATTTCATAGATCTGTCATCGTCCCTGGACAAAAGCACCTCAGCAGGATGACTAATCTGTGCTCGGCTCGCTGTCCTGGCTGACTCAGGCTGCCATGTCGATTCTATTTCAGACGTGACTCAGCAATCACTGAAGCGAGCTGTGATTGGAATGGAGACAAGTCACACAAAGGAGAGACAGAGGGGGGAGAAAGAGGGATTCCATTTATTCTCAACTCATTAAAACTTTCTTCAAAAGCTGAAAGATGACTGGAGGCAGAGCAGTGTTCTCTCTCTCTCTCTCAGTCTCCCCTTGTCTCCCCTGCAGCAGTGACAGTGAGGCCTCCACGGGGCTGACACAGGGGACAGCCCCCTTCAGCCTGGCACAGAAACCCTCACCTTGTCTGGTCCACTAAGCACAGCAGCCCCCTCCGTCACTGAGCGCACCCATCCAGACAGTGATGCTGCTTAGCCAGGGAGCCTGAGACAGGACTGGCTTTGGGAGTTATGGTGCAGCCTGACACACTGTCATGGCAAACAGACACACTCAAAAAGAAAACAGTATCAATATGAAAATACAGCACTGTTTCTCCCATTACCCTGCTTTTAGCCACCAGCCACCAACCTGCCTGTCCTGACATATCATTCTCAATGACCCAAATTGCTGAGCTAAGCTTAGTCTGACATACATGCTCATACACAGAAGACACACAAAGGCTCACTTACACACTCAAACAGACACAGGGTAACTAACACAGATGTGGTTTTTAAACACAGACAATTTTCTCTAAACATTATGAATAATAAACATTTGTGGTGCATGTGGTTTGGTTCATTGAAGTTTGTACCTGTACCTCAACAATGTGGTCAACAGCACTGATGAACATCATCATCAGAAAATGACCTCAGACCTAATCAGTTTGATCACTGAAAGAGTTAACCAGCAGACAAATGCCTAACGAAAGTGGTTTGACTCACAAACTTATCAATCACATCTCCAAATTTTGTGACATGTTGGATTTGTTTTGTTTTGTGTGTATTTTTCTGGTTTGGAGTAATGTCTTGTTTCCTGTCAGCTGGCCCAAGTGTCTGCCAGACACAAAAAAATTAGCTAAATGTTCCAGCCTCACTCGTTCTCCCTGTCTTTTCCACAGATACATTGCAGATCAGAGGGCCTGCTGTCTTTTTGAGGCAGCAGTACACCATTCCTGCTGAATTATTCACATCTTGTGGAGGACAGAAGCAGAGAAAGACAGACCGCATAAAGCCAAGCTAATTAAAGTAGCGGTATTAAATGTATGCCTATGTCTCTTCCAAGAAGAGAGCAAAGAGAGGAAAGAGAGATCAGCGGTGATACCTTTCCTCTCTCTACATCTCTATCACTTGTACCCATACCTCCCTCCTTCTCTCGCTTCACTTATCCCCCTCTTCCCTGGGCTTTCTCAGGAAAATTACAACCTGACTGCTCACTTTAATATTTCAGCATCTAAGTGAGTGTGACAGGCACTCCTTTGTGTCCCCCCTCCCTCCTCTGTCCCTACCTCCATCTATCCGCCCACCCCTCTCTCTCTCGCTCTCTCTCCCTGCCCCAACCTCCTCGTGTCGTTTGCTCATCGTTTCCCCCGACGGTTCAACTTTTACCATGTGACAGGAGAGAGGGAGAGGGAGAGGGAGAGGGAGAGGGAAGGAGACGGAAAAAAAACAAAAACAAATCAGGCTCAAACCGAGGCCGCTTTGCCAGGCTATCAGGCTGTCTCTCTGTGAGTTCTGTGACACGTACACGACCATGAACCTACAATGAGGAGAGGTATCACTTCACCCTGATGTACGCCACTCGCGCTCAGGCTTAGGCTCACACAAGCAGTGTTTCAGAGTGACAGGCAGGGTAGTGATCTCATCCACAGAGACAGACATTGACTCAGAATAGAGGTGTGTGTGTGTGAGCAGTCATCTCCTGTATATGGGCCACTTTAGCTCATGAGTTTGCTTTAAAAAGACACTCACAAAACACCAATGCTTTATGCATGCCACGCTCATATGTGTCATTGTAAGTGGATATGAAAATGTGCCCAGACACACAAATGTATTAAACATGTCGGACTATGAGAGGTGTACTTGTTGTTGGAGTGATAAGAGTGTGTTATTGGAGGTGAATAGCCAAGAAGATGGCTCAGTGTGTTGTGTGTTCAGGCACTATGATACATATCAATAATTTAGCTGGGCTCCCCTGCTCCCCATTCATTCTATTTTCATCTCTGCCATTTGATATCCCTCTCTGTTTCCAGAGCATATTATGCCCAGAAAGCAAGCAAGAAATATACAACAGGCCTCAGGAAACAGATCCTTTATTCCAATAATAAGGCAAGTAAACGGTGCAGCAGCACACCAACGATGTATGGATTACACATCTGCACAAGCACTGCCGTGTGTGTGCACACAAACACAAACTCTCCAAATGAGCAGGTAGCAACATTGTACACAGCATTGATCATATAATTTACTCCTCTCTATCAAGCTACAAGGCTATTGATCAAATAATTCCATATGTGGGCCTCGGCTACTGCCAAATTGCTAAAATGGAGCTGCTCTACTTAAAGTGTGTCCTATAATGGTTTTGGCATTGATCACGACTCTCCCTCACTCACTCCTAATGCAAACAAACTCGTTTCAACTGCAGGGACTAAGGAGCATGAAAGGGTATGTGAATATGGTCAAATAATACATGCACACACACAAAGCAAAGTGGCAAAGGCAACACACTCAGACTGACACATGTTTAGAAAGAGCATGCACACGCAAGCTCTCAGCCTGCATCTTAAAGGATATTTGTTTTGTCAGATGGTGGTACAGTGGGTTTCAGTGGCAGGTGAGTTTTTTTAAACATATAATTGGAAGATTAAGCTCGAAGGCCAACTTGACCCCATTTTTATATGCTGATGGCTCAACAATTTCCTGCTAGCTCCTGGAGGTGTGTTCAAGGGATACATAGAATATCTGTAGCTGCCAGTTGGAGTTGGGAAACAGACAGACTGAGAAAAAAAGAAAAGAAAAAGACACAATAGGATGAGTGAGTATGAAAGAGACAGAGGAAGTTAAAATGCTGATGAGTTCAGCATCATATAATGGGATTATGTGCCCTCTTTTTGTAACTTGTTTTTCTTTTTTAGTTTTTATTTTAACTGTGGGAGAAATGTAAAGCAGAGGCAGAAAGTTGTTCTTGTTTGTCAGCACAGGGACATGTTTTGCTATAGTTTTAGCCGCCCGTCTTGAAGTAATAACTCCTTTCTATTATTATTATTATCAATGCAGCTTTCTACACAGACCTTGTAGTTACTCACATTTCATCCATCCTTAAGAGTGATGAGAAGCTTTTAGGCTCTGTTTTACATGCCTGGGAAACTTACATCATATTCTCAGATAGTGCAGTAAGAGGAGCGAGTGGGATCTGTGGAGGTGAAAGAGCCGAGAAGTGTGACAGCGCAAACATAACAGAGGAACGAGGGAGAGGCACCGCGGCCAGAAGAGGATGAAAGAGAGAGAGATAGAGTGTGACAGAAAAGGAGAGTCCAGCTGGTGGCAGAAACAGAGAGAGATGTAACGATATGACACCTCCTGTCTCTGCGCTGGCCCTTGCTGGCCTTCACAGGAACATACATGACAGCACTGTCACACTCATTTACTCTCCCCCTCTCCATCAAGAGCTATATGGAGTGAGGAAGAGGGTCATACACAGACACACAGAGGGCCAGAGAAGGACAGAAGAGGAGACAGGGACAAGCAAGGAGAATGAGACGAGAAGGAAAGAATGAAAGAAAGGTTAAAAGCTGCAGTGACACTACCTTAACTCACTTCCATGTTGCTTCCATCCTGCTGCCTCTCAGACTCCCACAGAACGAATGTCCTCTCTGTGTGTGTGTGTGTGTGCGCGTGGTATTTCTCCTCCTTAAGTATAAGAAAAATTATTTATTCATTGGGAACTTTCCACAGCTGAATGAAGGCATGTGAACATCTCTGTCAAAGTAGTTTTTAACCTTCAACAAAAGTTTTAATTAACAAAACAGAGTCCGCTCTGCACACACTTGTACTGTCATTTTGCTGTAATTGTGCAGATCTCTTATTTCTGTCAAAAGCTTTTTGGAAAGTGCATTTGTAAAGCACTCTTAAAATAAAATCCATTTTTATTAGTAGTACCAGCAGTTGTTGTAGTATCACAAAAAATATGTTTTGCACCCAAACACTGCAACTCCATATCCATGGACACTGGAAAAAAATGTGAAAATGTTGTCTTCACTTGGACAAAGTTGCAGCACATGGTGTGGCCATGTTTGTTTTTACTGTTTCACCTGACAGATATACTTTTGTGATGGCTTGAAGATTATTAGAATAAACATAAACCTAACTCTACTTCACAGAAATGATTTCCATTGTCTCATACATCAAATTTGTAAGAATTAGAGATTGGTGTAATGACTGGCCATTGTATTTTGGCAGAGCCTGACAAGGCCTGCTTCTTAGTTGATCCAAATATGGGCAAAGAGCATGAGTGAATGCATAAGCAGCTGTTATGGGCACCTGTTACATAAAGCAGCCACATCCTTAATTATGCATAAACTTTATTAGTAATATAATTAAAACTGAATTATAACAACTCTCCCCCAGATGGGGAAATTATAGAACCCAAGAGTACCAGTCTGTAAACATGCTTATTGTTGGTGTGAAGTTCATCTCTCCAGCCCTGGTTCCAATTTTATTGCCATGTTTAAACAAAGTTACGTTCATGGTATTGTTCAAATTATCATATATGTTGAAGTTTTCAAAAACAAACTGTCAGACTAAAAGCACTCCACAATAATGGCCTTATGAAGCACACACTTATTAATATTAGTCAGATAATCAATGTTTTTTCAAGAACACATAATGCAGGACATACTGTGCTATACATCAACAGTCATCCCCCACTTTCCCTTATCAACATTACCATTCATATTCATGCCTCTAGATGCAGGCAGGAGACAAACCATCTCTCAGCATCCACTGATTTGCATGTGATAAATAAATGAGGTGAGCCAATCAAGGGGACTTCCTGTGTGTGTGTGTGTTGTGAATATCTGCTTATGTCTGTGGCGCTCAGCTGGTTAAAATTGCATGACAGGAGGAGGGGAGGAGGAACTGTGAGAGAAGAAAAAAATGATCAGTCCAGCACAGTTAGTTTATGTAAAGAAAGAGGGACACAGAAAGAGAGAGAGAGAGAGAGAGAAGAATGGGAAATGCAGAGTCTTGGAGGGCCCTGTCGCACCGCTCAACACAATAATGAATTTCAAATAACTTATTCACTTCAGGAGTAAGTGGCTGGCACCCACTCCTTACAGCTGGTTTGTTGAGATAATTGATTTTCAAATAGTTTTGAGGACAAGGAATGGGGATGGGGGCTGGAGGAGGGAAATAAGAGGGGGAGGCTGGTGAACGGAAAGGGGATGACAACTACAGCAGTGTGCATGTGTGTAGCACTGGTACTTTTGAGTGTGTGTGTGCATGTCAATGATGTGTGTGTAGTGTGTGTGAGAGAGAAGTTATAGGGATGTTTTAATTCACGCAGGAAAGAGGCCGTGTCGGAATGGAGGCCGGGGCTCTCGCTGTAATTAAACTGATACAGCCCTGCACACACACACACACACAGAGAGAGAGGGAGAGAGAAATACATACACACTCATGTAGGAAAGATTAATTTTTCATGGCCTGCACGTCTCCTTCATCTCTGCTGTCACTCCTCTCTCGTCCTGGCTCAGGGTCTGTTGGCTAGCTAAACTTTGCGCTACTTTTCACTGGGCTGTTAACATGGCAGCCTTCCTCTGCTGGCTGCACTGACACAGATAACTGAGCATCCGGGATGACAGCGACACAGACTCAATGAGATGCATTAGTGGCAGGATTTGAATTGACAATGTAATTTACCACATCTCTCTCACTCTCCTCTGGTAACTCTCCTTCTCTATCAGCCTCCACCACCCTCTTCTCGCTATCTCTCTGTTTAATTCATAGCAAGTGGCAGAAAAGTGAGGTGAGGAAACTCAAGCAGCCGCCGGGGTTTCCATCATGAATATGTTTAACACATGAAGCATTATACAAGAGATTGTTAAAGATTGAACAACAGACCAAACAACAGCTTTTGTCGTCTGACATCAAATCATTAAAAAGAAAGGTGGACAACACATTTTCCAGCAGTCCTGATATCAAAGGGACATAAATGCAGTCTGTGTTCTGCATGTGTTTATGGCCATGTGTTATGTGTTATGTGTTTATGGGAATTTATAGCCATAAACATGGCGATTAAATGCCATAAACGCATGCAGAACACAGACTGCATTTATCAGAAATGTGCAAATAACTAATAACTTAACTAAAATATTCAAACTCCTGTGTGTGCTAAGATATGTGGTGTTGGTTGTGTCAACATTAACTCCTTAATGTAGTTACTTGTCCTCACTGTGAGAGAAGTAGTTTGACTGCAGACATGCTGCATACATTTGCTCCTTTCGGTGTGCCAAAGTTAGAACCAGCTCAGTAATTATTGTCTTAATTGATAATAATGCTCCAGCAATCTGCATGAACCAGTTCTGGACTAGTTTAGAACATAGTGTGACAGTAACAACAAAATACCAAAATAGTTTTTTGCTGTATAACTATATCTGCATTTCAAACAATGAACTTAAAAACAAAGTTTGTCATTGAACCTAATCCCAGGTTTACAGAAAAACCACCACGCTGTTGACAGGTGGTGTGAACACACCTTTTCCAGGACCTGCATTCTCAGGCAACAGGACAGCTTGACAGCTTTGGCCTTGGGCCTATATACTCAGTGAGACCATAATTGAGCTATAAGCTAAAAGGGTAATCGGTATACCCTCTGTTTAGCACCTGACTGTCAGCCTATGTGTTTACTTGCGTGTGTGTGTGTGTTCAAAACACAAATCTTGTCATTGTGTGAGAGGAGAAGTGAGGAGTCAGCTCTGTGCAGACATGTACAGGGTCTCTGGAGCCAAATTCTCACGTATAGGACAGAGGGCTGCAAGGCTAAAATCAGACACACATATGAGCACATGTACACACACACACACACACAAGCTAATTACACACACTTGAAAGCCCACACTCAAGACACAATAGTTTTTTGTATTTGTGTGCATGTGTACATGTGCGTGTTCTTTTTGATTCAGATTGACAGGATGCTTAGGAGGCTGTGTGCTCACTATAATTACACACACTTGAGAAATGTCGGCTCTCGGTTGTTGGAGAAGAGGGTGTAATCAGCACTCTCACACACACACTCACACTCATATACACACACACACACACCTGACATTCTTGCAAAGATTAGCAACACACCTCTTTGCTCTGGAATCCTAACTGAAGATGAAGAAAATAAGTCAGATACACACACACACTCATATGCACACACATGCAGACACACAAAGGAAGCATCACTGTCATCATAGTCATCATCAGTGACAGCTGTTGTCTTATCATCAAATCTGTCACCATTATCACTATCATCATCACCTTCATCGCTGCATGTCGTTGGCAGCAATCTTTGTTTATTGCTTTTTTTAAGAGCTTGTAAAACATAATCCATTTTCATGTAGCCGGGCACACACACACGGTGTGTAATAACACTTGAGATGTTGTGTTAAATATTCACAAACTGCCACACCAGTTAAGTCCAGGTCAGATATAAAGACAGCATGATACGCAGACAAAGTGTATTTCCTTGCAACATTAACTGATAGGTTAGGTAATCAAAGTCTCATGCTAACATTAAGGTTGGTGTATATTCATCCCTAGTAAGTGGCTATATTGACAAGACTGCAACAGGTTTTCTCTGGGAAATGTTCAACAAATGAACACAAACAACATTTTCTCCCACCCAACTTCACCAACAAAAGCAACTTTCAAAAGCATAAACTAGCTGTCTTTCCTGTTCCCACAGGGCACCTTAATTACCTTGGGCCCTATTTACCAGAGGTTATTAAGGAACAGCTGTCCCCTCCCTATGTTTATGTATGTATGTTTCTGCCCTCCCATCTCAGCCCTCGAGGCTACCAGTCCTGCCTTTTAGCATAACAAGCATGCACAGTGCAGTCCAGGTTCCATGGTCATTATTCCACACCCTGTGGTCCCTGCATTCCCAACCACTCCCCCCAGGTTCTAGACCTCCTGCAGGGCAATGTTGAGGGAACACTGTTTTCATTAAGACGGTCATTTTCTGCACACTGTGATTTGTGTGTGCTCTTTTAAATAGTTTTTAAAAAGCCAGGGCCTCTTGCATTAAATACCGCCGCAGTGGAACTATTAAGTGGAGAGAAGCAGCCAGACAAACTGTCGCTGTTATGGCATTTCAATTCCATCACAATGGGATGGCGTTAAGACACACACACAAAACCCTTAGATACACACACACACACAACCCTCGCCCCTGTTATGGACAAGCAGCATGTAGCTACATATCTTAACATCACCACATATTTATATATATATATGTACATATATATTCCCCCTTTGAAAACACACAAACTAATTAATTAATCTAGAAAAGTGATCGACAAGCAATTATTATTAGTGCCCTGGCTGTCACTCCCAGCGTTGTTGAAGTGTTATTGGATGGTGCCATGAGTAGTCTGTCTCTCATTGGCATAGAAGTGAAACAAATCAGCAAATCAGTTACATATGATCTAATATAAATGAATATAAATTATTTGCATATGAACATTGTTTTAGTATCACTGGTGACTTTTGGGTGTTCTTGTGTGTGAGTGGACAGAAAGGCGGTTTAGGCAGACAGGCATTTTTTCTGCCTCCCCTATCATAACTGAGACACGCACTCAGTCATGTTCACGTCAACTCACTGTCGGTAGCATAGCAAAGTCTGCAGGGGGCATGCTTCCTCACACACACACACACACATGTATACACACACACACACACACACACACAGAGAGTGAGAGAGAGAGACACACACACACACATGCGCACTCTGGATTTTAACACAGAAAAGCACTTCATGGACAGGCTGTCTGGGGAAAGGTGAGAACAAGATATTTTGGGGACTTTTTTTTACCATGGAGCTGCTGAGCTATTCGAATAGTTGCATGCACATACACACAAACACACACAGGGCCCTGTGAGACAGGTCTCACTCTGCTGTGTGGGGATGAATCCCTGACAGCACCTGTGTTACACAGTAAGAGACCCCTATTTCTGCCACCCAGAGGGAGGGCAGGAGAGACAGAAACCAGCCAGAGCGAGGCAGGGAGGAGAGATAAAGTTGTCCCTTATGCTTTTGCCTCATCTTGGTGAAGGTACAACACATCAGCGGTCTGAGACCCACATCTTTATACAGCCAGGCTGAGAAAAAAAAATTGAATTATTTTTCTTAAATGATGTGCGACCCCAAAGGTCATTCACTGTTCTCAAGTCTTTGTGTGGCAGTCCATGTTTCGCTGAATGGAAAACCTGCTTATCAATAAAGAGGCCAAGCAGTATGAAAGGCCAGAATGTGGAGAGGAAGGCAGGACTGACTTTTAAAGGGTCTGGTCTTCTGGAAAGGCAGCACACTGGAAAGGCTGACAGACTAAATGGCAAACTCATAAACCCTCATTTATTCGGCTGAACGCAGAACTGACAGCAACAATAAACACCAGAACCCTGGAGACTCTGGAGCATGTGTGTGTGTGTGTGTGTGTGTGTTTTATGTGTGTGATGCATGTGTGTATGGCTATGAATACATTCTGTGCAACTATTATTATTTTTTTGAACATGGCTTTGATTCGATTTTACGGTGAATGCAAAGATGATACTTCTGCACAAATATGCAATGAAAAAATGGTCAAATATCACCTTTAACTGTGGATTAAGTTTAATTCACTGAAAGTACAAAATAACACATTTTCTCACTTACAGTTCTTCAGGCAGACTATTTCTTTAGTTCCAATATTTTCCCATGTTCCCTATGTTACATAAGTTACTGTTGTATTTTTAGATTCAAGTTTTTAATTGTTATGTTATGAACCACAAAACTAAACTCCACTCACCTCTAGCGCTTTGAAATTGTTTTGTACTAGTTTTAAAGAATTCAATCATATTTTATGCTGATATAATTTAATTTAATTTAAAAAAATAAAAATTGCATTTCATCGGTTTGTTATTAAATTGCCAAAATCAGACTCAGATTACACAGTCCTTTATTCAAAATATGGAGAAAATATGTGTGGTACAGCTATCACTTTATACATCTAAAAAATACAATATGAAAGCATTCTTTACAATAGAACACACAAAAAGGTCAAATCCATCAATCACTCAGTCCTGCTTGTCTCTTACTACACAGCCATCTTCCTGTCAGTCATGATTTCTTTATTTCAGTGTCTCCATTTGCGTCATCTGTTCCTTCTGCTGCTTGTTCTTAACATTCTGCCTCCAGCAGAATAACATGACACCCTGCTACTGAATGAATTTTTTTGCATTTGTGTGTGCGCACAGAGGTAAGCGGTGATTTGGGTGTGTGTGCCAGTTTTCATTTATTACATGTTCTTTTATTGGTCTATGTGAGCAGGCGTCTGTGCGTGTGGTGTGTGTGTGTGTGTATTGTTGGACTGGATGTGTTAGCTTCATGGTCACCCCTGGCCTCCACACCTCTCCCACAGTCAGACTTCCCCTGCCTCACCACACTGACCTGGGCTATTGTCCAGCTACAAAGCACTTTGGAGAGCAGCACCTCGGCAGGCATTAGCATTTTAATCACAACACACACATAAACATTGCAGTGATGTGTGAGTGTAAAGACTGTAAACAAAGGGAGAACATGCTAGAAAAAAGTGAATTGTTGCCCCCTCCCTCCTATAAAAAAATAAAAAAATCTCCATCACAATGGAAATGCAGACTAGAGAAGGTCCACAGCACAGAATAATAAACATGTTTATCAGTTAATATACTTCAATTTCTGCTTTAGGTTGCCTAACCTATTTTTCTCACAGTACTTTGTATAGCGCTCCAGTTTCTGCTGATCAACAGGTGTTTTAGGCGTATCCACACTTTGTCCAAAGGAGGAGGTCTGTCCTACTTAATTTTTACTATTTATGTACTTTTACACAAACATGTGATTACAGATAAGGTAGAAATACCAACCTCAGTGAAGGCCGTTAACTTATTTACAGTTTAGCGAAGAAGGCTGTATTGTGCTTCATTGCTGTTGGGTGTTTTTATACCAGTGTGTACTTTACTGTGCATGACACTGCTCCCTGTCAATCACATGACACCCAGAGGGAGATATGGAAATCTCTGCCAGGAACACTGACACAGTTTGTACTACTAAAAATGCAATGAGAGGAAATAATGTTTAACTTTTAATCTTGTAGAATATTAGTGAAAAATAAAACACATCTTACAAATGATTTATAACACATTTTACTGGCTTGTAGCTTATTGTGTGCTTTAGTTCACTTTGTTCACCAGCAGGATATTAAATGTGTCAGTCTGTTGTTATTGATGGGTCAGCAGTAGAACCAAGTGGACTTCAGAGTCAGGCCACTATCAAACATGTTGTCTTTAGACACATAATATGGTTATGTGCTATGTACATCATTGTTTATAATGACAGTTTATTCAGCAGCATTTCATCTGAACTTTATGACACCAAAAAATATTTCATATATATTTCCATATAAGAAAAATCAGGAGATTAACTTTCTTAAAGACGTGTCTGTGTCTCAGTAGCACACTCATAAAATTTTAATGTCAACCAGCAAACTTTCTAACTTTCGTACTGCTAAATGTAGCTCTAAAAAAATAATGACAGTGTGCAAATATCATACGTGCTGGTAAGACCACTTACCTCTGCCAGTGACTTTGTATGACGCACGACCTAATTAAGTTTTGTCGCTCCACACAAAGCACGCTTGTGATTGTAATTTGTGTGCCATACAATAGTGCCCACTTAAAGAGACAGGAACTGTCTTCTTACAATTAGCACAGCTTGTAGTGCGTCATCTTTATGTTAGTCTTTGTTTACTCAGCCCTTCCTGGGTGCTGTCTTTATATATGTCTCAATGAAATCCTTTCTGGGAGAAACACTGACAATCGGCAACAGGTTAACACTGGTTCCTGCTGGTATAGTGAATGAAATCCCCCCCACTTATGTGAAAATCACCCACTTATAAAAAGAGGTGTCATGTTCCAGGTGACTCCTGTGCCATAGAGTTGTGCCTTGGCTCCATAAAAAAAAAACACATAACCAAGCTAAAAATATGCAGCCTGTCTGAGTGAAGGCAATGAGAAGGAGGATGTGATATCCTCTTATCCTTTCGTCTTAAAAGCAGTCTTCCTCTTTCATGCCATCCCACACTCCGATTGGTATAACAGGTAATTAGTGGTGTGTCATGGCCCTGGGGAGCGAAGGAACGAGGGAGAGGTGGGTGAGGAGAGAGAGAGACGAAGAGAGTGTGAGAGAGATTTCTGATTACCTGACAAGTTAGGGCTGGAAAGGCTACACTTAGCCCATTAAAGATTTTTTCTTCAGCATG
This sequence comes from Parambassis ranga, assembly GCF_900634625.1. Classification (NCBI taxonomy): domain Eukaryota; kingdom Metazoa; phylum Chordata; class Actinopteri; family Ambassidae; genus Parambassis; species Parambassis ranga. The sequence goes on from NC_041035.1 coordinate 7,929,622, forward strand.
ACATTTGAGAGCAGCTGTGAAGCCGTGCGCCACCTTGCCATTTTCCTGTACACTGGGCATCCATTTAGGGACAAGGATGGAGTGAGAGGGAGAGAGAGGGGGAGAGAGAGAGAGAGAGAGAGAGAGAGAGGAAGGCCACCAGGCCATCACAGCAGCACAAATGGATTCATTCACCAAGGTGAACTGTAGTACACTCATAAATGCACTTCCTTGAATGTCAGCAAATGTCACCAGAGAAGCCATTTGCCACTGTTTTAATAGCTTCCCCTGACTTACGGAGGGGAGTGACAGAAAGTAAGAAGGTATGAGGTGAAAGAAGGAAGATGATGAGTCACATTGAGTTAGAGACAAACAAAGTGAGGGCGACAAACAAATGCACACATGTAAGGCAAAGGCACCAGATAAAAACCAGGGATTAAAGGCAGGGAGAAAAAGAACAGATGAGAACAAGGCTGGGCTATTGTCACTTCCACATGATTAAGCAATTAGCTATTTGAGATGTCTCCAACAAGGTGGTGCAACCAGACAGAGGTGGCTGTTTGGAACATAATCCCTTCTCTCGCTCTCCTTCTTCTCCTTGTTGAACGTATCTCCACATCTGTGAGTGTCTTTACACTTGTTTATCCTTCCATTTATAAATTGTGTTTACAGTGTGTTTCTGCCTGTCAGTTCTTCTCTCTTCTCTCTCTGTGTACACACATGCATGAACTCAACCCTTGTCTGTTCAAGCGAGAGTTGACATCATTAAGTGTAATGTGAGAACTTGTAGGTACAGTTGAGGCCTGAGAGCTTCCTGAGAGCTGTCACACAAGGCCTGAGCTAAAAACAACACACACACACGAACGAACACATGAGCACAGCCGCACAGCCTTAAATGCGTCAGTTAAGCAAATAAAGGCAAAGCACTCATTACTGTTAGCCGTTGAAAATGTGTTACCAGTGGTTTATCCTGAGGCATCACCTTGATTCCTCAGACTGACAGCAAACTTTTTTACTTATGTGAAAAATAACAACAGATCAAACTCTTGGTTCATTTATTTTTATGCTTCTTTTTCCTTGTACAGTATGTCATCCTGCTGTTTCCCTTGTTTTACATACACTTCTTTTTTTTTACTTCTCTATTATGCACAAAACCTGATTTTGTGTCAACTTTTTCATTTCTTTTATGTGAACATATTGTACTTGAATTTGACCAAACACTGCATGTGAGAGTGTGTGTGGTGGTTGTTTTGACTGCACGAGGACAACGCTGGCTGCAGCCAATCCTAATCCCCCATTCATTTCCACAAGCAGTTGCTAAGGTTACAAATTACCTTTGGTGCTGGTAAGTGGTTTCTTTTATGACACTGGACGCCCTAATCCTTTTACTGAATACATATTTCATTTAGGATTAGCACAACAACGGATACAGTTGTTCTTAGAATATTCTAACTCCAGCTCTCTGTTTTGTTCATGCTCATCAGGCACACCGCTCACATACTAACTCTCATTTAAAATAACTAAATAAATTAATAAATCCTTTTTTTTTTCTAAATTTTAATCTGCTCTCTCGTTCTTTTTCTTCAGACTAGAGTTGTGGGAAAGCCTAAAGGAAGTGAAACTCAATCAGGCAGGTACTGTTAGATAAGTAACAGCAGGCCTATTATCTGGTAAACAATCGATTAGACCGCATTATTCTCTTTTTCACATTACTGTGCTGTGTTCAAAGTGTCTTTTTAGAGATGGCAACAATAGAGACTGTTTCTTTCCTCTAATCTCTTCCAATATTTGATACGCACTTATTTGAAAGCTTTAAATAAAAAAATAGGAAGCAACTTTTATGTTTCTCAGGAACTGGATTGCAAATGCTTATGGATTTGAGAAAGCAGCTAACAGACTGAGTGGGTGCATTATGTGGAGCCTGTTCACAAACAGTCAAATTATAAAAAAAAAACGTTCTGTGTACCACCCTAAAACCAGTGAGAGCTGACACAAAAGGAGTAAACTACACTAGCCAAGTGTGCTCAATGCACTGCAGAGGTAGAAAAGACACACACACACAGCACGAGCAAATTAAGAAAAAAACATTTTCATCAAGTTGACAACACAAACTCCCACAAGATCGAAAAAAAGGTGCAAATATGCACTACATGTAACACAATGGGAATATTTCCAAAAACTGGTAGAGCCAAAGGAATCTTACAATCAAAGAAATAACTTTCAAAAAAGGAATTTGCTTGTGTTGAAATGTCTGCTTAAATGATTTGCTGAAGTGCTAAACAGCTTAGACAAAGCAAGTTTATTTCATTTGCTTAACAGTTAACACACTGTAAACGGATGACCTGTGACCATGATCATGAAAGAGCTAATAACATACTGAAAGTATGTGATGGAGTATTTTCACTGTGTGAAGAGCAGTGAAAAATGAATTTACAATTCACACTCTCTGTCACCTTTCAGCCTTTTAGCCGACGCCTCTCAGGGTTTTTTGGGTGATTACAGTAGAGTTTGTCACTGATGTGATGGCTGAATGTTACACATGACTTTTAAAGACTCGAAATACAATCTATGGAAAATATTAATTGTACAGTTTTCCTATGGAAAATGAGCAAATATGAAGCTGAGAGTGATAACTGTGTCACTGGGGTGATATTAGCTTATTTTTATCTAACAACCCAAATAGTTTTAATAATTAGCTTCTGCTAAGTGACTGACTGCCTGGCTGGATGACTGATGGGCATATTGACTGTCTGCCTGTCTGCCTGCCAAACTGATAGACTGGCTCACTATAGAAGCTTAGTCCTGCTATGTGGTGAGATCATCATCACTGGCTAGCACAACAAAAGACTGATGGGAAGAGCTGTGTGTGTGTGTGTGTGCGTGTGTGATGGCTTCATTCCTGTATCAACACAGTTCTCTCTGTGGATGAGTCAGTAGGCCAAGCCTGACCATCATCCTCTCTCATCTCTCTATTGCACACATTCACACACACAAGAAATCAAAAAGCTTTCACCGCACTCACACACACACACACGCACGCACAAAATGTGGGCTTGGGGGTGAAGTGGTGCTTAGGAGGAGTGAACTTGGGGTCAGGGTGGAGAGAGACAAGAGAGGAACAGATAACACTTCTGTTGGAGACACTATGTTTTATTTTTGGCGTCTTAAAGGGCTGTTTCTTGGCGACTAATCTTGTAAAACCCTTACACCCTCTCTTTACTATTCATAAACTACTCCACATTCTACAATCATATCATAGTTATATATTTTCCAAAGCTACCACTCTTCTCCTGCCTTCAAGCAATGAGGTGTGAGATAAAGCAAGCAACAGACAAGAGAGAAGTGACAGGAAGAGCGGAGCCCTTGTTAGGAGGGACACATGGGGGAAGGGATTTAGCGTAACACCCAGCTGTCTACCTGTCTGTCTGACTGAGGGAAAGTGGGGTTTTCAGTGTAATGCAGAGCCAAGCTGTTCTCCTCTGTGGTGGCTAAAAGTGTGTGTGTATGTGTACTCTCCTTGCTTGCTCGGTCTCTGGGGCGCCATGGTGAGGAGGAGATAGGCAGACGACCAAAATCTCTCTCTCTCTCTCTCTCACTTGCCCGTCTCCAGTATAGATGTCTCTATAGGAACACAAAGCGAAAGAGAGAGGATGAGAGACACACAGAGAGGCAGAGACACAACCAAGCAGGCCTCCTTCATGCCAGTCTGTGTCTTCTTTATGTCAGATGAATGTCAATCACCTGCTTTGAGGATATGTGTCTTCATTCTTTCCCTCTTTACTGTTTTCCTGTTATCATTCCTTCACTTGTCTGTGTTGTTTCATTCATACAGTGTTTTGCTCTGAGACAACACAACTTTCTATTTAAACCTAGACTCATCCTCCATGTATAAAGATGTTTCATTAGTATTGAACATTAGGTGCATGATATGGGTGGTATGGTTCAAATTTTATCTATGACAGAAAATGTTTAAATTATTATGTTTGTTCTGCTGCATAACATTAGATGACATCAGATTGTGTCATTATATAAACATAGTCTGTAATATGTCATTGAACTATTTATTTTAAACAAAAAAATGAGCAGGTAAAACGTGCATGTTCTAACATGTGCAAAGCTACATTAATTTTTAAAATTAAAAAAAGGAAACACTTTACAAGACTTATGATGCGCTATGAGGTATTATTAATGTATTATTAATGTGTTATTAACAGTTTTTATTAATAGTTAAAAGTGAAAGTGACAGAACAATGACTCTAAAACAAGTTTTAGTGGTCTTTTATTAACAAATGTATAAAAAAATCTAAAAGAATCAAGTTTTGATTTCATTTTTTTTACTTCATATTTTTTTTCTTACTACTAAACTATAGTTACAAAGTCAAAAACAAGCTGTACAATGAGTTGAAAAAAACCTGCTGCCACCTACCACAACAGAATCAGATGGCACGTCATTTAATGATCTGTATAGCACTTGGTGAATAATGTACATCATATACATAGACATACATTCACATTGCATTAAAAGAAAAATAAAAAAGCAGGAGAACGGTCAAAGGCCTGAACAATGAAGCAGTAGCAATTAAAATGGCGGATAACCCACCTGACCCGCAGGCAGTTATCCTTAATGAGATAATAATAATCTCTATACAAAAAAAATCTGTAGTGCTGCTTTAATATGGTTTGTACTGTGGACTCATCAAAAAACTGACGCAAAAGGGCACGAGAGGCACTTTTGTTCATCTTGGTGAGTTCACGGACTTCTTTCTGAGTTACAATAATTTATGATCAAAGAGCAAGTACTAAATATGAAAACTCCAAACAGGTGTTAAAAAAAGGTTTCCTTCAGTGTTTCATTTATTAGATTGTCTCCTGGTGTATTTATTTGGTTGTGTTTTAGGAAATAGTTAACTTTTTGCTTTTTTGTAAAATTCGAAAATGTGTCAGTGGATTCTCTTTAACTAAAAAAACTGGTTCAAATCAGGCTAAAGTGCTGCAGCCTTGAACAGTCAGCCTACATGTGTGGTTATAAATAGACACGAGACTTCACAAGTCCAAACACAAAAGATTTCTCAGGGAGCCGATGGAGAGGGATGCAAAGTGCTAAACTCACCAGCACCCAGTGACGTGGTGATATTGGTCGTTTTCCTGCCGGGGGAAGATTTAATAAACGCAGAAAAACAAACAGGGCCTGCGCTGTGACGGGGTTGTGGCGGGGTGAGGACGGTGGCACACTGGACACATCCTCCTGTAGGAAGGAAGCGAAGTTGCTGCAAAAAAAAGCAAACAGGAGCCGAGGACGGGTCTCTTTAACCCCTCCGTGAACCCACGACCTTACCTTCCGACTACTTCCCATTACCTCTGCACGACATTTAGCCCACATACCGCAGAGCGCGCACGCACACGCAGCATTGTGTGGGTCTATTTGGAAGGGGGGGGTGGGGGGGTGTAGGAGCGCAGGGAGGGTGGCGGCGTGCTGTTCATGGAGGGGTCAAAAGAATGAAAACCACCGCGTTCACGGGGCAATTTCAAAAGGACACGGATGCTGGATGGTCTGTGCAGCCACAGTCCACGGGGAGAGAAAATATGGGATTTTTCAGCTTTTTAAAAACAGCATGTTGCCCAGTATTTAACTGACAAATGTCGCTTATAGGCTGTTTTGAAGGGAGGATAATGGAGTTCACAAGTTGTAAGAATAACATAAAAAATACATATTTAGTATAGAAACAACTTTCTATATTTTGGATAAGGCATTTTTGTGTAAAATAAATCTCTATATTTTATGTTATTTTATTTTTCCTTCAGTCAAATAAAAAACCATTAAAAAATAATGATAGCTGTGCTGGCTCAGATCATAATGAATGTACAAAAGTCAGCTGTGCAGCAAAGGTCACTGCAACATTTGTCTTAATATTCCTAATGACATCACATTATCACACACATTATGTTTGTTTGTTTGTTTGTTATGCTCATAGTCCTGCATTGAACCTACTGTGTTATCACTTCATATTTCTGCCATCTAACTGCAGCTACACATGTGACCAAGATCCACACTGATGGTATTTTCTGCTGGGTGGTAAGATGTTCTTTTCATATAGTTTTCCTGTGATGTTTTTGCTTTTGGATTATTTTTTTTTCTTCAGAATGAGCTGAACTGCATCTTAAATGTTAACAGATAACAGGTTAACTGAGTGGAAAGGTCGTGGCCGCTTAAAAAAGAGAAATGAAGCGGCCACAGGAGACACGACGATAGAGAGGGCATCCACAACTACAGCTGCCACACATGAATGTTTGATAAGCGGGCGGGATAATGGCTCCTTAAATCAGTCAAACATACACATCTCCATCACGCTCTGACATCTGCCATCCACAGCTAATAATCTCAACCTGAATTATGAATGAACAACAATAATACAGAAGAAATATGTCTGTGTCATGTTGCCAGACGGATGTAGGTCAACTCTCGTGTGTGTCTTTTTTATTCAGTTTGTGTTTAGAATATTACCATACTTGTGGGGACTTCGTTTTTTGCTTTGATATTGGCGTGTTTAAGCTCCACAGAGGAGATTGCAGGTTACATGCAGGCGCAAATGATTTCAGCAGCGTGTGTGTATGAGCCCCATGCGTATGAAAACATTATGGTTTCAATAGCAGGGAGTGGGTGTGCGTGGTGAGCGTGCTAACCTGATACAAACTACTGATACTGTACAAGCCAGGCAGCACTGTGTCGAGGTGGAATACTAACAGGCAATAACGAGTTAATGAGTTCAGAAATAAGGCAAAAGTTCTTTTAGATGAAAATATAAAGTTATATTTATATTACAAATGACGAGAAATTGATAATAATAATAATAATAATAATAATAATAATAATAATAATAATAATAATAATAATAATAATAATCATAATAATAATAATAATAATCATAATAATAATAATAATAATAATAATTTAGTGAGTTTTTTTTAATTGGATATTATTATAATTAATGATTACCAGGATATCATGCAATTTGGATTTTGTCTCCTGCGTGGGTCACCCTCTAGATGACCTGCGGAACTTTTCCTTTCCTCCAGCTCCACCAGACGTCTCCCATGCAGCTATTGATCTGGCGAGCCAAACGTACACAAATCAGATTTGACTGCTGCTGTTCACCCGTGAGTAACGCGGCTCCTCTGCCGCCTCATCCCTCCATTATTATCCTGTAAGCTAATATCCCGTTATATGGTGGTTAGTTCCGCTCCTCGCCTCTGATTGGCTGCTGCTGTCGAAGCTGCATGTGATGCGCTCGATAAAGCGCGCACCTGAGGCTGATTGAGGAGCACAAGGAGGCTGCTGCACCTGCACTAATATGTTGCCTAGCAACTAATTTTTTAAGAACAATTAGTCTAGCGAAATAATCATTAATCATTAATCGTCACTGTGATTTTGTTCAAAAAATTGACTCACGCAGAGACACTAAGCAGTCAAATAAGCAGCATCACTTTCAACCGCGTCCACAGTGCATTAGCTTCATAGAAAGCTGAGTGGTCGATAAATAGACGCAGACACAGCACACCCTAAACTATGCAACACCCCAGTCTGATCATATAGAGTTTGCATTTGAGTTCAATGAGATTAGTGAACTGAGATGCATTTTAGCCAAAATATAAGAGGTAAAATATGTAGGTATTTTGGATATGTCTGCCAAAACAAACAGAAAGTTAGACAGGAACGTAATAAATGTATTGAAATAGTATATAATATTAATACTAATATTATAGTATATGATATGTTCTGAGGCTTTTCTGGTTTCAGGGCTCCAGTGGTCATATTAATTAACTGACAGGCACCCAGGGCTCTGAAGAGAAGAGCTTTTTACCAATCCAGATAATATTCCATTAACACTAATATCCTTAATGTTCAGGTATGGAAGCGTGTGGCACTATTGTGTCAGTGTCCCAAAATGTCTTCAAAGTCCACCAGAGTAAACACTGTATGAAGTTTTAATGAAAGACGTCTGAAATACAAGCAGCCACGGAAAAGTATAGGCCTAGAGCCATCTCATTGTGGACTGCATGTAAACAATCCAGGCGCTCCTGATAAACCCCGCTGTCCAAGTATGAGCAAACTGTCCCAAAAGCCTGAGTTTGTAACTGTTCCTCCAGTTTGTCAGAAATGCTGCCTTCCTGCCTGTTCAGGCTCTCAGTGCGGGGATTGTTCTCCTGAACAATGATCACAGCCGTGCAGGCCAACAATCCCATGCACACTGAGCGGATATGACATGGCCCACCTCTTTTACACTTCATGCCTGCCTCAAACTTGACTTGGGGGTAAACGGGCAATCGAGTGGAGTAATGTCAAAAGCTGCAGTCAAGGAGAGAGAGAGAGAGAGAGAGAGAGAGAGAGACAGAGAGAGGGAGAGAGAGAGACAGAGAGAGGGAGAGAGAGAGAGAGAAGGAGAGAGAGTCGTTTGGTTTCTTTGTTTGCGTGCCATGCAAACACAGCAACAACCAAAATGTGAGACAATGACAGGATCGTGGGTAACACGGTGACTGTAACCTTAACACAGACACACAGAAAGGAGAGAGAAGGGGAGGGCAGTTACTCGATATGGATCTATGGATCACTCACATTAGTCGATTACAAAATGAAGCTGTAATGAAAGCATTTACCTGTTGAGGAACTGAAAGGATGTGAGAGGAAATGAATGACTGTGTGAAACTACAAAATAGTCACCGGGAAATGGTGGAAAAAATTGTCGAGGAATTTAGTTAGTTATGATAAATGATTGAATTATTGTCAACGAAGCATTAATAAGGGAAATTGGTTGAAGTGAAAGTGTAGCTTGTAAAACATTCCAATCATTAGTAATAGTTTAGGGCAGCATAAAATGGAACTACTCAACTCTACAGGTCCAGCTCAACTTTGTACACTAATAAAATTATATTATTGACATATCATCTGTAATAGATTAACATGTAAGAAAAAGTGTAAAAGACTGAAGCCTAATGAAAGCATTAGATGTGCATTAAGTGATGTACTCTGTAACCTTCACTGATATCTGTCTTATGTGAATTGCAGCATGCTTCATTCTTATACACATATCTCGTCTACATATCAGTAGCTCATAATAAGAGGCTGTTTCACCACTATTACTGTTTTAAAATGGGAAAGGTCAGCTGTGGAGCCCGGCTGCATTTGAACAGTGGGTTAAAAGGGACTCCGTGGCCAAAGAGTTGAGCAGCCTCGGCTGTATGCATGCTGTCTGTGGTATCCACATCTCTCACATTAGTAAGCTTTGAGAGAGCGATATGTCAACCGCGGTAATTGCAGCTTGTCAGCTTCTGTGACACCGGGCTAAAGGGCCATTTCCACAGCTCCTATCTGCATCTGCGAGCCGGGCCGCTTAATCAGCCTAGACAGACAAATCCAAAACAGTCATATATTTTAAAGAGTAATTCTGTCAACATTTGTGCTGATGTGACTGGGGCCTTCTTGTCAGCTCCATGCAGACTCTATTAGGTCTACACTGCTTAATGACTGATAACCAAGAAGGGAGAAGGCGGAGGAGGGTTTGTTTAGTTCTCTAGAATAAAAAAAAGTCAGTGGGAGACGCAGAGAAGGTGAGCATCATATGCAAAGCTTGGGGCAATACATCTGATATGCAGCCATTATATTTATTTCTCTCTCTCTGTCACCAAATCAGCCCATCTACCTGGAAGAGTGAACACCCGGCCTCCTCCAGCGCTGCTGCGGCTGCTCCGTGACATATTGCTGCAGCTCTGTGACACAGGACCAGGAGGTTATGCGCAAAAACTGATGTTGAAAAAGACAACAGGACAAAATGCGCATTTAACGTGGAGCACGATGAGAGAGGCTGTATACGTGATCAGATGATTTCAGGCAGTTTTATAGAGTATATGGAGACCAAATTGTTTTCCGTCGCTGACACCAGCAGGTGACAAAGTGCCAACCGGGAGCAGAGTTGAGGCCACTCCGTCTCCTGCTGGCTGCTGAAGGATATAGATTTCCGTAAGGACTGATAAAACCTCATTATGGTGCTTAAACTTATTGTGCAACAGTTCCGTGCGATGTCACTTCATAATAAACTGAAGAGGGTGCAGAATATAATGATATATAGCACAATAACTGCAGGCAGGACGACTAGCTGTAATTCAAATGGCTTTATGGTTTAGGTTAAACTGATGGTTTTAAGATGGAACTTCTCTTTCAAATCCGTCCTAAAAATTTAGTGGAAGCCACCTGTTTTTTGAAATGATGACCGGCGGGGTGGGAGAGACTAGACGAGCCTAATTGATTTTTAAGTGTCTCAGTGGTTTAGGAGAGTAAGAGGGGAGTCTACTTCAGGGATCTGCCAAACTCCTCCAGTTTGTACCTGAATTGAAGGGCAGTGATGTGTTGCTGATGCGGCTCAACAAGCCACACTGGGGGCCAGACAAGGGGTGGACAGAGGGGCCATACAGAGCCCGATCTGTGTTTGGTGCCCTCGTGGGGGATGGAGGACGATTATAAATGAACTTACTTCTGCAGAGGCAATAAGCTGACATGTCAAGCCTCATTCACCAGACAATAGAAGACGCATCGGGTTTGTGATACCGGCACGCAAACACAAACACCATCCTGCTCCTCTGTCCTGTCTCTGATCACACTTGGAGTGATAATTAGACACAAAAGAAGGAATTTAAAAACTGAATCCGTTTCAATACATTGTATCCAATAAGTGTTGATTTACAGTGCAACACATAACTGGGGGCATTGATCAGTTACGGATGTTTTTGCGCCACTTTGTTAGTAAAAATTTACTAACGTGACATTTTATGAAGAGTAGGCTATGCATCAGGACACACACACACAGCATGCATGCATCATAGACCCGGACCTGCAGAGAAAAAGCAACTCTCCCTGAGTGAGCGGAAGAAAAGGGGATGGGGGAGAGGGAGGCCGGCTTGCAGCTCCACTCTTCCAGGGTCTCACACACAAGATCCGGGCGCACGGCTCCATTGAGTACGAGGAGGCTTTTGCATGGAGGTTCATTAGAAGTAACGAGTTGACACAAGGTAAATCTTAATGTTGAGGCGCCTTTCTCTACCGGCCCGGGGAGGAGCCCTCATTAACTGTCGCTAACAACCCGTGTAAATACACTGATTGGACAGCTCCGATACAAGCTCCCAGCCCTGCCAGGAAGTCCCCCTAATGAGACCACACAATAAAAACAATAAAAGAAAGGAGGGAGGGAGAGAGAAAGAGAGGGAGAGAGCGAGAAAGATGTTAAAAAACTTTTGTACAAGCTTTGCTATTAAAGTTGGCGCCACATTTACAGATCACTGTGCATTTTCCCAGTCCTCGCGTTTTGCAATTTCTACAACTTCAAATCAGTGTTTAGTATGTTTCTGCAAATGAACTCAGAGGTTTAACCCACTGCACCTGTTATTATAAGTACTAATTTAGCAACTGTTTTAATGCACTGCAACCGACTTAATTGTTTTGACACCTGGGGTCAAAATCCCATGCAAAATGTTATGCGTAATTTTAGTCTATAATTGATGTGAACATAAAAATATAGCTGCAGCTGGTATAAGCTTTATCAGGGAGTAACACTGCAAAAAATAGCTGAACTTTTCAGTCTTAATTTTATCAGAATATTTACTGCACGTGAAATTGTGGCGTTGACAGTAAAGTGATATTGTTGCACAAACAAGCGTTAGTCTCTTGAAGTACATTGACAGAATATGTCCAGTATCCAAACGTTGCAATTAAGAAAATGACACTGACTCAGGATGTAAGAAATAAGTAAATAGAAATGATCTTATCTCGTTGCAATAGTTACACAATTTATCAGAAAAATGTACACTTTGAAAACAGAGATGTATTTTCCAAACTCCGTGCTACAATAAATAACTTGTTTAGACTGATACTTTTTACAGTGTGCAGAGCGCAGCGTCTCTGTACCCTGCCATGGCCAGCATGGGACGGAGGGGATTGTGCGCCCCGTCCCGACAGCATCATACATCTCTGCAAATGCACAGATCTCCTCGGTGCTCGCTGCATAACATTCACAAATTCAGCCACATTTTGTAATCTAAAAAAAGAGCAGTGCTTCCGTTCAATCAAAAAGATTTTTGTTAATGTCATTAATGTATAAATACACATTATTTAACAAGAAATAAAAATAATTCGCAGTGTACAGAACATTATTGACAATATAGTAGAAGAAAACAGTCGGTTTACAGTCGCTAGAACTTACAGGAGTCGTGGTTGAATTTCCATCAAGATTTTGGACAACTTAAGCAGTGAAATAGCAGTGAACCGGTGCCACCTCCAGCTCCAAGCTCAAATGGTGACAGACGGGCGGACTGGACTGTGCTCACAGCTCTGCAGGGGGACGAGGAAACCAATGAGGAAAAAAACAACAAAAGGTAAATCTGGTGCTTGGTAGAAAAAATTTTTTTTCTCATATTTTATAAAATAAAATAGTAAAAACATTACAGCGTTTTTTTCTACTTACACGTAATTGCTGCAAAGACTCCTCTTGTGCATTGAGATGAATCCAGGATGGAGCAGCAGGGACAGGAGTCTCTCCTGTGTTTGCCAGAGAGGGTGTGCTCCCTTTTCTGGCCAGCCTCTGCCAAACCGGGGTCAACGAGGGAGCAAAAAATAAAACAAGACCCTGTCTTTCGTGCCTTCTTTCTCTTTTCCTCTTACCTTTTACAGTCAACACCTTTTTCATTCTTTCTCTCATCCGGTCCCCCTTCTCTCTCTCTCTCATGACGTAACATCATCTTTGTTTATTTGCTCCCCTTATTGGAACAGATTGATAATGGAAATAACTAACTAGCAATTAATGAGGATGTTTAAGATACAGCACTCGACACAACAACGCAGTGGAAACATTAGCATTAAATTATTTCTTTGTTGTTTTTTTGTTTTTGTTTTTATACAAAAGTTACTTAAACTTTATCTATGTTTTTGCCATCAATCAATACAATTAAGGTCACAGAAGAAGGGAAAGATGTCTGCAAAGCAGACAACAGGCATCTCTGTCTGCTTGGCCGGCATGTTTCCAGGTTTTCAGCGTACAAAATGCTGTTTGTGTTGTCGTGTCTGGAAGTTTAGTCTGTAAGTAAACGGAGAAGACGCTAAATGCTCGATGTGCATTCAGAGCTCTTGTCCCCCGCTGCTAGGAACATTCAGCAAGCTCTCGGATAAACACACAATTACGGCAGGTGAATAAACTTGTTTGGGGGTGTTAATTACATGCTTAACGTAAACAAAAGCCATGTAAAAGAATGTGAATTACCAGTGGCTTTCCTCCCTCAATCCCCATTCAGGTTTTACATTTCACCTTTAGTCCCTTCTAGGAGTGATTTCCGAATTGCCTGCGAGGGCTACTCCCAAACAAGGCTCCTCCAAAACATAATGCTGGATAATACCCACAGCCTTGACTTGAATGGTGATCACCTAAATTGGTGCACCAGGAACCTAGTCAGGTTGGAGGCTTTACATATTCGGAGTAGTGCTGCTAAGCCCGCACTCTCAACTTCATGTCGGGGTAGTACGTGTATACATGCTGTGTGTATGTGTGTGTGTGAGAGAGAGAGAGAGAGAGAGAGAGAGGGAGAGGGGGAGCTAGGAGGTTAGTTTTAACACCAGCATGAAAATACCAGCCTTTACTTCCAGTCCACAGAGCTTTCCAGCGGGACCAATTCAAGTGCCACTTGGAATTAGTCCTCTTGAGGTTCGTATAGCAGCGCAGTGGACAGGTTTGATCCCATATACTACCCTACCCCCTCACACAAACACGCGCGCGCAACCTCAAAAGTAATGCACAAAGCAAATGTCTGACCCTGCTACAAGATCATCACAACCCATACTCTGCGTCGCGTACACCTCCAGAGACAGACACTTGCAAAAGGCGCGTGCTCGTACGCACACGCACGAATCAAATTACTCAATGTGGCCAAATAAACAAAAAAAAACGCCGTGCGTAAAAGCGCGCAAAATGCGCAGGTTAATTGCACGCTGCCACCCATAGTTGTTGCATGATGCAAGTTAAGGTTAAATGCTGAATGTAAGTAGGCAGCGTTGTCTATGCATGCGCGTGGAGCTGGTTTACTCACTGTCTGTCCAAGCTTGAGGTCGATGGTCTATCTGGCCAGCCCCGGAGAATGTGCAAATCGGAGAGAGGGAAGGAAAAGTTTTGAATTCCTGAATGATTTTGTAGAAAGGCGGCTTAGGATCATTATGTCAGCTTTATTGAGGGCGGATTAAGCGGAGTCTAGATGCTACGCCTTGTACACGGCTCTTTCACAATGTGAGCACTGTTCGTGTTAGAGTGAACTCACACTATTTTAACACCCTATAAGCCCTGTCTAAATATGAAGCCGATTTAGCCATAAACATGAAAATCACACCGCCGTGGCTACCGATATAAGCCGAATCCTGTGACTAGATGTGGACATTGATCATGTCCTTACCACTAGATCAAATACATGAAAACTGCTTTTATGTCCCCAAGGAGCTTTCATGTTGCCATTTGATTGTAATTCCAATACTAATGGTTTTAATTAGAGAGCCTGACTATTAGAACAATACTGATAAACAATTAAAAGGGCGATTCCATTGGCAAATTCATTGTCGAACAATGACGTGAACCCTGTTTAATCATCACAACGCTGCGCATCGATATTCATTTAGAACAATAAATTTTGTTGGTTGGAGAGAAGGCAGCAGGCAGGGGGCCAGGGCTGCACCCAGCGTCCCAGAGGCAGGGCCGGGGACAGCAGGAGGGGGAGCGGCATCTCTCTGCAGCATACACCAGGACCAGCACCCACCCAACATAAAATGACCGCACACACCTGCGAGGAAAACCACACTCAGGACATGTCATTAAAGTGCAAACACGCAGTTTTGTAAATCATCGGCGGATCCAGGGCAAAAGCCAAAAGATTACGAGATTATGTCATAGTTTGATATTTTTAGAAAACAAGAAAATGCAGAGCGATGAAGACGAACGCCTTCATTTCTCGTGCACAAAAATAAAAGGACTGAGAAAAAGATACAAAAAAAGTATCTATGGGAAAACTATACGAAAATATTGTGCAAAGTGTCTCGCTTCTAAAACGTGCATTCCCGAGTTGCAGTTCTATAGGTTGTCCATTTGTCACCCATTTAAAGCTCCCTCTGCTTCCCTCCCTCCCTCCCTGTCTCTGCTAAGCATCTCCAGTCTACATATCTTCTTTAGCTTTAACGAGCCTCGTTAAGATCGCAATAATATTCCACCCTCTAATTGCTCATTCCATTCAGCAGATAGGCGAGCATTGGCTTGTGCCTGATGCGCGCGGTGCTGTGGGAGGGTTGCTGTGGAGATCGGAGACTCTGATAACCCCCCGTGCGTGCTGCACAAGTGGTGAAAGCCTCGCGCTACGTACTGGCTAATGATTGGCACGCTTGACAGTGATTGGCAGGGCTGCCATGACAACGCTACAACGACACCAAGAAGACCAATAGAAAAGGGAAACAAAATGTTTCAATGCTACACTCAACGACGGATTTAGGGGGGAGATATTATGAGGCTGGTGTCATTAGGCGATAGCCATTGAATCATTCAACCTTTTTTACTTGCCGTATTTTTCGGTTTTCCTTTTTCTCGATAATTTTCTTTCTCTCTCAGGTCATTTCCATGGTTTTCAGATCCCCTTTAGAGCTTTATCCCTCCCATTTCTTCCTGCCAAACTTCGCTGATCGCCCTCTGCTCCTGGCGAACAGCGCTCCCACCACCAGGTCTCCAGAAGACTTGTCCATGTTTCAGCTACCGACCCTCAACTTCTCCCCGGAGCAGGTGGCAAGCGTCTGTGAGACGCTGGAGGAGACCGGGGACATCGAACGGCTGGGCCGCTTCCTCTGGTCCCTGCCTGTGGCTCCGGGAGCGTGTGAGGCGATCAACAAGCACGAGTCTATCCTGCGCGCCCGGGCCGTGGTGGCGTTCCACACGGGGAATTTCAGAGACCTCTACCACATCTTGGAGAACCACAAGTTCACCAAGGAGTCCCATGGCAAACTGCAGGCAATGTGGCTGGAAGCACACTACCAGGAGGCCGAGAAGCTCCGCGGTCGTCCCCTCGGACCTGTCGACAAGTACCGGGTGCGGAAGAAGTTTCCGCTGCCTCGGACCATCTGGGACGGCGAGCAGAAGACGCACTGTTTCAAAGAGCGGACACGGAGCCTGCTAAGGGAGTGGTACCTTCAGGACCCATATCCAAACCCCAGCAAGAAAAGGGAACTGGCGCAAGCCACTGGACTCACTCCTACACAAGTCGGAAACTGGTTTAAAAACAGGAGGCAACGAGACAGAGCTGCGGCTGCCAAAAACAGGTCAGTGATTTTTATGTGTACCGTCAAAACATTAAAAAACGCACTAAAGTGGATCTACATGCACAAAGATATGTAAGAAGAAGGTTTATTTTAAATGCAGCTGCACTTACGGATAGAGGCTGTCTATGAAAAAGACAGGGCTGCCTGTCAGGTGGACGGATTGGGAAAGCTGCGGCGACATGGCGAAAACCCTACAAATATTGAAAACAATATATGCGCCGTAGTAAATATGCAGAACTGCTCTGAAACACACACAGCTGCTTTTTAAATATAGTTTCGACAATTTTTGGCAGATAAATATGAATATTAAGATCATTTTGGAAGGTATTTTAAACAGACTATGGCATTATCAGATAAACAAATACTAATGTTAAAACTTATGTTTGGTAGTTAAATAAAAAAAAACAATAATACAGCAAAATACAAATGCAAACAAGATTAGATGTTAAACTGAAGAAGCGATTGTTGCGCATGTGTTTTTTTGACACAGAAACATCTTGTTTACATTTACCGTCAGAGTGACAGCATTGAAATAAATCACAAAAAGTGGCAAGAATCATACAGAAATAATAACATTAGCTACCGGAGCCCACTTATTCATAGTGTAAAACTGTTCAAATAAAAAAAATACATATATTTCTTTGATAATAAGGTAAACAACACTGTGGATTTATTTAAAAACCAGTATAAAATAACCAGGACTGTATATATCTTGTTGTTTAGCTTGTTTACTTTAACTGTTTATTATGTACTTTTATTTGTAATTGTCATATTTTACAAATATTTTTAAACATTATTTTCCAAAGCTATGTAATAATTTATTTAAGCCACACAGCGTCCCAGAGCTACATTACTTGTGTACTATAATGCATAACATCAAATGTTACATTGCTGAAAGGGAAAGATTAACTCAAAGGATAACAGAAATATTACTGATATTACTCTGTTAAAATGAGCATGCGTATTTAAAAAAACATTTAAAGACATAGGCTGTATTCATAACATTAAGTGTGGTATCATTTCATAGAAATGTTATAATTGATTAGAAAATACCTCGCAGAGAACTAAGCCATATGACCACTATTCTAATCTTTTGACTAAATGAATAGATATATTTCCAGACTGACATTATCCCGCAGTGATAGAGTTATTATCATGAGTGGACTGGAGATAAACATTTAGGATGATTGGAGTAACCTGGATCCTCGACGTCACTCATTCATACACTTCCATCAGACTGAAATAAATCTCTTTTAAAGCCTCACGATATTTTGTATTTGCACAAAAAGGCCCGTGATTTTCTTCTTGTATACAAACAATAATAGTTTGGTGGTGAGCGTGCACAGCCACGAAGCTTAAGATGAATAAAACTGGGCAGAATTAAAACAAAATAAAAACTCTGCACAGATGCACACACAACCGGAAATAAAGACAAAATATTATCAAACTGCTCAATACAAAAACACTGAGTGGAATTCAGGAGTTCTGGTGCTGATGTGACCTGTAATTTATAGCTCAGATTAATGACTTACGCGCTGATCAGCCCTACTTTAGTAACAAAAACAAAAAGAAGCCATCGCATTTCTTCCAACATTTGGTAGTCTAAATAGTGCTGTGTTTTGTCCCCTGAAAGCTTGGCTATTTGATAAAAGCCTGCATGCATGGCTGGGGCCGGCAGGGGGAATGAAAAGCGAGTTTGAACCCCTATTTTGCAGGAGGAGGAGGAGGGGAAAGGGGGGACATTCTCAGGTCTAATTGCCATTTCTCTCTATTTTTTTCTTCTTTTTTCTCCCCTCCTCGCCTCTTTTCTTCTCCAGGCTCCAGCACCAAGCAATAGGACCGACCGGTATGAGGTCCCTCTCAGAGGCTGGCCTCACCCCTCACAGCTCGGCAGAGTCGCCTTCAACCGCGGCCAGTCCCACCACCAGCGTTTCCAGTATGACAGAGAGAGTTGATACTGGGACGTCCATCCTGTCCGTCACATCCAGTGACTCGGAGTGCGATGTATGATACGGAGGAAAAAAAAACACACACAAAAACAAACAAAAAGAGAAATATTTACAGGGAAATGGACCTGAGAGAAAGAAAAAAAGACTTATGAAATATCGCGGATGAAAAAAAGGACCGATTGATATAAATATTAAAATAAAAAGAGATAAAAGCACGTCGTTTTTTTATTAAAAGCGCTTTCAAAGGACCCACGCCTCCCCCTCCTCTTCATACCCCCACACCACCACCACCATCACTACTAGACTCCTTGCATGATGTTTTTTTTTCTTTTTGTTTTTCATTTTTTTTTAATTTTGTAATCAGGGAAAAAAATAACCTGAATGCAAGATTTTCCATCAGGAACATCGATCAGAGGGAATAAAAACAGATCGTCTTGGTGTCTTCGTCGCACTTTTTCCCATCTCCGATTTTAGTCCAAGTGATGATGATGATGATGATGATGCCGGTGAAGCAGCCGCCATGCAGACAAGATGCAATCCTGTTTTTACTTTGTGTTCATCAGACAATCATTTTAAGTCGTAAGCACCTTTTTAATACACTTCTGTCACTGCCTGTGTGGGGTACATGGTCTCAAAAAAAATGTCGAACGGAACCGTTTATGACTGTATCAGATTTTTATTTTTATTTTCAAAATTTTATATTGAATTATGTATATCTCAAATAATGCGATCATTCTCCCGGTCTGTAATATACGTGTAGAAATATGCCTGTACATAATTATTGCTCTCCCACCCCCCGTGTCATCCTCTTTTCTATCCCTTCCTCACTTTTCTTGACTTGGTGTTCCTACATAAAATATTTGTCAAAATTTAAACCTGAAGTGCTGTAGGCGTTTTTGTTGCTTTGTTGTTGGTGTGTTGTAACCAGTCACACTTTTCCATTGGGGTTAGTTTGGAAGTTTACATTGGTCCGCTCAGAGTCTGCTTGCTTGCACAAACTTACCCAGTGTTTTTCTTGCGTGATCATTACAGCAAATTTCACTTTGCTATCCCTGTTTGCATGATGTCTGTCTTTCCATCCGATTACGGATAAGAACAGTGATAAGTGGCTAAACACATGTTCATATTGGGTCATTATTGGATTGTGGAAGCATTAATACTCATCATGGCTTATGCGCGTCCCAGAGCAGGATATGCAGCCATGGATGGGGCTGAACTCACTTAAAGTGGGTTTCCAGAACAGTGTGAGCTCATGATTATTTATCATGTGGTGTGAATTGTTTGGTCCTTTAAACGTTGAATCTAATACGCTGGCTAAATGTTTAAAAAGTTGTGAACTTTACAGACACTTTTATGTATACATTAGTGCACCCTCTGTTTATGTGATGTAGGTAGAATGGCCCTATATGACTGGTAAATTCTGGCAAACGTCAACGCCGTCCAGCACTTAAAAATGTGAGTGCTATTTCCCCTTTTGTTTACCGTTGCTAGTGAATACAGAAATTAAGTAAACGCGCCATTAAATGGGCTAATCACGATGGGACTCCTCCCCTGTCCCAATCTCCCATTGTGGCCCCTGAAAAGAGCTTTTCTTCCTCGGACGAGAACCATTTCCCCCTCCAAAAAAAAAAAAGACTTTCTCTCCTGCAGTCCCCTTTCCATCCAAATCCCCAACCAATTATCCTGCAGACTACGGCAGATCTGCTATAGGACACTGTTGCACGGAGTGTAGTTTTGGTGGAAACACTTTGTCAGAGATTTGTTTCCTAGAAGCAGCGCAGAGGATCCCCCCCATGCAAATATACTGTGTTACGCTTCGAGCCTGTGAGTGTCGTAGTTATGTCTTTAGCAACAGAAAGTAGGACAGGAGCCGTCGTTTGGCTCACAGAGTCTGCAAGACTGTCAAAGACTGGAAGCTGGCATTAAAAAAAGGGACATCAGCAGTGTAAATCTAAATCCGGGGATATTTATATTTAGAAAACAAGTAAATCTTAACCGTCTCTAACAAGTGTGTCAGGGATTTTTAAGGTCTACTGTGGTGGAAGAGAAGAGATTTTACTTAAATATAATGTTTTAAATAAAGTAGGCCGTATGTATAAATGCGCACGCAAAAATACTACTTTCCTGAGAAAACCTATTTAGGCTTGGCTTTAAATTATTGACACTAAGGGCCACGAGTGTGATAAAACGTATACAAATATTTATTAAAATGTGTGTTTTAGTGTAGTTAAGAATAACTTTTTCTGAAAACATTTAGTTGAGATGATAGTAAACACTACGCTGTGTTGCTGATACCACAGATCTGCCCGAGGATTATGTTTTTTTTTCCCCCTCTGCATAAATGTTATCAGTCAGCTGGATGAACTGTGCGCATAAGCCATCTACATGCATAAGTCTCCCCCAGACGGATACCAATCAAAACACAAAAACAAGTGTGTCAAAAGCTTCAGTCATACGACTCAAAAGGCCTGTGATCCTGAAATAACCGAGGCCATGATGCAGGCAGACGCAAAGCTCTGCTCCCCCACTTGGCTGAAACAAACCCGCTGCAGTCAATCGCAGATGAAGGAAATCTGTATCATATTTTAAACCCATTCTGGGTCTTAAATCGGCCTGCTAGAGACAGATAGGCCCTATCAAGAGCGCCGAAGGGCCATGGCACCGCCGCTCCACCAGACCCTTATCACACCCCCCCCCCCCCCCACCTCTCCATTTACGCACTCCACAAGTTTTATTGGCTGCGACAAGTCCCGGCTATGATTGAGATTAAATTAATCGTAAACTGAAGAGCATTTTTATCGGCAAAGGAGGACACGAGGATTAGAGCTCTATCTGAGAGATAGAGCCACAGATAGGGACTCATGAATACAAAACAAGCGATGAATGGGCTTCATTTGCGCAACATTACGTCCATTAAACCCATGGCTCTGGAAAACACAATTTAAATATGCACATAAACTTAACTTACTAAAGAAAAAAAATAATACAAGCGTCGAGCTTGTTTGATGAAGTGTGTAAAAAAAAAAGTCAGCTAAAGATGCAAACTTTGCTTTGGACCCCTGCGTGCGTCCGAGGCGCTTGGACAAACACAAGCAGTGTGTTTAGAGTGACTCCACCAATTCACCAGCAAACCTGTGCTGCAGAAATATCAAGTCAACAAGTCAATATTATTTAAATTTCACAGTGATTTCCAATTAGAGTGTATTTAATGTGAACAACTCTCGCTGTAAACATATGTAGGCCAGAGGAGCAACAGTTAAAAAACAGTGGTGGAAGTGTGAGTCTATCTGTTGCTCGCTGGGGTCATTAACAGTGGGGGAGCTCTTGTTCGTGATCTGTCAACTCAAATATGGATCACAAGACAAAGGAACTTAGCGAGGAGTAATCTCTGTGTGTGATACTTACATGAGAGTAAACGAGAATGTGAGACAAGTGCGGCAACAATAGAGACTCGCATGTTTTTCCTCGTTCCCCTCCCTGAAGTTGTTTTGCATTTATGTGCGTCTGTCAAACAAGATTTGTGTGAGTATCAAACAACAACATGAAGACCATTACTTTTTCCTGATGGTTTCCAGATTTAACATTTCTTTTGATGGGAGTACACCACAGTGCTTTTCTGGATTTTTTTTTTTTAAGTGTGTTCTGGCTCCATGATGGTCCGCTTAAAGGTCAAAGTCTACCTTTCTGTGCGAAGTTAATGCAGGCACTGTCAATCCAACTATAGGAAACAAGAGGGAAGAGGGGGGCTATTAAGCAGGAGCCTGGCGGTGAGAAATACTTGCCCTGCCCTGTTTTTTTTCCTCGGATTTCACCGGTTAACTGAACACAACTTTTCTATTGGTGTGTATTCATGCAGCACCCAAAGAGCACCAGTCTCCATATAGCCTCAGCAGCGCAGCTATCAGTGCAGGAATGAGCGGGGCTCTCTGGACTAAACTTTCTGCTCTCTTCAATAGGTAAGACGCAGGGCTGCAGCGTTCCTCTTCACTGGGTGCTAATTTATAGTTTAATGAACACGACCTGCCAGCATGTATTTTAGTCGAAGAGCTACTGTTGTCCCTTTTGTGTTATTATATGACATACCTTCAGTAATTCGCCGTCATTGTAAAACCAAAACAAACAATCTGCATTAAATAAATAATTAAAAACTCAAATTACAGCAAACTTTATTTATGCAATCTAACATAGATTAGAGGAGATCCATCAACTCATAGGCCATACGGTAAAGGTCAGTTTGACAGTTTCTATACTTCCATGTGGCTATAAGGTAAATTAACGCATTGCGCAATTTCATTGTCTGTCCGCAAGGTGTGCGCGATTCTAACGATGCCACGCGCCATGCACCTGCTGCTTGTTGTCAACTGACCCCGTCAACCACATCACGCACACACACACACACTAGGCCTCCATGTTATTGTTTATCATAACAGGCACACACACACATGAAAATGACAGCCTTTGGAAAAGTTCTTATTATTCCTATTCTTATTGTTGAAGGGTAATCGGGTCACACAAGGCCGAGGGCAGACATACAGGATCATTTTCCATTTCATGAGGGCTAAATAGGCAGATGGGATCTTCATGGCCAGGTTGGGAGGAGTGTGTGCGTGTGCGTGTGTGTGTGTGTCAAGAAATACTCCAGTCTAATGCTTATTAGTGTAGACGGCCATTGCACAAGCTTCATCTTTTTAAAACAAGCATAACATGAAAGCAACCCAAATCTAGCTTACTCAAGCGAACATGACCCACCACCACCACCACCCCCACGTCTCTTGGACGCGCATACGCGCACACGCATGGCCTTGCACACAGCACATATGGAGGTTGTATGTGTGTGTGTGTGTTGGGGTGGGGGCGGTGGATGCAGGCTGTGATCTCTCGCCTTGTGCACACCGAGTGGACAGAGGGTTGAGCAGCTTAAATAGAGCCCCAGCACCTGTGTTTTCTACCGCTGTTCTCAGGCCTTCTTAGCGTGGCCCGGTACTGTACAGCACAGATGCACACACGAGGACGCAAACTGTGTGCCACAAATAAGAGAAGGAGGTTGTTTAGCAACACACTGAATGATTAAACAAAAATCTTCCACATAATTAGGAATAATTTTCAGTCATAATTGTTTACAATATTACAGT
The DNA here is from genome assembly GCF_900634625.1 of Parambassis ranga. NCBI lineage: Eukaryota > Metazoa > Chordata > Actinopteri > Ambassidae > Parambassis > Parambassis ranga. Next base: position 7,953,054 of record NC_041035.1, read on the forward strand.
TTATGTGGCTTTTTAAACTCAGCTTGAATTAAAGTGAGTGGAGAAAAGAGGTTGACTAATAAAACACGTCTCAACTTGCACTTTGCAGCCACACACGAGTCTCAGATCTTCTCTCAGTCTTTTTGGAATTAACGTCTCAACCAGTGAAAACAGACTCCGTCCTATACTCTCACACTTGGTACATTTTGGTGACACATCCCTCTCCACTCCCCTCTTTCCTTCCATGAATTGGTGATTGTTCCCCAGTCTGATGCTGAAGGCTATTGTCTGTCAGCTGGAGCTCCTGCCTGCTCTGAAAGCGCTGAATGAACCTGGACACGGACACCCGGTCCCGCTGTGCCCAGACATCTTACAGTTAAACTCCATCTTTTTTATCCTTTAAAAAAACAAAAAAACGCTAATATTTGGGGCGACAGTACAAATACAATACAAAACTGCGTTTTTTAGGCGGAAACCAGGCATGAATGGACCTGATGCCACCCAAGGCCCTTTAAATCAACACAGCGTCAACACAGACAGGATGTTACAGTCAAAATCAAAATCCAGACAAGACAGAATTTGGCCTGTGCCTTGGAAATGTGACGTTGCAGACTATTTGTCTGTTCCTCGGAACTGAGGGTGTTCATGACATCATACGCAGGTTATGTGTCTTTCTAAAGATACATTTTCAAAGCCCTTACCACTAATTCTAAAAATATACTAAATATGTTAAGCACTGTAACTGGCCTATACTTGCCCGATGATGACACCCCCTTTTCGCGGCCCTGCACTAAATAAAGGGGTCAGGTATTGATTAGGGCCTGGGTGTCCTTATCAATATAACCTCCATTTAAGGATGCCAGCCTCCCCCCAACAAAAAAGCTTCGACCAAAGGAGGGTTCACACTATGACAGGACAGCAGCGGGCCAGGCAGGCGTACAGAGCCAAACGTGTTCCTTGGTTGCCATCTAGAGGAATTAAGCGGAATGAAATCAGCATCCATAAATCTTCCAGCGTCCTTTGATGTTTAGTGCACCGAGCGTTGGCTCTTCTAAGCCTAACCAAAATGTAATACAAGGGTGGATCCATGTTTTCTCCACATGTTGATGTGTCTTTAATGTATTTGTGTTTGAGTGCACATGCCACCATTGTTTCCTACAGAATGAGTGTGTTTACACTTTTCATTTTCCTAGATCCAACACCAGAGAAGCATTAGTGCTTCAACTGATTGGACTCTTCTGTTTGAGATTCCTCTGTTAAATCTTTCTTATGCTCTGGTTAGTGTCAATGCAGGCATGAACATATGCACTACAGGGACAACTGCAGGCCGCAGACGAGTCATACTACCCACACACATGCACATACTGTACACGGTACAGGGTGCAGACATTAAAGTTTCATTGCATGAAAGTCAAATGATGTTGGAACACTGAACCAGTTTCTCCATTTAGTGCTAGATCAAGGATTCAGACGCCAGAGAGTGAAATGGAACCCTTGATCCCTGGTTAATTTTTCAAAACTGATACCTAGAGTTTTACTGAGGCCGACCCAGGAGCCAAGTGACTGACTGGCGTGTGAGAGATAGTGGAACTGCTGGTGGTGGTGAGGAGGAGGGGAGGATAATGGTGTCCGCTGGAGCGCGGCCTTTTAGAGTTTAACTCCTCTATTGTGGAGCACAGGGACAGGGGGAGGAAGAGGACAGAGAGCAGGCAACAGAGAAGGTTTCACTGTAAATGGACAGTAAAATGCTTACGGCAACTACACCCAAATCCACCATTAAATCATTGCAAGTGGAGAAGGGTATGCGACATGTTACATGCCATAAGCAATGACTTTTTCCATTTGCCCATTTTGTACTCACTCATATGTCCTAAAGCAGTTTCAGCCTGATTTCAGGTTCATGTGAGTGTATAAGTAACTTTTATCTGGGGTCACTATGTGGAGTTGATTTACAGTTCAACCAGTTGGATGGAGATACATCCAATAATATTAGCTAATAAAGCCTGGAGGTAAAAAATGCACTTTAGTTCTGTGGGTGTTAAACTCACCATTTAAAAGCATGTACACTGGCTGAATGAGTAACTACATAGGATATTAATTTCAAGGTGAATACAGAGTGGATTACAACAATGTTAATCAGACAAATAAACACACAAAACCGCTATGAAAAAAATGTACCTTTGTACAAAAGGTCAAATTATCACCTCCTCATGTTGACTCAACCACCTTCTTCACATATTCATCTCCCTTCACCAAACTGAAAGGTTTTACTTGTCATGGCTGCTCTTTGATGGAAATAAACCATCTGGAAAAAAATGGAGAAAGTTTAAAGAAATCCTTGTTTTCAATTCACTCTGCAATTCTCTGTGTATGAGAGCATCTACTTAAGAGGTGCAAGTAACATGTACCTTTTGTTAATAACTGGATCAGGGCTCTAGAGGCCTTCAGCTGAAGCCTGCTGTTTTGTCCAACCACTTTTTCTATTTTTAATAGGTTCTTGTACATGAGTCTGTCGCGGAGCATCTTCAAAGCGCCCTATTTAAAAACGGCCTCTGTCCCGAGGTGGCCTCCAAAACACATGCATTATTGAAGCATACACCGGCCTTGTCCTCCGCACTCCCTTTACTCAGTCCAGTTCAGCAAGCAGCAGCAGCTGCTGCATGGCTCCCATAAGAGCCAGCAAGGAGACAGAAAAAAGAGCTCAGAGACCTAATGTACAGTAAGTCTGTGGAGGTGGAAGAAAGGGGAGCAGTAACAGGTCAAACAGCAAACATCCTTCACAAGTTCACATTGTTACTGAAGTTCGGATGTTTTTGTTCAACACATGTGCTGAGAAGCTTCTTAGTGAGGTCATTCTGGGAGAAAAACACAAAGACATCAAAAAGACAGAAGAAAGATGGTGTTCCACAATTCTGTAGGGTGATCAATAAAAGCATTTATTATAATTCCTAAATTACTAAAATACTAAATTGAAAAATGATCATATTTCAAAAATATGCTTGAATAAATCCTTCATCATTCATTTTTTTATCTTCTGCATGCTTGCTTTACACACACACACACACACACACACACACACACACACACACACACACACACACACACACGGTCAAAATTGAATGTGAACAGTTGGAGAGAATTGAGAGAGGGCAAAGGGAGAGGTTGAGAGCTGTGTAAATGGTCAATTGGCTTAACTCAGTGGTGTCTGTTCTTGGTGTGACAATGTCAGTGGGCAATGTGCAAATGTGCACTCTTTTGATTTCCCTGATGTAATCCTCTCCGGCATACTGGTGGCCCATAAAGCCTCAGGGAGGAGATGAGTGAGACGCTAGATACTGTTTGTTCTGGGATTAAGATAGCACTTCCTCACATTCATTCATTTAAATGTCACATGAATGTATGCAGAGCACAAGCGCATATCATATGTGTATAAATGCGTACAGGAACACATGGCACACATGCTGTCTTCTGCCACTGTATTCTCCCTGTCTTCCTCTATAGATGCTGTCTCATTGTGTTACACTGCCATCTAGTGAAGCATGCACTACCAGCAGACGGTACATTAATCTTACATTATGAAAATAAATCATTAAATTGCAAATCTCTCAGCAATGTTATTAAAGGAAAAATACATTATTAGGGACTAATGTAGTGTAAAATCAGGACAATAGTTAGCACATGGACGTGTGTCAAAAATGACATCCTCACAATACTGAGTGTAAGAGGGACAAGTGTGTCTGCCAAACATGCCATGCATTACACAAACATATATTTGTACCCTGTAAATGCTATGTATACTAAACCTAAATTCCTTAGTAACACTATTAGTTGTTGATGAGTGGTTTAAATTAGTGGCTGATATTTATGTAATGTATTGTGCAGTGTTTATACCCCTGTTTTAATTCCTAATGGGGTTTTATATGGACCTGTGAATAACCACTAGGCCTACATCAACACCAGTGTCACCATGACAACCTTTGGCTAGCAACAGCTTTTTTTTATTTTCTCCACCACTGTGCCTATGAGCACGAACTTATATGTATCAGAGTAGGTTTAAAAAATGAAATTAAAGTTAAATTTAAAATATTCAAGAATTATTGTTGACTAATAATGAGAGAGCAATGCTTGTTGGTGTTATAACTGTACCAACTCAGCCACAAGGGGTCATCATGCACTCATTCATGTCAGTGATGCATGTGTAACTAAACAGAGTAATAAAAAAACAACATATGGCACTCTCACTAAGAATGCATGACATGTAAACCATTCAGTGTACAGCTTCATACATTGACTCTAAAGTATTTCCTGTTGTCTATTCAAGCTGCTAATGGCATTCATAGCTTCCAGATCCATTCCAGTAGTTACACGTGTGTGTGTGTCAAGTCAAGTGTACAATAAATTACAAATGGTGTATACAAAAGCTTTAAGGTCACTGACAAACCCCCCTCCCTCTATGCCTTCCTCTTATTGTGTAGTGAAATTATACCCGTGGCATGTTTCCTGCATTTCTCACTACAAAATTGCTTTGGCTGAAACCCAGGAGCATTTGAAGTGCAGCGGAGAAGCTAATCAAGCAGCAAGTTAACGGCAACAAAGCAAAAGAGACTTCAAGCAGCTGCCACTGCTGTGGGTGAGAGAAAAAAATAACAACAAGGAGTCCACAGCTTGGAAAGCAGTGTAGTGTAAGTTATTAGGAAGACAGAAGGGGGAGAAAAGACAGACAGAGGAACGAAGCTGTAGTTTGTTTGTTTTTTGTCATTTTTTATGGTGAGTTAATCTCAGTATGAACAAGAATGTACCCACTATTATGTGACAGTATGGCCTCCATCATGTACCCTTACTGCAACAATATAGCTTCTCTGTGCAGTAAGAAGAGACCACACAATGTGTGTGTGTGCAGCTATAGTTGTGTCTTAGTTCAGATAAGGCTTCTTTGTTTTCCCAATGAAATGAGTGTAACATATATAATAATACACTGACAATGCTGCACAGATCAAAGTGTTAGCTGGAATACAAAAATGTATTTTTAAATGTTTCTGAATGTTGGGTCTATAAGTCCTCTTAATTGTCTTATTTTAAGTGTTTATACTTTAATTATTATTTTATTTTATTTTATTTATACATATTCTTTGACTGCTCAAAAGGGCTGTGTGAGTGTGAGCAAGCTGTTACAGTTACAGGGTTACTTGATAGATATCATTGGACAAAAATATATTAAGCAACACATTACATCTGCAGTCAACTAGCATTTAAGCAGATAGTTGCTCATTAACATTGACTGTCAAACAACTCACCTACTGTTGCATCGCTGTTTGCTATATTAATATTTGCTTTGCAACTCTTATTGTCCTGTGTATGACTTGTAAAAACAGAGTAAACACTTTATTGGTCCAACCTGTATGAATACAGGTGATAATATCAGTGTTTATTTAGCCATACAATAAGAGTCTGATCACCTTGTTTCCTTCTTTAGACATGTGCAGTTACACTTACCTGTCAGTAGGTGGAGGCAATGTTCAGGGTTTTCTGCCTCTGCTTCATGGCTCTCAGCTAAATCATGGAGAAACCCAAATAGTTCCCTTTCATCACTTCTGTTCTGAGGTTTTGTTACTCTTTAAACAAATCTACACAGTTCTAAGTGGAATGAATACAGAGTGACAGTGTGTGTCGGTACAGTTAGCTATGGGAGTGGAGCAGTGGGGTGATGTCCCAGGATCACATGAAACTGTTCATATTTATGGAGCAGATGCATCCTTAATTGTCTAATATGTACAGGTGGGTTGCTATGGTTACAACCATTTCATCTTAGGTGCAAGTGACATGTTAAGGGTTACAATACACATTCTTTTTGACTTCAGTTTGTGGTTATGGTAGCTAGATCAAAAAATAATAATAAAAGAAGTAGTTTTATACATTTTATTTGACACAATTGAAGCCACTTACCTGTACTGTGTGGCCACCTAGTCACAATCTAACTTTGCTGTGCATGCTTCTATACACAGAAGCATATCTTCTGTGTACACACACACACACACACACACACAGTCAGTGTGCTGAGTCAACAGTCTGGCAGGTTGAACCCGTTAGTGTGTTTAGTTGGAAACAGACAAACCTGCACTGTACACACTCTGACAGACATGCATAGCTGTGTGCACAATCAACACAAATAGTGATTGACAAAAATTAAAAGGAAGTTCCCTCTCCTGACTTGGAACTAAAAAGTCCCGAACAGGATGTGAAGGAGTTGGGTAACATTTAATCCCTTAAAACAACAAATTATGTTCAAATAAAGGTGCGTTAGGTCGCACACGATTATTTTATAGTGTGACCCTGATGATGAAGAATAGCAACTGCAACATACACGCAAAGACCAAAGACAATCCAGTTTGGTAAGTATGTATACATCCAAATGGGGTTGGACAGATTACCAAATAATCTTGAAATATTTGCAAACTGTGCCGGTGTTGATGTGCAGAGCTCATGCAAAACAAAAGTCAACTCGCATGTAAGATAGATGCAGTCATTCAACCAAAAAAAATGTAAGCGTCCATCTTTGTCCAACTCCAATGTAATAGCATGAAGGACACGTTGTCTTAAGGATTAGGCACTTTTCATGCTGGAGTCACACCTGGCTGAAGGGCCAGACTCCTATGACATAAAGTAAACACAGTATGAAGAGGTTCTTTGTACAGTTGGTTTTACTGATCAAATCCTTTATATGTTTTTAAAGCCCCAACATGTTTGTGTAATTTGATTTCTGTACTGCTGCATGTACCATGATCCAGGATGAGGATCCCATCTACAAAACGTAAAGCACATTTGTACATGTCATTGCACTATCGAAGTGAGACAAAACTGGACCACTTTTACAACAGTTTATCTGAGTGACACTGTGTGCTGCTCGTTACTACAAACATTAAGCAAAAGCCTAGATGGACTGAAAATAAAATACAGTACACTATGCAAATCCTGTGCATGATTTAACCTGCCCTTTGGAGCTCAGAGTGAAACACCCAGCGAAAACATAAAGAATGGTGTAGTTAATCTTTTAGCTGGACAGATTTAATGGAATGGTGTCAAGTGACAATAGCTGGAAAAGCCATTGGAGTGAACCTAATGCGATCAGAATAGCCCATGTCTGTCTCCCATCTAGGAATTTACAGTAGGGTGGAAAAAGCCCAGGTGAGCCTTTCTTAACCCCTGATGCATGTGTGTGCACACTCACAGGTACAAATGCATATATTTTAATACTCCAACCATTTCCTGTTTTTTTTTTTCATCAACACATGCTCAAACACTTTAACCTAAAGTATTTACAGTTTTTGCAGCAATGTTTTACTTTAACTCCCCCATTTTCTGGTCTATATGATTTATAACATAGCTGTGGGAAGATAGAATGATGTATTGGAGTACATCAAATGATATTTTTTAATTGCTTACACACACTGTGGATAAATTAAGTCATGAAAATGTCTGCAAACAGCAACATTGTAATAATTATTGTGATATAAAATGCTGTAATTGTCACTTCTGTGTTACTGAGGATCAGGAAGTCAAATGTTTTAAACTACCTACATTTTATTTCCTGATACATCTCTCAGTGTCTCAGGTCTCGGGATGGAAGTCGGGATTCGGTCTGCCAGGTGACCTTTCACTCGAGCAAAGGGCGCCCACAGTGCACTTCTACATCTGTGTGCATATGAGTGTGTGTTTTGTAACAGTAGGCGTCCAGCACAGAGGGAGTGCTTTAATGCTCTACTCCCGTGGCCATTTCTTTGTCTCTCTTCTTTTTTTTTTTTTTAACCGTAACTGTACACCATGCAACCCCCACACCCCAACCCCACCTCCATGCTCCCCAGACCCCCTACAGTTTTATCCTGTTTTATGGGACACACCTGATACACTTAAAATGCATTGTGGCTGAGGCTGAGGAGAGGCTAGAATCAATGTGCTCATCAATAAACATACCGCACTATGTTTGACCTCAAAGCAGAAACAACAACAAGTATTTCCAGTGGTACCATTCTGTCAAAGAGTGTGCCAGTATTTATGATTAAACAATTAGGAAATAATTTGCTGGACAAATAAGTGTGGTTTAGAAAAATGTATCAATACGTCAAATGAAAATATCCATGCTTTGTTTGTTTATTGGTGAAGAGGAGAAAATTACATGTTTAACTTTGTATGAAGAAATTTGACCTGATTAATTGTTCCAGATCTCTTTTCAGGTGTGCAGCTTGACATTTACGTCAAAGATTTACGTTACCTTGAATATGCTTCATTTGAGAAGAATGAAAACAAACGGCCATCATTATTCTTCTGTGTGTGTGTACATAAATCCAAAGTGTGTAGTGGAAAAATCCTGTTAACCAAGAAGTTCTTGGTTTTGATTAGTTTATGATGGATTAGAGATTACATACATATAATGTTAATTAAAATGTGAGTATGACATCTATAAGTACAGCAAATTATACAATCCATATGCAAATCTATCTATACATTATGTTTGATTGATCTAATTTATTTTGGTAAAATTAACAAAGGTGTGTGTGATGTTTTGGAGCAGTATGTTTACTTCTTGCCTCTCGTCCTCCTGGAAATGCAGCTCTGTCCACTCATGGTTTTGAGATTATGAAAGAGGAATTTCAGTGTGAAACAGGCCATTCCTTTTCCACATGACTGTTTTATTTGTGCTGATTAATGGTCTGCAGTTACCAGAGAGGTTAGGCAAAGTTTATCTTTCTTACTAACTGAATTTGACTAACAGCTCAATTGACAGTAAAGATGACTATCATAAACACTGGATGGTCACATGACTGCAAAATTCAACAATATTTCAAATAAATAAGTTGGCTACCCGAGGTGAGAAATTGCATAAAATAATTGTGATTGTGATCGGATAGTTTCCACTTTGCAATGTAAATTCCAGCTGTCTTCTTACTGGTTAGCACAGACTTCTTAACTATTCACACACATTACTGGCATCATTTGTACTCACTGTTTCTCAGAATTTCATTGATATTTTATATGTAATATTGTGACACAGACAAACCATTCATGACCCAGATGACCTGAGTTTAAGCCTCTCTGCTCTCCTCTCTGCAAGTTTCCTTGAGCCACACCAGTGAAGCACTTTCAGCTTCTGAGGCTGCAGCTATAAAAGTTTGATCTCTGACCTCCCTGAAGGGGGTCTAAGTGAAAAGACAATTCCCCCACTGGGGCCAATAATGTGTCACATTATGAGCACCATCGCTGTTACTGACATGTCCATAACGTCACTTAACAAATACATTCTGCTGAATGAGTATTGACACATTGTATGTGTTTCTATGGAATATTAAAACAAGTTACTCCCACTGAGATGAGTCACAACGTTAGAAATGTTTTAAATAATATGCCTTTCGCTTTACATAAAATATGTAAGGTTAACACAACACTTGGAAGACATTAGTTTTTTTAACCATCTGCAAAAAATAATAAATAAATCTGAATATCTGTTATACCGTGTGTCAGTTGCCATTGTGATCGCTTATGATAATTTAGTGCTTTTGTGTAACATCCATATAGAATATCTATCGAGTCTGAGCTCTTAAATAAATGATCAATTAAAGACGCCAGCGCTTCCTCTCCTTTGCTGCTCAAACTGTTTAAAAAAATTACTCTTTGAAATAACAAGGCTTGTACTTACCAAAGTACAAAAAAGAAACGCCCAGTAAAATTATAACAGAAAGTACAAACATCTCTAGAAATGCTCGTAATTTATTATTTTGTTATTAATCAATATTCGCTAGCTGAAAACAGATTAACTAAATAAGAGGAGAAGAACAAGAAGAAAAGAAGAACAAATAGAAGTTGCGAATAAGTAGTCCAATATTTTAGTTTAAAAATTACATTTTATCTGATCTAATAAAATTAGTAGGGAAATGTTTAATAATACAATAATAATGAAAACTATTCTAACTACTAGCTATAGAAATAAAACATAACTAAAAAAAGTCCATCAAAACAACCAGCGAAGTTTGTGGACTGAAGCTGCAAGCGGATTTATACGGTATAATACGGCATATTTCTGTTGTAAAATGCACACAGCGAACCAACAACAACCAAAATTCGCTATTCCATAAAAAAGAAGATTTGTAAAATTGACTTTAGTGTGATTGATATTGATAATGCTTTGTCCCTCTTTTGTTGACTCTCATCAGCCATGGAATAAAAACTGATCTCAGGGCAGGAACACTCCGCCCTTTGCTTATTGTTCTATAAAAGTGAATGGATGTGATCTTTACGAGGCCAAGACTCAACAGTCTCTGCTGATTGTCTCATGTTTTTGTCCTGAGGCAAAGGGACATGATCCTACAACGCTGCCGGCCCTGAGGTTTTAAACGTGTACTGTCTGCAACATCCTCACGGCGCTGATTGAGCAGCCTGTAAATGAAGAAGTGTAAGCAGAGTTCACACCTGTCTGACTGTTTCTCCCGCTGCTTTTTTGGAGGATCATTACTCCCCAAACGCCAGGCAGAATCAAATCAGCGTTTATAACCAGTGCACCTCGTTAGGCCTTTTTTCTTCAATGGCTGGCGGATTTTCCTAACATCTTCTGCCCAAAAAACGTTTAATAGCCTCCCCTTCCCGGGCACACATGGCGCTCCTCAAGTTCACATTTCAAACCTTATGGGGAAACAAGAAAGAGAGGGAGAGAGAGAGAGAGAAGTACGTGGAGACGAAAATCGCAGCTCTTTGAGGGGTTAGAGAGTTGGTTTGGTGAAAGGCCAAATATTCCGTGTTATGTCTCCTCACAAGCCGCTGTTATGGGCTTGTTTTGAACAGACCCATATGTACTGGAATCCTCGTTAATTATAAAGTGTGGGCTCCGAGCTGCACGTGTAATTGACCTTCATGCGGCGAAGGCTGTACCCAACAAGGTGCGACTGATCCTGCGCATTTACAGACAGGAGGGAGACTCTGCCTCACACACACACACACACACACACACACACACACACACACACATTGTATGTGTACACTTCATATTTGCATTAGCGCCACCCGATGTAATCTCCACCCATTTTGAATTGAACAAAGCATGCAGTAAACTTTTTTTTTTGCTGACAAGGCAACATTTTAAAGTCATATATCAGATTATTAATACTTCTGTATATTTGGCACTTTCATTACTCATCATCTACAAGTATGTAACAGAATAATGACCCGGAAATGCACGGAGCACGGTCAGGTATGTGAACCAGAAAGAGGGGAAGTCAGGAAAGTGAGAGTAGATGTTGATTTAGGTTTAATCTACGAGAAAAGCATGCAGCTGACTGATTTGGGGGTGGGTGGGGGGCGAAGGTGTTGCACGGCTGAAGCTGTTCAAACAAAGTATCTTCTTTCAACGCCCGTTTCCAGTTCTGTTTTTTCTTTTTTTTCTTTACTCCTCCAAACACTACGGCACTTTTGTTCTCCTTCGCAGAGCACGGAGAGATAAGGTGTCATCACTTGAACATCAAGGTTCCCCGGTGGAAAAGCGCGTATAAATTTCGCCCAGCTTTGCCTATAATGGCCACATGCCACACGCTCCAGTCTCCCGTGTTGTTTTTACAAAGTACTGGATTGAGTGACGGAGTTTCTTTTTTGTCATTTTAACATCTGCAGCGATTACTTGAGCGAACTTTGACCTTGACTCATCATTCAGAAAAAAACACATTTTTATCAACCAAATTTAAATGATAAAATGAATGTTATTCCCATTTTCTGGAAAAAAAATACTAAATTAATTCAAAATATATACAACATAAAGCCTTGTCCTGTTTTTCTTTTCTACCTGCAAACGCCACGGACACACTCCTGTGACTGGCTTACAGGGAAATGTGGAAGAACAGATTCGGTTTTTTCTACTTAAAGACTTCCCTTTTATGATGAAACTGCAGATAATCCCTGGACATCGACCCGTGCATGCCGGGAGACTGCCCACATGTAAGGGACAATATCCTCTTTCTTGGAGCAGACATATGGCAAAGGCTAAGAGCTCTAATGCTATCTGATTATACATTTGCCTAACGTTATTGAGGAACATGTGGCTCAGCGAACACGCAGAAGGCCAGAAGAACGCGTGAAAATTGCAACTTCTCAATCTATGGGGTGTGTCTTAATAATTGCACAATGGCCGAATGAATATAACCTGCAGCTGCTCCAAATCATCTGGATATATCTAAATATTTAAAAAAATGTCAACCAGTTTTTAGTTTGGGAGACAAATATCGACAGGTTGGTCTATACAGGATGTTAAAAATCATTCAGAATCCTTGACTTTAATCCATGTATTTCTTGTTCTTTTATTGTAAAGGGTATATGAAACTATAGGTGTATTGTTTCATGTTTTCATCATTTATCGCAAAGTTTACATGCAGTCTCTTTCCAAATGTAAATAATAATAATAATCATAATAATATCAAGAGATTAAGATATTTCATCTCAACACGGCTCTTATAAGACACATGAAAATACCATATACCCCATCATCCAAGCTCCTCCAACAACAAAAGAAAGAAACAGAAAATAACTGCTTATGGCTCTCTATGAAAACACTGTGTAAACAAAAAGGCATGGGGTACCTTTAACTTCGTGCCAAACGTGTCTGATGACGTATCTAAACCCCCTAAAATAACAACTGTATAGTAACAAGAATTAAGACACTTTATTGTTATTGTTTTCAACAATATAACATGTTATGTTATTACATTCCGGTAAAATACTTTTTTTCTTTTTACCTAAAAAGATCCACTTCCACCTGTTTTCTGCACCTCCACTGCAAAAATGATCCGTCTTAACAACTCATATAATCTCACATCTATTCATTTTCAAATTATTATTTTCAATTAAACGAAAAATGCAAATATGCCAGCTGGATAGGGAATAAGGTACCTGGTTTGGAAAGTTTTTTTTTAAGTGCTCCAAAACAAGGGGGGCGTTAATGTGGTGATAAGAGGAAATGTTTGGCCCACTGGCACATTTTCCAACTTCTTGAAAAAAAAAGAAATGTTTTAAAGATTGAATATGAGACTAAATGTTTTGTTACGGTGGCTGTTTTCGCAGTGTTCCCGCCTGTCTGCTTTGCACCTTGCCGCAAGTGCTTGAAGCTTTGCTCACGCCACCGCGTAAATTCTTTTTTTTTCTCCAAAAAAAATGGTGTTCGCTGTCCTCTTCCTTGCTTTTTTTGTTTTTAGGAGCCGAGGTCCACTAGATTTGAAGACATAGGGTTCAGTATGCTGTCATGGTGCATAGAGTGGTGATGATGCACCGAGTCTGCGCCACTGGGTACCGGGATTGCGCTGGGTCCCGGCGGGGGCGCAAGGCCGTGCAGGGACGGTAAACCGGTGTTCGAGCCCAGGAGCAGAGCCGGGCTCGGAGACGTGTGATCCGGTGTCCCCGATGGTGTTTTATCGTCGTCCGAGCTCCCCAATAGAGTTTTATTTCCATTCATGGAAGAAGTCAATGGGTTGTGGCTATTGCCGTTGGAGTTCTCGTTGTTTTCCCTGCGAAGAGTGAAGAAAGGAAAAGAAAGAAGCAGGGATCAGGCCAACTGCTGCAGCATCTCAGCACACATTGAAAACGGCAAAGAAATGGGACCGTTTTCAAACCAGCTAATACATGATTACACAGAATAAAAGTGGACATGAAACACTTTATCATTATCATTCTTAAGACACAACACAGACTCACACACAGTGCTGTTAGGGCCCATTTCTGTGTGGTCCTACTATTAATTAGGTTACGTCATTTTTACAACAGACATAATGAACCCATTCATGTATAAATGCTGAGCCTGATAATCAATGAATGTATTAATTAGTAGTATAGCAATGAGGCAAGAGGCAAACGATTAGGAGACACTTAAATAAAAGTTCAGTTTAGATGACGTGAGGACGTTTTTATACAGAACCTGCTGCATTTGCGCTGATAGTAAAACAGTCTAACCGCTGTGACCTGTGGAGGAGCTCGCAGTGAAGCAGGCTCTCGGCCCGAAAAGAGCTTGTCTGCACGTCTGAATAAATGACAAGCCTAATCATTTCGAAACGTGTGCTGCGTATGGCACAGGTCATGTGTTTGCAGTGAGGCTTTTCTCAGTGGGAAGACATGATTTACACGGAGCTTTCAGCCCGAATTAGTGGCCAGAGGGTGAAAGAAGACACCAACCCAGCGAGCACCTGACTGCGTGAAACACCTCTCCCTAAAAGCTCTCTGCAAGCCTGTGACTGTGTAATTTCCAAACTTTGAAATGTACAAACGACTTCTAATGAAATGTCAGCCGGGCTGATATGGAGGCTAGACAGGCAGCCACATCAGACACACCGCAAAACATCATTTAAACCTGTTCTGAGGTGTTTTCTTACCTAAAGCAGAACACTGACTCCAGTATCTGGAGGGTTAATGTACTTTTTTTTTACCTTCAAATGTCATGTTATGCATGGTTACTAAAACATAAAAGTGGGGGTAAATGCAGCTTTTATACCCTTGTAATTTACCTGGCAACAAGTCTTTAATTTCCTGCTTTTCAACTTCTCAACACAAGGCCTACACACGTATCACAAACAACATAAACACGCGGGGATGTGCGAGATGAAGACGTGAAATGAAGAAAGAGTCATCTGCTAATGTAACTGTGAGAGAACTGTGTCGATAAAAAGTGACGGAAGATTTAGTCAGTGCAATAAATTTGTGAATGTAGGTCAGCAAATGACTTCTGCACAAGCGCAGAGATATCACTGATTGTGATGCAGCAATGTTTTTACTAACACTTCTGCTTATGTCTCGCTTCACGCAATACCTATACAAACAGAGCTGTATCCACTTTCAGACACATCAAAGAATCTTAAAGATACTCCTACCTCTCCTTCGCTTCAGCTGCTCGATCTCGCTGCCGTCGGTTTTTGAACCAGTTGCTGACCTGCGTGGTCGTGAGTCCCGTGGCCTCGGCCAGCTCCCTTTTCTCCCGTGGGGATGGATATGGGTTGTGGGTGTACCATTCCCGGAGGATGCTCCGGCTCTTTTCCTTGAAGCAGTAGCTCGTCTCCTCACCGTCCCAGATGGAGCGGGGCAGAGGGAACTTTCGCCGGACGCGGTACTTCCCCACGGCGCCGAGCGGGCGGCCTCTCAGCTTCTCCGCCTCGATATAGTGCGCTTTCAGCCACAGCTGCTGCAACTTCGGGTGGTTGTGCGGCGAAAATTGGTGACTCTCGAGGATCTTGTAGAGCTCTCGGAAGTTCCCCCGGTGGAAGGCGACCACGGCTTTCGCTTTGAGGACGCTCTCATTTTTGTGAAGGTGCTCGCACGCCGGGAGGGACCAGAGAAAGCGCCCCAGTCGCTCGATGTTCCCCCCTTGTTGGAGGACTTCGCAGACACACGCCACTTGTTCTTGCGTAAAACCAAACGTCGGGAGCATGGACATGGCGACAACGTAAACCAATACAGATTATATTGTGCCTTATTTCCACGTCTGCCCTCAGTCTCTCAGTAAATGAAAACACATTAAGTCCATAGGCGCCAAAAAGTCCCCAAAATAAGCAGCTTAAAACTTTAACCTGCCCAAAGTTTAGGCAATATCCAGCTGCGTATTGAGGAGTGAACTCAAGCCCATTCAGCCATGCAAAACCCCCGGCGTCAATTCCTCATAAAGTTGTTGTGAAAGAGAGAAAGTTGCTGCTCCTTCCACCGTCCTCTTCCACCTTTTCTATGCCGTTTCAACATAAACTACTCACGGAGACCGGGCTCGCTGGCTCGTTTTAATAATATTATTCTAAGCTGGCAAGACAAGCGATTATATGAACTCTGATTGGTCGGTTATCTGACCCGGGGATGGCGAGGATAAGACAATAGCCTTAGTCAAATTATTTGCCATGGTTACGCTGTCACTCAAAGAAACCTGATATGCTTTGAGGTGGCTCCCTGGCAAAGTCAACCCGATTGTTCCCTTCACGAGCTGCCCGCCTACCAATAGAAAAAATGCTCAGATTTTTCTTCTAAAACACTTTTTTTTCTTCCCCTTCTCTTGACAGACACCTCGGGCAGCCAAAGAGCGCAGAGCTGCGGGGAGTGTAGAGTAAGAGAGCTGCGCTGATCCCACAGCCAGGGGAAGGATGGCGCCAGAGCGCACAGAGCCTGCTGGAGTGTGTTTGCCTTCATGCTCCCGGCAGCTCTCACAAATCAATCAAGACTTCCTGAGATGCCCGGAGCTTTAAAGTTAGTTGCTTCATTATTTCATAGAAATGAAATAACTGTCAACAAGTGATGAACTGTTCAATGAAAAGTGCGCAAAATACAAAGACCTCTTCTTGGTTTTTTCCCAGGAAGCAAAACATTATATGAATATGTAACAAAATGCAATTTATATTTTTTTTCTCCTGCAACAAGTTTTAGTTCATATGAAGTTTGTTTACAGCTGATTCAGCTCTTATACAGTGCATACAAATAGCCTACAGGGTTCTGTATATGAGTATAATTAATAATAATAATAATAACATTTTGGATCTTCAAAAAAGTACAAAAAGTTACAGGTTTAGGAAATAATTTTGGAAAAATCGAGTGACGTAATATGTAACTTTCCAAATATTAGTTGATTAGTTGAGTCTTTATTGCTGCCTCCAAATTATGACGTGTCCTAATGGATAATCTCTAAAGAAACCACCTATGAGACTTATTATTGTGATCCTGTCTTTATAATGATTATAATTAAATGCACGTGATAACAAAAATGATGAATGTCTAATTGAGGAGTGAGGCAGTGACTCCAGGAGCGCGCAGAATGGAACAGAACAACCTGAAGGTGTGCAGCCGCTCTGATGGAGAAATGAAGAGTTGGTGCGCGCAGCAGAGTCTGTGAGACAGAGAGCAGAGTCAGGAGGGTCTGTCGGGCAACAGCGGAGGAAAACAGCGGCATCAACACTCAGCGCACCGGTGAGACACAAATTTCCGTTTGTATTTATGTCATCTGGCTGACACGGTTTAGTGCAACAGTGGAGGAAGATGGAAGAGATCACAGAACATCCAAAAATCACAGGCAGGATTAGAAGATAAGATTTGAGGATAAGCTCTGAGTAACATTATTAAAAATAAGGGGAGAGGTCATAGGAAAGAGTGAGCGGATGGATTTTAAAACGACAGAGGAGAAAGTGATGAGGTGAGGCATTACATGGTGAAATTAATGCCGCTTACGGGAAAGTGGCAGCAGCTTGATGAGTGCAAAAACACAGTCACACGTTTTGTTGTGGCTCAGGTAGGCGTGCGTCACGTATGTGTGTAAGACTATTGACTGCTGGACCAAAGATTGACCAGTCGGTAGATTTCTATCGTCTTACCATGGGACCTCTTCATTGGAGATACGGTTGTCAGTTACACCCACGCTCAGTATCATATCACTCAGCGCTGCCCCAAGCCACACACACACACACACACACACACAAACACACACACACACACACACACACAAACACACACACACACACAAACACACAAACACACACACACACACACATACATTTTATTTGTGAAGTTTTATAATTTTGACAAGGCATTGTCAAAACATTATTATTATTATTATTATTATTATTATTATTATTATTATTATTATTATTATTATTATCTAGAACACAATTTAACATTTTTAGCATTTTTAGAAAGTAAATAGATAAGTAAATAAGACACAAAATAATAATAATTAAGACGAATAAGACGTAAGACGAAGTCAGATCTATAAAAAAAAAAATCTAATCTAATCGGATGATGCTTAAGTTGCATTAAGAGTTTGACAATTGTGTCCATATCTTTCGCTTTATTTAATATAAATTAGTCCAATTATGAAGTAAGTTTATCAGCAAAAATAATGAGTCGTGTAAGAGGAACCCGATCCCCGTTTCCGTGTATTCTGCCTCTGTTTAATAAATTGACCCGGGTTTCGCCTGAAGCGAGTATTACGGCATTAGGCTGACTGATGGGAATCATCAGGGGACCGAGGCGTGCCTGAAGGGGGTACTGTGAAGAAGCGATTTAACCATATAACCAAATAATAATAATAACAATAATAAAAATCATAATAACAATAATCATAATAATTACACATTAACGAGTTAATATAGTTTAACCAGAACCAACATAATTCATTCAGAGAGGTCGAGGCAGAGCAGTGAAAACATAAGCGGTTCTAAATGCAGTTTGTCAGACGTGAAACTTCAGACTGATTTCAGATAAAACTTATCATCTTCATCTATCTAACACAAACACCCAAATGCGTCGTATGAGGCCAAAACATACTGGAGGCTCTCCCTCTGGTTAGAGAGCCGCTGCAATCACACTCACAAAGGCTTTACTGTATCCCCCAGTGAAGTCTCACTTTTACGCTTCATATCTGACCTTACTGATAATAATCTTCATTAATAACTATGTAGACGTGTTTCTTTCATTTTTTTTCCTGTGAGGTTTAAGCGCTTGTGTTCTTGCAGACCAGCAGTGGTGGCATGAAGGTAACGGACTGTCTTTAGTCATTTTAAATAAAATAAATATTTTTTAATGTCCTATAGAAACAGCTGGATGTTATATTCTTAGATAAAATGTAGCTATCATTTCATTGTGAGCACTGCCAACTATAAAATAAGTGTAGATGTGACTGTTACATCAATAATAGTTACAATATAACATAAATCGAAGCTTAAATTAAAATGAAATTATGTTTTGATCTTAATATACACTTTTGAGATATCCTGGTTCAGGTCTAAGACTTTGTGTCATTTGTCATGATTCATTCATTGTCTTTGCTGCCTCTGTAAATATTGATTGTTTTACAACAGAATGCATCCTAAAGGTTATGAAGGTTAATAATCAGGGCAGTGGGCTGTCAGAAGAAAAGGCAGTGAATTTGAATACAAAGCATCTTCATGCTGCCTGGTCAGAACTGCTGTGCTGCAGGCAGTGACAGAGCGTCCCTCTCTGGTTGTTGACAGCGTTTGTAAACCACTTGTTTCCATGGATCAGTTTGATCAGAGGGCTCCAGCTCTGAAACACTAATTATTACAGCTGCTGATGAATGGAGATCACATTTCTCCTAATAGCCACCCTCCCTATTTTCACAACCTCCCACTGCTCACCTCGGCCACTCTCCACCACGACCTGCACTAATTGAGCTGATTATTGCAAGATGTGTGTTTTAGTATGTGTTGCATTGACTAGCAATGTGTTGTGGCATACAGGATTGGGATGTGGCTTTTATTGAGGAAGGCTGCTACATCCACTGACCCGATACAAATGCAGCAAGGAGTTGATTAGTATCATTTTTTTTGGGACAGACATCCAAATGTTGAGAGAGAAATTATTAAAGCCAGAACCTCTGTGTCTATACTGGTTAAAGGGGATATGAATGAGGGCCTATCCAATAATTGGTTGTTTACATTTACCTTGTTACCCCAGAGGCCAGGGCTATCCTATAGCGCAAGGAGGATTTCACCAAACCACACAGGCAAACAGCAGACAGGGGTAGGGATGTGTGTGTGTGTGGTTGTGTGGGGGTCGTGTCTTCCTTTCATGAAGGTCTCTGACCAGTCGGCAGGTTCATCAGATTGGATGGTTTACATTACAGACCTCCTCTAGAATATAGAGGCCTACACAAAACACAGCAATGTAAAAGGCAGTAAGCATTACTGATGGTCCTCTCAGGGCAGGCAGAGCAGCAGAAACAAAATCACAGAAAAAATATTGATTTCTGTCCTTTTCTAGTAAATGAGGCCATGAAAGGTTCCATGAGTTTGTCAGTAATCAGGACTGTCACAATATTATTGCAATATCCCAAAAAATGTGTTTACATTTCACAAAACTGCAATTAATACATTCTCTTGGAGCAACTTAGGCCAATAAAGATCTCTACAATTAGCAAAGCCTATGCTTTCATGCAGTTAAATCTATTACCCACTGGCTGAAAAGCCTTCACTGCCCACCCACCAACCACCACATATTGCAGCTGGCCTGAGCACAGCAGCAAACAGCAACAAGTGTCTGTTTTTCTACAAGCCTGGTCATTGGAGCTGATGAGTAGCTCTGAGTGTGTGTGTGTGTGTGTAGGTGAGAAAGAGATGCTTGCTGCTGAGGTTAATTTATTCGATCAATCACTCCATTTGATTTCTGTTTATTTTCAGTAGTCGCATGGTCATTTCAGCCGCACACTGAGCCCTTTATGCGCTGCCAAGGCGTTTCCCCCCTCCAACCACTAAGACTATATAGCATGCATTTGGCTATAATTTGGAGAGGAGAGCGGTTCCAGCACTTCTCAGATATTTCACGGTTCCTAACCTTTATGGTAAAATCCCCTCAGACCTGTCTCTCGTCAAACTGGCAATGTGCAGACGTGCAGGTATACAGGTTTCACACTGATTTATATCAATGCCGTGGGCCTGTTTTAAATGACTGCAAACACACTCCAGTGTGGAATTATGTATTATTATCATCTGTAATTTAGCAAACAGGCCACAGGCCATATTGTGTAGCCTCTCCACGTGTGTGTGTTCTTAGACTTGACTGCAAGGTTTTACTGCAATCTGCATATAACACAGAAGCTGTGTTTAATCCAATGATGACTGTTTACATAGATTTTCACTTGGTGTAGTGACAATAGCTACATATTCACAATCAACTGCAAACCTAGCCAGAGATTAACTTGCTCCTGTGCCATATTTTGTTACAGCAAGCAACTAAGAAACCACCATGGGACCAATACGTATAGGATCAGATAAACCCCGGCCTGCATTACATCAAAGCAGACAGAGGGCTGGGACATATAACTGAATCGTGATAAGCAATTGCTTTTGATCATGTGACATTTGAAACAGTAAACAAGCGCCTCTTCTGGTGAGAAACAAGAGGGAAGTGTTTGCCACACCCCTAACACAAATAAAAAGAGGACTATGATACCACAGTGTTATTTCAGCGTGGATCAAAACTTATTTTAGAAAATGGTATATAGGAAAACAACATTTCAATATACCCACAATTTAAGGGCAGGTTTCAAAGTATGTCGCTTGTTACTCTAAAATATAGGATGACCAGGAGCCTATTTAAGGAAATTTGTACATTCCTATACTGAGTGTCTTTTTAAATAAAACAGGGGAATCTGATAGACCTACAGAATACAGTAGTATTCCTTTACTTCCCTCTTATAGTAAGAGCCTGCATGCATTCCTTAATGTTTTTACCTCATGCAGCATTCTTCCTTTTTTACAGTGCTGGAACTCGTATGTCAGGAAAGAATTTATTAAAAGCGACCGCAGCAATTAGCAATGTGCTAATGCTTGAATTTGTATCCATTCCTGTATGCAGGGTTTTTACAACACTTCGTGGTTTCACATGAAACACAAGGCTTGACCCCGTGTCACTGGCCATATGGGCAGTAAATACTTCCATGATAGAGTCAGTGGCTGTACTGATACTGTACCTTAGAGAAGTGTCTTATTATACAATATGGTCTACTACATGGTGTTTTTATAGCGTGAAGATGGCTGACGATTAATCTCTGGTATAAAGTGACTGCTGATTTGTTTTACTGTGTCCTGGTTTCGAAGAGTTTTACTTTTTGGTAATAAACCTCAAATACCAAGGCTAGTTCTGCTGCATTCCAACAGTGTAGAAGAATATGTTAATCATCTAAGTTTAGCAAGATGACACATTGTCTGTTTATTACTTGATAGAAAGGTATTTTCAGGAAAGGCACTGGTGAAAACAAATGTAGTCAACAAGTGGAAGTGCAGCAAGAATGGTCTGTTCTGGAAGATATTCCATAGTACAAGAGAAATCATGTCATAAGGCATGCTATGATCATCCCCCCGCGTTATAAATGAAACACATATAATGCCAATTCATCATATGCAGAGACTTTTTTTCTCTAATAACGTCAACATGATGGTGCCTAGTCCTCAGGATTCAGTTGAATCACTCTCTGGAGACTACAGATCTTGTAGTCTAATAGTGACAGATAACCAACCACCACGAAAAATAACACAAATAAAGAAACATGGTGGAGATGAATAGTTTCAGAAGGGTATCGTTTGGAGCACTGGCTGCTGCTCACTCATTACAGTACAGCTCTTACTTTTATTTTTACACAGTAAGTGCATTAGTTATCTAAGAGCTGTAAATCCCATTTACTTTCTGAAACCCTCTAAATGACTTCTTCTACATTAAACCAAACGATCCATCATCCCCTCTATTGAATTGTACCCACCACTGGACAAGCTGTGAGGCATTGTGAAGATGAAGAAAAGTGTTTACATTGTAAACAGCGGTGTGGTACAGTGTATCACTCATTTGTTTTTATATGGAAGCATTGGATTTCATGATTGCTTTTTAATTCTGCCTGCAGGGTATATTAAATGCCTGCAAGCCTCCGAACACTTTGTCCAGGAAACATACAATTATAGTCAATCGGAGCATATGGCAACCACAGCTATTTCAGAGAAAAGATGGGGCTTAGGCTGGAGAACTGCCTCATGCATCGTTGCACTTTACTAAGGTTTAGTTTTACCATATAGTGTTGCTGTTTATGCCAGTGACGCTCTTTTCTTCAAGGAACAGTAAAACGTTTCATTTAGGCAAATTAAATTTGAAGAACTACAATGATATATATATATGTATATATATATATATATATATATATATATATATATACACACATGTATATATATACATGAATTATATATATGTATATATATATAATTCATGTATTTTTATTAGTTTTATATCTATTAAGTTAGTGTTACAATTGTTGATTTTACAGTAATAGATTCAAGAATGCATCCATATAAAAATAATATTGTCATTTTTCGTCTTATTATGTATAGCTCCTCATTATGTGAGTATTCCACATGCAAAAGTTGAACACACGGCTCCAAATAGACCCACCAACTGCTTGAAGAGAGGCTGTGCATGAGGTCTGTCACCAGCCTCAGCTATACAATTTGTCTTTGAGAAAAGGAATGTGTCTGCATGGATTATACAGACAGTGATCTATACTGTCTCCTCTAAGTGGACTCCAAGTGGACTAAAACAACAACAAATCAAAACTTATCTACCATTCTCTTGACTACTATGGTTGCAGATCCCATCCAAACCAGAGGAATTCACATGTGTAACCGTGTAAACACTGGTTGTTTCAATCATGGATGAGCAGTTTTTTATACATATGTTGGTTTGATGAGGTTTATGAATAAAGTATATACATCAGTATTTCCACTGTGATTGCATCTGCAAAGATGTTTCCCTGAGTGTGCAGTGATTTCTTCTGAAAGGAGATGCTTCTCCAGACCACCATGATAAAGACTGAGACGAGCTGATAATGATATAGAACATGAGCAGCAGCAGAGCTTTTTGTGTACCAACTCCGGAGGTCAGTGAAGACATGCCTGTCGGTGGTCAGAGGGATGATGAGCTTTCGCACAAGCAGAAAGATGGGGATTACTGTCAATTGCTCCCAAATTGTAATAATACCCGGTGCGAGGCCACCCACACATGTGCTGATAGACAAGTGATAAATTGCTACATATGTAGATTCCACAGTGGCAACTCCTGATACCAGCACACTGGCCATGATAATCTCCTCTTTCTAACACTGTGGAAACAAGATCAGCAGTTTTTAGTAAAAATCTAAAATGTGAACATACCTATAGAGGTTACAAACAGAGAGCTGTTTCATTAGCCTGATATGTATATGGAGGTAAGCACAAGCCAAGAAAAACAAGCTGAAGTCCCTGAGTTGAATATTTGACATTAGACAATTTTATTTTGATCTTTTTTGTGCTTTGTTGATGGGATTTAAATAACAACTATCATACTGGAATGTAACAGTATAAAGAATTTCAGTGCACAGGTTTTTTTTTTTTAAACTCGAAAACAGCATATCATATTAGGAAACTGAATGCTTCAATGGATCCTCATGTAGCATTACATAGTAATTAGTTTTGATCATATTCTTCTGCCAAAAGAGCCAAGCAGATGGCTAATCCAGTCTCGCTATCTAATCAGAGCAGGCATTCTAATGACTGTATAATTTCATAAGAGGCCTTTGTCTCAGCACATTCAGCAGCAGCATGGGGGAGATCGGAGATATTCATCATCAGCACAGATTGGAAACAGGCCCTAATAAATGACACATTTGCTTCCTGCCGGTCTGTGTTAGAGGAATGGATGAATGCAGTGAAAGTGGTACTGTGTGTGTGTGTGTGAGGGTAGGAGGTGACATAGTTGGAGTGTGTGGGTGGACAGCAGCTGCATGGCCCTCCATGCACTTTTGAGGTAATGTGTGTGAGTGTGTGCATGTTTGTGGATGAGTGTGTGTGTGTGTGTGTGTGTGAGAGAGAGAGAGAGAGAGAGAGAGCGAAAGAGAGAGCGAGTGTCAGTCAGGCTAATAGATGAGGCATTAACATAGAATTTACACCTCCAGA
Organism: Parambassis ranga; assembly: GCF_900634625.1. Classification (NCBI taxonomy): domain Eukaryota; kingdom Metazoa; phylum Chordata; class Actinopteri; family Ambassidae; genus Parambassis; species Parambassis ranga. The sequence continues at coordinate 7,977,497 of NC_041035.1, forward strand.
TTAGGGCAACAAAAACCTCATCATCCCAGACAATCCAGCTGGCTCTAATGTGTGTCTGTCTAATTCACAGTCTCAGTATCATCTTCTGCTTCTTTTTTTTTCTTTTCTTCCTTTAAGTAATTTCTGATTTTCTGTTCTAAAACAAGCAAAAAAGAGGAATGTAAAGAGAAACGACACCCATAAAATCAGATGAGCAGTAAAGTCCATCCATGTTCCTGTGTGTGCACCGCACAAAGACATAAGCCAGAGAAAAGACATATTATTTACAGCACTGCGGGAAGTCACAGCCCAGCATAGACAGACAAAAAATATATAGATGCACGAGGGCAGGATCTTCTTTTAGCCAACCAAAGACTCACTGCCATTTATCAAGTTGGATCTCAACTTGCTGTTTCCTGCAAAATGCATGTAGCCTGACATGCTTCTACCTTGGGAAGGAGTGTCCTGGGGTCAGGAAGTGAAAACGACACACACTCAGATACACAGTGAATCTTTGCCTGACTTCCTCCACTTGTTCTCGCATATGCAACGCCACACGTTAAATTCATTCCCAGCTTATAGTTTGACAGAGGGGGCAGGCAGGGTTGTTGCAGCTAGAGTCATATTTATATCAGCTAGTGTAATATTATCAATAAAAGCCAAGAGGACAGCAGCGTGCCATAACTCACGACAGGCAGGGAGCACTGCAGCTGTTCAGAGTTCATCTTCCTCTGCAGCAACAGGGAAGCTAAAGAAAGAAGCCAAAAAGTACAAGGAGGATACAGAAATAAAGAAGAAGGTGGCTGGTGACACAAGTTCAAAGACTGATTTACAATAGAGAAAAATTGATATATTTATTAATTTGGGTGATACATGAAAAAGGCGACAAATCAGAGGTTAGATGATGCCTTTACCTGCAGGCTTTGACTGCATTTAGGCAGCAAAACTATTTGGTTAAGCCAGAATTTGGACATAGGCTTAGATGCCTGGTGCCATCTTGACCACCATGAAATGAGCAAAGTAGACATTCCTTTTTTTGGTCTGTGCACCAAACTTGCTTGGCTTTCCTGTTACTGTCACATTCACGTTTTACTGTCTAATACATGCAAAAATTCAACTACCACTAACTATTATATACCACTACTAAGAGACAGCTGTAACTTTCTGTCAATGAACTAATAAACATCCTGCTCTCATTTCACCAGGTTCATAACATGTAATCAAGATATGTTAATATTTATGAAGATTTTTTTAGGAGACGATAAGAAACCGTGTTGACCCATGGAGCTTTTTCCTCACTGATTTTACATAAATTTGCCATTTTATGTTACTGTGTGATCAGGAAGTAATATCTCAGTGATGAAGTAACACCCATATTGTTTTATTTGCATGTCAGCCAATAAGAGCTTGTCAACAAACTTCTGATTGCAAAGTTTTTGTGAGTCCTGGGCTGTGATGAGCTGATGAATCCAAAATGAATCAGTTTCCTGTCATGCATGCCAGCAATCATGTCCCTTTTTTCTTCCTTTTTTGTGAAATTAGGTGTCACATCTCATTTTGGAATTATGCTCTTCAAATACTTCATCACCGGCCTTCTCAGTTTCACTGCCGACGCTGGCTGACCTCACAGTGTGACCCCACCAATCACAGATCAAAGTCGTAAGGTTTTCTGCTGGTCAGGTTAATCAAAGGACCACCCCGAAGAACCAATCAGGTAACATCTCACTGGACTTAAAGGAATTAAGTGGCAGCTATGTACTGCAGTGCATGTTTGAGTTGCATCTGTTTTCTTGTGTCGGTGATCCAGTACTTTGATTTGAATTACACATTTAGTCAATTTGAATTGATTCATTTTGGGCTTTGAAGGAAACAAACAATATTAGTGAGCGAGGGGGAGGTAAATAGTTGGAGACACACTCAGAACTAATGTTTCATATAGAGTGTCACATATGGGACACACTTTTTAAATTTAGATAAAGTCATATAGCATGTATTGAATTACAATTTAACATTTGAATTAATTAACATTTGATGTCTGAATGTTCTGAATAAGGTACACATGCATGTGTGTGTGTTGCTAAGAATGGAGCGCTTGTATCACTTGCCCCCTTTTGAGGGTAAGTGACATGAGATACTTAAAGACCAAAATTGCCTCACTTAGCCAAACAAACTGGCTTTCCTGACATACACACACATACACACTTAAACACACACACGTCTAGAGCTCTCTAATGGCCAATAAACTCAGGATGTTCGTTCCTCCTTTCAGGCTCACAAAAACCGAACAGCGAAATTATTGCGAGTAAACGGATTCCACTGTAGCTCTGCCTAATGACCACACACACACACACACACACAGTGTGTGAGTCAGTGCAGTCTGAAGCAGATAGGATGTACATAATAACCCTAACATGGCTTTTATAAGCCTTCAGTTCTTTTGAAATGACATTGGCTGGGAGAGAACCCAGGCCTGCATATAAAAATACTGAACATTCTGCAGCAAGACTTTGAAGTTTTTCTTGCCTGACTTGAGCCGAAGAGACGTTCAGGGACACTCTGCATGCATAAATGCAAACAATACTAGTGAATAACAAAATACTGTTAGATAAAATGGTTAGTGTACAAGTAAGGATATCTTACTGAATAAAATAAGTTGTGTCATGGAGCAGAGGATCTTAATAAAATCTCACTTTTAAGAATCTGCACCTAAATTAGTGCACAAACAGAGGTGGTACTAAATACAGTCATACGGGTTTTGGTGCTGAGTAACAGACATGAGTCTCAGAAATTTACAGGGCATTTCCTTCCATTTCTTAATACTCCCGCTTCACCCATTTGCAAATTATTGTCCCGTGTCAGCTGGTAAATTCACTTTCCCTCTAAAGGACAATTTTTGTTCAAATCCCCCCAACAAATTTCTGTCCCTTGATGACTAAAGTGTGGGTCATGTGTATCTGTGTGTGTGTGTGTGTGTGTGTATCAGTGTGAGACAGAGTCCCCCACCAATACTTCTAATGGTTTCTTTCGGGACCATATGTCCTTTGTGTCAGCACAGCAGCAGCACAGCCTCTACAGTTACAGCCAGGTTTGGTGTAGAAGACAGACATGTTGTATAATAGAAGGTGGGAGGTGGAAGGTGGAGGGCATTAAGTTGTGTGTGTGTGGAGCTGCAGAGCATTTTTGAAGCAGCAGATCTCTCAGTATTACCTTACCATCAATAAATCTAGGAGCTCACTATAGTGCTGACATAAATTAGCTTGCAACCCCCCCCCCCTCCCAGTACACCAGACTACCACCCCAAGTTTTTCTTCTACACACACACTATCCCACTCTGAAAGCAAGTGTCATGGTTTGCACAAAAGTTCTCCTCTTTGCAGATGCATCCCTCACACACACACAGTGCAGCACTGACGCCCACACAGTTTGGGATAATTAGCTGTTTCTCTGTGGTGAGCGTGCTTCATCCCGAGGGTCACTGAGAGCAAAATGCTTGTTAAACTTTATAATCCCTGATAAGGTGAGAAAGACAGTGAAACAGAAGGAGTGTACCCACTCATCAACACAGTGATCTGTGTTTGTATGCCTTCTGTTCAAGCTTGTGTCTGGCTGGTGTTGCCATGTTCAGGTCAGTGGTGAAGTGTAGACAAAGCCTTAAATCTACAGTGTAATTCTTTGTTTTATTTTGAACAACATACAGAAAATATGGAAAACAAGCTCCAACATTAAGTGTTGAAACGTGTTTAGTTCATCAGTAGATGTCAGCTTTGAAGCAAAATGTCCCATGTTTCTGCATTATATATGTTCAGGTTTTAAAGTGATTGCCACATCACTACTACTATAAGAGCCTGAGGATTTTCCATGTTATGCACTAAATGAATTAGTGAAAGGCAGCTGTATTAAATATGCAGATGCAGCCCTCAGTGTGTCATATGAACAAAACAGAGGAAACTCCACATACTATTCCACAACCACAAAATATAATTCCTAATTTAACATTTAACACAGAAATATGAAATGAAAGCCGGGAAATTATAAATTAAAACGTCTTCTCTCTTTACACCGATGCACACCCTTTCACTATAATTTTCCTGTTTACAAAAAGTAGGATGTGGGAAGTTTTAATGGACTCAGCAAAAAAAAAAATCTGCTCTGAGGCACTTTGACATTTTCAAACACACACACACTTTTGGTGAATTAAAGAGATTCTGTAGATAGCTCTGAAAGCTTATCCTGTGCGCCTCAGCAAATTCTAAAGCCTTTTTCTTATGTGATCATTTTAGGTAATTTAATAAATTCCCAGAGCTCTGTGTGGAATTAGAAGAAGCTAGACTTTGGTCAGAGGAGAGCTTTTAAGAAACCAGGGATCGTACATCAGAGGCCCAGCAGTCGATGGTAATGTAATGAACGTTTACATTTACCTGCCTCTCACCTTTCCTGTTGGTATATACCCACAATCTAAACTGCACTTGTCAAAGCATCAGTCCAGTTTGTTTTCATAAATACACTCCATCTTTTTTTCCCTCATCTCTTGCCTCCTCGGCCCTGCTTGAAAAATGAAATATTTGGTGTTTTAGTAAAGGGGGGGTGAGGTGTGGTTAGTGTGTGTGTGTTGGGGAGGTGGGGGTGGTGTTGCAGAGGGCTACACATGATGCCAGAACTAGCACTTCTGCTTGGAAAAAAGAGGTCTGAGTTTTCGTCAGTGCAGACAGACAGGGAGAAGGAAAGGCTTTTTGAAAGCTCCGTCCAAGAGCAACAGAAAACACTCCCTCTTGACCATGTGGTAAAAAATGAGTGTAGAGGGAGCGGCGGCATCTGGAGCGATGCCTGGAACGAAAGGGGAGCAAATATACCCGCCTCGGTCCAGTGTGCCCCCTCTGCTGCCAGCTGCAGGCCATGGGTGTATACAGTAAGAGAAGAGAGGGAAACAGGTAGAGTCCAGTGACACAGACATGCAGACAGAGAGATAAATAGAGCACTGGCAAGAGAGACAGGCAGACAGAGAGACCAGGGAGGAAGATACTGAGAAGCATGGAGGCATATCATGAACAAGGTCAGAAAGACATCGCTTGGCAGAACAGGAAATGATACAGGATATATCCTCTCTTTCTCTCTCTCTCTGTACTCTCCGAGGCCCACGCTGTAAGTGACAGCGGTGCAGAGGGAAGTTGACATTGCTGAAGTATGAATTTCACCCGTTGGTGTTTTGCGGAAAACATGGAATCAAGGCTGTCCGCCTGGATCAGGGGCTAGGCCCTTGACCCTTAAATGACCCCACCGGAGCAGACGGCTGGGTTTTATTGGCAAGTCAGATTCAATTTATCGAAACTATTTAACTCTATTCTTTAGTTATAGTTTTTAGTCTTTAGTGGCACACCTGGAATGATATTTCACCCGTTTCACTGCTGGCCTCTAATGTTAGCTACATGCTGTTTTTCTCAAAGAATTTGTACATAAATTAGCATGATGATGTTATAAAAAACTGCAGAATAACATGGCAAAGCAACAAGAGAATTGTTCTGGCATAGTAAATGAGAATGTGTCTGCCTAATACATCATACCAATAAGTTTAGAATACTAAATACCCAAATGTCAAGCAAACGTGAAAGAAAATACACGACTGACATCGTTTCGTTCAAGCAAGATGAGACCTTATACTGAAACAAAACAATATGCATGAAGCTTTGCACCTGCATACACATATATTTAGGCACAGATACACACACTCATAGAACAGTAGGTAATACAATATGCACAGCGATGGAGTGGTGTGGTAAAGTAAGACCTTCCTGTAATCAAAAGAAACAGCATGCTACAATAAAGCCTGTTTTGAAACGGTCTATGGCCTGAGGAAGAGATCCCTCTGTTGGTATGAGGAAGAGAAAATAGACACTTGCAGTGTGTCACAGTAAAAAAGAGAGAAGAATAAAGTAGAATAGAGCAGTGCCTGGCTGCACGATCTTAGAGACATTGTCTTCTGTTGAGTTGTGATCTCTTTTCTATTCTCCCTTTGTCCTCTTTTTCCATCTTCTCACTTCTTTTGTCCCCTCTTCTCTCAGGATGTTGCAGGTTGCAGTGTGTTTGTGAGTCTCTTGGGCGACATCCATCAGGTGAATGGATACAGGCTGTGCAACAGCCATGCTACAAAAAAAAAAAAAAAAAAAAAAAAAAAAAAAAAAAAGAGGGCAGAGCGTATTCCCTTTCCAAAAACCATAGAAACACCGGTCTGGAATCAATCTGGTATCACACTCCTGGCCCTAAAACACACACAAACACACACTTTCTAATCTTTAACCCTGGTGAGACGACCCGGCACTATTTTTCATCTCAGTGAGTTCATGCATTGTAATGTTGTGTCAGGTCTGGGATATGGTTCTCCGCTATATCTCTGACTTCACCTGCTGCTGAAGCTCTTTACCAGAGCGCTGGGAGTTAACTGCTGCCATAAATAGTAAAAGGAGTGTGTGCAGCGATCTGCAGGGCAGCACAGGGCAAAGATATATCTGACAGGAAAAGAGCAAATCTCCTCTCCATGCTACCTGCTGTAAAAAGTCACGTTTCGGGCCTTTAGATCAGCCTTCAGATCAGAGAGCAGTTGATTTTTTTCTTTAAAAAATAAAGAAATAAAGAGAAAACATGTGAGGTGTCTATGGCACACTTAATTTGATTTGTGTACTGTCTCAAAAATAGATTACACATGGCCAGAGCATTTACAACATGACATAAATCAAGTGAGTTCAGTGCAGAAAAGAATCAAAATCATTTCAAATTAGTGAAGCACACAGAGGATTTGATTTTACCAAACTAATGTTCTCTCTTTTTGGGATGTTTGATCTGGAAATATGTATAGTTAATAAACCCGTCAGACAAAGCTTTAACATTGTCTGCCTTGACTGATCTTTTTAGGAACAAAAGCGGCTGATCTTCATTGACAATATTTCTGATTACTACCAGTGATGTATCGAGTATAGCTATAATGTGGTGGTAGAAAAAAACAAAAGATTTAAGAGCATGGCACTCCGGCAACCAAACAACACAACTATCCTCAGCCACAAAACTAGCAGCATGATTATTTTTAGGAGGCAAAAATAACCTCCCATCATTTTATGAGGAGGATATTAAAAGTACAGTATCTGCTTGTCCCATTGAGTTCACATAATGTGACTATTATTAGCATGCCGACAGTCTTCTAAAGGTCAAAGAAGTCTCTGTAAAGCTTATAAAGAGAATTATTATCTGATTCTAATATTCCCTAAGCAAGATTTATCTATCCGCCATCAGGCGGTGACTCCACCTGAGACTCCTGAGCCATAACACTCCAGTAAATGAACAGTCAGTGTATTGTTCCTCTGTGGCTCGTTGCTGTCTCACCTCTGCCTTCTGCCTGTTTAATTAAAGGTTAATTGCGTAGAATAAGTATGCACCTCCTGCAAATGGTCTATGTTTCTGTTTCAGTCCACTCAGAGCCAAGTGTGTGTGTGTGTGTGTGTATGTGTGTGTGTGCAGGGTGATATCTGGAATTTATCAACTTGTTCAGGAAATGAGAGTCAAGCTGTACCTAACTTAGTGTGTGAGCAGGTACAAAACCAACATATGGGATAGGCCATGTGTGTCGCACACACACACACACACACAGAAGAATTCAGAACTCCCTCTGTCATTTTTAATCAAGAATATGATCCCTCGTCCCATCTGGGTTGTCTGACTTGGTGGGCTGCAGAGCGTGCACAAGAACACATACATGCATGAGGTGTGCAGACACACACACACACACACACACACACACATAGAAGATACACAGGTAAATACATATGCATACACAAACAGCGGGTTGCTATAGCTGAGACCACAAACTATATGCTGTAAGTTTGGCCATTAAAGAGCAGATGGTAGTGCTGTATTATTGGACAGCAGCTAATCTGACACAAATGCACACACAATGTGCTCAGAGGTCGCACACGCAGCTGAGAGAGCCTCGACACATCTCACTCTGGGTGTGTCTCCCTGTCTTGTATCCTTTGTTCTCCTTCAGGCTGAAAACCTTGTCCTACTGTCACAGGCCTCCTTATCACTTTGTAATCACTTCTTACTGAATTGGGTTTTGTGAGTGTGTGCTACATGTGTATGTTCGAGGACACAGGTCAATAAGATAACATTTGGTGGACCACCTGTTGGGTAGCTCAGTTTGCTAAATACAAAGTCTCATCTAACCCATCCCACTGTGTGTGTGTGTGTGTGTGTGTGTGTGTGTGTGTGTGCTGGGGGTTCACCATTTACCTGAATGGCGTAGGTGCAAGAGTATTTGATTACTGATAATGTTATAGGACAAGAACGATACAAAGACAATGAGTTTTTAGTATGAATTAACATTACAAACTACAAATGTTATTAGCACATACATGCCCTTAAAGAAACTATTACTCTGGTACTGAGGTTTTCCTTGATAGGGGCTCTGATAGCAACAAGCAGCCACACATCACCATTGCTCATCATTAGTCCCAGAAGGAAAGAGTTACTATTGGAGTGGACATTAACAAGTTCTGCTACCAGCTCACTGCCTCATAACCCGGAGGAGGTGTCCACGTTAGTTGTAGGAGCTCACAGGGTGGTTTTAACAGAAAAGAGATCAGACAGAAGAGCGATGCAGGAGAAATAGGCTGACAGAGAGTCAAGACAGATTACACAACAAGAGCCTATTCACTGTGTAGTCCAAAAGTTGTATAGGTTAAAGATAGAACATAGTGTTTTTTTGCAGGTTACGTTTAGCCGCGCATACACATTTACTGTGTAGATGTGTGTGCACGTGCCACACAACCAGTGGAATTTTAATTGTCCGAGACAAAGGAGGATTTTATTTTTTCCCACTACATCTATCTTTCACTCCTTCACTCTCCTTTGCTTCTTTTTTTCACTCTCCTTTCTTCCATGAAACAATAAAATCGTCTGGCCTCTAAGTTATGGAGAGCTTTTGAAGTGGCTGGAGGAGCCAGTAAATTTAGTGGGCACCTTTGGGAGCCGGTTCAGTGGTGCAGTGGCTGTACCTATATTTCATGTGTGCATGTGCACGTGCCTGTGTGAGTTTATGTGTGTTTGCATGCTCACTTGAGTCATGGCTGTGCCTGTGTTTCTGTGCGCGACACAAATGTCTACATTGGGTGTGTGCATGTCCGTGCGTCTGTGTGGGTGTGTGTATAAATGTTCAAGTTGCTCTCTATTTCATTGTCATGCTGATTTGTGGTCGTCTACATCAAGTTTCCCAGGAGGTCATAAATCTCACTGGACTAACTGCATTAGAGATAGATATTCAAGCATGCACTGTGTGTGTGTGTGTGTGTGAGCACACACATAAAAGAGCATAATGCCTACGAATTGTATTGTATGGGTGTTGGCCCTCCTTATTCCCGTAGTTTTGGTGCTTGACCTTTATAGGGGTATCATGTATTCCCAATTTGTATTGCCTGCACATTATTTGACATAAGACGTGTACATGTTTGATCACTCATGTTATTCTAATCCCAATCCCAAAATACTGTGAGCACAGAGCAGTAGTATAAAAATCAACAAAAATAGATAAAAGAACCCAAAAATACCATCTCTCTAGACTTTAACCCATGAATCTGGACCAATATGTTTATGATGCTTCTGTTTTCAGTTGCAGTTTGATCATACTTGGGCATCAGACCTACTCGATTAGATAAAGGGATCATAGTTTGGGCTTCTCACTCATTTTCCTCACTACCATACTATTAACTTCCTCCTATCTGCACAAGCAGCCTGTAAACATCCATTTGTTTCAATAGCCTCACTACTGATGTTTTCCTGGTGAAGGTGCACATAGTGTTTGTGTCAGCTGACCATCGGCTGTTCATGTGTGCAACACTAAGCACAAGATACAAGGAAATAGACAAAAAACATTACCTGATGTCAGCTTGTGTCTGGGCCCTAAACCAGATACAGATACAAATACAGAACTGTATTACAGTATAACTTAAAACACCACTGCGCTGAGCCTAACTTAGTGTAGCTTAGTAAACTACTATGGAGTTAACCTGTTCAGCAGCAAGGAAATATGGTTGTTGACCCTTTGACCTTTGAATGTCTTGTAACAACTCACTAAACTATACAAGTCTTCTGTCTTTTACCTGGACCATTATCTGCTGCCCCATTATTAAAAACCAATTTGGGAAAATAGGATGGAGAGGTACTGAGGAAATTAATAACTTTTCTGCATGACTTCTCTCTCTGTCTCTTTCTTCCTCCACCTCTCTCTTTCTCTTTTGCTCTCTCAATTTTCCTAGACACCTGTGCAGGTCTAATGTTTCAGCCCAGTCCCTGAAAAATAAATGCGGAGCTCCAATCTCTTAATCCACTCGGCTCCACGCAGCCACGTCACATGACACCGCTGTGGCCGTCCTGATGCTTAGACAACACTGGAGGGAGTGATTGTTTTGTGGCATGTTAGCAAAGTGAGCTAAAGACAGAGAAAAACTAAGTAATGACACAAGTTTATTAGGATAATACTGCTTATGTCCTCCTTAGGTCTGTGGTTTAGGTTTCTGCATACTGTATGTGTTTGAGAAAAGAACCGAATTTGGAAAAGGGGAGGAAGACTAATCTTTTCTCATTCAAATCAAGGACCCAGGTCTGTGTTTTGTGTGTGTCTGTGTGTGTGTTTTGGGATGATACCCTATCCACAGCAATCAGTCTGACCTCCACTCTGGAGTGAACTGCTCTCAATGATTAATGGATCTGCCTCCGTGCTTGGTCGCCAAGGCAACCCGAAACCCGATAGCCCTCAGGAATTCGCTAGCTCGCCCTCAAAGTTAGGTTGTATGTGTGTGTGTGTTGCTAGGCTGTGGGTGGGAGACTCTTTGGAAAGATGGAGTTGGCTGTGGTAAAGGTGGAAGAGGAGGTCCAGTTCAGTCAATAAAATAGGGTGATTTCTATTCTGCATTTTTTCAATATGTTGTTGCTTTCTTAAATGTATATGCATTTAAATGTATGTACGGGTTTAGCCGTCCAAAGCTAGTGGGGCGACAGTAGCATGTTTTTGGCTATCTATTGTGGTGTTATGTAGTTCAGATCACCAGCATCTTTGTGCATGCATTTAGGACTTGTGTGTGTCTGACTGTGATTCTGTTTGCTTGGGTGAGACCCTTAGTCTATGGTGATGAGTAAATCCATGTTAACAAGATGGCAGCTCTTAAGTTGAAGTGCTGCTGCCCAGCTTGTGGACTAAATGCTTGAGAGACCAACTTAACACTGCAATGTTATTTTCAAAGGGCCACTTAACACTTTATTGATCTTGATACCATGGGGGCTCATTAGATAAAGGCCCAGGGTTAGCCCAGTATGCATGTAGCACTGACTGCTGTCTTCAATGAACCAAGACTTTTTATATAAATACAACTGCAAAGTAATCCCACTCTACTCAAACCATAGCTCCTCACTTCAGAGCTCAGTATCTTTAATGTATCGCTTCTCACATGAAAGATGCATGTGATCGAGAGCTTAGCATATGTGTGTCTACTGTATGCGTGTTTGGATGGGTATCTAGTGTCTGAGGCATTGTGATAGCTGAAAGGATGAATCTCTAGCAGGAAACCGTGCAGACAGCTCACTCCAACACTCTGCACTGTCTCTACCCCGGACTGAAACACCATCCCTGCATGTGTGTGATTAAATGACGGAGAGAAGGTACTTAACATATACACATCAATGCCATCAATTATCGGAATGCACAACCTCAGATTCAGGAATTAATGACAACCTACTGTTAAATTTTGTTATAAAAGTGCTCCACAATGACATCAACAAGACGACAACGTGTCTTATCGTTTGACAAAATGGCCACATCAGAGAAGTATTCAGTAAAGCTGTTTAAAACATCTGGAAGGATAGCATCTTAATCAACATAAGAAGAAGTAAGCTGACAGAACTTGTCCAGAAAAGTTTGGAGAGACTTCAGGACGAAAGAGAGAAATAAAGCTGCAGGTTAGAAGGTAATAAAAAAAATCACACATCTGCAGTATAAAGTGGACAAAAGTCGATTCAGTTTTCTGATTGCCTCTTCCTTCTTTGGAACTCCACACAGTGGACTACACACTGTAATAAAACACAGACTCTGCAATCACTTCATCCATAGAATTAACATTTGGGCCAAGAGAAAGTAAAACATCACAAGAAATTAGATCATTTACATGGTAATTCTTCCGCTAAAATAAACTTTGTTTGTTCACAAGTCACATCTCCATGGTTATTAATTTCAGAGGATTTTAAATTATGGGAACCCTTCAGAGAAATGTGAGTTTGCTGTAAGTAAAGGCAGATGATTGGCATTACATTGATTAGTTTGAAAACAAACACTAACAAAACAAGACTTTTGTGTTGTATTAACAATTTGTCATCAGACAGTAATGATGTTCAAGTTTGAGTGCAGACATACGCAGGAGTGTGTGTGTATGTTACTGTCGGAGGTTATGTGTGCATGCGCTGAGTGACGGACGCAGCGGGGGTATCTGTGACATTGTGTCAGGCATGTAAACCCAGACTGACCTGGTCTGATATGGCCCTCACACACACACACACACACACACACACACACACACACACGCTATGCTTTTGTTTCTCTGGTCTTGATGAAGCTCCCTGCATTCTCACGCTGGTTGGGGCTATCTGATGGGCAGTAGTACCAGTATGATGCTTATCAGCACAGAATAATAATATCACACCAGAGCAACACCATCTATTTTATGAAATGTTTAGTAAACAGGGAGAAAAAAATGATTTTATCAAAAACAAAAGCATAATAACCAAACAATGACATCGATCTGCTTTGTATTAACTATGGTCTGAAGAGACAGACCCGAGTGACCAACCCTAATTTAAAAAAATGCAGACATCATTTTCCTAGTTCCACTGTATGTGGGAAAACAGTATATTTACGGTACTTTTGCTGAATTGGTCTAACTCAGGCTCCTCAGTACAGAACTGGTTAAAAAAGAATTAGTAAAAGTTGGCCACTTTATCATTTTTTTAGCATTTAAATCATGAAAAAATATCTGATTTCTGGAAGGAGTGATTGGTCCTGCACTAATAGGTCCTGCAGATGCATGATGTGTGAGTAAACAGTCGAAATTGAACCTTATATACAGTGCTGGCAGATAGACAGTAGTAACAGTGTGTGTGTATGCAAACATAAGTGGTATATGTGTATGTTTGCTCATTTGTATGCGTCTATAAACAAGTCAAAGTCAAATGAAGTTCAAGAGGACACACTGTACAGCTTTTCCAGCCACTGAAGCAAAAGCAACATGGTGGAGCATCTGACACGTTCTCTCATCAAGAATAAACTGAGGCTCGAGGCCTCTCAGACTAATATGTGTGTACATGTGTTGGTAAGATCAAGCCAGAGAAAAGCAGAGAAAGGGCAGTGAGAGTAAATATAGTCCAAATATTCCAAGTGCATGATGATATAAGAAAATCAGAAAAAAAGGAAAACATGAGATTCAGGTCAGCTTGGCTGTCACAGCTGACTTAGTGTGCATGACGATGAGCCCGAGCAAATCAATGATTGTAAGGGGTCATTTGATGATGAATACCAGAATGGTATTTGGTTCCGTGGTATTAGGTTCAGCTGCGTCTGTCAGACTGTCTTTCACACTCTTCACCCTGATGAGCAGCTTAAATTAGTCATAATCATAACACTCATGGCTCTCCAAAACCTTTTTGTAAGGGGATAGGACGGTCTCCCACAGCTATGATTCCACACTGTGTGTGTGTCGTTTTGGTCCATTTGCTGTTTATTTTAGATGATTTTAGATTTTATTTAAATTGTCATAGGGTCAATAAGCAGGCCTGAAATACATAAAGACAAAAATAAGCCCCATTTTGTACTATATTACATCATCATTACATTAGTAATAAACTAGTACTTGATCTTGGGTGTTGGCTTACTCCACCCTGTGAACACCATCATATGGGCTTTTACAGTTATACAAGTTTTACTGCATGAATTCATCTACCTTCAAAACCTATGGATGACCGTGGGTTAATATCACTGCATGAATGCACATGTATACACTCACATATGTGCTCCTGACAAAATGAAAGGCGGCGAACGGAGCAGGGTTCAGTACAGGCCAGACCTCCAGCCCTAATCAGGTTACATGATTAATGAGGGGGGGAAATGGGCTCATGTTGTATTAAGAAAATGTGTGTTTGAACCCAAAGCGGCGGGTATCAGCAGCCTAATGCATCAGCCATCGACTGAGACACCTGAGATCCACGATCTGCTGTGCTGTTAGCTCAGTCCCAGTGGAGAGACGCTGCATTGATTCTCCTAAAACTCCCTCTCGTTCAGTCACTTTCTTCCTGTTTCCCCTTTTTTCTGGTTCTTCTTGTATCCTTTATGTCCTTCCATGCCTTTCATGCATTTATTTCACACCTCCTTTGTTACATTTAATTACCCCTCTTCACTCTCCTGCGTTTTGGACCCTTAATTTTAGCCCTCCTCGTCTTTTCTTTTGCCTTTCTCTAGTACACTAACAGCTTTTCCTTGGTTTGCACACACCACACAATAGCATCACTGTTTTCTGTGTCTGTTTTTTTGACTCTGAATGATTTAGATTCATTTCTGGCATTGGAGCAATGGCCAACACTCAGCTTTCGCAACCCAAACATTGAGCAGTCATTTAATCTCTGTGACTCTCTCCACCACAGGCTTGTCTTCTGATATAGTAGCTATAGCACTGCCTCATCCAATAAAGACTGTGTCCACTCAGTAAGTGTGTGAAACATACTGTAGGGTTTCTATGACAAGACAAAGGTTCATTCATTATTCATGTCCTCAACTTTCCACTAAAAAAAAAGTTCTAAAAAAACCATTAGACGGTTTTGTGTCAAAACAAGATTTACTTTGTAAGCAGGGCAGCAGTTCCACCTCAGCACATAGCATAGTGACAGCTACATTTTAATGTGTGAAAGTAGCTGTTGTGTTATTGCTGGGAGCCAATTAGACAGCCTCCCTGGTTCTTTGATGCTGACTGTATCTTGACACTCTCTGGGGAGGTGAGTTGTTATGTGCACAGTAGCTGTAGCGCATACATGTGAGCCGATGAGTGATTAGTCTGGATTCAAACACAAACACAGCTAAACCAGAACTCAGCTCAGTTTACTCTATAACAATATTCAAGTTTCGGTCTTATCAACAGCAGTGAATGTGGTGCATGACATTGTAGTTTATATTCCCATTATTAGAAATTATTAATATTTTGCTTTTCAGTCTTCACTAAGTTAAAGTGACTGATGAGCTAATTACAGTGAATGATAGTGGCGATGGTGGGGGGAAAGCTCTGAAGGTCACAAGGTTGACAACTGTAGAGTGGAAGTGAAAATGTTTGCATCTAAACAGGATGCAAACATGTTACAATGTCCCTGACAGAGTTAAGTTGTTTTCCTCTTTGTGGTGCTTTTTTTCTCTCTTGGTCAAGTGAATATGCCAGATTTATGAATAATCAGAGCACAGCCTGTGTTTGCTCTCCTCAACTGAACCATCATCTCCAATGAGAAAGTTTACTCTGAAAAGTTCAGTTACTGACTCTAACAAAGGAAAAGTATAAGGCGTTCATTAAAACATAATAACCCCGGGCGCACAGAATCAAAGCAATAAAGCGGCCTGGATAAATAAATAAATGAATGAAATGAAGATCAAGTCAGAGAAATGCTGAGGAGACCACAAAGACCCCTTGAGATATGGAAACAAACCTGCAATATATAGACAAACCATTAGCGCACCATGTCATCAGTAAAGATGATTCACTGTTGTGATGCCGCATCCTCACGTACACATGAACACACACACTGTATATGTAAACTTATGTACAAACAGTTAAAGCACACACACACACACACAGAAACTCCCACTGTGGATTCTGCAAAGACAGCAAGGAAAATAACTGTGTTTTGAAAGTATTACTAGTCATATTTTCATATTTCTTTCCCCCTGCTGTTATAATTTTCTCCCCTGTCAAACAAATCAAAACGCCAAGACCAAACGGAGGCTGGAGGAGCGGCTCAGATTTTCCACTGTCAGGTTCACAAATGCACTGCTCTTACAAACAGGCTCTGTGCACAGAGACGTGACCTGTGTGTGTTTGTGTATCTGTGCATGTGTCTGTGTGGACGGCCTTTATGTCAGACAGTTCAGTACAGTATATAAATACTGTACACAAATACAATACAATACAAATACTACAATGGTTACAAGTGTTTCAAATGATCATTTAATATTTAATGATTAAAAAAAACAATTATTGTACAGCTTATAATATATTTCGGTATATATTTATTTTTCCTATAATATCTACCTTTTATAAGCTAAAGTCACAAAAAAGCAAAAAAACAATAGTTTCTAACATTCTAATCTGAAGATTAAAAATTGCTTTTCTTTTTTCTGAATGTGTGATTGATTCTCGGTGTAATCCTGTGTGAGCGTTGGTAGGATGTGGTTGAAATGTAGTTTAGATTTCATGACAAGTGATTGTGTCTGTGCCACAGATGTTTAACCACTTCAACATTGGACATCAGTTTTTATTCTGAGATGACTTTATCAGTCTGTTCAGCTCTGCAAGTAAAGGCTGTGAATAAAATCAACTCACAGAATAATGAAATGTGGAATTTTAAGTAAATTATGTCTGCTTAAAAGCTTCTGAAAGAGTGTGATTCATGATAATGCAGGCAGAATTAAATCCCCCACTAAATACTGATGCTTTCCTCCACAGGCCGCCTGCCACACTGCACTGAAACCAAATATATAATGGCTAAAAAAACGAGGGATGATGAAGCAACAGTCCATTTCATTTCCCAAACAGGATAGCCAGGCGATCCGCTGCCTTCTGGTTACATTTCCCCCTCAGAGCGCCATCCGTCATCAAAGGGTCAGGGGTCGGGAGATTCATCAAAACAGTTTGTGCAGCGTGAGGTACACAAAGGAGCCTCTCAGGATTAGAGATGGCTTGCTGTGTTTATGGCCGTCTACATTAAGGCCTATCCCATCGTCACCCAGCCTGCTTGGTGTGAACTCATCAACCATTCCAGCGGGCTGACACGGAAAACCAAGCTGCACTCACTCTCTCTCTGCAGCTCTTACCAGAGGAGGAAATACTCTAGTGGTGAGGATGTACTTTAGTTACAATTTACTGCTACTCTCTGAGTACATCTGTTCCTTTTCCTCTGCTTGTGTTTCCCTTTTTGGGTGTCAGTGCCTACGAATAAGTTACTTAGATAACTGAAATTATATGTTTAAGCTTTCGGTGCATTCAAAAGCTCTGAAATTAACGTGTAAGTGTATTTTTATTGCACAGGTTTCAGAGAAAATATTGTTTTCTGTTGTCTATTTATTGCATCTCCATTATGTGTGGCTGAAATGACAGACAATAACACACAGATCTGTAAATGCCACTTGTTGCCATCAGTGATTTTTTGCATTGTATGTAGCCCAGTAGTAATGCACTTCCTTTGTACTTTGGCCAGGATATCTACTCACATGGTAATCATCTGCAGAACATAGTTGATCCCTATTGTGTTTGACATGCGTTGATTGCTAGACAGCCAGCGTGGAAGAGGAACTTGCCCCGAGCATCAGTGTCCTATTGAACACATTATTTTGCTTTTCTTTATTTTCTTGAACATTGAATCTTTGTGCAGCAAAATCTACAGAGTTGCCAAAATGATGAATTTGTCACAAAATTTGTTTCACATGCAGCAAAGAAGACAAAACTCTTACATTGAGAAAATGAAGTTCATATATCTCTCAGCCAAAGATGGTGCTGGCTCCATTAGCCAGTGTTTGGACACCTGTAGGTGCTCGGAGCTCAACGTGGAGGGCTGTCAACGAGGAGCTTTGGTAAATCGAGAGATTATCCAAACAGTGGGACGCTGGCTAATAAAAACAAGCCCCCTGTTCACTGCATTAGTGCTGCATTAGCGGTGAGGGTACGGAGAAAGGGGACTGTGGGTCTGAGTGATGCACAGTCTAAGCTGTTAAAGGGATCTTCTGTAAATAATTAGTGATTTATTACAGGCTATATTTATTAGATCAGTTATTGGAGTGTTTCCGTGTCTGAGAAAGTGTAACACTGAAGTATACATTTGTACGAAAAAGATAAAAAATAACGATGCACTGGTGGATTTTATAATAATTGAAGAATAATTTTACAGCTGGTTAATGAGGGCACAGAGAATTTTACTGTAAAAGGAGATTAAAAAAAATGTTGTGCAGTTAAGAGGCTCGCCGTTTCCTATTTTAAATCAATCTACCACTAGAACTTTATTCATGTAACTGAGAAAAATGCAAATGTTTCACTTCCCCTTCCCCTCCACAAACTAGTGGGCACAAAAGCAATATATAAGAACAAATACATAATTATATTCTGCACATATATGGAGTATTATAACCATCCATCAATTAAAAAGGTGACAAAATAATAACTTTGGTTTATGGACAGAGTTTTCATGGTGTTCATGTGCAGGGCCATGGAATACAGTAAGCACAGTATATTCATTGCCGCCCGTTCAGCAGTCTCACTCAGGGTGTGTACGCCGGTCATGGGCATAAACTTCAATTTCTGGCCATGACATTTATTAACTCCTACAAATACGACAGCTGCTTTTTTTCTCTCTCTGTCTCTCAAGGCACGGAAAATGAAATCATCTAATTTCCTTCACATAACTTTGTTTTTTTGTGAAGTTTCTCAGGGTGAATTAAGGGAAAGGTTTCAATACATTAAATCATTTATTTACACAGTAAAATGCCTCCTTTTCCAGCAGTGACCAACACAGTGTAGCTGCCTTAACACACTGTAATCCATTTATACAGACAGTTAATACATGGGCAAGGGGTTAAGGGTTTAATTTAAGGCAAATTAGATTGGCCAAAATAAATCAGGTTCATGTGTCTGACGTATACATGCAGAGTTCTCAGTGCGCTCGTATTTAATTTTTATACAACTTCAGACTAATACAAAGTTTCTCCAAAATACATACATTACATAAGCGGGTTTGTTTATTTCAAGACTGACAACTTTGCATATATTGTATGAGCGGATCTAATGCTAATAACTGTTAGCGAGACAGCATAATGCCATTTGGGGATAATTGCTGGTCTCTGAGGTGGTAAGGACACTGCTGGCAATAACTCTCACAGAGAGGGAATTTGCCTTTTATTAAAAACTGCTTTGGTGACTGGAAGTAAATTTATTTTCTGACTCTATTAGCTCAGCAGTCTGGGAATAAACTACTAAGGAGCTACCTCAGAATGCCTCAGGCTAATGTGCTGGTGCGCTGTGTGTATGTGCGTATGTTTGTATCCATGGCTCATAAACAGCAGTCTCTTCAGATTGACTGCTATCAGCTTCCTCAGCCTTTACCGCAGTATGAAACTGAGAGAATCATTCGTTTATAAAACCAAGGAGAACTGCAAGATTTCCCCTTGAGTCTAATATGTAGTTGAAACATTAACAAATGATGCATATGTTTGTATTTTATTCTAAATAAAATATATACAGTAATATTTTTTTACTTGATTTTATGTTTTAAAACAAACAGTAAACAAGGGCTGAATTCAACTTCTAGGCAACATTTAGTTTTCTAATTGTTCCCCTAAAACTAATCCTCTTAAAATACAAATGTCAGCAAAAAGCACTGTTTATAAGTATAAGTAATTAAGCAATAGCCCGCAAACCAAAAGGCTGTAATTTAAAAAAAATCTGATTACAAGTAAATACATTGGATATAAACAAGTGACTGAAAACACACCACCAGAAATAATTTCCTGTATCTAGTGTGTGACATCATCTTCACCACTTCACAGCCCCCATTAGGAAAATAGTAGAAGGTCATGACCATTGACTGTACAGGAACAGGAATGGAGATTCTAACCAGTTCTGCCTTCCATTATTAATTCATTATGGGACCTATCTTTGCCTTAGCTGCACATTTCTGAGAGATCAGGCAATTTTCTAGCTCACTAATCTTTGTGATTCTAGAGTATGTTAGTGTAAAATACATTTTAAAAAATGATACCGTTGATACTACTCATCCTGCAAGTTGTAAATTAGCTGGTCTTCAGTTGTTTCAACTAAGTCCACTAAGTTTGACCAAGAAGTCTTCCACTGAATTACAGTTATTTTAAATTTCAGAGAGAATAATGCAGACTTTTAATCTGTTGGTTTCTCATATTCTGTATTGCAAATTAATACTCTCTAACACACTCCGTTAGCTCACATATGGAGTGATCCTTACCGATCATTTGTCATACACACACATACAGTCATTTACATCAGGAGAAACAGGCAATCCTTGGCTCATTTTCTCCATCCTCCCATCCTGTTTGGATTTACAGCACCAAGCCCATTTCAACCACTCAGCCTCCCACCACTTTAGCCAGTTCTCTCCTTCTCCCAGCTTGTTTCTCCCTATAGTCCATAATAATCCCCTCAAAAGCCTCTGCGGGCCTGCGTTTCCCAACATTCGCTGCTGGAACACAATGGCAGCACAGCAAGAAGCACAGGCAGGCAGAGGAGATCAGTCAGTTTGATGAATGCATACACATCTGTGGGAGATTTCCTCTGTAGATAAAATGAACACTTACTTTTTAGGTTTTTTTTCTTCCCCATTTCCCCTCACTGCTGTGTGTTAAATATGTATCTGAAAGACTCATTTTTAACAGTGTTGGAACGCTATTGTTTAAGAATGAAATGCTAAACTCTACAAAAATCCTAACACAGGAGTAAAGTGAATCCTGATGTCTACAGTCCCTCATCCTTCCTCTAAAGGTGCTGACATCTAAGGCTTCTGACAACACTGAATTACAGCACGCCGCTGTTACAGTTAACTTCCAGCTAAATGTAAACTAAAAGCTACATCTTTAACAGAACACTTGTCAGGGTGAGTTTGTTTTGTCACGGCACCCTGCGCCTTGTAACTATTGGCCAACCATTTAACAAGCAGCAGAGTGAAATCCTTATCTCTAAAACTCACACCACCTGCAGCGCTGATACACAAACAAGGCAAACTTTATGCTTCATTTAATCTCAAAGTGTCTATGTTCTTTTCATTTTGCCCTTACTGTAAGAGGCTGGAGATGAACAAGTGCTGGTGAAGTAAGGTAAGTGGTGGTGAGGCAGTGGTGAGGCTGTGACAGTGGATGTAGGAATCTACAGGGGCTTAAGGGCCAGACTGTGTGGTCCTATCATATTGCAGTATTGACTCGAAGTCTGGCTTGAGTTGTAAGGACAAGCAAGTCTGTAAATAAAGGAAAATCTAAGTGAGAAGGAGAGAATCGGAGAAAACATAAATACGAATTTAGCGCTTATTCATCATAATTTTGTGATTAAAAAAACAAAAACATACTTATTTATTGTCAGAAAAAAAAACAGAACGATAAATTATGGGGAAACCTGAGCCCATCAAAACTTCAGTAGCACTTTGTGGCTAAAGCAGAAACAAACACCCAACAATCCTCAGATTACAGATTCTTATTACCAACCATAAATCATCACAGGTAAAGCATCAGAAATACTTCTGCAATATGAAAGAGAGCCCTCTTTAATAAAAAAAAGGCCTTCACATAAAGGGAAGCTGTTGATAAATGAGACGGTTGAGAATTAATATATAGCCGGAGGCTCCGGCTGAAAGTTCATCATTGTCCTGAAAGGATAATTATTCTGAAGCAAATAAAAATATGACTGACATAAAAGTCTGGGATCATAAAAAAGACATATGCTGCTACAAATATCACAACTACTGTCATAAATTCACACTGACTTGTGCTGTAGGTGAATTATATTCTTGGTGTAAGGTGAGACAAGAGGTAAAAATGTCTGTAAACAAAGATTTTATTATGTAGCTGCCTTCAATATTATTTCAGCTCTTCAGATTATAGATACACGGCGGTGTAAGAGGGCCTCTGCACAGGGATTGTGTCACAAACTTCCACCTCCAGTCTAGTCTGAAAATATTTGACATATAGTTTTATAATGCTGGAAAGTGCTACAGGACACATGCACCATCACAGGTGACTGAGGCCTGATGAAGGTGGAACACTTGTTGTCTCCCTTCACAGCAGCCACCCCCATTGTGCCGCTTCAGAACCCAGTTTCTATTCTGATGTTTTGCATTTACATGAAGAGACTTTAAACTGCTGCAAAAGAGAAAATTTGCTGATTTCTATCTCTTTTTGTGTGTGTTTAAGGAACAGGACTTTGTAAGGCGACTGCTTTCCACATCGGGGGGCCAATCAGGAACAGATGGAAGGGGTGATGACCCCCACCGCACGGCAGGCGAAAGAAACAGTGCAACTGCCACTCAAAATGTGTGTGAGTGTAGATTTTGTGTGTCGGAGGACGATGGGGGGTTGTGTTATGGCTCTGAGGGTGCTACGGCAAACGGTCTGCGTGAGTGACACCGCTCCAACATCTGCTCTACGGAAAACAGTCTCTCTTCCACATTCTCACTTCTCCACTAACAAGCTCCCTGGCTCAGTCCCTGTCCTCTCTGTCTCCTCCACACACACACACACACACACACACAGGGAGTTAGACGATCTTTTCATTTTACAGTAAAGCTGAGAGGAATGGAGAAATTAGATTAGGGCAGAATAAGATACTCCATTTATGATGTGGCTCTTTGCAGGCTTCTCTGCATGGTTGACAGAGGAGGCTGCAGACGGCACTGATGCCTTTACCCTTTTCTTCTCCTTCCTCCCTTGCTGTCGAACCCCCCACCTCCACTCCTCGCTCCGTGATCAGGTTTCTCTCTGTCCATCAGTGGAGGAGCAGAGGAGAAGTAGTGGAGGAGGTGGGTTGTTCTGATCAATGGCAGGAAACCAGACGATGGGAAGGGAAGACGTGAAACAGATAGGCCCCATAACCTACCTACCAGGATACCGCAATCACGTCTCTCTCTCTCTCTCTCTCTCTCTCCATCTATTTCTCGCTCCCTTATGTGTTCCTATCTGTAATTCACATACACACACTGTTGGCTCTGTCGAAACACAGAACAGACACCACACATACAAACACGCATCTGACCACAAACATGCAAAAAAAAAAAGCAGCTTGCTTCAGGTTGAAACACACACTCACTGTTGCACAGCTTTACCTGCCCCTTATGGGAGATTGACTAATAATATACAAAATGAGAATATATTTTCTCCAAGCTCTATGCAAATCTGCCACATATTGCTTTCTGTCTCTAAGGGGGACACACATTCCCACACATGAATACACACACATGACACACACACACACACACAAACCTCACCCAAATTATGTGTAATTAGGGCCGACAAAGGGAGTGGCTGTCTCGTTCGACTTTATTAATTTGTGGTATTTTTATTACCAGCAGTTTATGGTGGACAACGCCGCTGCTCATTCCTCAAGGCACTTATTAGCTGAATGAGTATTTGCCAGTTATTTAAATCTATTCCTCTGGATCAAATTATGCAGTATTAGATCCTAGCAGGGTTATGAAACCTACACTGATAACACAATGGGAAAAAGGATGGGGATACACATATTGAAGCTCTGATCTCACTGCTTCTTGTGTCAAGGAATTATTTAAAAATATCTTTCAACAGACATAATGTGAGCACTCTGTCACAAGCTTTGACCGTGATGCACTGAGTGTGTCCTTGTATGTATATGTGGGTACATGCATATAAGTGTGTGTTTCTGATCTTTTCAGAGCAGACTGCTGAACCTTCTTGCCACTCCAGCTAACTCTTAACTCCTGTCAAAACATGAAGCTTTAAATTGAATTAAGACCGCATGCTGCAGGCCCTGCTGAGCCCCCCAGCCAATGCCTTTAACACCATACAATGCTCTGGAACACACACACACTCACACATGCATTCACAGATCTTCTCCATGCAAGTATGTGGAAAGTTCCATCAACATGTATATTGAAATGACTGACAGCTAATGATGTAAAATTAACATAATCTGTGAAACTCTGTCACTGTTAATTCACCAGAAGCCAACAGCTACAGTCTAACCAGCTTGTTTGGGTGGTTAGGCTGAAATAGGTGCACTGAGGTGTGTGTGGTCAGAGGTCTGCATCATCACAGCCACAATTAATAGGGAAAAAATCTATTTTTTTCTTTTAAGGGGGGGAAACAATAATAGTATTTGAATTAATGGCATTTTTTTATGGTTTTAGGTCTAAGCACACATTCTTACCAGTGCAGCAACATACCATTTGTAATGTGCAATTACCTAAAGAAGCACTAAAAGCAGCAGATATAGTAAAAAAAAATAAGTTTTCTGGTCTGTGTGAGTCTGTGCTTCAGTAAACGTGTCTGTGTTTTATCCAGAGATTACCCCTCTAGTTTTTCTGTGTTGTTGGCAGTTCAAGCTGCTCTATTAGAAATCCTGTTAAAGCAATAGTTTCTAAGTGAGAGGGTCATTAATCATCAGGCTGACAAGAGCTCTGGATATTGTTGACAAGTAATGAGTGTGTTACTAACCTTTAATACATTTGGGCTGCTGCTAGTCAGGTGGATAATTAGTACACTGACAATGGTGCAAAACGTATTCTGTATGCCATCAATCCTGGTGATTATGTGTCATTACACAACTACAGGCCTGCAAGGAAAAGCAGGATTTTTGTTTCATTTTCGAATGTCTGCACACTGGATTTAGAGAAAGCTATGTACATTGAATTAACTTTTAACTTTTAATGTTGTGTAAATACCGAAAGTTTGAGGGCAGGGATTAATATATTCATACACATTTACATATTGATTACTGCATATTAATCTATACAAAATATTGTAATGTAATTGATTTATGAATGATCTGCTCTGGTCTGGTTCCCATAAAAGAGACTTAAGTGGTGAGTGGGACATAACCTTTGCTTGGGGACTGAGCAAAAGGTTACTGCAATGTGTGTGTGTGTGTGTGTGTGTGAGTATTGAGCAAAGGCCACTGCAATGCAACCCAACACCAGCTCTTTGTCTGTGCACCACAGGCTGCTAACCAGAGTGCCTCACTCTTCTCTAAATTCAGTTCTTCAAAGGTTTATATAAAATTCACTTCTATGTACAACCTAGTCAAACTACATGAGTCTCAAATATTGTTATGTATTTCAATGTTTTCTTCCTAAATAAGAATTTTTTTAAATAATTCTAATATTATAGCTCAATGTAGCCTAAATGCTATGTTAATAAAAAGCAGAGCTAAAAAAATATATTTTATCACTTACAATAAAATTCACAGCTTTAATGAGTTTCCCTAGAGACAAAGAAAAAACAGGATGTGAAGGTTAAGACCTGGAAACATATCACCTGTTTTATGCTCTGACATGCAGCCTTTTTCCACTTCACTTTACCAATTGTAAACCGCCGTTGTGTGTGGGGGATTTCTAATTACACACAAGCTTCCATGGAGTAAATAAAAATGAAAAACTGATAGTATGCCTTTTAAGTTTCCCACACTGCAGTCAGGTGTGCATTACAATAAAAAATATTTGTGTGTATGCTCACTGATGTATTTGTTTGTATGTGTGCGTATGTGTTCCCATCCCTTTGGGGACATGATAATTGTTTGTTGTGATATTGTAATGAAGCCCCCAGGCCCTCTTAAGCTAATCAGCCTCTCTCTCTCTCTCTCTCTCTTTGCAAAAAGATCAGTTGTCAGGGCCGTGGGCAGGACAGCGCAGAGGAGCACGGCGTCTGCCTTTTGGCCTTCGCCTTGCATGACACACATTCCCTGCCATTCCTGCCTAACACATTAGCATTCAGCCTGCCTATCAATCAGCCAGTCAATTCTCTCATTCCAACCTCCAGCTGTCGTTTTTCGTCGTGCTGGAGGTGATGATACATGAGCAACATTTTAAGGTAATGCAGCTCAGCCTTTCTGACTGAATTTTATGCCAGTAATATCTGAAGGAATCTTTACAAATTCTATACATGTCTCGGTGAGAAAGAGCGATGTAAAAGTGCATTCATAACACGTTCATTTTAAATGTATTTATTTACTTTTTTTAATGGTAATAATTTTTTCTTCTAAAAATGTTAAACGCTAACTGCACTTCTATGTAAACTCTCTCTCTCTCACACACACATTACAGATCTGTTTTAAATTTACATATTTCCATCTCTTTATCCTTACAATGGACTTACAATATTGTTTTAAATGCATGCAATCTGTTTATGACACTGAACACCCATATTAGGAAGATATGTAACACACTCATTCACTGGGGACACTGATCGTCCACTAACCTTCTGTTAGCAGCTTCCGTTCCAGGATGTTGCAGGCATCTTTGGCATATCTTACATACCTAGTACATTTGTCTCTGTTTCTGCATGATGTGTGTTTGTGTGTGTGTGTGCAAGAGATAGTGTATGCTAAATAATTTCACAAGTCTGCCACAAGCTATGTGCCTTATTGTACAGCCATACACGGTAACACAAACTATTATAAACTATATTATAGTTCAGTGCAGAAAAATATATAATACTAAAATACTAAAACTACTACTACTACTACTAATAATAATAATAATAACACATGGATGGATTTTTTAAAAAAAGGAAAAGACACTTTTTTTCTGGTTTAGATCCTCATTGAGATACAAAGTAAATTGCTAGGGACAGGTCAAGGCTGTATGGATTAGACCAGCAGCTTACAAAGCTTAGAAAACAGATTACTCTCCAGAGAATGAAGTGAAAGTTAAACAAAAACAACACTGGTGTAAATTAACTCTCCACGAGGATCTGAGGTCTGAGGCATGCAGTGTGTGTATGTGTGTATGTGCAGTGCTCACTCGTATGATGTAGACCATGATGAAGGTGATGATGATTGGTTAATTGCAGGCAGCTTGCAATTACATGTGGAGCTTATTCCCTCTCTCTCTTTCTGTGTGTGTGTCTCTGTGTGTGAGAGAGTGAGTGTTGTTCACAGGTTGTAGTGCAATGGGAGTGGCCTGAGAGGCATGTTATATGTTTAAATAGAGCAAAGTAGTGTTTGGAGAATTGGTAATTACTTACATCCCTCTCTGACCAGAGGGACACTGTCCAGATCTCCCTCTACCTCACCCATTCAACCATCCACACATACACAAAACATGTACGCAGCATGATGGAGTACAAACACTCAACACACAAATACACAGTCAATGCTAGTGAATGTTTCTGCCAATCAACAATTACAGAGAGTGGCCAGCACAAGTGTTTTAGTAGTACCAGTTAAGATGTCAAATCTATTGTAATACAAATGTTCATTTATGTCTGCAGTGTTCGCTGTAAGGCCAAAGGTCAACAGATATGAACCCCATTGCCCTCTGGTTGTCTACAGCACAAACTGAAACTCCTACCACCATAATATAAGCCAATGCAGCTATTGGGAGCATGATGACAAGATATTCTACAGAGTTTAAAACAAGTGTTGCAGTAAAGTGTTTGTCTGTAGTTCACAGCAAACTGTGACAAGACAACATAATGCGTGACGTTTTCCTGCCTCACCATATCCAAACTCTGAAAAAGAGTTCAATTTAACTTTATCTATATAGCACCTTTTACATCAGAACTGTTGCAAGGTGCTTTACAGAAACCCAGTACCTAAACCCCTTTAGGAGCAACAGTGGCAAGGAAACTCCCTCTTAACAGGAAGAAACCTTGAGCAGGACCCGGCTCATAAGGAAGAACCCTTCTGCTGACAGTCGGTCGGGTAGAGGAGGAGAAGAAGAGGTAGACAGGACAGAGAGCAAGAAAAAGAGAGCAAGAGAGAGGAACAACATGCAGCTAACATCACACATTTCAGTATTTGTTTGAATGGAGTAAAACAGATAAGTGATTTAAAGTAGAAGTGTGCCTGTGTGTGTCTGTTTGTGTGCATATTTGTGTGTGTGTGTGTGTGTGTGTGTGTGTGTGTTTTGGGTGAAGAGGTCACAGGTGGCGCCAAACTCAATTCCGAACTGGAGTATTTAACTTGACTTTCCACTGTCTCGGCTTTTACCAGCCCTGGCACTTAGTAAAAGTGAGACATCAAGATGTGACCACAATACCACATTCTACGTAAGAGGACCTTTTTCACACTCATAATATTGACACTGATAATGTTTTCATCACTGCATGGCAACACCAGATCAGATGAACAGCACCCTGCACAGACCAAACACGCGGCGGCTTCTTCGTGACTGAAGGACAGAAGGAATGATGTTGCTCTTACCTTTTTACCTCTGAATCAATAAAAGACGCTCTTTCACTTTTTTCCCCTAACATGGGCAGTGTGTGTGTGTGTGCTGTTTCTTTGCACACACACTCTGCTCGCCTCTAAGAGGCCTATCGTTTTGAGGAAATGGACATGAAAATATACAGAATTGGCTGTAATTATATGTGAAGGTTTATTTAAGTTTGAGGGTAGCGTGAAGCAAAAAGACAGGCAGACAGAAATCCAGATGAGGGTCTTGTATGCCTGTTGAGTGGAGTGGGTTAAGCCTATGTGAGTGTATGCATGTGTGTGTGTACTTCACGATGTGGCTTGATGATGTTGTCTGGGCCAATCTACCGGAGTGAATGGTTTGAATTTACTAGCCCGCGACAGTCAAATTGTCCTAATCACTAAGTAAATAGATACTTCCCCAAGCTATCAGGGCACACACGCTGACAAAACTGCCTGCAAGGAGGAGGCTGAGGGGAGGAAAAAGGAGAAAACTTTCACTGTTAATTGTTGTTTTCCTTTTTATTCCAACCTAAAAACACTCGGTGTAATTATTCATAAGTGCCACTTTGATACGGGCAAATTTGTTTGAAAGAGGCTTAAGGTGTTTCGCTTGAGTTCTTCTCTTACATAGTTTGGGTTGTGCACGCAGGGTCGTTGGCTCGCAGCGTATTCAGTTAAATTGAAGCTGAGAGCTGGGGTTTGGATAGAATTACACACCTTGTGCCCCTTTCTGAATGACTTGCCTCTA
Source organism: Parambassis ranga (assembly GCF_900634625.1). Classification (NCBI taxonomy): domain Eukaryota; kingdom Metazoa; phylum Chordata; class Actinopteri; family Ambassidae; genus Parambassis; species Parambassis ranga. The sequence continues at coordinate 8,006,447 of NC_041035.1, forward strand.
ATCTAACCCAATCTGGCTTTCTGCAAACCTTATGGTGCTATATTTCTTTACATGCATTGGGTCTTAAGATGGGATAACAACTGATGAAGATAATCCACTCAAATGAATTAGATTTGTTAAAAAAATGCTTTTAGCTGTAGTGAATCCACCACCTCTTGTAAACATTTAATTAAAGTTTACAGGGGATAATGCCCTGAAATTTGAGTCTATCTTGATTTGAAGGCACAAACAAATGTGCACACTCATAACACAGGAAATTTGCTGGAATAAGTATCTGCAGCGAGGCAATTATGTCCCATTATGTTGCTTTGCAAATACAAAATAGCATAATTCAAAAGCCAGTCAATCTTTGTAGAGTTTCCAGACTGTTAAATGTTTTAAAAATTAAATCATATAACTGATAAACACTGTGTTCTGCATCTTAACTCCAAACACCATCAGTCTCTGCTGGCAACACAGCTGAAAGCATGTTTGCAATGTTAAATGTAGGAACAGAAAGGCCTGTTGATGGCGTTTTAAAAAATCAAGGCTCGGACCAGTCTGCTTACGGTTCACCAGTGATTTGAACATTAGAGCACAGCTCAGGCCAAGACAGCAACCCTACACCAGAGTATAGAGTGTCTGTCATGCCTGGTTTACACTGGACCCATGTCTGGAACAGGAGCAGTGAGGATACTGTGACATACTGAGGACTGAAACTCTCAAGTAGAGCACGTCTCACACAGCAGCACTGAAGGAAAATTACAAAAAAAAAAAAAATGTCATCAAATACATCGGACAGACAAGCCTGGTCAATTTCCCCTGGGTGAGGACATGTGTAGGAGTCTGAATTCATACATTTCAGGTATGAATAGTCTTCTTCTGGCCTAAGCTGGCAGTCATAATCCATGTAGCAGGAAAGAAATTAACTACATTGTGATACGCAAGACAGGACATAAAGCGGGTTTATTGGATTGATACATGACTAAATTAAAATAAAGGCTTGCCTAAAAAGTCCAAAAAATGGGTTTTGGTTTTTCAAATTACATAATAGGATGTGATTAAAGGATTCTCAAAGAAAAAAAAACACCAGTACAGGATAGTCTAGACACTTACGTATCAGATGTCCACATAATGTGGCTTATAGGAGCTCCCAGTCTTCTTAACGTACCTAAACAGCAGCCATGAGCTTTACAGTCTAACATTAACGACCGCACCAAATACCACAGCCAGCGCTTAAACTGTAAACTGTAAATGAGGCAGCTGAGTGTATGTGTGTAACAGTAAGAACCATACTAATAGCTTTTTAGCAGTTTGTAAGAGAGCTTTTACTGTGTGTGTGTGTGCACATGTGTGTCTGAGAGAGTGTGTGTTTATGGGCTAATTAGGCTTGCAGTTACACCATAATTAGTTTTGTGGCATTCCCACAGCACAGAGTATCATGTTACAACTCATATGCATAATTAGGCAAAATAAACATTTGGGGCTTTGGGGTGGCTGCTGTGAATCTTTCAACGCTTTCCTGTTTTTCCCCCTCTTTTTCCACTCCCTCCTCTACTTTTGTTTCCCTTGTTTTGACTATCACACACACACACACTGTCACACAAAAACACCACGATGCAATGTGAGAAAGGGTGCCTGTAACATCTCTACACACACACTTTTTGGTTTTCAAAAGGCATCCTGCAAGGCTCTGCTGTTTTACATGTTTAACTGATAAACCTAAGAATGACATCACTTAAACAATCAGATAGATGGTGTAAGTTTCACATTCTCCCTGTCCTATTTCATGTGGACACAAAACAACCAGAAATACTGCAGTTCCTCAAACAGCCACTTGAGGGTGGATCCAAAAGTGAGTTGATCCCCAGAGAGTGTGTTAAAACGTCCAGCTACACAGCAGATTGTTATGGCTGGTCCATAAATAGGTGGTGTGCCTGTTCCTGACACCTGTATGTGGGTTTCTAAGCTTAAAATTATGCATAATTTAGGGTGTAGCCGCTTTGATTGACAGGTGGCTAGCTGCCTGCTGAGGCATCACCTTTTTGGTGCTGCTGAGATAGTGACAGTTGGAGCCACCACACTGAGCTTCAAAACTGCCTTACAGGAAACCTTATTCCATCCTCTATGCACAGTCTGTGCCCCGTATATTTGCTCCCTCCATCCTAATCGGCGACATGGGCGCCATTTTTTTTACCACTGCTTTTCCTCCCTCGTCTTTTTTTTAGCCAGTCAGTTAAATGGCTGGCTATTATATGTCACAGGTGTCTGATGCAAGTTGAACACCCCTTTTGGCAACTAATGATTTATAGTGTACAGACAAAAACAGAAGTAATGGCCTTTTGTGAGAGCTCAAAAATAGAAACCTTTTTAGGCGTGATAAATGTTGGTGTTACATCTTTCAGTTAAAAAGTAAAAATAAACTCTCCCCCTCATATTCCTCAAAAGTCCCTAGGCATATTTTTTTCATGTTGGGGCTCCACAGCAGACACATGATGTCAATACACATATTTATTATGTTTATTTTGCTCTCTCTCTCTCTCCATAACATACTGGAAATGTCAGCCTCAGTTTTTGCTATGTGTCTCTTGGCTGAACATTCAAAGACATGACAGCAAGGAGTCTATTTTTCCAGTGTGTGATTGTGTGTGTGTGTGCATGTTGCTGACAGATTTTTCTTAACACCTCACACTGACATTTGCCATTTAGATGTGTGTGTATTTGTGTTCCTCCAGAATCACAGGCCATGCTCACTTTGCTGCAGCTGACATGTATTTGTTTGCATATGCACAACTGTGTGTGTGTATGTATTTAAAAATGTTTTTAATGAGCCAAATTTCAGAACAAGTGAAAAGTTAGTCTTCACTCCCATCTGTCCGCTCCTTACAGTTGTGTTTACAAGGTTGATTTCAAAATGGTTGTGACCTGCTGCGGGTGATTATAAGGCAAGTTTACCATGTGAGCATCGCAGAAGACAGTGAAACAGCTTCACTAGAGGCTGAGAAAAAAGTTCCAAAGAGGAAGGGAAATGGTAAAGTCAGGAGACAGGAGGGCAGTGGAGATATGAGAAAGGTGGTTGCGGGGCAGCTTGTCCTCACCAGGAAAATTTGACATGATTGATATTTCAGTCCTTGAAAACAGAAAAGAATACTTCTTAAGTTGGATCTCTACATGTTTATTGGTACAGGGACTTGTCCTGATGGCAGCTGAAAATGGTGATGGTGCAACAGGAGTCGGTTTCCCTTGTAAAATGTGTTTAATGTCTTGAATTTGTGTGTTTAAATTGATCTTTACCTGAACCCTTACCCTGTTTTAAATGCCCAACCACTTATTTTCTATGCCAAATTTTCGCACTGCGGCCGACAATGAAAACTGAGTGTGAGGGAAAACAATTCAGCTTGTGGTGTCAGGGGACACAAATCTTGGACTCCTGCATGAAAGTCTACTGTGTCAGATACACCGTCCACTATCCCCCAGCCTCCGCCTTACATAGACTTTTGCTGATTTATCGGCCCCATGTCTGTGTGATTAAATGATTATATGTTCTGTTAAGGTAACCGTATGTTAGGCCAGGTTCAACAGGTAATACAAAACAACATTCAAATTTCAGGGTTCAAATTTTAAAAGGTGTTCATATAGTCAGTATCCTCACGTGGTCAGGTCCATAAGTGCATGTAGAATCTGTTGGCCAGGTGAGACTCATCATAAAGTTGGCAAGAAGCTTTCTGCAGACAGAAGTTTGCCTTGCATTGTGTGTTATATGGGACCCTTTCTTTTCCTCTACATCTAACCATGATATTGTAGTGGATTCTGGTGGCCAGAGGGGAGAGGGCCAGGACACCAAGGCAGGCTGCAGAGTAGGAATGGCTGCAAAACCTAATGCTCGCATGCTGATGAAATAGAAATACAAATAGGGTACAAGTGTAATTTAACATAACAGTTGTTGTGATTTGGAGAAATAAGGTATATGGTACAAAGCATAAACCAAATAGTTGTAGTATTGTAGTCTTAAAAAGCCACATCACATATAATCAGAGGTTAGGGTATGTAACCAAAGTAACACTAAAAATCCCATTACTGGGGTCCAACACAGGGTAAGGAGTTATCTTCTGTTTTTCTGGGATTAAGAAGTGTCAAAATGTTATCATACCTGATAAACTACAATGGTAGATCTTGAAATTTCTGTGTGCACATTCATATGTCCCTAAATAAAAATAACTGTATGCCCGTGTGGTCATGCTGACTTGCAGTTTTTTGGTTGATGGAGCAGATGTCTAGAACATGCTAAATAACTAACTTGCTTGTTTTTTAAGTGCGCACCAAAACTCATGTCAGAGGAGGATTACTTACACATATACTGTTTTTTTCCTTTCTCTACAAAAGGGTGCAACTAAATGTCCCTGCCAAGCCATGTTGTGCAAAAAACTTCTATCTCATGATAAATGTATGTAAGTCCATAAGATCAGGAAAAACAGGGATGTGTATAAATGCCTTCAGGTCAGCCTGTTTGGTCAGGATTAATCCATCACAAAGAATGAAACGGATGGATTTGACTTACTTCATTTGAGCCAAGGTCACGTAAACACTGCCTGATAGAACAGATTTGATTTCAATCAAATTCACCAGGGAGAGATACACTTCACTTTACCTACACACACACACACAGCCGCTCACACACTCTGACATACAAACACAGAGGCACCTGTAAAAGCTAAGCATTAAAGTGTAGTGATTGCTTATTACCATAGAGAGTTTGGAAGACTGGAGCTGTAAGGAAAAAAGGAACCGTAGACACACACATAATTGTACAGTCATTGGCGTTCAGTTCAACAGCTGCACTTCCTCATGACTCCGACTCAGCACATTTCCATCAACCACCAGTGCCAGACCACAACACACTCTAACAACAGTGCTGTTCAGCACCCACACACAAACACACAAAAACACACAGGCACAGACAGCTGAGTGCATTAGCTGTGTAGATTAATGAAAATGTCTCACACAACGAGGAAGAGAATACCTTGCACGTGAAATTGCTAACAGACCATTTTGTGTGAGCATGTGTGTGTGTGTGTCAGAGGCGAGAACAGCATGTTTCATCTCAAACCTTGTTTCTCTGCTACCACTACTTCTTTTGTCCCTCCCTCTCCTGTGCTCCCTTATTGGCCATTCATTTGCACTTGTCAAGAAGTAGCCATTAAGCCCAAAAAGCCTGCGCCGAATTTTTATTACAAAACCATTTGTATCTCTGAAAGAAAAATAAATCCAGCCTTCCATCCGACTGCATTAGGGCCTCGGTTTGGTGATTTGTTTAGGCTGATAACACTCATGGTGTACCAGCCACTCAAACACTCACTATGTGACTGAAAAAATAACTCTGACGTCCTTCAGTCTTCCTTGCTTGCTTTCTTTCTTAGGAGGGGCCATAGAGGGACCCTTGTCTGAATGTTAACCAGCTGGCTGTAATAAAAAGTTATACTTTATTTGACTTCTATTAGGAGAACAAGATATCTAATGAAGAGGGTTGTTTATGTTAAGTGTGAACTACAAGGAAGAAACAGAAGTGGGGTACTGGTCTCAATAAAGCAGTTGGAACTGCTCAGAAACCTTGTTAAATCAAGTGTGCCCAATCAAAACGAGAGGGACAGAGACAGCTAACAGGACAGATTATGTCCCAAAAGTGTCCTTCTGGTGTGTGTTTTTGCATTATGTATGTGTGTGTGTGTGTGTGTGGGGGGGTCTTTGTCTGAAGTGTTTGGTGTTGCTACTCTCCTTTTTTTCATGCCCTGTTTAAAAACTTGAGCCTGCTCTCCAGACTATTTGTCTGCCTGTTTCATGGCTGCAGTGATTTCATGACAGTATCCATACGCAGGCGCGGGCAGATTGAGGTTTTATCTTCCTGACATAGTAGCAATTGTGCAATGTGATGGCCTTGAAAAAGTAATGGCTATTCACATTGAGTTGCCAAAATGAAACCCAACTCTAAACGACTGGATGAATGTTCCCACATCTCTTGTTAAATTGTCTCTGTCTGCTCATTCATTTGTACAGTTGTTTTTTCTATCGTTTTCTTTCTTTCCTCTCTCTCTCTCTTTCTCTCTCTCTCTCTCTCTGTGTGTCTCTCCCCCTCTTTCTGGCTTTGTTTGAAGTCTGCTTTAGGTCAGTAGAGGGACTCCCCCGTCCTTCCCATGGCAGTATAAATGACAGCTTGTGAAACGTGATACTCTGGTCCGCCATTTAAAAAAAAGTCCCTGATAGCCATGGCCGCTTGCTCTGTTAATCAAATTTGCCATAATTGTCATCTCTGGGTTTTAAAGGACGCAGAGGGGAAACCATAAGACAAACCTCTGAACTTGTAGCCCCGGGGTCAGTGTTTGTCTGTGTCTTCGGGGATCGTCTGAGAGTTTGTATATGGTCACGCTGAGTTAAGGAGCTGTGTCTGAGCTCTGGATGGAGAGTGTCCTACGGGAGTCTATCGTCCACCCACTCTTTGTCTCTCAGTCTGTTTCTGCGTATCCCCATGTTAAATCCTCCCACCCATTCAGTCTGCTCTGACTTTTTCTCCCTCCCATCCTTTGACTATCCCTGACACTGGCCCCATTTTTCAACTGTTGAATAAAAGCAAATTTCCCCACAGCATTTATATGACTGACTTGTGTTTTGAGCCACTTTTAAAACGTGTGGATTAAAGACTGGCTTTATCTTTTATTTTACACAATTAAAAAAGCACATTTGCTGACAATTTCTTAATTTCAGCCTCACTATGGTGCCAAAGCAACGTGTGGCTCTCTGATTTGTGTTCAGCTGTTTTTGCAGTAAAATGTGCAGCTTACACATTCACCAATCACTACGGCTTTAAATTGTGAACTGAACTGACCTCTATGCTGTGGTGTAAAAGAGTCTCATCAAATAATTAAGCATGTCATGTATATCTGTTGAGTTATATAATTTAATTATGAGTAATAATGATCTCACTAGCTGTGAAATGAGTCTGCTGTCTTCATAATACACAAAAAACATGCGTAACAAATGAGGACAATAAGGACGTTGAACACATGCTAGTGCCAATAAATGACATGTGGTTATTCTCTTTTTGTCCCACCAGAAAACCACTTCAGTGAATGAAGCTGAAAGAGCTGACTCCCAATGGACAACCTGCATGACTTCACATCACTCAGCAAGCACTTCACAGTGCAACAGACCGTATTACAGCACTGGGCAAATATGCACTTTATCACCTACTCATGTCTTTGATTTTCCTTTCTGCTCTATTTGGATTGACATAAATTGTGCAAAATGGTATCCTTGATTTTTGCTCCACTGGCAGCTGGCTGGCAGAGGGCAGAGCGCTGGGTCAGTTGGCTACAGAAATGTAATTTTCTGTATTGTGACTACATTTGTGTGTGGGTGTGTGTGTTGATTCACACTCCTGCACGACTGACCGCACATTTAACAAGGCATTCCGTTGATCCTGCAGGCACAAGTGTTTACCCAATGTCCTGACCTTCTTGCACTGACACTTTCTCTGCTGATATAAATACCACACACACACACACACCATGCACACATACACAGTAGCAATGATGCAGGTAACTCAATCCTCATTGTCCTCCATTCTCTCAATTGGCTAAAGCTTGTCATGTGTTCCTGCTTTCAACCAATCAGATTCTCACTCCTTAATGATTCAAAGGATATTTTTATACTAAGCACTTGTTGTTGAGAGACCTTCTGTAAAAATTGTGTTAGGGTGGGAGAGGGATGATATTGGGTTGCAGCATATGCATGTGTGCGTATACGTGTGTGTGGTTTGAAACTGGATAGGTCAGAGAAGCCTGTGCTAATATGTCCTGAAGAATGCTTGTGACGAGGTGCTAACTTGCAGTGATTGCAACTGCTGGTGGCAGAGAGAGACAGAGAGAGAGAGAACACAGCAGTTTTATTTGGGTGGCTGTGGAAAGGTCCCATCATGCCTCATGTTGACAGGACATTTATCAAATGGGAATGATGCAAGTGTCCTAAGTGTCGCCTGTCACATGGCACAGGTTCAGTTACCTGATACATTTCTTGTTGGGGAAAATAGGTTCAAATATTTGGTCAGTAAGGGATGCACATAATTCAGGAAGTAAACTTTACAAGTACTTTCACATATGTATCTGTTGACATATGTACCAGTACTCCTATACGAGTACTAGTACAAAAAAGGTATTTATAAATACCTTTTTTGATCACTCAATTAATCTGTAACTGCTGTATGGCTGTATTTCTATTTCATTTTTTTTGTCCTGAAACATTGATCACATGGTGTCCTCTTTTATAAAGACTCCCAGTGACACATATAGGTAAAGATGCACTGCTTACGTCTAACTACACTGCTGAAGCTGTTTGAATCAGTGCATTAAATCTTCCACTTGGGATGGGATTTTTGAAGCTTGTTGCAGTTGCTGGAAGTTTTAGTGCCTGTCCCTAAACAAACAATGACATAAATAATGCAAAGTCTTGTCTTAAGGATAATGGCACCATCTGCCCTGACTTTGTCTTTATGTCAGAAGCCATTGGCAATCAAAATATATGTATGAGAATGTGAGGGGAATTAAACCTATTGCCTGTTCAGTGTGATAAAAGTCAGGAGTTATGATGAAGTGTTTTCCTATTTTGCCTATACCTTTGAAGATCTAGTAGTGATCTCCACAGTTTGAAACAAAATTAAAAAAAATGTCAACCAGTTTACTTTATGCTTACATACAGTTTGTGTAAATTCCTTTTAGCAGATGTACTCAAAAACACACTCTGGCATTCTATTGTGTGCAATACAAGAAGCAATGTCAACGCTGCTCCTCACAGACATGACATTTGTGTGTATGCTGGCAATGCATCCATTCTCACTAGCCTCCCTGATGAGCTAACACACTCTGAAAGCCTCCTTACAGGCCTGGTAATGAAGAAAAAAACCTTCACAGCAAACTGCCTCTGCCGCTTTAACCACATGGAAACGTGTGTGTGTGTGTGTGTGTATATACAGTACGCCTGTGTGCATTTGCATTTGTGTCTGTGTGTGTCCACAGCCAGCTAACATGCAAACAGACCTGTGCATTAAGACTGGAATTTATGTAAAAGCTCTCATATTCAGCAGTCATTTCCTTTTGATGTTCAAGCTCAGTGTTTCCAGGCAGGGATTTTTGAACTCTGAAGAGAAAAAATGTCACAGAGAACAAGAATAACAAGAAAAATGATATATATATTTTTTATAGTGTGTCTAACATATTACTTATAGCCACACCCTTTGTCCTGATGTTCACTTTTTAATGTTTTTGATCCAATTTTGTTTGTCTCTTTCATAAATGTTCAACACAACACATACTTCTGTGACTACTAAGTTAAACTTAGCACACACCGATATAGTAAATACACCATCATTGTTGTTTTTCCTGTTTGATAAAGAACATTTTTTGTATTTATCTTCTATGTTTATTTACAGAGCTAATGGAACCATGTTTAAGTTTGCACATTTGCCAGTTTCATTTCTTAATGCTTTTAAGCCTGACGTTAAGCTTGTTAAAGTCTTCTGTTTGCTTATACGTGCTTATATTTAAGGACATGTCTGTCTCCATCTTTCATTGTATGTGTGTGTGTGTTTGCATGCATTCATGCATGTGCCTGTGTTTATCGATATTGCTAATGGATTTTCTGCTGGCCCAAAGTTTGTTTGTTCAGTAACCCAATATGGCAGTTGGTTTATAAGGCAAGCCTTCAGAATAGAAGCATGACTCATGACTCTGTCTGACACAACCGTCGATGACCTGACACCCATATCAGGTAGCAGCCTTAGCTGAGGGGGAAGAGAGAGAGAGAGAGGAGGGAGTACGAGGAAGAATTGTGATGATCGATAGACCATCAAGACAGGATGGCATTTTAACCTAAGGGGAGGGGAAAAAGTTGGTTATATGGAACAAAGAAAGGCAAAAAGAAAGAGAGATGTTTATCAGAGGCAACCTTAACCTCTGTGCTGAAAATCAGATTAGTGGAAACACAGCTCATCCACCAACCCTAAAAGACTACATCCACACAATCAAACTTCCCATTAGTTTTGACAAGAGTGAACGACTAATCACAATATATAAACAGTAATGTAGACTGCAGACAGAGCTTTATTCAGAGGCCAGGTATAGTCAGACTGGCTCCCTGACAGACTGAGCAGATGATTTCCACAGAGGGACAACGTCTCTGCGAGTTGAGTCACATCTCCCTGTCTACCTTAAGGCTCTTCTCTTCCTGTTGAATCTCCGAAGCCTCAGCCACATGAAAGGAGACTGCAAGGCATTTCTAACTTATGAAAAGGATTTTTGAGCAGAGCCCTGTCTATAAAATACTGTATGTCTGATGGTGACGGGAAGCTTGAAAAGAGCTCTTGTGACACCACGATGAAATCACGGCTGCTGGACAGCATCTGGATATGTGTGCAAAAGCTGGGCCATGGCTATGGAGTGAGGTTGCAGTTTTACAGATGGACATTCAGCTATTATATACAACACATTACTAAAGTTTTTGGCACACTAAACACACCAGTTGGTCCATTCCTGAAATTTGTCTTTTGTATTTCTGGACACCAAACCAGAAACTTCTTCTCAGTTGTGCAAAAATCACACTGATGAGAAGCTTGTTTTGTTTTTACCGTGCACGCTGCTTCAGGCTGGTTAAGACGTTGCCATTGATTCATATTATAACAATGTAATAAATGACAATAAGAACAGAATTTGACAGTGAGATGGGGTTGCTCATGGTGACAAGGCTATAGAGAATTGTCACTGTATTCTCCAGCATAGCTTGGCTTTAAGTGGCTTATAGTGGGTTTAGCTGTTTACCTGCTCTGCCCCTCTCACAATGCAGCTCCTGAAACATTGTAGCCTCAGAAATCTAATGGCTTTATGGTGTAACACAGCAGTCACAGTCAGACACAAGCTGGATTGGTGGTGACATTGGATTATTTTCTTCAGATGTCCAGAAAACATTTACAACTTGGCAAAAATGTCTTGACATCATCAACATCATGATGGACAATGTACTGTTCACCTCTCCAATCAGGCAGAAGGCTATGCAGCCCCAAAGCTTGGACATAAAGGCTGAGGTGCAGCTTCCTCCTTAGGCTGTGAGGCTAAGGAACTTGTTGCTGTACTGATTCTAACATGCAGCTGGTTTTTAACGTGTTTGATTACCATGATTTTAGGTTATTTTTTTATCTATTTAGCATTATCTTTTTTAAAAGCTGGATTTGGGAAACAGTTGTTTATGTTTTGTTGAATGACAAATAAAGAACACGACCTGACTGACTGCCACGTTGCTTGCACACCAAGTAAAATTGGCAAATAAAGACAAAGATGTTTGGTAAATGGTCTACATTTATATACCGTAAGCTTTTTTAACACTTTAAATTCACACAGAAGTGATACTTAGTTACAAGTAAAAAGGACCAGACTTGTGAGCTTTATACAGGAACAATGTACATTAAATGCAATAGTAATCTTCTCTAGTCTCACTCTGTCCTCTTCTCATATCCAGTCTTATGCCAGCCTAACGTCCTCCAGCATTTTTCTGAGAAAAACAGAGGGTGGATCGTCTTACCTTCTCAGGAAGACAGAAAAAAACACAAACAGAACCTAAAACTCTCTAAAAAGCACAGGGGAGAAAAGGGGGAAACGATGGTGATGACTAAAGGATGTAGCTGGGAGGTGGGTGGAAGATTTGGATAGGTGGAGTTTAACTGATGATATTGATCACTATATTTTATAGAAATATGGAAGTTAACATAAAAACAGAAAGAAAGAAGCACATAGACCAGAACACAGATTTTCTTTCTCCAGGTAAAAAAGCTGCTTGTGTCCAGGGTTTTAATCCAAAAGTGCAGACGCATATTAATGTTGCAATTAAATATTTTCACACACACACTTTGGCATTTTGCCTCATCCCAACCTCATTCTGTCGCACCCTGACAGCAGTTTAATTCATGGCCTCGTTAGTTTAGCTTACACAAAACTTTCTGCCTGTCACACTGGAATATGACTAACCTGTTTACAAACCACAAACACTGAACCTTTTCAAATTAGTCATATGTGTCTGTAGCTGCAGGTGTCAGGTTGCTTTAAAGCAGTAATTAGGTGTCCCATTGTCTTTAAGGTGCATGCTGTGAAACCTCAATGGTATCAGTGTGAATCTTGAACCACTGCTTAACGTTAACCCACTTGTTCCTGATTGTTCCTGATTGTCTATTCAGTATATTTACATTATAGCCTTTATGTTCATCTTTGTTACACCACATCTACCATAATGTGATTGCAGCAGCAAAAGACACTTTCATAGAGAATCACTCTTCAATCTTTGTCCACTGTGAGATGTTTTTGGGTAAAAAGTGCCAAAATAGTTCAATCCCTGTCGCGCCCTGCCTGTGAGCCATGAGCTCTATCAGGGGGACTTTACAGAAAGCTGACACTTCTCTCTCTCTCTCTCTCTCTCTCTCCCACACACACACACACACACATGCACACGGGGTGGATGTTATCGTTGTGATCAGGTATGTATGAGAAAAACGACACACACAGACTCACTTGCCCTCTAGATAAGGAGGTACAAGTTTCCAGCTTTCTACTGCAGCCATATCCTGTTACTAATACTCTGCCCTGGGCATGCACACCTACAAACACACACATTTGTGCATGCACACATACACACACACACAAACTTAGTGTCCTGGGGCACAGGGACATCAGCTTCCACTGTGGGCCTCAGTTTCTCACCCTTTTGCTGTCTTTCACCTCTCCATCACCTCTTAGCTCACACTCTGACCTTTTCACACCTGTTCACATATAACTGGAAAGGCAGTCACACAGAGGCGAGAATTGATTGCTCATAAAAGCCGTATATGCACAGTATCATGTTGCAGGACATTACAGGCTTTAGGTAATTGAATAATAAATGAAAATAGAAAAAAAATGCATTATGAAGTGCAGCACAAAGAGAGCGAGATAATGGCTGCAGCAGCTGGAATATGAATATGAGGAGTAGTGAAGTTCTAAACCTGAACCAAGCTGGGCATTGTATCCCGGCTACCTTACTGATCAAATCATCAAGGTGTTAAATCATCACATAAAAAATGAAAAATGAAAATCAGTGAAAATATTAGTAGAGCTCACATATCCTGTGAAACTGTTAATTACTGTTTATATACCACAGTCTAACTGTAACTATTCTGAATTGAATAAAGAACTGAGTAGGTCATTTCCCATCATACTCTCCTTAAGGCAACATTTGCCGTTTTGCCTATGACTGATATACAGCTAACACACAAATGAGGCTAAATTGTGGTTAGATGTGTCATTACCAAATGATTCACTCTTGTCTTTATGTGTCTGAGTCGGGCACTGTTATACAGTATGTGTTAATTTGTGTGATAAGAAAAAAACAACCAATGTCTGTTAACACACTGTTGTAAGAAGATGACACCACAACGGTCTGCACACTTTGGCTCAGAAATGTAAGGAAACATGTGAGAAATGCAAGCGGTCCTCTCCTTCCTGATTCTTCCCCCACTCTGAAACAGGTGCGGCTCGCTTCCTGAAGGCCAGGTTCAAAGGTCCTGAACTGAGACGCAGTGTCACTGAACATGTGAATCATACCCTGCAAACCTATATTTCCTTATTTCTGCAACACGCCTACATTCGGCTTATCTGCCTCCTCCTCAGCAAACTTCCATCAGCCAGGTCACAAATACCAAGAATGAATCTGTTGTTCCATTCCACTGAACAGCTACTTCCTGGTTTGCTTTGAAGTAACTTACTTAAATCTGCAAATTCAGATTCAGATAAACAAAACCGTAAATCCACAGATATCTGTCCTTTGCAGTATTTTTTACCAGCAATTATATTTCATAGCTTATGTAAACATGGGCAACATTTCAACATTAAAAGTTAATAAAGTCAGTACAGTGCTGTGTTATTTATACTGCAGACTCCAGGATAGAATGTGTATTCCATATTGCAATCTGTGCTCACACACTATTTTTTTCATATAGTCTGGGCAATTTTCCTAATAAATCTGCTTTTCTTGATATTGTTTTAAAGACAAATTTTACATCTGAGGGCTGCAACAAACAGTCTTTCTTTACAGTCTGCTGCCACATGCAGCGATGAAAAAAAACGGTAAATGGACAATCACAATGAGGAAATGTACAGCATTACTCATGCCTTAACAAACCATTAGTAAGTGATTCATCAATTGAAGCTGAAACAAGAAACGGCTACAAATGTTGTAATTTTTTGTTTTTCTTTCTCCTTCACAATTCCAAATAAGTTTCCAGGATCAATCTGACTTACTCAGAACTTGTCAGGTCAGGTCATAGTGTAAAATATCTCAGAAGTCAAGTCAGAACTGAAAGAGGATGTAAGATCAATGGCACGCTGTCTGACATCCTATTTAGCTGCAGAGAGAATTGCCTCTGTAAACAACCTTAGCACCATTAGTAACCTTAGCGAATGCATATGCACAGTGTTAGTGAGTATGTGTTGGTAGAAATGCATGGAGATAAAGCAGGTGAGGTGTTAGACAAGTGGGACATTTGGATAAAACAAGTGACCTATATAGCAGTGTGTCTGTCTGAGGAAACGAAATGAGTGTGTGTTTGTAAGTGGTGGGGGTGCTCTGTCACCAGTTTATTTGATGTTGATCTGTGTAGGTGAAGTTGTCCACTGCTCAGTTTATGGTTGTAAGCCAAGTTATTTCCATTTTTGTACAATTTAACTGCAGCATTGTTTCCAACAAATGTCTGTTCCTATTCTATCACTGTGTAAATAAATACACCAATTTGGAATTCATACAGGGTGATCCTGCTCCAAGTAGTATTTACAACAGTGGGGTTGTGCATCCAAAGCAATTTCCCTTTTAAAGTCTGTTGTGTTGCTTTACTCATTTTCTGTTAATCTCCAGAGCTACGGGTCCTGCTGACAATGACAACACTAAGTTTAGCAGAAGCACCTGGATTAGAGGACAACTTGTCAATGTGTGCCTAAACCTCCCAACACACACATATACACAACTAAGTAAGGTCTTGACATCTTCACACAAGGCCTTACAAGTGAGATTAAATGGGCCAATCAGCAGTTCACACACACACCTACACACACACTGAGTGGCTGGATGGACATCTCCCACAGCACTAAATGGTAAACAGCAGGTTTTATGTGACAAGTCTGGAATGTAGAAAATGCTCTTTCATAATAAGCTGCTCTTTAACACTGCAGGGTATTTCGGTTTCTCTGTTTCTGTGTGTGTGTGTGTGTGAGCATGTTGATGCTGATCAGACTTTTGGGGTGAGGGAACCAGTCACAACAGTGTGTATTAGAGTGGTGGACTTAGCATGATGAAGTGCCTTGAGCCAGCAGAGATTAGATGTGTGAACAGCTGAGTACAATGTGGCAACATATGAGTTTAACTAACGCACTCAATTGTGCACTTACAGACACATATAATAAACTGACTGAATGCAAGATACACTGTGCAAGATGGATCTAAAGAATCTGCCTAAATCTAAATCTGATTATATCAGTTTGGAGGCACATGAGATAAACATCTAGTAAATCTTTGTGATGCAATGGAAATTAAAATATCTATATTTGAAAACATGGATGCTCAGACCCTAAACTTTCACCCAGTCAAAAACATAATGGTTTAATGTCAGACATCATCTTCCGCTTCCTTTTATTGGCCTGGAGTGAATTAAAATAAACTTGTACATCTTTTCACTTTGTATAAACATAAACCCTGTACAATTAGCCCAAAGGTATTCTTGATAATTTACTCTACAAACTTAGTTGTTGGCTTAAAAAAAAAAAATTTAATCCAGACTTCCTTAACTTTACCTGCGCTGTATAACAATTGAGATTGTTTCATGGTTGTTTATTAAATACACAAACTGGAAGGACTACATCTGTCAATTGCAGCAACCTAACTTGCTGTCTTCATTTTCACATCCTGACAAAGATACTTAAAACTTGCATGCGCACGTGCACACACACACACACACACACACACACACAGGTCCACCTGGATAAAGGTAACAACCAGGAAGTAGATCACTTGGATAACAGAAAACCGCATAAGTAAGGAAGTGAGACAGAGTGTCTGTGGTGAATGTGTTCATTAAGGAGTGTTGTGTGTGTGCGTGTGTGTGTATTTGTGTTTGTGTGTCTTTGCTACTTGAGTAGTGATATACTCAGCAGAGTCACAGAGAGTTCATCCAACGAGAACAGGAGGATCTGCCAGGACCATCATGTCCCAACAACTTTACAGGAAAAGCTGACATACACACACATACTCTTACACATATCCCTACACAAACACACTTGCAAGGGAAACAATACCCTCTGTATTCTACACTAAATGTAGATTTTTCGTCTTCAAAGAGTGGAGTTGGGATCAGAACAGAAAATTAGATTTGCTAGTGAAGAATAAAAACCACCTCAGTGTGTTTAAATATGTTTTGAAACCACATTCACGTTCCTCAGTCTATTCCCACCCTGTTCTGCCAGTTTCCTTCAGCCGTTAAAAAAGTGTGCAGAAACCAGTCCTGTGTATTAATCGAAACTGAGAGGCAACAGGGTCACATATTTGGACAACTTATTTCCCGCATCTTCCTTGTGTCCTTGGAGTTTTTCTGGAAGTCCCCCATGTGAAAGCTGAGAACTCCTGAGTTTCGTACTCTGGTCAGGGCTTCACTTCCCTGGCCTATCCCCCATCAAAGGCCCTCTGTTTGGGGGTAAAAGACTCTAATTTCTGGGCCTCCCACAGCTGAGCCCTATGGTGGCTTGGTGAGAAGGTCCTGGAGCGGGGTTGGCGCTAAGTGAGCAGGGGCCAAGAAAGAGCCTGAGCAGGCTGAACTGCCCAACTAATAGTTCTCTCACTGGGGAGAAGAGGAATGTGTTGTGAGGGAGAGGAGAGGAGACAGGGTCTATAGAGTGTGTATTATTTGCTAGTGGCCGTGTGTGTGTGTGTGTGTGTGTGTGTGTGTGTGTGTGTGTGTGTGTGTATACTATATTTCCCCACGCCTCCATTAGGGAGACCCTGGAGAGAAATACAGTCAGCACTTCATTCATTATAGTCAGCAGTCAGCTGTCATCTGTGTACACATACAGTCATCCCACCTGATCATAACCATGTAACAGACACACACATTAATGCAAACCTTCACACATTAATATGTAAAGCATGTCACTGATACGGACAGTCTGGTTTACAGGACTGGTTGCCACTGGGATTACTGAGGCTACAGTACAACTGAGGTCATTCAAAGCAGGGCTCCACACTATATGAAGGAAAACAAAACATATACTATATGGAGCTGGAGTTAAACCAGCCAATATAAATGAAGTTCAATATCTAAACACGTAGAGAGTATGAAATAAATAAATTAAGGCAAAGTACATTTTTAAGCAGTGTTTACTTGCAGGCCCTCACTCTACTGTGTCTGAGCAGATCTAGAGCCACTTTCTTCACTAAACAGCTAGATGCTCTTTATTTCAATACTTGATCGAGGCCAGAAAAAAAATAAAAGATATCCAATTAAAAAAGGGGGCCATGTGTATCCTAGAAAATCCCACGACCCACATGAGTGGTCCTACGACCTCTTGGTGGTTCCTAATCCCAACCTGGGAAACACCCTGAAGCAGGGCACTTCTTACAATGGAGCTTCTCTCAGGTCAGTAGGAGAAGACAGTGAAAGACATTGTCTGTGGTAGGTCACTGCCAGGTGTGTGTGTGCACAAGGAACAAAAGCAGCCAGATGCACAAATTAGAAGGGAAATGTGGGGTACAAATAAGAGAATGATATATATTCTATTTTTACCCCATATATATATATATATATATATATATATATATATATATATATATATATATATATATATATATATATATATATGTGTGTGTGTGTGTGTGTGTGTGTGTGTGTGTGTGTGTATATATATATATATATATATATATATACACACACACACATACACATATACACTCTAACACTTCTAATCTACACACACAGACACATGCATGTATTTTTTTAATATTTTGATCCCTAGCGCAACACACTCATCCCTGCAGACAATAAAAGACGGAAGACGGGGAAGAATGGAGGGGAGGATATGTCTCTCCTGTGAAAATAAACATGTGAAACAAACACCCAGCATGTGGGGCTCAGGTTTCTCTAATGTGACGACAGAGAGAGTGAAGGAAGAGGACCATCGTAACCATATCCTTGCTAAACTACAGTAAAAGAACAACTGCTGAAACAGGCACATGATATGATTAAAATAAAATAAAATAAAATAAAATGCTAAACACATGACAAGTTTGTATGCAAAAAAACAGCAATAGAGTAAAATTCCTTTTTAGGTTTGTGAATTTCTCATTATTAATAACAATGCATCATAGTTTATATGTTGAGTTGTAGTGTAACTAATTTTAATCATATAGACAAAGTTTTTTTATGAAATGTATCAGGATGGAAATATAAAATGGCATGAAATGGAAACTGACATAGGCTGCACAGGAAAAAAAAGCTAAATGTAAATGCACTCCAAATCCGCACAGGACAGAGAAATTTGATCAGAACCAACCTTGGGATAACCTCCCACATGCACGGAAAATGACACTGTAAACACAGTTCTGGGAATCCCCTCACATAACAACACACTTATGTGACCTGCAAACACACTTGTGCATACAGACTCTCCACATTAATGTATAAAGATGTAGGATATTTTAGAATAGTGGTTAAATGTGCACATTCTTTCACTACTAACATGCAAGTGTTATATTTTTAATACAAATGCCCACGTTAAATTTACTATTAGTTTTGACAACTAGGATAAAAAAAAAAAAACCATAACTCTCCGCTAAAATACCATTGAGAAATTAATTAGAGAATGGACACAGGCAGCTGAGAAGGTATGTGAAAATGTAACAGAAATCTAAACATGATAGCGGATGTGATATCGGATATCAGAAAAGTATGTATGAAAAAACATTACTCTGTTACTCTTTCTATTTCCCCCTCACACTCGTCTCCTCAGTCTCACCTGAGCAAAAGGGCCTGGGAACAACATGCGTACTCCTGCTGTGAGTGACGGCTCATGGCCCCAAGGCAACCAGCTCCGCCTCCAGGTGAAGTCTGACCATCTCAAATTTCTCTCTCAACCCACTCAGCTATCTCCTGCTGTTGCCTCTTGTCTTATATTTATCGTACGCACCTTAATAATCTGCCACCTGACAGATGACAAATGAAACACTTTGTACCTATAATGCAAAAGCATAAATCCACAAAATTAGGTTTAAAAACAGAAAAAGGAGTCGAACATACTCACACACAAGCAGAGATGTACAGACGTATTAACATGGCCCTGTTTATGCACAGGTTGAGACACACTAACAGAAATAAATCAATTGAAAAATAAAGTATAAAATTTGTACAACTGTTACAGCCGGTGTGTTTCTTTATGTGTGTGGGTGTGTGTGTGTATAGTGCCCTAGGTAGTAGGGTTTCTGTTACAGCAAAGCTTCCTTTCCCAGGTGAAAAAGCCAAGCAGAGGCAGTGTAAAATCTCACAGCCTCAGGTATCGTGTATGCCGTCACGCCTCTGCTAGCACCTGTCAATAAATCAATTTATTACATTCCCATGTTGAATATTCTGCTCTGCTCTTCTGAAGCTGACTGCTCTGTTTTGATCTGTTTCACTCTGTTGATCAGGTTTTTTTTTATACTCTTGTTAAAAGCTCGAGAGTGTAGACCTGAGTGACACAAGAAAAAATAAAACAAAGGGAGACGGGGATAATGTTCTCAGTCATTTAAACAAAACTGCCGAAAAAAGAGGTCTGAGAAATGTGTAAATTAAAACGGCCGACTGCAAGCTATTCATTTCCTGTGGTATCTGGGTAAATATTATGAACTCTACTCCAGAATACTGAGCGCACTATCCATCACAACGCACACGAGCCAAGTTTGAGCTCACATTTTGTCCACTACTAACATAATTAGTCTGAGAATTATAGTCTGTTCAATTGTATGTATGTTTGTGTGACAGAGAGTATGTGTGAGTCTGACCATGATGTGCTATTGCCAGCTTCTAAAACAAAGAAACATATTGCTTCAATCCAGGATACTGAGTTCCTGTAACTACAACAGGATGGCAGTGAGCCAGAGCTGCACACACACACACACACAGTATAGGTGCTGTGTGTATAGGTACATACAGAGCTGGTGTTGTATGAAGTCTTCAGATTGACTGATGCATTTATTTACCTACCCAGTGTGTCATGCCTTCGCCTTACTTACCTGTGGCTTTATGTAAAATGTAATGGTGGTTAGTAAACTTTGAATAACTAATGTACGTAGATATGAAGTCCACATTAGACATATACTCTTATTTTTCATCAAAACTCCACTTCTATCAGTAAAAAAGTGCTAAAAAGTGTTCTGCTTCCAAATAATCTTCAAATCTTCGGTAACCAGAGTCACCACACTGAGCCTTGAAAACCTCCCATCAGGAAATCTATCCATCAAGACGTTACAGAGGGCGCGTCCATCTTTAACCAACACAGAGCCATGCAACAAAACTGCTGGGTTGTTTATAGTCTGTTTCCTCATCAGTGATCAGTCATTCTACCTCTGTGTGCCTTTGCTGTAATACTGCGGTGTCAAAAGATCAGAGAATATTTGGTAAGTATAAAAATATTATAACTGACAGAAACAATGAGCAAAGCTGCAAAAATGAGACCAGAGAAAATTGGAAACCCTTTCTCTCTCAGCAGGCCAGCACAAAACAGAGACGAGGAGAGGTAATTGGATGGATTCCTCTCCTACACTACCTGCCAGCTGGCCATTCAGGAGCAGAGGCTTCTGGGATAGTTTTATATGTAATGGTGGGCCTAAATTGGCCCCACATCAGGATGGCTCTCTCACTAAAGTATTAATAATGATGGCTCCTGTTGGAGTGTGTGTGGAAGACTCTGGCAGCCTTTATACGTCTGGCATGCCCCCTCTAAGCTGTTCTCCGTCAGCAATACCACACAAGCACACACAGACGCACAAAGAAGCACATTACCAGAAGCCCTTGCAAAGACCAACACACATGCATACATGCAGACACACACACACACACACACACAAGCAATCTCCTCATCCCCACTTGGCTCTCAGTGAGCAGACCACAACACACAAAGAGGCTCAGGAGATAGAGCATGATGACTAAAACTGTTTCTCATTCATCACTCTTTTTTCAGCTCTCTCTCTCTCTCTCTCTCGCTTCTCTTCACGAATCCATCATAAATACGACTGGTGAGAAAATCTATTTCCACAATGTCCACACACATACACACAAATTAATCAGCTCCATAAACAATCGTTTTCAGGTCTAAGAAGGTGTTTGATACCCTGAAATGTACTCAACATGCCCACAGCGTGCCAGTGGATCCTCAGCTTATGTGCCAGTTTTGAATCTGGGCTCAATATTTGTGTCTGGCAGGGACTGGGCAGCTTGAGGCATGATGACAATATGGCTCACTTAGCAACATATTTTAACATATTTTTAAAACCACTGTGGGCTCTAACAACTGGTACATTGCGGTCCACTCCCTCTTTATAAGCATATATTTTAAACAAGAGTTTGCATCGTTGTTGTCACAAAGCTACAGGAAGATGGCGGCTTATTTTAGTGCTGCTTTAAATAGTGTAGCATCATATTATGTTTAATACATTTAGAGACTGATTAGTAGACTGATTCAGTAGGGCCAACTGAATTTAAATTTTGAAGAACAAATTGTTTTAACCTTTGATACCTGCACCGTACACTTCGCAGTATTTTCCCCTCTTTTTAGCTCCTTCCTTTTTCAATCCCTCTTGCCTCACTCCTCTCTTTCCAACAACTTATTTTTGCTGTTATGCAGCACTGTTTTCTGAAAAACACCACAGTCTTTTGCAGCGGCAGCCTGAAAACTGTCACTGAGATTGTTAGAAAACCATTAACAACTGATCATGCTCCACCACTATAATCATGGCCTGTTTGCTTTGGAAAAGGAAGTTAAAGCAAGTTATAACCATGCACCAGTCTAGGTGGTGAGTGTGCTGGAGTTTCAAACTATGCAACCGTTTATCAACAGTGGTCCATGTGCTAATTTGTGTAAGTCAGACGTTTGGGGTGTACGTTTTCTACTTTCAGCACACAAACTGACTACCTACCAATAAAACTGTATGCAAACCAGATTCGTCCATCTTAGTATATGCAAATGGTGTCTCACACTTCAGGCTGTAACGGCACTGTGCATACACCGTAAGTCGGATGGGCAACACTGACTTACATTGCATCCTCAGCATGCAGACTGAAATGCATGCAATGTGATATACCTTGTGTGCAAACACGTACGCACACACTGCACATACTGCGAACTGTCAAGGAATATCACAGCAATCTTGAAGAATGTAACAGCGGATTGATCGTCAGAGACAAGCGTACACACACACACACACACAACTCTAGTGGTTTCCAGTGAAGCAGAAATACCATTATACAGTTAACTGTACATTACAAATGGGCTGCCAACTGTCTCTGGAGTATCACATGACCACCGTCGGCTCCTACAATTGGCTGGCTGGATGAACGGCATGAGTATCAGGTTAGCGATTGATTGGGTGATGTGTGGTGGAACAGATGGAACAGAGAGGAAGTGTATTCCCAGGAAACCACACCAAACCAATGGGTTTTTCCACAGGCAGGTGAGGTGAACACACACACACTAACAAGACAAGTCCTGAACCCACACCTCTCTTTCTCTCTCGCTCTTTCCTTCTCTCTCTCAGACTGGTTCAGGCTCTTCCTGTCTTTCTCTCCAGCCCTCACAGGCGATTTGGTTCTGCATAGATCTTCATTATGTTTAATTACCTTCTCAGGTTTCACTGGAATGAATCCACATGTAAGTGAGTTGGGGGGCGTTCTTTTCCTTTCCTGATTCTACAGCCATTTTTTATCTGTGTAAGCAGCACAATAAATTAACAAAAGACATAAAGCTGAATGGACATACTTTTCCATGGCAAAGTTTATATTGGAGCTAAGCTGAAAAAAATCAGTCTGTAAGCCTGCTTTGCCAAGACAGGGAGGCAAAACAAACAACTGTACATACGTCAGAAGGCCAATTTCAGCACTGCTTAAGTTGCAGCTAATCAAAGACAGTGGGTAATTTTTTCATCCATTAGATCATAAAGGCTGCTCCACAGTGTGATCTCTCTGTAGGTAGATTGTAAGAAGTTCACACACAGCAACATGGCACAACTGTATCATATGGTAGAGGCATGTCTGGTTGGGGAACACTGCGGGAGGCAGAAGATTTGCTCAATAAGACGGCAGGCAAGTGATTTTATTTACCAAGAGCAATCTGAGCCGGGCTTCTGAAAATAGTCTCATCTTATTCCTCTTTGGTGAACTGCTGTATGTGGTATACATTTCATTATTTACTTGAGGGAAAAAAAGAAGGAGTCAAAAGAAAATCCATCTGTGTAGCTCTTTTCTCTGGGTTCATTCAACACTATTTTTCCTCAGAGGGAAAAGAAATTGTTCAATATTTCTCCACCATTACACAGGGAAAAATGAACAAAAACCAGCGAAACAGACTTGGGGGCAAACTCTTTGTGGAATATTCTTTTTGTTGTTCGCTGCCTAGTTTTCTATT
Source organism: Parambassis ranga (assembly GCF_900634625.1). NCBI lineage: Eukaryota > Metazoa > Chordata > Actinopteri > Ambassidae > Parambassis > Parambassis ranga. The sequence goes on from NC_041035.1 coordinate 8,030,176, forward strand.
TGGTAGGAGGTAAAATACATAAGTGAATTCTTTTAGAAATACCTGGGTCTCCAGCTGTGTTATGCACTTCGAAATGCATCATATCTGATGAGAGCCCATTATTGTCCTTTTATGACAGATGCTGCTTTCTGATCGGTTTCAAAGGAGACGCCCACTGTGTTGGATTTAGCTTCTTCTTCAGGGATCTCTAGGGTTTTACAAAACACACTGTAAAATCCAGCTGCTGCACTTACAGCCTTACAAATAAGGGTGTGTCTTGTGTCATGCAGCAATATATATGGGATGATTTTACAGGAGACAAACTAGATAAAGAAAAATCAAACAAAGAAATCAATGACGACGCCCCAAAAATATGCCCCATTGTTACTCCACCAGTCTCTTACCTGTCATGGTGTTTTGGTGTGTATCTGTGCAAGCATTATTAAACTATAAGGTTTTCTTTGCAGATTTTGAGCTCATATAATTTAGTTTACCAAATGTTGACATCAGCTGCAATTTACCTTGTGCCTTCAACACCTTTGAATTACTTAAAATTGACTAAACAGAGGGGGTAAAGATTTTATTCTCAAAGCCTTCCTAAAATCTTTTGTTCACTTGTATTTAATTACTAGAGGGAATTTGCTCACTTTTGCTGGGTTTATTATCTGTGTTCCCTAAAAGGTGCACCACGCCCTTAAGATTTTAACTGCAGGTTAAATCCACTTCCAGGAAGCACTACTCTGGCAGCCTAAATCCATGCGTAATCTGTGTCTAGGAAATTGCTCCCATGTGTGTTAATGCTACTGACAGCACTATTAGGTCTCAGTATTAATGGCTTGCTGAAACACACAGCTAAACAAACAAGTGCCAAAGCTAGCTAAACTTGCGTTTGCCCTGAGGGGTCTACAAAAAGAGAGATGTTACTTGGCCTTTCATACAGTAGCAGCTGATGCTGCCACAGCCTGAGTGGTCTGAAGTGCTGGTGATTATGATCTAATAATATCACCCAAATAAAGAAGGCAGCACATTAGGACAAAGGTTTGAGTAAATATTAAATATCAGGTAAGACAAAGCAGGTGACATGATATACATACATCATATTATCACAAAGACCAGATCAGTAATTACACAAATTCCAAAAAAATACATTGAAAGCCCTTATCCAATCAGAACTACAAAACAAGTTTTCTGTCCTATATGATGTACATTGAGTGTAAATGAATTCCCCCTAAGCTCCCACTTCCTTCCTCTTCCTAACATAAGGTCGCTACGGTCCCAGAGTGTTCCCTGTGGGATTGACATGAGATATGTCAATGAGATATATATTCTGTACATGTGTCAGCAGGGAGGATGGAGGGGCATGTCTGGAAACCATGCCTGTATGTGTTTGTATGTGAATGGGCATGCTTTGATACTAGAAGTCTCTGTATATATTTAAGAGATCTAACCAGTGTTCCACATTGGAGGTGTACAGAGGCTTTTGCCTGTAAATCCCCAGAGGTGGCAGCCTAACCCAAACATTCGGCTGTCAATCACTGTAAGCACCAACAGTGGTCATGACCCGGGAACAGGAAGAGGCCTTGTTGTCCCTGAGCGGATCTAACTGTGCTACTCTGGAGGAAGCCATGTATACAGTGATGTATCTGTGTTTAAAATTCTATTCAGCATATAAGCGGTGTGTAGTTGAAGCTGAGGAGAAGCTCTTGTATCTGTCACAACATCCAGTTAAAATAAGCCTATTGAACTGGTTTGCTTTTTGCCTGAATGGCTATGTGAAGTAGAATGCTTTGCTGCTCTTAAGCAACCAGGATGATGATAAAAAATTTACATACAATATGTAGAAATGATGACTTCTACATATATACAAAGAAAAACTGAAACTGACCTATGATTTCTGGTTCTTCCTGTTCCCATTTACTTTTTGTGTCAGTCACATAATTCTGATTTGTGCAGAACAATGGGGATGTGCCAAAAGAACAGGCTGGACTAGAAGTCTGAATAAGGCTCTCATCTCATTCTGAATGGGGAGACTGTGGAAGGTGCATCGTGAAGACCTCGCACCTATGAAAATATTTAGCCAGTTTGCAATCACAGTGAACAGGACTTTCCATTCAGTTTCTTTTCTCCGAAAAACATAATAATGATTAAAATAAACACAGTCTTAAGGCATTTACCACTTTGAGGTGACAAGTGGTGGAGCTGCTAGAAACAGAACTGTAAGTGACAAAACCATTGTTTAAAAATTGGTTGGCAGGCAGTTGGGACATGAAAATGAGTACGAGACAATCCACATAAAAGAAGTGCTTCAAAGATGCATTGAGCAAAAGAAGCTATGATAACAATCCAGGACATTTTGCCACTTTCTCATTTACAGCCATTTATTTTTCAGCTCACTGGGGAGGTCTTTTGGTGATGAGAAGCCTCATCATCATCCTTGCAGTGTATGTACATATGTATCATATCTAGCCTTATAATTCCATTATACAATCTATAATAAAGACATGTTTCTTCCCTCTGTCAGTAATTGTGTATTAGCAGCTCTGAGCTAATGTCAGCCCTTTTTGAACATCCTGGCGTTTGATGAAGTATGTGAAAGGTTGAAGGAGAGTGTGAGAAAAGGAACAGACAGAGAGACAAAAACACATGTACCGTGTGTTTGTCTCTGAGCCAGTGAATGAAATATAGGGTCCGAAGTGTGTGTGACTCTCTGTGTGTGTGTGTGTCCTGGCACGTGTGAGGTGGTGTGTGGGCGTCGAGAGGGAAAGCTCATAAAACCCATGATCACACTGATGAGGTCACAGGGAGTGAAACCGGAGAAAGCCTTTCATTTCCTGTCTCATTCCATCCCTCTCTCTCCTACCTCCATTCATCCATCTCTCCTCTACACTCCTGTCTATACTCCACTCCTGTTTTTCACTTGTGATCCCAAAAAGCCAAAGACTTTCTCACCCCTCTGGCTATCTGGAATTCTTCAGTATGTCACCTAACACTGGAAAGCAGGACTATGAAAGAGAGTTCAGTTTTTCTTAAATTTGAAAGAGGTTTGCTTTCAGCTTTGACAAATGAGACAAGAAAATGTAATTTGTGGTTCTCGCATTAAAATTCCTCTCACTTGTGCTCTGGTTTTTTACCACTAATGTGATCACACACATGTAGTTCTGGTGTACGGGTTGTAATGGGTATGGACTTTCTGCCATGTTACACATTTCTACCGCCTTTCTTTAAAACAAAGAAGCATCTAAAATGTCTATCAAATGTCATAAAACTTTAAAAAACTGTCTACAATTGACACCCAGGGGCAGGGTAGCTATTCAACAAGAGGCAACAATTTTTCAATATTATTTTCCCTGTGGCTTTTTTACATTACACCAATCCTTTCTTCACTAGATATCAGAGCTTCCTGTATGGGCTGATTATTGTATTTCAGACGTCTAATACTTTTTTTGACAGGTGGTCGAAGAAGTCCAAGAACAACACAGAACGCTATATTCTCCACTCAGTGCTGTCTTAGCAGGTTGCATTTACTAGCTACAAGAGCTATTTTCTGCTTCTGTGTGAAAAAAGTTAAGACATGTTTGTACCCACTAGTGCCTCCATGGCTGGATCGCACATAAAAGACGACAAACGGGATCCCTGCATGAACATTTGGAATGTTTTTCTTTGTTAATTTGACTTTTAATAGCCAGACTCACGAAAGACTCAACAACCAACTTTAACAGCTTGCTTACCATCAATTTTCTTCACACTTCACCAAAACCTCTAAGCACACCTGAGCTCACTCCAGCAACACAACAGCTGAGAAGCAGTGCAGCAGAGGATAACAGAACACACACAACTACTCCCGCAGTTACACTGCTTCTTATCACAGGCTCATTACTGGTCAGTGTTTGACAAAAACTCCAAGGGGCAACAGTAGCTGGCTGCCAGATTGCCTGTCCCATCTGTGTGCTCACGTTTAGCAGAGGGAGGAAAATTAAAGGCAGGAAAAGCAGGAATGGTGCTGAGGGAACCTGTGTTTACTCACATGAATATAAGTGTTCACCCAGACCAAAACAAGAGCCAAGCTACAGGATATGAGATCAGAGCAAACAAAAAGACGACTTAATGGCAAGAGGAGTCAGTGTCAAATGAAATAAGGCACCGTGATTAGAGCAGATTTCCAAAAAATGAATGCATGAAGAAGGCAATGCAGTTTGTGAATCAGGGCTGTATGTGTGCATTTTTCTCTGATCATCACTAAGCAAACTGCCACTACTGATTAATCTTGATCGAATACCTCTTTGTGTTTGTGTGGCTACAATATATTCCATTTGTTCCCCCAAAGGGGAAGCCAGCGAAGCTGCAGCACTAACAGTGATTATGTATTCTGCATCCAGTAGAAGGTTGTGCACAGGAGACCTCAGGCTTTCTCAGAACCATATTTTATGTATTTTTTTTTTTATTTATTCCAGTTTCATAAAAACAAACAAATTAGATAATGTGGATGGGGAGTCTGGGATTAATTTTGAAGCAGCTGATTAGTCTGAGTTTGTGTGTGTGTGTCGTAGGATAATTGTGTCTGGGACCATGCCTAAAAAGCCTTCAGGCTTTACTGCAGCCTGGGAGATAGAAACACTCCCACCTCTTCCTGCTACCTCAGTCTCCACCCCCCACCACCACAACCTATTCTGCTTTTTCACAGGACAAACCTGATCATTAGCTGGTGTCTTCTTTCCTCTTTCCATCATCCTGCATTTTCCCTTAAACATGCAGGTCACACTAATAAAAAAATATTGCTGAGATCTTTGTTTTGACAAAATATACATCAAAGTAAACAAGGGAAATAAGGAATATTTTAATGTCAAAATCTCAACTGCAGAGGGAACCATTTCAAACCTTTTATGGAGAACATGTTGAGTCCTTGACTTGTACAAAAATGAAAACATACAAAGTATTTTGAAGAGTACACAACAAAACGTTTGGAAGAGGTATTTGAACACCAACCTGCAAGTGCAACAATCGCTTTCAGTCCTAGCCATTACTGTCTGCTATCACAACACAGCAGTCTTAGGTTTAGTGTTCCGTTCTGACGAACGCACCACACTTAGAAAAACACCTAAACAAATAAAACAGACATTTTTTTTACAGCTTTTCTTGGAGTTGGATTATTTAGTCAAATACTTAGATTTGACTAATTCTGCAGACAATTTGAAAACTGCAGGTCTTTGCAAATTAAGCAAATTTTCAATTCTATGGTATTACATCTAGATTATAGGCCACTCCTATAAATACATTTAACAGGTTTTCTGTTAACATAATGTGTCAGCTCTGCTTGTGATCAGTTCTTATCCACCATCACTGTAATCACCAGAGCATATTTGTCTATCAGTAGCTTTTGTTGTGTTGTTTTCTGTCATAGTTCCTATCCCATTGGACAATAGTAATCATGACTGTGTAGTAAACTTATTGCAGGACCCTGATCAGGTCCAGCCCGATCCGTCCTCTCTGAGCATCCACATTCAGGACCCGCACCTCCACCCGCTCCCCAGGTCCCAGAGCCAGGCTGCGACGGCGCTGACTGACAGGCAGCTTGTCCAAGGTGATGTTGCTCTTATGGATGAGGCCTGAGCGGCCAACACCGATATCTACAAAAGCCCCGAACAGAGTTGTGTTGTCCACCCGGCCTGTTAGCACTGCGCCCACTCGCAGGTCACTCATTGAGACAATGCCACGCTTAAAGTCGGCCTTCCCAAAATCTAGGGATAGCAGAGACAGCGGTCAGAAATACAAAATAGCTACATAAAAATACGGGAGAGAAATCAAAAACAAAATTAAGCTTTTTGGTGAAAGCTAGTAACAAATATTTTGAGGAGAGTTGAGAGAGGATGTAGAAACATTAGAGGCTGGGGCAGAAACTACACGTTGAGCTGCTTCTCAACAATTATCTCTGCATACGTCTATATTTCACAGGATTGTGTTAACCCCCATTTTCCACTTCGCCTGTTCATGAAATCTTTTCCCTTTCTGTGACATTAACACAAACAAGGAAGGCTTGCACTCCAGGAAATAGTCTGGTCCAATTATCCTCCCCACAGCAGTGATTTCATGCGGTAGCTTCAGCCCATCTGTTTACTCAGCTGAACGCTGGCTAGGAGGCCAAGCGTAGTGTAGTGCAACTGAATAGGGCCAACCTGAGAATGAACCGTGAAGCCGCGTTCCTTAATTTTGAGAAGTGTAAGCCAGCACTAACTGGGTATCAATGCTGGACTGTTTTCCTCACCACATGAAACTGTATAAAAAAGTAGAACCTGATTGAAAAAAAAAAAAAGAATGATTCAGTATTTAACTTTTGATTGGTCTGAAAATGAGATGGATATTTGAACTTTCATCTTTTGTTTTTCCACCTCAAGAGGCTTTATTTGTATTTTAAATCAGTGTAGTTTTGCAAAATGGAAAGTCTCTTAATTTAATGCAGAACATAGACTCTTATTAATTTTATTCAGGACACAATAAGGGTTTTCTATGGCTTGTTATATTGTTTTGTTAAGGCTGAATAAGGCTGTTAAATATATTACACATAACCCTTTTTCAAATACTTGCACATTCACATAATGAAAACATGGGCAAAACTAAATATAAAGTTTTGTTACTGTGTAGACACAGTAGCTTTATTTGCATGCTTATAGGAGGCGGAACTAGGCTTGAGATTAAGGAGAAAAACAGAGTTCTTTGTGTGTATCTGTACAGAAACTCTGTCCAACAACAGTCTGCTGGACCCATCACACCCTGTCAGAAACATACTGCTTGCATTGTTGGGCTACAGGGAGGAAGCCACAGCACTGTCAGATCCTATCGAGTTACACTGCCAAGACATGCCTATTATAGTAAAGGCAAGAAAACCCAATGTGTGTTGTAACTAGCAAACCAGTCAAAGCGCTGGACACATACAAGTTTGATTTTCTATCAGTCCGCAGGGACCTATAAGCGATACTATGGAGGAAAGATGAGAGAAAGGTTACTGTGATGTTTTGAAGATAAGGGCGGTCTATGAAATATTATCATATTAAACACAGAGAGACACAGAGGAGCATATTCAACTGTGGTTTTGTCTGATCTAGATTTCTTACAATTTACTGTTCATCAGCAAATGTCTATATATTTCTTTTTTTGTTTTTCAAATTGCATGTTCTGACTAACTGGCTGGCCAGACGCTGGCTCGTCTGCTGACTCTACATAGCACTACTAGGTCTGGATTCAAAATAAATAAATTTACACTGTTCCAAGACAAATGATTATTAAGATAAGTAACATGAAAGCTACATTGTTAATCTATCTCAGATTAAACAAAACTGCAACGCTATACATGCAGAAGAAAACTTTCTGCACATTTTGCTTTAATTCCCCTCATGGTTTAAAACATCAAATCGTTTTAAAACCTGCATAAATGTTATATTGATACATCACATTATTTCCCATTGGAAGGTTTGATGCTTATGTGAAAACATTTGTTGAGTGAGTGTGTGACTTACTTTGTCGCATGTCAAACCCAGGGGGCTCCGTCAGGCCATCTATGATGAGTTTGAGTGTCTCCGGTGTGGTGTCCAGGGTAAAGGCCAGTTCCTCCACAGAGCTGGTTCTGACCTTTCTCTCTACACAGTGTCGTAGGTCGGCACTCCCGATCTGGTCCACAGTCCCACCCACAAGGGAAATAAATCTAAACAGGATGGTGGTATATAAGAAAAAATGTACATTTTGCAGCAAAGACTGAAAACACTGGCAGCTAAAAAAAAAAACATGAGAAAAAAAGAGAACCGTAAAAGATGCAAGGGGAAAAAAAGAAAGTAATGCAGGTAAACTGAGTGTGAGGTGGGGGGAAAGAGTATGAGTAATACAAACAAATGCATGAGATGCCAAGGGGGCAGTTTGTGTTCTAAAAAACATGCACATGTCCCAAATACACCCCCCTGGTAAATCAGGTAAATCCACAGTTGGCTGTAAACACCCTGACACCTTGTCTCATGAAACTGCCTTCACTGCGTTAAGGTTGGACTGTTTATCCATCTGTCAACTGCCAGTCTGTCAGCCACACTGGTATCGCTTTATTCTAGAATCAAGTCCTACCACATAATGTCTAGACAGCACGTAGGGTTGCACCATTTCCAGATCACTAAGCCTGAGATATAAATCCAAACTAATTAGCCAGCCCGTACTCTAAACAGACAGAATGACACAATGGCCTAAAAGCTGAAGTAGCAAATGTGTGTGTCTCACGTTTTGTGCAAATTGTATATATTACAGTAGGCACTTGGCACAGCTGGTGATAGATGTGAATGCATTTGTCTGTATGCATGTGTTCCTGTGTGGACCAGCTGGGCAGCGTCCATGATGGATGTCGCTCACTGGCAGCCTGACGCCAAACAGACTCAGCAGCTGTCCACCCCATGATGGACAGAACAGGTGTACATACATACTTACAACAACATACACACACACACACACACACACACACACTCACACACAAAGTTGATTCATACACAATGTTTTTTAGAAATGCTCGTTTGGAACTAGGAGGAACAGTACCGATGTAACATGAAACAGCTTGTGTACAAACTATGTATGAGACAGCTGTGAGTTGAGAGGCCCCTCACCGTTGAAGTCACTGTCTGCTGTCCAAAAGAGGGAGACAAGCGGAATCAATCCCTCAACACCAGCAAGCTAGATCGGTACAAAATAGTAGCTGACTATGTGCCAGAAATGGCTTTGTGGTGAGGAAACAACACCTTTGGACCAAAATGGATGTCTGCCTTGCACTAGCTTCTTCTCTCTTGTGTCTCCCTGAGCTTCTAAACTTTCCAACCATATATCTCTTTGCAGGAAAAGAAGTAGTTGTGTCTTGATGGCTTAGTGGTCTAAACATACCACATGGCTTGCCTGTTCGGAACCCAGACAGGGATATGAAGTTGAAAAAACTTGGAGACAGTCAATTACTTATCTTACTGGAAGTATCAAATAAGTTGTCCCCAGCTATCTTGCATAATTCCCAAGAGCAGAAGTTTAAGGTTTTCCCTGATCATATCTAAAACTAGGCAAACTTATGAGGTCCGAGAGTTAAGACACAGCATGTTAAGGAAAGTTTAGGACCATCTCTTACACCTAACTATCAATAAATATTTAGTGTCTGAGAGGAAAGGAAAGCACAGGAGAGATCCATTTGGATTTAGTTGAGTTCCACTGTCAGGTGTGTGCGCTGCACCTCTCATTTTTCACTGGTGTATGTTAGTACTTAAGGGGTACCAGGGGTCCAGAGGCCTCCACCACTGTTGGGTTCATACTTATATAATTACTACCAACACTGTGTGTGCATGTCTGTGTGAATGTGGTGTTGGGTGGGCTATAATATAGATTTTAACCAGGCCCACAGCAAGAGCTCACTCTGTCTTGTGTTATAGAAATATTGGACTCTGGCTGTTATTATCAGAGAAATATTCGTCACAGAGGGGAGCCCCTTTACCTCACACCAGATTAATAATTATTATTTCACAGAGTGGACTTAACTTTCTTATAAGAGTGTGTCAGTAGTATTCTAATGTGAAATATTCTGAAAACATAGATCAGGTGAATACCTTATAATCTTTACAGAGAAGTTTAACTTTCATCAAACAATTCACACCATTTCTGAAACAAAGGTGGAAAAATCGTGTCTGTGCCTTTGTGTTCCTGCTTGTGTGCGTGTGTGAGGTATATAGTTACAAAAAGGGGTTGATGTGTGGGCTGTGAGCAGTAATGGAGGATCCAGTTTCACTAATGTGATGAACATGATATTCCTTATACACTATAGAGACACACACACATTTATAGATATAGCATTCCTTCACAACCCTCCCTACAAATCTGTTTTCATCAGTTGTAGATGAAAATCATCGACAATCCTAGATTGGCAGAGAACATGCCAGAAAATAAATAAGTATATCTATAGAAGAGACACTGAAAGAATAGCAAGATGTTAACAGGGAAAGGAAATAATACTGAAAAAGTTTTAAATGCACTGTGTGGAAAAAAAGGATATAAATACAACAGAGGAAAAGAGGTAATAAAAAAAAAGAATGGGGCTGACAACTATCCATTGGCATCTATATTCAACACACAGACACATAAATTTACAAAGACACATGGTCGCACATGCAACATTAATCTATCTGCATAGAGGCATACTCCCCCCACACACATGTACTGAGGCCATTAAAGGCACATCAACAGGGGAGCAATGCTTAAAGCCACTAGTGTCAGAACTTATGTAGACTAAACACAGTTGAGTGACTACAGCTGCAGGAGAGAGGGCTCTTTCTCTCTCTCTCTTTGTCCATCCATCTGTCTCTCAGTCTCTCCCCTCACACACACACACACACGCAGGACATAGAACTCTTGGGCAGATGTTCAATGTGCTTTTGATATCAGCATCAGCAGCGCTAACAATCATTTCTCACACAAGGACACACAGCCACTGATGAGCACACATACAAACCAACGCCTCCTCTCTTGTATCCCATGTCTGCGTAAATCAAATCAGAGCCCTCCACTACTCTAACCATCCCCATATGAGATGGTGTCAAAATCAACTCCATCTTATCCTGAACATGCTTTGGCCAGTGGGGTACGCTGCTTCACACACGTGTGTGCATCTCTTTTTATGTTTGTGTGTGTCCTGTACCTCTGTGCCACATAGTAGGATTCTGGGTGTATGCAGGTCTGGTCCAGGGGGTTAAATGAGGTGGGTATATTGACACTGGTCTTCCCTTTGCTCTTCTTAGCCACTGGTTTCTCTGGCAATGTGGGTGCAGGCTGAAGTGAGGGTTTGACACTGTTTTGACAAGAAAGAAATGCATTTTAAATTCATGAGGTAGTCCAAGTCTTAGACACCCTTCATAACTGTTTATCAAAGGGCTGATTCATCAAATAACAAAAATAAGCATTTTTACATTTCCTCTAGTAGTATCCTGCTGTGAATGCAGGTTTATTTATTTATTTTACTGACCTCTAAGATTAATGCTTACAAGCCAATACAGCTGTGATTAATTCATTTTGTTTGCACCAATCACTGCAGTGAAAATGGAATACATGAGATATTTTGACACTTATGTGACAGCTGACCCTTTAATTAGAAATAGATTAAAAAACTGAACTGTGAAACAGCAACATATAACAATGCAACCTTTTGTGGCTTTGTGAAAGTGTACATACTGCATCTACCTCTGTATGGTTTGGGGGTTGATTCTGATGAAGCCAACACACTGCTGATAGGTCTTTGGTCCCATGCCTTTGACAAGTTTAAGTTGCTCCCTATTGATAAAGGGACCCTTCTGCTCTCTCCACTCTGCCAGATTTCTTGCAGTGCCTGCATTTAGGCCTGCTACATGCCTAAGGAAAAAAAACATCAAGAAATTTAGCAGAAAAAAATACCATTTTGGAATTACTGCAACATTGTGGTATATGATGAATGCACTGTCCACAACAGATTCATTTGATACACAAACAAACACAGCAGATTTTGAGACTGTGACCTGCCATTTGAATGAGCACTGGAAGCACAAGAGATACACATGAGCCAGTACTTAGTAAGTATATTTGTCCAGTTTTGGTGGCATAAAGAAGTGAGGTGGTTTAAACCTTAATTAGGTCAGCTCTGTTAATGTCCATGGTGCTAAAACACACTATGCTATGTCAACACTCCACATAATACCTCAGTCATCAACACGTCTGTGTGTATATACATATGTATATGTGGCTAGCAGGAATGGAAAAAGCTCACTTGCCGAGCAGACAGGTAAACAGATGACCTGATGCCTGCCTTACAGCTAATGGCAGCTCATTTCATACTATTTGTTTCTACTGCACGAAAGTGTGTGTGTGCGTGTGTGTGTGTGTGTGTGTGTGCGTCAAATTTGCACTTGTGAGTTGTGTGCACTGTAAAGGTTTTTCAGAAGTGTGTTAAAGTAGTATTCCAATTCTGTAAATATATGCACACATGTACAAAACGTCTTCTCCTCTCATTGTATGTTTCTATGTGTATGTCTACTTTATTCTCTCTGTTAATTCCACTCAGTAAGCAGGGCCAGGGTGTGAAGCATTAGTCTAAACAGAAAAACTGGCAGGTCATTTCTGTGTTTGTGTATGTGTATGCATCGAGCCTGCGCCTGTGCATGAGTGTGAATGAAGCTTTGCCATGTTGTGACTGCTACAGGAAAGTATGTCAGAGGTCTGAGCCCTACTTCATCACTTTTTCAGAATTTGAGTATCTGCATTTGTAAGAGCTTATGCTCTTGTATGTAAGTATATGCAAAGGTTTCAGGCACTTTAGTGTTCATACAGTGATTTTTTTTAAGGTTTTTTTAAAAAACATTTTTTTTAAAACTGTTTCCAGTGGGGACACAGGGGACACAGCAAAAGCACCCAGCCTATTTTTTCAGGCAGTAAATCTTTCTTATGCTGCCACCCAGTGCACTTCTAATTGAAACTCTCTTATCTTTTCAGAAACGGTTTAGTTTTTCCACTGTTGCTCTGACTCAGGTAACCAATCGTGTGTCCCCCTGGTAACCAAGAAAATAGATGATAAACTTCTTCTAATGAGAAGTATCTAAGGCAGCCAAATACTCAGAAGACTGATGATCTCCAAGGACCAGGGCAGCCTTTCTGCCAGGTGCCACTGTTATCTGAGAGGGGCACTAGGTTATCCGTTTTTCTGTTTGCTGACCTTTGTGTGAAGTAGATAAATAAATAAAATTAGTGTCAATAATGTTTTTAGTGCTTAAAAATATGTGTCTTTCTGTATCATCTACCTCATGAGCACCTCGGAGCAGATGTTGATGTCCACACCCACAAAGCTCACACACTCCTCCACAACGCCATCCAGTGCTGCCTTCAGAGCTCCCGCTGACACATCATGCTATAAAAACACATTTAACGAAACCAAATAGATTATTTCAACGTAAAACACACATGGATACTGCCACTGAATAAATAATCACAACAAAAATAGAACACCAGAGAAAATATGAAATAACTGCTTCCAAGGGAAATAAAAATAGGCATTCACATATGAACAAGGACATTAGAAATACTGACAGTAAAAGGTGATACAATAAGTAAGGGGTAGAGAAATATTCCAAGAGGGGAAGACAGAGAGTTGATTGACAGACAGAGAGAGCGAGAAAGAAAAAGAGAGCAGAGAATGTTTAGTTTGGCTCATTAACGAATGTTTCCTCTAATAGAATGTTCTTGTGTGTAGCACTCTGTCGATAAAGATCCTCCAAATGAACTCTCCACACTTTTTACACCACCAACCAATCAACCATTCATCAGGACATATTTTCCAAAAGGACTGCAGTCTTTTTCCTAATAAGGAGCAGGGAGAAGCGAAGAGAAGAGCAGGGGAGAGAAGAGGAGAGAAACAAAACTCCCAAATACAATTAAAGACAATATTCAGTTAAGCATTTGTCCTCAGACAAAAAGAAGCCTGTGGGCTGTGTGACAGTGCCAAAAACCAAAGAGTTCAACTGGAGACTGATGCCTCAGCAACTGCTTGAGGATTAACTGACACTCTAAACTAGACTACTGTTCGCTGTGCACGTGTGTGTGTGTCAGCGCAAGCGCATGTTTTGTGTGTTGTATATTAACGTGACTGACACAAGCATGGGTTGTCCCGTAACTTGATCAAGCTCTGAACAAACACTGACTTGTAAACAGAACAACAATGCCAGCTAACAAACACACCCTCCTCTGTCAGCATTAACAAGACAGCAGGACAGATGAGGACAGAGAAGGAGGGTTCAGCATCTATGACTAAAAGAACACACAGAACTCCAATACATAGTTTCAGCAGTGGCCTATGGTCATACGTGTAGCCTTTTTTTATGAATGAAACAATCATTTATAATTTCAGTAGCTGGCACACATGGATAAAAATGTGTAAAGATAAAGATGGGAAGACGTAGATGCAACACAACACCCCGAGAGTATGATCGCTGTGGCACTGTAGCCAGGGGCATTTTGGAGACAATAAAAATAACTTTCCAAACAGCAAAACCTTCCCATAAAACTTAGACTGAAAGATTTATGATTTCTGCTGAGTGGATATAAGAAGAGAAGACAGTCAGAGTTAATTGGAGAGGACAAAAAGGAAATCACCCGTAATGTCACACCAGAGAAGAATGTTTTCACACGAGAAAGGTGGAGGTGTGTGAAGCAGTGTGAGTTTTAACCTGCAGTAAAAGGCTGATGAATGTGTTCTCACATTCTTATTGAAACCTTATAGAGGTGGGAGCAGTGCAGGAATATCTAAGCTATTGTAAGACTGAACACAGAGGTGCATGTGCACCACAGTGCATAACTTAATTAGGGATGGGATAAACTCAACTGAAACTGTAACCCAACTTTAAGAACATTTCACTTCCAGACACTAAAGCAAGATGTACTGCAAACAGGAATGCAATCATAATCAGATCTAGACCAAAGACCGACACCAGTGAAACAAATAAAAAAATGACTTTTTATAATTCATAATGCTGTCTTTTTAGATGCCACGTCTTGAATAGAAAGGTGTGGTTAAGGAGAAAACCAAGCAAGACGATTGCACCAATAGCAGTTGAAGACAGTAACTGCTACATAAAACAAGCAGGTTCTGCTCTAACAGATCTGCAATTTTATATTGCAGATGGCCAAAGACTTAAAACATACAGTAACAGCTACCCAAGAGTTTCGCAAGGCAAGGAACTGAGGCATTCTTCAATGGACAAGTCAGTCATCTAATCACAACCCAACAGAGAATGCTTTTAATGTACAAAACACACTTTTAATGTACAGAACACAAGACTGAAGGCAGAAAGAGCCACAAACAAACAGCAGCTAAAGACAGCTGCATTAAAAGCCTGGCAATGCATCTCAAGTGAGAAAACTCAGTATTTGGTCATATCAAGGGGGTTATCCTGCCATGTAGACAGTATGGGACTCCATGTAGCTTTCCTGTAGCTTTGTATCTGTCAATACGTGTATGCCACTTTTTTCCCTGCTTATGCTGTTAACCTATGTCCCTCTGACATTTTCACTCTGAATTTTACTTTACTGCAAATGGCAAGGTAAGAGACCAGAGATATTGATATATACAAGGAAGAAAAGATAGATATTCTGCTACTATCCAGTTTAAAATCACCTCCACTCCCTCATTCCTTGGTCACAACTCTAGAACCCCAAACCTCAAATAATTCAGAACCAATGAACTGGATCCCTATGTGTGAAGGTCATGCTTGCATTGGCCAGAAACCAGCTACATTTAACCACCCAATATGGATGAACAAAGTGCTTCTGTCTGCACCTCGACTATTTAACGCTGCGAGTTACCACATGTCAATCAGATAGAGAGAGGGAGCTAAAAACAGTGGTGAAAAATACAGTTGAGACAAAATTAAAAAACTTTTTTTTGAAGGTGATAAAACTGAAACACATGCATGGCATGCATATGTATAATCTAAAGCCAGAGCAAAAGTAATTGCTTAGGGTTGAGGCGCAGTGACACTGATGGCAGAAGTCTTCACACTGACAGCGGATGAGCGATGCCAGAGTTTGGCAACCAGACCCATGGAGGAGCCAGAATGGCTGCATGCACTGAGAGCCTCGGGGAAGTAAATGATGGAAGGTGAACATAAGATTTTTGTTCAGTCTGTTGTATTTGTAAGACCAGTTCTTTCTCAAGTAATGGAATGCTGAATGTGAAACAGATGAGGGGCATCTATCTGTACATATAAAGTGACAATGGTGTACTGAAGATCCTGCTTCAACCACATTGAATGAGGTGCTAATTTAAATACCTCTATTAGCTGGAGAATGAAAGTGTCTTAAGTAGCCTGCTCTTGTTGATAAAAGTCATTATCAGTAGATGAAGGATGTTGCAACAGAAGTATTCTTCTAAATCCAGCTTTATTTAAAACATTCGACTATATATGCTGCAGAGAAACTTCCAGGGTCAGAACAATTCCAAAACTGTCTTCTGAAAACAAATATGAAAAAAAAAAATCATATGTGCTCACTGAGTTTGTGAGAGACATAGAATTGAATCTGCTGCTGTATTTCTGTATTTGATATCTTTCACCCTGAGATAATCAGTGGACTATGTACAAATGAACAATGCCTGAGGTTATTTGAAGGTCATGTTCTCTTAGAATGACAACTTCTTTAAGGTCTCTGAGAACTTCCTCCTGAATACCGTGTGCTATTCTAGGCATGTAGGCTTGGCTGGGTATATTTGTGTGTCATTGTTCAGGAAGTTGAAAAATAGCCATTAGGCTTTCATGAAAGGTGTTGGAAAAACATAAAACCATCTCCGTGCTGTCATATCACTTTCAGCTGTTGATTTATGACTGGTGTTTATGCCCATATGTTTTCTCTCACGCATGTACACGCACGCACACGCACGCACACGCACACACAGGGACTGCTAAACAGAACATGTTACTTGCTTTCTTTTATGGTGAAGATGGCCCAGGCTACCTTTCCTTTTAGCATATATCCATCTAGTATTCTGATGTAAGTTTTACCCTTTTAACTACTGGTTTAATTTCCGTCTAGATAAAGCTTGTGACATCATTGTGCAGATTTACTGCTACAAGTTTTAACACTGAAACTCAACCAACCCCGTTAAATGCGTTGAATGTAAACCAGACAGCAAAATAATTAGTAGCCTGACATTACAACAGCCAGCAAATGCATTATTACTTGTTGAAGTTGGTAATTGGCATGGGCTTGTGCACATCTATTACACAAGGAAAGCTTAATTCGCCTTAAACTCAGTAAACAGTCGGACACTCAAAAACATGCTGTAACAAATCTAAAGGAAATAATTAAAATACTATCAGACAATGTTTGGCAGCTTCTGCCACTGTTGGAATCCTTAAGAGTGTGGTTTTTTTCCCACGACTCGAAAAGTCGAGGCGGGAACTATCAATCACTGTCGAGCCTCCATTTCTTAGCTCTTCTTCCTTCCAAACGCTGTGCCTGCTCCTGTCTCCCCTGAAGGCACAACCATTCAAGAGTGAAAGATGCTAAAGCTGACACATACACATTTTCAAGCTGGCAAGCGCGCACACACACACAATGCTACAGGATCTGTGTGAAAGTGACATCACTCCCACCAACCTTAAATTCCTGTAAGTCAGTACAAATGTACATGAAGATGCCGTTTTTCTAGTGACCTAGTTAGATAGAAAGACACTCGCTATCGGTAAAAAGACCTTTACTCTGCAAAACCTTATTTATTTATTTCAACAAGGTCTATGCACATAGGTCCACTTCCTCTGCTGACATATTTTACAATCAATATGGCACTCATCCCAGTGTTAAAGTATTTGCATTCCAAATATTTTGATACCAGTCTTAACTGATCTGAGCACGCAGCCTCTTTGCCTAACATGGCCCTTTCCAGACAAAAGTATACGCCCACTACGTGTAAAAGATAGATGAAAACATGACATGAAAGATAAATGGTAGATTAGGATTAGGATTGGGGCAGGGAAATTTAAGAATAAAGCTGGAGTGAGGGAAGTAGAATGGTTAAGAGAGAGGGGAAGAGTGACAGTTTCTTTAATATCCGGCTGGCAGGCAATGTTTTCTTACACAGCAGTGTGTGTCTCTGTGTGTATTTTCCAGTAGCAGTTAGTTTCACGGCTCTGGGGATTACCCAGCTGTCAACAGACCAATGCAACATAATGAGCTGATTGACAGATGAAGGACTTGTTCAAAGGCCACATCTTCCTAGTGTCTAATTATCAGGGGCACAAGGCACCTAAATGTTTATCCATGTAAATGAACTCAACTGTAACAATTTATCTTAAAGCTATAATAATATAAGTGGCTTCTAAATGCAGTGTGCTGTAACAACTAAATTAAAATAAAAGTAATAAGCCAGGCTCTCCATTCAGACATGCATCTGGCGAAATCTCTAGCCAGAAAAAAAACTTGTCAGCCGGTGGTGTTATAGTGAAAACAGTGTTCCCACACCAATACTTACATCCAATCTGATTTTAATGGGCCTCACTTTTTTAGCCCTCAGCTCATTTCCGCCTTTCTTTCAGAGCTGTCACTCACTAGGTCAGCATAGGGAGAGAGAGCGCGCTCATGCTGTGCCAGCTGTCTAGAGTTACATCTGCCCTTATGCTTTTTGGGTCTAATGGCAATAAACTTTCAGAACACTCACAACGCCATGAATCACAAGAACTTGCTAGAAAACACACATATATGCATGAGTGCACTTTTCTCACATATGCTCACAATCGTGCATACACTAACACACATGTATAGGCACATGCAAGGGAATACACACCTAAGCACTGACTCTGCAATGTGTGTGTGTTTGTCTGAGCTCTCACACAGGTCAAAATGATGTCCCATCTCATATCTGTCAGCACTGAGAGTTTATTTACCCAGTTATATTATCATTTGTTGACCTAGTCACATGATCTGAAAGCGGGAGGTGCAGAACCCTAAGCACCCCAGAGAGCCTGGTTAGGACTTGATGAGAGACATGGGCCTGTGACCCAACACACTCAATCACATACACATACACACAAACCCTTGCACAATTGTGTGACCTGCTCTTTTCACTCTCAAATGTTGATTTTTCCTCTCATACTTAAATCCCCATCACTTCTTTTCCTTTGACTTTTGTCACCCTCTGCTGTCCTTTTTAACCCCCTTTTCCTACTCTTCTCCTTGACATTGAGAGTGGTTATATGCTGAGGCTCTTTTTTCCTTTACAGTGTTGGATTCTTGTTCTTGTTAAATATTCTCTACCACAGAAAAGGTTGTTCTCTGAGTTTTAGTCATTAAATGCTAAAAAGCAAGACAGATATCAGCCAAAGACACACCGTTACCAACACAGCCTGTACAAGAGGCTTTATTAGTGAATATGAAAATTTGTATATACTAGATTCTGTGGCTTTCATCACTATTTTTCTTTAGTTCTACAATGTATTGCTGCCAGTTTGATAATCTGACCACATTTGATTTTCCTTTGTCATCCTCAGACCCTTCTTATTCCCATTTCCATCCCCTCATACTCTTTGATAAATAGAGAAAATGACTGCATTCATGGCTGATGATGCGCTGAGCTAATGCTTATCTTGCCTTTCTCATGCAATTACATACACACTTGTAAGCTATGCAAGTAACATTATGCTAACTCTTGCTTCGTCTGCACACACAATGAAATACATATGACTAGAGAGGGGCAATCGCACTAGCAAATGTCCAAACATACGTCAAGCCTGATCTCCATTAATTGAATTAGTCATTCTTAGCATCATCTGTTGACACAGCCCTCAGCCAAGTTTAACTACTTCGCTGCTTGCCTCTTAACTTTTTCCCTACATTTGTTCTGCTATACCTTCTGGCCACTGCTCTTAACCCCATTTTTTACAAAAGAAATTCTTTGTTAGGACTCACCCAGTAAAGCAATATTAACAAATTAATAACAAACAAAAAAACTATAAATGTACCACAGCAGACAACACAAAATGGAAAAATGCTTACCTGATAAGTTCCAATGCCAATGTGTTTAGGGTCTATCTTCACAAGCTCAGCCAGTGGATCTTGAACACGTCTTCCAATCGACACTTTTTCACACACACACACACACACAGCAAGTTATTGAATATGCAAATCCATATGATTTATAATTGCTGAATATGCAAATTATCCACATATTAGGATTGTGCCCTTAGGGCAGGCCAGACCTAATTGTCATTCCTCCTACCCCGGTAATAATAATTAAAGCTGGCATTCAACTGGACTCTCTGCACCTGTCATTTAGCTTCCTGATAGATGCTGAAGCTGGCACACACAGTCAATTGTGGCACACAAATAAATACATTGACCAAAGTACGTTTGATTAACTCTAGTGTGCATAAGGCTTCAGCGTGCTGTTGCAGATGAAGTCATGATTAAGTTGGCAAGGCCCAGTGACAGGGAGAAAAATTACAAACAACCATCCTCACATAGACATGACTTCACACACTCCCAACACACACACAGAGGGGGAGTATGACACAATAAACAACTGTTCTCTTTGGCTGCCTGCAAAGGACAAGGGATGCAGCAGCTCTCGGTGTTAGGACATAAGATTATTTCTTTGTGCATGTCCCTTTAACTTGCTAAATAGAGTACAATTAAAGGATGGAAAATGGCTACATATACTTAATCAAGGGTTAAAAACCCAATAGTCATTCAAAAGACAGTGTGTCCTTTCCTATGTCCTTCATCTGCAGCTGGCTGCCACTGTTTGTATGCATGCACTATAAGTATGTTTGAATTTCAGTTGTCAGCATAGATTTAGCATGCCGCATAAGACGCATCAGATTTAGATCTGTGAGGCGGAACAGAGAGACAAAGAGAAGGATGGGATGTAATGGTGGGAGTATGTCTGGAATCAATGGCTCTCCTCTCTCTCCTCTGGCTGCGGCAGGAGGCTGCTGCCTGAGATAATATTTAGACAGGGATGGAGTTTCAACCCTAGCCTTGCTCAGTACACCACCAAAACTCTTCAATACTCTTTCCATCTATCCAGTCTCTGCCTCTTCCCTTTCCCCCTCTCTCTCTCTCTCTCTCTCTCACTCTCTGAGAAGAGCTGATTTGTAAAAGGAGTGAAGCATAACTTTCCAGCACTAATTAAAAGTTTTTGAGCCAAACACAGTAATACAAAAATGGGAAGCAATGAAGAAAGCAGCCACAGATGAAGGCTCCGTTCTGACACATCCCTCATCACAGCTGAAGAATGAAATATTGTCTATCACCACAAGGTGTCCCTGATCTCACAATAATCAAGGTAAGGTGCCCTAAATTCACAATTCTGTATACACTGAAATTCTAAGCCCTTCTTACATATGGAGACAAACACAACAAACAGCAAAACAAAGAAGTGTTGCCTTTAAGCCCTTTAGAGTTATAAATTTGACTTTCTGCAGCTCTCTGTGCTGGCAACCACATGAAACCGAAGGATAATTCAAAAATGTTTTGCTCTCCAAAACTTGATGCATTTTTTTTTAATTCTGCATAAAACCCATATTCCACTGAGGAGAATTCTTGGCAACAGTATGAATTTATCATAATAATAAAAATATTAAATTATTGTTGTTGTTGTCATCAAGGCCAGCAACATCAGTGATTCTGCCACAGATAAGGGTCTAATAAGCACCAACAAGTATAATACAGAGCTGAAAATGCCATCAATATCAGATCAAAATAATCTGCCTTGGCTCCTGTGTGTACCTGCACTCCTAAGGTTCGGGTCCAAGTCTGGCATTTCTTTGACTGCCTCAGGGCTCACACTGTAGATGGATGCTCCTGCCTCATTGGTTATACTGAGGAAAGAAAAGAGCCAAAGTGAGAGACAGAAAAGCACAAAGTGGGGGGTAAGATGGCAGAGAGATATAGAAGAGCATGAATTAACAAGCACGGTAACAAGTGGGAGAAAAGATGAAAGTGAGGGGTGCAAATGGAGCACATAAGGAGCACGGAAGGCAACTATTACTGCATGACAGATATAATGATAGCGGTTTTAAGGGAAATTGCCACCGCATTGCACCTCAAATAATGTACTTGACAAATTCTTACACTGGTGCGTTATTTAACTCATGCTGCCCCCCTTTGTAGACCTGACTGACATTATGGCCAAAATTGCATCATGACTAGTAGTGCTGCCTTAACAGCAGCTGTAGGGCACAGCATGTATCCCAAAAGCATATATAGACCATTTCTCATTAATTATACACCTTACATGTTCAGAACAGGTCAGCTAGTGAGCCAGAAAACTGATATAATTTGCTCACTTTATGCAAGAATAGGTTAAGAGTTATATTTTATTCTACTTATATGCTTTATGGAGGTATGACCACCTTTTCAAACTAAAAAGACTGCTGCTTTTAAGAAAGACAGCAAGAGGCATTTGTGTGAATGACTGGTAAAGTGCCAGACTGCAGGATAATTTATGTGATACTACTGCCATCTAGAGGACACCAGCATGCACTGCTATGTTTAGTGCTTCATCAATGTACACTACATTACATTCTTTCTGTAAGTTCAATGATTTTTGCTTAAGTATCATTACTTGCATACAATAATAATAATAATAATAATGATAATAATAATAACAACTGGGAGTAGTATTTTATATATATTCAAAAGGTTGAAAAGTAAAATCAGTTGTATTAACAAAACAATAATCCTGTAAAAATGCAATCCATTCAGCTAGTGTTCTGTTGAACCATGAAAATGAGTTGATTCTTCGTGTCAACAAAGAATGCATTTGCACATGTTAATGTAATCAGTCTAAAGGAGGCTCTTTATCATCCATCACCACACAAACGGAACAAAGTCACTGATACCCTTGTTTGCAACACACAACTGAACCGGTCATGTTGTTTAGTCCGTCTGTTCTCTTGGGTGGATGGCGATAGAGGGAGAACACTGAAGAAAGAAAGAAGGGGGAGTTTCCTTTAGGCTAACGGATATGACAAGGGGGTCATGTCCAAAAGTAAGGCCTTCTGTGATGCAAACACACAGACACAGTCCCAGAGGCCTGGACCTTGCCACAACAACCTTGCCAATTATAAGTATCTTGTTAATGAGGAGTGGCAGAGGCCTTCTGATGAGAATCACATTTAAATGAACTTGTCCTCCCTCCCTCCCTCCCTCCCTCCCTCCCCCCCTCCCTCCCTCTCCCATCTTCTCTATTCATCCCCTCCTCCGCCTCACTGTTCTTTTTGTCAGCTCCCTATCCATCGCGCTGACAGCTGACATATCGCCATGGTGATGCTACTAACGAGCACTGGCACATGACCTTCAAGGTCAAAGCAAAGCTGGTCATTAACCTGACACACACATTTTCAGACACACAACCATATTAACTATTGACAGTCAGAGAAATAATTTATAATCAATACACACACAAGTCCACTCACTGCCTTTACCAACAGCCTATGCAAAAATAACTGGGGCTTTCAACAATCACACAGAAAAAAATAAAACACACCCCACCACTGACCCCTCTTCTTCATTCAGTGACAGAGGAAGAACATAGTAGGTTAAACAAAAATAGGGAACCACCACAGCTAGTTTTGTTTGAGGATAAAAAAGAGAGAAAATGAGAAAAGGGCCAAGTAAGATTTAAAAACAGATATAATTAGAAACACAGGAGAAAAAAAAAAGAGAAAAGAAAGGATGGCCACCAGCACCTATCACG
Organism: Parambassis ranga; assembly: GCF_900634625.1. Lineage (NCBI taxonomy): Eukaryota > Metazoa > Chordata > Actinopteri > Ambassidae > Parambassis > Parambassis ranga. The sequence goes on from NC_041035.1 coordinate 8,053,412, forward strand.
TCTAACTTAATTAAGGGTGCTGCTGGGGCATCTGGGTAACAGCACTGTCATGGATACAGCTCTGAGCCCTCATCGCCACAGCGTCCATGACTGTCGCCATAGTGAGGGCATTGCCCTGGCAGCCAGCAGAAGGTCGTCTGTGGTTGGATGGTCGATGTATGGACAGATATGCAAACACACACACACACACACACAACTGAAGATACAAAGTCAGTGGTCGCCTCTTGGTGTTAAGCGATGACTTCTGGCCCTGTAGGGTTATCATTTATTCCCAGCTTCATTGCTCTCTTAATTGTATACACACACACACACACACACACACAGGCCAGCCTTTAGCCCTGTCTCTTCCCAGGGCAAAGTCAAAAACTGGCTTCCCAAACTGTTTCCATACTGACTGTGTTTAAGACACTTGCTTGAGGTTGACAGGCACATATGCACATACCATGACAGCCCCCCACCCACTGCCCCTAAAGAAACCTTATACTGGGAGAGATGAATACACACTTTGATACCTCATTAAAGTCTACTAGCTCACATGGCCCCAATACAAATTAAAAACAACTCATCAGATCAGTCAGGAAAATAAATAATATCACCAACTAATCAAAAGCAAAGAACAAAAGTTGCAGGCAATTGGGGAAAAGGGTAAACTGAGTAACAGAGTATTTGATAAAATGATCATTTTATGGTTAAGAATTACTTTATTAATCCCTGTAGGTAGATTCATAAGAGATTAATAATATACATAAGAAATTAATATAAACATTCTTACAGTATTGTCAATGATAAACTAAATTGTATTTATTTAGTTCTCCTGGGGTTAAAGTATACTGTACAACTGTCCAATTGTGACTTTATTGCTATATTTTGAAGAATCACACATTCATGCACATGAGAACTTGTAAATTGAGACTCGTGGATCATAAAACTAAAACGCATATCAAGAACTGTGTTGTTGTTTACAGTGGCATTTGATAACAACTCAAAGTTTGGTAAAATATCAAGCCATCAAAAGGTTATTATTTATTTAGATATAGTGTTTTGTACTTTGCTGCAATGTCTGAAAGAAACAGTGTACTAAACCACAATGGTCTACAATGTTTATTAGAATAAATGTGTTAACGGTTTATAATTTATAGCAACATGAAAGGATCAAGATACTAAGTGTAAAATGAGAGCTAAAGATTACAAACAAGCCAAGTGGAATTGTCAGCAAGACGATGGAAAAGGAGACAGTAAACTTGTTGGTTTGTCACTAATTGTTAGATGTAGCATTTACAAATTAAAATTTAGACCACCATTTTATATTTGTTGCTTTAGATGGAGCTGTAACGTCATACATTACCATCCCAAAATATATTCATTATACACACACAGTAAGTTTCTCTGTCCCGGATGCTCAAACAGCTCGGGTCCATTGTTCAGTCAGCCGCAAAGCTTGACCTCAGGCAGACAAATTGCAGGATGCGCCATATCTCTCTCTCTCCCTCACACACACACACACACACACACACACACGTCGAGTCTGAAGACGATGACATTTTTCACAGAGAAAAGCGTCCAAATGGCAGGTGTCAGGGGCCGTCAGTCTCTATCGAGCCGCTAGAAGGCAGGCACACGCGCACACACACACATAAACTCCAACTGCCAGTGTGAGGCACGTCTGAAAAGAGCAAAACCTCACAGACACTCATGTCAATCTGCTAGCAGGAAAGGCCTGCACTTGAGTCACACACAAAAGCATACACAGCAACATGAAAACACAACCCCCTTCCCCAAATGACAAATACACACATGGAATGTCACACAAACTCGTCACACATGTTTGTCACACGCAAGACCATCACAGGAAACACTGGATCCCTAGGGGAGGAAGGCGAGTGAAAGGAGGGGGACAGAGGCTGACCACCAGTGAGGCATGATGAGAGGAGAGAGTGTGTGATAAGGATAAGACTGGCAGATATTTAATGTCAAAGCCAACACCCCATCCACCTTCCCAAGCTATGCACAGGTGCTAAAATAACCATAAATTACAGTTCTGTGCAAACTCTTACTGATCCTTTCACTTGTGTCATTTTTTTTTTATCTTAAATTGGTTTTGACTTTAAATGTGACAAAGAATTGGCAGTTATCTATCACCTAATGTCTATCTGCAGCTTACTTTTCCGACAGAACAAAAGATCATTTCTAGTTGTACATTTAATTATGACATCCCTTAATGACATGCATTTCTTCTTCAAATGTGGCAAAAGGTAGTACTTTTTGACCGAAACCTGCATTTTATTTAATGACCTACTCATAAACAGGCTTTTTATAAAAAAAAGGACTAAGAACACAAACTCTCTGCCTTTTTAACTTTTAACGTTACCATTGTCATCTTTACAAAATGACTACCTGTCATATTAAATAAAAAAAACAACCTTTTCACATAACATTGGTTATTTTGCCTGCTCTGAAATGAGGATGTATGCCACAACCAGTCTGAGGCCTCTAATTCCACCCATCACTCTGCACTTCCTACTATCCAAACCTTAAGTCAGGCCTGAGTGCCTGGATCTCACTCAGTCACTGGTCCTGCCACTGTATGTTCATCACTCTCTAAATTTAGCCCTGGGTCCATGCCTGGACACAGGACATGACGGGGATACACATACCCTCATCCATGTACTGTCATAAATGCAGTCTCTACCACTGTCCTCCAGGTCCATCAGCTAGCCAGTAATAATGATCTCATCCCAACAGGAATGAGCTAGAGGGCAAGACAGTCAAGGACTTATTGTCAGTGCAGGCAGACACTTTGAGTACGGTTTCTGATGCAACTATTTGTATTGCTTTCAGACACATCTCACTTGTGATCTAATACGAGCAGTAGAGTGAGTAGAAGGCATGATAACCTAGTATTCTAAGAAACCTGCAGCTACAGATGGGAGAATGACAATTTAATCTGATAAAACATAATACACAATACATAACAGCAAATTTAAAATTATTATATTGTAATTCATTAAGTAATCTTTTGAGGCAGACAGGACTGATGGATGGACTGGTGACTGTTCCCTGGAGGATCTGATCGTGTGTTTATGAAAGAGTAAGAGGGTCAGTCATCTTATTGCCTTTGGGAGTGACCGACCAAGTGGTCAAGAAATTGGATGTTGTTATATGCCCTGAGCTGTGTTCACAGAGTGTGTGTGTGTATCATCACCATTGCCCAAAGTTCTCCCTAACCTTAGCCCACATATTTGTGCCCTCTGATATCATTAACATCAGCTTGTTATGGACAAACACTGTCAACTTGTCATACTTCACGCACATAGCTGGAAACATTTAAAGCACAGTTCAATACAAACACTGTAAAAGCAACCTTGCTGAACTATGTTTATGACATCAAGCTGCAGTTAACAGAAAAACCTGTCCTGACAATATACTGTGACTTTAAGTCCTTATTAGAATGTTGCGTTACAGAAAAGGTGCCCTTTGACCCTACACATAATGTCATCACTTGATCATTTTATGCTACATAGTAGACCTGTGTTTTTTAGAGAGTGTCAGTGTGCTGTGGGAAATTATCCAATTTCAGTTAATTGGAAAATGATTATTCATTTACTGTACATAATTTGCCTTTGTTCATCTATGCACGCAATGTATAGTGACAGGCAAATGCCCCCTAGAGTTAGAGTGTGTGTGTGTGTGTGTGTGTGAACCAATAACAGTTGGGAAACATTGTATTAGACACCTGAGTTAGCTTTGTCATAATTAACATTATAATTACAAAAGGGGTTGAGTGTGTACAAGTGTCTTCTCTACAATACGCCCCCTTACAAAAGTCAAAAAACACCTGATGACGATGACACAGACCCCAGCATGTCATCAACCAAAACACTCCACTGCAAATCACCAATACACTTCACAATCCCACACAGACATCTGTCTGACCAGTCCAGAGAGCTCTTATGAGCTTTGACAAAGCCTGCATGCTCTGTCAGTGTTAAACCACAATGACAGCCAAGGTCATGCAGCACTAGCCTCTCAAAGAGCCAGTATGAAAGACACACACACACAACGATGGGCATTTGAGCTCACCATGCACAGATGCAAATGAAAATACCCACACAATCTGAATGAAGGTAGATTTGCACATTCCTGACACATAGCTACATAAGGGAGGCTCTGGCACAGGTGGTAGTGCAGTTGTCCACTAACTGTAAGGTTTGTGGTTCAATCCACTGTGTCATCCTTGGGCAAGACACCCTTAAACCCTAAAGCTTTGTCTCATGTAAACACTACATGCCTTCCACAGTCTTCACACATTTTTAAAACAGACTGGGTTCAGCAGATATTTTTTTTTATGACGAAGGGGTCACACACTTAAGTGTTCCTGATGACAGTTAACAGACTACAGGATTTGTCAAACTAACTAAAGTCAACTGAATGTAGAAAACATACCAGCTGGTGGCAGTAATGCGGCAATGTGTCGTTTGCCAAATTTAAACTGTCTGAATGACTGCAACTGAGGTCGGCTCTGGTCTATTCCTCTCACACACTTGCAGATTTTAGTGCCGACAACGCATGCCGACTGGGGCAGGACAGGAAATCATGGGTAAAACTGGGCGAAAAATTGTGCATCCTCAGTGTTTGCACCGCTGGTGTATGAAGTAGGTGTGCATGTCAGTAGGGAGAATAAGTATAGACCATTTACTATTTACCATGTGAAGATAAGGGCTCTACCTAAATGCCTAAATGCAAAATTAAGTCAGAAATAATGGAGTTATTTTTTTTAATTAAATGAATGTCACTGACAGTAGGAGGTCCGTAAATTATTGGCAGAGCTATTGACAGAGCAGTATGGCAAAATATCTATTGATCGAATGTGTGTTCACACATTTGTAATTAAAATTAGGCTTAGCAAGATTCAAACATATATGCATATGCCTACCCTTCCAAAGTCCTACTATTTTTACATGCACATAAGTGTTCTTTTGTTTGGCTTCAGAAAAGGCCACGCTCCAGAAATCTTTCACAAGGTGACGCTGTGAGTATGATGAGTCTACTCAAACAGGACTTAGGCAATGAAAACTCCAAACACACACACACACAAAATACATATAAAGATGTCCTGCAGGCTGCGATATCTGGCTGTCATTCCAGCTGAGCACTGAGGCAGAAGGACAGAGAGAAAAGGGAGACAGGCGGGTGGAGAAGAAAGGGTGGAGAAGGGTGGGGGTGGTGACAATATGAAGGCTCACAGGGAGACAGGAAGCAGACGGTGCAAATGAAGCCGAGGACTTTAATGAACTACTCGCAGTAGAGGCTGACTTGAGAGGAAAGGAAAGTGAGGCTTAATTGCCTAGGTACACACATACTTCACATACGCAGAGAGTTAATTGAACTGCAGCTACATCATTCAGTGCCATGTTTCTGCTTTTTCCCAAAAGCTAAAAACAGCGTTTACCACTGGTAATGTCAAACTATATCTGGTTTATCCCATCTAACAAAGTAATTTTGTTTAAATCCTCTGCCCCTCCTAAAACGGTTCTCCTAGCTGGCTAAAAACACAAAGAAGATTAAACTATTTCACATACTATTTTGTGAATATTTGCTTTTGAGACTGTAAACTATCTTCTGAGAGCACAGCTGCTTTCAGTAGCTAATGGTGACAGAGAGAATAAGAAAACAAAGGATATCAAAGAAATATGGATGGTGAGGTTGAGATGGCGTAAAACAGCAAAGCCACCGATCCACAGGATGCCCAAAAGACTTCTACACCTGTCGATTAAAAAAATACTGGGAGCTACTAATGCACGATGTCAGCCGTCAAATGCTTACTAGAAACTGGGTCAATTAATTATACCAGGGACATTCACAGCTTGCACTATGACCCCTCGCTGTTTTTGATGCTACAGAGCTACTCTCTGTCATTGCCATCATCCTTGTTGTCAAGGTAATGAGGTGTCCTTAATAGCGAGTCAGGGTCAGCTGTGGGTCATTCAGCAGGGGAGTAAGAACCTCAGTTAGCAGCAACCGTCACTCCTGGAGGCCACTCATCATTCCCTGGAATCCAACCATTCAACCATTGTCATCCTTTAAGGGATATTTGGTCGGAACTGACAGAGACCAACATATGTGTTAAAATATATTACTAACATAGCAACTTAAGAAAGGTTTAATATCAATTAAAGGCTCCACTGTTTATCAGGTATATCTCATCTTAATGTAGGCATTTTTCTGAAACAGAGATAAAAAGGAAAGACAGGAAAGAGAGCAGAGCAGCAAGATCAGCATGTGTACATTTTAAAACACACACATTCAGTTTTAACATCTATTTCTAAAATTCACCACAGTCCAAAGAAACCAAAGTGAGACATGAGACCAGACGACTCCAGAGCGATACCATCTGGATAACAACAACCATATTTCGATGGCTAATGTCAAAATAACATCTCGCTGCTCTTCCAAAGTTCATGCACTTGCAAAAACCGTTGTTCCCCAAACCATACTTAGGCAAAAGCAGACTATTTACACATGTGTTACGCACTGCAAAAATGTAGTTCGTCAAAATGGGTGATATAGGACATTCAGCGAGCACCACATCAAACAGAGGGCCAACATTCTTATGTGTTGTGAAAAGCAGGAACACCAATAGCTGCAGTTAAAGAATGAACAAGATACACATTATATCAAGATGTGAAATTTAGCTGCTCTGGAGGCTCTCAAAACTGCTCAAAGGGGAAAAAAAAGTCTGTAATGAAAATAATCAAGTGGACGTTAACTTAATAAAAGCCCCACTTTGGCTGTTTCTGTTCTTGAAAACAGACAGAAAATGTAACTTCAGAGAAAAAATATGGGCTATTACAGGAAAGGTATGACCTCTGAAGCATACTTCTATGTGTATGAGCTCAATGATACCGAAAAAGCTTTACAAACACACAGTTCAGAATCATTTTAGGCTCTAGTCCCACTGCTAACCTCAAGTCAACAAACACAGATGGAACTCAGAAGAGACTGAAAGAGATGGAGCAAGGAGAGGCCAGTGGTTATTATGCTTGGACAGAGGTTCTGTACTGTTGTATTCTGAAGTTGGACTGGCCGTGGTTACAGACATGAAGTGGACCACAAAACGCCTCTTTAATTGGACCAAAGTGAAATGGAGACCAGATGGCCTTAATATATAGAATTCACTTGAGGACACATTCCAATTTGCCTTTTTCCTCAGTCTTTTTCCCTCCCACATATAATTCTACTGTACATTTGTGTCTTGACTTTTGTCCTCCCACACCTTATGCCTAATTAATATTTTTTAAAAAAAGATTAAGGTTTCTTTACCTTTGTGTGGTATATTGGTGTCAAATGCACACGCATGGAAAGAGACACAAAAACATGACAGCAATTGTACGGTCTGTCAGTTAAGTAAGCAGGTACCCACTTGTCAGTGGTTATACCCTAAATAATGTGAAATTTCAAGTCCTAAAATAATTAAAAAAGTGAGATGTAAAGAATTTCATCACCCATATAGTTGTCATAAAAGAGGCACTTCTCAATGCATACCCAAATTGTTCATTATACCAGGCAGTAAACCTGTTAAAAATAATGGCCTACATGGGCTGACTTGCATTTTAAGCCTTCCACAAAAGGGCCCACAATGAAATGCAGATTTTTGTACACTGCTTGCTTCATTACTAAACACTAGAGGTTGCCATTTTGTCATAAGTAACAGGGGCTTGTAACACGCACAGGATGAAAAACCTACCAATATGATACATCCAGAGGGTGAAAATAACGCCTGGAGATGAGGTCAGAGAAGAAGGACTCAGTTTCACGGCATGCAGTCCCATTGCCAATGACAACTCTGGTACAGCTTGCATAAAGAAAATAAAAGGTAGAAATACAGTGAACATTAACAAAGCAACCATAAACTTCTAAAAATGTATAGTGATCATAAATCTCTTTTCCTGCTGATAATGTCAGGCATCTGAAAGTGAGCAGTAGTACCTATATGTGATCATAAGGTGGCGTAGTTTTTCGGCTTCTCTTCGCTGTCCTGAGTTATGCAAGTACACAATATCAGTATGGAGAATCTGACCTGAGAGACAACAGAAAGAGAGACAGACAGACAGAAAAAAACTTTATATGATGTTGACTTTGACCAGCTCCTTTTTCTTATACGCACTGTCTGTTGAAGCAGCAGTGCCCTAAATAATTTTAATGCAATTAAATAACTTTATGAACCTCATTCCACTCAAGTCTAGCTTCTGCCACTTAATTGTAAAAATGTATATCTGAATAAACAGCTGTGATGGCAAACCTCTGGCCACACAGGCAGGGCTTAATTTATGTTTTTGTCTATCTGTTGCAAATGTGTTTGCATGACTTGTAACCAAATAATCAGTTACCCAGAGGTTGGAACTTTCCTTTGCACAGTGAAATCTAGACACTAAAATGCACATGACTTGGTGGTAAAAACAAATCTAACCTTGTTACATACTCTATTAACATAATCACCATACATATATAAATACAGGCCAGTGCTAACATCTGTGACAATGCAATGGCAGAGAACAAACCTGTGTATGCTGCCAACCTCAGTGGACAGACTAGTACACTTTGTGTTTACTTACTTGTAGGGGAGAGGACTGCCAGCTTACAACCATGTCTGTAGCCAGGGTCCACCCCCATGATGACACAGCCCCTGACCGGACATACCAACAGGCACTGGCGGAGGTTCTGCCCAAACATGGCGATTGACTCCTTCTCTGCTGCATTTGTCAATTTAGTCCTAAAGAGAGAAACAAACTGATGGTAAAATTAGGAAAAACCAAGAAAACAGGAACAATGCAGATAAAAAACAAAAAAAGCCAAAAAAGCATTTAAATACCTGTAACTCCTACTGAGGAAGGGCAGGATGAGTCTCTTGTAAGAGTCCTCTACTGCACCCTTGATAATTGCACGAAGTTCTTCTCTTGCAAATGTCTTTGGCCTCCACCTGCATTAAACAGTGGGAGAGAATACAAAAATGTTTACAAAGATCAAATCAATTCTAAATTCTTCCTGGTTTTCAGCAGTCAGTAAATGAGAAGTTTGGTCTATTGCATCTAATAAAAGGACACATGTAAAAGTGTATAATTATGCTTCTCACCTGTTGTTGATGCACCAATCAGTGAAATTAATCTTCACCCAGTCGGGAATGTTCACCTTTACCGTCAAAAATTTCAGACTCTCCCCTCGGTTAATAGCCAGTGTCTGTGCACAAAAACATGCATCAATAAAAGGCACGCATTTGTACGGGTTCATGCATGGCCACAGTAAACGCATAGATATTCCTGTAAAGAAAACAGAAAAAAAAACTAATTTCATTCAAATTTTTAAGTTCTTTTTCTTAAACTTACACAACAGCAGAAATTCTTGTCAAGTCAAGTTCAGGATATTTTATTGTCACTCATTTGTATGTAAGGATCAGTCACTTATCACTAGAATACCTCCACATAAAACACATCTTACAAGGATAAATATAAAATATTTTCCCTCCACAGACACAAAAAAGTGCTGAGCCTAGGAGTACATCCTGTGGCCAAGCCTGTCGTGTTTTGTGCGGGTCCCCCTTAGAGGAACTGTAACATGCTGTTAAGCAAACAGTAGTAAGTGTCTGACCTTTTCAGTGGGGAACCTTTAGCTTGCCACAGAACAGGGCCAAGAAGCAAGACGTCAATCTGGAGCCCAAGCGGAAGAAGCAAGCTGACAAATGCCACCACTATGCCACCATCAGCACTGAGACCGCAAGGCCTACCCCCACCCACACCCACTCATAGTGCCACAACCATTACCACTCAGCAGCACCCTTGGATGTGGTGCACCCATTTGCAAAACACACACGCACGCACACACAGAAATAAGCATGTAAAACACAGCTAATGGCATGGCAGTTGCAGGGAATAATGTAGCAAGTTTGCTTGAATAATGATGAAAACAAGATTTCTCTTCTGTTGGCATGTTTGAGCCGAGGGCAGCCTCACTTGACTGTGATGAGATTTCTCAAACAATCTTCATCAAAGCACTGAAGTTTAACATGTTGTCAAAGAAAGGAAGCACAACACTTCTTTCAGAATGACCAGAACATCTGGGAAAGCCCATGAGTCAAATTAAAGGAGTAAATATATATATATATATATATATATATATATATATATATATATATATATATATATATATATATATATATATATATATATATCCATATATATATATCCAATTCTGAACATTTGTTCACAGAATTAACATATATATTAGAACTGACCCTTAAAAAGTTGTTGCACCATTAAAGAAATCTAATAAATCTTTAGGATACAGAAGTTCAAACTGCATCAAAAGCAGCTATGCCTAAAATATTCTATGTTTATGCTCCTTTTTTTTCCTTTTGTTGGAGACAATGATAAATAACCTTGTGTCTAACTCTACATCTCTCAGTTTCTGTCTGGGTTGGGTCACTGGTGGGAGACAGAGGGTGATCTGAAAGGAAAGGGTGATGTGAGACAGAGTGAGAAGTGTGTATGTGTGGGCCAGAAGTGACAGGTAGCCAAGTACTGGCCAAACCCTGACAAGATCAGACAGACCATCTTTCCTAGATGCCCCTTATTTCTTCCAGCAGCCCCCAAGCGAGGGCAGTCTGCCAACAACTATCCTCTCTGTCTCTTCCTCTCTCTCACCATCTCTGTGGAGGAATCTTGTCATCAACACATCTATCTATCCAACACACTGAGGATAAACAAACACATACGTGCATACTAACACGCAAGTGTTCACAGCAAACTTGGAGACTTTTTGACCTGGCTGACACACATGGGAGAACAGTGCTATGTGGTTGTATAACAGCTTGACAGAGCTTTAAAATGTAGAACTGAGGCTATAAGGTTCTGAATAAGGAGTAAAGAAAGTTATTCTGTTGAAATATGGCTATCAGCAATGATCAAGAGACAGTTTCTTCTGCATAAGCCCATTGACTGTTCAAGGAAAATTACATTTTCTCCTCTTTTATGCTTAATTTAATCCAAAAAACAAAATGTGACACAGGGTCTGGACTTTACCAGAACAACAGACTTTAGATCAGATTAGAGTAGGTTAGTTGGTATAAACTGTACAAATGTCTCAGTAAAAGAATATTATTAATAGTACAAGGAAGAGGGTTTAAACAAGTCAAACTTTGCTAGGGGTATTCTTTGGAAATCATACAAATTAATCATGGCATATTGTAGTGTTGCACAACACCACAATAAGTAGGACAAAGTTATCCCATTATTATTAAAATCAATACACACAAACGCACACCCACAACTTCAACAGCGCAAAAAAAAATGTTTGATGTGGTGATGTTTTTCGTCACCTGCCCATCAAAAATAGAGTGTTTAATTGATGAAACAGTTCCATTTACCCAACCTCCTCTGCAGGCAAGCCCCAGACCTAGAGCTAAAACACTGTTTGATCATGCCACAAATCGCATTAAAAATAGCCCACCACACATTCAACAAATCTACCCTGGCACACTCAAGAACATAATGCTGCTAAAAGCTATAAGGTTAATGTGTACACTTTGAAACCTCAAATCAAATCTGATGGAATTTGATTTGAGCTAAGTCTCACGCAGTAAGACATACCGAACAAAAAGTTTTTCATACACTAACACAACATGAATACTGTCCACCTCAAAACCCTGAAAAACTTTGAAAATTGTGTATTTTTACTTTTTTGTGAAAGTTAAATTCACCTTTTGTTTTTAAAAAAATATTAAATAATCTTTTTTGGTTTGGACAGTTGGTCAGGGGAAGAAAATGAAACTGAATTGAAGAGAAAAAGTCATGTCAAGATCCGACAAAAGGATTAATTTAAAAAATAAAAACACCAATTTACTACCATTTAAAATTTTCTTTAAACTTAATATATATTTCAATATATGTCAGTTGTACAATTCATTAAATATACATATATATATCTTCCAGTGCAGGGGGGCCGATCTACAGGTCAGCATCCATAGTCAGTGGAACAATTCTTACATCACTGCTTTTACACAATGCTCTGTCCTTTTTCATTTACAACACCAGAGCCAGCCGGGGCTTGGTAAAAATGTGCTAAAGCAAGGGGGCAAGTGTGTGCTCACACACATGCCTTCTGTCAAAACACATCTCCCACCTGCTCTCCCTTCCTACCCAGTTGATGGCCAGAAAAGGTTCATTTTTGCCGGAATCTGACAGCTAGCAGGGTCACAGCCGCCGCTGGATTAACACTCCGTGACAAAGGCAAGTCATCGAATTAAAGGCCTTGTATTCGCAGGAGAGGAGGAAAGGGGAGGTGCGGAGTGCGTTGGAGGGCTGAGGTTTAGTCAAAGAAGAGAAATGGAGGGAGGCAGTGCAGAACCGAGCAGCTGAGATAAGCGACAGGCGCACCTCAGTGTCCCTCATATGTTCATGCTCTCCCTCCCTTTACTGCCCCACTCACTCCTCCCATCCTTTCATCCGCCTTTGGGCCCAGCAGCAGTAGCTGTCACTACAGGAGAGCGCCTGTCAATCAGAGCCTCCTAATCCAATGGCATGTCGGCAGGGGACATGTCACATATGTTAAGAGGAGAGAATGAGGGGACTTGCATGGTGTGCTTGTGTGTGAGCAAGTGGGTGTATGCATTTATGCTTGTGTGTGTGCGTAGTTAAATGACTGTAGGGCAGAGCATGGTTGCCAGAGAGTGTGGTGTGGCAGAGACAGCGGGTGATGGAAGCTGTGGTGACACATGAGGCCCCAGACCAACTCTGAGTAACCCACTAGTCACTAGAGGGACAGAGGGGGTGCAGACGAGGCAGGGCAGGGCACAGGAGGGGTAAACATGAAGGCACAGACAAGGCTAACTGCGACTGACATGGCTAGCATTCAGGAGGGACACACATGAAGCAGACAGCGATGACACAAACACAAACAGATAGCATGCATTTGTTGTGTATGTGGGAATTGCATACAGGTGTAAAAGACCTACAGTGTAGACAGAGTGTATTCATACAATTATGGAGCAACAAGTATAGAGTCTTACTTTGATGGAATGAAAGAAACATTTCTGATTTTACAGACCACAGTAAACCCTCTAGCCACAAAATCCAAAAAGTTATGCTTACCTGATGAGGCTGGATGCGCTGCACATTGGAGGTAAAGTCAAAGTAGAGGTGGAACTTGTCAATGTCCTTTGTTTTTTTGTCAGTTCCTTGGTTCTGCTCAGCCCTTTGTTTATTTGTTTCTTTTTCTTTTGTTGCAGACTTAGACACAGAGGACTGAATTGTTACTAAGCTTTTCTCACATCTAACAGAAAAAAAAGAAACAAAAGAAATCAATTTTACTAATAATTCATGACTAGAGACCATTACAAAAAACTATGCATGTCATGTGCATACAGGTGCATTCTCACAATGTCTTTACGTAGGTGAGTGTCTCAGGGTCTTTGGATATTTTATCAGCCAAGATATGCCCCACACCTACAGCCACTTCTTCCACCGAAGACAAGCCTATCGCATAAACACACACACACACACATGTACACGGTTGTAATCCGAAATACATTAGCTTAGGTAACCAATATAGCATATACAGGTTTACAATGATTGCAATGTGTATTAAATATAATCTCAACAATTGCTAATCACAATTTTTTTAATTTGTGTATATCTTAATTTATACATTGTAAACCCAATAAACCGGTGACATTAGTCTCCAAACATCCCCAAGAAAAGTCCAACAGGTCCAATGGGCTTCTGCCTCAACATTTAATTTATTTCACTGTATAAGATTAAGAAAAGATATATGCACACTTATGTTTATCCCTTACCTTCAGTACCAGGTTTAACCCATGACCTTAAATCCAGAGTATGTGGTGACTCCGTGAGTGCAGATGCAGCTGCCTCGAGGCCAAGTGCCTTGGCCCTCCGAGCTTTTGTCAGTTTGCTGCCTTTCTTATAGGGACTACACTACAGAGGAGAGGTGCATGAAATTCTTTAAGGTGTAGATGAATACAGCAAAAATGTCATCCTCTATTCCTAGTTAAACAACAGATATTACATTACGACCAAAATGTGATTCTGACCACATGATCCAGTTCATCAGCCGATCGACAGCTCCTCAGGTTTTCTTCTAACTCGACTGTCAAAACCCCATCTTTCTTCAGGGTCTGAACCACAGACTGGGTCTTTTTAGCCAAAGTGCTTTCGCAACACAGACACAAACACAAACATAAAAAAAAATGTAAAAGTCTCTCTCACACAAAAATTATACTCATGGTATTAAAAATGTGTATATCACATCAGCTGTTGTTTCACTCCTCAAAGCTTAACTACTAGCACCATCTAGTGGCCATTGTCAAATTAGTTATAGAGTTACACTATATATATGAATCTCTCTTTGGAAAAGTGCCTCCCAGTGTATTAAACAGGTTCTTTTGAGAATGGTTCTTAAGATGTGCATTGCCTTGCCTACCATAATTCCTCATACACCATCTGAACATCTCGGACAGCATCAGCATCCATGTGGTTGATCATTTCTTTGCGGTAGCGCACAATGAACGGCACAGTGTTCTCCTCACGAAGCAGCTTAACGATATTTGCACACACCCACCGCTCCACACATGTCAAGGTAGACAAAAGCTGAGAACGACACACAAAACACAGTTATTAAAAATATACATCTAAATGCAATAGTAGAAACTACAATATAGTGATGCTTGATATTCTCTTTTCATGTGTGTGCATATATGGAAAAGGTCACACACACACAACACAACTTCTACAATACCTCTACCAAGTCCCAACTCATGTTGAGTTCATTCCTCTGAAACCTTTCTGCTGATGATGGTAAAGCAGCCGGTTGTCCAAGACAGGCAGCACTGGTCTTCTGCTTCTTCAGACAGGGTTCATCAAAAGTAAAATCATCCTCTTCTTTTTCTTTCTTTGTTCCAAGCCCATATAATGATGAGCCTTCATCTGCTCCACCATCTGTCTGCTGGGCTTCTGACAAAACACATGACACTCTCTATAAGAGGAAAAAGATAAAAGCAAAAATAAAAATGAGGGAAAAAAGCAATGATTAGTGATGATGTTATTTTTATGATGTAATAGTAATCATATCAATAACAGAGCTTCATAAAATCTAAAATTGATCATGTGCCTTACCTCTTCCTTCATTCTGTAACCTGACTCTTCCTTTGTGGAATCAGTTTGTGTTCCACATTTGTCTTCTCCAGAATTATCCGTTATTTTTTCACCATTTGATCCAGCTAACCCAGAGTCACCAGAATCCTTCAGACTGTTAGCAGCCTGTGTTTTTCGTTCTGCTGTAGGTTTGCGTGTTCGTGGCTTACGCTCTCTAGGCACTTTGGGAGCTTTTGGTTCTTTAGGGGCTTTTGGCTCTTTGGGGGCTTTTGGCTCTTTCGCCTTAGGTGTTCTCTTGACAGGTGGTTTTTTCTCCCCATCTGCACAACTTGTGCCAGGCCTGGTGGAAGCTTTTGGTTTAGTCTCTGATGGACTCCAGTCCTCATCCTCCTTATCACCACTCTCCTGGGAAAAAGACCTGATGACAAAATGAAAAACACCAGGTTAAAACACTAATACATAACAAGGTTTCTTAAAAATATATATTAGCATGTGCCTCTGAGTGTAACTCCACCCACTGTTATGTACTGAACGAGACAATGGCAACCTTAAAAGAAATGTCAAAACTAAGTTGCAGGATGAGGAGGGGTTTTTTTCGGTTGTCAGGCAACAAGGGTGTATTCTGTCAGATAGTACCACTACCATCGTCCCCCTCTCCAAGAAGAACCCCCCACCTGCTTGAATGACTACAGGCCAGTAGCACTCACTCCAATCATTATGAAATGCTTTGAGAGAGTGATGCTGTCCCACATTCAGAGCAGCATCCTCATCACTGGACCCCCTGCAGTACGCCTACCGGCCCAACAGGTCCACCTCAGACGCTATCACCACAGCCCTGCACATCTCCCTCTCACACCTGGAGAATAAAGACTCCTACGTCAGGATGCTCTTTATGGATTATAGCTCTGCGTTCAACACGGTCATCCCCCACAAGCTCACCCACAAACTGTTCTCCCTCTGACTACCAGTAACTGTTACTGGCTCCTGGACTTTCTGACTAGCAGG
This sequence comes from Parambassis ranga, assembly GCF_900634625.1. Taxonomy (NCBI): domain Eukaryota; kingdom Metazoa; phylum Chordata; class Actinopteri; family Ambassidae; genus Parambassis; species Parambassis ranga. Next base: position 8,069,575 of record NC_041035.1, read on the forward strand.
CCTCAGTCTGTCAGGATGGGGAACAGGACTTCAGCTAGTATAATCACAAACATTGGCACACCACAGGGCTGTGTCCTCAGTCCCATACTCATCACCCTGTTCACCCATGACGGTGTGGCCTCCCAATCTGAAGTTTGCAGATGACACTGCCGTGATAGGTCGCATCATGGGTGGGGACGAGGCAGCCTACAGGAGGGGGGAGGCTACTCTGATGACATGTTGTGAGGACAACAACCTCATCCTCAACACGGACAAGACTAAGGAGATGATAGTGGACATGAGTAAGGAGAGGAGACCTCATCAGCCACTGTTTATCCAGGGACTGGAAGTGGAGAGGGTGAGCAGGTTTGAATATCTGGGGGTCCACATCAGCCAGGACCTCATGTGGACACTCAACACCACACAGCTGGTGAAGAAAGCACAGCAACGACTGTACTTCCTGAGGAAGCTGAGGAAGTTTGGCATGTCACCATAGATCCTCAGCAGCTTCTACAGCTGTGTTGTTGAGTCCATCCTGACCAGTTGCATCACCGTGTGGTACGGCAGCTCTACCACCATGGACCGCACGCGCCTGCAGAGAGTGGTGAAGACTGCGTCTAAGATCACCAGGACTCCTCTGCCCTCACTGCAGAGCATCTACTAGCACAGAGTCCACAAGAGAGTTGCCTCCATCATCAAGGACCCCACCCACCCCAACAACATCTGTTCACTCTCCTCCCCTCAAGCCGGAGGTACAGGAGTGTGAAGTGCAGAACCACCAGACTCAGGAACTCTTTCTTCCCCTCGCCATCAGACTCCACAACAGCTGACAGGAGTCTGTAAAAATATACTGACTGTTTACATGCAGTAACAGTAACTGCAATATTGTTTAATTATTTATTTATTGTTCTATGCACCTTAATATCCAATCCAATAACTGCACATGTTTTTGCACAATGAGTCATTCTCTGCTCAATTTGCACAACAGCTGATGCAGCACACATGCACATTTATATGTATATAGCTCCACTTATTTCCATAGGTTATATGTTTGTGTACTTATTTGCATTTTTTTTGCTCTTTAAATTGCTCTTTTGTAAATTATTCTATTTTTTTCTTAAACCTTTATGCCATTCAGTGTGAGCAGCAAATTAAGAATTTCATTGTACAGGGAAAACAGTATACTTACTGTGCACATGACAATAAACCCTTTGAATATTTACCTGATGTCTTTTAGAAGATAAAACCATTTTTATTTGATCAGAGCAAGCTATCAATAAATGGACGAAAAATAACTTACGTGTCTAAATCTATCTCGTTGTACGTCACAGCTTTGGCAGTGGTTGTTCGGGGTCTTCGCATCATCTGTTAGAAAAAACAACAAAGCACATTCACTTTTGGAGGTTTGCTAGCTAGCATAACTAGTAGCAGGTTAACTAGCTGTTTAAATTTGGCGCTTCGCGATGACGCGACCTGAGTTAGCAGACTTATACGAAAATATAGCACCTTAATTAATGACAGCGCTTTAAGTTTCAAGTGCGAACTAGCACGCCATACCTTTATACATTTATGAAACGTGTTTGTAGATACACCAGACAGTTGTTGAGGCTGAAATGACTCCTTCCTTCAACAGAACGCGTTCAGCCAATGACATCAGTCTTAAAGGGAAAATTCTTCTTCTTGTGTTTATTGGTGTGTTATAAAGTGGATTTACCGCCACCTGCTGTATTGGAATTAAGTATTCCCATTATCTGGCATTTAATAGGTAGAATGTTGATTAAAGAAGGAACAGATAGGCAAACAAATATTGTTAAAATAAAAAAAATATTTCATTATTATTTGTAGATATGATAACATACCTAAAATGTTTTTAAGGTCCATTCCTCCCCTGGAATCATATTCCCTGCAAAGCTCTCAGAGAATGTTAAACTATTAATAACGAAGAGTTGATGGACGTTTTTCAATTTAATATATAGTATTGATATAAGGGAACAAAAAGTCTAAGTATTAAAAGTATTACTCTTGGGCTGACTCACAGATTGGAACTCTTTTCTAATTAAACTTGAGCCAAATTCTTCAAATTCATCACAGAGACTTCCCATTTAACTCAAGGTCTAATGTTACTGGTATATACCATACTGTAACTGTTAAACTGCAATCAAACATCATGTAGCCACCACTAAACTCTCACTTCCTTCAGTCATTTACTCAATGTTCCTCCTCATCGGTCACAATTTAAAGAAGATTTTTGTCTTCTTTTCCCAAATTTATCTTGTTTTTGAGAAGTACGGTTGTGTCCCTTCAAATTCCATAGGATACATATAGAGCTTCTGGTGTTGTTGATGGATAACAAAAATTATTTCAATCTTTTATTTACAATAAAGGCATCTTTATTGTATTGATGTTTTTCAATTAATATCTGATATGAATTTAAGAATAGAAACATGTTAAGTATTGAGATTAGACAAGTACAATTGGCTGATGTTTGTAATAATTACAAGGCGTCAATTTGTTCTTAAATATTTCCACAGAAGGCAATTTAACAAATGTTGCCACCTTAGCAAAAGGTTAAAAATGTAGATATTTAAAGGGTTTATATCTTTTTTGAACATAAAAACATCATTATCAGTGGCTAACACAGAAATACTGCCATAGAAAGCAGCTTTATAACTTAAGCTCTGAGTATTTCTCAGCCAGGACACTGATCTCTGCAAAGAAAAACAAATATTGACGAGCATGAAACATAAAGTCTTTCAGCAAAAAGGAAAACAGAAAACTGGAAATACTGCACTTATCAACAAACTAAAACACAACAAAACAAGGTAATGTCCCTCAAATGTACTCTAAGAGAATTATATTTGTTAGTATTCAATCACTGTGACACGATGACAGAAATATACTCCAGTACTAACAGTGATCACATAGATCCTGGAGCACTTTTAAAATCTTCTGATGTGATCATAAGAAAAGCAACATGTAACAAATGACACCATAGTAACAGATGTGACATTTCACCAAAGAGGCAGATTTCATAGAAGCACCTTGGTGCCGCTTGTTGCTAAATAGCTCTATACTCTGTCCCTAGTAACAGATGATGAGCCATCACGAACAACCAATCAGAAATTCTGTTAGAATAAAAGCCAGTCTGCGCACAGTTCAGTAGTTGTGATTGTGGATGTGGGTTTTCCCTGCCAGCTGCTTTCAGTTCCTCTTGTCTCTCATCAGACATAAAACCGTACAGAATACAGCAGAACAGTACTGAGAGACCTTTTACAAGCAGGGAGAAGGTATTTATTGTGTGTGTGTGTGTGTGTCAGCATATGTTAAACTTCACTCTGTTTAGTTATTGTTATCATTGTGTTATGTTTGTTTTTAGGTTTGTGTTTGTGTGAAGATGTCGGACCCAGACAATCCAACCCAGCCTCTGGTCAGATCCCCCAGCCAGCACACAGCTGTAACTGTGGGAGCACCAGCACAGGGGTGAGGACATACGTTTTATTGAAACAACAGAAGACCCCACTGGACCCCACAAATTAATTTAGATTGAGTTAATATTGGTCCTCACATAGAGAGGAGATACTGTTGTGGTGTTTCTATTAATCAGGTTGTGTGTGATCAAATGTTTACCCATAAGGTGAATCCTTACATTTGAGTTAGATGGTTGGCAAATGGAGACGTAAGTATAAAACAATGTGATGTAACATGATGAACATGATGAGATGAGCCCGAGAGAGAAAGTGAGGTTCCTCATTTTACTTAGTTGAGAATGTTATAACAATATGCTAAAAACTACTTAAAATGATAAGATATCACTTAATATGTCTCAGTGCTAGACTTTAGATTTAATGAATGAAAAATGACATTTAAATTACATTTTCATATTTCAGAAATGTCCGTGTAAATCAATCAGAAGACTTTTAAAAAAGATTTGTGGTCAAACTATTTATTAGAATTAATTATACATATATAATAAATTAGAATTTCACATAATAAATAGGAATATATCCAAAGTCGACCCTGGTGAACATGTGTGTATAAAAACTCCCTTAACTGCACATTGGTGGCGATTGATGGTGACGTATACAATCAGAATCAGAATTCCTTTATTTATCCCCGAGGGGAATTTCTTTAAGACCATACATCACAGTTCCTGTTTTAAAGAATTCCCCCAATTCTAAGCCAGCCAGTAACCACTGTTCACATCCTTCTCACTGAAATGAGTCCCCAGGAGCTCAGGTGTGAATATTTCAATCTGATCTTGCTTCGCCTCACCTCCTGCCTTCCTTTGTTTTACAGGCAGCGCCCCTCCAGAGCCTATAAAATAGCAGGAGTGACCCTTCTGGCTTGCGTGCTGATTGTAGGCCAGGCGATGATCGCCTACTTCCTCCTCAGCCAGAGGAACGACATCAAAGCCTTGCAGGAGCACAATGATGAGCTGAAGCAGGAGATGACAAAGGGAAGATCTGGTGAGCTTTATGTTAGTATTTACTGTACCTGTTTGCTGTTATTTTTAATATCCATAATAATTACATATATTGTTTAGCTTCTGTGCCTATGAAGATGCACCTGCCCATGAACAGCATGCTTGAGGTGGTGGATGACAAGATAAGCGAGGTAAAAAATAATTTATCTTTTTATGGCAGACACAATGATCAGTATTTGATTTTCCAGAATAAATGGTATTGGTTGAATAACCCTGTCCTGTTTACGATCATGTTGCAGGAGGCTTCTACTGGTGGACCAGAAAAATCTGGTATGGATTGTATACAGTTACTGTATGTTCTGTGTGGACATTAATCCTCTTTCCTTGAACAGTCATGCTTCTTCTTAAACCTGCTAAACCTGTTTTTTTAATACTTCTTCTGAAAGTTGGGTGACATTACATCTCTCCTCCTACAGCTACCCCCTGCCAGCTGGAGGCTACTGGACTGAAGCCTGTGCAGGTGCCAGGTTTCCGCCCAGCCTGTGACAAGAATGGCCTCTACCAGGCCAAACAGTGCTTCATGGAGCATTGCTGGTGTGTGAACCTGGTCAGTGGGGAAGAGATCCCTGGATCTATGAACCAGGGGCAAGTCGTGTGCAGCAGGGCCGTCTTCGCTGGTGAGAAATAAGTGGTTATGAAGTCTAAGAGTAGAAAAGCAGTCATTGTTTTGTTTTGTGCAGTATAGTATTTACTGTGTTGTTTTAATGACATGTGTAGTAGTTTAAATCAAAAACCTTCAAGCAACACTGTCACTCATTTGCCTTTATAGGAAGCATGAGCAAGGTGTTGGAGCTGCCTGATATTGATGCCTGAAACTGTGGTGAGTATGAAATGAAGGCCCTTTGTTTTGTTAGTGGTCACCTTCAGAGGAGCCCTAGTGTATACAACAATTAACGCACCATGTCTTCTGTTTTTTTAGGTAACCACAGTTGACACCTTCATGGGTTCAACTGCTAATAAGTTGGTGCAACGTCACCATCATCAAATCACAATTATATTTGCAGTTACATGCTTGCAGTTGCTAATGAAGTTTATTATATTACTACTGAATGATAATGATTTGCTTGCTATCATCTTGTATCCTGTATCTAATTTTAAGCGTAAAATATGGACAGTGATGCCTTTTGATTCTGGTTACATCAGCTATTAAATGCTTTTTAGTGTTGGCAGATATTGTCGCCTTTCATTTTGATATGAAAAAAAAAAGTTGGGAAGTTTGCAAAACTGACAGTGTAATCAGATCTTCAATGAAGTCTGAGCAGAGGACAGTTATTTTTGGTGTAACAGAGAAAAACCAAAAATGTCACTGGTAATTTAACCTTTCTTCTGCTTGAGTATAAAAAGAAAACTGACACATTTGGATGTTGTCAGGACACATGGACTTTTGACACATATATAAATGAATTTCCCATTTATTTTAACAACCCAAATAAACACTTTAAAGACAGTTCTGGTGGTTTGTTTTTGTCAAATATCACAGTGGAATTTGATACACATTTGAACACTTGATTTAGCCATTTTTTATTTGTAATGATATGTAGGAGAAATAAAAGCAACGTCTATATTAAACACCGTAATTTCTTAAAAAATGCAAAAATGATAGACACTGAAATAAAGATGCAGTACAATGATTGACAGCAGCAGTATGATTGTCGATAGGCACAAGTTGTTCCTGGGTTCCAGTTTGATACAGTACACAAACATCTTCCAGTTAACATAAAACATGAGCTCAAACCACTCAAATACAGCAAGTAGATGTTTTACTTGTTTTTACCAGCACCTATTATAGAACTAACTACATAGGCATGGTGCACGACGTCGTCAGAACTAATACAGTATCAATAGAGTAGCTATATTTCATGAATTACAGTTTTAAGTTATCCACACTGGTGAAGCTTACGTTGCTTGTCAAGGGAGCTACTGTTGATTTTTATCTATTCCTACTCATTAGATATAGGCTGTGTCCAAAATCACCCACTACTCACTACATGATGCTCTTTTAGCCATTTGACCACTTTGTAGCCCTGTTCAAATGTGTAATAGGAATCACTAAAGCCCATATAGTGCACTCAGTGTACCACAGAATGCATCATGAAATGTAGTGTCAAACATTTATATATGGCATCATCATTGAGCTCAATATTTATTTATCTAGACAGTAATATGTGGTTAACAGTGCTGAGTAGATGATTTAAAAAGTGCCAATTTTTAACATAATCTCCATATAGTGAGTAGGCAGCAGTGAATTAGGTGGGTGTTTTTAGAGACAGCTATAGTGTCCTGCAGCAGCAGAGTCATTTATGGACATCATATTTTAAAGACAAACTTTACGTTCATATACAATTCATCAACAAATGTGCAAAAGCCAAATGTTAGATAAGTGTATCTGGTACAAAACAATTAAACCCACTGACTGCTGCAAAACAATGTAACAGAATTAATACAAGTGCAAAAGATCACCTAGTTTCCAGCATATCAAACATGGCGGCCAAATCTTACATGAAAAGGCTATTGCACACATGGCATGAGATGACCATATCAAGTCCAGACCAGAGGAGGCACTCTTAATGTATCATATACATAAAATACTCTGACAACTTTTGTCACAAACTATAAATAGCAAATTTTAGCCTTACCTATTTCATATAGTGCTAATGCAAATTTAAGTTTAACAAGCAGGAAAAAAAAACATTTAGGGAGAATATACTTTTCCTTATTTGCATATGGAGTATGGACCTTAAGAGTCATATAAAAATGACTGATCTCTGTAACATCTTGAGTCTATAAAATAGTAATTAATGTTAAAGAAAAAAAGGGGTTCTGTACCTGCACAACGTCATGTTTCAACCCCACACACTTTATACTGACACCTGCAAACAATCATGATTGTTCGGACAGGTTTTTACACAATACGACAAGGACATTTTAACCCCCCTGAGTGAAAAAGTGCAAATTACTCTATGCTGCTGTAATTGATTTCTGACCACAAGAGGGCAGAAAACAACAAACCCTGAAACTCATATGGCTCTATAATTATATACTGAGCAAGTTCCCACTTTGAGTGGACCACCTTAAGAAAGACTACATATGACTACTTCGTGGTCTCATGCGAAAACATTTTCAGCGAGCGCATGTGGTTCAGAAATTAATTAAAGCAACTATGAGGATTTAGAAAAGTTTTTTGTATAATCTAATCCAATCACTGACCACACATAAAACAAATATGGCTTTACTGTTGAACTAAACAAGCTTTTTTATGTACAAAATTAAAAGGAACATGATTGAGAAGAGAATAACAACCCTTCTTTTGATTTACACTCAAACCAGTTTGCTACTTTTTTATCCGTATGGAGTGACTGACCAATTTTTAACTTTTGAATACATCATCTGTTCCCAATGTCTTTATCCTCTTTCCTGTGTCTTACTAACGACCTCCTTTCAGGTTGCGTATGTAGTCTTTGATGGTGGTTTCAATGTTGGGAACAGCATAGTTTTGTGCTGCAAAGATTCCCGTACATGTTCCCACAGCAACACCCAGTAATGCTGATGAGCGTAGCCTAGCAACAATGTACCCTGCTAGAAATCCCTTCAAGAAAGGAGAAGCCAGCAGACTGCCTCCCTAGAGTAGAGAAGAAAACATATTTTGGTACGGTCTGTCCCGTGGTTTTATATTTACATCTGCATGCTAGCATTTTCTTTAAAGGTAGGGTAGGAGATTTCATTGTGATGCACTTTTTGTTAAATTAGTGTAACTTCTCTTCACAATCCGATAGCAACAAATTAGTTCGGCAGTTTCGCTGTGAAACGAAGAATATTAATCATCTGTGGAAGCTATAAAACGCTAAAAACATCAGCCAATCCTCCGGGTTCCTCCCTGCGCGGAGTATTGGCTGGTTGTCACTCTCTTCATGCTCTGCGTGCACCAGAGAGGTACGTGCATGATGGCCGAAGTCACAGACCGCAGCTTGTCTTCAGGTAATGCACGTCCAAGTGATTGGGAGGCGTGGCTTCGGGGCGAGCTCCGAGAGAAAGGGGCATGTGTTTACTGTCGAAATCTGGCTGACTCTCACTGAGTTTTCAAAATCTCCTACCCTACCTTTAACTCCCCAGACAGTGAAGGAAATGCAACATATGATAGCATGATTCTGTATATACATATAAATGTATGTAATGTAAGACTTACTGGAGGAACTCCAGCCTGTATCTCATCTTCTACTCGTCTCTGAATGTCCTCCAGCTGGTCCTTCAGCTCCACCAGGTCCTTGAGCTGGTTCAGAGGATTCTATACACACACACAACACACACAAAAGCAGGTCAGTATGATGGATTTCCTAAAAAACTAGAGCATGTGAGGGAACTATACATTAAAGACCCCTCACCCCTCACTAAAAAACACAGATACACACTCACATATGGAGCTACTTGGGTATAAGCTTGTATTATCCTTTACAGCAGATGTCCAGGACTTGATAAAATGTTAAACATTGGAGCTGCTGGTGGTCTTGCATACACTAAAACGCAACACGGCAGTTTTTCCACAGCGAACCAGGCTAACTCTATCGATTTGTTGTGGAAGATACGACTGGTGGGCACTGTATGTCAGGTTTATTTTTCACTGTGCAATAACGTAAACAAACTCTGGCCTAATTATCTGACAAACTTTACAAAGTTTTTACTTTGAGGTTTGTTTGCTAATAGGAGCGTTATGTTAGCAATTAGTTGGTTCTTTCAGCTATATCAACAGCTTGTTACTGTTTGGCAGTACAGTGAACTTATTATTGAACACCACCAACAAATAAATTAGCCGATGATTACATTCGTGTGAGCTAATTAGCCATTTAGCCTACACTTGAGTTACAGTAAAATAAGCTAACAGTAAAGCTAACAAACCCTTGCTTGCGATTTGTTTAACATCATAACCCAACGTTAACAGATATCACTAATGCTAACTTATTCCCCAATGACATTTAAGTCAACTACAAGTAATAGTTATGGTCTAACCACAATGCAACGTTAGCTGAATGATAAAAAGTTCAGAACCGACCTTGTCATTAGCCATAGTTTCACTAGTGAAGATGTCTTCTTCGGCTTCTTGTGGCTTTGCTGACAAAAGAAGCTCACCCTCGCCCTCTGCTGGTCTTTGACGGAACTTACTTGGGGTTTCTGATAAAATGAAGAGAAACAAAATGTTTGGAGAATAATATGTTGTTGTTTGTGACTTGCACTGTTACACTACTGTAAGATACTAGCAGAAACACACAATAACCTCATTACTGGGATTTTTGGGGGCCATCTCCCTCAAGTATCTATTTTTTGTCTAAAGGAGATCTTCACCACCGCCACTCCCAGCATTGTTTTATTTCACTGATGTATTAAGGCTATGTCAAAGTACTGATGTTTTCGTTTGAGGCACTTTTTTTCAGACATTAAATCCGCTACACAACTTTCTGTATAGTCACTCTGTGAGGAAGCTGACAGGAATCAGTCTAATTAACTTCTGTACAGCTCTGTGGAGCAGAGAGGATGAGACAAAGCGAGAGGGGGAAAAAGTGAGACAGAGAGGAAGTAAATAATTAGTGAGGCAGTAAGCTGGAGGATCGCATTAGCAATCATCCAAGCTGTTCAGTTTGCACAGTTTTACAAGCATCACTGCATCAAAAGCTTCAAACAGAAATGCAAAAAACATTACAACAATCCCAATTACATGACCCGAGCTGCATTTTAAACAGTGTGTGAGTGCTGAGTGCTTTGGGTGATTGGTCACAAATAAGAAAGTGAGAGTGAATGGCAGAGTCTGCAGTCACAGTAGGCAAGAAAAAAACTGAGAGCCAGAGAGGGCAAGTATTAAAGACTTACTAGAGAACATGAGTTTATTCCCAGCTGACAGAGTGAGAGGAAGAGACTGAAACTGCAAGAAGGAACAGTCTGTAAAGGTTTCTGCTTTGGATTATTCTGGACACAACATAAATGATTATTTAGACAGAACAGAGAGTCCACTAACCTTTCGTTATCTAGGGTTAATGCAGGACTGACACAGGCAACTGTATTTAAAGGTCCTGGAATGAAACTCTGCATACCTTTGCAGTAGAAGAACCACTGGTCACACACTTCCCTGGATTGCAAGGAACAATGGAGGTAAGGTGCCTCTGATATTCAATGCTGGTGATGATTTAGGGGAGGGTTATTGATTTTGGCTGGGGCATATTTGGCTGACTAATCTTTGGACGCCTCTGTAAAGAAAAGGTCACCGAAGCTTACGGTGCAATCATTACAGTGGTGTGCTTTGGAGAATGTGTAATCACGTAGGAGCAGACAGTGGATTTATGTTTGGATTGTCAGCTCAAGTTTAGAAGTGCAGGGTAACGATCGATTTAAATGGCGTAAGGTGTTGAAGTGTTGAAGGCAGCTGTGAAATAATTCTAAAATTAATAATAATAAATAAGTTTTATAGCTAGTGGGAGTTCATCTTTTATTCAGCCTTTTATACTAAGAAGGGATTTGTATTAATATGCACATCAGTAATTGCAAGTGTTGTTGGTGCAGGATTTGGAGTAAGCTTTAAGCAATGGTTAAAAACTGACTCCCCAGACAAAAGGTTTGGAAATGTATCATTAAACCAAATGATCATTTTGGTTCCCCTCATGATGAGAGAAGATCCTGAAGATGTTCAAATGAGAGGTGATCACACACTGATCTCACAGCAGTCTCCTCTTTGATGTTTACTGGAGCATATAGATCACTTCTTTGCAGAAGAAACCTCCACGGGAAAACTTGTCATCATCATCACTGAAAAAAAACAGCTTGTCTTCTCATTTTAAATATCACACACAACACAATCTTATAGTCTAATCCCTTAGACTATGAGATTGTGATATTAAAAATCACATTCTGAATGACTACAGGAAGCCCGGTGTTATCCATTTTCTCAGACAGTGAAGGCGTTTAGAGTGTTTTGTTCTTTATTGTCTTACTTTTCGGTCTGGCTGCCCCTCAGGATGGTTTTTGATCCAGTTTAATGAAGTGAAAGTGTTTCATCAATCACCCCTTGTAGTGCGCCTGATAAACGTGATGCATTTCTCTGTGCTTTAGACATAAAAGCCTTTCGGCAGAGTGCAGTGTTTTTGTGGGCTAAGTTGGCCGGAGTTCAGTTAAGTTTCCTCGTTAACCTCAGTCTTTAGTATTCAGCCAGTGTTCGTGCTGATGGAAACCCGATACAGTGCGCTCTGCTAGGAGAGAGAATGTGACTGGAAAATAACATGGGTGAAAAAAGACGGGTAGGAGGATGGAGATGCTTCCTCATGAATGTGCATGAATCAGCATTGTTGGTGCCATCCAAGGAAGATGAGGACAAGCATTAAATTAATTGAAATATGGATTCCTCGTCTCATTAAACAGACGTCCCACATAGCTTCAGAGACAATTTTTCAGAAATTTGAGATATGAGATCACATTTTATGCAGAACATAGACGAGGAATTTTACAGTGGATGACTATGTGAGCTGAATATAAACTGTAGCTTCTCTGATGCCAGCAGACACTGAAAGGATCCTGCCATGAACTGTCTGCTTTTGAAGCTGTAACCCAAGTTAACCTGCGTGTGAAAAGCTGCATTCAGATTTATGCTGGAAACCCTTTTTAATATCTCAAATAGAGACGGCAGATTGAGTGAGTAGCATAATTTTTGCTGAACTATCTTCATGAGCCTAGTTCATCAAGTCCAAGTCAAAAAGTTAGCCTTTCTGTTAATGTGGCGGGTAGCAAGAACTGTATGGTTTCCACCAATAACAAGCACTAACAACACTGAATAGATTACTTTATTCAAGGCTTTAAAGCTAGAGTATTATTTATACCGCGGGTGATCAGAGGCTTATACTCACTTTGACAGCACTATGAATTCTGCACACGGGTTTATATTTTCTTTTCTTGTGTGCACTCTGCGTATGAGAAATTGCAGCCCAATTATGTTTTTCTTATAATAAGACGAGAATGTACTGTATATGTTCTTAGTTTATAATGAGCAACAGTAGCTGAGCGTCAAGCAAGGCAATTAAAATGATTGTTTCCGTTCAGTGAGTTAAGGTGCACAGCGTCTCTGCCACTAATGGTTTGAATGTTTACATCGTATGTGTGTATGACAGAGAGAGAGAGAGAGAGAGAGAGAGATAAGAGAAAACTTATATCACCAGTGTTGTGGGGACATAAATCTGTTTGTGAAGACTTGGTTCAGTGTTAGGTTTAGGTGTGTGCAGCTGGCATGAGTGTGCCAGATGCCAGTTATAAGCCAATTAAAGGTTTTAAGCTCTGTTGCCTCTCTGGCAAGGTAAGAGAGGTACTGCAGCTTCACTGCACCACTCTGCTGTGATGTGCCAAGGTGTGTGTCTGTGTCTAGTGTGTGCAGTCACAGCTAGGTATGTGTCATATAGGAAAGGAAGGAAAAACAAATGTATGAGTGGAAAAGTTGTAAATTTTATGTTAGGTGTGACAGAAGACAAAAAAAGAACATGCAAACAGGAGGGCTATGAAAGAGAGATATACTGGGGCATATTATACTGGTTAGGGAATAGGGAGTGTCCATTTACTTTTTGCATCATGGTCCTTTCCCTCTGTGACCTCCCTGATTCAGCATCACCACAACTGCCCCCTCTCTCTCTCTCTCTCTCTCTCCTTCTACCTTCTTCTCTGTGTCTCACCACCCCTCCCTTCTCCTCTCTCATCCCTTCGAACACATACACACCAACACTGGGGATGCCTGAACCAGTGGAAGTCCTGTCGGAGTCCCTGGTCTGCTGAGAGCTCAGTATATAACAGGTCAGTGCATGTGTGTCAGCAAATACTACAGATTGTATCTCTGCATTTATAATAAGACGCTTTCTGAAGACACAGTTGAAGAGGATTTCCTTCAGCCGGTGGACTAATGCCAACAGTGGTGAAGTCATGGATGCTTCAGCTTAATGAACACAGGTTTAGAATGACAGTAAATCAGTGATGCATTTGCATCGTGTCAACATTTGCAGCTGATAAGTGGATTTACTTCCTTCACGACGTGCAAATGAAGTAACAAGTGCAGTCAAGGAAGAAGTCCAGGATGTGAAGAGGAGACCGGGATGTGAATTGACTGTTTTTTACAAAGACTCAGTGACGGTTGTACCATGGAGCCACGAGGGAGCCGTGGAATAGTAGGTGGCCAGGACCTGAGGGGTCAGGGGTTAGGCTTTGGCTACACGGCCACTGCCATTCCAGCCAGCTCCATCATAACAGCAGTTCAGCAACAGGATTACTCAGCCAGCGTCTGGCTTCGCAGGAGGGATAAACTGGAACATGTAAGTTGTGAGTGCTGTTGCTGAGGTCTGAGAATCAGGAATGCGGAGAAAACATAAAATGTGTGTGTCTGTGTGTGTGTGTCTGTATCTATGTAGTATTTAAACAGCTGCTTAAAGTTAGAGGGACCCCAAAAATGTAAATGTTAAGCCTCTTTGCCATATTGCAGAGGGGGTATTCAGAACACACAGCTGATGGAAATTCAGTCAATTATTTTGATCCTTTCAGCAAATTTTCAAGCTGAAAAAGTCAATATTCATTCACTGGTGTTAGAATCACTCCTGTGAGGACGATCTACTCGTTTATGGCTTGTATCAAAGCAGTTTAACAATAGAACCACTGTCAAAGTCAATTTAGTGCTTCATTTTAGTTTTGACTACATTTATTTTACTTTATTTTATTTTGCCCATGCATGCTTCTTATTATTATATTATTATGTGTTACTTCCTTTATGTTCTTTGTATGCACCAAATCACTAAGGCAAATTCCTAGTAATGTGAAACCTCTTCACTTACATGGCAATAAATACAATTCTCAAAGCTTATATGTCTACAAATGTGCCCATGAGCATCAGAACCTGGCCATGGAGCAATGGAAGAAGCTACCATGTTTGAAGGATCACATTCTTTTTGTAGGGTCTGGTGTGTATGTGCATCATTTTTTATGGCGAGGAGGTAGCAGCAGGATGCACTGTGGGGAGAGGATGAGCTGCCAGAGGCCATGTGATGCTCTGGGCAATGTTCAGCAGGGAAGCCTTGTTGTGGCTGATCAGTGTGTTGAGTTGTGGCTGTTGGGCAAAAACAAGACAGTAGGAATGTAGAATATGTAGATATTGTAAAGAAAACATCTAAATGTATGAATTCACAGGGGCACCCTGACACTAAAGTTAAAAAATGAAATTTTATTGTAGTGCAGAAACATTAGAAAGTGAAGCAAATAGCGAATCTGTGGAACTTTAGACAGACACACATCCGTTTCTAAATGTTTCATATTGTGGGAGATGTGTGCTTTTGTAATATTTAACAGCCACTTTCATTTTCTATTGGAGGAGTTACAGTGATGTCAGGAGACTCGGTGCTCACAGGTAAACAGTATCAACATTCTACAGAGTTCTTCTAGGTGTTTAGTGTCAAGTAAAGGAGTGGAAAAGGTGTGTGTTGAATATTTGATACTGGAGGGGGAGCAGGGCCCCGATCAGAGAGCTGCTGCTTCTGAGTCAGCCTGCATAACCAACCAGGATGATAAAGCAGCTCTGTCTGCAGACCCACACATAGCAGTTCACAGAGCCACACATACTGTAGTGTGAGTGTACAGACAGGCACACACACACACAGTCGAGCAATTTCTCAGGTAAGCCTGAGCAGTGACAGCTTATAAGAAAAACAATCTATGCACTTTAATGCCACACTAAACACAGATCATAGAGAACAATTGCACAAAAGCTAAATCCTACATATAGCTGAATGACCATGTAACATTTAGCCATTACATAATGGACTATCCCCCATCAGGTGCAGCTTAGGCAGCTGACCGTGGTGCTAAGGGGAAGTAACTAGGAAGCTGACACAGCATGAACTCAGGCACATTGAGTGCTGGTGTCACAGCAGTGATTCAAGTCGCAAGTTTAGTGTCAACTTGTCAAACTTTGACTCACTTATAACACAGTCCAAGTGAAAGTCAAAACTGATTACCACGTCTAACCTCAGCCCTCAGACGCCAGTCAAACATGCTGTTATTATCCAGCCTCTACTTCCTGTTGCTGAGATGTATTTGCAGTGTGGCTGCTGTGGGTGCTTTTAGTGCCATTAGATGTTAGTGGTTAATGGCATTGTCCAGTAATCTAATCTCTAATTAAAGCTTTTATTTCATGTGCTTCAGAAAAAAAACATTAAACTAGCATTTAAAATGTGTGTGTGTGTGTGTGTGTGTGTGTTTAATACAGGCAGTTAAGATGGTGCTAAAGAGGGTGAATCAGCAGCCGACAGCTAGGCAGACTAACTGAATGAAATGCAGAGAAATCTCCCTGAAGATTTTGGAGCTGGTGCCCCATGCTGATTGCCTTCTCAATTTCATGGTGCTGATGTATAGACCCTGATCTGAGGTGAAATTGGTAAAACTAGAGTTCTCTGGCTAGAAAGTGGCCGGGGAGCATTGTGTGTTTTCTCTTAGCTTTAAAGCTTGAGCATCATAGCATGAGACTGTTACTCTGTTCAAACTGAAGACAAAGGAATTCATTTTTGCTGTGGATTGTTATTGTATGGTTAGCATATGAATCTAAAATGTTGCCTAATAACATGACAAGCAACAGTTTTCATACAATAACTGATAAAGATATTTACAGATTCACAAAGGAGCAGTGTGGTCCTCTGCTTCCTTTAAACTATCTTTAGAGGTTTCCTGTTATCACATCTAAACCTGACAAATCTCAGACAAAGGCTGGGTATCTGCTCCGTGCAGAAACCAGAGCCAGGTAATGCAGCTGTCTTTAACAGGTATTTTCTACAAGCTGAACAAAGCTCAGCACTTCATCTCCATTATTTTGGTGAAGGCCTTGGGTTTTGTCTCCCTCTTCCTCTGAATACTGTTAGGTGGCTTTGATCTAAAAGGATCGTCAGCTTACTGTCAGGCAGTTACTGTATGTGTCAGAGTAAAAAGGTTTCTGTGAAGACAGTGATTGGTTAATTAAAGTTGTCTTCTTGTACCAAGCTGTCATTGTGTGATAGGTGGAACAGAGCAGGTGAAGAGAAGCCAGTAAAACAAAAGTGGTCTGTGAGGGATGATAAGTCTATCTGAGATTTCACATGTAAGAGTTGCTTTCCTATGGAGATTCTAGGGCAGAGAGGCAAAGAGAAAGATGATGGTGTTTCTTGAGCATGTGCAGTCAGTATTTATAGTCAGAAATAATTTAGATGGAATAATGTAGATGGCTTTGGCCAGGGGCTTCCCATCATCAATCACCTACTCTCATGCCCGGGGTATTTGGCAGCACGTTCGACAGCTTGGCACAAATTCAGCTTCACTTCACTTCAGTAATAGCAGAAGCTTGACTTCGGCTTCCAGCGTTAATTAAGTTTTCCTCACACAGTGCTATGGCTAAAAATATGTGATATGAATATAAATATAAATATACAATATGTGTAAAATGATGATTAACTCGGTGTCCAACAGTTGGATCAACATAATGCTCAAATGCAGGCACAAGATTTGGGTTTCGTTTTCAGTTTAAAGGATCTTTAAAGTGAGTTGACTTTTTATTTTGTGTATTATTGCTAGGACTAGTACTAACTATATAATACTACTATATTGTAGTATTATAACAAGCTTTGTTATCCATACTTGCTCCCAGTGTTGGGATGACTTACAGGCTGTATAAGGATGCTGAGATATACCAAGACTTCAATGCTAGGATTGATTATTATGTATATATGTAAACTGGTATAGTAAACGTATTATTTCAAACTGTACAGTAGAGGGAGCTATTGGCCAATAGGAAGATCTTTAAAAAAAACATGTTAAGCGTGTCCCATCTGAAGTGACATCTGAAGTGACATCTGACTGTGTGTGTGTGTGTGTGTTGTATTCAATCAGTTCCATAACAGAACATAACATTTTCATTTTTTCTTTGATGAGTCTGTTTTGTGTGTAGCATCTCAGACATGTCTTCATTTATACACACACGCCCACATGCTGAGACAGATTAATGGAAGAAATTCTCTGGAAGCTGTGGCCATTTGTTTCCAAAAGCTAATTAGGCAATTAGCTGAAAGTCATTAGACACTCTGTGTGCTTAAAGAAAAAAAAATACTAGAAAAGTGTTAGATGAGTGTGATCACAGAAATTTAATTGGAAACTTTCAGAATCAAATTTAATATTCCCATTACCCCATGCTAATATCTTTACTTGTATATGTTTCATGTTATATTCAACAGATGAAAAATCTGCAGCTCATTCTTTGTTGAAACATAAATCTTAATCTTATCTCATGCTTCAGAAAGAAAAATCAATAAAGCAAAAGGGAGCCTGCTAACAGCTCATGTAACCAAGTGTGATATCTTTGCATGTGCTCTTAGGGATTATTTGATGGTTTATTGTGTGATGTCTCCTCTATACCATCCTGTCCTTTCAAAGTGTGCACTGGCTGTGTGATGATTTATGCAAAGATTCATCCAGACAGAATCCATTTTACATCACATATAAATAATATGTTTTTAATATAATTAAAAACTGAATGTTTAACATCCTGAAAACAACTTTAAAACAGCTAGCTCATTGATTTAAAGTCTGTCAGACTTTAATATAACATAACTTATCAATTCTTAGGGGATAGTCCTGATGGTTTTTCCACCTTTCAGGCTGTATGTCTCACTCATTAAATTGTTCCAATCCATGAGCAGCTGATTCTTGGAGCAACTTTGCAAGATGTGTCTGTCCCATCACTCCAATTAGTGTCTGTATCTCATCTTCACACCCAGGAGATCCTGCTCTAAAAAAAAATGAGAAACCCCCCCCCTCCCAAAAATGGTTGTTTTATAGGACGCTTACCAGCACATTCTGACAGCAAACCTCTTCTGTACAATGACACATTTATTTAACATGTCAGTCATATCAATTATATTGAAAATATATTTCAATAAACATTAAACACAAACATTAAAGTTGATTAATCATGTAATAACCACACTCAGCAGCCCACTGCTTTGTGCCCAGCAGTAGTAGCTGACACTGACCAGAGAGAGGCAGTCTAACACTTCATCAGCATCTACTCTGATGGCGCCCCACCAGCTCCCAGAGACACCGGCAGACTGGCTGTGAAATGATGTGAAACACACCAGACTCAGTACACAATATGAGACAGAATCAAACAAGGTCTCTTATATTTATTTATTTATTGTCACATTTAATAGAAACTCTCAGTTAAACAAAAACTAATACTAATACTTCCTCTGCAATGACAAATACATCAGCTGTTTGGTTGTATGTAAAGAAAATGACACATTTCTCTACACAGTGTGTGTGTTAAATGCTACTGTACTGATCGGCCTCAGGGGTTAAGACGTCACTGATGCGGAGCACACTGTGAGGTTAGGCAGTTCAAGCTGGTAGAAATGCTCATTAACAAATCATACACTCTGACACCAATAATGAATCAGCCTCTGAAGAGCAATCGACAACTGAACTTGTTAAACACTATACACACAGATATAGAATAGATCAGCACAGATCAGAGATGAATGCATTTACACTGTGGCTGATGAGGCTTTAAGCAGAGCCAGTGAGCTGGCTGTGGTGATTCGAGTGCTGAAGGAAGGTTGACACAGCTTCCATATAATCCATATAATAATTCCAATTTTATATTGTTCAATTTATATTCCCAGCACCAAACAGTGGGAATAGGTGATGATGTGTGCAAGTATAGCACTGTTATAAAATGGTTGTGTAGTCTTGCCATTGACTTGTCTGAGTAATGGTGTCTGTTTATGAGCTCTTATTGCCAGGGCTGTAAAGCTGCTGTAACAGACGGGCTGTAAAGTTCTGTGATGTTTTCTCTGCCCCTGTTTAACCTGCATTATGTTCATCAGTTACTTACACATAAGATGATATCTGAATTTATTCTTCCTCATGTCATGCCATCTCCTCCTTGCTGTTATGATGTCGTGTACGAGCACCCTCTGTTGGTACTTCCCTGTCTGCACAGAGCTGCAGGGCAGACAGACTTTAAAAGATTTACTATCCATACTCTGTATCCGAACAGGAGCTGCTCTGCATTTCAATGTGCTGCCAACAGTGCCATCGTATGCTAAGAGCTATGAAGTTGAGCTCCAGGAATTACTCTGACTTCAGTGACTCTATCTGTCACTGAAGTCACTCACACTGAGACTCACTCTTAGCATCTCTTTGTTGTTTGTTCCCTGTTCTGCCTCTTTATTAGCAACAATGATTTTCATCTGAAGCAAATAAACAACAACAGTTGTACAGAATGAGTGCTGTAATCACTAATGATTAATGAAGCTGGAAAAGGAGCTCACTATCATGCACAGTAAGGTGAGAGGAGACAGCGAGGACAGGGGAGGGGATGGACAATGAAAAAAGAGGAAAGAGAGACCAGCTATTTATTCCCTATTCCCTCCCTCTTTCTGGGTCTATGAGGGAGAACAGAGAAATGTGAGCTTTCTATTAGAGGGAGAGGGTGGTGAGAGAGAAGAAGGGAGGGAGAGGGAGAGTTAGAAGGAGGTGGATGAACATGCGATACGGTGAGATGAGAGGAGAGGAGAAAAGTGAGACAGAGAAGAGAAGGAAGGAGAAGAAGGAGCACTGGAAATATGAAGATGATGGAGAGAGTGTGAGAAATAGATAGATAGATAGATAGATAGATAGATAGATAGATAGATAGATAGATAGATAGATAGATAGATAGATAGATAGATAGATAGATAGATAGATAGATAGATAGATAGATAGATAGATCAGGATTTAGGTGTGCCCTTTTTTTGTTTTCATTCATATAGTAAAAGCTAGGAGGAGCAGCACTCTCTAACATACACACACACGTGCATTTACAAACACATACATTTTGCTGCTGAGAGGGATGGACTCAGGCAGCCAGGGGTAGAGGCAGATTTTTCAGCTCACTCACACACACCCAGGCTCTCTTTTCTGTTTCCTTTATCACAAACACTTAGAACAACATGTGTTCCAGAGTGGACTAAAGGGATGCAACATGAAGGTAAGCTGTATTATGAATATCTATCTATCTATCTATCTATCTATCTATCTATCTATCTATCTATCTATCTATCTATCTATCTATCTATCTATCTATCTATCTATCTATCTATCTTCTCACAATTGCTCTGTGAATAATGTTCTGTTCTTGACCTGTGTGCAGCTGTAGTTCAGAAGGAGGTGTAAGGTGCTCTGGCTGTTCTTTGGCAGTTTTTCACCGTGTGTGTGAGTGTGTGTTGAGAGGGAGTCTTGAGTGTAGTGTTTAAGTACTGAGCATGCTCTAGGGTGTCACACGCTGTTCCTAGGAAACATAATGAGTTGTATGAATGGGCAAAGTTTTGCATTTCGGTCACTTCTCATAAAGAATGCAAAACTGTCTTGACATATCTGCCTGTATGAGTTTTTTGTGTCTTTACATCTGGAAGATAGTGTAATGACTTGTGCATGTTTCATTCAGTTGCTATGTGAGATAAGACAACAGTAAGGCCAGTGAATTAGACACTGGATATATTATTGTGTAATGCATGCAGGATGATGATTAGCCTGAAACATTTAGCTGTAAAAGCAGAATGGAAAGTCTATGGTTTCATATAACTACTCGACCCAAGGTGGAGAAATACTTTGCTTCTTTTTCTTGCACATAATTGGAATTTAAAAAAAAATCTTTGCTGACATTTGCTTACAGCTCTAATTGCGTTTTTGGGCGTTTCAATGCTGCATTACTTATTTATTTTAAAGAGAGTGTGAGAGTCTGCTTCATCATAACACAAATCAAAGAATGCTGCAGGAAAGCCAGGCTCACCTCACTGTGAACCGGGCACCTCCCACTGGCTGTTTTACAATGAACCATTGATCAGTGCGCAATACACGACTCAGACCCATGCAGATATCCATCAGTAATCTATTACTGCAACTTTTATCCAATGAGTGCAATTGGAAAATCTTCAGTGACTGAGATTCTCTCGAGCCAGACTTCCCTTTTCCATTACTCCCTGTTTTCCTCTGTCATTGTCTCTGATCCCTCCTCTCCATCTCCGTCTCCTGCTGCCATCATTCTTTCAGCCTGGATGCACAGCCTGACAAGTGGGCTGCTGGACCAAAACGGCTGGCAAAGTCTGACCCGCTACAATCAGACTGTGGGGAGTAAGAAAAAGATGAGAGATGGTAGTGATGGCAAAGGAGAGGAGTCAGGGAGGGGAGAGGAGGATGTGGCAGAGAGAGGATTGCAGGGAGAAATGTGTCATGGCAGAGAGAAAAGAGTTTTGTAATTCTGCTCACACAGAGCATCAGTATGTTGGGTACACACAGTCCCACGTCCACATGCACACACACACAGGCTTCTGCAAGGACACACAAACAGATCGAGAAGCCATCAGACCATGGCGCAAAGCAGTAGCAGACAGTAGAGCCCAGTACACCTGAAATGGTATCCATGGCAACCAAACTACTGGCTCCTGCGTGATAGTCCAAAACACTGGGACAGAGATCAGTTGCTGTGTGTGACACTTCTTTAAAGGCGGGTCACTCCAGCCAGATCTCACTTCTAGAGGGAGAATGTCTACTCTGAAGGTCAGAGATTCTATTAGCTGGACTTAAAGCAGTCTGACCCAGTGCATGTTGTCTGCAGGGACGGCTGTATGTATGTATGTATGCTCCCCTCTGCTTCTCCTCTCAGTCATTCTCTGTGAAAAGAGAAGGTGCACATTAGTAATCAACATGATTTTAGAGCTGTGTATGAAAGTTAACAAATTACTCTATGGCAGCACCAAATATTTGTATAAACATTTGAAATATTGAACTTAAAATGGAAGATAATGCTACTATATGTTGTGAAATGATGAACAAATGTATTATGAGCATGTGAGGATTATTCAGCGAGGTCTGGGAAGCTTGATGTCTATTCCTTAGGCTGCTACCTTACGGTAACGCCTGTTTTCAAAGTTTGTTTGGAAGGAATAAAAAACTGAAATGAAAATGCATTATGCATGGGTTGATGGTTCATACTGTCTTCGCTGTTGCTCTGACAGCTGTCCAAAATTTGATATTCTGCAGTCTGATGCAGAACTGTATGATAACTCTGCAATAAAACATCATTGAGCTCCATATGTCTATATGCATCCACACTTATAGAAGTCTATGCTATCAAGTAATATATTTATTTAATGTATTACAGCAGTATTGTGGTATAAATACAGGATGCAGTGTATGTTAACCATTACAAACAGTCAAAGTAAAAAGAACAGATAAGAAAACAAAATCATAAAACAATATGATAAATGTTAATAAATGTTATAATTTTACATTTTTTGGTTGCCTTACTCATAGAGCTCTCTTCTATCACCAAGACACTGAAAGGGATCTTTGAGCTGAGCAGCAAACACCTGATATCTTATACACTATATCAAGTAAATAAATTGATGCAAGCACCTGTTTACCGGCTTTAGTTCAGTCTTGCGTGTAAATCATTCACAGAGGTGTGAAACTTTAAATACAGATGATACATTGTCCACTTTACCCCAGGAAGCCACATAGACACATTATCCATCATCCTGTGCTAACAAGGGTTTAACCAGGCACAACAAATGACACGTCTCTGAACATCGCACAATCTAAGCAGAGAACACACACTCTGATTTATCAAAGCATTAATTATGGATGGGCCTGGAGAGGAGAGGAGAGGAGAGGAGAGGAGAGTTTTCTTCAGTGACTTTTGTTTCCTGTGTACTGATGCATGTTAATCCTTGATTCACATCTTAGATTTTGTGTAACAGTGCGACAGCTTCCCTCTGCATCAGTTCTGATTAAGCCCCTGTCACTGTTGAATTAAGAGCTACTTTAATTTCCCTTCAAAGGGATGATCAATTTGTCAAAAAGCATTTGTTATTGTCTTGAAAAAAAAATCATTAATGGAAACAGTGGTACTATGTTTTAGACCTTTGAGCAGCTACTACCACTACTACTACAACTATCATGAGGGAAAGCATACAATTAAAGCATCTGCAGTGAAAGGCCCTTTGTTCCTCATACTATTAATTATTGATATACCATTTGTTTTTTTTTTACTGTAGTGTCTTTCATTCACACAGGTAAACTAAAATGCTTTATAGCCAGCCAGTGAATAAACACACACTAGTGTCTACTCAATGCCATTGTGTCTGCTGCTTCATGTTAAATTAAAGGACTACAGCTTCACTCTTTGAGAAAGGATTGCAGAAAGTTTGTAAAGTCAGTATGTTGTATAACTTCTGTCTAGGCAAATGGCAAGTCAGAGAGGTCTTCTGCCTGTTTAGCTAAACACGAGGAACACTCTTCCACCAAGCTCCACAGGAGTGATGGCTGCCAACCAGAAATGTGGATTTGAACTGATTTTGACCGCTGTGTGTAGATGTAGGAGGGGACCGTCTTGAAAAATATATGTGCTGGGTTTCTAAAATTGCCTCCTTCTTCCTTGGTCCACAAATCAGCCACCCCATAAAAAAAGAATGATTTCACCTGTATGTACCCACGGGCAGGACGGTTTAATGACATGCTGTTAAATGGCCACATCTGTGTGTGTTGCAGTTTTTGTGACAGTGTTATCATCCGTGTGGGGAAAAAAAGTCTGGACTCAGTGGTTTTAAAGTTAGCTGCTTGTCCTGAAGTTAACTCTGCCACTAAACTTTTGAGCTAACTCATTACTGTGAGCATCAGCATCCCTGGAGCTTGCATGAGAGCTAGAAGGCCAGAAACACAAAAGGCTGACAGACTGTCAGGGCCATACACTCAATAACCTTCCTGTCATGCATTCTGCACCGAGTAAAATGTGCTGTCGACTGTATGAATGTCAAACAGTATCACTTGTCCTACAGTAAAAGATGGACAACTCTGTCTTTATTTGTTTATTTTATGGAGACAGTTCGATTACAGCCGGTTTTGAGGCTGTAAATAAGTGCATGTTTTTAATGTAAATGCTGCTGTCAGTGGGACACACACACTCTAACCTTTTAGCACTTAACATGGCTGGCAATGTGTACATGTAGACAGATGTGATTGTATTGTGTAACTGATTGTAATTGCACAAATATAGAAGAGAGCACACATTTAGAAAGTGCTACACTGTGTGAAGCTGTTTTGTGAAGAGGCAACAGGTTTATTAAAAAGGTCATGACGAAGAGTTGTTGCTCAGCTGTATTTTAGCTGCACTGCAGATTTTATCCTGAAGGCCCTTCTGGAGAACAGTTTGTCTCTCTCTGTCCCCAAGGTGACAACTTTATTTCGGCCATAAAAAAAAGGAAAAAGAAAAAAAAAGAATTTGATGCAAGGAAAAGGTTCAGGTTATAAATTAAGTTGGAGTATGTTATGGAAATTCAGTGATCAGTGACTCTGCATTTCAAAGCTGTGTCAAAAGTGCAGATAATTTAAACAGGGCTCTTATTCTGAATCAATTCATGACCGCCTCCCTCACTCGCTTCCTGTCTTTGTTCCCTGCTGTTGTCGTAATTTAGACCAGGCCTGTGGCTTGTCAAGGGATCAAGAGCAAGCAGATCTACTGGCAGAGCTTTAATGAAACACTTTTGGCTCACAGCATGTGCGTGCTTGAGTGGATATACAGTATGTGTGTGTACGGGTACTCGGTAAACCATCCTCTCTGTCTATATACACCAGCTGAGCTAGTGTAATTGAACATCCTGCTGATTCCACCACAAACTCAGTCACACACACACAAGCAGTGAAGTGTAGTGATGTGACCAGTGGCAATAGGATACTGTGGCTCCTATAGACATGCAGAGAAGAGCAGTGGCAGGAAATGCCATCGGATGGTCGGAAGTGTGGAGAAAACTGCAGGGGTCTGCAAAAACATATACTTTATGGTAAGCTGAGAAGACATGGGTAGATATAGTACTGTAGTCAACAAAAGCACCAATCTCATGTATCGCTACACCAGCAAAAGCTTATTGTTACAGTGATATTATGGTTTTATTATTGGTAGCTAGATTGAATATCTTTGACAAATCTGGTTTGGGCTTATGTGTGAAGATTGTAGAGGAGTAAAAAAAAAAGAAGAAAGAAAAACAGATCAACAAAGAGCAGATGCTACGTGGATTTACTGGAACCAAATCTGAACCTAAAACAAACGTGATAAAATCCCGATACACACATTTTTATTGCTCAATCAGCAAAACATGTCAAAACCAACTCAGTGCTGTAAAAGTGTCTAAATATTTACAGTATTACCCCGACAGGTGCTGTATGTGTGTGTGTTACACATCTGACCTGACAAAGAGGAACGCTGGAGAAGATGACTGGATACAGAGACAGAGGGCTGGGTTGAGTGGACTCATCATGGTCAGCAGGCTTCTCATGTCATTTTAATGGGACGATAATTGACGTATTGACTGTGAGAGCACAGCTGGGATCAATGGGCACAGCTGCTTTGCAAATAGGAGGAGACAAAGAAGAGACAGATGACATGAGAGCAGCTGAGAAGTGACGATACAGCAAACGTTTTATCATCAATATATAACATGATATGTGTATATTCTGTATATGGTATCAAACTGTTGCTGCACAAGTTGAAAGAAACACGTGCTTTACCCAGCAGAGATCTGAGATGATTATCTCCACCTAAATTCAGTGGAGGTGTAAAAACATTCAGTGATGCTGCATCAGTACTTGTCAGAACTTGTTCATCAATATCATTAAAAAAACACACTCCTCTTACATCGCTTTACTCCTCTTGCTTCGTCGACCTCTTCTGTCGAGCTATAATGTTTCTTACAGTAAAATGTAAAAAACAAAAATCTGCTCTTTGTTTGAAGTGAAGCAAGCCAACCCACAGATGCATTTTAGAGAGACTGAAATGACTTATTGTTGGCATTATTACAGCGGTTTGTGAAACTTTGAATGAGGTTTTGTTATTTCTGGAACATAATCAGGGATAATAAGGATGCCAAGAAGTATTTAGTCAGGCTCAATTTTTATTTCTTTGGCGCTTGATATGAAATGCAAACACTGTTTCTAGTTTTTATATTGCGATAATCGTAATCAGTGACTGTGAGTCATGACAGGAGTAAAAGAAGATCTAAATGAAAAAATTTACAAAAAGTTTACAAAATAAATAAGATAGTCAAACCATGACTTTTAAAGTGTGTTGTGCCAAATTATAACTGAGAGCAACAGAACAATGGAGTCACGTCTACATATGTGTTTCTGTCTTGACTAATTGACACTGAAAGCTTGAAAGAAGTAAAACAATTTATTTTCACATGTGGCCCCTTTCAGCTCAGACTCTGTAAAATGATAATGTGAAATCTGCAGCCCTCATCACTGCAATTTTATTTTTTGTGGTGTCCTAGAAGTGTCCAAGAAAAAGGTTGATAGAAAGCAT
This sequence comes from Parambassis ranga, assembly GCF_900634625.1. NCBI lineage: Eukaryota > Metazoa > Chordata > Actinopteri > Ambassidae > Parambassis > Parambassis ranga. The sequence continues at coordinate 8,096,445 of NC_041035.1, forward strand.
GTCTGGTACCTGCTCATGAGGCGGCGATTTGTCCTGATGGCACCCGAAAATGACATTTAGAAACTGTCTATTCACCAACCCCTTTACCCCGTTTTTAATGCCTAAGCTTTAACCAATAACCTTTTACTGCTAAAGCCAGCTGTGGCAATAAACAAAACTTAACTGTGTGTAAACAAAACTAAAGAAATGAGGAGGGAGCAGTGGGAGTCGATCCTGGGACTACTAGTGAAAGTCCTCTGCTTTGATGTTAGCAAACAACATAACCATGAGTCGTATCTGGTGGGTGTATTATCGACCAAATGTGGCATTTTTGTGTGAGGATGCATTGACTCGTAAGCATGACCCGCAAATCACTGAATAAAATCACAACCATCTGCTAATATAACCAGTCCAGATAAGATAGAACCAGATTTGTTCTCACAAGATCACAGAATCTAATCAGCTGAAGTGTTCTCTGGACAGCCACAGTCCCTCAGGCCTCAATTCCTCTCCAAACTGACTGTCAGTCTGGATATACTTTGCAACCAGTGTACTGCAATTGAACTCATAAATTACAGCTGCATAAAGTTTTGGATACACAAATCACACACACACAAACACACACACACACACACACACACACACTTTAGCACACCCTCTGTATCTCATGACACACTGGATTAAACCTGGTGATGGATAATTTCAACAAGATTTTGTGCAACCTTCAGCCTCCCTGAGTGGGAATCGGGGAATAGATCCAGAGATGAAGGGTGCGAATGGAGACATGGAGCGAACGAAATTGAGAGTTCCCAGCTGAACTGGAATTGATGAGGTTTTTCCAGCATGTAGGTGTGAGGGTGCAGTACTGTCAGAGTAAATCTGTGTGGGGGGATTGGAGCCTTGAGAAGTGATGGATGACCTTAAGTTAAATACACAGAAGCAATCCAGTTTTTATCAGCTTTATTTATAAGCCTCATAGGTACAACAACACAGGGATTCAAAGCAGAAGAATAAGTCACAGAAATTAAATCTAGAGACACAAACCACATTAAAAAAAAACAATGTGTCAACCTGAAGACAGAAGATGACTGTGTGTGTGTGTGTGTGTGTGTGTATAAACGTCTGCATGTGTGCTGCATATGAATTTGTGTCAACTGAATGGTTTGCACTTGTGATGCGCAGTGTGAAGCAGCTCAAATCAGCAAATCTGAGTCTATGGTTTCCTGCTGGGAAAGGACGGCAGCTCCCTCCAAGGGGATGAGGGAGTGTCAGAGGCCATGAGGTGGGATGATGGGGCCACTGACCCAGAGTTTAAGTAACTGGCACCCAGTTATGGTGACATGATTATAGTGCATGTCAAATGTGTTACTCTTCACCATGGTAACCAAAAAAATAGTGGAAAAGTTTGTTGCCATTGTAGAAATATTGCATTAAATGATTTCAAAGGGTCAGTTCGAACTTAAGCCCCAATGGATTAAGGTTGTTGTAGAAGATTGTTACACATGAGCCCAAGCCTGATTTGTCTGGCGGTTCTGGCAATCTGGCTAAACATGACTGTGTGTCATTTTTGGAGTGGGTGGAAATTGACCCATTGTGACGTGTGTGTGTGTGTGTGTGAGGACATGTTGTTCTCAGCAGGCAGATGATTCAGCAAGATGCATTCTCCAAGACATGAAGCTGGAATGAATGTAAATGTTGTTCTGTATCTGCTGTGAACAACCAACCTTTCTGCATGTGATTTAGTCTGTTTCATCTGGCTGTTGTGTTTACTGCTTGTTGTACAGGGTGCTATAAAACCTTTTATTGCAGGCTTAAGACTGAGGTATTGCCAAGACAAATTAAATTTATAGATGATATGTTTGTGCTTCTGCTTTTCTTTCCAAAGACCTTCAACTGTCAATGAAAGCACAGCAGTTTACTCAGATTCATCTCAGTGGTGTTAGCCGAGAGCAGCAGCTGGATGTGCTGTGTTAATGCACCGTACCAGAGAGCAATGCAGATTTACACCTTTTTATTGGCACATTCAAATCATTGAATGTCACATTTGGGAAAAAAGAAAAGAACAACATCTTATTTCTGCTGAAGACTTTAAATATATATGAAGCTTTGTCTTAATCCCAATGACACTTCAAGATGTGAGCTATTCCCTTTAAAGTGTAGGGGAATATGTGTGCACATGTAGCTGTGTGGAGGCCGAAAAGTGAAGAAAAGCAAATAATATTTTTTTTTATAGTCTTATATTTGCTCAAGAGAAACTGTAACCAACATCACAGCGTACACAGAAATCTTCTTAAGAAAGGAGAAAAAGGAAGAAACATCCAATCATCCATTTTTCATGCCGTATAAGCAGAAGGCCATCTGGACCCTTGGGTGCATCGCAGTGTTTTTAATCACATCTGAGCATGCAAGTTCAAAAGCATCAAAATGCTACGACACACTGTGTAATTACCATAAAGCAAAGCCGAGCAATAATAGAGCCACAAAGAAGGGATGTGCGATATGTAAGTGTCAAACACTTCTACAGAGAGTGTGTGGTAAAATGTCATCTTTTGGGTTAAAAACCACATACACAAAAAACTTAGGCAAAGCTGTATAGGTACTCATCACTGCATGTGATCATCGTCAGGCTACAGAATGAATGTGAGACTGATGTCTTCCTGCCATCATTACAAAAAATCTAAACATCCTAAGCGCCCTGGCACAGGTCTGTATATGCATGGCTTACATCTGGCAGGTTAAATGAATTAAGGCAACGAAGTTTTCGAGTAACAGTTCCTGCTCCACAGTCATCAACAAAAGAGAGAGCGCGTCCATAAATGCACAAGACTTGACAGAGCTGTCAAACAGACTGATAGTGGAAAATCTTCAAAGACATGCAGCTCTGGGATTCCAGCCATCACAAACCTGGTCATCCATTCCTTTCTTTGATTTGACCAGTGGTGTCAAGCAGCGGTGATCACTAGTCTGCTTTTTAAAATTAAGCAGAGATGGAAAAAGGGCCCCCAGCCAAACAGCTACTGCACTCTATGATTCAAAGGTAACTCAGTTTACTTTGTAGTCATGAAGATATTTCCTACGCATCCACAAGATTTTATCATCATCTGTAGTGCTATCTGTAACTCTCAGGCTTTTCACAGCATGGCCAGTTGTATTTATCTCACTCAAAGGAAGAGGAGCTGTGTAAAGCTTTTGTGCTCCAGTCTAAGGGCAGAGCCGTGCACAGGTTCACTCGGGAGACCCCTTACAGACAGTCTGAGATCTACTAAGAGCACACCCTGTCTCTGGAGAGGTGCACTGTATGTCACTTTTCATGCAGTACGAACAGACAGTGGCTCAGAGGTGACAAGCTGTGACAGCATGAGTGGAGCAGCACACTGTCATTTTTTTTAGAAATATAGAAAGAGCCAGATAATTTGTTTTGCTGATCTGTTCTGCTCCCCTGTAGCTCATTCAAAGTGAAATATAGTGCTGTCTGTAATGACGCTGACTAATCTTGGTTAACAAAAGCCTTTGAGAAAAATCAATTTGAACAACAGCGGTCTCCTCGGTCTCACGTGGAGCAAGATAGAGAGCAAGTGACTGCATATGACCATCCTGCTCCCTGTGGGAAACACACTAATGATGGAGAGAAAATATTGTATCAAAGGAAAGTATATTTACCAGTTAAGGTAAAATGGTTAACCATCGACTATCTCTTCAACATCCTGCCGTTGAGCTTTGATGAATTTTCAGGGGACCATAGTCTGAAAAAATAAAAAATACTTGTGACAGGGTGATCAGCGTCCTTACAATCAAACTTCACATCATAAAGATTTGAACAGAATCTTTTCGTATGATGACCGGTAACAGCAAACACAGGTTTATAACTGGCTAAAGAACACAACTTTTACTACAGACATCTATACCACTTAAAGGAAGACAAAAATAGCTGTGCCAGGACACAGACACTAACTCTGACAGTAAACATAATGATTAGCATGAATGCAAGAAACCTGGCTTATCTCAGCACTCAGAGCTGAAGAGAAACGGTGAGTGAGAGAGCAGCCTGACATCGTTTTGGAAACTACATTCCCAGCACACACACACACACACACACACAGACACACAAAGAAACCTGCCTCTTCAGCACTTACTTGGGGAGCATGACAATACACTGTCTGATATTGCACTCTTACTGTCAGTCATGCTGCACCTCTGGCATTCAAAAGCTACGATCCATAAATATACACATAGACACACAAACACACTGACTTGCTGTATGTGTGTCGAGATAGAAATCCTGGGTTCACAGAGCTGTGATATTCACAAATCACTTCCAACCAAGTGTGGGTATTGTTGTTATTTTACAGTTTAAAAAACAAGCTTCTCCTCTATTTTCTTGGTTACATTAACGGCTCCACTGCTGCTGCTGTCTTCTGGTTGAGTTTGGGCTGCAGTGTTTTTTTCATCGTTTGACGTTTGGATTGTAAGGCACAAGAAACATGGGGCAATATGAAAGTATGTTCCCAGGACACAGAATATATTGCAGCACGTTGCACAAAGTACACTGTGGCTCAGCAGCCTTATTAAAAATACAACATTGCTTTATTGCAAATGTGAGTTTTGTTTAGATTTAGTGAACTTTGTATCTCTGCCTCCAGAGATACATCTCTGCTAAAAAAAAAACAAGAAAATACAAAGGTGCTGTTGGTCTTCAAACTCATGAACTGACATTGAAGTTTGATCTGCTGCTCAACAAAAACTCAAAAAAAAACCAATGTGACAGTTTTGCAGGGTCTATTCAAGTGTGCAGTATCGTTGGCTTCCCAGCATGTGTAGAAGAACAAATAAGGCAGTAATTTACATTTAAAATACACAGTTTAGCCTCCAGTAATCCAGTACAGTATTTATGTATCATACTGTACAAATAGGCACCTGCATGTTTTTGTCCCAGCATGATGACACCTTGCATATGACACAATCGTCACCTTCATAGTACAGGTCGTAACATAGTTCATACCTATCAACACAGTGTAAAAGTAAAACAAATCCCACATATGTGTGACTACAGCATTGTGTCATAAGTTGTTGTCACATTTCCAGCAGCTGTGTGACCATCTGTTTTTTGCCTAAAGCAGAGCAGCAGGTGTGTTTTTTTTTCTCCACCGAGGACACTATGCTCATCTCTGATGTGATTAAACATGTGATGGATGGTGCAAAGCTGAGGAAACGGCAGCAGAGAGAGTGATAAAAAGGTGACAAAAAAAGTCATCAGCAGTCACACTGGAGGATAGCAATAAATCTGTGTATGAGAACCTGTCCCACTCCAGGTGTCACCCTCTGTAGCTGAGAAATGAATCCAATTGTGGCATCCAAAAAAATCCACCTCTTCGAGTTGAGGCTGACTCTAAAAGAAAGTCAAACCCCAAAGACCTCCGTGTAAAAATGCCTAACTTTAGAGCAAAAATAAGCATCCTGACAGCCATGTGAACAAGTGCATATAAGGATCGGTAGCTAAAAAAATGGCAGAGAAGGTTGTTACAGATCTGGGTCTATTTTAACACTTTCAGATGCCATCAGATTAATGAGAAGCATTTCAGGATCAACAATTGATTGAATAAAACAAAAACAAAAACTTTGACTTTGACTGACAATTCAATGGTTGTGGTTGTCCATCCTTCCATATATTGGGCAGCTATAAATCAGTGTTTGATCAGCAGCTTGTCTCAACCCATCTTGACTCATCCAAAATATTCTCTAAATCTCTCTGCATTCATGTATAGAAACTTAGCTGCACTTGGCTTGAAACATTTACATGAAACTTCTTACATTCACACAACATCCGCTGCAGCGGCTCATTATATATGAATATGTTGTTTATGGGCATGGGCAAACTGCCCGTGTTTCTGTTGGTGCTGGTGTGATGTAACCCTTTCATGAGCAGGACGGCTCCTTGCCGTCACCATCCCCTAGTAAAGAGGAAACACTCATAAGAGGATAATTAGGCCCCTGACATCTTTCAGCTATGAGGAGAAATTCTTTCTGCTCCTCTGTAGACTTCAAGATTTCCTTAAATGTGCTTCCAAAGCTGCAGGGGCCATTTGCTGTCTGCATCATCTTCATAAACCATCTGCAATATTTTTAGTGTCTATCTGCTTTACATCACGGAGTGCTATATGGTGACATGGCAGCACAAAACAAAGGAGGACATGTAAAAACGAGCCTACTTTACACACTGTTAGAAAGTGAAAGCAAAGTCTTCATCTCACTTGTAGATGAGTAGAGACAGAGAAGGGCAGACTCAAAGAGTTGGCAGTGAGAAGGGAAGACAGCCTCTGTTTAAAACTTCTGTGTCTGATCTCAGCGTATAAACATCCACCTTCTGTGGCCTGGCCTTCACCTCTGTGTGTGTCCCTATGCAAAGAACACACAGCTGTAGTGTGTGTGTGTATACCTGGCACTGTGCCTAGCCACCTTGCACAGCCTTTTTTAGATGGACTCCTGGGAGCTTTTTAAAACAGCCAGCAAGCAATTTCACTAAATCACGTTATTTATGACTCTTTTTTGCAAGTCACTCACTCTTCTCTGTCTCTGATAGAATTTAGTTATTTGCATAATGATGCCACCAAAATGATCTGTAAATATAAACAACCAAAAATCCTATTGACAACAACAGAGAGCTGTTATATTGCCTTGTAGCCATGATAGTGGTTTTACTTGCTCTTCAGTGTCAGCAATTTTTGTTTCCAGATACAAAGGAGATGATTTAGAGAGTTCTTATTTTGAAAATTCAAAATCATCTAGGGTTTGGTTTGTCCAAGACCTCACATTGTTTGCAGTAGAGCGGTTAAAGCTGTTTGCAGTAAGTTCTGCCAAATTTGCACTGAAAACCATTGACAGATGTTATTGCAAGAACACAAAGGGAGTTTGCACAAATGTCATTCCTCTACATCATTTGGATTAAGCAGCAAAACAACCAGCAACAATACTGCTCTCAGTACAGAACACTGCAAAAATGGGAGTAAAACAGACAATTAAATGCTAAACTTAAAGACAGCTGGACTTAACAGTGGTCCTCAAAACTTACCAAAGAAGCAGCCATCGATAAACATTGAAGTGTGGCTAGGAATTGGGTGTCCTGACATTTATGTATTTCCTTCATACCAGGAAAATAACAACAAGTCTAAAGCCTCAAAACTAAATAAACACAGCACAGAGTCAGTCAGCATTTAACCAAAGATTTAACCTTCACATATATATCAGAACATATATTGGATATTCTGTGAATTGTAGCAACAAGCTTTTTGCCACTCAATGGCTGTAACCATAGTGACTTCTGTAACCCATGACGTCTATGTGAGTTTTTAGTGCTTTCAAGAGACTTTCATATTTTCAGGAGACTGGGCGTCATGTCTGCCCTTTTTTTGGCAATTAACCAGTACGTTGTATTGGCTGTAAATTTAACCTCTAAAGCTGAGAAATGGTGCCAACATGGATGTGACATTTGAGCAGCACAAATCTAGTGATTTAATATTTTTAAAGATGGGGCTGATAGTCAGTGACGCAGTACAGTAGATAAAGGATCTTCTGTGGACTTTGAGGTTGTCCTCACTCTTCCTTTGCTGCTGATGTGCTGCAGATTTGACCCAGTTACTGGGAAACGCCCCAGCTGTTTGTAAAACAATAACAAATGTAGCCTGATCCCTTTGAAACCAGCCAGAAGAGCCAAAAGTAATTATCCTTGAACACATCATTAGCACAGTCAGCTAAACTCATTATCCTCAGAGACAAATCTCATCTCACACACCATCGACCTCTGTGAGCCACTCATACACAAAGATTTAGTTTTTTTATTGTAGCTAAAGAGATTCATGCCCATAGGTCCTCATGTGGGAATTAAATGAATCTACTCTCCAATCAATGGACTGTCTTTAATGGCCCAAAGAGACACTAGAGGAGATTGCTTTCACAAACGTCTGTCTGAGCTGTTACTTGTTTCATACCTGCAACAACTCCCACTGCTCTGTACCACACTCAGAGTGGTGAGGGTGACACTGTAGAATAAAGGTTAGAGTGACCTCCTGACCACAGAGGTGCACATCTACTGACCTGACTGGAAAATAGCAGGTGAAGGAGAGAAAAAAAACATTCACTTCTGCACTTAACAAAAGCACACTCAGCACACACTCACAGGGTACCAGAGGTTAACTTAAACCTGTCATTCATCAGCTGAACCTTATATTACCGGACCACACTGCGATAAAAGCAATCATAGATGAATCATAGTCTCCAGGAGACTGTACACTTCTCACATTTCCAGTGTTTGTCTACAGTTCACATGTGGTTGGATGTGTATGTGCATAATGACATATATAAAGAGGTCAGAGTCAAAGTGTGCACTGGGGACGGTGTTATTTGACACTGGAGCGCGGCGTATAGGGATCAATACGCCTTCAATTACAGGAAGTAGTCTGCAACACAATAACTGGTTGGAAATAAAATGACTCTGTTTAAATGGTGAAGTAACTGAAGTAAAAAGTCATTCATCATATTTTAATATAATAATATGAATACAGCTTAGCATGTGTCTAGCACTAATGATATATAAAGGATGGTTGAGGACATGTTTTTGTGACTGTTTTACCAAACGTTCTGCTCACATGAAGTTCAATTTATTTAATTTCCAGGGAACAGCGATGGGAAAATGTGAAATAAACGCATAACGAAAGAGCATGTCAAATAAGTCTGTTTTATAGCTCTCACTGCATCAAATGCTGTATTTGTATTTTTACAGTATGAATGTTTAAAATGCAGCCAATGCAAAAAAAGCCTTTTGTTTCTGCTGTAGTATACAGTTAAGGCTTTTTAGTTAAACCTCTGCAGGCATATTTGTTTTATGAACACAATGCAACAGAGAACTTTGCCACCAGGTCCTCCAACAGTCAACATATCCCTTAGGAAATATTCTTAGTCCATGGAAACAGCAGTGTGTTTCTGCCTCCTGTCAACAATAATGGATAGTGTTCTTTTTTCACTGTAGTTTGCACCCAGGGGGGTTTTGTTTGGCTGATGAGTTCCAGATACTGTATTTTGTTTTTCATATAATTGGCTTCCGAAAGACAAGACAATAGCCAAAAGCCCATTGTAGAGCAGCACTATCAGTACTACGCAGGTTACACACAAAGAAAACAAAGACACCCCAGAATATTTCTCAGCTGAAGCTGCAAAGAGTTGAAGAGATCACACCTATTTATACAGATTTATATTTATACCACTCAAAGGGGCTGTATAAAGAGATCAAATGAATTCCGTCAAGTACATGTGTACAAAGAATTTGACAATAACATACGTGTCATAACACCACATATGTAAATGTGGAGTAACATCTGTAACTTCTTGATATCGTCACTGCCCTTACAGAGCACAGTCACCTCTACTTCCTTCTCAGACAAGTGGTATCATTTGGACTCAATGTTGATGGTTAAAAATAGCATCAAAGCCGAAATAAATTGTCTCCAGTCTTTTTGATCTCACTTCTTTAACATTCCTTCCTCCTCTCTTTTCTTTTCTGCATCATGCCTGTATGAACTTGTGAGGTCACACCTTCCACATGTTTGTGTTAAATTCTCCTCTATCATGTTATGACCTGCTGAGCTGTGCATTAAATCAGTTGTGTCGGGCTGCCTGCTAATGGGAGCCAAGGTTGGACAACTTTGGCCTTGTTTCTACAGTGCAGTGTTAAAGAGCAGAAAATATACCTCAGTAATCAATGCTGTTTCCCTTTCTCTTTCTTACAGTCTCAGCAGAAGTGTATTGTGATCTTTGCCTTGGTGTGCTGCTTCGCTGTTCTGGTGGCGTTGATTTTCTCAGCTGTGGACATCTGGGGTGAAGACGAAGACGGGATCACCGAGGAAAACTGCAGCAAGGAATGCAGGTGAGAACCACAAAACCACCACGTGCAGTGCTTTGTTACTGGTTTCCAGGAAATTCCAGGAAAAAAGTGTTTAAGAATTATGACTTTACTAAATATTTTAAAATTTTTTTTTGCATGGCAGTTCAGCCCTTCTTGTCTTTACATATACATTAAGTATTAGAGTTTAGATATTTTACCGTTTTATACTTATTGCTTATACCTGAATCTGAAGGAGTCTGTTCGTTTATAGAGAGTAACACCAGTACATAGATAGATTTTCCCTCCGCCTGGTCCAGTCTCCTTTACTGAAATGATTAAAATATTGTTCTAAAAGCATCTTTAACCCAGCAAGCTTCTGTTCAATTTTTTAGAGTAATGTAAAAGAGTCTGAAAAAAAACACTGCAGTGTGTTCTGGTGTTCCAGAGTAAAAATGGCTGATCAGCAAGCGTTGGGCTGATGCAGCAGTGCTGTTCTCCTGTTCCCCTCCACTTCCTACTGGTTCTTCTCCATTAGACTCTTATCATCCAATTTAACATTCAGCCTGGAATTACTTCCCTCTCTCTCTTTCATTATGTCCATGTCCATCCAATCTGCCTCGTCTTCCTCAAATCAGCTTTTTAACAACCTTTCAGAGAACTCTATCAGGCCTCCCTCTCAGGCTGAAAGTGTGATCCTGACTTGTAAAGCTGAATTGGACTCCTCTGCTGCTCTGAAGGACCCCTGAAGCTCAGGGGTAGAATGAGAGATAAATAAGAGGCTGTGGGTGAAGGATGATTGAGGCAGATGGAGAGAAGAAGAAGAAGAGGATATCATGGTAGATTTGTGGTTGTAACGAGTGAGAGATGAATAGATTCATCAGCTGTTATTGGCTTGACGTCCTCTTAGATCAAGACATGAAACAAATTACAGAGATGTGTGCTGTCAGATTTCCAGTGTGCACGAGCTATTTATAAGCATAAAGATGAACTGTAACATGCATCATATTAGAGCTAGTAGGTGTGTAATTAATGACTTCATAAAGTATTTTGCCTATAGCAACACAGAAGATGTGATAGATTGCTGTGGAACTGACACGTTTATAATGGGGGTGCAGCACAGCTTGCTCGTGCTCAATTCATTTTGTAAAGGTTCTTGTAATTCATCAAAGTAAAAGCACATAAAGCTCTTTTCAGTGCTGGTATTTCTGAAGGAAAACTATCCAGTGATTAGAACGACTCCTACTGAATAATCTAAACACAGCAGGCCGGCCTCCTTTGTGTGTTGTCATTACTGTCTTTTCACTAAAAAGAACTTTCTGAGCCTTTAAGCTGCAGCAGCTTTTTGTGTGTGATGCTATAATTCAGACATGTCAGCTGATTGTTTTGTTAAGTAGATTTCCTTTTACTGTGTTGTTAAATTGGAAGACCTGAGTCTGGTTCCTGCATAGATATAAAGTACATTAGCTTCATTCATCTGTCAGCAGCAGACATAATTAATCAGATTTATGCTTTTCCAACTGATGATAAACGATATAATTTATGAGTCCTCCTTGGTCCTCGTTTCCTCCGACAGGGTGTGAGGAGCAAAGTGTTTATATCCACTCATCTGATCGTATCCAAATGTCAGTCTGATGCACACGTGTAATTGCCTGGTGTCAGACAGCTCACAAGAAGGTTAGTATTGATCTACAGCAACTTTGTGAAAGGGCAGAAATGATGAACGGAGACTTGCCTCATCCCCAAAGCCCATGAGTAGTTGGTTACTTCAGGTCATGACATTTGAGTGCTTCTCGCAGTCTTTACTGAAGTCACATAGGGAAGTAGTGATCACGACTTTATAATTTTAAAATTTCATTATTTAAGAAGACAGTCATGGGAAGTTTACAGTCATTAGATTATTAACATGTGGTCATATTTGAAAACGTTACAGCAGTGAAATGGGATGCAGTCGTGAAGATGTGGTGTAGAGTCAGGGTTTAATACAGTCATTGTTATACAAAGCAATCAAACAGTTGTTTCTATGACAACAACACTATGATATATTCATTCACCAATGGCCAGTTCGTGGTTAATCTGCTCCCACAGTCAAGGTTTGTCTCTTTGTTTTGGTAATTTCAGTATTAAATATCATAGAACTCAGGATAGACAGAAACAACCAGAACAAGCTCCTCCTCCATGTTCTTGGATACCAGGGTGATAAGGTAATATGTACAGAACATCTATTATTAGTTTTTAACCCATGCTGTTACTAACCTCCCCAGCATCATGAAAGAAGTGTGTTGCATCAATCAGGCAGTTTCAGATCCTGGAATTTAGTTTTTGCCACTAAAACTTAATGCATGCAGTCCAACTTAATTCTTTGTAAACACCTGTTTTACAACCAGACTACGTTCCAGCTGCTGCTGTTTCCTACAGGGCTGAATCACTTTAATATCAGCCTTCAACAACTTCAAACAGAACATGTAAAGCTGCTGGTAGAATGAAGAAACTCAGCTTAATCGGTGAAAAGAATTACACAGCTAAACTTCATAAAACCATTTCAAAGATTCAGCACCGATCTGCAACAAGTAAGCATCAATATATTCACTTAAGAGGTCAGGCAATATTGATGAGACTTATCAATCAAAACAAACAACCAGCCATCCGTCAAAATGTTGTGTAACATCTGGAATGGCATGTGACAAAAGCAGCTTTGGTCTCCACTCAGCTGAACTAAACACGGGGCGTCATGGTGTATTGTAATATGCTTCAAGTGTGGTTGTACCTGATGAAAATATATTGAACAGGGCACAGGGAGCAGCAGCAGCTACTGTGATCCACATATTAATGTCCACGCTGCTGTTCAGCCAGAGCTCAGGGCAGCTTGTTCGAGGGGGATTATTTATATCAGATGTCAGACTGTGATTTTCAGTATGATCCGAGGTGTTAGCTTCACCTGGCACATTGTCTAAAGCTTTTGCATGTAGTCGGTATTATTACATAAATTCTGTTGTAATGTGACATTTCAGGCGTTTACTGTATGCTTTGAGTTCCTGACACCTCTGTGAAATGTGCTGCTATGTTTGAAAGACGTGGCAGAGGCATTCAGAGGGAGCAATTTAACATTCAGACACACACCCTGTCCCTGTATTTCACTGCATCATGTATGCACTCACACATCATGAAGTTTACACCACTTAGGTATTGGCTGCCAGGGCTGAATCACACTCATGAGTGCGCAGATGGGTTACAATGGTGAGCGGACAACACACACACTGCATAAATCGATTAATCCTCTGCAGGAAAAAGAAGCAACCACTGCCACTTCTCCACTTTTCATACAGAGATCAGTCTGGCTGTTTGAACAAGTCAGAATCACTATTCATCATACCTCACAGCCACTAGAGTGGACTAAGAGGATTTCTTTCAGAGTCCCCCCTCCTCCTGTTCTTACAGCTCTCCATCCATCCTTGTTTTCCTCTTTGTGTGGTGTTTACTGCAGCCGTCCTAGTTTCTGCTGTCTATTCTGAACAAAGAGCGATACTCTACCACACTGTGTAATCATAAATCTTCTCTATAATTGTATCGCTGCTCAGTACATTGGTTTCTTTGTGCCTTTTCATTTTACTCGAACTCTGTGACTGACGGATGGGAGAACGTCCACTGCACAATAAAACCCACCCCAGCAACATATCAGCAAGCTTTACCCGGGATTATCACAAACACACTGACTGTCATTTCCATGAGGAGATGCTAGCATGTTAGGATCACAGAGGGTGTGTGCATCCTACAGTCTGACCCTTGGACACTTTCCAAAATCTGACTTAGCTTTTACATCAGCCAGGAATACATTTTGAGGCTGGAAGCTGTCAACGGGCTCTCTGTGTGATACGACTACATTATCACCTGCAGCACATGCTCCCGCCACTGTGCCCCTGGAGCAAGCACTAGCTGGACCCTGAACAGTCACTCTTTGGCTGACCCTGCAAATGCTCAGACTCTTCTGACAGACAGAAATCTGAAAAACAGAAATGTTTAGAAAATGACTGATGAATGAACTACATAACACAGACAAAACAAAAGCACCCTACGCTGCTACACACGATCATTTTAAAAAGGCTGTAATTAATCATTTGACAAGAGCTGGAACTCAAGTTGCCTAAAATCAATTTATGCTAATTAAATTATTTTCATATTATTTTAAATTGTGTTATGCCTCATCGTTCAGCAGCCTTTAATCTAATTTGTCTGCATGCACTGACTATTGACTGCACAACCTTTTTCCGTTTTTATTAGACCATGCAATCATGATGCATCATTGTTTACACATGAATCGAATCAATGTGTGACCAAGCAGTAAATTTAAATATACACTCAATCATGACGGCATCCCATCCATGTCCGATTGCCATTAACGGGGCATTAGCATTGTAGTATTGTGCTTTTAATTCAAGGCTTACTACATATACTACAACATTCTTGTGAAGACTTATGTAGCCACATAGGTGCAACAGAATTTCTATACATTCTTCTCATTCTCACCCAACAGCTTCTACCTCCTTTTAAATTCTCCTAAAAATCCAATGGGCAGAAATCGATGTCAAAGCCAGATGCAGAGAGCACTGGAGCCTGATAATAGCCTGGTTCTGAGTGGCTGCAGATCTAGGCCTGCCACGGCTAATTCAATCTGTTGACTGCAGTGCTAATGGCCCTGTCATTTTCAAGCTTCCTGGTAAAATAGGAACTGGAGAGCACAGTGATGTATACAAAATACAAAATCACTGAGAACATTATCTCCCCCTGTTTAATTTTCATGGTATGGAGAAATAGAGAAATAGCACTGAATAACCACTGAGAGCCACATGCAAAGCAATGAATCTGACAGACAGTAGATTTATTTGTGCATGATTTCATTACAGGCTGCTTGCTGCAACACAATATCCTACTCCAGACTGCTGATGTTAAAGTGCACCATGTGATTGCATTGGAGAGTATGCATGTTAGAAACCAATCAGAATACAGCATATAAATGTCTTTTTTCCATGACTAGATGTAATTGAATCTACATTGTTGACTACTCTGCACATCAACCTTCAATTATTCCCTGCCACAGGCAAACTGTGCAAAGATTTAATGACACTCGATGGAATCTAAGGGCATGTGCGTTCTTGAAATCTTGATTCTCTCATTAAGCTAACAATCCAGAGAAAAATGAAGGATGAAGTTAGCTAATTTTTCACAGAGTAGTAAGAAGCACGGAACATAACCTCATTTCTCTGAAACCAGTGATCTCATAATAATTCTGCCAGGAACGCTAACAGGTAATTGCTTTGTGAAAGACCATAAACCTCACATTAATTTCTCCTGCAATCTTCCATTAGCAGGTCTCTACAGCAGAGCCTAATGATGCTTCTTTTTTTTCACTCAGTGAATACAAATGTATGGCATCCTCATCTTCTCCTTGTGGTTACTTTCTACAGAGTAGTGCTTGCAGAGAACATTCCAGAAGACGTCTCCTTTTCAGACAACAGCACATCCCACCTCCCTCTCTCAGACGGGTTATACAGCTTACTGGACCAAGCTATCCGGGCTGTAGAGATAGTCTCCCCGCTGTGGTTCCTCAATGCCTCTGAATATGAAACCAGCTTCCAGCCTGCTGCCAGACAGGTAAAATCAGAGCAAGCCAACAGAGACTCAACTCTATGAAAGTTGTAACTTCAATATACTTTTTGGGTCTATTTAACATTTTTCCTGCCTAAGAGTGAATGCCTCCTGTGCATAACAATCAGTGGTGTAAAAGTAGGCTACAGTTCAAGTATAACAGTGTAAAAAGTTCACTGTTAACAGAGTGGAGTTGTTACTCTTTGTTTTTATTGTGTTTGAAATGACAAAGTCGGACAGGTTAATTAAAAAAAATAATGTTTAGTGAAATGGTTTACAATAAAGTGCTGTGAGCAGATCATTACAACACATTTACTCAAAAAGGTTGGTCTTATCTTTGACTTATGATGTGCCTGCTTAGTAAATAATTCAAAAATTTTACTCAAACTATTGACTAGTAGCTGGTCCTGGCTCTATATTGCTTCAAATGGAAGACGTGAATCTCAGAACAGCAATAATATTGGAACATATTTATTTTTTTATTAACAGATCAATAAATGTACTTGTACCTAGTTCAAAAGGAAGTTTTTAAAAAAGGCTATCCAAATAACTTTTACCGTACATTTACTTCCAGTTTCCATTAGTGCAATGCATCATGTGTTATCTTCCTGCATCAGCATCACCACAGGATACAATAAAAAGCCACAAATGATGATAAATGATTACATCAGTATCAATGTCCATCCTTCCAGAGCCTAGTCCTTCTGTTTGGGCTATTTTCAAGTTGCTACTGCTACATATTTAATCTGGGTGTTTGTTATTGACCACCACCACCACCACACACACATACACAGTATGTCAGACATAATGACAGCCTGAGGCAGATAATCAGAAAGTAATAGCTTTTTTTAGAGTTCCCTGGCCAGAGTGGAGCTACAGGCCCCCTTAGCCTGCAGCAATCTAAATTTAATATACAGTGTATTAAATATTAAATTTAACTGTGAAAAACACTGTGAAAAACACTGTGAAAAAAACAGGTTGTGATCATCAGCTCTGCTACATTAAAATGATAAACATTATTATCCTTGGTTTTGTGTTTTGTGATGTTTATTGAAAAATTCTATATCTTTACAGTGAATGTCATGTGACAGCCTTGGTGTGTTTCACAGGGCAGGGCTCTGCTGTCCAGGCTGCAGGGGCTGAATGCCAAAGGAATCCAGCTGAAGATCACAAGTGGGATGACTGAATCGACTGAGCTGAGAACACTCACCAAACACAGTCAGCTCAGCTGTTTTATACAATTTACCTGTTTGTCCCTGCTCAGTTCTTTCAGTCTCTTTCCATCTTACCGCTCATCTGTCTTTCTGTTTCATTCTCCTGGCTGATCTATCTCGCTTCCCCCTGTGGTTAGATCTGCCGTCATCTTTCTCCCTGTCTCACTGTCTCCTTTATTTCTATATTTCTTTCCCATGCTGCCCTTTGTGTTTTCTTAAACTCTTTTCTCTTGCTCGCCATTTCTAGAAGCAGAAGTCCACTATGTAAACATGACAGCACTGACCAAAGGCAACCAGCAGTCCTCCTTTTGGGTGGTGGACAGGACACATTTCTACATCGGCAGTGCCAGCATGGACTGGAAATCTCTTGCCACAGTATTGTTTACATTATACTACATTTCATCACATGCACAAAGAAACACAAATACTTAATCAAGACCAGTCAGATGCCTCCCTGACCTGAAGTACCTAAAACATTGAGTTTATTACAGAACATCCTTGTTTGTTCTCTTTCTTATTTTTATGAATGACTGTGAAAAATGTACATGACAACACTGCAGGGACAAGTGTGTAGAGACAGAGACATAAATAGAAAGAAAGGGCAATTTATATAAAAATATATTGGAAAGAAGCTGAGAGGTTCTTCTTTGATATGAAAGAGCTGCAGAGAGCATGAAAAATGAGAACAGTGTGTTCATGCTGTTGCTGTGACGATGGGTGAACACTCATGATTAGATGAGACTTGTGGATGACATGGTCCGACAAGGTGTGTGTGTGTGTGTGTGTGTGTGGGTGTGTGTGTGTGTGTGTGTGTGTGTGGCGAGAGACTAGTAGACAGATTGTAGCTCTGAAAGGAATCATTGATGGAGATGATGGACAGCACTTTTGCTGACAAAGGTTAATGTAAGGAGTAAGGAAGACGGACAGTTATGAGTAAAGTTACATATATGCTGATGTAAATGTTGGCTGTCTGCACCATACTCTAAAAGGGTTTTGTTTTGTTCTCCAGAGGAAGGAGCTGGGTGTGTTGGTGTACAACTGCAGCTGTCTGGCTCTGGACCTCCACAGGGTGTTCAGCCTCTACAGTGGGCTCCAGAATAAGGAGTTCATCCCCTCCTTCTGGTCCAAACGTGTCTTTGCCCTTTACAACAGGGATACCCCACTGAATCTCAACTTTAACAGCACTAAAGCCGAGGCCTACTTCTCTGTAAGTGACAGCAAAATTGAAAAAAGTTATACAAAATTATGCATCGGTTGTCATGCTGTCTGCATGCAGCTACGGCACTGTGGAATTGTTAGCAGAATGTACCATAAGAGACAACTGATCTGGATAAAACACAGTCTTAATTAATGTTATCCTTTAGAATTATAGGTTTATGTGGTCTAATACAGGTTATCTAACAGAATGTTACAAATTACAATAAAGAAATGCATTAGGAGTTATCGGTTGGCAAATTTTTAATACGACCCTACCAATGCTGAAGGTATGAAGGTGACAGCATGGTCAAGAAGGACATTTTTCATACAGAGTGACTCTGCAGGAAGCTGTGTCATTTTTTTTTCTGATGAGTGATGGTGATGCCATCTTGCAGGCAGCAGGAAAGAAAACTTGATTTGGCCAGTCCATTTCCACAAGATTAATACTAAGCTCAAGAAAATCATTTTCACTACCTGTCAGCAAAAAAATGAAAAATGAAACTTTTCCAGACCCAGACGCAGGTTTCCTGTATTCACTATATTACTCATACTGCTTTTTGATTCACTCTGAAACAAGTAGTTTAATAAAAATCCATCAAGGTTATAGCTCCCATAATGTCTATTTCATCATATAATTAGTGTCTTTTCCTCTGCCAACAGAGCTCACCAGATGTTTTCATCCCCAAACATCGTAGCACTGATCTGGAAGCGATATCCAGGGTCATCCTGGGAGCCCACCATTTCATATATATCTCCATCACAGATTACCTGCCCCTCCTCAACAGCAGCAGACACAGGTCAGAGCCCCTCCTCTGCACTGTCTCTGGACAATGACTGGGTGTTTATCATCAAAGCCTGAATGCCTTGCTTTGATTTGAGTGATTAAACCCTATGCATGCCCCTGTATCCCTCTGGCTCTGTGCCCACTTTGGTATGTGTGTATCCGTGCCAAGGTACTGGTCTCGCATCGACGATCTCATAAGAGAGGCTCTGATCCTGAGAAAGGTGCGGGTGCGTCTGCTGATAAGTTGCAGGGAAAACACTCATCCACTTACTTTCAACTTCATCTGGTCCCTGAGGAGTCTGTGCATGGAGCAGGCCAACTGCTCCCTGGAAGCTGTAAGTTCAAGGCCGCTGTGTACTATTTTCAGCCATACAGAGAC
The DNA here is from genome assembly GCF_900634625.1 of Parambassis ranga. NCBI lineage: Eukaryota > Metazoa > Chordata > Actinopteri > Ambassidae > Parambassis > Parambassis ranga. The sequence continues at coordinate 8,115,509 of NC_041035.1, forward strand.
ACTTTATCAATGGTCACTGCACCGTCTGTTTGTGCGTCCATGTGTGTATGTAGAAGTTCTTCAAACCCAGAGTGCTGAGAGATGGCAGTCTCCAGGGAATAAACCACAACAGGTTTATGGTTACAGACAAAGCCGTTTATTTGGGTGAGCTCATTGACTAGACTTCATGACTCTCTGTCCAGCATGTCTCTGCTCACCTCTGCCCACCTGATTAGAAAATCAATACTGGCTTTGTGGAAGGATCTAGCTTTTAAAATGCATTTGTGTCTCATTTGTGTAATCCTTTCACAAAGTAAAACAGGAAAATTAAAATTTCATTAAGAAACAAGACAGTTCAAATTACATTTGTTCAGATTCTGACATATGGATCTCTTATAGGTGAGCTCTAGAAATGTTGGTATTCTTGTGTGTTTTGTGTTCTCCTATTCACTATATTTTATTTCCTGACAGGTAACCTCGACTGGGTGGGGGAAGAGTTTACCTTCAATGCAGGAGTGGGCCTTGTGATCAGTCAGTCAGAGGGTGTGGAGGACAAGAACTCCACAGTGGTGGAGCAATTACAGGCTGTGTTCGAGCGGGACTGGTTTTCCAGTTACACCCTCAAGCTGCAGCCTAATAAAATTCCTGTTTGCAACAAACATCAGATCAACAGGTTGGTGCCTGACAAAGGCAGCCACCTAGACAACGGACCGGTGCCTATCAGAAGAGGCCCACATGATAAGGGACCTGCTCTACTGCGGAACCATCACAAAGTGAATGGGCAGACAATCAGACAAAACGAGACGTCATGACGACCGACTGGGCAAAATCAGTCACCAAGACATGGCCAATGGACTGGTGCCATTTCTGGACAGTTACCAAGAGAGGGGTCAAATAAAAAAGAGTCACAATGAGAACAGACATGCTCCTATCAAAGGTAATAACCACGACAATCCTGTGGATCTACACAGCCAGTCAGCTGAGAGCAGCGGGAACAGAGAGATCTCCAATGGGGGTCCACTGTGACCCTAAAGCTTGATGCGATTGTCTTCAGAGACCTGCTGTCCTTCCACGACAATGGACTGGATCTTTGTAGCATTTTATTACAGTCATTTTGTAAAAAACAAAAACACTTTAAAGATGTATGTACTATGTGGTTTGTTGATAGTATTGAAGAAAGAACTCAGGAAAGAAAGTAATGCTTCGCTGCAGTCTGGCACTTTGAAAGGAAGATTGAAACCAAAACATTTTGGTTGAGAAGAAATACTAATGATAATTATATCTTACAACATTGCTACTTACTTAATGTTTTTCTGTCCTTGTTGAAGACTTTGAAGAAAAAGAAACATATAAAGTTGCATTGATTGCCTGAATGTTGTGGCGGTCAGAATTTACCACCCTTTAAAAGGGATAAAGACATGTGCATGCATATGCAGAGACAGGGGGCTCTGCAGCATGTGTAGCTACAGTTGTGGGCATCTTAATGCCTCTGTTCTCAGACTGATAGTGTCGACGTGATCTGCCTGTCCTCACCAGGGAAATGTAACATGAGGTCGATATAGCTGTGCTTGAAAACAGAACATGTGTGTGTTTTCCAGCTGAATCTTTACATGTGACCAAATGTGGTGGTGACTCGTCTTGATGGTTGCCAAAAATGGCGACCGCAAAGGTGAATACCTTATTTTAATGTAAAAGCCATGAACTTGTGAGACAAATTCTGATCGTTACCAAACCCTTTACCTGTTGTTTAATACCTAACCTTAACCTGTAGTTTTTAACAGCTACCTTCAACCAAAAGTCAAAACAAAACAGCAGGTGAAAACCATAGACAGTTTACAACTATGGATTAAGCTTCTGTGAAATTACCAGTAGGTTCTGACTCTCACCATGCTGCGCCACAGTCCACCAAAGCTCTGAATACAGGCAAAGACATGGACGTGAGTGGTGCTGAGGCAGGCTGGCAGCTGTGGAAGAAGGCAGCTTGTGTTGTGATTTGCCACCATTATAAGACTATTATAATGTGCAATTTTTGGCCCTTTATAATTAGGCTAAAACAATGGGGTTTAAAAAATTATCTTCTTTACAGTTGTAATAAAAAGGATCAATAGAGACCCAAACAGTTCTTGTACCAGGCTGTAAACATGTTTATTTCTGCTGTAAAGCTGGACATTTTAATGCCTGATTACGATCTATGGGGATTGAATCACTTTTGGTCCTTTGAGGCTGTACTGGTCCCATGATTAGATGGCGTTGGCCAATATGATCATCTGTTCCTTTAGCATTAATGTAACCTTGTGTCAGTTTTTTTCATGAGGACGTATTACGTGGATGCTGATGTAAATACTTTTCCATTAAAATAATACTTAAACTGCAGCATTAAGGAGAAAAAAACTTTAAACCAATCAGAAACTGGTTTAAAGTTAATGAAATGAATGGAAAGAGACATCCTGACAGTTAATTCATTAAACTCTTCATTTCCATTCATCTTGTAATAGAAACAACCCCACAACTCATCTGAAGTACTGTCCTAAGATTAAGGAAGCATGGCTCGAAAGAAATTGATTAAATCATGTCCACCATGTTTTAATATCATTACAACACGTATAGGGAGCAGCTGCATAACCTAGGACATGATGCACTTCCACACCACAGGATATCAACGTCTTATTTTATGGAGACCGTGAATAAATTAGATGAAGCACGCTGTCGTACATAGTTAATCACAACTTAAAGTCAAAGGAAGGTGTTTACTCCCTGGATGGAGATGGGTTATTGATCCAGTCCTTCCAGATAATCATTACCATTTCCGCGCACAAATCTTTGCAGAAGAGGAGACCTTGAGTGGACATCCATAACATCCTTCCAAATGCAATGTTGAACAAATACTGAGTAGCAGTTAGAAGAAGGGGCTGGAGGGTCTCCGCTGTCAGCCCAATCAATACAATGAATTTTTAACAGAGCTCTACAGTTGCTGCAGTTTAACCTCGATTACGCAGTGGCCTGTAATGCCATGCCTGTGACTGAATATATATTCCCTTTACTGTGTGGGGCTTACACTATAGGACTGTTTATACTTGACTGTAAGCTTGTAGCAACTTTGATTTGCATTTTGAATGATTGCATGGCAGTTTACACACTCTTTAATGAGTGCAACCTGGAGCCCATGATGCCTGTTGGGTTCATAATAATGTTTTTAAACGTTCAAAGCCATTATTTGACAAATATGAACACTTAACTAAAAAGAGCTATACATGGTGAGGTCTTTACAACCTATTTACAGGCTGCTATGGTCAGTGTTTTACTGTAAGAGCAGCAGCATGTGTGTAATCATTGTGGCATCTGAATTCAGCCTTTGAAAATTGCAATTATCAAGCTACAGATAAGTCAGCCAAAAGGCTGATTTGTCTCTTCTGCTTGACAGATCATTAATTGACATCTTGTGATTATTGGTTAGTAATCAAAGTTATTTTAAAACAAGTATGCACCGGTTCAAAGCTGCTTCATTGCTGTTTTTTGGAGGTGGGTGAGGAGATTCAATGGATTCAGAAGTTTTCAGTGCATTTACATGTACAGTTTGCACATGCTCTGATTGTCACATCATATGTTTTATACAGACCTAATGTGTCAAACATCTATTGCCAAAAACACCGGTGGAGACACTCTTTATCATGGATAAATTCTGCCATCTAGAGGACGTCATCAGAAAGAACTTTCTTCTCACTAAATCTGTTGCAAAGAAATCAGCCTTAAACATACATTATACAGTGGTGTATTAAAGGTGGTTTCTGAAAGATTATAGCAAATATAACACATTAAAAATGAATGTTTTTTTGCTGCTGTGAGTGTTTCCACAAATTCATCACTAATTATTGATAACAGAAATAATGCAATTGTTTCTTGATACAGAGAGAGTGTATATTTGTACATGTAAAGCTACTGTGTGTCACCACACTGTATTATAATCTGACAGCCGGGAGTCAGGTTGTTCACACTGTTGATGTCTATGATTGTCATATGGGGAGGGAACCTTGTGTGTATTACTTGTTTACTTGTTTGCACACCATTTAAAAACAGTGACTGTTTTCCAATTATAGGAACGAGAAGTATAGCTTTAATTTTATGGGAGATTCTTTTGGCTTTAAAAACTGGGAACACAGATGTCAAGGTTTGAAATAAGCAATGGATTTCAAATCCAAGCCAAAAAAAAACAATCTCCATATTGTGTGTCTATTTGAACAATAGTGACTTTCAGTCAACACTAATGAAAATATTATTTATGAATGTAGAGCAACATAATAAAACAGATTGAAGCGAGGAGGTTCACTTTAAATACTTACTGTTAAGCTTTTTAATGTCGCCTACCTTTATTCTGTTGTTTCGGCATGACTGCTGCCTGCATGCCCTGCCTTTATGACCTGTGCACAGTAGCTATATGGGCCTTTTTAGAAATGATGCTATGATGAAAACTTATATACCTTTAAAGATACAGAAGGAATGTATATTTACTGATTATCCTTGTTAATGCACAATACTGATCACGCAATTTGTACTCTTAATAAAAAATATATATCTTAGTTCATTGTTTCTCTGTGTGCTCACATGTAGACAAGACTTTCCTCAACACAAAGGCTGTTAATTAAACCAAGGTGGCTCAGCTCAGAACTTAATCTTTAGTACATTACTAGACTATACCTGTCCTCTCACAATATTAGTGTGAGAGGACAGGCCTCAGTTAGCCAAACATACTCAAGAACATACCGAATTTGAGATTGAATAAAAATAATATCAACTTGTGTACATGTGTTTACTGTAAGGTTAAAGCAGCACTGGAAATAACATCAAACAGAAATATGATGCAGATTGGAATATAGCTATAGGGATCCCATTACAAACAGCTTCATACCCAAATAATCCACCAATTACAGCCGATCCAAGTTTAATATAGCTGCCTTACTACATTTTTGTAACACTAATTTTCATTACCAACATGATCAATGATGCATTCATATCCACCATGTCAACACATGCGCAAAAAGGAATGGCATGAAGGACAGATTGTTGTCAGGGCTGTTTATCAGTAAGAACACCAGGGAAGTGATGTTGATGCAAACTTTTACTAGATATCATATTAGCAAGTGTAGTAAATATGCTGACAGAATACAAAATTTGGTCTTGAAATGTGTATGAGTTGAGAGTTTTGGTTGCATGAATGTAGACAGCCAGCAGCAGCAGCAGTAGTCTTCCTGTGCCTACCTGTCTTCAGGAGCAGCGGAATGACGTAACGGTTACCCTAGCAACTGATTAGGCGTCACCACCCTTCTCGACTCTCAAATTCATGACTGCGCATTTCTCCTCGCAGACAGTCCCGTCTCGAGAAGTAACCACTCATGAGGACTAATTCATGACGGGCAGTAACCCAGATGTTTTTCTCCATCTGCTCGGGTTGTGTATGTTCGTGCTGTAGCGCAGCAGAAGGTGCCGAGCTGAACAACATCGCCGTGCCAGTGCTGTTGTTATTGCTAACGTTACCTAGCGGCGGCCAACATGGCTGAGGATGATAGTGAATGGGTTTTAGAGAGCATCGTTGGCTACCTGGGGAGTCCCGAATGGGTCATACCTGTCACGGACTTTATGGAAAACAGATGCACAGGTAAAACACAAGTTATCTGCCAGTTTTTCAGTCTTTGACTTCTGACAGCCTTTTTGGAGCAGGGTACAGTTAGCGCGGCGGCTAAGCTAACGCTCACTTGTGGCTGCGATGTGTTTATTTACGTAGCTGGTTGTATTTGTAATATGTAGTTCCACTGTCTGCGCTCCACTTTACATGTGTCTTTGTGGTGAGTTAGATAGAATATTACCTGGATTTCACTCCCTTTGTCCCAACACAGGTGAGGATAAAGGTGACAAGGCTGCTAGAAGGGAGCCAGATAGCTAACCTTAGCAACACAACATGAGTATCGAGTTTTGTTGTCTGAAGATGCTTCAGGAGGTGTCCATCATCTATCTACTGTCCTCTATTTGTAACTTTTATTTTTCAGTTTTCGACGATGAGGACGAAAATAAGTTATCATACACAGAAATCCACCAGCAGTATAAGAAACTGGTGAGTATAAACTAAGTTTTTATTTTTTCCACTGTTCTACTTTCATGCATTGCCTCATCAACATTACTCATTACTGGTTTTGTACTGCTGACTCGTCGGAGTGGCCTGCTGTAAGCTGCTTTGCTTTTGTAGGTGGAGAAGCTGTTGGAGAATTACATGCAGGAGGTTGGCATCAACGAGCAGCAGTTTCTGGATGCATGCTCCTCGCCTTTTGCCAAATCCAAAACTCTGCAGGTACTTTAATCTCTCCTGTTGGCTCACCACTGGCAGGCTGCCAGCTAACCTGCCTTTGGGGTATCAAGGATTGGATTCATTTACACAAGTCAGAAATAGTGCCGTCTTTCCAGCTCCAAACATACTTCTTTATTCTGCAGCTTTTGATTCCCACTTAGCCTTTAAGCACATTTGTCATTAAAGCTTTTTTATTTTCTGTCGGCTCTCTCTGTGTAATTAACAAGAGGGTTTTATCTAAAGCACAAGGGAATTCTCCAGTTCTTTTAAACTAAAGAAGGATCAGCAGTCTCTGGATCGGTTTATATCATTTATGATACTGTTTTAATTTAACATGATTTTTGGATCCATGCTAACACTGGATCCTCATCGTTTACTCAGTAGAGAGAATCTCACCTGCCCATGTTCTTATGTGAATAGATTTATTGCTAAGTTTTTTGTTTTGCTTTTTAAATGATATTGAGTGAATACAGATTAGTTAGTGTTTCAAGTTTTACAGTTTATCCACAAAATGTCATGCTGTGCCAGATTGGCAGAGATGAGGATCTGGATTTCACTTTGACTTTGATCCCATTACTTACATCTAAGATAAATAATGTTTGCAAAGAAAGTCAAACTCTACAAAACAACTACAAAAACAAATATTAAAAGTAGTAGAAGTTGATGTTTGCAGGTTACAGTCATTTAGTGTCTGTTCATGCAGAAATATGACTTCTTGCATTCCTATAGTGATGGATAGCTGGCCTCCTAGCTGCAGTACACACCTTGTGATCCATCAGACATCATGTTAAGTTCATTGCTGTACTGCAATGCAGCAGCACCACATGTAATACAGAACCTAGTTAATGTAGAGTACACACTTACATTGCTACTACATATAGAGCATGGGACCTACAAGATTGTTTTTTTTTGTGCGATAAATCTTCTTATGTTTTTAATAGCACACAAAAAAGTCATCACAAAATAGATATTTGGATATTTAAGCCTTTTGTTGAAACTGTTTTATCAAAAACTAATAGGAGGACTTGATTTTCAGTCCTAGACGACTAGGATACAGCAGCTTGACAAAAAGGGTTGTAGCTAACCTTTAGATAAAATAAATAAACTGTTTAACATGTAGGTACCGTAAACAAATGAAGTACGAAACACTGTCTAAGAGATGGAAGCACAGTATAGAGACTTGGAGACAGGTAACCCAGTTATATTACACTAACACTCATTAAAGCTTGGTCAGAGACCTACTTAACATAAGCCTAAAAGGGAGGCAGATCTTTGAATAGAGACAGGAAGCGAATGTGAAAGATTAGCTGTAGGTACCACTGTGTTTGCAAACTTACTTTTTTGAAGCTTGAGTTGATTCCTACTATGTTGAGGTACATCCTGTCCTGATCTATAGGGGTCCAAAGGGGAAATTCCACTGTTTATGGAAAGAAACTTCTGTGTTAGAGAACTTGTTACTACTTAAACTTCTCTTTAAATTTTATGTTTTTGTTGTAACAATATGATAAAGATCATCCGATTGTAATGGGTCTTACTATTATACAAATGCAGCTTCAGATTAACAACATAACACTTTTTTTACCGTGCCATTAAACCATTTTCAAAAAGACCTTCTTACTGCTTCCATAGACCATGCAGTGCTCAGACAATTACATAACAACCCAAGAGCTACATCTCAGAGCACGCAAGGCTGCATGGTGGTAAGGAGAAAGCCTCTCCTGTCTAAAAAGCACATAGAAGCACAAGCGAGGTTCACGAAACTGGATCTGAACAAATCTTCTGCCACTATGTCTTATATTACAGATGAGACCAAAGTAGAGTTGTTTGGCCTTAATGCTAACAGTCATGTCTGGTCAAAACATCAAACAGAAACAGAAACACCTCCTACCCACTGTCGGGCATGGTGGTGGAGGGGTAATGAAGACCAGGAAACCATTATGTTATTGCTGCTTAAGGCGGATCTACAAGCTGCCGAATCATAAATAGTGGCATGGTGAAAAAAGTTTTATGTTGTTTGTCTGCAGTTGTATTTGCCTAATACTAAGACCTACTACAATCAGAACGAACAAAACTAACATGACTGTAAAGCTAAATGGATTCCGTAGATTTTAAAATGTTTCAGTAAAATATTACTATGTGGTTGTACGTGATGTTTTTGTTGTTCAGGCGGTGTTCCGGCCAGTTTTGGCTACAGATGACTTTCAGATGTTTCGCTCACTGATGGTTCAGAAGAACATGGAGCTGCAACTTCAAGCCCTCAGGGTTATTAAAGAAAGGAACGGTAGGCTGAGTTAACATTCATATATCTGTCACAACACAGAGAGAGTGGCAGAAACCTTTATTAGTCCCCCATTGTGGGACTAATAAAGGTTTCTTAATCTTAATCTTAAGATAGTAGTAAAATGCCTGTTTGTTGTTGTAGGGGCCCTGCCAGAGTGTCTGACTGATGGTGTGGATGTGATGACGGAGCTGCAGCAGCAAGAGATGAAAATCCTGGAGGAGGTTCTAAAGTAAGTCTCTGCTGTGTTCTTACAATGTCTCACAAATTTAAACACAAAGCTGACTGTGCATATTTGTATTTTAAAGACTAAATACAAATAAATATAATTATTATCCAGTTATCCCGGTCTGTAGTTTCCACATTTTCTTTATGCATCCATTAGTTGTATTTGGCCTGCCTGCTTAAAGCGCCTATCCCTGCTTTCTAATGGGATTTTGCCTGGCCAAGTAGAACACACAGAGGCTAATGGGACAGCAGTTAAGCTTCTTAGGGTCCAGCTAATTTAGATTGGAGGGACTGACACTCATCAAGCAACTAAGAAATGCTGTGTTTTTATCCTGTTCGTCTTAACGGTATCATATCAGTACATGACCTAACAAAATCAACTTGGAGAGATTTTAGGGAGTCTACAAGATACAAAGATATATTTAATTTGTTTCCCATTGTCTTCTGAGATGCATTTCTAGGCTTCTTTGCAATCACCTGAATGCATCATAAAGGAAATGTTTTTGTTTCTGAGCTGCTGTTTACTGTGACTGATTTAAAGTTGCACTTCATGCATGTTATTTCTGCACTGACATGACATGGAGGCCAGTTGTTTGTGTTAAACCAAATAAACTGAAAGGTGCTTAGTTTGGTTTAAACATCATCTTGATGCATTTCTAAAGTACTGTAAACAGTACATTCATGATTTCAGGCTTGATTGGCCTTTTAAATATATTGCTGTCTATCACAGTGCTTCAAAACTCTTTGTGACCGGCACAAGTCCAGAAGCTACAGCTCTCTGCGTATCAGTACACCTACTGGTTATTGGTGTGTGGAAGTCTCCACTAAGGCAATTTAACATATTAAATAAATTCAATTAAAGGATCTACAGAGTGTGTGGTGCCCTGGTAATTTTAGGGCACAGAGTGGTTATCACACAGACGTCCCTGACATAGCTGGGTTATTCTAGTTTCTAGTAGTTGGCTAGTACTCTGTGCCAAGAGATAAATAGACAATAGAACTGGCTTACCTCTAGATTACACAGGCTCTTATAATGACTGAACTACTAAACATACTCTGAAACAGTCCAAATAGCTGATATAGGAAGACCAATTCAGAGGGAATGACTGATGTTGGGCTTTTTCTCTCTTGATATTTATCCTCAGAAAGTCTAAAGAGGAGTATGATGAGGAGATGTCCAGGAGGATGCTATTAGAGGAAGAGACCGGCTCCACCTCCAGTGGCTGCTCTGATAAGCCAATAGCTGAGAGTAGGGAAGCCCAGAACGTCTCATGTGCTGCCAGCCAACAGAGCAGCACTGCCAAGGTAAGATATGAGCTGTAGGAGCCAAGTAAGACTTGTGGACCAGCCAAACTGTGAAAACCTCAGATAAACCCTGTGGGACTTTTTGTGCAATACACAACGCCCCAAAGTTTTATAACTTCTTTTATGTGTAGTTCCCGATGCCATGAATACTAATTATGCACATTCCTCTTCACCTTAAAACCAAATCTTTCCTTTATAACTCTCAAACGTGCCATGTATTTCATGCTAAGGCCAAAGCCAAGGAGAAGGGTGACAACAGCAGCAGTAATGGTCACCACAATCCACTAACGAATGGAAACTCTACCACTGAATTTACTCTGGTAACTAGACCATCCACGCACCTTAGTCCTGCTAGTACTCACTCTTAAAGGATGCATTAATACCATGTTTGAGTGAAAATGGTGGTGAAATGTAAGCCTGAATAATTTGAATGTAGATGATTCTTAGATTCTGTTTTTAGTGACTTACTCCAACATGTGGTGCAGTAGTACTGGCATGATATTCAAAACCTAGGTATCAGTGCATCCTGAGGGCGCATAGTAAGCTTCGTAACTTGCATAGTAGTTTGGTTCACGCTGTAGCAGTGTAGACTGTAATTTGGGTTTGCTCAAACATTTGCTGGCAGCACTATAAAGTGCGCTTTTCTTGCTTTGAAGTAATAAACTGTGCTATTTAAATGTACATACACAACTATTCAGCCGTCCACAGACCGGTCAACTCCCTGACTAGTGAGTGTTTTAATGCCTGTGGCTTCCAACCTCCAGGTCAACGGCAACCCTGGGAGAAAAGAAGAAGCCAAGATGGCTGCCAAAGAGAAAAGCTCAGCTAAGAGCAGCTCCACTTCTAAACCCACACCAGGTAATTCAGAAACAAAGAAAACATGTTAATAAAAAATAACAAGGACAACAAGGGGATCATATGTTATTTACTAGCTCCAGTTAAACTTTGCTGGCTCCTATTTTTTGTTATTTAAGAGTTTTCACAGTGGTTTGAATGTGTGTGTGTGCAGATTGTGGCAGTAATGGTGTGGACATCAGAGTTCTTTCAGCAGTGAGAGCTCCAGCAAAGCTTCCTGAGACCTCCATCAGCAGCCAGACTGTAGCCGAAGCATGGCTGGCGGAGGCACACAGAGAGGCCGGCTTCTCCAAGCCTTATACTGTGAGTCTAAGCCTGAAACGCACTGTTTGTCATTACTGAGGCGACCATATAATTTCACTACATGACAAGTGAATACACAATACATGTTGCGCTTGCAGTCACTGCCATTTCCCTGCAGGAATTGTCAGCCTCACAGCAGGAGCAGCTCCAGCAGAGGGCAGCGTACCTGCGACAGCAGCGGGACAAGTTGCACGCTCTGAAAAAAGAACAGCAGAAAACCAAGCAGACGACCACACCAGAGGAGGCGCCCGCTTGTCCCATACCAGCATCCACCACCCCTCTGGTAAATACAGCCTCTTCCTACTCTCCTTTATTTACTTATTTATTTCAGTTTCTGTTCTGTTTTTTTATTTAAATTTTTTTTCCCTCCTGAATTTTCTTGCATTTTCTTATTATTTTGGTTGTCATGATTCATTTCACACGCCTGTATCTGGTCTGGTCAGGAGGCAGTGGGCCAGTCCCAGAGGAATGGGGCCTGTTCCCCTCCTCCTGCTCCTGCTCCTGCACCTCCAGCACAACATTCTACTAACACCACCAAACAGAAGGTGATCCATCAGTGCCCTCTGTCTGATGTGAAGACGTGCACTTTTTCACACCTTGTGTGGAGATCTAGTTTTATGTGTAATAGTTGCTCCTCTCTGTATACCCACAGAGTGCATGTTTTGATGCCACTTTGAAATAGTAGTATCACATTCCCCTCAGTAGCTGCTTTTGTTGCTTGTGCTTGATTGTATTCCACTAGTCATTTCTGCTGATTTCACACTCCCTCGATAGTTCATCTAATGCTTTCGATCCCTAACCTGCCTGCCTGGTTTGGCCTCTTTGCACAGGAGGTATCTGCTGAGGAGAAGAAGAAGCTCCAGAAGAGAAAACACCTGGCAGAAAAGCTGAAAGAGGAAGTGATCAAGAAGTGACTTTTCTTCCCTTCCAAATGCGATGGTGTTGTTTATATATCTCTGCTTTGGTAATCAGACTCATGGCTTCCTTTACACTGCCGCATAATTGACTTTAACACAGATAAGGGTTTTTTTCTCCAAAGAATTTTAAAAACCACAAGATCTTCCTTCTTCAGTGTATTTTGATTGCTGTCTACAGAGCAAAAAAGGTGTATCCCTGTCTTTAATACATGGTCTCTATTAATAACAAACCACAAAAGTATTGGAAGAGCTGTTTGGTAGTTACAGTACAGTTATTGAGTGAGTTCTGAAAATGTCGAGCAATCTGAAAAGCAGGGAGGCCATTGTTGCATTTTTATATCTTATAGACAAAACGAGAAAATAATCCTTGTTTTAAAAACATAGTGGTTTGTTGGCCTAAAATACTGTATGCATCACTGAAGATGTGAACATTACAATTATGCAACACTGCATCTGTGAGTTAGTGAGGCACAAAAAGGGTCAGCAAATACCATTATGTATGGAGGAGTGATTTTGGGCGGCACTGGTGGGTTTCTTGATAGACAGCAGGTAAAACAAAGAAATCATATATGGGTTGTGTGGTCAGTGAGAGTCTATCTTGAGGACAGATTTGGGGAGTATCGGGTACAAGCGAGGTTGGATCAAGCGCAGGCTTGTTTTCCATTGTTTTAACTATCCTGTTTTAATATCCTGGTATATCATTTCCACTGCACAGCTTGTGCTAATTAAGTGTTGTGAAAGTTGTCAAGATAAATACTATGATGTGTTTTCATAAAAGGGGCCAAGAGAACTGTGTTGCTTTCTGCGAGTGCAGTTTTTATCTTCAGCTGGGGAGTCTTCACATTAAGCAATCATGATGCACCAGTTTTTGTGTTATATTATTGTGTATGCTGATAAATAAATCAAGTTTTACAGAAACAACTTGGACTCCAGATTGAACATGCATAATGGGAGTGTTGACAGACGCATAGGGATCTGTGAGTGAGTCACCTAACACATTTTCCTGTCAATATGCTAAAATATTTAATAATGTCTCCAGCAACAATTACAGCAATGTAATGATAGAAAAGTCATATTTGCTGTATTAGACGTGCAGTCAAAAGACTCATCTTGCCAAGTATTTGTAGCTCATGTTGGCCAATCAATTAAAACAAGGATAGATCCAAAGGTTCAATGTCAGGGTCACATTTAATTTCAAAACTTATCAAATAAAATTCATACAAATGTTAAGAATGGATAGTGGTAGTAAATGCACTTGGTACAAATTCATCAAGGGTTAACAGAACAGTCATATTGTTTGGGTGATGGTGACAGGCAGGAAGAAAGACAATTCACTGCGCAGGTACTGCTGAACTCCTGAAAAGAATGTTTGGCAATAATAGTTCACTTTTGACCCTATCCTGTCACTGGTAGCAAGTCTAATTTTTATCAAGTTTTGATTCCCTTCATCAGCCTCAGTGTTTGTGGTGAGACCAACACACCTGAGATGATCTAACCTGACAGCCCTCTGATACTCACCTGTGTTGTATCAGAAATACTTCTCATGAACAACACTGACTTAAAAGCTGAATTGCATTAACTGGTTAAAGTCATGTTCATTCTGACTAACAACCATTATTTCAATTAACTATAAAAAATCCTTCAATTTAAGAGATTTTAATAGGCCAAAAAAACTTGAAATATGCCATGAATTGTTGGTCTAAGCAGATCCCAACTGATATGAACATTCTGGACCTTCAGCTCTGCAGAACCATTACCCATTCAGAAATAAATTAGACTTCACCAGCTAGCAGTGTTGCAGCGCACAGGTGAGGCGAGTGAGAAATGTTGTTTCTGCTGCAAAATAAAACTGCAAACCTGAGATCTGTCTGTGATGGGGATACTTGTGTGCACTAAATCAACCTGGAGCACACCAACAGCTCAGGTTCACTACCTAGCTGAAACCAAAACTGGACTGATGGAGATGTGCATCATAAGGAGGATGCTTAATTCTTTGATTAAAATACAAAACTCCAGACATCCTCAAAATGCTGCAAAAATGACTTTACTGCAGTGTTACGTTTTTTTAAAACCAGCATTTGCGACTTCTCTGCATTTTACATTGACTCAAATGAACTGGACTGAAAGGGTGAACAGTGACTCCCACCTTTTTGTGCAAACAACAAAAAAATACACAGGCAGGTAGGCATCTCTATCCCCTTTCAAAATCACAACAGGGGCAAATGATTAAAAAGAAAAAAAAACTGTACAGTACTTTTTAACAATTCATGAAATACAGGATTTCTGGCTAACGCAGTCCTGTGTGAGACGTGTGTGTTTTTTTGTGTGTGCCTTGACCAAACTGATGCCATGGCTTTTGAAGGTTTGAGTCCTGCTCCTCTGGATCTAAGAATTGTTTCTGTCATGTTTCCATCCCTTCCTTGTCTCTTCAACATTTATTGTTATTTGTATGTTGCCTAGATCCATCTATCCTCATCAAAAGTTAAGTTCCCTGGCAGGGCGGCACACATGGCTTCAGCCAGTCAAGCTTTCTATAACTATGATGGCTAGTCCTGCTAGCCTGACTGGCCTGCTGAACGGTTCGTACACTGGCTGGTTGTGTTCTGGCTTCCTCCATCTCTGGAGCTCATTGGTTTGGGTTTGAAAGGGTCAGATGGGAGAGCTCAAAAGGTGAAAAGGATCCCATGTTGCTGTAGTGCCACATCTTCCTTTGCTGCTGTTGCACCACAAGCTTGGCACTGATTTCCACTACAGCCTCTGTTGGTGGATTAGGACAGTGATGAGAGCATGGGGAGTTTACAAAGAGTTCTAAGGTTCTCCCCAGGAGGAAGATTAGAGATGTGGGTCCCCCCCAAGGAGAAGAGGAAAATTCTTCGGCCCAAAGGAACAGATGGATCCGTCTTTCCATCTCTTTCCACAAAAGAAGAAAGGAAGAGCAGAGATCAGGAGGAACTGAGTAAGGTGGGAGCTCGTCTTTGTCTGTCTTCTTAGAGAGACTGACAGGTGGCACTGACAGGCCAAGAACCAATGAGACAATCAGAGGAGGAGGGAACTGGAGGGACTCAGCATCCATCCACCATGACCATGAAGAAAATCACCCTTAAGAGCTCAAGCGGGGCCGCTTTCTTGGAGACTGCTCTTCCTCCTCATCTTCTTCCTCTTCATCCTCATCGTCAGGGTAGTCCACTAAACCAACTAGCGCCGTCTAAGAGACAGGGAGAGTACAACAAAAACATAAAAAACACATGGCAAGCACAAGCTTTGTAGTAAGTACACCTTAAAGTTTCTACACAAGCAGAAGGGGGGCTTCCTAAACACACTTTGATATAAAGTGATTTGGACTGTACCTTTACAACTGGTGTGGCAGGAAGAGTGACCGTTTTAACGGAGGAAGCAGAACTGTTGTTTGGAGTGACGGTTGGTGAGCCAGGTGGGATTGCGGCAGCTTTCCCGTTGTTACTGGCACCATTAGCTCCATTGGCAGCTCCTGTAGTAACAGAACATTGTAATGGTTCAATCTGTGGGGGGAAAAGTTTGCAAAAGATGTATTTAATGATACTGCGTGCAGGTTACCTTTTTTGGCTTCCATGTACTTGCCATAGCTATCGGGGAAGTCATCCTCCATCCTCTTCTCCACTGCCTCTGCATCATCATCTTCATCGTCATCATTGAACCACAGCTCCTCATCCTCATCTAATGACCGTGCGTCTCTGCGATATCTACAAGGAGGAATAAAGTTTCATTAAATGCAGTTTTCTACACCACCGTTTTCACTTGTATCTTGTATCTTATCAGGCTACTGACCTGTTGAGTCTCTGACTCTGCCGGTCTTTTTCCTGCTCATATCGGCCTTTCAGGCCCTTAAAGGTCTGCACATACTCAATGGATTCAAGTGCTTTATAGAAGTTGTCCACAATGTGAGCTATGAGAGATTTGATGTCCTCCTGGAAAAACATGGTATAAAAGCATGAGCTTTGTGCACAGAAATATGTCCTTTTTTGTTAAAAGTATAGTTTTATGTCTTTACACACCACTTTAATGAACTCAAAAAGTTCTATGATGGCTGAGTTGAGAAGGTTGTATCGGGTGCCGTTGTCCAGCAGGGCATTGATGACGGGCTCAAACAAGTTCCCTTTGATGATGTAGCGGTTGTAGTATTCATCTTTTAGACCAATAATCCTGCGCATGAAACGCAGGGCACCTGGAAAAAGATAAAAAACAAAGAAAGCTATTTGTTAGAAATGGTGGTGCATTTGTATCTAGTGGAAGTAAAACAAGGATGAATAAGCACGGGTGTTGATTGCTGCATATAGCATAGCCAGGGATCAGATATGGTTTACAATGTTTACAAATGGTTTACCCCAGATGCCAAGTTAAGAGTCTATCTATAAACCGCAGTAACCAGTAACTTGCCGAACACTATGAAAATATTAAACAAGATGTTTAGGTGACTTACAAAGAGCAAGAAATGTGTGTTTGGAGTTCATGAGCACCAGCACTCTCCTGAGCAGGTCTTTGTTCATGATGTAGGTCTTGATGTGATATGTGTGATGCTCCACACAGAACGTCAGGAGCTCCAGGATCAGCGCCAGCAACTGAGCTGTCTGGAAGTTGTCTAAAAAAAAAAAGAACAAAGTCCTGTTTAAAATGCAACATTTTTTTACAAGTACATTTAAGCTGTACAGTGCAGATACCAGTCCAGGCATTTTAAATCTAACATTTGCCATAATATATACTTCTGCGTGTTTAATGGTTGACATTAAATGTAACACCCACCTGGACAGACAGGGTTGATCTTTGTTGATCCCTCCTGCAGATCTGAAAGGCCAAGACAAGGAATAATGAGGGAAATTTGCATATTCTTAGTCTGAAATCCTCTGGTGCGTCTCTCAAGCTTACCTTTTGAGATCTTGTCATGTGCAGTGTTGGCCAGTAGTGGAGCAGTCAGAACGTGCATGCAGTACTTATAGAAGAAACTCAGAAATTCTGTCTTCTCAGTTTTCTAAAAAGAAAACACACAATGACACACTGATTGCCGTTTCTAACATCGGGGATATAGCACAGAAAGAGACTGTCCTCCTCTTTTTGCTGCTGTAACACTGGGTTTATCTTTTTTAACCTTTACTGTGTGTCCATTTACATGTGAAGTTTCAAAATAATAAGCTTAAATACAAGTTATTTTTTCAGCAATATCTACAATCTGTGTTGGTTTTTGCTTACATTGGTGGAAGCCAGCATGTTCTCAGGGTCAATGAGTGTCCTGAGCAGACCCATTAACTGGACAGCCCCTCCTAACTCTGGGTCGGAGTCACAAATCATCTGCTTGATTACGACATTTATTAGCAGAACATCCTGGAAAACAGACACAGGAAAGAAAGGTGGTGCTATCAGTTTGGGTCAATTGATGTATATAGATTAAATCTAACACTGGCATCTATGCAGTGCAATGATGCCTTATACTGATCTTTAGATGCTTACATCATCTGTCTGCTGTGGTTCCTGCATGACAAACTCCCTGACCATGGAGGGGCTGAATTCCACCAGGTAGGAGAAGATGTCAGTAGCTGCTGCCCTCACCTGCAGGTCATCCATTCCCTAAACAGCAACAACAAACAAAGACAATGTTTACAACAGAGACAACAATATATATCAGATAATATAAGTATCAGTAATTCAGAGTAATCAAAGAAGAATGTTAAACCAGTTATATTAACACAGCTTTGATATTATCGTGCAATACCGAAAACATACCATGACTATTTCAAGAGCAGGTAAAATGCCTAGATTTGCCAGCGTTTTGAAGAAAGCATCCCTGTTTTGTGGCTGCAACGTCTGTGAAAACGCACAGAATTCCTTCACAAAGTTCACCTGAAAAGGAGAGGGGAGAAAGCAGTCAATTTGAGTCTTGGCTTTTACCCCCATAATGCATGGACCCATAAAAGGTTTTTTTTCATTTTAAAGCTATAAAAAAAATCTCAGAAGTAGTCACAGAATATTTCACCAATAAGAAAAAAACCTGGCAGCACATTCGGCAAAATCAACTTGTATTATGTTATGATACTGATCAAATTTCACAGCAACAACAACAACAACCTTTTACCAAACTGCTTTTATTGAAACTGATTTTATTAACCACAACATCTGACCACAATATTTAATAAATTATGAACTTACAAGCTCTCTTCTTTTACTGTCCTCTGTGGCTTCATCTGTGAGCTGTGCGAAGACCTCGGTGAGGAACTTTTCATCTTCCTGTAGCACGATAATAATTAAAAAAAAAATTAAAACCAACCAAAAAAAGACTAGATAAATGAATCAGATATTAGATACATGGCATGGACATAATATTAGTGTTCATACTTACATAATTTCAGATTTTCGTCGTGTCCATGAAGTTTTTTTTTTAAACACATCACAGTCCTTATCCACCCAACCTTCTCAAACATTTCATTTCACCATTAACTTTTCACTTTTTCCCTCCCTGTTTTTCTGTCACCAAGATTCATCATCAAGTTAAGAAAGATTTAAAATAAAACAAACACTGCAACCCATTCAATTCACAATGTAATCTGGTCTAGGAAACCTCATGAGTGCCATAAGTCCAACTGTGTTGCCTGGTTAGGCTTCTTACCTGCAACATACTGACAATCTCCACTTTGTTGAAGAAGATGAAGGAGTTGAGTGTAGAGAGAAAGTTATCCTCGAAAAGTGATGGCGTAGGCAGGATGATGTCCTGGATGTACTGAACCCGGTAGGTCTGGTGGATTTTCTGCCGCAGTTCAGAGTCTGTTATAGGAATCACCTCCTTAAACTTTGCTGTCTTGGTCAAGAATTCCCGGTGTCGCTTAGGCTGAACCAGTGCTGGGTCATACTCAAGGCAACCCACCACATCCATGATACAGTCATCAGAGAACATCACCTCAAAGAGGGCAGCTTTATTGAGGAACAAAACACCCCGGACAATCTCATACAGGTGATGCAGGCCTTCCCTGTTGTCCAGATCTTCACATACTCTGAAGAGACCAAGGAGTTTCTTGATGTAGCCCTCGCTCATCAAAGCCAAGGCAAGTTTTTCCCTTCGGATTGGCGAAGACAGGACAGAGGTAACCAGATCAGCAATTTCCTCCAGCCTGCTTAGCTCGCATGGAGGAAGCTCCACCAGGTGGCTCGTCTCTGGAATCTCCTCAAAGCGCTCCTCTTCAGACTCATCGATTGGGTCCTGGGTAATGTCCAGAGCAGGGTCCTTGCCTTGAACCTAGGCAAACAATGGTTTATAGTTATTAGCTGAAAAAACTGGATATATCAGTGTTGTCCTTTGTGGAACTCTGGGTCACTGGCTTGAAAGTACCTGGCAAATCTTCTCCCAAATCTCATCGCAGCCTGCCTTTTCTTGAAAACTTAGGGCAAGGTCATAGTTATCTGTTTCAGACCAGACAATCAGTGTGTCCTGAGGAAAAGAAGGAAACATGAAACTTTATTCAAACACAAATTTAACAGGATGCAGTCGCATAGTTACATAATACACTAGTTGTATATTCAAAAAATGATTCACAAGAATAAGAGCTTATATATTTGATGTACAACCTTTGATTATCCCCAAGGGAAAATTTAGCCTCTTGCTGATCAAGCTACAGATGTGCATAACAAATAAAAGGGCACCCAGAGATAAACACATTCTATTGCTTTTATATAAGGCTACATAAGAGTCTTTCAGACAGATGAACACGATAACACTGCAAGTGGGAGACAATCGATTACTATTGTCTGCACTGCATCACTGTAGGGTTTCGACAGCAACAAGTGTTAACTCAACATTGAACTGATTTAATAAAAATGTATCATTTCAATAAGGCATGCTTTTAAATGGTAATGTGATGAGCATTACATACCTGTTGTTTCTGATATGCAGTGTTCGGGCTTATCTTCGACTCCAACAGTAGTGATCCTGAAACACACATAACGATAGCATTACTTTGACTGCAATGAGAATAATGAACACATTAATCTATAGATTCTTAGGAATAAAGCCAATTATTCCGTCTAAACGTAAATAGCTACGGCCAAACTGAAGTTTAATTAATCAAATAGCATAAATACAAAGTTACGTTTAACAACTTTGCGTACTACTCGCCTTTTCTACAGTTTTTAGATATGTGGAAATTAGATGGAAATGTAATTGTTCACTATAACAAGTTTGCACATTGTAGATTAGCCTTTTAGGGGGCCCCGTGCAACTGAGATCACGTCGTCTGTTATACTCACACGCATGCTAGCTCCAGCAAGTCAATAAATTACTTCTTAATTAGGGTCAAGAATAATGTTAACTCTTCCAAAAATGTGAGAATGTTGATTCACACTGCTACAGCAATTGCATAAATAAAAACCTAATAAGTTATCCATATATACAGTGGCCACTTAAAGCGTTCTGTTCGAACAACCAGGAGCTAGCATGCTTGTGTTAGCCAATGTAACGTTGTCGCCGCTATGCTAACGGGGAACTTACCGTCCGACTCGGCCCGAACCAACAAAGATATTCCCTTTAGCCGTTCAACAAATGTCGAAGAAACGTGTCCAGTACCCCGATCGTCCCACTGCCTGTCTTCATTCAGCGTATAGACTTTCACTCGCCGTCGAGTGTCCGACATGGTTAACTGAGTCGGAGCTAGCAGGCTAGCTGACTGCTAACAAGCTATCACCTCACCCCGTCTAGTGTTTTCTTCGACCTGTTAACTTTGTTTCCTTCTGCATGGTATAAAACATGCGCGTCTGAGTGAAATTCACAACAGCAGTAAAATCAATGGCGGCTATCTTATATCCACATAACGTTTACGCCGTAAATAAACTCAACAGGAGGCCTAATATCAAACAGTAAAATTCACAGAGAACACATCAACTCTAACGGCCTCCTTGCTAACGTCCACAGACCGCCATCTTGTAATCCGATCTTGTGTTCTTTTTCTTTTTCGACGTCAATCAAGCGCTAACTGCCGCGGGGTCTCCTCCTCCGGGCGGTATCATCCAATGGCAGACCTGCAGCGTCAGGAGGTCCAGCGCCACCGTGAGGCGGGAAAAGGTAACTGCTGCATGCAGAGGTAGTGGTCTGAGCTGTTTTTAGCTATAACACCACTGGACATACTATTGCATCGCTGCGATTTCACTACATTGCTTTGTATGGAAAATAATAAAATCGTTAATTAATTAATTTATGAATGGAAAATTAGGCATAAAGGTTTTTACTCTAAGCATTTTATAGCAGTTGTGAATTATTACATTATGAAGCACAGTGGTAATTGTTTTATTTTCAGATGGCTTATACTACATCTGTGACACAACATAAAGGAAAGAGAATATTAAGAAAACAACACTTCTCTTGTCCTCATTTTGCTTTCTTAATGTGCCAATATTTGAATCTTGGCAGACATACTGTTGTAGTGGATACACAATGTGCCACACAACAGCATTATCACACATGTAAATAACACAACCATTGTTGTGCAACCGCTGAACTTCTTGATGAAACAGTGAGCAGAAGAAACATGGTGTACACATTTATAAATGTTGGAAATGTCCTTCCTCCTTGTTATCATCAGTCTCTCAGTTTGTCCATACAAATACTCACAGCAGCTGAGTAACCTCCTTTCAGTACAGCACACTTAACACAGTTTTTAGAAAAATCTAATCCACTTGGTCATGGTAGTGTGTCATGAATCAGTATTTGTTGACTGGATGTTGTTTACACCCATGGAGATGCTCTGTTTGTCACTCAAAGTCTTGACAACTGTCGCAGCAGGAGACTGGAGCACCTTCCTCGAAAGCCGCATTCGTCCATCTGTGGGGTCCCTTCCGAAGTATTTGACCTGATGGCAGAATAGCAGTTAGAGACAGGCTGCCCAGAATGTAAACACATCAGGCAATTTAGAGGGTGAAACATACCTGTATCTGCTGCCCCACCTCTAAACCCAAAGCACTTGGATGTTTGATCTAAAGAGGAAAAATATAAAGCAGCAACTATTATGTAGTATTTGACTTTTGTCTTCTGTCTCCTTCTCAACAGATTTACAGAAGTTTACTGACCCGTTTGTGATCCAGCTGTGAGTTGTGCAGCAGGACAGCACTCATGTTGGGATAAAGTTTCACCATCACACCAATGTCCCTAAAACAGAGACCATTCTTTAAGACTACAAAAAGCTCTTCATTATAATTAGATTATTATGTTATTGATGAATAGTTTTCCCAATGTGGCTATGACTATATATACTATATAGTCTATATTCCTAATGATAAATAATGCACTGGATTACCGTAGTTTACCTTATTTCTGTGATGGTAGCAGTGTAGATGGCACCAAACTCCAGCTGCTGTTCTTGCTGTAAAACAAACAAATATACACACATATGTTTATGCACATAATGTGTATGTATCTAATAGCACTTAATTTCTATCATTTCATTCTGATATAAAGCACCTGCAGCAAAATGTACCTCCCGTTATACCACTACATTTCAAAAACAAATTGAAGAACTGTTTATTTACATCATCTTTGCAGATATCACCGATGAAGTCCTGGGCTTCATGCATGGCTCCAGGTGTTGGAGCGAACACAGAAAATGTTTCCTCATCCATCTGACTTATTGTCACACCTTAGTAAACAGAAGGGGGGGGGGGGAACAAGATACTTATATAGTAAAGCAGAGGTGCCTTTTTGATTCACTGAATTTTAATAAGTTGAACTAAACTTGAATATTACCTGTCTGAGCTTGGAGCCTGCGAAGGTTATAACCTCCTGGACCTACAAAGCGAGCTCGTCTGGACACAGGCACTTTCACATTTTCTGAGAACACAATGAAGCTCATAGTTTCAGTAACTCTGCCTTTAAAATATGCATTACTTGTGTGTATTCACCTACCAACAACAGGTCCATTCTCCTTCCTGCTTTGTCTGGGTTTTACTATGCACTTGTTCATGATGCCCAAGATTTCCCTCTTTGCCACTAAAACATGAGAATATTGAAACAATGGGCATCAAACCACCACAAACGTCCCTGATTTGTGTGAAATATTTAGCTTTGTACGTTACCTGTGGCCTGTTGGATCGCTTCCATGACGACCCGCAGAGGCAAACCGGGAATCTTCACGTCAGCCTGGAGGTTAAATCAAAGTAAAAAGGAAACTGAAATTAGAATAGATAAATAGGCCTAACAAACAATGCACATTCAGTATCATTGAGTGATCTTTGACCTTATAATCTAATCTAATCTCTAATACTTTACAAATCAAATCAAATTTACACCAACAGGTAATATAAAAAAAAGTTTTATTACCAGAATCAAAAATAAATCTTGTTATGGGTCATCAAATAAAGTACCTGTAAAGCAGTGATGCCTTTGTTTGTTCCAGCCACTTTAAAGTCCATGTCTCCAAGATAATCCTCTATTCCCTGTATTGAGAAATACTATTACTTACAGTATAAAATACATAATCATTATGTATAAGAATACATATTCAAACTGTCACAATTAAGCAGCAACATCAGCCAAAGACTGGATAATCGGACACCAACAGCTGCATTGTATGTACCAAAATATCTGTTAGCAATCTGTAGTCCTCTATATCAGCCGGTTTCTCTGGGTGGGGCTTAGAGATGAGGCCAATGGCTACACCTGCCACAGCAGAAGAAATGGGCACACCTGCCAACACAGATTTATACCGTAGATGAACATTTTAGTAAAATATATTATTATATCCCATCATGTAATTAGAACTAGTTAAGAAAATCCTATTTACTGGTAACCACCTCTAAAATAGTTGTGTCAATTTAGCTTTCACCTGCAGAAATGGCTAAATAAGTTTTTTTTTTTAAATTAAACAACTGTTAATCTGAAATAAAAAACCTAATATATATATAAAATATATTATATATTTCCCTTCTCTGTACCTGCATCCATAAGAGCAAGGCTGCCCCCACATGCTGAAGCCATGGAAGAGGATCCTAAGCAGGAGGTAAAAACATGGAAATAGACAGAGGTAGAAAAAAAGGAACACAACACAGTCAAATACTGGCAAGTGTCTGTGTGAGACTGCTGGCCAGTTCCTCACCATTTGACTCCAGCACCTCGGCTGTGACTCTGATTGTGAAAGGGAAGTCTTTAGGGATGACAGGTCTCAGAGCCTTCTCAGCCAGAGCTCCTGCAAAACACACACACGATAACACAAAAGGTTTTTATGGGAATGTGACTCTAGCAGATACTAAATATGTAAACACACCATGTCCGAGCTCTCTCCTGTTAAGGCCTCCCATCTTTCCAGTCTCATTGGTTGCATATGGAGGGAACTGAAATTAAAAGGAAAGGCAGATTTTAGGTTTATCTGATATTTAATAATATATGCAACCTTACAAATGTTTCACTCAGGATTTCACTCACTTCATAGTGAAGCATGAAGTTTTTGTCTTTGATTCCACTGCAGAAACAAATTAAGAGATCAGTGTAAATTGTCTTTAAATTTCTTTCAAATATGACAGAAGTACAGTTTCATGTTATCCTGTCTAATAACATGAAACTGCACTTCTCTGTCATAAATATCAGAACACCTGTGCAAAGACCAACAGCCTTTTGCATTGTACATTAATTAACAGTAATAATAAAAAGATGTGTGTGATCGTTCTACCTCAAGGCTGTAGTGATAATATCTGTTTTGATACTGGATTCAAGGGAGTCAAATGTGATGCTGCACAGCACCTACAAGAAGGAGGGGACAATGCGGACAATGTTACAACACTGTAACCTTATATACGACTTCTTTACGGCTATGACATTGATTGTCAGTTTTACAAAATTTTTTAGTGGTCTTCACCTGTGTCTGTCCTCTCTGAAACAAAGCTGAGCCATGGAGTGGTTTAAATAGGTCCACCTCGCAGGAAATGTTCCTTAAAGATGTCAGCTCCCGCCCATCACACCTGAAAACACAGACGAAAACTTTGTTTGCACCATTTTAAAAACTCAAATTGAGCATTGCAAGAATATACATTCACTACAGTCCATGCTTACCTCCTGTACTCATTGAGCACTAAATTGCGGAATATTTCTTTGCAGACAGTGTTGAAGGATTCAATAACCTCAAAGGGTTCAGCCTGAGGGAATGTTTCTAAACACAGAAGGCAACAATTGATAAGGTGATTGAATTCAAATGATAAAAAGTTAAATCTCTAATTAGTGAGTTAGCTAAGCTTGAAATCTTACCTTTCAAGTTTTCTTCAGCTTCTAGTCGAATTTTGTTGATTGCTTCATCTCTTGAAATCTTGAAAACAAGATAATGAGGTTTGATAATAAAGGTAAATGGTAATATCAATAAAAAATTAACGTGACAGAGGAAAAATGTAAATTCAACAACAGACAACAGATTAGATATGTTGACGATCACAGGACAGGAGAAAGCTAAGAAACAGTTAACTGTTTGTAAATATAACACACACCTTATCATGAGTGTAATCAGTGAAAACAGCATAGATCCTCTCAGAGGACAATCTAAAATAAAAATAACAAGGAAACAACCAGGTCATTATTCACATCCACCAAAATGCCCCTTATTTTTGAGAAGTAAAGCTGAGGTAGTAATAAAAAAAAAGTTCTCTCTGGTCTTACCTACGGACATGTTCCACCATGCCAGCCGGGGCAGAGAACATCTTGATTGGGGTGCGTTTGGTGACTTTGTGTTCTCGCACAAGTTGTTGGATGGCCAGTATGATCTGCTGGGTGTGTTTGACTCCCACCTTCACCGCATGACAGAAGTCTTGCTGCAGCACATTTTCAGCTGATGCCTCAATCATCACTGGAGGACACAGAGTTAAACAAGTCAGGCCAAATAGTAAAGTAATAGTAAAGTGATGCATTCTAAGAACAATTGTGGTGAACACATCAATGGCTTACAGCGTAACAGAGCTCTGCTCACTAGCTAATGATCCCATACGACACATTTGATAGTATGTTTGCCAACTTACCCACTTGACTGCTGGGAGCTCCTGCCACAACCAGGTTAAGAGTGCTGGAAGCCATTTCTGCCCTAGTGGGGTTAACCAGCATTTCTCCATCCACCATGCCCACACGGACAGCACCTGTTAAACATGCAAAAACACAGGTAGGCTGGAGGCAGGCAAATTATTTTTACAAAAATAACCCCAAAACAAACAGAAACTAAATAAACAAGTGATGAAGGGCCAATAACTCAAGTGTTATTATAAATATTCCTCACCGATGGGTCCATTCCAGGGGATGTCCGACAAGGCTAGAGCAGCAGAAGCTTTAGTGACAGAAAATAAGGTTTCAGGAAAACATCCAAAAACAGTATGCTCTGTGTAAACATGGATGACTGAGATTGTACCTGCATTGATTGCCAGCACATCTGGATCGTTGACACCATCAACTGCCAGCAGGTTACAAAGGACCTACCGGATGAAAAGAAGACAGGCTGAACACGTCTTCATTCCGAAAGGAAATGAATGATATTATGGTGAAAAGTGTGCCCAACTGAACTGACCTGAGTGTCATAAAAGTAACCAGCAGGAAAAAGCGGTCTTATCGATCGGTCTGAGAAAAAAGGAGAGAATTAGAGCGATAACAAAACAAAGATGTGTTACAAGTCAAGGATGACACGCTCTTATCAGCTCACCAATGAGTCTGCTGGTCAGGATCTCGTTGTCTGTGCTGCTCATCTCTCGCCTCAGATAGTTGGTGGGGATTCGACCTGCAGCGGCAGCTTTCTGTCTGTAGTCCACCTGTCAAAACATATGGATACTTATTCAAGAGAAACATTTCTCCTTGTCAGCTGACTCTAAAAGACCTATTTGGAAAGCACACAGATGTAACAAAACAAAAACGATGGAGAACATACCACGAGTGGCATGAACTGAGATGGAGAAGGTTTGGTTTTGCTCACAGCCGTCACCATCACAGAGGTATTTCCAAGCTACAGGCAGAGGAACAGATACAAGAAACAAGAAATACCAGCTTATTTCTTTTAATAGACATACAACAAGAGGTTTGCATTATTATCTAGTTTTCCTAGATGTTCTTTTTGGAGGTAAACATTGTAATTTATATTCCTAGAAAATCCACATGTAATGATGCTATCACAAATGTAGTTCTGGACTAATAATCTAAGAATGTTTACTAAAGAATTATAAACTATATATAAAGCACCAACAACAAACCCACAGTGACAGGAAAAACAGGTGTTGTACATAATATTACATTACTTAATATTTTTTACCTTTTGTTCTACCGAATACATTGCTATCTACATCATTTAGCAAAAAGGTTTGGTTTGATTTGAGAGAAAAGTAATATGACCAATAAGTGCAAAAATGTTAGTGACTCTCTGTTGATGAAATATTAGTATATATAGTACCTGTACTACAGCAGCTCCATCAGCAAATCTGGCAAACCTTCCTGTAGAGATTTCAAGTTTCCTACAACAAGAGCATTAACATTTCTGAGATTCATGCACACTAAAAATAGGACTGTGTTCCTTTACACTTGTCTGTTCCTAATTTACACAGATGAGAGTGTAAGCTTGTATTTTCACAGTGGACACTGAAACGTTTGCAATCATATACTCTCCCTTCACAGTTATGTGAATGGACAAGAGAAACGAAACTCACTTTTCTCCAAGGTCCACTCCAACTTTCCGTGCCTTTGCGTGGCTGCTGTAAACACTCTGGTGACATAAACGCACCTGTAGGCGGGCGAAAGAGCGCCCGAGCCGCAGCAAATACATCATATCTGAGGAACACGACCCAAACAAGAGAAATAACGGCGTACAGTCACAGTCCTCTACAGTTTAGACACACGCGTAAGGGGGCTTCCATGACAGTACGTCATACGTAAGGAATTACGTATTGAAGTCGCGCCCTCTGATTGGTCTGACAAGGGTAAGGTGCGTAACATTAAAAGCGTCCTACCAGTCGCTATTGAAACGTTCCTATTTTTGTATTCTAAAAATTATTCATCCGTGTCAGGAACTGTGGAGAAATGTTTAATAATTGAAACAAAGTATATGAATATATTCTGGGAAAATATTTATTTATTTTAGATATGGTATTTGTTTAAATTTGTTCTAATTTTTAAAAAATAATGTGAAAATGACTCTACTCTTTTTTCATATTATACATTTTCAATGATAAGTGTGCAGATGTTTAATTACAGTATCTTTATAGGTTTGTTTTAAAATTATTATACAATACAAATTTTCACCGCTAGATGTCAGAATTGCAAAGATAATGTTTGATTAGACAAACCAGACTGATCAATAGATGCCCTTTTGAGATTCTGAGAAAAAAATATTAATAGTTTGCTTGGCTCAATCATACAGGACAATTTGTCAGCATACAAACAGTTGTAACATAGTCTCATGTGTTTCACAGTGTGAGATATGCATAATGAAAAGTTGCCTTTGCTCATGCATGCCGTGTTGCTGTTGTTAACATTGAAATGTTACTAAAACACATCTGTCTCAAACATCTGTCAGTGATCTTGTGTGCAGATCAGACACTCAGTTTAGAAGTTAGTTTATCAGCAAACAGCCCCCCCAGTCACTCAGTAAGCCAGCTCCCTAACAGTGGGGCGGCAGCAGTTGTTATGGTAACAGATGAGCATTAACAGCATCTCTGACACTCTCTGGATTAGTTTCATCGCGCACACACACAGAGATACTCACACACACAGCAACTAATTGCAGGGGAGAATAGCAGTACCATTTACACTCACTGAAACATACAAGTACACATTCCCATTATCACCACTGTTTCTGCTATCGTCTTGTTTCCATGGCTCCAGGACACACTGAGCTCTCATTAATACCAAGCAGAGCTATGGACTATTAAGTTGTAATGGACCAGTCAGTGGTTTGTGCTGGACCAAAACCGCTCCATGGAGGATGCTGTGCTGCTTTGTAGGCTACTGATGAGACTTTACTCTTCTAAATGTAAATGTCCATTGACTGGCATAGAAATTGATTATTTGTCAATTGTCAATGTGCATCAATCCATTCCTTAACCTTCATGTTACAGAGGTCTCTGTGACCCTTTGAGCAATTTGAACTGTGCACTGTTAAGAAGCAAGACGACTATAGAATGTGGTTGTAGCTGACAATGCATGGGTGACATTAAAAAGGAATGCATGTGTGTCTCTGTTATTTCAGGACTCAAGAGGTATAAGGGATTTTGTGATTTTCATGTGGTGGTCTTTCAGGAGGCAAGATCTCTGCCACACACACACACACATGAACACACACATGTAGAATCCACAGGATTTTGTATGTGGGTGAGATCTGAGGGGTTTTTTTCTGGGTCTCTGTCAAACAGACAAGGGTTTAAAGGGAGATTATCCCTCATCCTAAATATCCAGTGACAGCTCCACTGAACAGAGCAGAGTTTTCTCTCATGTAAAACTGGAACCCATGTTTATTATAACACCTATTTGTATATTTGAATAAAAGTTTTCTTATTTAAATGCATTTAATTTCTTGACGTTAAACAAATCTCAGCATTTCTTTTTGTCAATAGGACACAAGTAATTGATCTGACTGACATGGATATGAAGAAAACACAGTTAGACAGGTGGAGACTTGAGCTGGTCAAGCACAATCTTCCTTGTCATAAGCATGATAATTACATTATGCCCCATGCAAGGCTCCTTGAACAAAGCAGGGCAGCAACAACCAGAGGCCTATCACAATGGTACATTGATAAAAAATATACAAATGTATAGCTGTAAATGTATTAGCTCAGGAATTGTTGTAGTTGAGGTGTTAAGATATACCTGCAACTAACTACTTAATTCAAAGAGTATACTTACAGCTCCTATGTCAACATGTAGAATCTTTACTACAATATTATGAAGGATTTTTGTACTAATGTGAAATTAAACCTTTGTTTGATCTCTGATCTGTGCATTCCTAAAATATTGACTCCCTGAAAAGCCTCAGTGATTTAAAGCCTGAGGTCTGGACTCTAGAGAGAGAATACCTAATGGTCTCAACCCTTTAATGCACATTAATTAGCCATTAAGTCTCATCTTGACAGTATCAGACTCTGCTGTACTCATGCTAAATGATCTGCATACAGCAACAAAAACAGACTACAACCAAATTCACCATCTTGGTAAACCGAGGGAAAATCATATCATAATGTATGCTGTATTTAGATGGGCACATCTTATCTTATTTCATCTTAGATTTATATTTTGCAGGAGATTTGCAGTGAGGTTTGGGACACATGCCTTTACTCCCCCCGCTAAGGTTCTGCTATTAGAGTTTGCTGGTACCACAGGGATCTTAATCATTTAAACTCGAGGCTTTGAGCATTGATTTCCCATGGCAGGAAACAAACAGAGACAGAGTGGACACTCAGGGTGACCTCCATTGTTGAGCCAGAGACCAGACTTTTAAATTGTTTTGGCAGGAGTGTTCAATGATTTGTGTGCTGTTGTTTTTTTTTTTGTCCCATTGAACAAATACTATTGTGTGTTCGATGGTCATATTTTCACGTTTGTGGCTTATTTAAATCTGAATGTTCATCAAAAATACTTAATTTTAAATACATTTCATTATAGAATCTTCAGTTACCTGGTCTCATTTATAGCAAAATATTTCAACGACTACAGATCAACTAGTCATTCATTACCCACCAAGCCTGCTGACTTGATAAATAATTAATCACAGAAATAAACAACGCTTAGGTTATCTTTTACACAACATGTGTGGCCTGTTGTTCACTCAACTCAACTCAACTGTCTTTTATCCTGTTGAATTAGTCACATTACATTTGGGGGAGGTCATTGGAGGTTATATGTTACTTGAATAGAGAGAGAATTCTGTGCAGCATTAGTCAGCTCACAGTCAATGCTTTTATGGCTGCATTACATGAGCAGCCGTCCAAATCAAAATGTTTGTGGTGACTGGTAAATTCCTGTGAAATAACTAACAGGAAACTGCAGCCATCTTAGAGACTGCTGTCTCATAGTCAGTGAATATTTTAATCCAAAATTCCAACTGCACACCGTATCCTCTGTCACTCAGCATTTCAATGTATTTGTTGGGTTTCCGCTTTGTAATCTTGCCTCTTTCATTAGTGGCTGTATTGCTGCTCTGGTTCTGAGTCATCCAGTGGATGTGGAGGGCTCATATGTAACAACAAAAAACAACAACAACAACAAAAATTCTTCAAAGCATCATGAATAATAGATACTTTTTAATACATTCCAGCTTAACGAATCCCACACAAATGCAAATAAATGCTAACACACAATTACAAACCAGCTGAGCTATAGAAAATGACATGATGTCTACTCCTCCATAATAAGTGAGCAGTATGTGTTTAGGCTGCTGTGCGGGGAAGCAGGCGCTACACGAGTATCAAAAGGTTTTCATTATCTGCGTCAGGGTTTGCTGTTTGTCTGCTGAGGTGACAGGGTTAGTAGAAATGTGTGTGGGTCGCCTCACAAAAAGATCTGAAGACGTTTGCGTGGAGCAAAATCCCTCTTCTCACATAACCAATACCGATAAGATAAAGGAAGTTGAGTTGTCAATTTGAGCTTTGTGATCAAAGGGAGGAGGACAGTTCCAATCAAATGTGGTTAGTTTCTGTTTGTTTACATAAGAGATTTAAATGTATTTGTTCACATAAAGGCTGTTTTCACTTGTTTTGAGGAAGCTGTTGTATTGCAGGTACAGTTACATATAGAAAACAAACAGTTGATATCATTAGGCTACCACTGAATGACAGAATTGGATAAAGCTGTGATGGTTTACAGTCTACATTTTATTTTCAAGAAGCTGCTCTCCTTGGTTTAACCATCTGATGTGCACTCACCTGGCTCATATCCCAAAAACATGTTTTGCTTGAAACAAGACACGGCAGGTCTAGTCAGGATCCATGTCATTATTCCAAATGTGAACATTTCCTCTAAAACATGCGCCTTATACATTTTAGGAGAACATAGATAATCTATTCATTCTTGCTGGGTTCCTGAGAGGTGAGGCAGGTCCCCAGTTCCCAAATCACTGATTGTATTTTAATTGTCTATTTGGCCTGCTCCCTATTCACAGCGTCAGAGCCATTCATCAAATGTTGATTAGGTGTCTCTGACCACTACGGTAAATGAATGTAGGTCCGGGCTTATCTTTCATTAGCTTGCTGCTGATGTAGTAAAAAAACACTGTGTGTGTAGAATAACTGGTGAAATGCTCAGAGCTGTTTGATTTAATACATCAGCAAGTTATTATCACTGTTATATTTTGGCTTAGAAACCACACAACCACATGACTATTCCATTGTTTTTATGCATTAAATATGTGTGTTGTTCTGCTTAGATAAATCATCCCGAGTGTGACCCCTGTACACAATACTGTGCATTTACATTAGTCTCTTTGTGTACCCAGCAGGTGTCAGTAGCCTACATGATTTGACATATGTGTGCTTTACGTGTATAAAGAATGTGCATCAATCATTAGTTGCTTTTAACCTGTCATTAATTTGAACTAGAAGCAATATTCAATATGCATATAGAATAATTAAAACAACAAAGTATTGTAGTTTCATTATTTATTTTTTTCCCAGAATGTTATTCTTGTAATTTAAACTGCACTGCATAATTAAATGTTTCCAAGAAACATTCCCGAAGAACTGCGGTCAGAAAAGGATGCTCTGGTTAATGCCCTACTTTTCCTTCAGAGGAGAGGAGGCGGAGGGAGATGCAGCGGAGAGGGAGGCGGTGCTATGTGTCCTCCAGTCACTCCTGTGCTCAGTAGTGTGCGGCTTTTGAAAGGAGCCAAGCACCGGGAGAGGAGTCACCGACATGAAATGACTTTTTTTTTTAAATGTGAGGCGTCAGCCATCCCTTTCATAACCAGGATTTAAAGCTCTGGATTTTTTTTATATTGGATATTTTCGTTTATTTTTCGGATTTTTTCCATAAACCGTACCTGGCACAGTTCTCATGTAGTCTCGGTTTTGCAGACAGAAAGCCCAGCTGAATTACAGACTACAATCTAAGTAAGTGTCTTTAGCAGAAGATGTGATTTCCCGGCCTTGCTGTGAAGCCAGGCCCCGTCGTTGGCATCTGAAACAGCTGGCTCGTGTCGAGAAGAAGAAGACTGTGGATTAACGTCTCCTTTCCCCCTCTCGGACGTCCTTTAATGGTCAACATGAGCGTCGATTTAATTGTATTGGAGTCTTAAACAACACATATAGTCATTTTGATATTGTTTCCATATCTGCGGAAATAAACGGCGCCGGGGAAATATGGAAAGCGAGGTTTTCACCCCTTTGCTGGAGCAGTTCATGCTCACGCCTCTGGTCTGCTGGGTAAGATCCCTAATTAACTATTCAAATGTGTCACTAATCAATCACCCCATGCTCTTCTTTGAAGTGTGCATTGATTATCTTAACACCTATTTTACATTGTTCTATTCATTTTCAGGTGAAGACAGTCGGCCAGAAGACCGTGAGTGACGGCACCAAATTATCGGAATACATTGAATTAGTGGATGGGATTTACCTGAACGAGATGATGCTGGAGATGTGAGTGATTTCACACATTTAGAAATCTATGTCTCCCCCTGCTGCTTTGGCAACTATATTGTAAAAAGATCAGACAAATGAGGGCATAGGAACCGTACAGTATCCATGCAATGTGCTCAGTGTACAGTGTATAGGTGTGGAGGAGGGTGATACTCAGCCTGGGGCTTTTTGTGGGGTCATCCCCACATGAGCAAATTAAGCAACTGCAGCCTCTGTCCAGCACTTGAAATTGTCTGCTGAAGTGAATGTAGGCTACGCACAAAGGGACTTTGTATTGGGGGCAGTGACTGGTTGCACTGTCATATATCTCTGCAGACAGTTATTGTTAAGAATAGTCTCTTTGAGTTGTGCAGATTAGCTGCAGTCATCCTAGGCGCATGGGTGCAGCATACTCCACCGTTACTTCCAGTTGCTCTTGTTTTGTTTCCAGTACACTGTCATCTGCAGCAGACTGGAAGAAGAACACCCCGCCCCTGGAAGCTGCAGCACGTTTTCCTGCTGTGCCGTAGATTAAACTAGAAATAGAAGCCTTAAAGCTTTGCAGCACTGAATCTGGATGTGAATTTAGCAGCAGTGCACACATTCACATTTTGTTGTCTTCCTGACCTCTTGATGCTGAAAGATATTGGAGGAGGCAGAGGCAATACATGTCAAAACGTCCTGTCTTTCCAGTCACCTACAAATATATATATATATATAGCATGGCAGGAGACAGCTTTCCATTCCTTTGTCTGGCTCCAGGGTGTTACTTCCCGCTTGCGGGACAATTTTTCACATTTTCCGCTAATGCTATACTTCACACTGTCAGCATGTATCCTACTGCTTGTCTGCATCTCAACAGTTAGCTTGAAAGACTTGTGTGGATCAGTGGAAACTGGTCTTCCATGCAGATCTATCAGTGCAGATTTTATTTTAGGTAACCCGTGTGAGTTGTTTTAGAAGGATTACAGAGAAGCTGCATTGCATGAGGAGCTGCTTAATCAGACTGTTTCTTCTTCTGTCCTTGACCTCTTACTGCTCTATCAGTCCTAGCTGACTGTCTTTCCCATGCTTGTTTCCCTCTTCCTGATCCTCCAGGATGTTTCTACTGAAAGCTGTGCTGTAGGTTCAGTTGAACAGGGCTGTCCTTCCTTTTAGACACATAGGCTCTTTGAAATAGTCAGCATTATTTTCAGTGCATTTTCCCCTGTGGGACACAATATAGTGGAAGGTAGACTGGAAGGATATGAGGGGTAAGGGTTGGAGGATGAAGAGACTGAAGTGTATTTGCCACAAATCATAAAATTACAAATCTTGACATGATAGATGCAAAGACACGGCAACTGTGTTACACCTTTTTGAATCATGTGATGTTCCTCATCCATACATTTTAAGATGTAGGTGTTTGGCTGCTCAGTGGGATTTATGTCTGCAAATAAATGGAATGAGTTGGAATGGGAATGTTGTGTAGCTGCTGTGCAGTGCTCCTGTAGAGAGCAGCCTGCGTTGAGCTAAAATGAACTGTGACTGGCTTAGTGATCGCCTGACAGGATGTCAGGGATTGCCAGTCACAGCCAGCTCTGTGTGTTTTTATGTTTATGTGTGTGCGTTTTCTGCAGGGCTTCTGTGCCTGTGTGGGTCTGTGTGTGTGTGTAACTGTGGATGCTTTTTTTGTTGTTGGTACGTTTGGTTTTTGGACTGAGGCAGCTGTTGGTAGTCATCTTGTTCAGCCAGCCTCCCACACAAAAGGGCTACAGTGTTGGTCAGATCTAATGTTTCTAAGACTACTCTTTGTCTGCTTGTCTGCTTTACCAGCAATGTGTTCTTGCTGCTGCATAAACCTATGAATGGTGCCGTTGATCAAACATTGACTTGAGTTTATTCAGTGTCAGAAAATCAGGGAAAATTAGTTGAAACGGCACATGGCTGCTTAGTAACGCTTCCCTCCCCTCTCAGTGTTTCCCCTACCACTATATTAGGGGGGCACCCCCAAGAAGGTCAAGTCAATTTTATTTCATTTTATTTTCTATATAGTGACCAATCACAACTAGCGACTGCTGTTTAGATGAAAAAAAAAACACACAGGAGTAGAAGGAAGCAGATGTAGAAAGGGGAATTCATCAAATGGGCTGCAATTATGTCCTGTGCACATACCTGCAGTGGTAATATGTAGATTCAAAGAAACTTGACCTTTTTTATAGTTTAACTGGTAATATCAGCAGCTGCTATAAAAGCTGTAGTGTTTTTCTGTCTTTGAATGTCTCTATCCAGCACAAAGCTACAGGCATGGCAGCAGTTGTCGTCAGGGCAGCATGTGAGAGCGAGAGAGAGAGAGACCGACCCCAGGATTATCTAACGGTTTGCTGACAGACACCCAGATGGCACTACGCCCCCTCCCCCTGCCCTCCTCTGACTGACATTACCTAGCCAATTAGATTGACTCCATAGAGCTGTCAAACCAATTAGTTTCCCGCTCAGCAAGAAGGCGCCAATTAAATTTTTGTCAGAGTGACAACTGTCCAGTTGAATGTCTACTTTTCTGCCAGTTTTTGTAGACCCATACCAGCTCATGCCAGCCCGTTTGTCCTCTGCTGCCTGCTGGGATACAGTAAAGTGAAGGACACATTATTTACTAATTTTGTTGAAGAAAGTGTGAGGTAGTGAAATGCCTGTGGATCATGAAAAGAATGTGGTTACGCATGTTTAACAGGTTCATGTTTCTGTTGGTTTGAATATTCTGACAAATCCATGCATGCCTGTAAATCAGTCGGAATCATTGCACACGTTAGGATGAGAGCAGGAATACAGTGAACATGCCAACGTTTTCATGCAAAGGTATACCTGTGAGATTAGGCCTGTTTGTACTGAATGCAGATTTAAAAACACGATTCTATTCAGGCTCTCATACAGAGGATGTTAGCATCACTACAGCTGCCATTGGTTAATGACAGAATTGGCTTTTCAACACATCCTGCAAACACAAACACACAAGAAAACTGGACCCATCTGCTCAGTGAAAGCTTTTCTAAAACACTGAATGATGGTTTCAGCTGTTGACTGTTATTGAACACTACCATCTTTTATTATTGACTGTCAAATGCTTTATTTGATTTATACCACCATATGGAGTCTACATTCTGTTTATTATTTGAAAGTCTTTGTTGCTCTGTAGTAGCTTTATTCTGAGGTTAGACAACCATCTTGCAGTGTTTTATTACCACCAGTAGAATCTAAAAAAGACCACATTTAAAGAAGCACATGAGTTAGATCTTATTTATTTTAATGTTATTCATCTTCATAATGATTTTAAATTGTATAGAACTGCTATGGATGATAATGGATGATAATGAGCCAATGAGTGGCATATACATTTAGCACAACTTAAAAGACTAAATAAAAGTAGGATGAAAATAATTTTAATGCAGCCTCAGATTGGGGCTACACTTGTTCGTTAACTTTAATCTAATTTCTCTCTCTTCACTGAGTCATGTCCCATAACCTACTGCGGTTCTCTCCCTCCCATCCTTCCTCCTGCTGATGTCTTCATCATCTCTGTGTATCCTATGCCACACTCTCCTGCTCCGTCTCTCCATTCTCTGTTCTGTTTTCTTTTGAGCGGCCCGGTAAATCCTTTGTTGGCTTTCTCAGAGGCTAGTTACAGCAGACATTGCTGGGATTCCAGCTGGAATCTACTGCTGGCCTGTCAGTCTGTCCGTTGGTTGCCCCCACTGCTTCTTCTGCCAGGACTGTGGGGGTCTAGCTTTTTTGCATCAAAGTGTGAAACTGGACGTTAATCTCTCAACTCTCATAATCATCTTTGTGTCACACCAGTCCTTTTATGTCAGTCTGGCAGGAGGATGTGTGTCATGTTAGACAGGAAATGGCAGATGTGACCTTGAGAGGACAAAAACTTTTAACAAGGCTGTGTTAATGTGAGGCTCTCAAACCTCAGAACCAAGGACATGCTTAAACCTCCAGGGACCATTTATAGATTTTTCTCAGGTGTAAAAAATGCAGAGCCACTCTGATTTGCAGTAGATTACTTTTAAAGCAATATTTCTCAATTTTGCATCCAGCGACCAACCAGTTACCCAGTCAGTGGTGAATTTTATTGCTACTTTATATTTGGTTACATTCAATCATTTGTATCTGATCAGCCCCTTCCTCCATCTGTTTCACATTTTAGCCTTCACTGGCTCATGGGACATACAGTAATCCCTTCTGTTCCCTGGAAGACTTGTTATGGAACATCTGCAGGAAGGGGTGATTTTTATTCAGTAGCTTAAAGTTAAGAATTAACAGCAAAGTGGAATTAATTATTTACCAGGTTCTGTCCAAGGGAGGAACTCTGAGACTTACATATAGTAAGTCAGTGAACAAGGCACGATTATGTTTTTTATGCATTTTTTGAAACACTTGATGTGATAAAGTGCAAAGTACTCATCAGGTCACATCATGCTTGACAGCAGTGAGTTTGGCTGCAGTTCCTATGGATACAGTGGCAAAGGAGAGGAATGGGAAGAGGCCCAGTGGGAACAGAAAGACAAAGACAGGAGAGAAATGCAAGGAAATGGGTTGATGAGAACTACACACCAGTGGTCCCACCCTCGCTGGCCTGTTTGTGTACTAACAGTTCCCATGCGAAAAGCACAGTGGGTGAGAAAAAGGGGATGCAGTCCTTGACCATTACAACAGATTTCTGTTGTAAAAAATAATGCTGGAAAACAATGTTAACATTATGTCTTTGTGTCTGAGCATCGATGCTCAGATTTCCTTTCTGCCCCTGTATATATGTGGCCTTAGCTCACATGGAGGCACACATAATTCCCTTCGCTGTGTTTGGACAGCACGCTCATAAGCTCCATCTCCAACACGTGGCAAACTGTAGCTAGCCTGCATTTTCTCTTTGTGTGTCTGCATTTTTGTGTGTGTGCATGTGTATGGGCATGTGCCTGGCTGCCCATGCTGACTGTGATGTAGCCTGTCATATATAGGTTACCACTACTCCCTAACCTATCTAGCCAATCAAAGCCAAGAGATGAGAGGAGAATGCCCAGTGGCCCCGGGCTCTACATAAGGCTGCAGAGCCTATCGACAGCACTGACGGACCGGCTTATTGACTGGCCGTCTGGCTGACTCGCTGGCTATTTGTCTGCATTGCTAGCTGTTGAGCTGGCTTTGGTTGTCTATCCCTAATCTATTTGCCTAGTTAAAGACTTAGGTTTACTGTATCAGCAGGAACAGGGAGGGGGGAGGTAATACAAAGGAGGATTTTTACCACTGTTACTGTTTTAAGTCGTCGTATTCATTCACTTGCTGATCCTGCACATATGCAAGCAGAGATCGGGTAAATGAGGATGGTTGATATGGATGTTGTTGTCGTCACCATGTGCTCAGCAGACGATGCTGATGATGGAATTAGAAACTTATTCCTTGCTGTTTTTCTCACACCTCATTTAGGACCTCACCCTCCTCGCTCTGACAGGATTACAATCTCCTTTGTGCTTTTTAATTAATAGGTTAAATAGACCCCCGCCCACCATGGGGCTCGAAAGGGGCTGTGTGTGGGTGAAGGGGGAGATGGGGAGATCACATGACTGTTCATTCAGACCAGTATTAAAAAGAGCCCTCTGTCCTTCCTATTAGCATAAGTGTGTGTGTCTCTCTGGGCGGAGGCTGATCAAAAGGCCAATTAACACATCCGCACTGCAGCCGGTTGACCTTAGATTTGGGCTTTTCATTTAACCAGAAATTCTACCCCTTTTTCTTGTGTAACATCAAACTTGTCTTGCTTTATTTAATTGATATATTTAGGGTTCAAATTGGTTTATGTGAAAAGTAGAAACATAGTAGTAGCAGTGATTAGGAAGATACAAATCAACCACAAGTTTCCCTCCAGCAGAAAGGCTTGAATAT
The DNA here is from genome assembly GCF_900634625.1 of Parambassis ranga. NCBI lineage: Eukaryota > Metazoa > Chordata > Actinopteri > Ambassidae > Parambassis > Parambassis ranga. The sequence goes on from NC_041035.1 coordinate 8,155,176, forward strand.
GTTTTTGTAGCAAATCTGGATTAAGTCCTTGTTGAGCTGTGCAGACATGGTTGTGCTGTTCTGTGTAGAGATGCAGTCATTCATGCACATGGATGACTACACATGTGCAACAGACTACTTGCATGCATACATTTATGAGCAGCCTGCACTCTCCTCCCCCCTCCTTACGTCCCGTTGACCCTCATACTGTATATAGGTCATGAAATGTACATGTCTTTGAAGTGTGAAGTGTGTGCACCATATTCTGTGTCTATAAAACCTCTTAAAATCTCAAGCACATGAATAGTGTGTTTTTCTTAGAATATTCCAATTCTGAACAAATATGTCTGGGACGGTGATTCACAACTAATATGGTTACTGAGAGACAGTTACCATCCTCCATGTGCAGTAAGCTAACTTAAAAGATAAAACATTGCGTTATTTCTTTGTGTTATGGCAGGCCCAGCAGAGGAAAAAATGCCAACCAGAACACCTAAGAGGCAGCGTAGACTGAAGCCAAAAAATGACAGCATGTATCCCTCGGCAGTAGGGTTTTGTCATCAGCTTTTTATGCGAGTCAAGGGAATTTCCTTGAGGGCATAAGCAGATATTACATTATTTCCACAGGTCTTGCATAGTATTTAACATTTGAACCTTTAACTTTCCATTTCATCAAGCCTTTTATCAGGAGCACACACTCTGTCACAGAACTTTAGAGTTAAAACACAAGAAAGTCATTAGCTGTTAAGAGGGATTCCTGACAGATAGTCGGCATGTCAAGCATTCCAAAGAAAGGCAAAGACACAAACTGCTGTAAAGTAGTCACCTTTAGTCAGTTACCACATCGGTCTTGTCAGCCAATGTAACGTGAGGAAAGGCATTTGATAAAATTGAGTTTGATATTCTGAAGGTAATTTCCATAGATGTGCATCTACTATGGTATTTTATGTTATTGTTGATGTGAGTTTAGGGAGGAGGTATTTAGTGTTTATTGAGGAATGTCTGACGTTCAGTAAAACGTGTTGAAACCTGCGATAGCATCATTTGTCATGCATGTTCCTTTTAACATCCCTTGGGCAAGAGTCAACCAGATAATCATGCAGCCTCTGTATTCTGCAAGAAGCCTCCTATCTATTTTAGACAGATGAGAAGAACTAAAGATTGTGAACTTATCGGCATACATCACTTCCTGAGTGCCTTTTTCTGAGCTGGGGCAGAGCCCGTTTGTGCATTTTAAGAACTGGTTGTCTCAAGAGGTTCGAGAACCAAAGGTCATGCAGAGTTACATAGTGGTGGGTGTAATTTCCATGGGAAGATAATCATGGTGGGCCAAATGAATCTGGTTTGCTTATGTTTTGTAAATTTGTATCCATACACCCACAGGCCACTGCTAGAGCCAACTCTGTCTGGAAGTCTGGTGCCAGCAGCATTTTTATGCATCTCTCTTTAGCATGGTTATGGCACTGAGCCTACTTGAACAAGGGTTTGTCACTGTCCTGCTAATGTTTTTAGCCAAACACACACCTGGTCAGTCACATAAAGCAACATGGTGTCAAGTTGATACATACTGTAGGTGTTTCAAACTGTCCATGCTCCAGTTAACAAAGGCTTTAGCCAATATTTCTCTTTATAAACAACACTATTTCTTTGTCATCTACAGAAATCCAAAGACCACGGTGCAGAGGACCAACAAGAAAGTGAACAATGACCCAACACTGCGCATCCAGAACCTTTCTATTCTCACCAGGCAGATTAAAGCGTTCTATCAGGTAAGGCTTTCCTTTTGAACTTAATAGAATGTAAATAGTTAAGAGCTGTTTGTTGCATTTGTAAAGAGAAAGAAGATCAACAAATGCACATATCGTTGTACACTGGAACACTGGTTCCATATACTCTTATGACTTTGCTGACACCGAATGTCTTTATTCAAATGATGGGTTAGGTAGCCATACTTAGGTATCACTTTGCTGTAGAAAAATATCAGGCTACACACCCCACCACTGATGTGGTATCATGAGCCCTGTCCAGATGTCAGAAGGCACAGTCAGAAATGTAAAATGCACTAGCGTGGTTATGCATCTACTAGGTATTCTGATGAATGTCTTGTATTCATTCTAGCTTTAGTTACTTATTTACCTAAAGAAAGTATAGGTACCTTTTGCACAGATTCCCTCTTGGACAGGGATTCTGTTATAAAAGGTCAGATCAGAGGTGCCACAAAGTGAATAACATTGGAAGTGGCTCACAGCATAACATTAATTCCAAGACAGACTTAGAGCTCTAGTCAAAGATATGAATGTGATACAAGTACGCATGTAGTGAAGTTTTATCTCGTGTTCAGTATCAGCTAATCAGGCTGCATGTCAGTTTCTGTTCTCACCACAGTTACTCATTACAAAAAGAAATAATTAAAACTTCCCTTCTCATCGAATGAGCCCAAGAAGAGCAGAGGATTAAAAGATGACAGGATTGATTCCTTGATATCAGAAAGGCCAAAACCTCTCACATACAGAATTCCAATGCATATTTGATGATCTGAAGAAAAGCTGTAATCATCTCTGTAACTGGGTACATTGTTGTCTTCTTGGATGTTTAAACTCAACATTCAAGCTGTCAACATGACTGGAGATCCTGAACCCTAACTGACCACTCCACATCCCTGGAAATGATATAACAAAGCCTGGCTGGCCCGATAGCACCTCCCAGCACTTCAGTCTGCTCCCATACAGCATTGCCTAAATACACTGTGTCAGCTTCTTACTGTGTGCAACTGTTATGCCAAGTGTGAAACTAGCAAGCTTAGCAAAATCAAACATTCCAGGAGAATATGATTCTCTACAGTGCATCAACTGTGTTTATGAAAACCAGGAGCTGGGTGTGATCCAACATGCTGCTGTGACAGTGCAGCGGGTTGAGGAATGCTGTCATGACAGAGCGACACTGACACACACACAATATCCACACTCATGGCCTGTATCCTCGTGGGGCTGTGGTAATTATTACCTACAGTGTAGCACCTAAAAAAGCATGAATTTATTTCTCTGTATTTGCCCCTGGGCAGTCCTTAAGATTCTTAGTTTTGAGCATGTGACACTGAATGGTTAATTACTTTGTTAGTAGGGCGTTGCTTTGTTTCTGATCATCTCGTTAATCACACCAGGGTCATCTTATTTAAACAGTCAGCCTATTGTGTAGACTTTGGCATTATAAGCCTACAAAAGCTCCACTAGGCAGCTTGAAATGGCTATAATTATCTGTCACAGTGTTGGTAGTTAGGTCAGTGGCCACTAAGGGTTAAGTAGTGACCATTAGAGTCTGTGGATGATGAGATGACGGGAAAGGTTAAGGACATTACCTGGGTGTGACTCTGTTAGCAACCTGACATGCTCTGCTGTTACTGTCTTACCTTGTTTCATTTGATCAATTACTGCTGTAAAGAATTATTTGGAAAATGTGAGCTTGTAAAATAAGATAATGGCTCACATTTATTTGAGACACTGGGATTAGCTGTCTGACTACTGGGAGATGAGTGGCATTTAAGAAAACAGCAGACATAATGTGGGGAAACTGGTGCTGTTTTGTGTTCATGCCACTGTGTAATCTGCATGGTTTTAGCTTTAGGAGGGTATTGTTGGCCAACAATGAAACTCTTGTTCGTCCGCTGCTTTTGATTAATCGTACCTTTTTGTCTGGTGGTTGAACTCTTTGTCACACTATTGTGCAGCCATTTGTGTCAGGCTCAGACTCACAGACCACCTACAGGTTTAAATCCTTCACAGTTCTCCTTTGTCCTTGCTTTGTGTCCGATTGTCCCAAGATGACCTTTCAGGGACTGAACCCATCCACTGAGAGGTTCATATTAAGATACACTTGGTTAATTAAGAGGCCATTTCAGTCCATGAGTAAACAAAAAAACTGTGATACATTACCGTCAAGGATGCTGTTGTATGTGCTGTAAATATGTATTAATGTGGTCTTGGTCTGCCAGGTTTACAGTATAGTCATACTTTACTTTGGTTGTGTACTCTAGCTCAATACATTTTAAATAATATTAGAGACTGTGCTTTCCACAGTTTAAGAGGTTGTTTCTGAATATCCATGATCAGACAGATCATAAAAAGTTTTGGATATTTGTTTCTGTGGTCGTTTCCTGTGGCTGTTTTCGGGCTTACTGGCTTCACATTTCCCGAGCCATATGGATGACAACAGGACCATTCAGGTCTTAGGCTGATGGATTTAGCAGGTTTTAAATTTACTGTACCACTTTAAAAGAGGTAAGTGGAAGTCTTGTATGGTTGGCTGCCTTTTGTGATTCAGTAGATTGATCTCACTCTTCGAACTCATTATTTTGATTAAATTATTTGCAGTGGTGTTTGATGCAGAATCCAGATTAGGAGAAAAAAGACAAAAAAGCAAGCGTTTAGTGTTAATTAGAGCATAAGAAGAAAAGCCCAATATAAAAAAAAAACAGAACTCAAGGCTTCTGTGTGCTCCACAGATGTGTTAAAGCTTTATATTCTGTGTCTAGAGGGAAAAAAGGAGAGGGCTTTATTAAGTTTGAGCCCTTGCTGACTTGCCAAAAGATAATTGTGGTGTCAAGAGAAAACTAATTCATTAACCTTAATAAACCATTAAAGGCAGACAGCGAGAAACTCTCCCGGTCCCTCTCCTTCCCCTTCCCTTACCCCTTTTCTTCTCGAGAAGGTGTAATCCTGGAAGCAAATGTTGTGGAAGTTGTGAAAAATGTCAAGTTAAACAAGACATTCAATAATAATGGTTTCCATTTCATAGGATGAGCTCTCTTGAGCTGAGCTTGGTGTGTCTGCCTTGCTGTATTGTGTGTGTTTCTCTTACTGTTCTGGTAAAGTAGATGGTGTAGGAGGAGGTCAGTGTCTAGACAGGCTTCAGACTTTGATTTCAGAATCTGGTAAACGGATCAAGGCTGAACTGCTGTAAGCATGTGTGTGCCTGTCCGATTGAACGCGGCATGCATTTTAAATGTTGCACCGACATAACAGCATGCGAGGGGGAATTTGAATGCTGGCATATTACTGCATTGCAGCTGAGTGGGATATTAACTTTGTACACAGCAGATTTCACTGGTGGTTCCATTGCTCTGGTGGTCAGTCCAAATATATGCAGGGCCTCTTTTTAATTTAGTGGTCTTGGTTTGGCATTCTAAAGCGGGCTGTATGACGGAGCCTTGGCCAGCTGAACTAAATTCTTTGTGCCTTTACTGGCTTTTCTTAAAGCTTGCTAAGTGAATCCCTTTATCCTGGTTTATGAAAATCAGGCTCGGAGAGCATCTGGTGTCATTCAGTGTCACAGCTAATCATTCAAAGACAGGGGACGGGTTAGGAAAATATGCTTTGTAGTAGTTTTTGCAAATTGTTGTGAGCACCAGTGGATGTGATTAAATGTTTGCTGTTTTTATATAGTCTGACATTTATTCTCTGCTTCTATCCTTAAGGCATTACTTGAGGAAATAAGAGCACTTCTGTCCTCTCGTTGCCACTGCTTTGGTTTGGGGTGTGGCGTAAAGGCTGGAGCTCTGTTTTGACTGTTAAAAGTGTAACAGAGGCCACCATTCATGCAGAGGGTGCCTGGCCCCAACTGGTCTTCGGTATGGTTCAGATCATCCGGCCCTCCTATGTGTTTTATTGGTTATCATCCTAAGGCGAGAGACCAGCCAGAGAATATTTTCATACAACAGGACAAGACACTCTGATACAGACAAACCCTGACTATCAGTCATGTACACACATGATCCCTGTCTGCTGTGATTATAGCTAATGTAGGTTGTTTTTTTTTATTGACTTCATCAGAAATGGAAAGATCCACCCTTGTTATTACAGGTTTTGCCTGAAGGTGGTGGTTATTTTTTTATTGGCTTCTGCAGATCAGTCAAATTATACAGAAATATCCATTTTTATAAGTCTGGAATTCCCCCTTTCTTTTCAGCATCCTTCATGAGCAGATTAGTTTATTAGAGCATGTGCTGGTAGCTGCCGGCCAAATGTGTGTGCTCATGCAGACTCATACTTGTCTGAATGTCCTGACGCTGTTGGCTTACTGGATAGAATTTCAACAATCGCACAGGTAGTTAGCAGTTGGACGTCACTTCAGGGACTCTAATTCACTTTAGAGGAAGCCTAATTTCCTTTTTTATCATCTTTCTAAAACTGTTTCTGGGTTTAGGTTTGAGTTACATTTGAAACTGACAACTTATAGAGTGAATCTTTTTTAACTTTTTTAACACCAGGCATTGAGTGGGATGTGAACTTTACCTCACTAAAATAACATCTCATAAACATGTTGTTGTAGTTATTTGTGTGGCTGTATGACAGCCCAGTGAGGACATAGTACATGTGAAGGGAAATTTGTATCAGTTATGATATAGAGTAGGTTCCCATATGCGAGGAGCTGGTTTAGGTAAAGGGGAAGTTAGAAACTTTGTTCCTCTTTTCCATCAGAGCCTGTGGATTATGTCTGCTGGAGTCTGTGCTCTGTGGAAAGACAGAGCATCATTACAAAAACATTATTGCAACTCCATTTGTCATTTGTCATTTGGATCAATAAAAACAGAGGTGCAATAAGGGCATTGACCTAAATGGTGTGTATGATCCTGTGAACTTTTCAGCCAGTTTGAAGCTCAACCCTGAGGTGATAGGGTGGAGGGTGGTGGAGGGGGTCGGGCTGTTTCCAGCCCACCTGCCTCCACCTTTGAGAATGAGCAGCAGGATCAACCCGTCCACTCGTTCTGCCTCAGGGCTCTATTGTAAAAAGCACTCTAGATGACAGATAACAGAGAAAGAAACAAAGGAACACCGTACTAACGACACGTTCCCTCCTCCTCCTCATGTAAGAGATGATCTGTCCATCTGGCCGGCAGCAGACCCAGACTGCTGTTCTTTTCACTGCTGTTTTTATTACCAAGAACAACTGTTGATAATTAACTAGACAGTGTTGTTGTTTATTTGTTAAATTTTCATTAATATTTTACATAAAGATAGAAAACATTCTGCTTTATAAACCTTTGCGTTACCATTTGTGGATTGAATCATAATTTTGCTGCATATAGCCAGCTGGCATCTCACACAGTCTCTCTGTGGGATCACTGTTAGTTTCTACCGGAGTGTTTGTTTCTTGAACTGCAGTGCGCAAACCCCTTTTTGTGGTCCTACGGGCCTATTAGAGCACTGCACAGCAGGAAAAGCTTTCTTTGCATTGATTAACTACAGGGGGATGTAGTGTGATCTGCTGTTAAGTGCTTTCTGTGTGTGTGTGCTTGTGATGTGAGGAAAAGAGGAAGCATGCTCCTTCCCATCGTTGGTGGTAATAACCTTTTCAAGTTCATAAGCTCTGCAGTTTTTCAGCAGGAGGGAAGTCCGCAGAGGGTAGGAGAACGCGTGTGTGTGTGTGTGTGTGTGTGCGCTCTCGAACACTTTACTGTACCACGTTCATCAGGGAGGATAAACCCATCTCCTCGTTTCTATGGCAACACACCATGTCTGCAGAATGGGTGTGAATAAGGCTTTCAGGGTTCAGGCAGCATGTGTGTATGGACACACGCACATCTCATCACGCTCGTCAACACATACGCAGTTGCAGCACAATTAGCCTCCTGTTAAAGCTGGGGTGGTAGCGGAACTTGAGTGGAGAGGTGGGAAAGGGAGGTGCATGTGTTGCAGAGGGCCAGTTTAATAGACAGAGCTCCTGTAAGACGGAAACACAGCAGCCTTATAACCTTTCTGCTTACACTACTTTAGCACAACCATGTCCACATACACACTTACCAGCTGTAACAGTTATTGTGCTGCAACCTTTGCAGTGTATTAGATTTGTGTGTGTGTATGAGCATCAGCAGATTTTTATTTCTATTGTCAGCAGACATCCATTCACCCACGTCTAGCTTAGACAATAGAGGAGATGCAGAGCTCAGAGTTATTTAGGTGCGATATGCTTGCCTGTAATTCCTTCTTAAATGTGTTGTTTCGGGTGACTTGAGGTATATTTTTTGACGGGGAGCTGCTCTTAACAGACCTGCAGAGTAACTTTGAAGATTGTTTTGCAGACAAAACATATTCGGTGAGTAAATTTAGTTGTGGACAAGCACTTCATTCTATCAGTCTGTCTAAATGTCTCTGTGGGATGGAAGAGGAGCCGGCATTGAGGAAGTGTGAATCCAGCTGGAATCAATAATAAAGCCATATAGTATCAGGATAGGGGGATGGTGAGGGAAGAGGAAAGCTGAGAAGAGAAGAAGAAGCAGTTCAGCCCTGTGTGCCTGGAGTGAGGAGTGATAAAATCAAAGCTGCATCTCTCTCATTTTCTGCCATTTCTCCCTATATTTATCCATTTTCTCTCTCATCTCCCAGTCGCCCATTTCTGTCTGAAAATTGGCTCCTTTGAAAGTTTAAATGACTGGCTACTTCACATTCTCTGTGTGTGACATGAAAATGATTAGATGTATGAAATATTGGAAACTGTCAATTTGACTCAGCCAAGGACTTTTCTGCTGTCACAGCTACATTAAAGCAGTGAAAGCTTTTCATTTGAAAAGTGCGTGCGTGCACGTGTGTTCACATGCATGCCTCACAGTGTTCGTAACACATCGCCATGACATGCTCGGTGTGGATGCTTTTCTCGCTCCTGCAGTGTCCATCATGATTTATGTATGAGAGCTAAGCCTTTGCCAGCTAATCCAAGAGGCGTATTAGGCTACTGTAGTTTAGCTTTGTTATTAGCCTCCAGCTAATCCTCAAAGCATGTTATTACCCACATCCCTGAAAATGCAGTCCACATGACAAGCAGCATATTGAAGGTGCATTATCAATGTTATCAACATGGCACAGAAAAGTTGGTAGAACCTGACCTATAGGGAAAACCAGGTGAACCCAACCATTTTGGGTTGGAAGAACAAACCTGTGTGTTATGTCCTTAAACTAAACCCTGTTTTCCTTTGTTAGGAGTTCTCTGAAAGACACTCTGTGTATAACACTGAGTTGTTTTTTTGGATGGTATGAAAGTAGTCTGTCAGAAAGTGCAGCTTAACATGTCATGCTTGCACAGCAAACACATGCAGCCATTGAAGGTGACAGGCGTGAGTGTGAATTGACAGGGACCAGCAGTCAGGAGTGGGACAGGTGGTTGTAGGGCGAGGAGAGTTGTGAGTGTCAAAACAGTGATCCATTATTTCTCCACAGCCATTTGTCTTTAAAAGGTATTGTATGTTGTTAACAAGTCTCTGGATAACTATCTACAACACTATATGACTTTTCCCATGACTGATCATTATGTATTGGATGAAATAATAAAGTAATTGAACTGATGTTTCTTTTTCTCTCTGAAGAGGCCAGGAAACCTAATCTTACATCTTTTTTTGGTCTCCTCCTCTTCACTATTCAAAGTCTGGTTTTGCCTAAAGCTGCTGTCATGAGACCTGCATGGTGAATTAGCCATCATGCACGCCAAATGCTTCTCTGTAAGACACCAACTGGGGCTGTTTAAGCGACGCTGCTTATTCTTAGTGACACTTCTTGAGTCAATCTGTTTGATCATCTTAGTCCAGAACTCCCTCATTAGTCATCATTATTTCTCTCTATCAATAGTATTTTGTTGCTGTCAGCAGATTTTTCACTATGTTTTTTATGTCTCTACACTCTCCCTCTATGCTTCATACCCTAGTGTTGACTGAAAGATAGACAGATAGGCCAAGTGGGGTCAGTGGTCTTATCACCACCAAGGGGAAACCATGGCAACCATGCTCTTAACCTAATAACCATGACTGTCCATACTCTGACCTTCACCTCAGGTCATAGAAGGCTGTCTGTGTGTGTAAATGATGGATGAAGTGCAGATCTATTGGCTAAACTATTGTATTTGTGTGTGTCCAAATATATTAGTGGTTATTATAACATGTTCAGTTGATTGTGGCATTGTGTGTGTATACAACATATAATATAATACATATAATAAAAGAGTGTGACATCTTGTCCGTCTGTTGGACGGTGCACTTATCTTTTTCAAACCAGATGTGAGTAATGCACAGGAAATCTGCCATCCTATTGCACCACATCTTCCTCTGTACACCGCTGGTTTTCTGTTTCTGCATTAAATCAAAAATCCAGCAAAGGTTCACCACAGACTCAGTGGCCTCGGCTGCAAGATTCTGATAAGACAAATATGTGAAGTTGGGTTTAAAACTTGATGGATAAACATTCCTTGATGAACCGTACATGTTCTTTGTGCCACAAATTTAGATTAAACTTTTTAACCAGTCAAAACCAATGACTGATGTCAGATTACCTACCATCAACCCCCATCACCTCCACAGTGAGGTAATGCAATATGTATAGGGCAGATGGTTACAGCAGGAGGGAACTTTGTCCAAACCCCTGCTTATATAAGCCTCTTTGTCATGACTTCAGCAGTAACCTGCATAGAAGAGTTGAACCGTCGGGTCAAATGAGTTCAAGCTGCTCTCTGCCATCAGGCAGACATAAAATATTCAAATTTCCTGACCTTCATGTCCTTTCTGCTTAAAGAAACCAGCCTTCCTTTTCAACACAAATGCGGTTTGGAGTTGGTTTATACTGTGCTAAAGGTTACAACTGTAAAAATATTTTGGCAGGCAGTTGACTCATATGGTACAATTTATAATGCAACAACCCACCAAGTGGCTCCATTTGTCATCAGTTGTGACACACAGGCAGAGACTAAGCACTGTAATCATTTAAAGATCTGTTGTTGTTGCCAGCTTGTTTACCCATAATTTGACATAAATGAATGAACTAAAACCAGAACATCTCCACATAGTCATACCCTGCCAATCTCCACATGTTTAGTGTCAGTGTGGTAGTATTGGTGCATGTGCCTACATGATGCTAGTAAATTGCAGTTCATGGTTTCATTTTGGTTTCCATGATTGACATGTGAACAGAGGGGGCCCTGCAGCATAATCCACACCAGCAATTTAACCCACATAAATGCTGCTGTCACTAGCATCGTCTCTCTCTCTGTCTCTCTCTCATACACACAATTCCCACCAATGTGTAAGACCATCACCTTGGCTGTCTACTGTATGCAACTTACTTTTGATGTTAACACCCCAGCCCATAGTTATGCCTCAGACCTGCCACCTATTAAATTGAAGATATTACAGTCTGATAGATATCTCCTCACTTTCAAAGAGCCCAAAGGATTATATTTGGATACATACTGTAATGCTTACAGGACTACTGACACAATCTGATGTCTGTTATATTCCCGACCACTCTCATGAAATTTTTCTCTGTTAAACAGGAGACTCTGCAGCAGCTGGTGATGATGCCTTTACCAAATGTGCTGCTCCTTGGCCGAAACCCGCTCTCTGGTAAGTGTCGGTGTACTAAACCACTCATTCACTACTGTGGAAGATTTCCTGTTGTGCTTCAAGGCCCCTCAAGCTAAGTGACGTGGGCGGCGAGTGTGCTGACAGCCGCAAAAAGAACACATGCAATTCTGCAGAGCTTTTGGCACTTTTATCAGAATGCAGCAGTAGACCTGCTTTAATTAACCAGTGCGGACAACATAACAGAAATATTTTTATTGTTGAGGTGATTGTTGGTGTTAAGACCACAGAGATGTCGGGGGGGCTAAAAGTGTAGTGTTTCTATTTCCCAAAGTGTTAAACTCATTAAACCGATTTGCAGCAAAGCTTTGACCTTGAAAGTCTTGGATGTGATATCTGATATGTCTCAGTGGCGTAAAAGCAACAGTGATGCAGAGTCAAGTTTGAAAAAATGTTTTTGAGCAGCTTGACCTATGCAGCCCTAAGTGCTACTTGATATTCCAAGGGGGCCTTGATGGAGCTGCTGAGGAGAATGTCACTAGTAGCAGGTTACAAGTGGTGCAAAAAGGCTTCTTACCAGTACCTCAGATAAAACCTTTGTCAAAACCAGTACAAGGTTAATGCTTTTCGTGGTCACACTAAGGTGTTCATAGCTTCTGTGTACATCTCTGCAACTATAATCACCAGCTCTTACAGTTAATTCAGCTCACAGACTGCACTGAAAGATACCTCTACCTTCTTAAACATATTAAATTCCCTGTCCTCCCTCTACCACCTTTGTCATACTTTCACCACAGCCACTGCTGTTTATTTTTCAGTTTTCATCACTTTTTATTGGTCATAGTCACCTCTTGTAATATTCCACAACCCCCACCAGCACGAAAAGGTAAATAAATGCACAATAAGAGGCTTCAGGGAGTACACACTCATCATCTGCACCATCCCTTTCTGTGCCGCTTCCCATAATAACTCAAGTCTAGTCAATGTGAAACCAAGAGGGACTCTACTAAAACAGAACTCCCAAAATAACGTCTACTGTCCGAATATGTCACAGCCAGTTTCACAGAAGCACATTTCTGAAGATCTATTATGAACAAAGACAATTGTCTAGATCTGCAGTGTTTCAAGTGAATATTAAGTGAATACCAAAGTCAGACAAGACTGCAGGGAAGCTCCAGGGAAGTGGACCAAAGCAGGCAAAAAGCATTAGAATGCATTCCTCAAAGTCTCTTCTGCCCTTTACCCTGTAGCTTGTCAGATAATCAGTCAGCAAGCCAGTCAGTCAGGCCAGTGGTGGCTGTGGAGTCTGCCTCTCTGGTTCAGCAGCCGCCAGCTGAAAGTCATTGGCCATGTGGCTTTTATTATGCTCCCATTAGGGGGCAGGGGCGACGCTGCATGTGTGTGAGTGCATGCACGTGTGTTAGTTGCTTGGATGGGGGAAGGGTGTCTTCACGACAGTGAACAGTGGTTATGCACTGTAGTACCCCCACAATCCCCGGGCTCTGACTTACCCCAGTCCGCCTGCATAAACACGCAGTTAGATGCACAGACACACTCCCTTGTGCATGCAAGTAGTGTTTAGCCTGTACGGTTGTATGCACATGTCAGAACACACACATACAGAGCGCCTCTTTTGTTTAGTCTGTCTCATAGCCTGTGAATTATCAGTAGTGATCTGGTTTGAGCTTCTAAAAATGTGCTCCACAATGTGTGGAGATTCTTGATGTATCTAAAGCTACTTAAGCCATTTCAAGGGTTTTTATTAGGCCATACACACTATAGTAATGAGCCACAAACATAATCCTCTCTCTATATACTTCCTACTGTTGGAGATTTACACTCCATATTCTATTAATAAATATGCCAAACATATGGCTGACCCAAGGCTAAACATGGTTTAGGAGAAGTACATCTCAATGGGCAGAAATCCCTTTGATAGCAGCAACAACAGGAAGGGCAACTGTTGGCAACTGACAGCTGACAGAAGATGTAAACTCAAAAAGTGGTGTTTGTGTGAAGCCTTCAGAAAAGTGTTCAGAAAAGAAAAGAGAAAGGAGATTTTCTTTTATTGTGGTAAGAGCAGAATACATACAGTACAATAAGATTTATATTATTATTTCAGATCAAAAACGCATTAGGTTATTAGCAGCATTAGCATTAGCTCAGTAAAAATGAAACGTGTAATTTTTGGCAGCAGCAGTAATATATAAGAAAAATGTTGCAAAAATAAACAATAAATCAAGCTAGAGAAATCTAGAAGTGTGACCAATAATATTTCATGGTAACTTTCACCTCAGCCTGTGCTGCCTGTGACAGCGACCTCAGCTCTGGGCTGTTTTTGATGACGCTCTATCTTGTCACATAAAGTACAAATGCCCTGAAATAATCCGAAGCCATGCTTCAAACAGCTCTGTCCTCTGGTTTGCAGTTCGAGGGTTGAATGCACTCTGGCATGCTGTCAACGTAACATCAGCTTGTGTGCACCAGTTTTTTAATTGATGTGCGATTCGTCAGGCCATGAGCAGATCTATTTGTCATGGCAGGAGAGGGGAGTAGTAGTTGCACATGCACACATTTCTTTTTTCTTCCTATTTACTCATATCCTCACACACACACACATTAACAATGGCAGTGCAGGAAGAAGGGTTAGTCACTGTCCCTCTGACCTCTTGTTTCCTGACAGGAGGATAAAACGGGAAGGGAGGAAAGGAGGTGAAAAGGAAGCTTAGATGAGGAGCAACAATGTTAAAGGAAGGAAGGAAGGAAGGATGGGTGGATGTGTGTTGCAGAGAATAAATGGATGGATGAAGTGGGTGTATAAGAAAGGAGGAAGAGGACGATGAGGCTGGTACAGAGATGGGTCGCACCTCCTTGAAGCCTCCTTGCTGCTGCTGGAGGGAAATTTCCTTTTTCTATTTTCATCCCTGCCTCTTTGCTGTCCTCCTGCACCCTCTCTCTCCCTAGTTGCTCTATTTCTGCATTCTTCCCCAGTGTTTGTGTTGCTTGTGCTCCGTTGGTGCTCTCCCTCTATTGTCTCTTCTGCTTTCATCTCTCCCTCTCACCGTCTCTCCCTCTTGTTCTCCCTCTCTTGCCATATAAATTATTTATCCTATGAGGTCCCTTATCTTTCCTACATTGCTCTAGTAGATTTGCTGAGCTAAATCCCTTTCCTGACTAGAATAGGTTCCTATGGCTCAGACACAGTATTGTTAAGCTCTGCAGCTATGGAATTAAAGTTTTATCTGGTGTCACCCTTCTAGACCCAAATTTGCTTAAACTTCTCTTTTCTTAATATTTCTTTTTATTTCATGAAGTCGTGTTGTGAATGATGAATTGTGACTGTCAACTCACAAGAAAAGCACACCTTCATAAACCTGAAGACCTTGGTTGACTTGAAAAATAAATACATTGATCAGCCTTAATATAATTTTACCACCTGCCTAATATTCTTTGCAGGTCTCTGCTAGTAAAACACGTTTGATCCATTAGGTCATAGAGACAGGACCACTGGGTGTGTACTACAGTGTCTGGTACCAGGATGCTTAAACAGATCCTTTGGGTATTGGCGGTACAGGATGGGGCCTCAGATTTGTTTTGGCACATCCTGCAGATGCTCAATTAGATTTGTTCCTCCCTGGGAGAGGTGGCTACTGTTGCCATGGTGAGAGGTGCATCAGGTCTGTAACAATTTTTATTGTTGGTTCCTTGGCTGCTATAACACATATACTTTGATTTTCTGTACTGTGTGTGAAACGATCAATGTTCAACATGATCAAAATGATCCCAGTTAATATTTTCTTTTACAGCTGTGAACACCTGGTATGGGCTTGCCATGGGTTTAATATTGGATTTCCACTTTAAAAATGCTAATTCAACCTGTCACATTATAACCACATGGACGTCTCAGCTGGTCAATACCACATTGACTTGTGTGCTCTTATTGATTCAAGAGGAATGTGAGGAAGGAAATTGATTTAATTTAGTGGAGGATTCTGTAAAATAGATGAATGGCCTCTGTCAACTGATTCTGTTTTGGTATTTTAAGGAAGCCAGTGAGTCTGTTGGAATCTAAATTGTTGCTTTACTCATACTGTCATACTGCTTTTGTCCAGCAGTGTTGTTCTATAATTTGCAAGGAAGTGCTTTTAATCATCCGAATTGTTTCTCATTTATGATCATTTGGAAAACCCCAAAAAGAATACAGTCATGAATCAGAAGTGTTGTTCTTTGTGTCTGCCATTTAGCTGCTCCTGCTGTGACGACTGGCCCATTAAACTGAGACAAACAGGCCACCCTACGCAGAAATTATGCTGTTGCTAATCTGGATTTATTATCATTAGAGCCGGACAGTGTTAACGCTTGTTACCCCCTGGGCCACATGATGAGCTGGCTTATCACACAAACACACACACACACACTGCTGCAAAAGAAAAACACACACTCCCAACACAGACAGACAAAGATTCACGCAACTTGCTATACCATTCAGTCTGTGTACTGTGACACACATTCACCACCTGGTTTAGCGTTATTCAGCCCCAAATCCCACAGATGAGCTCAGGCCTGTTGAGCAGGCAAGCAGCTGTTTGTGGGCTTCAGCCGTTTCTGACAATATGTCCTGACATGTGGGAGCATACTGGAAGTTCATTCTGCCAGCTTACGTACACCATGGAAAACATTGTGGCACTGTAACTAGAGGAAGGCAGTTTTATAAGGGGAAATTGTAACAACCTAAGAATTTAGCTAATTGGAAGTAAATGTGGGAAGAATAGAGGATGTATTCTTCCCTTTACCATGACATACTGATTCTTTACAGATTTGAGCAGGAAACACATCCCATCTGGACAGGATACACCACCATAACCTGCATCATTCTTTAATTCTAAATGAAAAAATGACAAAGCAAGGCTTCATCGCAAATGAGTCAACTCTTTATTTCACCAGCTTCTAACATGTAATACAACGTTTACTACAAAACCTATACACCAGCCTTTCATGTATAAATGTTAAGGCTGACTGAGACACATTTAGATGGTTAAAAGACCATCTGCTGTTTGTCTTTGTTCTTTATGCAGACATGTTTTAAGTACTTTGTTGTATTAAGTCTCTGTTTTCTTTGTGTCTTTTTTCTTCAGAGCAAGGCCTGGATGAGATGAAAAAACTGTTGCTGCTGCTGCTAGGCTGTGCGGTCCAAGTAAGAGTTCACACCTAGACGTTTTACATATGTCACAGTTATCAATACTATGAATCATATTTCATGATGAATGTATTTTATAAAAAAAAAAAATTAACAGCAATTCCATTTCCGTGCCACAGCATTAGTTGTATAACACAAGTCCCTGTTTCCGCCTTCTTTAATAGCAGCTGTTTGTTCTCTTTGTTGGATGAATTAGCTCGATCATACAGCTAACTCTGCATAATGAATGTCATCACACACCATTTCCTGTCTTGTTACAAAGCCCCCCATTCAGCCCCTACTTCTGCATTTCAGAGACAACTCACCGACTCTTTTGTTTTACTTAAACAGCTCCCCAGTTGCATTCATTAACTCTGGCTTCTTTTAGTAATGTTCCCACATCAAAGCTTCTTTAACTACAGCCACACTGAGAAGTCAGTGAAACTTCAGTGTGTATCTCATGGTCTGCCAGCACTTGAGGAAATTTATCTTGTTCTGATCCAGAAGATTGAGTCTTGCGCTTTTGAAGACTGCATTCCTCAATGCAAAAAGTTCTGTAAACGTTTCATATCAGATCTGCTTTATGTTCACAGTGTCGATCTACTAACCTCCACTTGACCCCATGTTCACCTACAGTTTTAACACATTTTCACCACTCTCTCTTTTGGAGAGTATTAGATTTACCTTTACCCTTGCCTCTTCCTCCCTCTGTTTACAGTGCGAGAAGAAGGAAGAGTACATTGAACGTATCCAGACTCTGGACTTTGACTCCAAAGCTGCCATAGCAGCGCACATCCAAGAGGTATTTCTCCTCCACAGTAAACTAAACTGATAAACTTGGCTCAGTGTTTCCTGCCTCCATTACATGATGTGTGCTGTAACTTATGGACATGAGATGTGACTTTATGGATGATATAATGCTGTTTATTTTAGGTGACTCACAACCAGGAGAATGTAGTGGACCTGCAGTGGTTGGAAGGTGGGGAAATGCCTCCTGATGACTTGGACAGCCTCTGCAGAAACCTGGCCTTCCATCTCAAACGTGTGGTGGATGAAAGGGACACACAACTGGAGGTATTACTGTTTATATAGTGTGTGTTAGTATTTTAATGTGGTGCATTTGTGTTTGCTAATGAAAATTGCTGGCTGTTTCTTGCTGGGTTATGTGGAAACTTTTCTTTTTTTGCCACAAATAGAAACCTCAGGAAGGAAGGGTTGGAGCTGTTAACTGTCTCACTGATGCAGGGTGTGTGTGTGTGTTTTTACTTAGACTATATGCGTCATTAATTGACTTTTCCAACTCATGGGGTGTAGATCCCCTTGACTGATAGATAGATGAGAGAGTGTGTGTGTCAGGGGTTCTAATAGCCTCCAGATTATCACTGTGTAGTCCAGCCGGTCTCAATTAAAATCCCATTTCCTGTCAAGGGTCCTACATCAAAATAGGCTGTGTGCGGGACCCTAGTTTAGGGGTGGTATTGATCTACTATCCTTTTGGTTTTTAGTCACATTGTTAAACCACAGCCTGATTTAATTTAAGTCTTTTGCTGGCTTTCATTTATCCTGCACCTCACCTGCCCTCCTCTTTTCAGACTATAGTGGAGCTTACCCAGGAGAGGGACTGCATGCAGCTGTCTCCCTTGGCTCCCTGTCCGACCCAGTCTCCTGGTGACTCTCCCAGTATGAGAAGGACTGAAAGCAGACAGCACCTCTCTGTGGAGTTGGCTGATGCCAAGGCCAGGATCAGACGTCTTCGCCAAGAACTGTGAGTGTCCCAACCTTATCAGCTACAAAAGAAGAGATTCACATATTCATATGAACATACATCTGTTCCTTGCTGTTCCTTCAGTGGTCAAGTATTGTATTAATTAAGGATTATCTGATAACACTATGTGAGATAAACATCATGAAAGAACAACAGTGCTGAGGAAGAGTCCGCAGTCCATTTCCTCTCTCCTTTATTATTCACATGAGACGTTATTGTTGCATGTGTCACGCTGATCTACACAAACACACACAAGACTAAACTGGCTCTCACAAACCTTAAAGAGGCTTTTTAAAGTCGACTATGAATAATGGAGCTTCCTCTTTAAAGTGCTATAATCTCTTGTCAGACAAAGGGCTAATGGCCAGTGCATATCAGTCAGGAAAGGAGGAGGCCCTTCTGACATTTGGAGAAGTGTTTCAATGTGGCACAAACATGGTGCATAGACCGGCTCTTGTGTTGTCTTGTTGTATTGAATGCTAAGACAGGAATAGTTTGTTCTAATGTTCTGATGATCAATCTAGTATATAAAAAACCATGAATTGGTATTTATTGGTGGTCTGTGTTGTCAAAAATTGTGCTGTTCTTACTTCAAGACAAAAGGCTAGAAGCTAAACCTGTTCCCAAAGGGTAGAAGTATTTTTGTGTATTTTCTGTTTATAAAGCTTGGGTAGTATTTTGTCCTGTACATTGCTCCATCATTCAGCCACCCTGTATTTAGCAAACAATGTTGTTTTGTGTCTTTTGTCAAGACAATGTTTTGTTCAAGGGCCAACTGTAGGTCTAAATTATGTTTTTTCTTTTCTTCTTTTTAACATTTGGCTGTAACTCTAAATGGAGTGCAGGCCACCCTGTGCTTGGTCACATGTTGCTGTGGTTTTGTTTACTTGTTGCTTTGGTGTCTGTGATAGAACAGTATTGTCATGTGATGAGCAGGACAAGGAACAAAAAAGCCGTGCTGATGTAGTCTGGTCACATGATTGTTCTCTAAGGCAGAGGAAGAGTGTGTTTGTTGGTTAGGGCACATGCACAAACTGTGTGTCTGAATACTAATGTGGATGTGTGTGTTCACTGTGTGGTGTGTGTGTGTCTGAAGGAGACCAGGTCAGAGCCGGGGGGTATGGTTCACTGTTCCCACAGCGGTCTGTTTGCTAATGTTTCTGTTGGAGCTACTGCAGCTGGCTTGGCTGAGAAGCTCAGACTTACTAACTTGTTTTCCTTCAACACACTCTTAAAATTATGTGTAGTGTGTAATTGCATTTATCAGGTCTTGGAATGTAAAATATCACAATAACAAACAAAAAACAAATGTACTTGGCAACAGGTAAATTGTTAAACAGAAAGTGTTAGTTATAATAATAGTAAATCATTGTCCATCATTTCAGTAACCTACAGGAAAGGCAGGGTTGTTAATTTTATGTGCACATTTAGCTTGCCAAATGTTCCACTACCACCTGTAGTTTAATGCCATAAACTCGGGACATGGTGTGATTATTGCAGAAAGGTCAGTAGTGTTTATTTTTAGTCTACATTTGAACGTTTTTTTTCTTTTTGTCAGGACAGTGGATAAAAGTTGCTTTTGTGTTTTGACTTTTTAAATATAAGTGTTTATGTCTGCCCTTGCACAGATCCTAACCATGTAAAACCATTAACAGAGCCAGCTGCACCCATAATATGAACCCAGAGCTAATCTGCCACACTGGAGTTGACAGGTGTTTGTGATTTTGGATGGGTGGAGGTTTTCAGGGGGAGGATGGGTGAAAAGAAAACAGAAATGTATGAAGGAATATCTCTGTCTGAATACTGACTTCCTTTATAGCTGTAGCTTTGGGAGGAAGGAGTAGGAAAAAAAAGGGGAAAACAAGAAGCAAGGATGCCTTTCCTTATTGAGATGCACTCCAAGACTCCAGAGAGCTGTAATCAAATAGGCCATCAGATGTTCAGTAGAGCAGTTTCATGCAAACACGCGCAGACACGGAACAGCATCTCAGAAATGCAGTTGTTTTCCTTCAAAGTAGTGTGACACATTTTTCCCTCTGTGGCTGGAGCCCAGTGAATGTGCACACACACACACACACAGACAGTTACACAGACCACAAATGTCAAGCTGCCCTACTTCATTCCTGTACATGAAGCATGTTCAATAGTAAGACTGTGCAGTTGAAGGTGGAGGATTTTCTCTGTTGCAGTTGTTTCCTTAGGGTACAGGAAGATGAAGGGGTCAAGCCTCAGGGGAAGATTTGCATGCACTGACCCCTGAAGCTGTCGTGGGGTTCTGTCTGTTTTTCAGTTGTTTGTTTTCTTCTGCGTGATGTCCTGCAGCATTGTTGTTCAGCAGCCAAATGCAGGACAAAACACTTTACTAACTGTGTCCCGACTGAAAGAGCTCATACACATCGACAGTCGGCTATTTTTACCCAGAAACTGGGTTAGTAGGTTTACTGATATCTTTAAATCATCCGTTTTTTCCTACATGTCCCTGCTGTGTGTCAATGCACACAGTAAGGACCATGAATGAATCCAGCACATGAAACCCTAAAGCAGTTGATTGAGTCTAGTGGCAGCCCTATTCAAATCCTGTAAAATATATCATTTTGCAATTAATAGGTTGTCACCATTAGATGACCTAGCTGAAAGCTTTGAAATGGAAACAGCCCTAAAGGAATGTCCCTGTTAGTTCCTGATAGACACTCAGAAACCCGGCACATCATTTTTTATTGTAGGGCTTCATGGCAGAGACTTAAAACCTACATGTTTTGCCATTTTATGCAATAAAGTTACTTTGACATCTTTTATTTCTTTTTCAGAGAAGAGAAGAGTGAGCAGCTTTTGGACACCAGGCAGGAGCTGGAGAACATGGAGGCGGAGCTCAAGAGACTTCAGCAAGAGGTAATGCTGCCTGTCACACACCTACATGCACACAGCAACACACAAACATCCATATGACTTCATCCCCCCTCCACAAGTACTTTGTTTCTGCAATGCTGCCAGGCTTTAATCAGCTAGCTAGTGACTTAGCTCATTAGGGGCTATTAGAGGTATTTTTAGTCTGGCAGCGGCCTGGCATGGCTTTTGATTTGGTGTGGGCGGCTATCAGGTGAACTGCTGTAAACAAGATGGATGAGTTCAGGACATGGAGGACAGTGTGTTTCTGTGGAGATGTGTGTTTGTGATAATAGTATGAAGAGATTGTTCTCCTCTTATGTAACACCTACCACTGTTAGTCATCCATAAATAACCTGCTGGGCACACAAGGTGTCACAGTCTCAGTAAACCCAGCTGATTTATGATTTTACATTGTTGTGTGATACCGTGTTTAAAATAATGGCGTGCTATGTCCACAGAGCTATCAGCTGCTGTCAGATGCTCGTTCAGCTCGGGCCTACCGCGATGAGCTGGACGCGCTCAGAGAGAAAGCCATACGTGTGGACAAACTGGAGAGCGAACTGAGTCGTTACAGGGAGAGACTTCACGACATTGAGTTTTACAAGGCCAGAGTCGAGGTACACAACTGCACAAACAGCTCGGTCCTAATCATAAATAGTTCAAATATGCCATGTTTTGAATGCACACAAATAACATGAACCAATAAGAGAGACACTTATTCAGCACCAGAAGTCATATGAGTATATTTGAAACATAAAAAATATACATTGTGTTTTCTGTAGGAGCTGAAAGAGGACAATCAAATTCTGCTGGAGACCAAGACCATGCTGGAGGAGCAGCTGGATACAAGCAGGACCCGCTCTGACAAGCTACATCTCCTGGAGAAGGAGAACCTGCAGCTCAAATCCAAGATGCATGACCTGGAGATGGTAAGATGGTGGTTTCAATATTGTTACAGCATCCGTCTTGGTACACTGTTCAATTCCTCTGCTATCTCCAGGAGCGTGACTTGGACCGGAAGCGTATGGAGGAGCTGTTGGAGGAGAACCTTGTGCTGGAGATGGCCCAGAAACAGAGCATGGATGAGTCCCTGCACCTTGGCTGGGAGCTAGAGCAACTATCCAAGACACCAGAACTGACAGAAGGTAAGAGAAAATCATCTAAATGGTAGCAAAGAAAACAGGTAGCTGGTTCAAATGTTTTGTCCTGATCGGGCTTAAGGCTTCAGATGGCCGGCAGACCACACTTTGGTCATTGGCTCTTGATCCTGGCGTCATCCCCACGGTCTGTCTGCAACCAGCCTCCACTGGGGTTTCTTTCCACTCAGTTAAGACCTGTAATTAATATTTAGTGGCTCCTGGAAGATAAGCTGTGCGTTTGGAGTGTAAGAGCTGTTAAGAGGTTTAAGTAGCCAGGGATCTGGATAAAGATTTTGTGCACGGGTTTGTTTGGTAAAAGCTTAATGACCACTGAAGTTAGTCCAGTGGGCTTGATATTAATTTTGTTAACTTCTTGTAATCTCATTACATTTGGCACTTCTATAGTTATTGGTGTCTTTCAGTGTTGAAGCACAGCGTTGTGATGTTAAGTTTTATTTGCTAAAATACATGACCACATGTTGTTGTCAGCCCCTCAGAAGTCTCTGGGCGAGGAGGTGAATGAGCTGACCTCGAGTCGCCTGCTGAAGCTGGAGAAGGACAACCAGACCCTGCTGAAGACAGTGGAGGAGCTTAGAGGAACAACCAGTCAGGATACAATGGCAAAACTGTCCAAAGCCAACCAGGAAAACCAGAAATTGAACAAAAAAGTGAGCAATGATTGTGTTTTCTGTGGGTCTGATGCAAATTTTTCAAATAATTGACTGTTAACCAAGCGGTACAGCATGAGAGACATATCTTGCCTACATTCCTACAATAACCCAAAAAATGTTTTGTTTACAATCATGCTTTTAATAGATTTATTATGCTGCATCTCTTTTGAGACTCTTCTGGTTTTATGTGCCTCATCAGGGTTGCCACCAAGATTAGCATATTGCACCAGGCCTGTTCCACAATATATCACCCTAACACTTGGCTGTAGATCTTTTCACACACACACACAGAAATAAAAGGGCAGAATGGAGGAAGGCTGCATAGAGAGGGGTGGATAGGAGGATGAAAGCAAAGCTGTAAATCCAGGCAGCCCTGCACTGCCTTTTCTTTTCCAGTCTGTGACACTTGAGCACCCCTCGCTAAGAGAAGTCTCTCAGCTATTTTCAGAAACATAAGCCTCTCTATGTGCCCTCCCAATAAGACCATGAAATTGTGTTCGCCTCTAACAAAGAGGGAGAAATGTATTTTCTGAGTGACTTGAGGTCAGCAGCCAAAACACATTAAAATGTGAATGAAGCTGCTGGCAGACTGGAACCTCAGAAGTAGTCTCATGTATCTGTCTGTGTCTGTGAGAATGGCAGCTTGAGAATAAGGTGATGTGTTCTGTGTTTGTATTATGGATTAATGACTGTATCCGCTTCTATGAGCCATTGGTCACACAGGTCACTGTTACTGTTTTTTTTAACATTTTAAAATGTAACTTTTATCATTATTTCCAGTTGGAGCAGCTGGAGGGTGAACTGACAGCTGACAGGGAGGCGCTCCGCAGCGCAGAGTCACTCAGTACTGACCTGATGAAGGAAAAGGCTTTACTGGAGAAGACTCTGGAAACACTCAGAGAAAACTCAGAGAGACAGGTACACACACAGGATTATTCTTTTGTACATATGCAGTATACACCGCTTCATATGTAATTAGTAGAATTTATGCTGATTTAATATCCTTCTAAACACACTTTGTGACTCTCTGTGCTTGAGATAGGAGGACATTATTTGAATATGATATACAAAAAATTATGAAAAACAATCACAACATGGATTTATTAATCTGGATACTGTGCGGTCACATCCTCCAACTCATTCAGACAAACACTGCTCGGACAATCTGCTCTCCCCACAACAAACATCTTTAACTTTCACAGCGTGACCAAGCTGTGGAATTTGCTAAAGTCTTTACTGAGCTTTCTTGGGAACAATCTTTGTGCAATTGATTTGCTCCAAATAACACTGTGGTATTTAGAGGAAGTACCACTAATGTGTTATTGACCGCACAGATTTCTGGCTCTCTCTGGCCCCGTTGCAGCTGCTCTATGTCTGTCTGCAGGGACTTTATAGCTGTTAGACCCAAATCTGACACCTTTGATTAGTTTAACCGACTGATTTGTCAAATCCGCCTTTGATGAGCTACAGAGGAAAAAAAACACAGCGCACTGCAGTAACAGATTCAAGTGAGCAACTCTATCCAATTTGTTGTAAACATAATGAGATGTAACTAATGCAGTGCCGCCCCTAAAGACATGATGTCCTTGATGAACTGCAGTTTTGCTGATGAGCTTTTTTTCATTAGTTCTCTTCCCAGATGTCTTTTGAATTTTTATGAGTCTGCTGGAGAAGTTTTTAATTAGACTAAGTGGAAATCTCCATCATTGCTCCATGCAGTTCGCACAGAATTCACAAGTAAATCACTTAACTCATGACACCATCATTAAAGGTTTGATGTCTGCTTTCCAGATAAAGGGTCTGGAGCAGGAGAACAAGCATCTGAGCCAAACTGTGTCGTCATTGCGACAGCGCTGCCAGGTCGGTGCCGAGGCCCGGGTCAAGGACGTAGAGAAAGAGAATCGGATTCTCCATGAGTCCATCTGCGAGACCACTGCCAAACTGAACAAGATGGAGTTTGAAAGAAAGCAGATACGTGAGTGACATTTTATTTGATTCATATGGTTCATTGCAGTGACGTTTTGGTTATAAAATCTTGTGTCATGTGTTTTTTAATGCAGGTAAGGAGCTTGAAGTGATGAAGGAGAAAGGGGAGAGAGCAGAGGAGTTGGAGATTCAGATGCAGAAGCTAGAGAGGGACAAGGAGAGCCTGCAGAAGAAAGTCGCCAGTCTTGGGATCACTTGTGAAAAGGTCTGTTTTACCTGCACACCTATCAGTCAAATAATTTATGTAAATGTATGAATAACACACAGGCATATTTAAATAATCTAAACATGTTGTTGGTCTTGTTGTCTTTATTAACTACTTATATGTAGGTCTCCTCTTTGGAGAAAGAAAACACTGAGTTGGAGATAGAGGGTCGTCGTCTGAAGAAGAAGCTAGATGCTTTGAAAAACATGACGTTTCAGCTGGAGGTCATGGAAAAGGAGAATTCCCAACTGGAACAAGAGAACCTGGAGCTTCGGCGCTCAGCTGAAAACCACCGGTCAGCTGGTGCTAAGGCTGCTCAGCTGGAAGCCGAGAACAGGGAGCTGGAGAGTGAGAAGAGCCAACTCAAGCGCAGCCTGGAACTGCTCAAAGCCTCGTCTAAGAAGACGGAGAGATTAGAGGTAATACCAGACAGACAGAAGGTAGGTCTGTGATGGAAGACACAGCCATGTGTAGCAATAAGCTTTATTTGAGGAATAAAAGCAGATATATGCCAGTTGAATTATTATAGTGCGACATGGTCCTGAACCTGTCTTTATACAAGATTGTGAAGCCATAGAGTTAAACTTCGTAATTATCACCTCTAAATATTGGCAGGTGAGTTGCAGGGGATCCAGCATTTAATGGCACCAGGGAGTGAACAACTAGTTCATGGATGATTTTAATTTCCTAATCTAGCTGTTCCTTTCCCAGATGAGCTACCAGGGCCTAGATACAGAGAATCAGCGGCTACAGAAAGCTTTAGAGAACAGCAGCAAGAAGATCCAGCAGTTGGAGGCAGAACTGCAGGAGGTGGAGTCTGAGAATCAAACCCTCCAACGTAACCTGGAGGAGCTCAAGATCTCCAGTAAACGCCTGGAGCAGCTGGAGCAGGAGGTAGGCAGTGACAACAATCACATGCTGAAAAGTGGGAGTTTAAATTGAATAAGTGTTTGGGAGCTTCACACTTCTGGTACGTTTTTTTGGGATGAACTGGTTCCGCCTGGCAGATCAAGGCCAGTCAAAGTGGACCAAAAAATTGTAATTGAGGCAGACTGATGGGAAGTTTGTGATACAGCAGTTTAGAAGATATTAAATAATTACACTGCCAGTCAAGTTCATTTGAGTTTGTTCAGATAGAATTACAGCATGCTTCCCTGCAGAGTTGGATTATCCCTGATTATTTGTCAAACAGGTTTTTGGCCACTGGACTAAATATTTATCTACTTTTAGCCAAACATCTATTTACTATTTAGGCTAGATGTGATTCCATCAAATGACGTTTTAGCTGCTTACACCTCATGATGTTTTACTTCCAACGCAGAACAAGTCTCTGGAGCAGGAAAGCTCCCAGCTGGAGAAGGACAAGAAGCTTCTGGAGAAGGAGAACAAGCGGTTGAGACAGCAGGCCGAGATCCGCGACTCCAAGCTAGATGACAACAACCAGCGCATTACCGCCCTGGAGAAAGAAAATCGGACCATGGGCAAGGAGATGATCTTCTTCAGGGACTCCTGCACCAGAGTGAAGGATCTGGAGAGAGAGAACAAGGAGCTAGTCAAACAGTCCACTATTGATAAGAAGACCCTGGTTACGCTCAGAGAGGTCAGATGGAAATATTATTCCCCAACACCATGAGTTTCAGCAGCATGTTAGAGACATGAAACATGTTTCTAGACAAATAAATGAAAGGTTTCTGGTCATCTGATTAAAATTAGTGGAACTAAATGTGTGTTGTTGTGTTTTCAGGAGCTTGTGAGTGAGAAGCTCCGGACTCAGCAGATGAATAATGATCTAGAGAAACTGACCCATGAGTTGGAGAAAATTGGCCTCAACAAAGAGAGGCTTCTGCATGATGAGAGCTCTGATGACAGGTATCATCTTACAAGTTCACAACTATAAAACAAGAGGCAGTATTTGTTGTTCTATAATGCCTTTTTTATCTGGAAACTCAAAAAAATACCTTCTGACAGAAGTGATTTGTGTTGAATCAACTCTAGAAGTTAGGGGACTTTGCTCTGCTGTACCTAAGCTAAAATGCACTCTACACACACAAAGACACACACACAGCTAACTGAGCCTTTATCCTTAGGTTTAAGCTCCTGGAAACCAAACTGGAGTCAACTCTGAAATCATCTTTGGAGATTAAAGAGGAGAAAATTGCTGCTTTGGAGGCCAGACTGCAGGAGTCCTCCAACCTCAACCAGCAACTCCGCCAGGAGCTGAAGACGGTCAGTGACAAAGAAATCCATACTTGATAATATTGAAATAAATAAAAAATATACAGTATTAGTGAAACGGCAACATGTCAATGTTTGCGAACAGTATGTCCCAAAACCTCTCCAGCAGTTAGAAACACTAGAAACACAAAAACATGATGGGATTCTCAAGGCCAATACATTATTTATTCATCTGCTTTCCACTTCTATCTGCAGTTTATCTATTTATGAGGCAGCAGGGCTCTGTGAAAGAGGTGGAGTGGAGTGGAGGATGCCTGCCTTCCTTGTGGAAGATGGCTGTGTTTTGAACTTGCAGACACAAATTCAACCCAAAGCTTAAACATAGGGGGGAAATGTGAGGCCTGAACCTTAGGGTTGTAACAGATCCTGTGTTAGTTTTTCCAGTCAAAGGAGCCAGCCATCTTGGATTTCCATATTTATGTTGGAATCTGCACATATAACCCAAAGTAATTTTGGTGTGTTGACATATTTGTTTCTCCACAGGTGAAGAAAAACTATGAAGCACTGCGTCAGAGAGAGGAGGAGGAGAAGATGGTGCAGAGCTCACCCTCTAAAGGAGGGGAGGACGCTCAGTGTGTCAGTAAATGGGAGAAGGAGAGCCATGAGGCAACCAGGGAGCTGCTAAAAGTCAAGGACAGACTCATTGAAGTGGAGAGGAATGTGAGTAAAGCAGCCATTGGACACACCATGTGGGGCTTTTGTGTGTGAATTATAGGCATGCATATTTTAGCTGTGCACCTCTCAATCGGATTTTTTTTGTGATATGTGCCGTCTTTTCCCAGAATGCCACTCTGCAAGCGGAGAAGGTTGCCCTGAGGAGCCAGCTCAAACAGCTGGAAACTCAAAGCTCCAACCTGCAGGCTCAGATTGTGGCCCTGCAGAGACAGACCGCATCCTTACAAGAGAACAATACAACATTACAGACACAGAATGCCAAGCTACAGGTGATCCCCTTACACATAATACTCAGTGCAGTGTCCAGTGACAGAGAAATAGGTTATTGGTACATTACAGTAAAGCAGGTTATCAATAAAAGCAGTGGGAAACAGACTACAGCAAACGGTGAGAAACAGATAAAGCTGTTGTTTTCTTCATTAGAAGATGAAATATACCTGTTTTCAGAGAAATGTGGGTGCTGAATGTGGTGTATAAAAGTAGAATCAACAATCCTAAATAAAAGTCTTACTTTTAAAATTCACTTAAAGTATTAAAAGTAGAAGTACTCATGTAATGAGTCGTCTCTCAGTATCTAGGTGGTACCATGCCGATAAAGAAAGCCGATATAGCTCCTGGTAAAACTTCTGTCTGTACAGATGTCACTACTAGTGAATCCCTGCCAGCAGCTCTTTTCTTTGACACAGAATGCACCTTTTATATCCACCAGTTGTTTTCGGGCCCTCTAAATTCAAACATATGAATGTTGTTGAATGTTTGGTGGTTCAGTAACAACTCTGACTCTGGATCTAGGTTCAATGGTAAGCTGCAAAGGACAGGAGGCCAGTGACAGTCTACTGCTGTACTGCTGCCAAACACGAGCTCTGCTATCACTGGAGCTCATAGAGCCACCTGATTGGTTTAAACTTCAGAGAGAGAGCAACACAGCACAGCCTATTTTTGTTTAGATAGAGGCAACATTTTGGCAAAAATGTCATGAAATGTAACGAATAACAGCAGACTTTGTAGAAAGTATAGAGATTAGCCACAAAATGTAATGGAGTAAAATACTTTACATTACATTCCACAACTGCCCTTAAGTCTCCTACAGAGCGGCTTTTAAAGCTCAGTGGTGTGGTGGCTCTGAGCAGTGCCACCTTGGCAGTGCCTGACTCCACCTAACACCCAGCTAATCCAAAACTGGGCAAATAGCTGGAGCGTGAGTGTAGCTCAGGCAGATGGGTGACACGGTGGCTGGCAGTAAGAAAGTCAAGTCAAGAATGCCACACCACTAATTGTAGCCAACATGAACATGGACATTATCTAAAG
This sequence comes from Parambassis ranga, assembly GCF_900634625.1. Taxonomy (NCBI): domain Eukaryota; kingdom Metazoa; phylum Chordata; class Actinopteri; family Ambassidae; genus Parambassis; species Parambassis ranga. The sequence continues at coordinate 8,184,533 of NC_041035.1, forward strand.
AGACCAATAAGTATGTTTATTTCTGCTGTAAATAGTTGATATAACATGGTGTTCTTTAGTCATTGGCTCACTGTCACCCACTTTACTCTTTAATCCTTTTGAGCTGTGATAAAATTTCAGATTTCTCTGATCTGTCTCTCTTGTCATCTTTAGTTAATGCTCGACTTTGGAAATGACCGTTGTCACAAATCAAGGTCTGGAGCTTCCTATCACATTACATGGTCTTCATCAGGAGACAGGACAGCAGCCTAATTAAAACCAAATTCTGTCCTGAAAGACACCAGATATAATACAATGCTACATAAGAAGGTGACACCAAATGCAGGGCCTTTCCTTTATGTGGCTCTGTTTGTACAACCACCCTGCCAGGCTGCTTAGTTCCTGGTATGGATTTAGACTTGTACTCCCTATTTGGCAGTAGTTCAAACCCTTCTTATGGGCGGGTGGCAGGATTTACACTGACCATACAGAAGCTGCTGTGAGTGTTAGTGTATGTTGCTTTCTGTTTAAAGTGGGGTGCTTGTCAGGGATTAGTGTGTAGACAGGTGTGTGCATGTGTACTGCTGTTATTCTTCAAAGGTGTCAAAGTGTGGTGGCACCTGGGTACTGTGTTTGTGTGTGTGTGTTAGAATGTGAATAAACACACATCATTATTGCAAAAGGGATTTGAGTGGAGGAAACCGCTGTGACCATAAAGGAAGCTCGAAAAGAAACAGCTTCCCTACTGGTGTGTTGAAGATGGAGCTTATGGCAGAGCAGCAAAGCCAAATGAATAGCAGCACAGTGCCCCCTATAGACCAAAAATAGCAACACGTTCCTCTTCTGTGAGCTCCTTTCCACTCTTCCACCTTTTCTCACCAGTTTCTGTCTTCCCTTGTCTCTGTCCTTTTATGTAGGTGGAGAACTCCACCCTAAGTTCACAGGGTGCATCCCTTATGGCCCAGAATGCCCAGCTGCAGAGCCAGCAGAGTAGTGTGGAGGGAGAGCGCGAGGGTGCACTAAGAGATAAAGAGGAGCTGAGGTCCACCTATGAGATGCTGCTCCGCGATCACGAGAAGCTGGCGGCGCTCCATGAGAGGCAGGCTGCAGAGTATGAGGCCCTGATTGGAAAGCACGGCAGCCTTAAGACCTCCCATAAGAGCCTGGAGCAGCAGCACCGGGACTTGGAGGACAAGTGAGACACATTGCATTGTCTCATTAGGACATTGTCATAAAAGCAACTATGCTGAGTAACTAGAGGGCCCAGTGGTGTTGTTGGTTCTACCTCATGAACATGTTTAATGTAGTGTAATGTGTGTGTACAGGTACAAGCAGCTCCTGCAGAAGAAGGGGGATCTGGAGGAGCTGGAGAAAAACCTGAAGGAGCAGCAGGAGAAGATGGCACTAGAGAACCAGACCCACCAAGCCACAGCTGACCAGTGCAAACTGCTCAAAGAGGAACATGACAAGTCAGATCAATACTTATATATTAATAATACTCTAACAAAGACTCTATATATTGACCCCCTTTGCTGTCTCCTCAGACTTAATACGACCTATCGTCAGCTGATGAAGGACAATGAGAATCTTCAACTGGAACACAAGAACATAAAGACTCAGCTGAACAGCGCAAAGCTGGATCAGACCAAGCTGGAGGCCGAGTTCTCAAAACTGAAGGAGCAGTACCAGCAGCTGGACATCACCTCCACTAAGCTCACCAACCAGTGCGAGGTGATGAGAGACTTCTCTTTATTTAGGGGGTTTCCCAGGCTCTGTGTTTATCCACTGTGTCATAGTTAGAGACACAACATCTGAAGGCCGGCTGTGGTTTTGTTGGTTTATCGCTTTGATTGTTCATCTCTGTAGTTGAGCCAGGTGTCTGAGACTCTCTTTAATATGTGTGTGTTCTAGTTGTTGAGCCAGCTGAAAGGAAACCTGGAGGAGGAGAACCGTCACCTGTTGGACCAGATTCAGACTCTGATGCTCCAGAACCGCACCCTGCTGGAGCAGACCATGGAGAGCAAGGACCTGTTCCACGTGGAGCAAAGACAATACATGTAAACGCCTGATACTAAACAGGATTAAGTTAAATTAATCTGGATTGAATGCTTGATTTTCTTTGCTTTGCAATCCTTCAGAGACAAACTGAATGAGCTGAGGAGACAGAAGGAGAAGCTGGAGGAGAAGATCATGGATCAGTACAAGTTTTATGACCCTTCACCTCCACGCAGGTAATATGTTGACACATATTTTGTTGCCATGAACTGGTTTGTTGTTATATCATAATCTCTCACATGCAGAATGTTAAAACTGCCTCACAGATCTGGAGGCTGAAATCATGCAAGCATGCAACACATCATTTAAATACATCCACTCTTCTTACCTGTTTTCTTTTGCCTCTCTCTCTTTTGTCTCACTCTTCGCTGGACTTGCAGGCGTGGCAACTGGATCACTCTGAAGATGAGGAAGCTGATCAAGCCAAAGAGAGAGAGAATGCGCTCTCTCACACTGACTCCATCTCGTTCAGAGTCTGGCGATGGGTTCCTGTCGTTTCCCCCGGACAGCCAGGACAGCTCATCCATTGGCTCCGGCTCCAATTCTCTAGATGACACACTGACACAAAAGAGGAGCAGCAGTGAGTACAAAGAAAAAAAACATAAGCATGTATATAAAGAGTTTCTGGCAAGCTCATGTTTGATGCTTTCCTCCCCAAAAGTGTAAAATCTACTACAGGGTTTTGTGAATGCCTGAGTGGGTGAATGATGAATGGGTGTCTTTTCCCCTAACTGCTCCTTTGCTTTTTTATTTCTCTCTCTTTCTCTGCAAAGGGAAGAGAGGGCAGCAGTCCCATGCCCAAGGGCAGGGTTCGTCCAATGGTATGCTGCGGATGGGGAGGGTGGGCGGGTTTTCTGACCCGACTGTCGCGTCTTTCAGGGCATGTTTTCGTGAGTCCATTGTCAGTGTCACACAGCTGTCTTAGAGGTTTACTGATGAGCTGCTCAGTGCCAGGAGTTTGACAGTGTACTTCAGACCTGGTTAAGAATGTATTATGTTTGAAACAACATGTGATGTGCTTGATTTCATTTATGGCTTTTGCTTATGGAAGCTACCAAGACTGTTATATATATATCTCAGCTTTAAAGGGGAATTATAAAGAGTCTTGGTAATAACTTTCTGATATCACTTTTTTAAATGAGGAGTTGGACTGTGTCTTAGCTGCTTCACCCTTCCTGCATTAAGTGTGATGAAGTACTCTCAGTGGTCAGGAGTCCATTTGAATCAAGTGCACTCTCATGTGATTCAAATTTTGATAGGTTTACTAACTTCAACCTGTGCAGCTCAGCTGTAAACGAGGAAGAATCGCCCTCGCTCATAGCATCAACAATATTAAAAGGTGCAATACAAGTTCATGACTTCCAGTCATCAGGTTGTACTTTCTTTAACTGGTTATCTTTTAAAACAGTCAGTTTAGTCTGTACACTAGAAAACAAACAAAAGCCTTTGTACATTACACTGTAGCTTATTATTCTTTGAAGTGTCTGTAAAGGAACAATCATTCAGCCGCCCCCCCGTTACTCTCCTAATTGCACCCTTTAATACTCTCCACCTTCTGTGTCTTCTGACAGTCATCTAGCTGTGGTAGTGTGTAATGTTTGGAACCTTGTTGGTGTCATTGTGTTGACAGGACCATTAACATGAGAGTGTGTGTTGTGTAAGAGTAGAAGGTGTGTGAGGTGTTTCTGTTTTGTTTACATGATGTGTTTTTGTAGTCTGCCCTTATTACAAATTATATTTCAAGTTTCTATACTCCACGACAAACCTTCCATCACAGTCAGAAAGTACTTTTGATAAGTTTTTACAACTTCCAAACAAGTTATCATTTACTGAGCATGTAAACCTCACCAGAGCTGAATATAAATCTCTAACAGTCTACTGAGATTTCTTTCAGCTTCAATATTTGTATTGCTATAGTATTTGTAATGGTATTTGTTTATACAGGCCTTACATGTGTGTGATCCACCTGTTTTTAAGTTAAAACTGTTGCGTTAATTGCATTGTTGTCTGTCGTCCAGTTGAGTGTGCAGGGGCTCAGCTTTCTCTCTGCATCTCTCCCCTGGTTCCTTGTGTGAAAATGTTAACCTCATCCTTCTGTTCTTCCCTCCTTTTTTGTTGCTTTCCTTCCACGGCTTTTTCTTTCTCCTCTGTCTGTCTGTCCGTCTGTCTCTGGCCTGCGCTTTGACAGCTATAAAAAGGCTGCCTTTCATGAGGAACAGATCCAAGGACAAAGACAAGGCCAAGGCCATCTACCGGCGATCCATGTGTAAGACCTCCGTTAGCCGCCATGCTAAGCCTCCTTGTTGTCCTGTCATGCTAGGAGAAACAAAGAAGGAGCTGTCTCTGATGATTAGAGAGGATGCAGTGTGGGGCATTACAGCTCTTTTTAATATTTTATTATCTGACATCATTCAAATGTCTACACAAGCCAATGATTCAGGTTTTTCTTCTTAGTCACCTCTCCCCCATGCTGCATCTGCTGACATCATTGACTTTTCCTATTATTTCTTCCTAGTCATCCCCACCTGTCTGTCACCACCTCCGCCAATATGTCTGCCGCCTCCACTCTCTCCTGTAGAGTATCATTACTAGACTAACCTAGCTTTCACCACTTTGTTCTCAGTACTTCATAATAACGAGTAACACAGACAAACAGAAACCGATCATAGTGAAATGTAGGAGATTCCTCTTTCTGTCTCTTGTTGTTGTGTGATCTTTCAGTTTCATCACAACATGAATCACTCTGTGTCGAATGACGTATCGGGCAGCTTTGTCATGTGCTCTATGATTTCATTTTTTTGTGTGTTCACAGAATGAAAGGCTGTGTGTGTGTGTGTGTTCGGGTGAGATTGTGAGAGACTGCGGGTTTGCCTTTCATGTGTTTTTGCTGCCGTCTTTGGTTTCAGCATGACTTAAATAAAAACTAAAACCAGCACCCGCCTGATCGACGCTCACACGCACCATGGAGGACCTGAAATGGAGCCTGTATTCTCTCTTTCTCTCCCTCTCTTTCTTCCTGTCAGCGTGCTGCATTTCAGATCTTATTTTGCTGACATGGACTCTCTCTGATCCGCTGCTGCTGCTCAGAGCAGCTTTGCATGCTTTCATGCTTCTCAATCATCGGCTCAGTAAACAAAGTGCATGGAGACAGTCAGTGATGTTCAAAAGTATCTCGCTAGGACAGGGTGTGATTAATCCGAATGACCATCTTTATGCACTTTGGATGACATACTTCAATAAAACTGTATGCCTGCATGTGTCCTAAGACGTTACTTTGTGTGCTATAAGATAAATACATAAATACATACACATTATAATGATTTTATCACATATTTCACCTCACTTAACTGTCACAGTTTGCAGTGCGATTTGAGTAGCCCTGTGAGGCGGCTGAAATGTGAGATTGTAACATTACAAACGCACACAAATCCATCTAGCTTCAGGCCTCTGCAGGGGTGTATGGGCACATTTTTAGGCATGATGGCAATTGGGGGTTATTTCTCACTAATTTGACAGACATGCTTATTGTTGGGTTTCAAAGATTAGGAGCCAGTAAGAAAGAACTACTTTTAGATCCCCTGAGACATGAGAGGAAGATGAGAGTTTCTTGTATAGGCCATAACTCCTGAGGAATGATTTGATTTCTGAATCTAATAGCCATCCCTCCTTCACTGCATTCATTCAGCCATGAACGACCTGCTGCAGACCATGGCAGTTGCAGGTGGTCCTGGGGCTCCGTGGGCTGGAAGCTCAGAGAACCTGGACGGGCCTGAAGCCCGAGACAGCAGCATGACGGGCAGCAGCAAGCGCAGTGGACAGCGCATGAAGGAGCTCGCCTTTTCCACCAACGCCATCGACTGTGCCGCCCTCACCCTGCCCTCTGCAGGCCACAGCAGAGCCAAGCACCGGCTGCAGGTCAAAGGTCAGGAACATAGTTCCACTATTTAGATGACTTGTGTTCTATTGTCTAGATATTATATTCATATTTTAGGCATTTAACAGACTAGCATAGAAAGCTGTTGCATCACTTTTTGAATCTTTTTTTTGTATGTCAACAGATAATGCATCCTGTGAGGACGTCGCTGGCTCTTCAGATGACCCCAAGAGTCAGGGTAAGACCAGGAAAAAAAAGTGGAATCCTAAATGAGGAATGAGAAAAGGTTGAACAGACCCCACAAAAGGAGGTCACGTCCCCAGCAGGCCCACTGCTTATCTTTGGGCAGCCTTTCCCCACTTTGATTAAGGCTGATCTACAGAGGGTAAAGCAATTTGAGCAGAGGAGGGAGATCAGCCTCCTCTGAAAGTAGGATTGACTGTAATTCAGGCGTTAGGATGTTTTCCAGGGACGTTAAGCTGCAGCCAGGCAGCTATTCATTAGTTCTGTGCTGCTTTAATATGGATGACCCAGTTGTTAAATAGCCACCAAACTACCGACACACATTCCTCACATTTAGACCCTAAGGCCCAGCGGTTTGCAAACCGATGCACAGAATACCAAACATGTAGTAAAGCTGAGTCATTACTGCAGGATGATGGCACAGCATTAGTCTGGATGCTCATGAGTTCCCAGAACGCACTGATAAAAAATGAAATAGATTACCGTAAAATCCATTTCCCAGTTCATCCCTGTAATGGTTGAAGGAAATGGACATCCAGTCTCACAGACACACAATACCTTTAATGTATCAGCCATTAGGTGTGTTACTGTGTGGACAGTCATTAGGGATTTTTTTCCATGTGTTTGTATGGTGGTTCCTGTGTTGTGCTAAGTGGTGCAACTGTTAGAAATGTGTTGTCCTTTCCTAAATGTCACTTATCTGTGTGTGTGTGTGTATTGTGTGTGTGTTATCAGGCCTGCAGGTGTATAGCAGTGCTCTGCCTTTGTGTCCCTCTCCTGTTGAGCTGAGCGCTACGTGCAGAGTGCACTGTAGCATCTGTAGTAAGTGACAATTACTTGGCACTGAAGATCACTCTGGGCTGGTTTCCTAGATGGGTTAACAAGTCTGATACCAACCGGGGATGGAAAGACTGATTTAAAATTCTAATTTGGTGTCAACCATGAATACCAGTTTGATTTCACAGTCACTGGTTTCCAGGTGTGAACACGGGGAAGAGCAGGGTCACGGTGTCCTTTCTTTGTTTTCCTTCTTGTCCTCCTACTCTCACTCCCATTTCTTGGATCACTAATTCACTCACTCTGTTGTCCTCTGTTACGTCTCTTTTGAAGTGGATTGATTGGGCCTAGTGTTTAGATGTCCCTGCTCTCTCTTTTGGCAGTTCCTTTCTTTGTTTAAAGGACATATTGGGGTGCAGCCTGGCACTAAGCCACCCTTCCTGTCCCTCTGCCTGGCATGTGCCATCTGCTCCCCCAGCAGGAGTCGCTCTGTTAGAGTCTGTGTGTTAGTGCATGTTAGTGTGGGTACATGTACGGTTATATAAATCCTAACTGTGAATGCGTGTGTATGTGTGCGTCTTCCCTCTTGTCCCTTTCCCAGCCTCCAGACCCACCAGTCTCCATAGCAACAGGACCACAAGTAGCAATAGTAACAATAACTCCCACCTCACTTCTCCTCTGGAGGGCAAAGGTATGCCTTCCTTCTTGTAACCCTCTTCCTCCTCCTCCTCCTTCTACCCTTCTTCTTCCTCTCTTATCCATTAATGTCTCTTTTGCCCCAAATGTCTGCAGTGGTAAAGTCTAGTGTTGCAAAATCAGATAGCTGAGTGAAAAACATTGTGTTGCGATACAATTACCTTTTTTAAATGGATATACAATATGTTCTGAAACTTTCAGGCAGGTTTGATCAATACTAATTCAGTTCCCCAGCAGATTTGTGCATCATCAAATCACTGCCTCCTCCTCCTCCCCTCTCAGGCACTGTGAACGGCAGCCTCAGCAGGCCTCACAGTGAGAGCAGTGGCGAGTTTAGCCTCAGTCTAGACCAGGAGGTTTGGTCCAGCAGTGGCAGCAGCCCCGTCCAGCAACCCAGCTCCTCGCGCTCCTCCCACCAAAGCCCCCTGCAGCTGCGCAGGTCCCTTGACCCGTCCAGCGCGGTGGGAAGCCCTGGACAGACACAGATCAGGAAGACGGGATCCCCTGGCAATGAGGTGCTGTCCCTGCAGCAGTTCCTGGATGAGGGTATTGATCCTGCAGAGGTGAGGTCTCAGATGTTTGTATAGGTGATGGAAACAATTTATGAATATATAGTTTCCAGATGATGAGTCCATACATAGTTATGATGAAAGACATTAAAAAATGAAGACACTTGTTTTCTTGACATTGTTTGTTTGCTGTCCTCTGTAGTCTGGCAGTCAGGAGAACCTCACTGTAGACTCTCCTCGCCTCTCCACCTCCTCTGAGCATGTGCAAAAAGAACGCACTTCCACAAAGGGCCGGGGCATTCTACGCTCATCCAGCGGGAAAGCAGCGCCTGTAAGCTCCGACCGGCCACCGAGGTCCTCTGGACAGCCAGGGCGCCCTACACTACGGAAGGCTGAGAGCACCCGTGTGAAAGGCTCCGCCCCCATGCGCTCCAGCCTGTCCTCGCAGGGTAAAGCCACGTCCGTCTCCGAGCGCCTGGATTCGACTTCCTCCACGCTTCCCCGGGCCAGCAGCGTTATCTCCACCGCTGAAGGTACCACACGGCGCACCAGCATCCACGACCTCCTGTCCAAGGACAGCCGGCAGCCTGTGTCTGTAGATGCTTCTCCTCCTGTTGCTTCCACAAAGGCTGGGGTACGCTCCCAGCCAACAGCCAGTGAGTACCACCCCAACAGCACCAACCTAAAGGGATCCTTTACCACCACCACCACCACCACCCCCATGCCCAAGTCACTCAGCTTACCCTGCCATAGCTTGGAGGACCCCGACCTCTCCACCCTCGAATCTTTCCTGGGCCCGTCTTTCACCGTAGAGTCTGTGTTCATGGACTCCATCTTTAGTGAGTCAGCAGGCAAAAACCTCCCCTACCTGTCAATAAACCCCACCTTAGTCAGCAACATCAGTGGGCCTCCTGTTACAAATAAAACACACCCGATCCCGACCTCTCACAGCCAGACCAACGGGCAGATGAGATCCAGCTCAGACAGCCTTAAAGAGTTTAGCGAAGGTGTTGATAACAGTGGTGTGAATAATTCTGACCCGTCACTGAGCCCAGAGGACAACCAGTCTCTGTGGTATGAGTACGGCTGTGTGTGAGCCACAGGGAGGTTTCTGGTTTGCTGAACTCAATACTAAAAAAAAAAAAGCTGAGACTAAAAGGACGGAGCCTTCATCTTTGCATGTATTTATCAGAGCACTATCTATCTCTGTGCTGTGTTTTTTTCTGTTTGGTGCTGATTCCTGTTCTGTGAGGTGGGACTGTTCCTCTGTCCAGCTGCCTTTGACATTTGTTTTGTTCATCAGACCTGTTTCATTGGCTAACACTACACTATTATCGCTGCGGGGGGTTTAAACGGCACTGTAAAACTGACAAAGAGATTCAAGAATTGAATTTGACACGAGCCAAAGCAGCGTCTGACAGTGTCACCAGAATCCATGAAAAGCTGCAGAAACGCTGTTTCTGATGGCGCACTTCATTCACATCAAAGTCATGTCAGATAATAGGTCTTCACTGTCTATGGTGATGTTTCGAAAGAGTGTTTTTATATTAACTTTCTGCATGGCTTTGTTTTGTCTGTTTTTTAAACACTCATTTTGATTGCAGTGATCAAAATGGATATCATGTTTATTTTGTGTTCTTTTCATGGTGTGTTTTGTGTTTGATATCTCTACTGTATTATTTTATATTAACTGGCTGTTGTTTCTGTGGATGACCTGGTGAACCCTGACTGACTTCTAAGGTGACAAAATGATGACGCTTCATTCCCAAAATGATCAGAAATGTTTTTAGTCAGGTCAGTGAAGGTAGGATAAAGTCTGAACATGCTGCGTAATACATTTAGGCAATTGATGTTGAGGATGTTGATGGAGTAATGGAGGAGTTATTGTAAGTGTAGACTGTAAAGAGTGTGGGTGACTCCTTCTGCCTATCTCCTGGTTAATCCAAATATAGACAAAGAGGTACAGACGAGGTGCAGGGATCGATCAAAATCCAGAGAAACTGAAGTTTTCATGGAGCCTTTGCCCCTCAGCCCATGAAGCTACTGCTTGGTTGTTAGATTGTTTTGTGAATGAAGCTGACATCATTTGATTTGGTGTTTGGGAACTCTTTATTTACTTCCTGACGTACCACAACAAGAGACTGGATGACAGACTATATCAGTTAAGTTATAATCAAAGACGAGCACTATTTGCAGTGCCAGTACTAGTAGACCTGCATCTAGATTCTTATTTATTACTGCTTTTGTAGTTGCTGCTTTGTTGTATTTATCTATATGCAGAAATGAAGTCAATGTTGTCACTCTGCAGATAACATAAACGTTGCCTTTGTCCTACAGATGTGGAGGGCAGAAAGTCTAAAAGCAGGAGCGGGGAGCCGCAGCAAAGCTGCTAAACCCCGCCCCCCACCCTCGTCTGTCTGCTATCATGCCGTGAGCGCGTGGTGAGTGAGCGCTGCTCGAGCGCGAGGAAAAAAAAAACAGGGGATGAGGGAGGGATGGTGGGGGCCAATCTTGTATCCATGGGAACCTAAAACATGGTGTAACAGATGTCGTCCATCCTGCCATGCACTTGCTTCCCCTGCTTCTCTAAGCTGTCCCCCTCCTCCCTGTCCTGTCCGTCCCCTCACTGTCCCTGTGGTGCCAGACGCCTGTTCACAGAGCCTGATGGGACCTGGTCTGCATGGCATATGGGCCATTTTTTGCCTGCATTGTGTCCCCAATTCCTTCAACTAGAGGAGTTTTGTGGCTCCGGTGGCTCCTTCCTTCCTTCATGATGTGTTGGTGTTTTGACCGCTGAGGTGTTTTACTGGTGAACACATCAGCCCTTTGCTGCATGGCTTCTGGTGTAGCACTGAAATCCTTCCCTCCTCCCTTTGCATGTAGTTCCAGGCTGGCTGCTTCCCTCTGTTTCCCCCTTGTTACATCATTGTCTTAACTGATACAGTTTCTGACTTCTTCTTCTGTTTTTATTCTGCCTTCTGTTCTTCTGCTCTTTCCACTCTTTGCTTGCTTGGGACTCAGAGAGAAAGGTGGCCTTGGAGCTGTGTGTCTGAAGCCTAGTAGAGTTAATCTGCTGAGACGGTCTACAGTGAGAAACGATTGTATATCCCCCTTTTGTTTTTTGTTTTTTTTATTTAAACCAGAACACTTGAGTAGAGAAAAGTGGCTTCCTTCTCTGTTTTGTTTTTCTTCCTTGAATCAAGGAAACCAGATAAGAAATACTAAAAAATGTTGCATTGACAGGTTTTTTTTTTTTTTGGAAAAAGACTGCTGTGGCAGATTGTACTGCCATGTGTGATGTGCACTAGTCTCTGTGGACTAAGATTAAAGTGCCAATGTTCACACAACAGCCAAAAAGGGCGATCTTAAGCCAGACAGATGACTCCGTTTTGGACCTTCCTCTGCCCGACGCCATGGACTTTTAAAAAAAAACAAAAAGGTGAACTGGCAGAACGCACAAGCTACAACATCATAACGCATGTCAGCACACACACATACATTACTGGCTACTGAATCACAATCTGCATGAAGCAATCAATCAGCCAATCATCCCACTTCCTTTATCCAATCAAAAGAGGAGGACGGTGTTCAATGGGAGTTTTTACGTTTCAGGATACCAAATGGACTTTGGACAGGAAGCCATGACAGCTCAGTGATTGGTCTCTGTCGCCTGCCAATCATGTGTGAAGGTTGTGCGTTCTAAGAGAAAGAAAGAAGGAGAGTTCCAGGTCACCTATAAGACAGCTACACGGCTCATCCTCTCATTATTCTCATTAGAAACATGTTTCATCTCCTGTAAGGTTTCCCATCCTGCTCTGATAAGGAAAATAAAAGCACACATCGCAGCATTGTGTATCCACCTTGTGCTTATAAATCTGCCTGCAGTATAGGTGACCTGTGACCTGCCTGTTACATTCAGAACATAAGATTTGTGTTGTGTTGAACATGATGAGACCCAGTGTTTTCCTCCTTTTCCACTTTTACATGAATCCATTTGATGTAATTAAAAAATCATCAACTAGTTCTGGTGTGGTTTTATTTTTAAAATTTACTTTTTGTGCGTAAACGGATCATTTTGTGGTTCTACCTTGTAGTGCCAAATGATGTCATAATTACTACATTTTGGTTAGCATTAGTTTCATAGCCAATTACAATATAAAAGACTGTTTACAGAATTATTCATCAGCATCAATTATCTAAATGTCTAATGTGACCTTCAGGACACAGTGCTGTCTCCTCCTGTCACCTGTTGGTTTTTAATGTGGGACCTGCTCTAATCATCACAAGTGCAGACACTTGGAGGTGAAGGTTTGCTGGGGCTCTAGCAAAAGATAATGACCTTTCAGTTGCAGACAAAGAAATCATTTTCTCTGAACATCAAGACCTGGAAGTCCTGCCTGGTTCTGATCCACCACAGAGCTGCCTGAGTGATGGAGGACTGACAGCACCACCTTCTTAGGTATGAAAACACCAGCTTTTCTCATTTAACAGACAAACTTTAAGTGCTTTCCAGTAATCTGTACCTATACTGCTGGCAGTGCTTTAGATTATTTGGTGTTTGATGCCCTCTTGAGGCTACACATAGTACTGCACTGAACAAATGTGTTTCCTAAAAGTGGCTCTGTAGATGGGACACTTACTGCTACAGGACTTAAGCACATTTCTGTATGAAGCTAGAGGTCTTCCAGTTCTACCAGTTACATTAACATTTTATTAAAATCTTATTAACTACTGATTTAGGCTTAGAAATACCACAAACTTCTCTGCCAAACCACTCTTGTTTAAACGAGTGGTGTATGTACAGGTTCACAATTGAGTAAGTCTGCGTTTCAGTGATTGATCACTTCATGTGATTTTAGTTAAAATTTTAGTTAAAATTAAGAGAAATAATGAAAAGCATATTACTGTACTTACAAAAAAAGTTATTAATCACACTAGACGGTGTGAAAGAAATCATTCTGCTGCAACAACAGACACAGACAGATATTGAAATGCTATTTTTATTAAGTACTTTCCAATAATAGCAAAGCTATGAAGAACAACCATCCAAACAAACTTTTTAATGTATGATTTTTATTAACTGTATGGTCATGCAAAAATCCAGCATCCAATTGAAGTATAGACATATGTAGCCCCTTTTTATTGTAAGGTTACAATTCAAATAAATTTACTTTCAAAGGGGCACATCCAAGCTAAGGCTTTTGCTAATCTTTTAATGCGAGATAACATCACTGGATCTGGATTTCTCAGCCAGTTCATAACCTTGAGGATGCAAATAACATAGATTTCCATTTCTTTATCAAGTAAACAGTGAAAAATTACCAGAAAGTAGACATGCATATTTGTTCCATTTGTAAAACTGCATATATAGTGTTGCTGTCAAAGATTGTGGTTTTTAAATTCCTTTTATATCATCTGTTTACGATCATATCAACAATCCGTTCGGCCCTGTATTACAGCCCAGTATGGTTTAAATGAATATCACACATTTGCCAAAGTATTTGCACAGGAGTGTTCCACTTCTTTTTATGCAGGGAAACTGTGATATAGTGCTGCTAAGCTGCACAGGATAACTTTAATACAGGTTGGAAATCTTTTTTCAGGGTCGTTTTAGCTTTTAGACCCTTGAAATATGAATTAAGTCAAACGACCTGGGAGGTAAAAATGTCTTCTCGATGGCCCTGCACGTCGATTTATGTGTCTCATTTTACTAACTGGCCAGATTCAAAAATCCAAATCAAATTTCAACAGCCAATTATTGGACAATTATTGTGACTGAGGACAGATATAAGTACCAGCATTAATGATGGTTCTGTCCAGAGCAGAGAGGAGCACTGGCAGCCTGGATGGGAGTCTGTTCAGATACTTTGGCAAACTGTTGTACCTCCATTTTAAAACTACCTGTGAACTTTTCCCATTTAAACATCCAATGACTGTGTGGACACACACACACACTCACACATACGATGAAAGAAAAGCATCTGGTCACATTGGTGACATCAACCGGGCCGACACCCACAGCACAAACAGATTTACTTAGAACCATAAAAAACACCACATAAATTTACAACGTGTCGTCATGGTGCAAAACGTGTGTGCGGTGAGGAGGGGGAGGGGGGGGGGCACAGTTTTCATGGCATGTTAGATATGTCACAGCACAGGCAGTTGGTACAAGAGGGTCACGTATGATTCACAACAAGTCAGTACGTACAGCAGATGTGATATGTGATGATCTGAAGGATAATTCTGCTTTTAGGCGACCACCAGCAACAGCCTACATAGTGCATGAGTTACTATGGAGCAGAGCAGCACGGAGACGGACGGACGGCGAGCTTCACTCCTCCGCTGGTACAAAGTCACACACGTTTCTACAATATGGTGAGAACACAGCCACTGACACACAGATATGATCTGTTCTCTTTAAAGGGAGTGTCCCATGTGCTTGGATTTTGATATAATTTTAGGATCAGGTGTGTGTGTTAAGAAGGGTTGTGGCAGTCTCAACCTCATTTCAACTCTCTGATATTCATTTCTGCCTAAAACAACGGATAAAAATATCAACATCAAAACACTGACAGCTACAACATTTTACAACAGAATTGGGACCAAATATATTGATTGCCATCAGCAATGGTCCCACAGCCCTCTAAGCCGACATAGCCCTCTTCCCATCATGCCTTTTTTAGTCCAATCCCTCAGCTGCATTCCCTTTTTCTCATGCTTTTCATAGTGCCAGGACTTCACACAGAAGTACAGCAAGCCAAGACGGACAATATACAAACACAATCAGAACAAGAGACAGGCGCAAGGGTGACATCATCATCATCACACAGTGGTGTGCTACTAAGACAGTGATGGGGCTGTGAAGGTCACAACAATAGATGTAGAGAGGAATGGTGGAAGTAAAGGAGGGGGACTTTTGGCAAGCATAACCTGAAGTTGCAGAAGGTTCACTCCTGCAGAGAGTAAACGCAACAGCATCGAGTCATAAGTGTCTGTGTGTGAAAACAGTACAGGCCATTAGATAGTTAAGATAAATCATGCTTCACGTCAAAACACACAAAAACACAATTTTAAAAAAGAAAGGAATGGAGTGAGTGTCCGTGCTTTCAGGTTAGGTAGTTCACACATGTGAGGAGCTTTAGACTTTTGACTGATGGCACCAACATCCAAGCACCGCGCTTTTGGCCTTCTGCAACTTCAGGATGAGCTGGCCTGGATGTTGTCTAAAGCTCAAGAGCGAGGCTCGACCCCACAGGCTGCAGCACAGGGACCTCGTGTGTGTGAGTGTGTGTGTGTGTGTGTGTGTGTGTTTATTTACACCTAAGGACCTCAAACCAGGAAAAAACCACCATGAAACCATGAAAACAAATCATATTCCCAATATCTCCTTTATAAATATCTATTTATACACACTTCTATTAAATAAAATCCCCCTTTTGATTAAAAATGTCAACAAAAATACTTTACCCCAAAGTGAGGAGATAAACCATAATACAAAAAGACAAAAAAATAAAGGTCCCTTCATATCACAACCTCTAAAACATCGTGCAGATATTCTGATATTTGTTCCCATAAACCTCACCCACATTTAACCTAACTGTAAAATAAACGATACTTTATGCCGCTCCATCAAGCAAATAGAAGATCACATGTTTCCTGATAATCCTGCTGCCCCAGTGTGTGTGTGAAGTGTACAGTGTTTGTTTTTTCGGTTGTTATACATTATTTTTTAACACGTTTAATACTTTTTTCACACGGCAGACATAACAAAGATGGAGAGAGAGGGAGGGGGGAGATAAAGGCCATGGGAGAAAAGGACCAGCATCACCCCTGTGTTTGCCACCAGAAGCATGCACCAACAGCAAGAAGGGGCTGACAGCAGCCAGGCCCCCACCATCCTCTAGCTAGGGTTGGACTGGATTGGTGTTGGTCGGTGTGGTCGGTCATTCAGTCAAGCTTTTGAGATATGATTTTTCTTTTTTATTTGTTTTTTTTTTTTTGATGTGTGTGTGTTTTTTTTTAAACTGCTAGATTATTTTTCCCACTTTTGTGTTTTCCAAGCAGCCCCTTCCTGGCATGGATCCAGGCACCACTCCGACCATGGAGGATAAATGCTCCAAATAGCTTTAGAGTTCAGGCAAAGCTGGAGAAAGGAGAACACAACTGTTAGGAGGTGAGTTGTCTTCAAGGTTCAGAGCGCAGAGGGTATTATATATTCAAGTCCTGAAGTGTCTTTGCAGACACAGAGTATGAGTTAAGCTGCAAGTTTGTCTTATCAGAGCTGCTTGTTGGATATGTTTGATACTCAGTCTGGCTAATGATGAAGTGATGAGGTGAAGGAGGAAACTGCTGTAGAAGAGGGGTGGGAAAAACAGAGGATGTAGTGGAACAGGATGCTGACCAAAAAGCAGGAGGTGAAGGCAGAAGAGCAGAACAAGACAAAGAAGGAAGAAGAAAAAACATGGAGAAGGAGAGGAACTGAGGAAGAATGAAAAAGTCATATGAGAGGATGGGGGAAATGCAAAAGGAGGTGATGAGGAGAGGTAGCAAAATAAGACAAGAAGGAAGAAAACATGCTGTAGGGGAGGGGTGGGGAAAAAGGAGGATGTGGTAGAGGAGGAAGGAAAAAGAAGAGAGCAGGAGGTGAAGAAGGGGGAGAAATGGAGGAGGGAGAGGTTTAGCTTTCCCTCATCTGTTTCCTGTAAACCTGAGTGAGAGCTGCCCGTGGCTTCAGTGTAGTTGGACACATGCATTCTGCTTCTTGAAGGCGTCTTTATATTGTAAAGTGCTGCACAGTAAAAACCTCTGAAGAGCCAAATAACCTGCAGAGGTGTTTTACAGTTGGCTATAATGTTTTACTGCCCCCTTTAGACCATCACCATGGCACTGTGACAACACCTCACCTGGGCCCGGGCTGTCAGATCACTGCAGGGGTGCAGCTGGTGCTCCTGAGCAGTGGAAGTGCACATTGAGCCATTTAGCGTCACGGCGATGCCACACACGAGTCTCCTCCGACTGGCAGGAGCGCGGCCGTCCCTGGCTGTCAATGTACTGCGTCAGGCGAATGTAGGCGATGCAGGCGGCGTCTTCCCCGATCAGATGGACATGTGGGTTGAGGATGGTGGTGTGCACTGGTTTGCTGTTTTTACTGAGAACTGTTGGGATGGAAATGGACAAATTAGCTGTAAATGTTGGCAGCAAAAGCTGCCTGTAGATGTGATATGAAGTGTTACAAATCAATCAAAAAACATCTTACGATTCTCAAAGTAGAACTTATGGAAGTCCATTCCCTCCACAAGGTTACCGAGGGCCTCAGGTTCAAAAGAGGTCAGTCCAGGGTCACAGATTCTCCTGTAAATTCAAGCACAGGTAATCCTGTGTGAGCGGCGTATAGTTTAAAACAAAAATGAATTATATAATTCAACTTATAATAACCTTCGCAAAAAATATACGTAGCTCCAAACTTACGTATAAGCCTCAAAATCCCCATTGTTAATGGCTTCAATCAGCTGCTCTGTCATCTTTATTATCTCCTGTTTCCGAGCTGAAACAGAGAAGTAGTAGGACAACCGGACGAGGTTACAGACCATCAGCAATCATCTGCAGGCTGAGCATGCACATCTCACACTCCATGTATTCCCTCAACTTACTGCCTGACATTTGAAATAAATTCCTCGCATGGGCACTCCCTCAGGTTAAAAAACAACAGTGACATTTGAAGTCACCCTGAACAAAAAACACCACACTCCACACTCACATTAAGAGGAATGGATGCTAAAGAGAATCCTGAAATATCTCCGAACAAAAGTGCAAGCTAACACAGCTTCTGCCATATTTAGAGCTCTGCAGGAAACGGAACATCATTCTGTATGAAACTACTGTGAGTAAATCACATCAGAAAATCACAGACTCCATGGACACACTAAGAACAGAACACAGCAGCAGAGATAAGCACATACCAGGCTTCATGGTTGTTTGTATGTAATAAATTATGTCAACAAACATGTAGCCGCTGAGCCAGAAAAGCCAGCTCCACCTGTATGTAGACTTTGCCCAACAAACCACATGAACACTGCTTTAGAAGCCTTAGGGCAAGCACTGCACAACCTGCCTGACACTTACTCGGCTGCAGGTTGCTGTTGCCTGCAGGGGGCAACAGAGCAGACTCTGGTTCAGGTGTACAGGAGCTCTGAGCTACGGGGACAGCTGCCTCCTGCAGGGGAGCAGCTGCAGGCAGGTACAGTCACATGAGTAAAATGTTATATACATGGCTTCTCAGCTTTACTACATACTTACACACAAAAGTCAAATGTTGATTATAGGAAGGTAGACTCAAAAGGGGGAGCAGTAAACTGTACTTGTGTCAGGGTGCCAGTAGATGGCAGCACAGGAGGGCAAAGGGGAATCAAAGGGTAAAGAGTAGATCAGACTGTCGTCTTTAAAGGAAGCTTTTTACCTGAAGAATATATTGGTACGAGGACAGAAAAGGTCAAAGCTAAGAGCTAAATCAGGTCAACAGCGGCCAACTTACAGGTGGCTGCTGGGCAGTGTAGAGGAGATGGAGTCTGGGCCTGTTCCTCTGCAGTGCTGCACTGTCTTAACCCTGCACTGTCTGTGCCTGTGCACTCACTGGCAGCCACTGCCCTCATAACAAGACAAACAAACACAGCCACACTGACATGGAGCTTTATTCAAAGTTAATCCATTAATCATCTGTAATTCATTAATAGTTAGGATGCACAGTGGTATAATCACAAAGTTTTCAAAGCCCAGTGACCTAAAGACAGCAACAACAGCCTCTGAACTGCAAGTCCGTGATGATTCTCTGGAGCATCAAATGCTGGTTAAACAGAATGCCGTCGTCAGTAACAAGATTACCTCTGTTCTTTGAAAGCTGAAAGTAGCCTGTCTTTTTTCATTCACCTGAAGCCCTTCAAGGGTCATCCTGTAGCTGGAGATGGTTCATTATAGGCTTAAGTTGTGCGTAATGCTGGCATGCAGACACTCACACAAACTGTCAATTACAATGTGGAAAAGGTACCCACATGTGGTACAATTAGTACAACTGCTAACTCAACCTATGGATCCTAATTTCCAGTGCAAAAAGTGACTGTGCAAAACAGCCTTTTTAAAGTCATAATATGATGAGAAAATCTTTAGAAGCTGTGATGGGCATGTACAATATTCGCTCTCAGCTCCTGTGCTCACGTCATATTTGTGGGCAGAGGGCATAACAGCGTCCATCAAAGTTAGCTTTACATAGAATAGGTTGTTTATGCTGCAGTATTATTGGAATGTTTAGGCCACTCTTGACACTCCAATGACACTAAAATACCACTCGTCTCTCAGGCTAACAATGTTCTGCATATTCATGTGCTATCACCGACAGCTGCAGCTGTGAACTTTTGGCATTCGTGCCTAAAAAGTACTTAAACTACCAATCAAAATTATAGCTGTCTGACTTACTGTCAAGTGACTAACTGGATTATGAAGCTTAGTGAAGTTCAGTCTAGAGGCCCATTCAGAAAAAGTCTGGTCTTCCACTGACGTTCTTTCTTGGATTCTTCTACCCAATATTACATGCACTCTGTCTGATCTGGATGTGATATAAAGTGAGTTAAATAAGCATGCAGAGTAGGTGAAAGTTGGACAAGTACCTTTCCTACCTTTCATCTCCTCCTCTTCTGTGTTATTGCAGCTCTCCGTGGATCCCTGTCAAACAGAACAGGTCGACACAGACAGAGAGAAGAGGAGGAGTGGGTGGAAAAGAGAAGAAATCGGATAAAAGGAGAGGGGGATAGCAAGAAAATAGATATTGTTAATTTATGTGAGACAGAGTAGGAGACACTTTGGACACTTGCTTATAAAGACACAGAGAGAACATGACAGACAGGTGGGCGGGTGGGCAACTTCCTCCCAGGAGCACAAACCAGCCAGGACAGCAGTGAGGGGAAGCGCAGAGCCACATGTAACAAATAACACTGTGTGTGTGTGAGGACACAAAGATTGTGTTGCTCATATTAACAGGAAGGTGAGAGTGCATGTGTAAACACTCCTCAAAACGGAAGCATGTGAAATAAGTGTCCGCAAAGAGAAAGAAGTGCAGAAGCAACGACATTTGAAGATCTAGTGAACTATTTCCTCAGCTATACTCCACCATGACAAAGTGTAAGCTGTGGCAGCCGGGTCCTATTTTAGTAGAACAACTGCTTTTATCATGTATGTGCTGCTACTAAAAACAGAACATGTAGGATTTTCTCTTTCAGTAACGTATCAATACTTGACCAGAGAAGCACAATGCATGTCGGGGGAAAAAGGCGCTATATACTGGTTTTAGTTGAATTAGAAAACTGGAGAAATTACATTAGATTGGAGAGAGAAAATGGAGATATATTTAGAGAAAATCCTCCACGAGTGATCTACTGGTGTTAGTAGTGGCCGGTGGCTTGGCGCTAGGAGCGGCTTACCTTGGTGCCGTCAGCTGGGATGTGTACAACAGTTGTCTGGGCTTCCTGGGGGGAGGCAGGAGACACTTTACCATGCAGGGAGGGGATGAATAAATGAAAGAGGATTGTCAGGGAATATCAATATATTCCCTGACCACAGACATACAGACACAGACAGCATGTGGCGCACACCAAAAACACAGGCACAGGAGCTACAGTATAGAGGCTGTGGAGCATGGTGATTAAATACATGACTGTAGATGTCAAAGAGTTCCCCATTCGCCAGCACTGTGACCTACAGGATCTTTATAGATCTCCAAAATGCATGAATACAGCCATGGACACAGCTGAACACATATACACCAGCCAGGGCCACGACTGAGGAGGACGGCTCAGCAGCATGATCGTGAACATCTGTTGTTATCAGATGTTATGCTGAGTAACCTGGAGGTATTTCCACTCAGGACACATACATGTGCAACAAGTTACAACTTGGCCACTGTATTAATGTTCATGTATGTCTGAGAAACCACTCCTCATCCTCAACCTTGACCCTGCCATTAAAACATCCAGCACAAAGCAATTGAGGAGCTCCAAGTACTGCATAGCTTGGAAAACAAACCCACAGTGTACAAGTTTAGTCAGTGAGTCACTCACACTCTCCTGATCACGACCAACACTGGACCCAACCTTAGGAGCATGCAGCCGCCTGTTAATCACATTATGGGATATTTCAAGGAAAATTTAGAGGTTTTTACTACAAGCAGTGGAGAGATGGAGAACTGTCTATGTCTATGGATACTCTGCTTTATCAGGCTTAATTAGTTTTATAGATGTAACCAGAAATTATTTCATTCGTTATCCTTGTTCAACATCTCAATCCCAGCACATGACCACTTGGGCTGCATGCTCGTGCACTTGTAATCTGTCCGTCACTGGTTCACTCAAGCTCCTGTTTTACCCAGAAGTCCTCACAATTACTTTGTAAAAGGCCATATTTTGATGTAGTAGAGAGTAGAGATGTAGAGAGTTCAGGTGTAATAACCTCTACAAAAGGCAAACCTCAGGTGACACAATTGAACTCACAAAGGAGTCACCAGGATGAGGACGAGCAGAATGTGATTGAAGTGTCTACTGTTGTACCACAAAATGAAAGTCATTTGTCTGGCTGTCAGGTGCTGTGCACTGTGTAAATATACCAACTGTCCACAGGAGGAATGGGTAAAACAAAAGCCAGGAGAGAGACCCTCAATGCCACAGAGCAGTCGTTCAATTTTAAAGTCGTCAAATTCACCGCCAACATCACGATTTGTGTTGAAAACAGAAGCAGAGAGGCAGAGAATGATAGACGAGACGAAGGACGGAGTACAGAAAAGATTTTACTCAACAGGGTGTGACAAAGGAAGAGGGGACAGAACTAAACATTAAGAAGATGGAAACAATGAAATGATGCCATAAAAAAGCAAAGTGGGAGAAACCAAAGAGAGATGAGGTACCATTGGTGCTGAAGATGACATGCTGCTGTCTTTGGTGCTGCTGCTGCTTACTACACTGTTTTTACTGTTGGTTCCCTGCGACTGGGGCAAAGAAACACAACACAGAGTGACTCCCACTGGGGCTACAACACAAACCCTCCTATGGGAGTCACAGTTGAAAAACAGGAGTGGAGCCATTACCCAGAAAGTAAGGATATTCCAGAGCAGGGCACATTCTGGTAGTGGGACATACTGTATAGATTATTCTGAATATCTGGATCAGGCTTCTGCATTGTCTTTTATCTTCAATCCCTAATGTCAACCTGCTATTAGTCATCAGGAAAAGATACATCTTGGCCTAACTACCTAATATTTAAATGACAGGACCGCTTTAGTTATTTTTTTTGTATTTTATCAAAACTGTAATCCTGCATGTCCGCTTTCAAAGTTTGCAGACATAGTACAAGAGAATAATAAAAGTAAAGAAGAATACAGAACAGTTAGTCAGCACATGCATTTTAAAACAATATACATCGCAGGTGTTTTGCATTTAATACGTGGGTAATTGTCACTTCCTTAAGAATGAACAGAAATCATACTATTCATCTAAAAACTAGACGATAGTGCCAGCAGTTGGTTGCTCATTTCTGGCAGCAACAAATCCAAATGTGATATAAATAGTAACCAGTTCAGGTCTGTGCATGCAGTGAAAGGCCTCGGTGAAAGGTTTTATTTAATGTGTGTGTGCAGGTATGGAGGTTTGAGTGTACATTGTTATTATGCTCCATGCTTATGCCAAAAAAATACTAAAGTCGATTTTATTTATAAACCCTCCAATGTTCAGTTATCCTGCACCTGCATGTTATGCAAAGAGCTTCCTGAGTAATTTGATTACAGTATAGTTTTCTGAATTAACATTTCTATTAAACCTGATTTAAACTAAAAATTGGAGACAGATCTTTCTGCCAGAGTGGCATAAATGTTTTGTGTGGTAAATAAAATCCCAATTAACGAAACTGATCAAAAATTGCTTGGTTGATAATCTGGTATTAAACAGATTGCATTATGGAGAATGTGGCATTTTGGAGACTAAAAGTCGGGATATTCTAACCTGTGGATGACCTCAGGTTGTTTTCTAATTGCATGGAAGAGAGGATGGTGTTTTGTTGGAGCTTACAGCTACAGTAGAGTTTGTTGGACTCCCCTTCAGCCTTAGGCTAACTGCAGGGGAAATATTCCCAGGGGAAAGTTAAGAGGTGTGGACGAGTGGATTACATCAGTGAAAGGTTTAGAGCAAAGTGCTGAGGGGGCTCAGCTGTCACTCTGAAATGAGCAAATACCCTATGGTGACAGTCTCTACAAGACCCATGTAATAACTGCAACAACAACTAATGTTGCTGTGGACACAGTTCTGATCACTGTGACCAATCTGCAAAAAGATGTTGAGTAAATTAATTTTGCATCATCATAATCAATTTTACATTTAAATAGTGCTCGGCTTTAATGGACAATTTGTCAATATTAACCCCTGTTTAACATTTAACTTGTGTTTATTTTTGTGTGTGTTTAACATTTAAAAAGTTTGGCTTGATTTGTTGAAAAAAAGTGCAGTAAAAGTGTGACTTACCAAGAAGATCTGTAGACCATTGTCCAATATGGAATGCTTCTAATTTGATTACATAATAAACAACCTGAACTATCTTTAGTTCAGTGGTGGAGGTTTTAAAACTAACCAAGACAGCTGTTTTATTTGAAGGAAAAAAGGGGAATAAGAATTCCCTGAAATGAAAATAATGTGGGTAAAATAAGTATGCAAAAACTGAAAAAAAGGAAATGGTTATTCATCAATGTTTGATCAAAATGTTCCTGTCACACATTTTCAGTGAGCCAGACATCAGAGGAGGATAACTGGATGGGAGTGAGCGTGTTATTTAGCCAGAGTTGCATCTATGGTAGGAGGAGATGCAGGGATGTTGGATGAACGACTCTTAAAGCATCTCTGCCCAAAGAAGCAAAAAAAACAAAAAAACAACAAAAAAACAAAAACAAAGCGAAGGACCAGAGGGGAAAAAGACTTGAAAAGAGGAGAGACAAGGACTGAAAAACAAAAACGACAGAGCCGATCTCACCATCAAACAAACACTTGAGCTGGACTTCCTTTTCTGACAGACAGCAATGGAAAGGAGGAGGAAAAAAATAAGGGGTCATCGGGAAACAAGAAACTAATCAAAATAGTAAAAAAGTGAAGCTGCCAGACTGATCCCAGAAAGAGAAAATGGACACAGACAAGGAGTTCAGAACTGAAAGAGTTAAATCGCTGGTTGAGCAGATATTTGTAGATGTTTGAGGTTTTTGAGGGTTTATTTATTATTTAAGTTACTCTATTTAATGGGATTTTTGTTTTGGCCCCTGTCCATCATGGCGCTTCACTGCATGCATTGACGCTGACTGTTAATCAAAATCAAAATCGCTGAGTCAAAGACAAAATAAAACGTATTTATAATGTAATCTCAAATCTGCTAAATCTAATCTGCATAATCAAAACCCTTCTTTAAGGTCAATCCTTCCCTCTTTAAACTACATTTAACAGTCCTACATACGGGGCACCAGAGCACAACGTAAACAACATTCTCTTTATATCACAGATACATCAGACAGTAAATAGGGTGACAGACCAGAGGGGAGGTCACAGAAAAAGGAGAAGTAAGACCAACAGCAGAAAAACCCTCATGGGTCAGAGAACTTACCTTAACGCCGTCCGACTTTTTGTTTAGTAAGGTTTTGCATGCTGAAATAAAATGAGAAAAACAATGAGGATGCAGTTATCAACAACAAACTAAAAATGGTACAACAAAGGTTTATCTGTGCTGATGTCTACCAGCAGACCTGCTGTATGACAACACTTAAGAAGATCAAGCTAAATAAAGGGACAGTTAAAGGGAGTAATTGCTACTCATGCTAGAGAAAAAAAAACAGAAATAGCACAATGAGCCTGAGGGGAAAAGCGAAAAAATAATAAAATAATTTCCACAGCATAAAATAGATATTTACTGGGCTGAGTAAAGAATTAGTAAATAAATTGAAATTATAACTTTCTCTTTGCTCCAAAACCATTCATGGCAGTTTCAGCTCAGTGTGCACACAATGAGTGTGATGTGTAATTCTTCCCTTTAAATGCTTTATATATGAGAAATGAATAAATAAGATAATAAATGCAGTGAATGAGTGAATTCCATGTTTACCTTCAATACTCTGTGTAAGTGAAATATGTAAGCCTAACCACAGTTATATGCAGATGTTCACTGACACAACGCCAAAAACGCATCACAGAAAATGTAAAACCAAAAAAAAAGACAAAACATACATGGCATCAACACTTATGTTCCAATGATCCACCCTTACCTTCCATTTATAAAGAAGGAAGGAGGGCAATGAAGGAGGCAAGAAAACAGTAATGTGTTTAATATCTGCACCTTGACATGTAGACCGAAGATGATGCCTGTCAGGCATTTACTATTGAATGTTAAAAGGCATTCAATGAGGCGTCTTCACACAGGTGATGGGTTCATGCGGTGAAGGTGACCTGTTAACATGTCTGACATGCAGCATCCCTGTCACGTGTCTGAGATCCAGCTGTCACATATTCAGTATGCTTCAAACAAACTAGTCCATACAACAAAGACCACACAAGCCCAACGTAATTCCAGCTGCCCCAATGAAGGGGGAAGCACTGAAAGCAAAGTAAAGGCAATATTCCTTAACTATTACACTCACATGAATGAGACAGGAGGACAAACAATTCTGATAAAGGCCAAATCTTGACAGCAACAAGACTGGGTCACAGTATCTCTAAAATGGCAGGGCAAAGGGAGGATAACGTGTTAAACCAGTGGCAGGGCTGCACGCTCAGAGCTCAGTGGAGACGTGGACAGTGAAGATGTTTCTATTCACAAATGAACCGCCATCACACAAATAATAACCTAGTCAGTTACTCTTTTTCTTTACATAATCAATATAATATATACAGCTATGCATGTACATTGTTTACTTGAGGTAGCAGAAGGCCCTACAGAATGGAGGCAAAATGGCAGAAGCAAGTCTCTGTTGGTGTATGTGTATGATGTTGACCCTGCTGAAGGCCACAAGCTAGAACCAACAGTTTCAACAGCAAGGCTACCAGTTGGTATAAGTTTCAGTTTGGGTCACTGAGGTTTCAGACACTGTTTGAAGCACGCTGACACCTTCAGATTTTTGTGTTCACACAAAAAACGAAAAAACAGGCAGGAAAGAGTAGTCAAAGAAAATGAGTTAATACAGTGCATTCTGTTTATCCAGGGTCCCATGCAGGTTGGCATACTGAACTGTACACTCATACACATGCTCGGCTGGCTGTTGGTGCCAGAGCCATGCGGAGGGGGAGGTTGCAGCGAGCACAGGCGGGCATCGACTGGGCATCAGTACTGTGGATACAAACCGAACCAAAAGAGGCAGAAACTGGGAGTGATAGTGAAGTTTAATATCAGCCTGCCCATTTACAAGTGTAGCATAAAACTGCTGAAGAGGAAGGGGCCTGCAATAGTGTCTATGCAGAGATGTATAACCGAAGCTTTGCTAGGTAGCAGCTGCAGTAGTTGGAAAGAGGTCAGAGGTCATGCTGGGTGTCAGTTAAATGGCTGTTGTGTTCGACACAGGAACTTAAATAGCCAGTCCTGGAGATGATGGCTGTTTATTAAAGCATTAAGAAGCACAGCGGTACTGAAGGGTCAAAAGCTGAGCTTCATCTCTTGTGTCCATTTATATGTTTGTATTTGTGTAAGATGGCCCAGTGCAATGTTGATCATTTAAAGAGTGGTCCATCAGTGTGCAGGCAGCAGGCAGCAGGTGGTGGTGGAGGGGTTCAAGCAGCCAAGGCCACATGCCAATAGCCTGAGCACGAAGTTGGCAGTGCCTGACTCCAACACCCCCTTGAGTAAACGTACCTTCCTGTGCCATTGCGGCTGTGCTGGTGGTAGCGGCAGGGCTGGTATGCTGCCGTCCCACTATTGGACAGAGAGGGATTCAGTGTGGCGCTGAAGGTCGGACAAGAGCCTCACTACGGCCTGGCGGTCTTCTATCCCCCCCTCCCCCTTTTTTTAATTAACACACATTTAAATAAGAGGACCAAAAGAGCTGCTACCAGTGTTTTCACTTTTTAAACAAACTAACTCTTATTTGTTCAGATGAAGCAACTGATGGGAAATATCTGCCCAGAAGTATTGATTAGAGATATTTACAAAGCAGTTGAGAAGTCTAGGCCGCCTACTTCCTTCAGTCTAGATCAGTCTTGACCTGTATAGAGGAGTTGGCTGCAATCCACGGCTGCTTTGCTTACATGAAAGCGTACAGGGCCATTAACAATGATGCATTAGATTGCCAGGCCATTATCCAGCCACAATTCGGGCGTTAAAAAGTGCGCTCTGTTTTTTATCAGACTGCTTACGAGGATGAAATTCAAGCCGATTCCCTTAAGTGTAAAATGTGTGGTTACAAGTAAGTAGATCACAGACAGGAAGTACAGCAGCATTAACAACACAGATATGCAGTATTTGGCCTCTAGGTGTAGAAAGCTCACCTGAAAAGTTCCTGGAAACCAGCATTGTTGTGAGTATAGCTCCCTAAACAAAAGAAACATGTAATTTAATTTTATATCAATAAAAGGATTAACATGTGCATTTTAATGGTGTTCACACTCACTTTAAGTTTCCTCCTGGCGTTGAACTTGCGCAAACATTCCACAGTCTCTTGGCGGTGCATCATGGAGGCTACAGTGGAGCGTTGCTGCACATAGAAAGCAAACACCAGATATAGATAAACACTATCAGGGTGTAGGTGAAATGGCTTTCAGTGTCGCAGCACTTGATTCAAAATGACAGGCTCTGATGAATGCAGGAGAGAGGAAATTTTAGGATGTAATAAAAATGTGCATGCACATGCATAGAATGTGTGTCATTCTAATAAATAAAGGCCTGATTATATAATGTAGGTTTGATAACCGGGCAATCAGAACAAGTGGTGTTCTTGTTGTCAAAAAAGAATTGCTTTTACAGTGTAACTCTGTGTGCATATGTTTGAGCTCTGCTGCTCATTGTGTCCTGCCAAGTTATTCCAACATCGAGTTAAGTGTCTGACTGCTTAATAAGGCAGACAGAGAAAAGAACGTGACATAAATTGTCTAAAGCTGGCACGAACAGATATATCAGTATTTTACATGCTGGGGAAGATTTCTTTTGATGTGAGAACCAAAGGGAAAGACAAGTGTGACTTACGCAGACCCAGGGATGCTTGAGGGCCTGGTCGGCAGTTATTCTTTTGGCAGGGTTAATCGTTAACATCTGATTGATCAGATTCTTGGCCTCGGGGGTCACTGTGTCCCACTCTGGAGAAGGAAACTGAAGGAGGAAGATAAGGAGGAAGATGTGAAGAATGCACATATGTCACATTTGCTGAAAAAACTGCTTCAACACACATGAACTTAGTATTATTCTTAGAGAGGAGCCTTGCAGTCAACATTTTGCACACCGTGAGCTCATTTTTTACCAGCCTGTTCCTCTATGGAAACAGCAGGAGATTATATGTACAACATGTTTTTGTTTTTTTCTTTGTCCCCTCTCTACTTTGTCTTTCAGATCAACACCAAGCTCATTAAATGTTTCTGCTGTGACTGCTGGCTGTAGGAGATCATAGCTTCCTAAAAATGCTGTATTTGCGATTCTAAGCCTAAATGAGTGATGAATGATGGATTTGAGAATCACTAGAAAGTGTTAGTCTTTCTGTTTCAACAGACATCATGAGAGGATGGACCAGACACACCTGCTACTCTCACTCCTTCATCCATATCTCAAATGTTTACTCTAACAAAATCAAATCAAAGTACCAACAGACAGTTAAGTATCAGTTACTAACAAAGGAAAAACAGGAAAGTCAAGGTATCTGCATGACAGTGATGATATTCAAGAAGTGCACATTATTACAAGTGTTTGTCGCAGTCACTTCATATCACTGCTCATATTATGCACATTTATTAGATGTGGTTGCTTCCAATTATGGAAATTAATACGGGTAATAAATTCCTATCTCCCACAGGACTCTGACAAGATCTGATAAAAAAGCTTGTTGCTCTCATAGTGTTTCATTTTTTTATACAGCCAAATAAAAATTATACAATAACAAGCAGCAAGCAATTAAAAAGTAAAATTAAATTTTTAAATTACTTGCATGGCAGAATTCACAGTGAGCTACTTGACAAGATTTGAAGTGAAAGAGTCATGAGGCGATGGGATTGTTTTTCACCACTCGAAAACTTCACTTAAGATTCAAGTTTTATAAACAAAGGTGGAGCTAACATTAGTTACGGTCAGCTTAGATAAGCCAATCAATATGGGCTCCATTTAGTTTCGCTAATCAATATTTTGTATATTAATGATAAAAAATTATTAAATTTATCATATGGGGTATACGTTTCAGGAGATATGAACCCGCTCACTCTGTTCCCAGCCTTTTTCAGTTAAAAACATGTGTGACAGTATACCAACATGAAAGATGTTAGTAAAAAATGGTATAAAAGATGTTGCTCCATGACCACCTCGCTTGACCGCACTAAAGAAGAGGACGGTAACTTACGTCATATGCACCAGCTTTGATTTGCTGATACAGTTTGTGTTGGTCCTCATCCCAGAAAGGAGGGTAGCCCACCAACAAGATGTACAGGATCACACCTGACAAACAGAAAAGACAGCTAAATTCTCTTACAGGTAGTTCAGAAAGTGACGCAAACATGTGTCTGTGGTTTATGTACGGCCCAAACGCTCCTCTCCTTTCATGTGTTTTTAATAAGCAGACTCAAGAATCTGACTTAATTCATGATTCTATCTTATTTTAAGATAACTTTAGAGAATTAGTAATTGCAGTAGTGCCACATAAGGTTAGGGAAACAAAAGGAAATAGATTTCTTTCTTCAAGTTTAAATAACATGTTCTTTTAGTGATGTCAGACATGACACTTCAAGTGTCTGTATAACTGACCACATGCCCAGATGTCCACTGGCTTGCCATACGGGTCCTTTCTCAACACCTCTGGGGACAGATACCCTGGAGTTCCTGCGAAACCTGCATTAATAAAAAACATATTTTAATTAGTATTTGGAGAGCCTATTCCCTCTGTTTACCATGTTTAGCTTGACGTTAGTGTGATCACTCATTTTAATCACTATATCAAAATTAGAATGTGTGTTTTATACAGACAAATAAGGACACTGGCTTTAACTCATGTTCCAGAGTTTCACCACTGTTTGAAATGCAACAAATTGGCACAAATGAAAAAGTCAAATATTGATGATATATAAACTTTAGCTCTTCTTCCCCAATACAATACCAACAATAATACATGTCTTTATCATAATTAGCTTGGCTGGCTGGCTGGCTGGCCGGGTGGATAACTCACCAAACCATGCCTGTTGGTCCCCTTGCACCTCGATGGCCAGACCAAAATCTGCAAGCTTCACCGCTGCTCCCTTCATCTTACTGGCCAGGAGCAGGTTCTCTGGCTGAATGAGACACAAAATGAGACACATAATGACACATTTTTACTCACATTTAGACTGCTACTGGTTTCAAACTTCCTCCGTTTGAGAAAGTGTAAGTAAAAACTGTCCTTGACAAAACCCTTGAGTGAACCTTTGCTAACACAGCACAATTCAACAAAATTATGAACAACAACATGGAAAAAAATAATTAAGGGGAGAACAGATGAGCATGTACCCTTCTTCAAGAAATGCTCTGTTTGCTTGTGTGCATGACTGGATGAGCTGCAGGAGCACGATGACATCTACAGTAGTAATGAGGCATGATGTGGTCAAACTGCCTGTAAAGGCTTCCCCAAAAGGAAAGACCTTTCAGTCAGCTGTCACAAGATTTAACAGAGCGTTTTGACTCTGTCCTTATGATCACACAATCATGAAAAAATGTCAGGACTTTGCAGAGATTAAGGACATTTTATCTGTGTGTGTGTGTTGCTTTCTTGCTTTCAGCATTTGAATTTGCTTCTTACATCATAGATTGTCTCGCATAAGAATAGGAAGAAAACACATTTTTAATGATTTTAGGACCGAACAGGTAATGCCAGTCTAGTGAGCAGGGGTACCACAAAGATGCCGGTAGCTGCCTTCATCCATCAGATGACACTTCTATTAAGAGTATTTATTTAATTCTTAGGCTTCACAATGACATGCAAATAACGTAATAACACCAGGTGTCATCGACTGGTGACCCTGAACAGGATTAACAGTTTAAATTTGATGTCTTTCTTCGACAGTGTTGTGGACCGAAACAACTGTGTGTGTGTGTGCATCTGTCTTGGGGACGATTGTTTTCATAGTGGTTCTCTGTCCTCATGAGGCAATGATCTTTGCGCTTTCGTTTGTCTGTCAGTCTCCTTTTTCCCACCTTGCTATCACCATTTACATTTTCCCCTTTTAACAGCCAGAGCTGAACAATAGGAGACAACAGGGAATAAGAGGAGGACGGAGAGCTGGAGTGAAAGCAACAGAAGAACAGAGAGACAGACAGACAGAGATAGATAGATGGGAGGTGGCATAATGAGTCCCTACGCTGGTGCTGCAGCAGCCGGGTGACCTCACCCTATAGTTACCATGGCAACCCAGCCTGCCACCAGCCAACAGCACTCAACTCTTTCTGTCTAATTCTTGTTTTCCCTTTAGCAAGTGGCCCTCCCAAGATGACAGGCAGGCAAAAAATATGACGCAGTTGTATGTGAGGTCAAACCTCTCCATGGCACACTTTGATGGCTTTATTAGTGTATTTTATGGCTCCACCACAGATGCCGTTTTTATCTGTTTTTGTTTCTGTCTAATGATTGGGGGGCTTTTTACCACAAGCAGCATTAACTGTATTTTTTAGGCCAATAGGAGGCAGCAGAAAAGGAACAATATATTGAGTAAACTTTTTAGCGAAGAGCTAACAGATACAGAAATAATCCAAGTGTGCAAAAATTATTCTCAGCTCTGCTTTGATAAATACTGCAGTCCGTTCACTGGTTACTACGTAACTTTATCTGTCTGCCCTTAATTCCTGGGCAGATCATGTTAAGTCAGAGAACCAGGTTCTGAAATTTGACAAGTGAAGTGTGACTGTAACTGAATATTCTTAGATGCTTCATAGCAGCCCCCACCATTAATTTTAATTTGGTCAAAATTGTCTACAAGCCAACTGTCCAGCACCTGCTCAGCAACAAAAACACAATTAAGAGGCAGGTCAATAGTTTAAATAGCTAAGTTTAAAACTAAAGTAGTGTTTACAGTAATGGTGCAGCATTGATGTTTAGATTAATGAAAAGACATTAACAGTTATGGCTACAGTGCATTAACAACAACTTAATGTAATACATTTCTCTCTACTGCCCTCATCATCTATCATTATTTGG
This sequence comes from Parambassis ranga, assembly GCF_900634625.1. Taxonomy (NCBI): domain Eukaryota; kingdom Metazoa; phylum Chordata; class Actinopteri; family Ambassidae; genus Parambassis; species Parambassis ranga. The sequence goes on from NC_041035.1 coordinate 8,217,066, forward strand.
AAAACTTCCCTCGCCAAGATCATTTGATACCAACATCCATATAAAGTCTAAAAATCGATGGAAAGAAACACAAGTCAATTTACTTCACTCGCACAAAAACCAATAGTTTACCGCCTCCTTGAGTAATGGCTTAATTTTACATTTTCACATAAAAATAATAGACCCAATTGTTAAGTAAACCCTTTAAAGTTTGAACTCTGCATGCTGCAGGGGGAATCGTCACTGGCCGTCATCTCACCCACCGACCTGCTATTAATAGCAGCTGGTCTGCTTTCGTCAATCCTCGCCAGTGAGTGCAGGAGAGAGGGAGGGAGGAGGTGGGAGGGTACAGAGAGTAGGGGGATGGAGAGGGATGAGGGGAACAGATGAAAAAGAGGAGGGGTACCAACATGCTGTGGGGAGGAGAATGGATAAATAAGGAGACCTAAAGCCGGTGAGGAGAGGGATGACGCTCACCCCATAAGTTGTTCTTAACGTCACTGCATGACGTCTGTTTGAGCGTCTGCATGTGTGCACTGACCTGTTGTGAACCTCCAAACATTTCCTTTCATCTTTATTCCCAACACAGTGCTATTCAGTATTTATCAGATATTCACCACTGGACATGATGGCTCACCTTGAGATCCCTGTGGACAATATCATGCTGGTGGATGTGGCTGACACTCTCCAGGATCTGATTAATGCAGTGGCTGGAAGAAAAAGAGAAGTATGAGAAACAGACTACATTTGTTAATTCACAACAGGTGTATGGCAAGAGCCACTCCATGAAGCCAATGCATGGCCACGGTGAGGTGTGGGGGGGTCCCACTGTTAGACAAAACTTTGATATACAGACACCCAATCCAACAAGAAAAAGGTGGGGAGGCAATGGTGGGCTGTTTCTGATGTTATCCCACTATCCAGCATGCAGTGTGGATGAAACCCAGCTAAGATTCAAGATTCAAAGTGTTTATTGTCATATGCACAGTAAGGAAATTAGCTTCCATGAATGAAATTCTTACTTTGCTGTCCACACTAAAAGGTTTCAGGTAAAATAACAAAAAATAGAATATTTTACAAAATGCGCTATTGATGCCTGTCAGGAGGCTTGTATAAAATGTGTGCCATACCAGCAGATTGCCTTTTTTGTTCTGTTCAGAACATTATAAACATTTTTTTGAGTGACCGACAACAAATCCATGCAACCAGGATGAGTTTTACTTGATTTGCAACATTAGATAATTTTCTATTTTGACACAACAACAACTGGTGTTTATGACAAATGCACTGTGAGACTTGTAAATTCACCTGCTTTCTCTGAGCAACAATAATTGTAGACAATATAAGTGCTGTTTGCAGCAGAAGATTTTGGTGCATTTATATGTGAGCGAATGTGAGGATGAAGTGGAGTGTGTGGAGTTGGGGGTATCTTATGTAAGCATGTCCTAAGCTTGCACTTTTGCTGGTGTGATGTGCTGTTAAAGTTGTTATTATGTCTTTTAAAATAAATTGAGCTTGACATTAGAAAAAGGTGAAGTCGGGTCAGCAGCAGGAGGTAGAGACACAGAGATTTTGAGAGAGTACTATCCTCATTTTGCAGGAAGAAGGCAGCTGGTGCTGTGTCTAAATTAGGCTAAAACAGGTCTCTGAACTTTTTAGCACATCTCTAAATCCCTCCCCAACTTCCCCAGCCGCCACATACATACACTTTATGCACATGTCAAAGTGTTACTAAGCCTGTTTTTTCTCTTTTGCTTGCAGCAAATCTACTGTCCATCTTACTGAGAACATACTCACCTTATCACCATACAACTTTAACTACTTTTACTTTACCTCTTGGCACTGTCACACAGAAATTAACTAAAATCTGCAACCCATTATACACCAGGCAGGCCATGTTCTGCAGTGCAAAAAACTTGCAACGTCTGACAACAGACAGAAATAGAGTTTCAACACTTAGGACAGCTTTGTCATTATTTATTAACAACATTAAATTTAAAAGGCCTGAGTCACTTGGTCAAAAATAAAGTGGTACAGCTTCTGTAACTATAGCACAAGTACATTAACACAGCTTAAAACAGCAAAAACATTTTGTGCTTTCATAACCCAACAGCCAGCTTCCAAAAACCTAATATTCAGGAAAACTGTCAACATACTGTACCTGGCATCTGCCTCGCTGTAATACTCTCTAGCAACAATGTCCTCAAACAGCTCTCCTCCAGTGACACTGCAGACAGACACGCAGACAAAGCAGACATTTTGTTATTTTATTTCTGTCTATTTCTTTCCTACAAAAAAAATCCTTCCCCAAGCCTGACAACATACAGAGATACAGACCTACTTGCTTTTCAGATTTATGTGACATATTCATGTGCAACATGAACTGCTTTAACTGGCTGCTATCAATACAAGCCTCTGCATGACTAACTTCATCTGTTTCTCACATGTAACACTGACTGTATCAACCAATGGCCATAAGCTTTCAGCAACATGTTAAAATACCATTTTTGATGATTTGCTTAATGTTACCTAAGACAGTCTAACACAAACAGGTGAAGCACAAGGTATACTAATGTAAGGTGGTTGAAACTATGCGAAAACTTTCTTTGGAAATCTCTTGAGTAAGTGATAACTAGTAGTAACTAGTAACTTTGTGTGTTAATGCTGGTTACTTACAGGTCAAAGACAAGGTAATGGAAGCCCTCCTCTGAGATGCTGTCATGGAGTCGTACTGGTGAGGGACAAAGAAACAAACAAAAAATTAGATTAGATTAGACAATGTTCATGTGAATAATATGAAAATAGAACCATCACCTTGACACAAGTTTCTCTGTGTGAATGTCAGGGCAGTAGTGATTAAAAATATAAAGCTGCACCACTTTGACATTTGGGCGTCAACTTAGCGAGTAGAGATGGTGGGCTAATTACACTGGTGGTGGGTGGAGGCGCCACAAAAAAAGAGGAGAATTCCTGGTATTTTCAGAGATATAGTCGTTGCAGCTGGATTGTTAATGTGTGTGTTCACTTGATATCTTTAAGCCACAACTATAATGAATGACAAAATAACACAGTTAGTCTAATCTAATATGAAAATGAGAGCAGAGTTATGCTTCATTGTTCAAATGTTGTTTTTGTTGAGAAACAGTAGAAGGTAGGTTTACAACTTATATAATAAGCTTTAGGGGTGATATTATTATAGTAATAATACTTATTAATCACTGGGCAATGGGAACAAATGATGTCATTACAGTGCAGTATGCTCATTCATTATTCTACAACACAATCAAGTGATGAATGGTGCTCTGAGGAGTTTTTGTCTGAAATCATCATACGGTAAGTTTCTAAAGCCTGAGGGCCACCTGGCCAGTTGGCAATGAGGAACAAGCTTTTGGACACAAATGCTGACATGACTGTAAGCATATTTGAAGCATTTAGAATTTATGTGATACTGATAAATCCTTTTTGGCCTTCTCTCTTTCAAAACACACACACACACAGAAACAGACACAAACACAGCCAGACAGAAAACACAGAGAAGGGAAGTTCATGAGGAGCTGCAGCTACTGGGTTTTCCCTGTCTGATTAAAAACCTACTCATCTCAAGGTGGGTAAAAGTGCTTCATATTCTGAATTGAGCCTAAAAATGTGTTGTTTAACTCTCTTGGGAGCAGGATAACAAAAGAAAGAAAGAAAGAAAGAGAAGAAGAAAGAAAGGAAGCATAGGGTGATGAAAGAGCAGAAATCAGATGGGGCAAGGAGAGCCCAAGGAAACCAGGCCTATTATGTTATCATTATCTTCACGCATGTGTACGTGTGTGTGTGTGTGTGTGTGTGTGTGTGTGCACGCATCATGTAACTTGCACTGGACGGCACTCTATGATAAGACACTTGGCGGTTATGTCTCAAACCTTTATACTTTGCCATTTTCTTCCTTTCCAAGGGACCACAGCCTTTTGTCTGGATTTTACACACACAGAGACACACAGAGCTGGTCTAAGACTGTGTTGTGATGAATTCCAAGCAGAATGAGATTTTCACAACATTCAAAGACACTTATAGGCCCAGTAATCTCTCTGCCAGCCTGATAGTTTACTACTACAGGGACTAAACAGAGCCGTGTGGCTCTTCAGGACAAATGTGCTTCCATTGAGTATTTTCCTAGGTGTGTGAGAGGGATGGTGTCAGGAATGTGAAACATAGATCTGATTATAGATAGTTTTTTTTCTAAAGGTCAAAAGAAGAACCGCTTATCAGAGTGACAATCTGTTACACAAAAAGTTCTGTGTTTACTTTACGTTATATGAGGGATGCTGGTGATTTTGAGGGGAATATCTAGCAAACATCTAGGTTCACACACATGCACACACAGAACACAAAGTAAACACGGTGCTGATCGTATTAGTGCGACTGGCTGACTGGGCATGTGTTGGTGTTCAGACTTGCTTCGGCTCTTTGGCTGCCATCCAGCTGCACCATGCAAATGTCCCACACAGTGACAGATCAGGTAACTGGCTGTTTTGACTATCATATACAACATGATATATACAACATAATATACAACACATACAACATAATACAACACACATATACAACACAAACAATAGAGTTCACTTGATTAGATTAGAAATGACACAGCAACCACAGGGCTTTAGCTTAAAGACAAGCTGAGAATAAACATCTAAGATCAGCAGCAGCATGGCACATTGAAGGCAAAAAGTCCCCGAAGAATATGGCTGGCAGAGCATCACCTGAGCATCAGGTGTCATCCAGCGCCTTTTGTACCTTTTCTACAGTAGAAGTGTAAAAAAAAGTTCTCTAGTCTGTTATGTTTGACTTAAGCTAATGGGAGAAATCAGAATGGAGACTAATGAGAAAGTTAAAGTGGTGGCTTATTTTTATATATCCTACTTCAGTGTCTTCAATTGTAAATTGCAGCCTGAAGAATGTTCAAAAGTTGTTTAGAACAGAGACGGATAGGGTCTGTAGTTTAGATAAAAAAGACTTGCAGGAGTTACAGACAAAAGTGCCCCTGAGAAGAGGGTGGAAATTAGTATGTCCTCCCATTTGTGATGTTTACATTACTAATGATCAGAGCTTGGGTGACCTGGAATGGATGCAGACTGTATCCTTAACAACTGAAGACCAAATCAAGATGGGATTTTGGTGAAGCATGTAATGGACTTCATTTAGCCCATCTTATTTGAAATGAAAGTGCATGGACAGTATCATATCAAGCATTCGTCAATAGAGTCCAATGCAGTTGACAATCTTCTAAAACCTCTCCAGAACTGTTTCTCAAAACTGAAAATTATAGTCTCTATGAAAACAGGATTTATCATACAAGTCATGTAACTGGCTGCATTACTTCAAACGGTTAAAGACTGCCAGCAGCAAATAAAATAACTGAGTGATGAAGTGTTCCGTCTGTTTAGAGTCTGTTTTAATACAAAGGAACGATTTGTGTTGACAGGAGTTTTTATGCAGCCATAAACCATCCTGATACCCGGCACCTCTTCCAGGATTTATGTTACTAGAGCTTTGTCAGACAGAGAGGTTTACCCCTGTGGTCTTAACCTGTCACTAATACAAGTAAGTTAAATGATATATTCATAGATACCCTGTCTACACTTTCAAATATTAGGTTTTATCAGAGTCAGAAGGAAAGGAAAGGACTCATTTTAAAGTCACTGTTACAATGTTAAGACAAACAGTAATGTGGTTTGTGGTTCCTTCATGATGGCACTGACATTTTTATTTTTGAATATTTTTTCATGATTTGTTAGATAATCCAGCGGTTGGCTCTCAAACGAGACTCACCTATGTTTGGATGTTTCAGCAGACGACAGATCCGAGCCTCTCTCTCTAGTTTCTGGTGATCTGTTGACAGAAAAGAACAACAAGAGGAAACAGTGAGGACACAAAATCACTACCAGGAAGAGACACAATAAAGATGTATTAATTTTTGACTAGAGCACCAGCAAATAGGGGAATACTTCTTGGAAACCCATTGAGGTAGAGGACCCAGGAGAACGCTGTCTAGTACACAACAAGGCAACATTAACATTCTATTAAATCTGACTGTCCACCAGACAGACACTGGAAAATGGCTTTCTGTGTACATGACATGTTTGTAAAATGTAATTTGTTCAGCTTTTTCTAAAGCAAATATTTTTGCAACCATTCAGACTGGAATGATTTTAAAATTGCCTGCACTACTATTATTATTTACCGTTACTAATGTTCATCTGTAACAGAAAAACACAAACACGTCTCTTAGATAATACTGCATTGTGCTGGCTACAACACAGACTATCAATAAACAGGAATTGGCACAAGCTGTCAGATATACTGTGTGTACAGTATCCTGTATGTCTGTACAGATACATACTGTTTCAAGATTTTTGCACTTAGTGAAATGAGTCTTGTGAGTCCAGCCTTAATGTAATCAGTGTCCAGTGTTAGTGATTCTAATGGAAAGATGGGATGTCCATCCATGTGTTTGTGCAGCTGCATGTTTTGGAAAGACAGATTGGTCATATGATACAAATACAGAAGATGGATACAGTGGGCCACATCTCTGCTGCCGGCTGTCAGAGGTCAAGTTCGTGCTGGGCTTTCCTGCCACCAACCAGCTGCTGGTCTCAGGGGACAGATGGGCTGCTTATGTGTTTTTTGGTGTATGTGCGTGACAGAGAGGGACACTGGACATCCCTAATCCCCCATCCTATCCAAGGTTTTGGGCACTGTCAGGGCGTCTACATCATTGAAATCATTAATGTGATGACCATTTGGAAAAATACATTTTTGCTGTTTATTTTCTTGATTAATCTGAAAGCGTTGGCCCTCGTTCTGCTTACTTCTTCTTTTTTCTTCCTCACTTTGGCACCACTGCACCGGAAAGTTCAAAACAAAACTGTATTACTTGGTCACAGTGTTGTAGAACACACGCCTCACTACAAAAGCAGCAACTAAAGCCTGCGTTCTGTGCCTGATGTGATACACTGCTGCAAAGATGAATGATCATTGTTGCATGTTGTATCCACTTTTATCCTCGACTAATTAAAACACCACAGATACAAGTGAATCACAGAAGACAAATTAATGTGTTAAACTCTCTAAAATGGAAAACAGCAAAGAGTTGCCAAAGTGTATGTCTAATCTTGTCATGTGACACAAACATATTCTAAAAACAGCACCTGATAGAAACACTCTAATTTACATTTAATTCCAATTAATTCTTAGGAATGACAGAAGTAGCTAAGAGAGGAGGAGGGGGAAAAGGAGAAGAAGATGTTTACTATACATAGTTTCAGGAGAAGGTATGTTTGTATAATTGCTGTTTATTGATTTGGAGGGTTTCATGTAATTAGCAGTCAACTAGCTATAGCTATATAGCTTTCGCAGAAAATGCACACACTTTAAACTTAAAAGGAAAGTAATCAGGTTGTATGTGTGGTGGTCACACAGAGGTTAGATAGCTTTAGTTCATTCATACCTCACAGACAGACTGGAAAAACACTGGCAGGAAAAGTGAATAGGAAATACTTCCTTCCTCCACTACAAACACTGAGGGGTCTGTAGTGGCAATGGAAAATCAGTTCATGTAAATATGTAATTTGTAGTCTTGTGTTAATACAAAATATTATGACAATTAAATTATACTTCTGTGATTTACTTGGGCAGCAATACACAACAGAAGGCAGTGATATCATTACTTATACTGTAGTCACCACATAAACCTACTATTACTGACATTAGTCAGTTTATTGAGAGGTAAAAAAAAAGATCATCAATATTAATCTCCATCTATCATGAATGGTTTTAAACTTTCCTGATAATTTATAGCACAAACAATCTATGAAAAATGTATGTAAATGTGCTCTCCCCGGAATAATAAATTGATAGGTATAACCCATTGTCAAACTATTGCAGATTTAAAGGTGTGGCCTGTGTCACTCGCTTGTTTAGCAGCATCAAGGTCTGTGATTTCCTTCTAAATCTGCTTGGAAACCACAGTGACGGATAAAACAGTATCCCGCATTTGACCCCAAACCTCTGACCCATTAAGCCAATCAGCTGCAGCTTTTCCTCTGCATGTCTCTGCACAGCATGCAGACCTGTCTACATGTTAACCATGTTCTTTTCAATAGCCATGATTTTGTTTAGACCCCTCTCTCTCTCTTTCACACACACACACTCACACTGTAGACATTCTGATCAGAGCAATGTGTTTAGAGGATGAAAATCAAAGCAGTCTGCAGACATTCCACAACCTTCTTCTCACAGCCATAATGGGCTATTTTGGCTGCTTGTATTCTTAGAAGTTGGCTCTGCCTGCAAAAATAGGACTATTTTTCAATCCTGGGCTGAGATGACGGCTTTATTATGCTTGTGATGGTAGACAGTCTTGGCAGCTGGCTGCTAAGAAACACTAGAAACTTGCTGAGGAGTTTCAGCAAAACAATGAGAGAACACGTATTAAAACAAGGACAAAAATATAGAAACTAATAAAAGCAAGACTGCAGCTTAACAAAAACTGATCAGTGTCAATGATGGACAATGATGATAACTGCAGGCTCTTACTACAAGAAGATTGTTTTGACACTCAAACCTCAATTTTAAGCAGGCAGCATGTTCTTATTGCGAAAGAGGTTTACTAATGCTGTCAAACTATCGGGGGCAACTCTGAATGTCAACAGAGAGAAGAAGAGGTGAAACCGGAACTTTTTGCTTTTGTTATTTAAGTAGGAAAATCTCATTCAAAATGTTGACATATATACATATGTACTAATAACCAAAAAGCAGGGGCTTCTTTTGTACACTTTAAAAATCAACAGAAGAAGAAACCCCAAGAGCAAGTGTTGGGGGAGGGCAGCTAACTGTGAGTTTTTAGAAAGCAGATATTATAAAGTAAAGTTTAAAAGAAGAGTTGGATGTGTTAAACCATATATTGGGTGGGACTTGTATTAAATGACTTGTATTCCCCACGTCCCACACAGCTATAAAAACAGAATGGTGGGATTTGAGAACTGCTGTCTTTATTTACAATGTGTTTTCAAATCGATGAAGCCAGGCTTTAGCTGCAGGATAGGCACAAAATAACATAATAAAGAAACCTATTTAAAGAAACACATGCCTTACCAAAAGCAAGAAACCAAACTACAGCATCGTACATACTAACAACAAAGCCATCCTTATAACAAGAACTACTGGTGGCCATGCTGGATATAAGTAACCCCAGTATTTACCTAAAAATGGTGTTGGTTTTATAGTGTTAGGTTAAACACACATGGAGGAAGAAGTAGGATCTGAACTAATGTTAACAAGAAAATACTTGTTTGAGTTTATTATCTCCACCCTTTTACAAATACACAAAGACACACCATTGAATGGCTTTCTGAAGAGATGCTGTGATATTATAGTGTCTGCTCCGGAGAGAAGAACACACAGCACTTAGCCCAATTGAACAGAGTGATGGCCGATGGCTTGGCACATCATCATATTCATTTATCCACCCAGCCCTCCGCCTATTACTCTCTCATCTAGATGCTCTGAACAGACTGAGGCTGTGGATGAACAGATGAATGAATGAATGAATGGAAGGCTTCTTTCTGCCAACATGTACTGTTTGAAAAATGATCCAAAAGCCCTCTCCAATGTACATCAATTAATCTCTGCCCACATGAAGGGAGACAGACACATTAAAACAAACAGTACCAGCAGTAAACACCAAGACCACCTGCAGTTGATGGCCCAATGAATCTGTCATGAATGTATCCAAACATTATTTACAGTATTATGTCATGGGATTGACCAGGATTATATAAGTCACTACCAGCCTTTACATATTCAGTAGATCAGTCTGCAGTTCCTCTGGGACCAAACCGCCTGAGTCAACAAAGATCATGGTTGCCATGTGCTGTTTTTCATCTGCCAACTGAGGCCAACCTGGCAACCGGCTCCCTAAGCATAGCTAGATATTGGCATCATTAGCCACTGATTAGACACAACAGCACACATACAGGAGCTTCTTCAAGTCGATGGTTGCAAAAGATTCAGATTTAATGACTGGCTGCTGCACAACACTGTTGTCACATGCTCTGTTCTGTGCACATGCTAAATGTCTGTAGAGATTAGCTGTCATCCTCTAATGCTGTTAGGATTAAAGAGTCTGAGGTAAGAAAGAAGTTAGGGAAGGGGGGGGGGGATTCAGATAAATTTTGCTTTTATTCAACAATGCCATTAAATCGCCCGGCAAGTTCATTTCCAGCCTTTAGTGAAGTTGCATGGAAACAGCACTGTGAGCACAACTAAAAGCATGACTCTCAGCCTTCTTGTCTCACTGTAATGCAAAAACAACCAAAAAACACACAGACCACTTTTGAAGCACACTGGATGGTTCTGGGTGTGTCCTTCACCAGAGCACATTTTTCAGCCTAAATTGCCAGAAAAGATCCGATTCACTTATATTGGCAGCTATATAGTTTCAATAACTTTACTAAATGGCCTTTTCTTTGGATGTTATGTCATACCATTGTCATGTTTTGTGTGGAAAACGAACAAAATATAATAAACCAACTAGGTTAACTGGTAAGATTAACTTGTGCCCTTGAATTATTTAATGACATTTTTTTAAATAAATAGCAAAATCATAAATTAAGTTAATTATCAACTATTAAAGAAGTGTTAGGATTATGTTTATCTTTTAACTTTTTGACTGTTAAGTAAATTAGGTACAAAAGAAGTCATGACTGATTCAAGTATCTTGAGACTAGAATTTATCTGTATGTTAAAAAGGTAATTGGTGAGAAAAGCAATTAAAACTTGAAAAAGACATTTCTGGTTGATAAACAGACAATAATTTTAGACATAATAAAAAAAGGTGAGCAATTACTTCAGCAGTTTATCAATCAAACAATTAAAGATTCTGAGGTCACAAGAATGTGTGTTGTTTTTCTCCTCATTTATTATGATTGTGTTTTAAATACCTCTGAGCTGACTGTTAACCAGACAAAGTTGTGCCCAAGTATTTCATGACAGGCATTTGTCAACATTTTGATTAATAGGGAAATTGACCCTAATCTACTTTATGCTCTTTGGAACAACATCTAATGAGTATTTGATAAGTATGGTGTCTTAAAGTCACTACTGACACAGAGAATCAGCTGGAGGGTAACATCTTCCTACCTGAAAGCAAGAAGGATAAAACTGATGATGAGCTAAATGAATGGCACACTGACAGATAGCAACAGACGGCAAGAAAACACAGACTTTGGGTCAGTGTGGCCCAGAGCAGACAAGACTATATATAGATCCAATCCTCCTCCTACGGCTTACAGCCCTGAATCACACTGACCTGACCTGCCCTGCATCACCAAGCAGAGACACAGAAATACAATGAGACATAAAGTGAGAGACAGAGAAACAGAGAAGGAGGCAGGCTGACAGATGGAGACCTGCGGAGAAATGAGAAAGGAGGAGGAGGGTTTCTAACACGGATTTTGTAAGATCTCTCTTTTAGCTTCCTTCATCAGTAAGTGACTCCAGTCAGGCGGCCCGTCGCTGTGAGAGGTCAAGGCTGTGCCACTAGGTCAGTGCCGCAGATCATGTTGCCTACCTAAAGTCAACCGCATAATGACACAAGTTTCAACAAGAAACAGTCATATAGATGCTAAGGGGGAATAAGTCAGAACTAACACCCTATCTTCAAAAACCCTCACCTTCTCCACCTTTAATCAGCCACTTTTTGCATCTGTCCTCTGCAGCAGGCTAATTAGACAGAGACAGACCAGGTCTGCTCTACTGGTCCCCAGAGACAGTGGTACACTACTCCAACCCAGCTGAAGACAAGTGAGTCTACAGCCAGGTCAGCATCTCTGTGAGGTTGCACTCATGAAGGCTTATTTGTGATAAGGGCAAATTAATGGTGCTACGTTTTTTTTTTTTATAAATACAATTATTTCTATTCTATCCAAAAGATTTGGAAACAGCATGCCACATTTTACTTCCAATCAGAAAAAGGTCTAAAACACTGTAGCAGGACAGTAAATTCTCTGACAGTCGAGTAGCTACATGGACAGTAACTGACCACACCTCTTCACTAATGGGCAATAACAAACAATTAGCAAGCTCTTTAGTCACAGACAGTAAGAGACAGTGAGCTCTACAGGACAGGGACAGAGGAAACCCTTCTTTATTGAACAACAGAAAGATTTCTGTGAAAGGTTTCTCCTTTTCATTTTTAGTAGAGCCATTTAATGTATTTTTTTTGAAGTTGAAGAAACCTTTGTGTAAATGCTGTGACACAGGAAGCTTTTAGATAAAGGTGAGAACCCCAAAACTCATTAACTGGGTAGTGGTAATGTATCCACCCTTCTTTCTGTGGTATTTAATATTCCAGCCTTTGGGATCATAAAGAAGAGTCTCATCCCTCTTCTGCCAGGTCTCCACATGAGAAAGTGTAAAGGAGGTAAATTGTGGTCATATTTGTTATCCTGTTGGTCAGACAGAAGTTTTCCCAACTAAACGCTGCAAGAGGTCCTGGCAGGGAGACACAGGCTCCAGTCACAGCACTGCACAGCAACCTGATGTTAATGGTCTCTCCCAGCAGGTCAACTGAGGTCTGTTTAAGCTTTATTTAATGGCTCACCTTAACACAACCTGTAAGCCACACACACTGACTGAGGAGTTCTGTTTTGCATGCAAACCATAACAGAACAAAGAACCTACCGCAAAAACAAAGGATACTCAACATGTTGAGCTACCCTGATACCTCTCAGACTCCAACACACACAAACATACATACAGCTGTACTGTTGTTTTTCATCCAACTGCCTAAAATACTTACACTGTGGATTATCCAAATATCTTTAGCAGACATCCTTTCAGTTGATTAGCAGATTAATCACTGCAGCTCTAACCGATACAATTAGTAAATTTATATTGGGAGTCTTAACTCAGTCCAGTACAGAGTTGCAGAGTTACTCTGCAATGTTTCACTGTCTAGGCTTCAAATGTTTCACATGGTTCAGGTTTCACATGACCTCCACCTGTTTATAATCTGAGGCAAACAATGGTTGAACGTGCTTTTGTGAAGTCATTCCATCACATTTTTTTGGGTTTTATCAAATGAACCCTTTCATATGGAGTCCTGTTATCATGCTTCCAGAGAGCTAACACCACCCAACCAAAGACAGAGGTTGATTAAATAATGGTTTTCTGGACCTTTTTAACCTTCATTTTTCACTGAATTTAAACTGACAAAATCCCAGGCATTAGTGCTGCATCATCATCTCATCATTTTTGTCCAGTGACCCCAAACTAATGTTCTTACTTCAACAGGTCTTTTAAAATAATGGATCACAGCCGAAAGCACTCCAGCATGTAAAACTTACAGTCTAGATATAAACAGCATAGTTTCTGACGTTGCACGACTCGTGTTTTTTCCTTGTTAACAGCAGCGTGCTGCACGCTAAGCAAATGTAACAAAAGATTAAAGGTAAATTAGATTTATCTGTGCCAGCACACTGTGCTATGTTATTAAAAACATACAGATCACCATTATGACCCTGCTGCTAGTTTAAACTGAGTGCAGTGAGGTTAAGCAAATGTTATTATGCACCTTTGACAAATTAAAGGGTAAAGTGTACAAATATCCAACTTTACACTGATTTTTTTTCTTTGGTCTATTGTCAAGGATAACAAATCTGGGGTCAAATTAGATTGTGGGAAATGTAGGAACTAGTGAAGTAAAATACATTAAATAAAACAAATTACCTCCTAATTAAGAGGAACATTATTAAAAGGGATGTCTCCATCCTGTCAATAGTTTCTTTTATTAATAACCATCATACCAGCTTGCAGCACGTACATTTTGCAACGCTGACTTGAGTTGAGTTTAAAAATGTGTTACAGTAACACACAAATCACTAAGAATAGATTCAGAGGAAATATTGGCACATTTATTCCAACGATAAAAGGGACACTTGCCCGACAATAACCACTCACTGATGAGCACTTATTTAAACCAGCTCTCAGTGCCGATCTCTACAAAGAATTATGGCACACATTAACACACAAAGACCATGTACCTGTATGCTTTAATAAATAATGAATGATTTTCAATTACTAAGCAAGCACTGGGGTGTTAAGTTTCATGGAAGAGGTCGAGTTTGTTTTTTATGGACAGACCTGCCAACACATACAACTGGACAGCACATGGGCCTGACCTGACACAGTCCAGACTTCGAACACTTGGTAACAGCAATGAGCTGTGTGTTGTTGTGGCTGTTCCCTCTAAGGACTGCGTGTTTTTACTAACCTCAAAGGTTTAGTAGTGCATTCTTATGCTTGTTTACACTGAATATAACTGTCATTTACAAGCAAACTCCTGTGTTTTAATCTAAAATGATACATTTTGTTGCACAATTAGAAAAAGGGCTAACAGCAAACCTGTCTGATTTTGTGGCAGTTCACTTTATAATAATAATCCACAGCCTTTTACAAAACCTGCATCGTTCACACAAAAGTGACAGGGTAGCAGGCCCCAAATTGGACTTTCATTGTGAGCAGACTTTTATTATGAAAGGCTGTTATGATTGTAACCTTGGAGGCAGACACAAACGCACCAACTGTGCTGGTGGCGTGCCAGTCAACAGGAGCACACACACTTCAGCCAAACGACGCAGTCCTGCACTTGACTCCACTGAGCAAATTTATTGGAGTACTACAAACTGCTGCTAGAGCTACAGAGCAGATTTAAAGTGGGGATTATCAAATGATTTTAACTTGGCCAAGAGCCTGGAGACAGGTGTCATTTGTTTCTATTAAACAGACATCACTGAGAACAGAGATGCACAGAAAAAAGGACGATGAAGTGTGTGTATATGTGTGTGTATGTGTGTGTATGTTTGACTGTGGGTGGGTGTCATTGGTCAAACATCCTCCTCTTGTGAAAATAGCAGCCTTGTGCAAAGAACCCTTAGTGTAAATGGAGATAATGACAACAAAGGGTGAACAAATATTTACACAGCTCACCATGTTATGTGTCCATGTGTGTGTGTGTGTGTGTGCGTTTCTTTACATTTAAAAGCCAAATTGGGATGTCAGTGTGGTGCCCTGGTTACGCCCAGTTTGCATTTTATAAAACGGACAGTCAAAACCAATAAAACCAATATAATCACATATGCAAAGTGACATGTTCGAGATGGAACCGTCTGTGCATGGGTAAAAGCAGATTAGTGAGTAAAATGAGACCCAGTGAGGGATGTAGTGAAGCAAGGCAGAAAGAGCAGCGTTTAGAAATATGCAACTCATAACAAAGTATAATGTGGCAGTATCAAAACAAATGAAACATGAAGGCCACCATAACTGGTAAAAGTATTCAAAACCTCCTCTCTGTTATCCCTGAAATAGTTTCAACTTACTATTTGCTATCTTTAACTGCACTGGCTTTCCATGAAATCACAGGGCATTTTTAACACAACTAAGAATAGGTCACATTTTCTATGTTAAGATTCATCTTGTGGGTGATGTGAGAATCTAAAAAGATGTGTTATGGACTGCGTTTGTTGAATGTTCTTTAGAAGAACATAAACACACACATGGTCGGAAATTGTGCAGCATATTTTACTTTTTTTTTTAAACATCATTTACTGTTTGACAGCTGTGTGTTCTCAATGTCCTAACATTTGAGGAGCTGAGACATGCATTGTAAGTGTTGACTGTGCTGCACTGTGTTAGTATTCACTGTATATGACAACCTGTGAATACAGTGACCCAGATTACGTAAGGTTGGCTGTCATGTGTGAAGGATTGCATGAAATGTAAGCTAGCTGTTGCCACGGTGACAATCTGCTTGATGGACAGCATGACAGGGAGTGTGTGTATGATCAGGAATGGATTATCCCCTAAGAGATGTGGACGCATATGTATACAGACATGTACACAAACACACACAGACGCTTTCACAAACATGATCCTCTGCTGAACAAATCAACATCTAATCATTTTGAATATTTATTTTACAGGATGACCTTGTTTACTAAAAAAATGTTATGCACAACAGCAAAAAATATAACACGAACGTTCACACAGGTAAAGGTACAGCTATAAAATCTCCAATAGTGTGAAATATCAGAATGTATAAGATAGGATATAGGACGGAAAAAAACATCTTGCACCCAGATCCTAGAGCTGTTACTTTTCTCAAAAACCAACAATTATTTTTGCTACTGAAACTTCATTAAAAAATAGATCAAATAGATAATTTGCAGAATCCTAATCCTCAATTTGAAAATACATAATTTGGAGACTGACATTTTATGCCTAGATTTTTGCTTAAATCTCACATAAAATCAAGGATGAGGCTGCTTTGACAGCAGTGTAGGAAGACATGGATAGAGGACAAAAGCACCTGTTCAGCTTAAACAGTGTAGGGATTACTCATGAGGGTTGAAGCCAAAAATGGCGAAAATGTGAAAGCCCTTGTGAACTGGAATGCTTCGCAGCATTTACAAATGTTAGCATGTTATGTTAGAACAGCTCATAAAACATGATAGGGATATAAGAAAAGCAAGAGAAGAGCAACAACCAATAAAGACATAAAGAGTAAAATACCTGCATGTAACCTGCATCATGCTTGCCCACATGATATGATCCCATTCACACACACACACACACACACACACATTATTACATTATGCCTCTCCCACTTGTGTCTGCTGCTTTATAGCCTTCCCAGTCTTCCAACTGTTGCAATAAATAATCTCAATAAAAAAAACCTCTCTATTTAGGGAACAGTATCATTCACTTGCTGGTTACTTATTTGCCTGTAAAGTTTAATATGAGTCTGAACTGCATTCAATTCCAATGCTGTGCCTCCACAAGAAGGTTCTCAATATATCCATTAACAATCCGCCTGCAAATTACAGTCCAATGTGACATAAACATATAGATTCCATCATTATCTCATCATGTTTTACAACGAATGACAAAACTCTTGAACATTCTATATCTCATTCATATAACAGCCTACCACATAGTCCACTCTGTATGATATTTCAGTCAAGAACCTTCTCCAGGCTCCATGTATGAACGGATTTGCTGCCACTGTCCCTACAAACTGGACTTCGCTCATGACTCACACACACTGACATGACAGCAACCGACAAGGAAGTGTACGCATAGACATACACTTAAATGGACACACATGCACACACCTGAGATTCTCTGATGTAATGTAATCCAATGAAGTGTTGGCAGACAGCCTTCTCTCTGAGACAAGCAGAGGTGATGACCACTGACAGAAGACGTCCAAACATTGTAGCACTAAAACCAGCTTTTGTTTTCACACCATTGATGCACACCTTAGACTTTCTCCCCATCTATGTTTCTGAATTTAAGGTAAAATCCACAAAACTATAAACTGTAAATAAAGCCATCGTAAATCTCCTGAAAAACTGGAGCAAAAAATATCTCAAACATCACCAGTGCAAGATGTCAACACATGCTTCTGTGGAATTTTAGCTTCACTTTCCCACAATGGGAGGAAATGACCAGTAATCTTTGTAAACGATCTATGTTGGATGTCCTATCAAGCAAACCATGCAATTAAAAGACTTGGTCTATATGGGCAGTTTAAGAAGAAGATAACATTATCAAGCTCCTGTCACATATACACGTGATTAAACTCTTTCAGTGATGATGTAGAAACATTAAAACTACTATAGCACCCACCATTTGTTTAATCATGAATAATTTGCAGTCTGAGTGACCAGATTCACTTTCTAGTAACTAATCCACCTCCTCAAAAGTAACAATCCCATCCTCATTTCCAGTTTGTGTTCAGTACTGTAAAGCAAATAAAAATTTTATTCAAGTTGGCTCCCACATGACGCCATATGCCTTTCGGACAGGGGGGATAACGATGAGCACAAGAGAGGGAAAAAAGAGGGCAACATGAATATGACAGAAGGAGAGTCTTGGAAAAACACACTGAACCCTGGGACACACACAACACTTGTGTCAAAGCCTTGATAAGAAAAGAGGAAGGGCTGCAGGAAGACCAAAACTATGAACTATTTGTGTGATGGAACATGTAACCCTGACAGTCTCACCATCTTTTTCCATATCTACATCCTTCTCTTTCCATATATTACTCTATCACTCTCTCTTTCTCATCAAATATTCACAGTTGGTACCATTAAACATTCACTGCGTAGCACTGCTACGTTTATCTGCCCCTCCGCCAATCAGCCTGCAGCACGCACACATGAAGCCTACCAAAACCCTAAAAAACTACAACACACACACACATCGTGTGCCTGCGATGCGGCAGCTTTGCAGAGAAGGGGGAGACTAAAGGAGGAGAAAAGGAAGGGAATTGTGGCCACAGCAGAAATGAAACAAATCAGGAAAGGAAGCAGAGAAAATAAGTCTGAGGGTCCACTCTTCAGTTCTTGTCCGTGTTCAGTAAGAACAGAGCAGCCATGCACCTCAATAATTCAATAGCAGGATGAGTGCCGCCAGCCTCTCTCTTTCTCTTTCCCTGACATCACAAGGCCTTACCTAACAGTGTAAAAATACACTCACTTCACAGTTGAACCTAATATGTGACACATAATTGTAGCTAAAAATATCATAAAACATTGTTGAGGTAGATTACACTCTGAACAGAGTTTACTTTGGTCATTTCAGTACATCTACAAAGAAAACATTTTATTGACACAAAATGTGTACTTCCAGAGTGCAATGGTAGAGTGGCACTCTACCATTGCACTCAATAAGCTATCAGAGGATCTCAGGAACATAGTTCCTCGTGGTAAGAGTCAGGACATATAAACGGGCATTTCCATTCTCAAACAACCGTTTAAAATATGTGAAAGTTTCACAGATAATGAACGTATTTCCTTCCTTAAATGGAAAGAAGCTTGGATGGACATTAGCATTGTGTAAAAAAAAAACAACATAAACAACTGAACCAGGCTCCACTCTTAAATGCAAAAGCATTATGCAAAAATAGACTGCATGAGTCAATTAAATACACATCAGTACACACTCCTGGTAGATTCTTCAGAATGTGAACAAGCCAATTCTACTGTTTACCTCACACATGCTGCCAGAGGAAATAAAACAACAGCCGCTGAGATAAATATCCAGACCTATAAACCCTGTCACACAAACCTATAAACTACAGTTCAGTGGTATCATACATGCATTAATCAAACTGGCCTCCCTGCCTTAAATTCTATCTTCACCCTGCCACCTGAAGAAACATTTCAGTGCCCTCCATCTCTAGGTAAAACATTCGACACAAATGTCAGCAGTTTTTCAGTTGATAAAAGATCTTGAAAATGTAAACTAGATACCTGCTTTTATGCCAATGACCAAAAACGGATTTCTCAACCATGTACTAAACTGCAGCTCCCTTCACCAGGTGGAGTCCAGGTCAGGTTTAAATACAGCTGCTGTATTTTATATGGCATCAGCCAACTATATATAATTTTAAAGCACAACGTTTTGTGTTTTAAATGGTAAAAACCCAAGATACCAATACCACAGCAATTACATGAGGATGAACTTTGAGGGGTTACATCTGGCCATACTCTCCCTGCATAATGTATATTACTAATTAAATACCAGCCACCATGTGACATTTTAAAAATATTTACTCATCAAGTTGACTCATGGGTTAAGACAATGCTCAACAGATTGTTGGTGCTTTGCATCTGTCTATAAGCTGAGTGTAAATTTATTTTTGGATCAAACCTGGCATTTATACAGGAAGCTCAACCCAATTTCTTATAGGTACTCTTTTTTACAAGCACATTACTTTATTAATTTAATCCTATTACAGACCGCATGAATTGCCTGTTTTATGACATGAGTACACAAACCCACCCTGATGTCCTGTCTGCCCTCATACAGTACATCAATTGAGAACAGTCTGCAGATGTTATTCAGGCCAACCTTGTATGTTTGCAGTTCAATGTAAGTGTGACTGTCACTGTGACTATGTAAAGACTAGACTTAACAGATGCATGTCTCATATCTAACTGAATAACTTTACTGCAGACTAGTGACTGTCAGCTCTGTAAATGGAGTTACCATCAAAGTGGCTGACTTCCTCTGACAGTATGTGCACATATGTGTTTGGTTTTCACACAGTGAGATGACCTACTGTATTGAAGCTTCGGTCAAAAAAGGAGATATGAAAGCATCTTATAAGTGTTCCTCTTTTTTGGATTTTTAAACTGTAACCACAGACTTCTGGCACTTTATCTCAGAGCAAAATAAATTCAAGGCTCTATGTGCAAAGTCATAGCTCATTACAAAGCCAAAGGAACTCTATCTCACCTTCTCATTAGATTACATACAAAAGCATGTGGGAGCCCTCCACCTCTAAAGTACAAGTAACAGCAGCATAAGCACACTTCCCTTCTTAGCTTCTGCTTCCTATGATTTTTATCAGCCAGTCACTGTAGCCTCAGGCTAACAGTAATCGTGGTTATCTACTTCTGTAAACGGATGCTTAAGTCATCACTGCTTATCATGTATGTATGTATGAAATACAGTATTAGCAGCCTGAACTATCAGCAGCAGTTTTCACAAGACGTTCATAAAATATAGACATTTTGTACTGTCACAAAGAACAACTTTCAGATTCAGATCTTTCTGAATCAATTAAGACTTAATTAATTAACTTTCACCATGTAGTGGTTTGTGTAGTCATGCTAGTGAAGTCAATCCAACTATGTTTCTGCACTCTGGTAAAGTTAAGTTGCTAATAAAGCCTCACTTCAACTACATTGATAGTAGCATTTACTAAAAGCACGCTGCTAGTTTGCAATTTGGAAGCTTTTAATGTGAAACATTATGAATAGTGAGACATAAGATAGATATGCATCCGTAAACTACAATAGGACTGACCCCTGAAATAGGAACATGGAAGTAAACCTCCCAAACACAGAGGTATGTGCAAGCTGCACATTGGGTTTCTATACATAGTCCTGTACAGACACGCAATTTAAACAGGCACAGACAGGAGAAACATAAATACCATCAGGTACCACAGCCACGTGTGAAACCGTAGTCAAAATGCATGTCATTGCGGGTTGGTTGACATCATCTGGTACCAGTGGAGTGACCCAGGTTAATGAACAAATCCTTAAAGGCCAAATACAGGGCAAGAAAATCCACCTACCAGCACCTCTAAACTCACTAATTAACACATATCTCATCTGTTCGCTTGAGCACATGCATGTGCAGCCACATGACCCATCCATAATCGTTGACCTCGCTACCAATGTGTTCTGCCTGAGCCACAGAGAAAAGGGCTTAATCCCGCCTACGCACGCACACACATTCACTCACCCAACTATACCCACACACCCCCACACATCAACAGACAATACTCCAAACGCAGGCATTAAACCATCGATGCCTATGTTATTGTACATGCATATGGCATACACTGTATGCACTGTATGTAAGTGTGTCTGTTTTCTAGCAAGGAACTCCAGCTGCTGCAGCACTGCTGGTATCAGTACTGCACATGTGCTGGGCAGCACTGACATAAACATTAGGTGTTCTGAATGTTTTAAATGTTGGCAGTCTTGCTGCATGTTTTTTTGGCTTTGGTCTCAATTCATAGTTACACTGAACCAAACGTAACTGCAGATAAAGGTATTCTGTATTCTAATTTTGAGCAGAGACATTCTATAGCAAAGAGTATTTCCTAGTATTTATGTCTCATTATTATAAATGGTGGTACATTCCCTTTACCCATAACATATTATTGCCACAGCAAAGTGATGATAAATATGCAAATTTAGTGAAATTTAGTAGCACATTTCTGTGAATTCTGTTAAGAAGGCAACTTTATTTTTGTAACTAATCTATCACTGCAGGACAAAGCGGGTTCAGATGATGGATGCTACTCTTATACGGCTGTGTGTGTAAAAGACACTAAAGTCTGTAAACTCTGTAAAACATGTAGAACCATTGTAGTTGAGTAATAACGTTTATCTTTCTTTTCCATTTAAAATCCATTTGGCTGGCATGGAGGATTGTTTACAAGCTATCAGATCATCTCGACTGCTCATCTGTCCAGCTTCTACTTAGCTCCATTCCTAGATCTCTGTAATTAATTTAGTGAGCAAAATTTTACAATAATATAAAGAATTATCCTTTAAAATGAGGGCTTCTTATCTCAATGACACTTACACAGTGAGTGTGAGGTTGAGGCACACACCCCATGCTTCTCATGTTCATGAAAAAACACAGTGGCAGCACATTTCAGCTCTGATTAAGGGCAATGTGCACTGAAGGAGAGACTATTGTGTACTTGCATTTCAGCATGTGAAACTATATACCAACAGGGTCTAAGTGTATGCACTGTGTGTATAAAAACCACTAAGTAGGTGAGAAAAAAAAGTGCAACTGTGTTTGTGTTGTGAGAAAAAAAAACAGTCATCTATATGTGTGTGTGCTTGTGTGATAATTGTAACCACGACCAGCATGCACACACACACACACAGAAATCGGTCTCTGCCAGACAGCCTATGGGATGAAGAGTTTCACCCCTGCTGTTGCCGGGTTACTAGCTCCAGACCACTGCCAAGACAGCCATCCACACAACACACACACAGCCGATGAAATCGGCTGGTGAAAAGGGTTTTTAAGATCTTTGCGTAAATCAATCTTTTGTTTACAGAGAAGGGAGGGGACGAAAGAAAAAACATTAAAAGAAAGGGAAATGACATGGGCAGGGTGTCTGAGAACCATGGAGGGGGGAGACAGAGCAATTGAGCAGCTATCCTCTGGGAAAAGAGCAGCCCAATCAGTCCTGGACTGGCCCTGATCTGTGTCTCACATCATCGCTCAACCTTCAGTGGACCGGTCTGACGTCTACTTGGACAAACATGCAGCACACACACTGTCTGTCACACACACACCAGCCAAGACAAAATGAGATACAGTGGAATACATGTGCAAACACAAACACATGTGGTAACCAAAACAGCCCATAGACATGATGCTTAACTACGACCCCGTACAGACTGGGGAAAGTCAATCCAGCTGAGTGGGATAGCTTTAAGGCTGGATACGTTCAGACCGGCTATTGCACACATGTGTTAATCCGGCTCTATCCGGTGTCTATGCTGTCCTCCAAACCTCTAGGTGTCACATTGTAAAATCCAGACCCCGTTAAGACCGGGGTAGGATCAGGTGTGTGCATGCGTTGTGCTTTGTTTCATTCATTCTTTTGGGTCCAAAACGCAGTTTATTCATTTCTAGTTATGTTAAAAAATAAACCCCGGCAAAGCTTTCGTAGTTTGACGGATGTTTACACATGGCTTTTGTACGCGACATGGATATTGTCTCCGTGCACCAGGAAGTTGCTAACTGGATTCGCTAGCCACATTTGCGTTCAGACTTTAGCCTGATTTCAGCGGATTGAAATCAATCCGGTTTTAAAGGTAGGGTAGAAGATTTTGAAAACTCAGTGAGAGTCAGCCAGATTTCTAAAGTAAACACACGCCCCTTTCTCTCTGAGTTCACCCCGAAGCCACACCTCCCAACCAGTCTGTGACTTCGGCCATCATGCACGTACCTCTCTGGTGCGCGCAGAGCAGGAAGAGAGTGACAACCAGCCAACTATACGTGCAGGTGCGCCTCGTAGGATTGGCTGATGTTTTTAGCGTTTTATAGCTTCTACAGATGATTCATATTCTTCGTTTTGAAGCGAAACTGCCGAACTAATCGGTTGCTATCGGATTCTAAAGAGAAGTTACACTAATTTAACAAAAAGTGCATCAGAAGGAAATCTCCTACCCTACCTTTAACTGGATATGAGCTGCTCAGATTGAGAAAAAAAAATCCACGTCTGAACGGGGGTCTACATGGCAGATACAATGCACACACACACACAAAACAGTGGCAAACTACCAGACAGACATTTGATCTGACAAAAAATAAAAGCTTAGCTCTACAAGTTGAACAAACAGAGAGCTAATTAAAACACTGTGAGAACATACAAAAAGCTGAACGCTAAACCAGACAACCTGGGGATTCTTCTTAAACCTGTTAGGTCTGTCTGCTCACATATCTCACGGTTTTCTCTAATTCTGTAAGATGACAATATTGTCATGAGCGAAAGAAGCCTAAACTACTCAAATAAACCAGAACTGTCCTCTATCTCATCCTGAGAGGCTGCTAACAGTTGAAGATATTTCAGGCTTGAGCTGGTGCACATGCAATCCTCTGTTACAGACCAACAGCAACTATAACAAACCAAAAAAGGTTACAGACAACTGCCAAAGCCCACTGAACCTCTCTGTACGACTTAAACCGCAGCAGCCCTGCTCTGCCAAGTGGCCTCTAGCTTTTCAGGAATCTCTACTGACAAGGACAGATCGCCTGGCTCTCTGCTCTTAAGGAAACAAACTGACTTCACTGAGCTGCCACAGCAGCCCACTGTTGTCAGCTTTCAGTCTGCATACATTCTTGTTGCTAGTTGACTGTAATGCTGGCCTACACAGTATATATCTGGCTAAGACTTACCTCTGGCCGAGAGCTTTTTTGTGTTAATAATTTTAGCAGCATACTCCTGGCCAGTGGACTTTTTGACGCATCGGCGCACGACGGAGAAGGCACCCCTGGAGCAGAAGAGAGATCACAGATGACGGATCAGTGAAACATTGTGTGTCACAGGGAAAAGTGCATAGCTGTGCTCTGAACTTATCACACACACACAGACACACACACGGAGGGCATGCATGAATCACATACACCTAAAGAGAGGGGAAAGAATGGAAGACATCACATGTATAATTAATACAGTCTGATTTTCTGAGTATGAGAAGAGGTCCTGGTTACTAGTGCGTGACAAGGGAGGGCTCACTGTGAAGGGACCCGGTCATTAGCTGGCAGGGAGAAAGGTGAGCAGGGCTGCAGGAGAATGAAGCCACTGAGAGGTAGAATTAACACGTATACTCTCGGCTTCGCTGCATTTTTACACAGACGCCTTCTTTAAAGGCTGTGTTGGTAGGCGGAGCAGCTCTATTTGCCACACTCAGATTAAATGTTACAAAGTGGCTTCGCGGTTAGCGCGCACACTATAGCCCATGTTCCATTTCGTGTTAAAATATGCAGCCTCTTCTCCTTCTTCTTCTTCTTCTTCCTGATTTTTGCCCCTGCAGTCTGCTTAGAAATGCACACAAACAGAGCTGAACGGGACCCCGGAGATGCCACCAGGCAACGGGTGAATGCAAACGACTTTTATGCGTGCTACCTGCAGACAAATTAACACACAACTTGGACCTATAGGCGGATGTTTCGCACCTTTACGTTTACAAAGACGCACAACCGTGTGTACACCTTTAAAAACACACAGTCAGGATTAAACACACGGACCTGCCGACAGCTTATTGTTGCGCATGGTGAGGCTGCAGAGCCTTCCCTATCCTTTCTTTTTTTGACAGCTATTCTCCTGTCTTGTCAACACTGAAGTAATTACGCACAATAGCAGCAGCAGCAGAGGAGAAAAACGTGCTAACACACACACACACACACACACACACACACACACGCATACAGACTGAATGCAACAAGAGCAGCAGCAGCAGCAGCACTGGTGACGGTCGCTTACTTTCCGAGTTCCTCATACAGCTGATATTCGTCTGTGAATCTGGTCGAGGTTACAACTGTAGCCATGTTGACTGAAGTGAAGGGGAGAGGGGGGAAATCGCCTCGCGCTCCAGTGGTCGCCTCGCGCAGGTTTCGGGAGGAGAACAAGTGAAGCACAGAGGGGGAAGAGAGAGGCTCGAGCTCAGAGAGAGGAGCAGGGAGTAGGAGGGGAGAGAGGAGAGGGAGGGAGGGAGGAGAGAGAGGGGTAACTGTAGTAACGAAGATCTTCTATGGAGAAGATGAGTCACTCTGTGCTGGGAATGAAAAAAGACAAACCCAAAATGGGCGTTACCGCACAAGCGCTTTGTGCATTTCTTTTTTTTTCATTTGATCCATTATATATTTTATTTTGAAATTAGTTTAATACAACATTTACCTGGATGCGATGATAAACGCACTGGCTTTTCCAAAACATGTGCTCAAGTCTCAGAGGAAATGAAAGTCACAAACTTTAACTTTACCCCACAGAGGACAGTTTTCAGCTGATTTCCAAAATTAAGAAGTGAAATTAAACCGTGATACAAGTTTTGTATTAATGTTTAAAAATAAGAGTATCAATAAAGTCGTTCTTCCTTCTAAGTAGGACTACTGTCCAAATAATGCAGTTGGCTGTGTGTGGTTCTTCTTGCCATTTGAAAATCAGCACACTAATCTAGTCTGGAATGTTTTTTGTTTGTTTGTTTGTTTGTTTGTCTGTTATCTATCATGGCTAAATCCAAGTAAAAATGTATGGTTGAAGTCCTCACGTTCTCCTCCTGTATTACACTCCTCGACTCGTGGATTTCTCAGACCAGAAATAAGCGCAGAGTGAGACCTCAGTCTACTGTTTCCTCTCTGGCAGCAGCAGTGGTAGAGGTGGGATGCAAGCCACGCGAGATCTTTTTCTTTTCAGTTTTGCCATCTCTCCCCGCTCCATCTCCAGTTTGTATGCACAGAGGTAAAGCTGACACCAGAGCAGCTAAAAGAATCAGCACTGTTCAAGTCATGCACTGAGATGTGGCGCCGCAATATTTTAATGCTGGCACAGAGCAATGAAGCTGCATGCCCATAAACTGTTGGTTTCCATGTCAGAAAAAAGAGAGCATCAGTCACGGTTTGGACTGTGTCACCAGGAGACAATAGTTTCCCATTTTATGCCGTCATCAAAAAATAATATTCACTTATTTTTTTGTTTTATTTTCCCTCAAATTTCTGTTTGTCAGTTTTTTCATGAGGAGCATCTTGAAGATAGATGTGAAGGCCATACCTACAGCTTAAAAGCACCTAAATCATTTGCTATTCACCTTTACTGTTCAGTCACTGTGGCACAACAATTGACCTTCCCCTTCACAGCTTAATGCACAGGCCTTGCTGTGCTCCATAGTACTCACACAGCTTCTCCAATGCAGTGATTGATGTCTTCATTATAATGTTTACATTATTTTTGGACACAAAATCTTTTATGAGAAATGTGCAAATAGAGACATCTTCCAATTGGGTGTCACATGACACTGAGTAGATACAGCTGTATGATAATAATTTATACCCCTTATACCACCTCATTCTTCCTGTTGCAGTTTTCCATTGACTCCACCACACACATACTTTTAATGTCTTTAACTGTATTACTGTGATGTCTCATGTTGTAAACTATTTCCTCTGGACTGACAGCTATGAGCCCAAATGGAATGATCATAAAACACCCACTACACTTACTATGATAAATACACTGTGAGCAAGAGAAAAATTAGCTTATTTGCAGTTTTATGGATTTTAACTGTAAGCTAGAGCACCCCTGTATAAGAGATTGGGAATTATATGAGTTATGTAATGGCCTGCTGTGTTGTAAAGGTTTATCTGAGCTTCCATGAATATCTCATGAAGGGTATTAATATATTCTCTTGGCACCATGTTCAAGTGTGTATGTGATTAAAGCTGCGCACAGTGCAGTGAGGTGGTGTGAGGAGCTCATGTAGAAAAATGATTTGTGTTTGATGTAGATTACTAATAAATGACTGATCCACATTTAATAGCCAAACATTGTTTCTGAAGCTTTTGTTCCTATCATATGATCTTCATCAGCAGATTGACATCTGCAGTTGCATATATTTGTATCAGCAGGAAACCTTGTATCCTAATATCTAACCTTTGTTTTTAAAATTGAAATATCCCCATTTTTATTATAGTAAAATAAAATATGGTTGTGCATATTCCCTCTTCTCATTCTTTCTGTGCCTTGTCTTGAAACAGTGATTCACACAGTGTTTAGAGAGCATTGCCAGCTATTAATGAGTGTTTGCAGTGAGCACAGGAGCAATGCTACCACTTTCTGCCATAATTACAGGGAGCTGCTCTGATATGAAAGCATAATTAGTGAGGGTGCAGAGGTACTGTCCTATTAATTGCTGAATAGCTGTGTTTCTCTGTGATGTGCCTGTCAGATGAGCCTCGGACAGGCTGTGCAGTGGCAGGTTGAAGGGTGGGCGGTAATGGTGGAGTGCAGTTCAGCAAATCTCAATATTCAGGCTCGTGGCCTCTTCAAATGACGCTATTTCTCTTCTTCTCTCTTTGAGTTTCAAGATTATTATTTTTTCAAAAAATAGTTTCCCCTCTAATTGTGTTATTTGAGTAGGTGATTGATAGAGGCCCTGGATATGGAAAAAAATGCACTACTAGATCAGAAGGGAATAAAGATGTCATTTAATAAAAGGCATAAAAATGTGAATCAGCTATGGGCATTTTTCTTTTGTTGATTGTCAGATTTTCTTTTAAGAAGCACATTAGGTTGTCTCAGCTTCACATGCTCTAAAAGTCATTGGTGTTGTAACTGCAGTCTCGTGGAGTCATGAAGGCCAAAGGGGAATGACTCATTCAACAAGAATGTCTTCAGCTTTGGCTCATGGCTGCTGTACATATCTCTCACCCCTTATGCTGCAATATCACAGGTCTCTTGTGGTTTTGAGGTGTTTATGTGTTGACAAACACCCTGGGGTCAAGCCCTCTTGTTTTCCTGCTGAGCTGTGCAGAGGCTGCTCACTGGCCACCAATCAGGTTTTAACCTTTACAGTTTCCCTGGGATCTCCCTGTCATGGACAGTACATTATAGTGGA
Source organism: Parambassis ranga (assembly GCF_900634625.1). Lineage (NCBI taxonomy): Eukaryota > Metazoa > Chordata > Actinopteri > Ambassidae > Parambassis > Parambassis ranga. The sequence goes on from NC_041035.1 coordinate 8,245,823, forward strand.
TCTATTACCTTTCTTTGTCAATTACCAAATCATTACATTGTCCAAAGTAAGCATTTAACAGTACATCAGGGTGATTGTGGTGCTTAATGGGCTGCAAGTTACAGTGCCAGAGACACTATTCAGCGTCTCCCTATCGAGTCATTTGTATCACACCACTCTCTCTGATTGACTGCATGGAAAAACCTGCATTTCCTTCCAGGCACATCTAGAATACAGTGTCACTCACAAGACAACAACAATATCAGTGAAAAACAGAACCAGGAGTCTTCACCTCAACAAAGATCTGAAGTCAGTCTCACCTTCAACTGATTATCCAACAGTGGATGTGACAGCTCCCTCCTACATACTGGGGAGCGTTGCGTGTTCATACATGCATGTTTGTGTGTGAGCGTGTGTTGGCGTGACACCTCCTCTGTGATTTATATCCTCTGACAGAGACTTATTTCTGCAGGCCTTTGTGGTTTTCTGGGAATCAGATGTGTGGGCATCTAACAATTGTTATCACCAGTGCCTCACATTCATATGGCTCATCAAAAATATCCTTATGTGTGTGTGTGTGTGTGTGTGTGTGTGAGAGAGAGTGTGTGTGTACCTTCAGCTTCAAGGTTCCTTGGAATGGTGTCATACCAGTGATAAAGTCTGTGCACATATAGATTCTTAAGAATGTGTTTGTTTGCTTGACTTCTAGTAGCTCCATAAAAATGGAGGTGAAAGAAAAATGTTTGTACTAGTGTTTGCAGGCTACTCTTCTTAAATTACTCAAGCATGTTCATAATCATATATAATATGATCACTGACTTGTAACCCTGCAGATTTTTTTCTTTTTTTTGAAGACTTTTCAGGTTTGGGAAGTTTTTACCACACCTGTTACTGTGCCCTTTATTTTGACTACTGGCTACACCAGCGATGAGGGAAATGATAAGCAGTATGACATGATAAACATTATAAACAGTATAAAGTTTTAGCTAAATTATCTCAAACAGCCAGTCCTTCAAACTTTGCAGAGGACTCTCTGTTGCTTTTTTTTGTAAAACCACTTCCTGTATGTTTTCTCGCCTTCTTGTTGTTGAAAAAATGAAGAGGCCAAAGCAGCTCTAAAGTTGAATCAATGCAAATGCACAGCTAACCTAACCTGATCTGGGACTCCTCCTCTCATCCTTGAATAAAATGCAGAAACACAAAGGCATAATTATACAATACACATTAAGCTATAAAAAGGTTCATAACACTCTGGTCACTATAGTCACTGTCATTACACCATTAACATGAATATCACAATGGTATCTTGGCACAGAGCAGGTTCTTTCAAGACCTTCAAAGAAGGGGTCAAACCGTTTGTTGAAAAGTAAATGTTTTCGGACTATTTCTATATTTTGTGGGAACCAGTGATCTTGGGGTTGAGAGCCAAAGACAGCGTGGGGAGGTCAGAATCACTATGTCACCGTTAACAAAATATAAAATATGTGCAGCCTTATCCTTTCACTGTATATATGTGTATGCAAACTAAACAAGACTTTTTAATCTGATCTACAAGCATTTCAGACACGACGACAGCCCCCTGCAGCCTCCGAGGAACTCTCTTCCCTCCTCCCACTCTTTTCATTTCACTGTACGCCACAGAGCTCGGCTAATACTTCTAACTCGATCTTCTAAATGAGCACGAACAACTGAGTAGGATGAGAAGCAAAAAAAAGAAAGACAAGGAGTGTGGTTTGCAGAGAGAAAGAGAAGAAAGAGCAGAGAGCTTAGGGATAAAAGGAAGAGGGAGAGATGGTGACAGAGGGAAGAGGAGGAGGAGGGGGAGGCGAGTGTGAGGGTTGACCAGAGGGGGAAGAGATGGTGGAGAAGGACAGTTGAATATTCATTATCAGGCCACTGGGGAGAATCTAAAGCACTGTTGCTACTGTGTGTGGGATCGCAACTGACACTCGAGCCCAGAAACTCTATACACATAAACGCAAGCACACACACACGCATGCACGCACACACCCATACGCACATCCACATCAAATCTGAACCTTAAATGTCTTTTTTTTCAACACTTACATAAAAACCAGGTCGATTATCAAAGGGTCCCAAAATGACATGTACAACTGCCTGCAGTAGTCTAAAGGGCCATTTGGGGCCATTTTTCTTTATCAGCCTGCTTTGATTTCCCGTTGCTGTTTGGTTGGACGTAGGCAACAAACATTGTTTTTGTTTGGAATTAAGCAAAATATTTGGGTTAAAACCTTTCTCAGTTAAATATGTGTTACAAGGCGAACCTCTCCCATGATGTGTAACAACCTTCCCTGACATTTGCTTTGCTATGATGGTGAGTCTTGCCCCACCTGGGAGATTTGTTACTCCTGTGCTATTATGCAAGGAGCAGCAAATGTAAATGACTCATCTTTGGTCTGGAGCAATAGAAGATTCATTACTTATACGCAGTAATATTTACCAAGAACTGCAAAGACCTTTATATACAAACTCAGTGCTCATTTAACCCTTAACACCAAATTCATGCTGAAAAAAGTCCTGTACTTTGAATGGCATTGGCCTGTTTTTACATTATTGGAAAGCTCATAATTAAGCTTGCAAAGTGTCATAATTAACTGTGTAAATCATTTCAAAACATGAATCCTACAACAAAAGTCTTTTACTTTCAGTTGGCAGCTAACCATTCTTTTTCTGACATTTTCTGTTATCTATGGGGTCCAAATGTTTTCTCTAGGAATCTATTTTCTGACAATTGCTCCAGTAAGTATATACCACATTGTATGTGGAGGCAACTCCAAAATAATCTCTTTCTGTAGAGATTATAGTAATGACTCATTAACACTGTTTCTTTTCCTTTATGATTTTATTTAGATTCATTTTGCAGCATTTTTATAACAGTAGACAAATTAAGTAATTTGTTGTTCAGTAAAGACTAATCTGACCTATTGAGGCTTTGTTGAATAGTCACTACTGCAGCACTGGACATTGTGTGGTGGTCAGAGGTTTTCAAAGGACAACAAAGAACAAAAGATTAAGGTGACATTTGTTAAAAACAACCCCTGTGGGTGTCTTTGTGTCATCCTTAAAGGGTCCTCTTGGATGCTTAAGAGATGAGACATCGAGAGGTCACTACAGACCTCACTTCCACATGCACCCACTCTATATCTTTCTGTATTAATCAAACTAGTCATGAATACATGCACAGTGACACACACATTGCTCTCTATTCTGTCCAGCGACAGCCCACAGTCTCCCTGCTGCAGCCTGGCCGCAGGACAGTGAGTGAGTCAGCTTGCTCAGCCAGCCGCACAGCCCTGTCTGCTTTGTCTATCAGGCTGCCTGTTTATCTGCCGACCTTCAGTATTTGATTGTGCCTCTATCTTGCCTATCTGACCTGGATGTCTTTTTCTGCTGGTTTGTGTTGTTGTTTGTCTGTGTTCTTTCTAGTTCACTTCCTCATATTTAAAGTGTCACTTAGCATATTGTTTGAGATTCTACCTGATGGCTGACTGCAGCTATGTGTTTTATTTAATACATTTGTCACTTGTGTTTTTGATGGCAAGCATTTTGCCCACCTTTGTATTTCCAAGCTCATTTAAAGCATACCAAGTCCTTCAGTCTAATTAGGGATACTTGAAGGTATTCAGAACAAGGTGTTTCTCTGCAGGCGTGACCCCACCTTCTTGAAGAGGGCTTTTAGTTTGCATAATTTGCAGTGCTTAATCTTCATCATCCTTTCTCTCCTGCCATCATCCTCTTCAGTATCCCCCTCCAGACCCAACCAAGGCGTCCACACGCCTCCATGGAGCTCTGGGTCAGCCATAGGATCATCTGGTGGATTCCTGGCCATCACAGCTGTCTGGTTATACTCTGCCAGCCTGGTCAACAGGTGTTTCACTACCTCTGGACGAGCTTCTGCCAAGTCAGTTCTCTCATAAGGGTCAGAGCTGACATTAAACAGCCACACAGACTTTCCTAGCTCATTGCGCCGCTTCTCCAGTTTCTGCCACCGATCTGGCCCACCAGGGAGAGCCTGTGGTGGAATCCAGTCCCCATCGCCTACATTTCCTGTCAGTAGCTTCCAGTCACCAGCCCGTAATGCGGCCCTGACAGCTGTGTCCCAGATCCCAAAGCCATTGAGTACCATCGCCTTGTGGTATGGCTCCCCAGGCTTTCTGGACACTGGGTCAATGTTGAAAAGGATTTCAGTGCGAGGACAGGGCAGACCCTCGCTGATGCTGCCCCACACATTGTGACCATCAAGACCAATGTGGGTCCGCAGGGTCCCAGCAAGCCCCAGTAATGTGGGATACCAGTCAGAGACATGGATCAGTGCTCTGCTTACAACACCCTTTCTCTTCAGTAGGGGGCTGTGGACAAAGCCCACAGCCCGAATGCCACCTTCCCAGTATGTTCCTTTGCCACCTCTTAGTGGCCAGTTACTCCCGCCAAAAAGTGGCTGTCCACCATTATCAGAAGAGTAGATCAGTATGGAGTTTTGATAGAACCCACTAGACTTCAGTTGCTGGACTACTTGTCCAATCGAATTGTCCAGGCAATTTAGCATGCCTGCATAGTGGCGCCTGAGGCGATTGCTTTGGAAATCATTGTGGTTGAGAAAATGGTCTGGAACCTGCAGAGGGGTATGGGCAGCCTGAAGGGAGAGATAGAGGAAGAGAGGTGTATGGGGGTCATGGCTCTGCAGTATCTGTTTCACTCTAGTGGGATTAAAAGAAAAAATATTTGGATTAAAAAATGGGAATATTGCATTTTACCTTTTTGGTTTTAGCTTGGTTCTCACCTCTCTATGTAAAGCAGTGTAGAATAGTTCCCAGTCATCTCCCAGGCAGGCCTTTCTCCATCATGCAGGTCAAATCCACAAGCTTCAGCCCCGTCACAGCTCTGATAGGAGAAGTGGTCTCCACTGCCAGTTAGTGTGCCAAGGAAACTCTGAAATCCACGTCCAGTGGGCAGGCAGCTTGGCCTGCAGAAGCCTAGATGCCATTTACCCACCATGTGTGTGGTATATCCAGCTTCAACAAGAAGCTCGGGTAGGGTGGGGATGTCTGAGGGCAGGCAGAGGGGTTGACGTGGTCGGATGATTGAATGCTGGAGTCCTGTGTGAATTTGGTAGCTGACAGGGCAGAGTATGGGAGAGAGTGGTATTTTAGTATCATTACACACAATCAAACCCAGGTATTGAATCATCTTCAATTAATTATTCTGTCAAATAAGAGACAAATATTTTTTGTTGTATACTGTGTATGTTTTGTGTCAGCCTGCAAAATGCCACTAAACGTTGATTTGCCCTGAAAATAAGACAGCTGGGAAGTAACACGCAGTCTTTGCTGCTTCATATATTATACAGTATGATACTGTACATGGTTATTTTTCTGGCCTTGTTTGTTCTACTTTGCCCCATAAATATGACACAGAACAAAAGCCTATTAGTGCTGCACTTGACATAATCTGAGAACAGATGCTGCAAAAACAAATACCAACTGAATTACAATGTAATGATGAAACTTACCGCCCGGTCATGAGCTGACTGCGAGAGGGTGAGCAGATAGGCTGGACATAATAATTTTCAAGTTTGACCCCCTCTGCTGCAAGCTGGTCCAACACAGGAGTGTGGATGTCGGAGCCATGGTAGCCAATATCTCCAAAGCCCTGATCATCCACCATGATAAAGATAAGATGAGGCTGCCTTGGCCTTTCCACCTCTTCTGTATGCACACCATCATCCTTGGACTTGTGCGTGCCCAAGCATCCGAGGCCACAGAGCAAGGTCACACCAATCACAAGGATAAACACAGAGCAGATTCTTTCCCTCATCTCCAGCAACGCTCTGCAGCTAATGTCTACTGATGTCTGATTTTGTCTGCAGTCAGTAAATTTCAATCTGAATCACGTCTGCAGGATTGGGCAGAGATGTAGTTCCCAGAGGCTCGCCTAAAAAGGTCTTATCTGTCCATTAAGAAGGAGATCTCGTCGTTTCTGGAGCTTATTCTTGGTTTTGTGAGCTGAGCTGGTGCCAGCTGCTGTGGTGGGTGGAGAGAAACTGCTGTCTCTCTGTCAGTTGGCAGAGGTGAGTGTGAAGCAGTTTTTGCAGGACCTTGCTACATTCCTCTGTAGGTGCTGGCGCCTCGTAAGATGGCTGGGAAACTGAAACAATTCAGTATCCAGCCTATCATCAAGAGGAAAAACTATTGTTTGCAACAGAAGAAGAAGAATGGCAAAGAATTACAACTGTTACATGATGAAATAAAAGAGCTAAAGAGAACACATTTTGCAACCTGTTAAAAAACAAGACTATCTCATGTCTACTAAATCAATCTGTATTATCATAATTACTATTACTGCCAGTGATATTAAAGTCCTTTTGACCATTTAACATCACTGTTATTGCTTGTACTGCATATTTTAAAGTATACTATAAATCATTAATGAAAATCAAATAACATTTTTCTTTCATTGCTCTATACGGCTCAATTAATAGAGCAATCTGATGACATTACCACCTGTGCTGGGGCATTGAAACCTGAGTACAGAGAAATATCCGGCATGTTGTGATGTGAATGTGTATCGACCGTGCAGCTCTTAGCCTTCACCTCACTGCCATCTCCTTCCCATAATGCTGAGAGGAAATCAATGCCTCAGATACGAGTCCATTTCCTACGTTGTAGAAGCAAACTCATGTTGCCTCACCCTGTGGGAAATTTCACAGGCCTTTTGCTTACGGTAAGTGTGTGGTGTGTGTTGGGGACTGAGGAAGATGATGCTGAGGTAAGAATGATGCTGGCAAAGACAAGGCAATGAAAGGGAAATATAAACTAATGCAGGAAGGGAGAAAAGCAGTAGGGGATGAGAAAGCTTCACTGTCTAAGAGGAGCAAGTTCAACATAAACAAAGTGGCATAAAAGGAGCAGTCACTTTGTCTTGCTGTGTATTTATGTTGGGGTCTCTGGGTGTAGCCATCAGATTGCCTCCGGGAAATGCAGGGAGACATGAACTCTGTTTTACTGCTGAGAAGGGGAGGACATGGAGGTGGGCTGTAAAAATGCAAAGTGACAAATGTCTTCTTGAGAGAGAGAGGGAGCATGGGATTGTACTTTTCCTTCAACTGTCTGAGGGGATGTAAAGTGATGGTACTAGATAAAAGGCGCGTTAAAGATTCTGTTGTAAATACTGTGGTCTGCAGAAGTATATTTCACAGACCTACAATGATAAAAAGTAGGTGCCAAAAATAGAATAAAGATTAAAAAATAATGTAAAGTGGGCTCAGTTTTTAAGTGGAATTTTTCTACAACAACGTAGAAGAGTGTTATCAATTTTAATGCCAAAAATACAAATAATAATGCACAACAAATAGGAAGTTGAAATGTGGGTAAAAGGAGCTAAAAAACACAACACCGGTCTGTTTACATGTTAATGTGTGTGTGAGTCTGTGTGCGGCTGTGTTTTGGAAAAGGCAAAAAGGCAGTGGTGCAGAGTAGAAGGGATGGGGGTGGGTGTGATTTATTCATGAAGACAAATAAGTGACTCACTCAATTTGGAGTCACTCTGTTAGAGCTAGTTTTAAGGTGTGTGTGTGTGGTAAATTTAGTACTTCAAATTTAAATCTCTTTATATGCACTGATTTATGTGTGGATTAGGCAGATCCCTCAGGGGATCAACTACAAGTTACTGGGCTCTCTGTATCTTGACCAATTAACAGTTAACTTACAACTAACTTAAGCTGACCTCTTATGTTAGTAGTTATGGTGAAGAAAAAAAACATATTAATATTGATGAACTGCTAAGTTCAAACAAACAAACAAAAACACAAGATCCATTTCATGTAAATATAGAAAAACAAACAAACGAACTAATAGAAATGTGGTTCCAGGTAAGAGCAAGATTGTCATATGGGTATCAGCTAAAATGATAATAATGTGGCAAGCTGATCCTAACCTGATCATGACAACAGTCATTCAAATGATTTCATGTTATTGTGATGCAGTACAGATGTGGTCTTCAGCTGGCTTAGCTGCCTGTGCCAGGCTTTCTGCTACATTTAGAAATATTTCCTGCGATAAGGAAAAAGTATGCTCTGCTGGCGCTTGTGGAAAAGTCAGGGGGTCACTTGTGTCATGGGTTCAATGCTTGGGCACCATGAATATCTGTGCCAACTGGCAATCCATATATTATACGATTGATGATATTTCAGTAAATGCCATCATTGTCAGTCTGCCAGACAAAAAGTCAGGGGATCACAACCGTCAATAGGCTTCATCCTCCAATTGTCTCAGTCTGGACCAGTGGTTCAAATAACCAACTGTAATACCAGCTGATAATCCTGACTGTGTGTGTGTTTTAACACATTTAGGTAAATGGATACGCAATTGCTGATTCTATCAACAAAGTCCAGACATCTGAGTCTGAGACATGACACAAATATGTCAGTGCCTAGAGCCCAAAAGGTTGACACTCAAAGAGATCCTGGTTGCACTGCTCCTCAAATACTCAAGGATCATCTTCCAGCCTGATATTCCATCCACTCCCTTTTCCCCTCCTTCTGTGATGGATTGACAAGATGAGGCTGAGGTGATGGGGTCCACACAGGGCCATCACATCAAACAAACCACCCACACAGAGGATACTGGTGGCCTTTCTGGTGTCAAATTCACAAACTAAAGTTAACTTTTCTTCCGCGTCTTCCTCCTCTTTAAAGTACTTCCTCAGCCAGGCTGCTGCATCCTATCAGTCATTTCCCCCTAGGAGAGTGAATGCTGGTTTTGACTCATCAAAATTAAAAGGGGTTATACAAGCTCACTGTGTGCACATACACATATGTATGAGATACAGCCAGCAAGAGAGTGCCACCATGAGGATTTTAGGAGTAATCATTCAGAGGGCAGGAAGTGGAAACAACAAATTAGTAACTAACAAAATCATAGTCAGGCAAAACCGTTAGTGATTTCTTCATTGTTCGTCCAGCACCATCAACAGAGTGATATTTTTCCACTTTTTTTCCCCGGAGGGATCTGTCTGTCTGTCAACAAGAATGTTCCTGGTTCAAATCTGGCTAGGGCCTGTCTTTGTGGAGTTTGCATGTTTTCTCCCACATTCCAAAGACTGGGGATTCTAAACTGGCTATAGGGGGAGTGCGAGTGTGACTTGTTAGCCCTGTGATAGACTGGCGCCTTGTCCAGACTGTACTCTTGCTCACTAATAGCTGGAACAGGCTCCAGCACCCCTCTGACCCTAGACAGGACAAAGTGGATTAGAAAATGGATGGATGGGTGATTAGGGAGCAGTTGTGTAATGGGTAAAATGCCTTAAGCGGTCTTAGAGTACATATAAAAAAATGTAATATATAAACACAGTGCTACACCAACTGCACAGTGCTTATGCACTGGTTGGTGTAGCACAGTAGGGAGGAACAGGTTATGACCAGCATAGCAACATGTTAAGGGAACTGTTACCTTGACTGTGTCTTCTGGGTTTATTTAGAAAGGCCTGTTGAATAACATATTTTTTAGACAGATGGTCTACACCGTTGTTTTGTATGTATTCAGAGGTGTGTGTCTATGTTTGTGTGGGTGACTCACTGGTGACAGGACACAGAGGTTATGAAGGGCCACCTGGCGTAACATCGCATCTATGTCATGAGGCAGATGCCACAGGACTCATCTCTCCCAAAACAGTGGGAGTCCTATGAGAGATCACAAACTGAGGTCAGGAGTTCAGCACATGAGGGGGAAATAGAGGTTGAAGACCAAGACAAAAAGTCAGTCAGTGAGAGCAATAATAATAATGTCTTAATCTCACAGATTAAATTAAAAGGACACCTCCCATTAATTTAAATACAATTTACATAAACATTAAACTGTGTGATCACTGAATACTCGTCATTATTGAACTAGTAAAGAAAGAAAGAAATTTCAACTATATCATTAGGACAGAATTTAAATTTTAACAATTTAAACAAAGTTGATTAAATAGTCAAATCAATTCTGTACAGAATATAAAATTACAGACCTCCTAATTTTCTTGTAAAATGTCAAAATTAGACCTTCAAAGGGAAAACTCAGCTTTTAACTTGACATTTTAAAATGTTAAACTCTTCAGGGTCATATAAAACGTGTTTCCCAAAAGGTTAAAATACAATGTTCAGAACAATATGTCCTTAAAGCTACTCTGTGAAAATAAAGTTCATCTTCGAATACATTTCTAATATGCACAGGTTGAAAGCTGCATGCATTTGGAAGCAAGTTTTAATGTTTGCATTTTAAAATACCTACTACCCCCTTCAATTACTGCCTAGAGTTACATACATGTTTAGAATAATCTCTGTCCTCACTTGGTGCATTGCTAACTGAAAGCCCAGTTTACGTCATGTTTATTAGTATGACAGTCTCATTTTCACCTCATTTGAGCCAGGGGGCAGGGCTGGCAGAAGTGTGTTGGCAGTATCTGCCATCCTGGCACAGAAGCCACAGTTAAAGGGCACAGAGTCTGTGCCTGCTGCTGCTCAACAAATATGTCTGTCAAAGTCTTCATGGGAAGGCAAGTTGGCCCAACAGAGGAGCCATTAGATAGAAAAATGAGAACAGGAGAACAGAGAAAATGTCTAACACATTTTGCTCTGTGTAAAGACATGAAAGAAAAACAACTATAAAGGAGAGACACAAATTAATTATCGGTAGAGGAACATGAGAGGGGCAAAGCTGTCACCCCACTTAAAGGTCCTCCCATGTCCTCAGAGAAAAAAGGCACACAGTTCTTCTGTTGCCTGGGTTATAATGCTACAATCCTCATATGCTTGCTTCACTATCTCACATCATTTTAAACTATTTTGCTACACACAGCATATGGAATACAAAACCATGCAGAGCCACAGGATAAGTAAAAAAGACAGCCTCTTCCTGTCTTTTAAGGGCCTAAGGCAAAACTACAGTGCTGTGTATTGTTCAACAATCAACCTACTTTTAACCACTAGGTGGAGTAATTGGTACAACTGATCAATTACTCTTCAAGCACTGTATATTTAAATACTTTATTGGCTTGTGTAAAAACAAACAAATATTGGAATTGTAGTATCAGTGTGATTTAAATTTGTCTCAACTGCAGTGTTTGTTTGATCTGACTCTGTCGCCTGGAAGAGCGGGTGACGTTTTTTTTTTTCTGAGTGTCTGACCCAGGACTGATCTTGGTTACTATCCTGAGGTCTGGAGACAGCTGCAGAGTATGGCTGCCAAAGGGAGCAGCTATCATTGGTAACCTCCTGCTGCATTGATTGTAGCGGTGTTGCCTTTCTAGCATGGGGATCATTCAGTCTCTATCAACAGGTTTAAAGGCCAGTGTGCCAAAGGAAATACAATTAGCTTAGACAAGTTGACATCCACTGAGACTTTCTGTGTTTGTCATTTTTCAATTTTTTTCCCCAGTGCTCAATGTAGCTTGACATTAGATGAAGTCTTAGGGAACTTGAAAAGCGAGGAGAATGAAGGAAACAATGTGGAGAAATTGAAGTCTAACTGATTATTCAATTATAATCATTTATTTCCTTGACAGAGCAACTATATGTGTTCTCAGTTAGCAATAAAACTTGTGTGGATGTTTTCTGACATTTGATGACATCTATCTCTCAAAAGAAATCCAAAGTGCCCCTAAAATGTCTAAAAATATGCACTTGATCTTTGTAATTATTTTTAATTAGGAGCTGCACGTCAACACCCTGAAGTGACATGGACAAAATGAACATTCCAACTTGCTGATTAGTTAATATGTTTGTTAATGAGTTAACATCACTGCTGCGTAAGTACAGCTTCACAGAGCTGCTGTGGAGGGCTGTAGACTCTTCATCTGGTTTCTGTGTGTCTTTGTTCTGCCTCTCCAGATCTGTCAACACACTCAAAGGTTTTTAGGTGTAAAAATGTTGGATGTAATTGTTACAGAATCTGAGCTTGGATCCATTGATGCATTCCAAAATGTTATATAAATGACATTTGGTTTTCTATTACTTTCACGTCTGTTCAAACAGCATTTGACATTCAATAAACACTGGAAATTGTTGTTAAGACATATTTTAGTGCAGTTTGCACAAGTATTCCATATGCTTTATGATGACAGCCTGGAATGTCTCCAGCTTAAGAGCAGCATCAGTAGTAAACCATTTACCAGCACCAGCACTCAGCTGCTCGTTGTCTACATGTTGATTTTAATCAGAAACTGTCAGAGTAAATCACAGTGGATTTGAAAGTAATTAGTGGAGTGGTGTGTCCTATCATGGTGAGTCTTAGCCATGAGATCTGAGTCTGGCTGTGACCCTACTAAAGGTTACTAATGACCTCAATTCCAGATATGACATACTGCCATTTGGGTGTTCTGAATGTTAACTTTGTCTGGGTCTGCAGAGAAGTAGGCAAAGCAGTGAAGGTGATGGCCCCACCATGTGTCCTATTTTTGGAGGGCTATCAGCAACCCAGTGGCACAGGTCTGAGTGACAGGGCAAGTGTTGCGCTGGACCCTCCCCTCGTTCTGTTGGTGCAGGCATTCCTCAGTGTAAGCAGACACAGACCCCCCTCCCACCATATTTCTCTCTCCTTCTCCCTCTCTCTGGCAATGAAGCTTGACCCACTCTGGGTATGGGTGGATAGACAGAAGTGTGTGTGTACATGTGTGTGTTCAGGTGTAAGTGTCAGCCTCAGAGATCAGAAGGAAGTTAGTGCCCGGACAGTGTGGTAGGAGAAGAGCAGGTCAGAGCTCTCTGAAGGGGGCCTGACTGCTGACCATGGGGCCAACACACTGAGGGGGTCTCCCTGAGTGAATTAAAAAAAAACGAAACAAAAAGAAGAACGGATTTAGCCACAAAAAAAGAAGAAACGTTAAAAAAAGAAGACAGACATCAAAAAAATGGTTGCAGAGGAAGTCATAATTACATTGTCCGGAGGAGGACCATGGGGGTTTCGTCTTCAGGGAGGCATCGAACATCAGAAACCACTCCAGGTGGCCAAGGTAAGGTGGGTCATTCAGCAGTTGGGACAGGAACCAGTGTTTCATAAATGTACTGGAAAGTAAAGAACTGTGTTAAATGTTGTGAACAAAGTTTAAAGTAATTTCTGGCTGCAGTGCAGGTTGGTTTGGAGTCTTTATTTTGTTCATGAAAGAGTTTCATGCAGAGATTTAGTGATGAATGTTTTTTCATATGAAGCCACCCAGTTTGTTTAAAAATTTTGGAGCGTGTATGTCCAAATTTTACACCTTACAAGAAACTTGGATCAACTTTTTTTATTTTGTAATTTTCTTACAGAGAAATTGGACTTTTGGATGTGATAGTTCAGTTTAGTACATTTGAACATACATTACATACATTCATACATTTTCACACAGAACCCACAAACCCATGAATGCACACACCCTTTCAATAATTGTCGACTGTGCAAAAGTACTTTTTTAAGGTGGCTATTTATAGTTGAGAAGCCGCAGGTCACGAGGTCAGCCAAAGGTGTGTGTTTCAGCTCAGTACTCAAAGATTAAACTCATTAACCATCCTAAAACCAACTTTTATATTGCATGTACTTTCTGATCAGGTACCACATGACTTGTTTATTAGTGACCATGTGATAGAAACCAGCAAAATGTATTCTGTTATTAAACTCAGCCAATTAATATAATTCACATAATAAAAAATATTATGTGAACAAATACAAATGGGAAATGGGTTTGAAAAACTTTGCACAAGAGAAAGAACCGTGCACCTATTTACTGCATACTGCATCATGAATACATATATGCATAATACACAAATAAATACACAATAGAAGTCATGTTTTACAGTCACTTTGTCCTAAAAATAAGTAATCAACACCTCCTCTTGGAGACGTTGGCTACATAATTGATTAATGTAGAATAGTTGTATGGGAATTTTGAAGAAAGCCGTTTCTGTCTGACCATCGAAAACAGTGTGCTCCTTTACCCTTGAGAGAAGCAAGGCATAATCCTGTCAGGTCTTGTTCTATATTGTCCATAACAGGTGGAGCCATGTTAGGCTTCCATGAAAGAGCCGGTGTGCCTGCATGTTCATGTTAATGTGTTTATTTATATGACTGTGCATTTTTGAATGAGTACATGCAGTGTATACGTATGCGAGTATGTAAGGATGCTTCAGCTATTATGATTTGCTACCACAAGGTGGCTTAATGAATGTCTAGCTGACATCCTGTGCAGTAGGCAGGCACAGACCACTTTGAAAGGCTTAGCTAAATGGGGACATGGGATTTCATTACAGGCAAGCCAGAATAGCTAAAAAGAAAACTAATTAAGGACCCCAAAGTAACAGTTCCCTATCCCTGTATTCTAACATTCAGCATTCGTTTAATACATGCCTTCAGCCTTCATTGAGTATGATCAACACAGCAGTCTCGTCTTTGAGAAGTTTCAAACACCTGCTGTGAATTTATTATGCAACGTGTTGACATGGCTTGTGGAGACCTGAGGCAATTTAGTGTGGGCAAAACGCCACAGTCCTGACAGACCTCAGGCACAAATAGCAAAGCACCAAATGAAGATGGCTGCTGGCTGGCATTTCCCTGTTAAAGTGTGTAAGAGTGCTCCACTCAAGCTGTAATATGTGGCATATGTCCGCAGCAAGATCAGCCTGTCAGGACAAAATCTGCTCCCTGTCTCTGTCAGTCACTATCACAAACTAGGATAGCAGTACAGCCCTGTCAGGTTTTTATTTTCTATCTGTCATTAGAAAGAGTAAACACACAATTCTAGGAAAATGCTAGAGCAGAGAAGAAAGACAAAAAATACTACTGGCATCCTCTTTTAGTACTGTACAACCAAACCAATGCTGTAGACTTGTCCTTGAGTTATATTTGATGTGGTCCCAATAAAACTATAAAAAACAAATGGAAATTTCCAGGCAGGCACAACTGTATACCTTAAATACAACTGATAGTCTTCAACAGGGATATATATAAAAAAGTATTAAAAAAATATGAATGCCTGACAGAAACATGGTGGCAAATGTCTCTGACTTCATTGGAACTTGAGGCATTTGTGAGACCAGGATGTCTCCGGAAGGACCTTAAAATTTTTAGGATTTGCCCCAAAATACTTAAAAACAGAACATATATTTTTGATTTAACCTATCAAATTTGTATAACTTGTCTGTGCATGAGTTTTGAAATATTATCTTTCTTTACTTGTACAGGTGCGTAAACGCAGTAAGGCCTGCAGAGCTGGATTGCGGGAAGCTGATGAGTTGGTGTCCATCAATGATCAGCCATGTGGAACACTCTCCCATGCCCAGGCCATGAACCTTATCGATAGCTGCCCTGGCATATTACACATCCGGGTCAAAAGGTCAGATGAACAACAAACTTGCAAGAACAATCTATGTATTCAAATGGATCAAGAAAACAAACATCTTATTATTAGTTCAGAGTGTATTTACAGTATGTTGGACAAGCAGTATAACCAAATGCTATGCTTGTGCTGATCCAAGCCAGATCTAGAAATCCACATCCCCATTTGTCTGCAATATAGTAAACTCTTTACTTATTTTCAGGACGCCTGCTGGTTTTCAGTCTGTGGTGCTTATGACACGTGCCCCATCTCCCCGCATAGACAAAGAGTACCGTGCCGCTCTGCGAGCCATGTCTCCCACCCATCCCCACCATGCACCTGTCCGTGAGGTCCACCATAGTCGCTCTTCACTAACCAGTGGGCTAACATCTCCGCCTGGTAGTGAGGCTTACTATGGTGAGACTGACAGTGATGCCGACGTGGCAGGCTATGAGAGGCAGCGTCGGCAGAAACGCCGCAGCCCTAGCAACTCCAATCCAGGAAAACCAACAGGACGAACCTCTCCTGAGGGTGGGGAGACATCAGAGATGAGTGGCTACGACAGTGCCCCAGATGCACATGTCTATCCACGTTTGTTAGATGGCCGTGGGGGAGATGGGGATGGAGGAGGTGGACTACCTGGAGTGGCACGAAGAGAGGTGATTTACCAACCTCCTGGTCAAGGAATGTGGTCCTCTCAGACATCCACAGAGACTTCCTCTATCATCTCCTCAGCAGATGACCAAGGGCCACGGGATGTAGGGCAAGAGGAAGATTGTGACTTTCTAGAGCCAGCCAATGTGCCACTGGTATCCCCTGAGAGGGCAAAGGAGGCTCTGATGCTGGGCTCCCGCAACCAGCTTGTGCCCATGGTGGGTCCTGTGAATAAACCCATTGATGAAGAGCTTACAACAACCTACATGGAAAAGGCCAAGCAAGCCAGTAAGTACAGATGAAGAAGACTATTTCTTGATGAAGACTGTAGGTTAGTTGACGATTCAAATAATATAAGCTGTAAGGTCTGAAAACAGATAAAACAATTACTTTGCCTTTAGATCATTTCAATGTGCCATTTATCTTGCAGCACAGAAATATGTCACTGAAGTAAAAAGAAAATCCAATCAACTGACCAACCAGCTTAAACAGGTCCCTGAATAAAACAATATTGTGTGTCTATGTGCCACTGATGCCAGAAAAATTCAAATGACCACATTTAAAGCATAGTACAGCAGTGATTAAGGATTGTGTCTTTATCTTGATATGGTTCTTCAACAACACAACTGTCTCCTTAACAAAGTAAATTAGCACGATGAACCAAAAGTCATTAAGCATACTTGAGGTTGGTTGTTGACAGTGGGTGTCAAAATAACAGAGCATGGTCAGTATGGTTTTCTATATTTACTCCTACTTATGTGTGTACAAACCCCAGCGATCAATCTGTGAGCACTGAAAAGAATTCGCAGCTGCTTTTAGGTATCAAGTAGCAAAGCAAAATTACTCCAATTTTCTCAGCTCCCCTCTCTCCTTCTATTCCCACTCTATCCATTTCTCTTCCTGTCCTTTTTATTTATATTTACATATTTGTTACCAGCTACATTAAAGTTTACAGGTTTGTGGATGATAATATTAAAAAACCTAAAATCGAACAGAAGAATGATTGCCACTTTGACCACTTTGACTTACATCAGCTAAAGTGGTATTCTCGCCTACAACCTGTCATCCTGTCCATCAGCCATAAAAAGCCTAGCAAGAGGACAGAGGTGAGCTATTTATAGTCCTCAGGCTGTTTTAAGAACTTTAATAAATTTACTCCTGTAAATCCCCCCTGCCATCACAGAGTGCAGGTTTAACATTCTAATGTCCTACTTAGGGACCCTGTCTTGGACAAATTAAGAGCTCCCTTCATGTGGCAGTCCATATTAGGGTAACAAAATTAGGCTGCCTGTGATAATCTCCTTAATACCATAACAAGTTACAGGATATAATATGGCTGCTGTGCAAAGTTCTCCTTCCAGTCACCTACAACATGCTACTTTCCACTAGCTTGCACATATTTTTATTTAGGTTAGCTATCAAGGTACATAAGCCTAATAATGTGCAAATTTATCCTTCACCCCAGCTAATGTGAGAAGCTGAAGGCTTGCCAGGAATGTTCCCAGAAGTGCTTCTGTGGCAAGTTAAGAGATGGATGCCTGCTAAAGGCATGGTGGTCACAGGACAGGTTTAGATGCTCATGTCAGCATCAGTTCTTGGTTAAAACCTTTATTTTGTACATCTCTGACTGTAGCATTTATGTTACAATACTGTGCAGAATTTTCTAATAGCTATGACTTTCATCCCCTGCAGAACTGAACCGAGGGGATAACCTGCAGGACAAGCATGTGAAGGAAGCCAAAAGCAAGTGTCGAACAATCGCATCTCTGTTGACAGATGCCCCCAACCCTCACTCTAAAGGGGTGCTAATGTTTAAAAAGAGAAGACAGCGCTCAAAGAAGTACACTCTCACCAGCTTTGGTAGCGTTGATGAGGACATGTGCGAAGACTCACGAGATGAAGATGGGGCATTTCCTGGCAGTGAATCTGAGTTTGATGAGGATGGATTCTCAGCAGTTCCTGACCCAACTTGGGATAGTGACTACCTGGATATGCTGGAGAAGAGGGCAACTGCAGGCACTGAAGGTCGTGGGGATGGAGCAGAAGATGCTCCAAGTCCAGGTCTAAGTGACACTGCAGGCAAGGGTGCCCAGTTATTTGAGCAGCAGAGAAAGAGAGTTGCTGAACATGCCAAGAAGGTGGAAGCTGCCCAACCCCAGGCACCTCCGTATGTCCAGGAGCAACCGCAGATGTGTCAGTTGTACCCTGAAATGCAACCACAAAGGCAACCTCAGCAGACTATACCACCAAGCCCTGCATCCACACAGCCAATATTATCTCAAACATCAAGTCCAGCTGGTGGTGCAGCTAATGCAATGTCTAATGACAATCTACCCTACTCTGCAGTTAGCACAGCAAGCATGGTGATGTCACCTCCGCCTGTGGCACCCAAACCAGCCACTGCCTCAGTGACTGTTTTGATGAGCCCTGCAGAACCAGCTGAAACACCATTACCAGAACTACCTACGAGTAATGTTCTCAATAGAACCGCACGTCCATTCACCCCTGGATTTATCAGCATTCGAGCTGCTACTGCCCCTGTAACGTTCCGGCCATCAGTCACAAAGACATCTCAACGCCCTGCTTCAGCAGCTGTTGTGCCACCACCATTCTCCACTGCCTCCGAAATAGGCAGTACAACATTACCTTACCAGCTACCCCCTGGTCCTAAACCAGTGTTCTCCCCACCATCCTCCACAATTCCAGGTGTCTTGGCCCTGACAGCAGAAGCTCCAGTTACCTCCCACCCTCCAGCCCATTATACCTCTGTAGAGACAATGCAATCATCACCACCAACTATTGTTCATCAGGCTCCATTTGCAACAGTTGCACCTTTGTCTGTACCTGCAATACTGCCTGCCCAACAAACACAAGGGGTTCCAACCCCTGTTCCTCCTGTATCTCAGATCTCTGGCTCAGTTGACCTAGTTTCACAAATCACCCCCCTCCAACCGCCAGTTGCTCAGGCAGTGCCATCACAATTTGCCTCAGCACCTGTGGCTCAAGTGTCTGTGGTTTCCCAGCCTGAGGCAGTAGCTGCAACTCCAGTTCCTGGTCCAACAGGACGTACAGGAATCTTACTTGAGGCTCGACGTCGCAGTGGCAAAGTCAAACCTATGTTCAATGTTCCTGATGTCAAAAAGAACTCCCCAAATCCTGAGTTGTTGTCTATGGTGCAGAACCTAGATGACAGATCCACCCGATATAAATATGGCCAACCACCCAATGAGGTTATCTATGATGGCGCAGAAGAAGAGAGAAGTGGGGAGACTGGAACAGGGCGGATGCCTCCTCCAGTGGCACCCAAGCCTCGGGTCATCCAAGAGACCCCACAGTTTCTTCAGGCAGGTGGTAAGGGAGCCCAACTCTTTGCCCGAAGGCAGAGCCGCATGGGTATGTATGTAGTGGAGAACCCATCTGAGACCTCTTACCAACAGGAAGTGGCTACATATAGTGCAGCCCAACCACATGACCCCTCCCTCAATTCCTCTCATCCCTCTCAATGGAAATACTCACCAAATGTCCGTGCACCTCCGCCCATTGGATACAATCCACTCTTGGCCCCCTCTATTCCTACAGGGCCTCAAAGAGATCCAAACAAGGCAAACAAGGGTAGAGGGGGCTCCCAAAGAGAGGGCATCAAAGCTCTAGATTTCATGAGAAGGCAACCCTATCAGCTCAACTCTGCCATGTTCAACTATGGAGGCAGTGCGGCTAATCTATCAGCCATGCCTTCTTACCAGATGCAGCAGGGTGACTACACTATGGTTGGCAGCTCATTAACATCACCGAGACAGATCCCTATGAAAACGGCTCGTGTCTATGAGATCAAGCGATTCTCAACACCTACACCCATGTCAGCTCCTACTCTGTCTCCGAAAGTCATTGCACCTCGCTCAGCCACAACCCTTGGAGAACGTTTGACTCATTCTGGCATGACATCTCCACCTCCTGTTCCTTTCACTCCAGCTTCAGCCCCTGTTTTCACAGCACCACCAGCCAGTGCTCCGACTCCAGCTTCACCTGCCTCACACCCAGTTGGACTGCCCAGCCTCCCAAAATTTGCCGCCACTCCAATTCCTAACCTAGTACCCCCAGCAGCCCCAACACCTTACACTCCACTATCATACTCTACTGGGCTTCAGACAGCCAAGCAGTTCCAGAGTGCTCCTGAACTCAGTATCCTTGCCTCTTTGCCACCACTTAAGTCTAACCCAGTTCAGGCACCCAAACCACGTTTTGTTGCCACTAAGGGAGGCGTCCAGCCCCGTGTCTGGAGGCCAGGGGCAATCTGATCTGCAATGAATCAGTCAGTATCAAACACACACGTGCACTTTTCAGGATATGATGCGATAACTAGAGAAGATTGAAGCAAGGTGTCTGGACTTGTAGAGTTTTCTAGAAGACGTTTCACTGCTCATCCAAGCAGCTCATCCAAGCAGCTTCATCAGTTCGGAATCCAGAACTGATGAAGCTGCTTGGATGGTGGTTTTTGAGGAATGTCGTCAGGTATAAAATAGTTGGTTGAAGATATTATGCTTTTGGAAAATATGATGGCAATTCTCGTATCCAATTATTAATAATCAAAAAAGAATAATTGACTTGTTAAATTAGGTGATGAAGAACAAAAACCCCAAAAAAGACATACAAGACAGAAATACCTACAGAGCTAGCTATTCATAATGCGCTTATTACATTCATTTTGCTGTCAGTACATGTAACAGAGTGACAAAAACAATGAGGTATATTAGCATAAATTGTGTCTTGTATAGTCTACCATATGCCTGTCCTGGGGGAGGTTTGTGTAAGGCTTCTGGAGATCTCTTCTACCTGCTTAGCAGAACAAAATCTAAACAGAGCCTGTACTGAAATATTCTTTGAAACTTGAATAGCTATTGGATAAATTCAATGAAGATGTATATCGTGTGATGCTGACAAGAGAGGGGCTGATAAAGACTTTTATCTTGGAACGTCTAGCTGTCATTACCTGTCCTACTAAATTATGTGTACAAAGTGTTTTTTTACCCACTGTTTATAGCCTTATCAATGGGAATCTATGGTGATCTAATGTTCTCATCTGACAGTTTAAATGATGCATGACCATGCAATTAAAAGTGGTTTTAAACACCTTAGCTCACTGTCAAAAAAACAAGGTTTCCTCTTGCAAAGTGTTTTTGAGGTTGTGCCAAATTCCTCAGCTCACTATAGCCTGAGAGAAATGCCACTTTTTTTAGTGCAAGTAACATTCAACAAGCGCCCAGGCTGTTACTGAATGTACACTTGTCACTGGATATCACAGCTAGTTGTCACTTTGGCACACCAAAGTTTATGTACATTTTATTAAACAAATAAGACACATGAAGTAATGTGTATTTTTTTCTGTTTAATTGTTATTTGATCTAAAGGGATACAAGGGTAAGTTGATGAATGGAGAGGCACCAGCATTTAAAAAAGGTTCAAGGAATGAGTGTGGCTGTGTAGGGATATCTATCTATCTATCTATCTATCTATCTATCTATCTATCTATCTATCTATCTATCTATCTATCTATCTATCTATCTGAAATGTCATGAATCATGATTACAAAATGGGGCTCAAGTTTCCCACAAATAGTCATGATTAAAAGTAACAAAACTAATGCTTCTGATTGATTTAACAGCCTGTAGAAATGAAAGGAGAGTGGGCAGGGAAGTTTGATCTGTAAAGTTTGTACGTGAAGCTAAGAAGCTCGTGAGAACAAGCACAGATATGTAGCTGGTGTCTTTTGTTTCACAATGATTGAGTACTTAATGGATTAATACATTGGAAGTTTGGGTATATTAAAAGAAACAAGTAAGAAACAAAGAAATGTTGTTTTCAGCTATGGAATTCTTGAGAGATGCTTTTGTTGTTTGTTTTTTTTCTACCATATTTCTCTTTAAGCTTTTTCTTGTTATATATCATGGCTCCAAAATCTAGGCTGATGTGGATATACTTATGTTGATATGTAGGATATATATGTTTCTGAATGTAGCTGGATAAAATAATAAGTGTGAAATGTTTGTCATTTTTGCTGAGTAGAAGTTTATACTCAGGGTCAAGACATTTCTAGAGGAATAAAATTAGATCTGAAAGTTCTTCAGTTGTCTGGCATGGGTGATTTTACACTGCCCTCTGTTGTTCAGAGTGTGATCCTGCTCTTTTCTTCCTCATACACTGGCCACATTCTTTTACCGAAGGCACAGAAATACATATATTAATATCACTCAGCTGTCACCTTAGTGCACGTAAGTATCAATGTAGGCCTATAGAAAAATGCAAATTATGTTGGGTCTTACCTACCTACCTACCTATCTTCATTCTTGAAGTGACAAGTCTTTTTAAAATACAAAACAGTTAAAGTATTTGTGAGATTTTAAATCTGGGAAGCCTACTAACTCTATTATATTTACAGCTGAGTCTTTAAGTGTTCAATTTAGGATCACTCCAGTTCTGAAACTTTGAAATCATCAGTCTGCAAGGACCACTACAAGTTTCAGCTTCTATTTACAGAGACAGGTTTGGTTTTGCATTTGTTGCAAGCAGATGTGTTTTTATCAAACATTGTTCCTAGTTGTGGACATCTTCCTCATAACTGACTTTTATTAATGACATTTCAAACTGAAAAATTATGCGTTAGAAGCTTGCCAACATCTTTTTATAGCCATCCTATTGCTTCGTAGGCATCAATTAGCTTTACTATGTGACATTTAGTAACTTTCCAAGTGGAGTTAAGTCATTAAGTCTAGCCACATGTTTTGATGAGCCTGTGAATTCATATAAGCTCTGCAGGTGCTAAACATTTGCACACCACTGTTCGTTGAAGTATTCATTTAGTTTCCTGTCGTCATTTGCCACTGGGTGGTGCTATGACACTGTGCTGTGGTTAAAATCAGAAGGGCATTTTGTTGCCAGCTTCCCATCTTACAGGGTACCTATAAATAGGATTGTTCAAATATATGGCTATTTATGTAAAATGAAAATTACTTTTGCCACTACTGTAATTAAGAAACAGCTCTTAATATAACGACTAAAAGCAGATCAAGTAAAAATAAAACAAAACTGTCTTCTAGCCTTTGGGAAGCTTCTATTTCAAGATGTACTGTAGTTTCCATGGGGCTAATGCTCCAGTAACATAAACATTGTCTTAACACCTTTTTCAGTCATGAATATTAATACGTTTCATTGACATGGACAGGGAAAAGTGTTTGAATCACAAAATTAATTTATAAGAATAATCAATTATACAAGACCCACTTGGTTCAGAAACACGCTTTTAAATATTTAACTTGGTATTGGAGTCTGAAAAAGATTTTAGAATGACTGAGAGCTGATGAGTCAAAATCTGTTATTGTGAGACAAGGCTGGAAATAGTATGCTTAAAATAAGGCAGAACAATGTTAAATGCAAGTGAACTATATGACCCAGATGTCAGCAGAAATGCAAAACTGCACATCATTTCACAATTTTGCATTGAAATAAAATCTTTTTCCACAGAGGTTTTGCCAGAGATGCACATGTAATGAAGTCTTACATGAAAACACTCTGAGAACTATTCAAAACAATATCTGCAGTTTTACTTTAAGTAAAAATTATTTGTAGTCATTGGGATTTATGCTGACAATTAATGATCATGTTCCAAAAAAGCATGAGAATCATCCACCCAATACAGTCCTTTTCTGAACTGAAATTCTTCCACAACCACAAGATGATTTCCCATGAATAATTCTGTATTATTTGAGGCTCAGAAGATGAATTCTAAAAATGTCTTTACTATTTCTTCCAGCAGTCAGGAGTTTATGTGTTATGCGTGCATTGGCATTGCCTGCAGAAATACACAAACCCCAGACAATGAATCCTGACCTACCTGACCTTTTCTCTGGCAACAATTTGAGACTTACTTTGCAAGGTGGAGTGGTGAAGTACTGTATGCTTAAGGAAATTAGATCCATGGGTTCAGCATTTCCAAACGTAGTAGGTAGACTAACTACTAACTATCTAACTAACTAAACCAATCATCATTTTCATTAGAATTTTCTATTGAATATTTTCTATGAATTGGGTTGTATTAAAGAGAAGATGCCATCATTATAAAGGCCAACATTCTCCTACATGCCTGGGAAAGAAAAGGTTCAGTTGGATGCACTTAACATAACATAACATATTATATATCACTAAATCCCACACAAAGGACATTAAAAATCAGCCAATGTATTACAGACACCTTGTAATGTGGTTAATGTTGTATGTTATTTAACCCATCCCTCTAAATATAGCCCAGTATTTTGGTGCCAAACAGTGGCTGGAACATAAAAGTAAAGTGAAAAAGTAGCTCCTTACAAACTCAAGTGTCTTTGGTGAATGTCTGGTGTTCGGTTAATACTATACATATCCACAATCAACCTATTACATCATGTATGTGTGAAGTTTTCCTATACTTTAACTGGGCCTTTGGATGCTCTCCACCTTGTTTACATATGATATGTTTGCAAAAGTTGTTCTAGTCCTACAAACATTGCCTGAATATCTGACAGCTCTGTCTTCAAGTTTCCATCAGTCCCAGTCCATCAGATGCTTCAAAGGAACTGAAAATGTGACAATCTAGTGTCAGGTTAGAGTACGGTTGAGAGTGAATGAGCTACCTATCACTTTGAAACACAAACTGTCCCTAATATACACATATGTACTTAACCTTCAACTTGTAGTTGCACACTCTACTATCGGTCTCTCCCTGTTTCTTTGCATACCCCAACACACCCCACAGTCCTCTGAGGTTATCTTATAGCTGAGTTCTGTTACTCTCGTTCTTTGGAAACTAAATATAGGCTTCTGAGCCATCTGTGAGAATGATTTTGTTCCCTTAATATCACCATCAGCACTTTTAGCTGGCCAACAGAGACTTCACCCGCCTTAACGTGCCCCCTCCCCAATCCCAATTCATGCTCCTAACCTCAACCTCCTCCTCCTCTCGTCTTGACACCAACACTGCTGCCCACACCCCATCCCTCTGAGAGATCTGCCATCTAAGTGTTGGGTGGGTTTTGCACTCCCTGGGACCTGGGTCCAGCCATACGTAGGGTCGGAGCACTGAGGGATTTGTAAACGTGTGATCAAGACCACCAGCATTGAGCCCTGGGTCTCCTCTTCACTGTTTGGTATTTATAGGTCTGTCTCTCCTCCCAGGATTACAACAGAAACCCGGTGAGTGGACCTACATCCCCTCAGTGTGCTTTGTTCTGGTAAATGGGCAACCGCTAGGATTTGGATTTTGGATACTACAAACATTAAGAGAAGAATTTAAAGATGCATTATATTCCCTCTCATAATTTCTACAGGTTGTGCAGTTGATCTTGGAAAAACAAATGCATAAGAACATATTTACTACAGTTCTACCAAAGAACTAAAAAAGGTTTATTAAGGTAAATTGGCTCTGCAGGTCACTTTGCTGATTTTCTCTGTACATCTAAAAAAAATGACCAAAGCAATGTGTGAATGTGCTGACCATCCCTCTCGGTGGGCGTTGCAAATCATTTATATGGTGTTACTGAGCCCTTAGAGGGGGTTGGTGAATTTGAGTGGAGAGTTCTCTAAGCTTGTAATCATTTGAGAAAACTAACCGATGTCAAAAAACTTCCTTATTAACATCATCGACTACTCCGGTTTTCAGTCCTATTTTGAGAGAACCTTATATGCTTTGAACTGTTTTCTAGAGGTGTGCATTGTGTCCTTAAGAGTAGTGTCAGGCCCATTTGATAGTCGAATGACGCCATTACACGTCGCTAAAATGTCTTGGCTGGAAATGGTTTTTAAAAATAGCAGCAGTGGGTTGAGTTACAGTCAGTAGATGTGATGTGATGTTTTGCCACTTGACTGGGCCTTAAAGAAACTGTCAAGAGTTGAAAGCACTGATATCCGTGTAGGAAGAAAAAGTGTGTAGCATAACAGTATATATGTTGTAACTAGATGCATATGCCAGTCAACAAAGCTACTAAAGATTGCTAACTTAGGATATGTTTTAAAAATTGTTGTTAATGTGTTTTTTTTAGCATTGAGTGATACTTCGACATGTGAGACAGATGTGGAAAGTAATACTCTCATGTTTGCCCACCTGCATGTTCTCCATGCAGCAGTTTGGGGAATAAGATCATGTAATATGAATAATGCAAATGCTATTTAATGATCCCATGGCTGACTTTAACTACAGTAGAATAATATTGGTATTAGTCAATACCAATTTCTCAAAGCATGCTTCTGTTTACATTTGACTTAGCGTGTGTGCAGAACTTGTGTCACCAAACAAAACTGAAACACTGAGCTATATGTTTCCTAGGGGTCAGACATCTGTTTCACTAGAGGAATCTTGGGAATCCAAGGGCACTGACATCCCGCTTGAACTTGAAAAATGAGGAGGGCATGTGCAGTCTGACTGCCTGATACATTAAGGTCCTGTGGATTCACTTTCGGGGTTGTTAGTGGCTGGAAGTGTTGACGGTGAAGACTGGTTTTGAGGAGGGGCAATAGAAGTGAAAAGTGATACAAAAACAGTCCCATGATGTATGTGAAACCATTTTTTATTATTATTTTATTTATTATTATAATAATATTTATAAATACTTTCAAAAGTATACATCAAAGCTTTAACATCACTTACTGGTTATGTCAAGAGACAAATTCTGTTCCTTTAACACTTGCTGAATTAGTTTTAAATGTACTTCTGAATGTTCTTTATTCTTTTCTCAGTCTTTTATTAATATGTTTTTGTTCTTTTCTGGCCCTCCAGTCATGCCTCTGGGAACACCTGCCCCATTAAACAAGCGGAAAAAGCCCTCCAAGATTATAACTGACCTATCACATATCGCTCAGGATGGTAAGGCTGACATGAAATGATATTACTCAGAGCAGCTCCTTCATATACACCTACTATACAGAAATAGATGGTTGATAAGTGAGAGGTGCTGTAGGTAGAATATAAGATTTATCTGTACAATTATGAGCGAATACATTAAATCAGATTTAGTCTTATGACTGAGGCAACTTTAGGTGGACTTTGCTTTTAAAACAGTGTGGTTTTGTGTCATTTTGACATAAAAAATGTAAATGCTGTAGGCATACTTAAACAAGCTTTAAATGTTTGAAGAATGATATATGTCAATAACCAAACCTATTAGTGAGTGATATTTTTTGTAAGTCTTTCACATTTTCATAACCCTTTATAATAATAAGAAATGTTGTTTAAAATCTCTTTACCTAGAATATGAGTCAGAGCCAGAGGCCTCAGAGTTCGATCTGGGAACAAAGATCCGGACTCCTAAAGACATCATGCTGGAAGAGCTCTCCCTGATGAAGAACCGTGGCTCCAAGATGTTTAGGATGAGACAGCAGAGGGTGGAGAAGTTCATCTACGAGAACAACCCTGACATCTTCAGCAGTGAGTCAATGGTGAGAATCTGGAAAACAAAGGCCAATCACTATTCTGTCATTTAAAACACTCAAGAACTATTAATACATTAAAATCCCTTTATTTCATGCTGGAATGGCTAGATGATTTAAATGTTGAGTCACCTGTAACAATGATAGAAACATCTGGCCTTAAGATTACTACAGTAGTGTTTGTTAGAGTTTTGTAGTAGCTTAAAAAAAACGTATAAATGACAATCAGAACTCAAAGTGGCATAGTCAGTTAAGTTGACTGTATTTTTTTCAGGACAACCTCCAGAAGTTTGTTCCATCTCTGGGAGGTCAGATGGGAAGTCAGATGATAAATGTCGGTGGGCATTATGTGAGCAAACTGGCTGGACATCAGTATATTGGAGGGACACTTGGAGGAGGGGCTCCCATGCCTCCTCCAAAGCCAGGAAGCAAAGGTGCAGGAGCAGGAGGAGCAGGAGGAGCAGGAGGTGCAGGAGGAGCAGGGGGACTGGGTTGGGGTGGTAAAGGTGGAGAAGAAGGCACTGGATGGACTCCCCTAAAAGGTTAGTATTTTTTGTGTTGGAGTATGATTCTGGGATGCATTTACGGTACTTTTTTCTGAGATTTAGAAGACAGATGCAACTGTAATGTCTGTTCAGTAAACATGAAACTAGCTTTAGCACGCTTTCGAAAGAGAAGAAATTGTGTTTGTATGCAATACAATCTACCTCCCAGAACCTCAAAAATCACAACTTAGACATGGACAATGTACAAAAGCCAAAGTGTAATAACACTCCTGTTAGGTCTTCCTGTGTGATTTCTAAGGAACCAGCAACACAATAAGTGTGTTGTTTTTATACTTTTCTTTGTATGAATTTAATCAGATTTAAAGTATCAGTTTAATAATTTCATAACTAATGGTAGGCAGAATTGTACCTTTAAAGAGAGCTATGCTAACAATTTCCTCTAGTATACAGTATTCTGGATTAGGCTTCCTACCAACATACAAAACAACAGGTAAACCACAAACAGCATATCCTCTGATGTGGATGTTTCCTTTACAGGAGGTGGAAAAGATGACCTAACCAAGAAGCACTTTCATGTGAAGACGTATGTGTCACCCTGGGAGAGAGCCATGAAAGGTGATGAGAATCTGTTAGCAACTCTGAAAACATCCATGCCTGTTCCAGCTGATCAAAAAGAATTGCCCAAGTACAGGTCCTTCAACAGGTAGTTCCCTCAAGCTCTGACTTTGTAGGTGTTTTGTAAAAAGCTGGAGCTTTGATTGATCTCAAATCCTGCTTTGCTAGGTTTGCCATGCCCTACGGTGGCTTCGAAAAGGCCAAGCAGTTCATGAAATTCCAGCTGCCAGACACGGAGGCGACCAAACAGGAGCCTGAACCTGCAGTGGTGTACCAACATGACATTGGCTGTCGGCCTTCCTTCAACCGCACTCCTATTGGCTGGGTGGGCAGCAACGAGCCCAGCACCATTCATATGGAGTCGGATGCTGTGCCTTTTGATGGAGAGACAGACGAGCTGTGAAAACATATTCTTACTGTGATTACATACACACACACGCAAGCAAGCATGACAGCAAATTTACATACATGTGCGATAGATAAGCTTACAATTGAATGTTAAATCAATGAATTTGACTCTCTCACTGTGGATAACTGAAAGTATACCTGGTATGTGGTCATGTTCTAACCTTGCTATGTATTTGGTTGTAAAGCAAAGAAACAAGCTGTAGCGGTTATGGGGAATGAAATAACAAACCTTTATTTGTTAAGTTTATAAACACTCCTTGAAGTTGTCAGAATGTGTTGTTGTACTACGTAAGAAGTTGGAAGATTTTGTCCACGAGGAAAGAATGAATCATGTATGAAGAATAGACTTATACTGTTGTGCACGCTGTCTTTATGTCACCTTGTTACCATCACTGTTTTCCCGTTGCCTTTTTTTGTTGTTGTTAAGATTCTTATCATTTTTTTCTGCTATACATCCTACAAACTCATCTAATTCAGAATGCATGCATTGAGTCTGTTGCTGATACCTTATCTCACTGAACCACTGCAGTTTCGCCACAATAAATGGTAACACTCCACTAGTAGAGTGATTAAAATGATCAAGGGGAATCATTTTTTGTGTATATGAATATGAATATTTTTAATGTGTAATATTTAGTTAGAAACTTGTCAGAGTTTAGCTTGTTGAGGTGGCTAACTGCTATGCAACACTGGATACACCATAGAAATATAAGTACAACTTGGTACAAGTGCATAAATATCTAGATGAGATTAAATAAATCAAATCAAGATGCCAAACAAAAGCGGCAGTATAATTAATAAGAAGCTTAAAGTATGCTACACAGACCACTTCTGGCTAAGCCACTCTCCCCGGCGACAGCTGGGGGCAGCCACGCTCTAAAATGTTGTTAGCCACAGTACAACACGGAAAGAGAAGAAGAAGAATACAGTACCTTTGAATGTTGGATACCGGGCTCTGCTGTCCAGACACTGTACAGTGTTGTCTGGTCCTTTAGAGAAACACCACAGACGCCAGGCCAATGTTAAAAGGTAACAATACTAACTTCCTAAAATTACTAGCTAGGTTAGCTAATGTTAGCTTACTGCATTTGGAAAGGATAGGTTACGAAAGTTTCCTGGAAACGTAGCAAAGGGGGGATAAAGAAAAACACCAGCACTAAAACGTACACACACCGACACCGACCTGGCGTCAGTGGAATCGTTATATACCGTAATATAAAGTAACGTGAACTGGTTTAGTAGCAGGAGGCGGCACCAGTAGATAGCCTATTTTCTTGGTCCTTCTTCTACGTCACAGCCATCCACTAAAGAACGGTGTTACCTAGCAACGACAGTGCCGCCAACTTGTTTGAGGATGGTGAAAGAAGGATGCACATCTGTCGGGAACTGTAAAAATCCTTACAAGTAAAAGTCTTGCATGAAACATCTAGTTTAAGTGATGGTACTTCTGGGTATAACGGATTCATCTATGTGTAATCAGTAGATGAAAGGAAGAGGTGGGAAGGAAACAGTGTTCTGATTTGCAGATCTGTTTTTATGAAACCCTGTGAGCAGTGTAGAGAAAAAAGCCTTATTCGGAGCAGCTCTTACACATCTGACATGTGAGTCACTATGCTTGTCACTTGTTTTCTTTTAGCCTGATGACCCCTAAATCCAAGAGCCAGCTGCCCCCCCTGCCACAGATAGAGATCCTCCTATATTGGGTCCTGTCCTTTGCCTCTCATCTGTATTCTTTCTACCAATTGCACAGATTCTCCAAAGGTAAGATAGTTAGACAACAGTTCAGCATGAAATGAAGAGAAAAGATGAAGAAAAATGAAGCAGGCATTTCTTGTTTTGTACAACAGAGCATGAATCAGGGTTAGCGAGAGAATTCCAGCTGGAAAAGGGTCTTCATAAAGGATTTAAAAGAGTAAGTTCAATGCTGAGATTGCTGATTTAAAGCACATTTGACTCTTTCTTAATGGTGCATCTCACTGAATGTGACAACAACAAAAAGCTCGTTTTGATTTCTAAGCATCCGGTGTGTTACACATACCTGTATTGAAGTCTGTTTTGTTGTTTAGGACTCATCAGACTTTGAGTGGAATTTCTGGACTGAATGGGCCAAGAGGTCATTACTGTGGACCCTGATCGGTCATGGAGTGATATCGAGATTGACCAGGATTTTTTTTCCCAAGGTAGGAAGTCTCTGCTACAGTACACTGGAATACAGCTATTATACATTTGCTTATGTTTCTCCAACAGTGTAGGGTGCCAGCTCTGGTGATATATGGCCTCGTAGCAGCCAGCAGTGTGCTTGGGATCAAAGGTGTGGGTGTCCTGCTGCTGCATCTGGGTCTGTCCTTTGCAGTTGCCCAGCTGCAAAAACCCACTTTGTCATGGGCATGTAACCTGCTACTGCTCTCCACCCTTCACATCCAGGCACTTCAAGACATCCAGGTGGATCAGATCAGCCTGTATATGCTGATAGGTTTAGATTAACATTGCTTCATGAGTGAAAGAATTCTGTTTCATTTTTTGTAATGTTTACTAAATGTCATAATTGCAAAGAACACAAGGGGGTGCTAGATACTAATGTGATGAACAGCATCTCTTTCTATGCTCATAACACTATATAAAATTATATAAACTATAACCGTATTAAATGATATTTATTAGTGGCATAGGCAACAAGCAGGTGATTGCTTGAGGATTTCATCTCATGGTTTTCCTCGACTGAAATATTTAACTTCTTTAAAGATAGACTTAACATTTTTACAAAAAGACCCCTAAATTAATTGTCCTCCCCACTGTGCACAGAGAAGCTGGTATAACACCGAGGAGGAGTACTATCTGCTTCTCTTCAGTGTTGCTGTTTCTGGTCTGCGCTTCATCAGCTTCAGCCTGGATCACTGCTGGAGCCCTTCAGACCGCAGCAGAGTTATGCAGCTTGGTTGGTTGTTGTCATACACCTTTTATCATCCCTTTTTCTACAATGGACCCATTATCACATACAGAGAGTACACTAAGCAGGTAAGAGCCAGCAACAGCAGCTCCTGATGTAAACTAATTTATTCTAAGATTGCCTCTTTTGTTTTCTGAGGAGGAGGCTGATTGCTGGTGCAAAGTACAGGTGTTGTTTTTACAAAATCATAGTAAACAACATATTGACTTGAATTTCTCGGATTTAAAGAGCAATAGCTATCTTTTTTTTATCTGATGACATGTACAACTTTTATTTCTATGCAGCTAGAAAACATCACTGGCATTTTTTAAAGAACCTTAACAACATGCTGCCTTGCTCCCTCCCTGCAGATGCAGAGGTCTGCTGAGGGAAGCGACAGGGAAGAATCAACACTTTGTTATTTGCTGCTCAGATCAGTGCGGATTGTACTGTGGTGGTGCCTCGCAGAATATATGATCCACGTTATGTACATGCACTCCATCCAGTCTAATGAGACCTACATAGAAATACTTCCTCCTTGGGCCTTGGGTAAGTACAAGCAAACACTGAACATGTCTTTGTTAACCCCTTGGATTTAGTTGGTCATAAAACAGATGCAGGTTACTCATTTGCCCGTCCCTGATTCATAATCCATGCATTTCCCCCTTCACCTCCTGCTGCAGGTGGCCTGGCCCTGGCCCTTGTTCAGTTCTTCTATGTGAAGTATCTGGTATTGTTTGGCCTTCCATCCATGCTTGCTACTTTGGATAACCTGGTTCCTCCAAAACTTCCTCAGTGTGTCAGCATCATGTACAGTTTCACAGGGATGTGGAGGTAAGATGATCCTCACATAATGCATTATTATCCCTCGCAGAATTCCCGAACACTTCAGTGGCTTGAACAGCCAGTGTCCCAGGTATCCTTGAGAAGAAGGTAAATTTAATGTCAAGTGTTTTAAGTGCTCACTGTGTCTTAGCAATCAGATTCAGACTGGTCACAAGAAATTGTCTCATCTTGTGTCATTACTGGCAATCAGCACAATAGGTCACCTCAGTACCAGGGACATTATATCAAGACTCACACTGGAATAATTAGTTCACAGTTATCAATTCTGTATTTGAAGGCCACAAGTTACAAAAATAATATAAAAAATTTGTTACAGCTATCTTCAGGCAAAAAAGTAAACAATGAAACTAAAAGGTACAACTGTGTGCACATTTTAAAGGGCTTAATGACATAATAATGACAGGAGATGCCTTCTGGATCAGTATTGGTTTAGTATTATGGGCCTATACACACACTTTACATTAAGTTATTTATGTGACACACAAAAAATAAGTGTGATGAAGAGGCTGCATTTATTAAGCAGAGGACTGTAATTTAAAAGGGTTATGCTTAATTAATACTGAAGAGGTCAGAATTGCAGCGCTTCTTACATACAGTAGATAAAACCACCATATTCATCAAATAAAAAATGGCAGAACACAATATTTCCAAACATTTAATTTCGTTTATTAAATTAAGGTTGTAGTGTGTAATTATTTGCCATTTAACTGTTAACCAATTCAATTTATAGTTTATTAT
Source organism: Parambassis ranga (assembly GCF_900634625.1). Lineage (NCBI taxonomy): Eukaryota > Metazoa > Chordata > Actinopteri > Ambassidae > Parambassis > Parambassis ranga. The sequence goes on from NC_041035.1 coordinate 8,279,282, forward strand.
TATTATACTGACAAGGATTGCTGTTATTTTGTCTATTTATTAGGGCAGGCAAAAGTAACACCACTCTGTATAAAATATATTATAGCACTGCCAATAATACCCTCCAAAATAATAATCATAATAATAATAAACTTGTAGTGTTGAGCACTATAAAGCACTTTAGGTTACTTTCTCATAACACACTCCTGTTTCTAAATGTAATTAACAATGACAAATGCTGCTTTCATTTACAGCACATAAAGTTGAAATGGAAGCCTGCATGTTTGAGTTTTTTTTTTTGCAGTAAAACAAACTGCACAGGCTGTAGACTGGACCGCCCAATGTGCTGACACTGATGCACTCCAATCCGGCCTGTGTGTGCTGAGCTGGCCGATGTTGACAACATTGATGGAATGCATAAAGCTGTCCACTGACATCATTGACAAAGCAGCTCAAGTTTATAGACAGCGCTGAATCTTCCTAATGACAAAGAGGAAGCACACACACGTGCATCGTACATGTTGCACAGTTTAAATGAAGCCCAGTGCTCAGGTGTTTGTTCTCTGTTTGTGCTATATTATTATGTAAATTTGTGACTCAAATATCTATTTTTTCACTCACAGGCACTTTGATGCGGGGCTGTATCGATGGCTCATCAGGTGAGAGGCACTACATACGCATTCGACAGACATGAGATAAGATGTGAAATGCCATCAAAATCAACTAACAGCTAATATTAGGATAACAATCTGGCTGTATATCTCTGTCTACATATATACCTTATACCTCAATCTCCTATTTATCTATGTACCTGGCTGTTTCCACATCTATCTATCTATCTATCTATCTATCTATCTATCTATCTATCTATCTATCTATCTATCTATCTATCTATCTATCTATCTATCTATCTATCTATCTATCTATCTATCTATCTATCAGACAGTCAGTTCCTTATATTTAGAATGCTGTAGCTGCTCTTTATTGTGCACCTAAAGACTGAACTTGTCAGCTGAATAACCTTAAACAAAGTGCCATTCTCCAGCTGCCTGCCCGCATGTTTCATCATTCATAATGGACAAGGATGCTGCATTTGCATTTCGGCTTTCTCATGATTATGAGGCTGCATGTTGTTGGTGAGCAGTTCTTCTGTTGTGCTACTGCTCTTGCACCCTGGAGAAATGCCTCCTAGTTTAATATGTGCATATGTAATGGCAGCATTATGTGTTTGCTCACTTGTACTTTGGACATTGCACATTATTAGTTCGTTTGTTTTTAATGATGCACACTCGGCTGAATGCAGTCTATCGGGACTTTATGGTCTGCTTGGTAGACGCAGGTTACCACATGAAGGCAGCACTACAGCTGCATGGTTGTCAGAGAACACTGATATTCTGTGAAAATGTTCCCCGCGTTGGTTATTATTTGCTAATTAGCATTTGTGTTGACAGGTACTCTTCTTTGGCTGTTTAACATGTACAGTCGTATGGTGTAGATGTACATCTGCTGTTAAGATAATAGGAAAGAATGCATAAGACACTCAAAGTGGCTCCGGTTAATTTGTTAAGATACCAAAATTTAAATTGCAAATGCAAGTTTCCATTTTAATCCGTGTCCACTGGAAATTGTTTCCCCCCTGCTTAATGGCATCACTTGCAATTATCCATACAGCAGATGCAAAATGATACCCGTGACACAATGCCCAGGCATTTCTTCTTGCAAAATAGCTTTTAAAGAGGTTTTAATGCAGTTCTGAAATTCTGTTTAAATTGTCTGAAGAGCGCTAGATGAGTGCGTAGGTGTTAAATGATGTGCTCTACATGACTCACAGACACCCTGTCTCCCTGGGCAGCTAAGTGGCTCATTCTTAGCCATTCCATTACGCTTTCCCCTCCGCTCTGTGTCTCAGGTTCTCTGTTTCACTCCTATTCAGTTATCGGCCAACAAAAAGCTCTTACAGAGAGAGTGATCGAGTTATTGTAGATACATATGAGAGGGTGTGATCCTACTCCCTGGGAAATATTATGTGTAAATATTTAAGTGTGGGATATTTAAGTTGGTAGGATGTCAGCATTTATCTTGATTAGTCAAATCAAGTTTACTGTATATCTGATAAGAGCTGAGGAATCAACAATATTTACTAGTCTTTTTAATTCAGTATGTAAAGCCTATCAGCATGCTGTTTGCACCATCTGCTTGAGATGTTGCATAACACATTGATTACTGTGGTGTTAATGTATATCTCAAAATTATCATATTTTTATTACCATCTGTTTTGGCTCATTTACATCTAAATAATTTATATACATGGATGGATGCTGGGTATGTTCAGTCTGCTCTGGCTCCAGCACTCCACTACCTCTCCATCTGTCTCTGCACCTTCTTTCATCCTCCAATATGGCCGAGCTGGCCACTCTATTTAAGGCTCAGAAAATGCTGGCTCATCTTTCAGGGACATTGATTAGCCACAGGGTGTCTGAGATAATTAGTTCCCAACTCAGCGGCACAACACAATGTTTGTTACGTGTGTTGGAGTGATGTAGCATGTTCAGACTTTGTCAGTACCTTCGGGACAAACGAGGTCCTCGCAGAATTCGAGGCCATTTCTTCTTCACAACATTTGCCAGTGATTGGTGCAGTGTTATTTACATCAGGTGGGCTACCACATGAATATACAGCTGCTATTCTTATACCGCACACAATTTAATCTCATTTAAACCATTAAAGAATTACATGCACAGGTTCTGCTAGATATTTACTGCTTGTAATAATGTAACACTTAGTCTAATGTACAGCCTCACCTGTACCTTTGACACACAAAGTGGATTAATACTGTGCCTAGGGTTTGGTGGTAACTGTATACAGCACTTTATAATCATCACCCCAGCTGCAGTGTTCTTAACAGCATGGCAGGATTGTTACTCTGAGTGCTTCTAGTTTTGCAAGTGGACATCAGTGCCATGGGTTATGGGATGAAAAACAATCATGATCACGTCTGTGACAACTGTTCTTGACATTTCATCTGCACTCCTCTCTGTATACACTAACATAAGAGAAACATGATGTTTTTTTACTGTTATAACATTTTATTTATCACAGTGGCCTTCATTTTGTGCTCATGTTTCAGATACATCTATGTGCCGTTGGGAGGTTCACGGTATGGACCTTTTTACAAAATGTTATCCACTGGCCTTGCATTTGGATTTGTCTGCCTCTGGCATGGCGGCCATGACTACTTACAGTACTGGGCCCTGATGAATTGGGCTGGAATTCTGGTGGAAAATGGACTGAAATCTCTTTTTGCATCTTCTTTTGTTCACTCCATAGTTGTAAGTTTGAAATGCAAGCTTCTCTGGCCTCATAAAAATATTAAAGTCTGATGGCACACTGTTTAATCCTCTACTGCTGCCAGGTGCTTCTTCTGCATTCTTTCTGTTGGAGGATTTACAGTATATATTTCTTTCTCTTTATTTCCTGATTTCCCAGGAGCAGACTTTCTCTGCTGTGATGCAAAGGCGTTGCATTGCGCTTCTCTCTGCCTTCTCCACTGCCATGCTTATCCTCTCTAATCTGATATTCCTCGGTGGGATACATGTTGGCAGAATCTTCTGGAAGCGTGTCTTCATTCAAGGTAAACTACCTTTCACAACACCCAGTGTGCTTTAATTTACCAGGATTGTTACAGCTGCCTTTTACACATTTTTAGTCATGTGATCTTTTTGACAGATATATTTCCCTATAGTGATATTTCTGTATACAGGAGCACTAGCTGTTATGTTCGGGAAAATAACATATGAAAAATGCTGCTTCAGTAGGTCTGTGTGTTTAGTAGCTTTTCAGTTGTTGGCAAGGCTGTTTTATGCATCTGCATGGTTAAACTCTCCCAAATAGAGAGACATCTGCTTCATGCTTGTGCCAGTCCCTGTTTTACTCCCTGCGTGTCTTTATTTGGCTCATTTGGTACCTAAAGCAAGATGGCAGGCCCTCCTGAAGCCTGTCTGCTTATGATAAGCAGCCTGCACTCGCCGCTGGGCTGGGACCAGAGTCAGTGCCACAAGTTCTCTGTACAACATCACCGTATAATCAATATGATAAAATATTGACAGAAACTGATATTTGATCAATTGTAAGTATTTTACAAGTGCCTAAAATGAGAATAAAATATCATTTTGAACCTGTCTAAACCACGAGATGTTACCACACAGATGTTCAGCAGTAGAGTCAACTCCCCCTATGAACCACGGTCCATTTTTTTTAATCATGCCCAAAGGCCCTTTATAAGTCAGGAAAATCACTGCTACTGATGTGAATAGGTTGTGCTGATCAGATGAACTGTGAGTCCATCAAATGTAAAATCTGCCTTTCAGCTTCAGGACAATGATACTTTTTGTTTTGCCTCTTTCTTTATCAACATATTTCACTTCTGGCTATGTGACACAGTCGACCAGTCTGAAAAAGGTCATATTCCAGTCAGCAGTAATACTTTTATTGTGACGGTGAAAATTTGTTAAAAAGCCTGGCAGGCTTACAGCAAATGGTGCGTAACATTATGCTTCTTGTAGCACTCCTGACCTCCTTCCCACGCACACACACACAATACTATAGACTAGGCGTAAATAAATGAAGAGAAACCTAAAAATAAGAACAGGGTGTTTGGAAATACAATTTCTGCTGTAAATTATTCAGACCAAGAGAAGGTTAGCTCAGAATCTCAGCTTGTTTTTTAAGAGATTTCGATTCATATTAAAATGCAAAGACATTTGAAACAGTCATTTAAAAAAATAATCTGCTTTCACTGATGTCTTGTGTTTTGTACTCTAAATGGAGATATAATTGGATGAAGCAGAAATGCCTGAGGCCATTTCTTGTGCCTGTACAGTAAAGCACTGAGGGGGAGCTGTGGTTTCATTAACAATGGATCAATGCTCTTAAATCAACCTGTCTGGGGTTTTAAGTGGTGCAGGCAGTAGTGTAATTGCTCTCTGACCTCTCTGATGAATTGTACGAAAACAAATTCTTAATCAGACTGAGTGTCGGTAGTTTTATATGTTCACTGAGGATGTTTAGTCTGTGTCTGTCAAGTGTCTGCTTGAGTTACATCTGTGCGTGTTGCCTTTGCTGTCAACTGAACATGTACAAATACAGATGCCTACAAACTTCGGCTGAAGTTTTAACATCATACCACGAGACACACAAGACTTTTCAGGTTTTTCCAAATCCATCCACATATATGATATGTGTGTGAAAATGTGTTGCTGAAGAAAGGTCAGACAGTGGATTTATTCTTGGGGTATGTCTGCACACAACCCTTTTAATGTGTTCTTTTTCTTTTTATGTATTTCTCTCTGTCTCCTCATTCTTTCTGTCTAATCCATTGTTCTGATCGCCAATCAGCTGTACTGTATGTTTAGTTTGAAATTGCCTGCCAACAGCTGTTCCTATCAGAGAAGCACTCTGTTAATCAAGTGGCAAAAGAAGCTGTTGTGTAATTACAGCACTGGCTGATTGGAGTCATATACAGCTGAAGGAAATAGGTTATTCATTTATTTTCTCCGTGCCAGGGTTTAGTAAGTCAGCTGTGATCCATAAATTGGAAGCAGATCCAACAGACCTCTGAGTTGTGGCCAGAAGTTTTCAGTTAGCTTTAGTCAGCAGCAGCAGAGGCTGGATATATTTCACACTGAGGGTATTAATGAAACATTCATACCTGCAAAGAGTAAACACTGCGATGTCTTGGCTCCTGATGCTCTCAGGACCCCCAGTCATAAGGCTTTGAATGATAAAAATGAATATGTAATAAACACATAATATGAGAATATTCTCAAAGAAAATGTAGTGAAATAATCATTAATATTCAGTGGACTGTAAAATGTGTCTCTCCAAACCACTAGAACATGTAACCTTTGTCTTTGGGAGACAGGAAACTGACAGTACAGCTGTGCATTAAGCAGCCAGCGTGTATGTGAATTAGATGTTCACATGAATAGAAAAGAATAGACCATTGAGGAGCATTGTGGGTGCAGGTGCAGGTTACGGAGATAATCTGGAGGCAGGCCAGTCGGGGAGGAGGTGCAGACAGCTGTCCTTACCTGCCTACTCGACCCTCGAAGAAGAAGCTATAAATAGAAACAGAGAAAACCTGTAATAGAACACATTGTGGCAACAAGAAATGACAGTACCATTACTCCAAAGAAGCCTCTGTCACTTTCAGTATTTAGAAATGAAACCTGATTCAGGATTAGAAGGACCAAATATACAACAAATTAACGGAATAATCTTGTGTTTATTGTTTTCCTTTTTATTTCAGGCTGGTCCACCATTGCACCACCAGTGATAGGTTTCCTCTACTGCTTCGCTCAGATTGGTCTTGAGTGGACCTCTCACCCACCATGAGTCACCTTGACTTTGTATGGGAGTGAGAATTCCCGCCACCAGACGACCTTCACAACCTGCTGACTCCAGCGCCTTGTAACCCACCAGCCTCGGCCTCTGTGGCGAATTTGGCTCAGAACCCACTCCAGTCCTGGCTGAAGTGCAGCTGAGCAGACACACTGACTAACTGAGAGAAGAATTCCAGTGCTTTGTAGAAAATGTGAATACACACAAGCTGTGATAAAATACCAGGAAGTGCCTTATAGCAGCCTTGGAGGCATGTTTCCTGCACAGTAAGCTACATTTGAATCACTGTTATTCTAAGAAACTGTAAAAAGAAAGTGTGGATGCTGAATCTGTTCTTTTATGTTTCCCTGATAAGGTAATGCTCAGTGAAGCAGTACACTGGAGAATTGTCATATTTACTGTCCTGTTTATGCCACCACAGAAAGCATTCAGCTGTATGGAGACCATACAGCAGCAGGACACTATTTCCACTACAGATGGTAGTTTGGATAAAGCAGAAAGACACTAATATCAGTAGAGGTGGTCATATGTTAAGCTAAAGAAACCAATAAAAAAACATTTACTTACCAACAACTGAAGATCTCTGTCCCTTTTGTTAACATAATTAACAAGCCTTTTGCTATAGAGTCGGTCAATAAAGGCTTTAAAATGAGTATTGGCCTTAAAATGAACATTGACTGGCAGATCCTGATCCTGGGAGGCCAGCTGTGTATCATATGGGTATCTGTGTGTGTTTAAGCTTTTTAAGTATGATAATTACATTACACAGGAGATTTGATGCAATCTATGAAAGAGGATTAGAGCCACTGTGAAAATATTTTAGTGTGGATATTTTTCTTTAAATTCTGAGCTTAAAGTCAGTTTTTCCCTAAATGGGATAGTGGTAGTTCTCCATCTTGAGAATGTTTGCATTCACACTTTACACCACAACAACTGTTCATAAGTCACAGAGTCCTGTATACAGTTCTATAAACTAGTGAACAAACAAGCTATTCCGTCAGTGAGTAAAGAAAATACAATGTAATCCAGACTTCCATTAGTTGATTTCTGTCTTGAGGATTAGCACATCTGTGACACTAAGTAGGATCAGTCAGTGAGGAATCCTCTTAAATGAGCACAAAACTGTCAGGTTGATCTGATGTAAGAAGATCAGCAGAAGAAGAAGAATACACCTGCTGAGCTACACCTCTGGGACTCGTCCTTACACCCGGCCCGAGGAGCCATAAGCCATAAGACTCACACGCAGACAGGCTGCTGTATGTATAAAATATTTATTCCGAACAGCACAATATGTCACAGTTTGTAACAAAGAGTTCCCATTGTGCTTGGAATAGTTACATTTCTCATCACGTGACGTGTGAACATAGAGGCATGTGCATATTACATCAACCATAAATTCAAACTTTGCTCTCTCTGAAGAATCTAAACATTGCAGAACAACTTGTGCATATATATATATATATATATTTATATCTATATCTATGTGTTGGGTTTATAACTAGGCAGCTTTGGAGAGCTGACCACAAAAATAGATCTGTGTTCAAATAGTTTCAAAGGTGCAGTTTGGGTATTATTTCTCTCTGCAGGCCTGGAGGAGGGGGAGGAGGGTGAGGAGGAGGAGCATGGGGCAATATTACGAAGGCACAGTGTTGCATGCTTTTCAGTAGCAATCAAAGGTAATGACTTTAATAATGCGAGGGTTTAATGTAATGTGGTGCAGTATAAACCGTCCCTTGCACACAGTAGCTGAGGGTTTTTTGTATTTGTGGATCTTTGTTCATAAATGTTACAACACAGGACCACATATTGCTTTCAAGGATCTCTGAATTTTAGAGTGCGCCTCCTTCCTTTTTTTAGTCGTGTGTATTTATGGCCTCGGCGATGAGTTAAAGTACTTGCGTAATGACACGAAATCTGATTTTCATCTGGTACAGAGTTTATAGTCCTACAGATTTTTTGATTAAAATAATCCCACCAGGTTCTCGTCCTCTTGTACAGTAATTAAAAGAATGATAACTTATCACATAATACATAAAGTACAGTACCTCTGACACAAAAGATCAAACTTACTACAGTCATATTTCACCATTTAAAAATAAAAGTTTCTGTCACTGACAAATGATAGAAATAACAGGATAAACTGCCGGCACCTCTTTATGTTACATTGGTAGCTTTGCTGTGGTATTATGATTATTATAATGCACATGCACATGTTTATTTCACGTAAACTTTCTCAAATCCAAACCCTCAACTTACTCCACTTTAAAGCAGCTGATTAAAACACATTTCTTTACATGTTTGTAAAGCTTTAAAAACATTATTCTCCAAAATTCCTCTGCGTTGTTGTCTGACCTCCTTTCCCTTCCCTTTGATTTGTGAAGTCTTCACGTTATGAATTATCTGTGATGAAGAGGCCATTGCAAAGCGATTTTTGTTGCTCTTTTCTCTTCTGAGATCTCAATTCTTTGTGTGAGCGGACCCATAAAGACACAAACACTGGCTCTAAATCAAATGAGTTCTCACTTCTCTGATGACATGCCCATTTATTTTTAGTGAGCTGAATTTTTGATGGAAAAGTGTTGGAGTAAAAACCTCAGCATCTTTTTCCTCTTACATGCGTCCATTTCAGCCTGTCCTTTGTCTTGATGAGAGAGAGAAACCATGCAGGGAGCATAAATTATCCATATGAATAATGAATAATATAGAGTAATGGTTTTTTTTTTTTGTCGTGTAAAGAATGCATTTACTGTATGCTAAAGATAGATTGAGTAAAGCCGAGGTAAAACCAAAGCCACAGAGTTGAAATTCAGGCCCACAATAATTGGTTTTACAAAAACAAAGAGTTAATATCAGCGATAGATTGCAGTTTTTCTGCTGATTGCAATCAATTTATTCTGGACGTCATTACCTGCAATCTGCAAAAACAGCCTGATTGTTTCAAAAAATGAAACACACTTGGTGAATATGATTAAACTTTCTTACATTATTCAGTGCGTTTTTAGGGGACTCATGGTTTTAACACACTTTAACAAGCCATCACTTTTGTTTGGGTGCATGGCTCCACTCTTTCAGAAATTACAAAATTGCACAATTCTCCTTGTGCACCATGTCCTGGACTGAACATAAAATGTCAGTCAATTTAAGTCCAATCAGTACCGGACTGGTGGCCACACTTGACCGTATCTGTAAACGAAGCGGTCCTTGCTGACCTTTTTCCTTCTGAAAACAGTAAGCGATTTCACGAAGACATGCTGCGACGTGTGTTCTGCTACATGTGCTGAAGACAGTGCTGTGAGAAATTATACAGCTCATTCAAATACCTAAAAATCACACCAAGCTTTTTTTTCCTGCAAAATCCTAACTGTGCCCAACATATACACACACGGATACTTATATATGTCTGATAGGCCAACATCAACCTGTGACATCATTTATCATCATAGAGATAAATGATTCATGCCTTTGCATTTAGTAGCATACTATGGCACTGTGATATTTACATTAGAAAGTTAATAAGCATGTAGTAGAAGCATGTAATGTAATGCAGTCAATGGGAAATAGCAACTGCTTCACTTTTTGTATAACACGACATGTTTGTTTTTCTCCTTTTTTCCCTTTTATCTAAGATGTGTGTCATCCATGTGTTAGCTGTAACTTGCTGGTGCTCAGGGTCCGTCTCAGTTTAAAGGTGCATTAAGGGTTAAGGTTTTACAAATCTGAAATAAAGTTAACGATTGGCCTCAGTTAAAGCAATCAGAGCACACAGCTGTCAAAAAGACCTTTACGCTTCTCATCTTAGCCTCTTATTTTTCAAGTGAACGCGAAGACAGAAACATTAAATCATGCAGTGTTTGAAATGTAAAAAGTACATCGTTAAATCCCTCACCGCTGTATAAACAGGTACCAGAGACTATTTTTTTTGGTTTTTATTTTTACATAAATAAATGTGATTTTAAAACTATTATCCAAAAAAAGGACATTCCTTACTTTGTTCATGACAGTTTTAAAATAAAGCAAGGGGCACAGCCATGATCGGTTCACTCTGCATTACCCAATTACTGTGCACATCAACCAAGGCTTAAAAGAAACTACATTTCAAGAAAGATGGATAACTTGCTGCAGCACTAGTTAACATTTCATTCCACTTTTCATCAAGCACATCTATCTGTGGTTTATGGAAATTATAATCTCTGCTCAAACATGTTTTTGAAAATCAGATTTCCTGGCCAGAGTTATCTGATGTATAATTCATAATGATCCTGGCAGCTGATATAATAAGAGAGCTGTTTGAGGAAATTACTCTGAGATTGTTTCAACATCTGCAAAGGCCATCCTCTTTCACTGTCCATGTGGAATAATGCAAACCACTTGCCGTGCAGCCTCAATTAATCTAACGTGCACCGTCTGCGGCTTGAGGCACATGTCTATTTAATGTGACATGCAAAGAATCTCATACAATAACGAACGGTGGGTCATGCTGCCTCCATTGGAGACTTCCAACAGAGACACTTCTACAGTAGGTTCTTCTCTTAAAACTTGCAAAATCTGAACAGATTTTGGATTAAAACAGACTATTTTTCCATCAGAGTGCAGTGGAAAAATAAATCAAACTTATGTACAAACATTGAGCTGTCAGTTTCCGTGTACCCTCTAAGTGTTCAGAGGCTACGACATCAGAATCTGGGCTACAAACCTCAACCTCGTTAACCAGCAGGTACAGGTATGAAGGGGGCTGGTGCATCTTATAGATAACACTGAACCCGGATCTTAATGATGGCCCAGTGTGTCCACAGCTATCCCAGTGATCTGGAAATTACTGGACTCCAGCTGAGTTCATGCTTCACTATCACCTGAGGATCCTTCAATGATTCAGGAGAAGATGTCCTCTTTTTCCAGCTCTGGTGAAACAGGTCTAGAAATGTCAAAAAGAGGCTGTGGAGAGCCTGTGCTCAATTTCCTGGTTTTGAGGAGTTGAAGCGCTTCTGTCAGTTGCGCCTCCAGGCCAGACATTCGGACATTTAGGTTCTTGAGGTCGTCCTTCAGCTCCAGCTTGAGCTCCTGAAGTGAGGCCTGTAGTGTCTGCTCTGGGATGGGGTAGAAGGCGTGCCTGGTTTCTGGAGGCTGGGCCGGACTGCGGTCCTGAGGAGTCAGACGGAATTCACCTACTTTGTCGAGGCGCAGGTCACTTTTGGTGATACCGCTGTCACACGAGTCTGTCTTCTTCAGAGACATCTGTGATGTTTCATGCACCTTGGTCCGTTCGGGTAAAGTCTCCATGGATTCGGCTTTAGTGACTTTGTTCCAATTGTCCGCTTTGGCCAAGGACTCCTTGAAGCGGCCCCAGCCCTTGACTTTGACTGGCTCAGCAGCCCGGCAACCCACTAGAGACAAGGGCGTTGGCACCTGCAGCTTCACCTTGTCTGATGGAATGCAGTTAGGAGTTGTTGATGATGAAGGCGATGAAGATGAGGGTGTTGCTGGACTCTCTGTTACTGTCACAATACTGGTAGTTGTAATGGCTGCTTTACCCAAGGGGACTTCCACGTAGACCGGGCCTTTCTCAATATCTTCGTCGATTACTGGTTTCTCGGTCGCCATGCGGGCTTCTTTCTGTTGTCGAAACCTCTGAAAAAGTTTTCGTACAGGGTGATCTGGTGGCAGGTTCAGAGGTGCTTCATTTTTACGTCTCTGTCGCTCTTCCTCCTCCCGTTTCACATCACTGATTTTTCGGAAGACGATCTACAAGAGAATTTACATAGTAAGAACCACAAAGAAGATCTCAATGACGACAAAAGAAACCACAGAAGCATAATGCCACCGTGAGTCAATTTAGTCTGTCACAACAAATACAATAATGGTATAAAACCAGATGAACATGTTCTTTTGGTTATGCAGTTTGTGTGAGGAAGATTCAAAATATGTGCTCTGTGTAAATGTCACCTTAAAGAGGCTATTCCCCCGACACACAGGGAAAGTTCACATCCAGCCTCTAGCTTCAGTGGGTGAAGAAACAGTGTTAGCTTACTAGCCAGCTGCTGTTCATGTATCTAAAGCTACGCTAAAAAACCTGCATGGTGGTATGGTAGCCTCACATTTCTTTAACTGAGGGAGTAACAAAATTCTGCTTTCATGTTTGTCTATGTAAAAATACACTTCAAGTTTCTGAAGCTGCTTTAACTGTCTCTATGATAATTCAGTGTCTGGTCATTGTGCTTATCTTTTATTTTTTGGTATGTTCAGCTTCCTTGCTGCCAGGAGAATGAAATGTGTTCCTTCCTGCAGCAACACTGTCCTCACAATTCAGACCACTTGAATTCATAACATCTGCAGAATTTCCCCAGTCAGAGACACACTCTCTCAGCAGCTCCATTTGAAGGCAGCGTTGAGCTTCTCATCCAATCCATCTCTGGATTTCCCTGCAGTATACATCCAGGAAGTATGGGACCCTTGTGAATAGTGACTTTAATGCAGCAGATGAGATTGCCTCTTCATATGCAGGCAATTCAATCTCACATGCACTCTCCTGGGCAGGCTACCCTTATTATGAATGAAATAATGATTGGTAGCTACACTTGTGTTGTTGATCACAGCTGTTCGTCTCTGAATGAAGGATGTGAGAGTGGCTTTAATATATGGTGACTAATGGAAGTGCATTACATCTTGTTTACCTGTTACATGTATGAAGAAGCCACAATGCAATACATTTGTGGCTCTAAATGTCAATCAAAAACTCTCACTTAAGTCAAAGAGTCCAGAGTCACTCACCCTCTTTCGCAGGTTGTAAGTAAGCAGCAGGTTTCTGGAGAAATGGTTGGCAAAGGCTGTGTAGAACTCCAGAACTTTCTGCAGAGCGTCCCGTTTAATGACGTGGAGGTCGCAGTAGGTCAGAGCTCGGACGTTGGCGCAGGCCTGAGCCAGAGTCACCTCTTTCCAGAAAACGTCGCCAAATACATCTCCCTTACCTGCAGAGACACCACACAGTAAACCATCAACTCGCCCGCACACATCTGCTCTTCAAAGTAAATTTAACCTCTAAAACTTCCATGTACTAAAGGGCTCATAAAAATGGCTTGAGTAGAATATATGGTGATAGTGGCCTATATTGATAAATGACTGCTAATGAAGATAAAAATGTATAAAATGCACTATATTAGAGCCCTTCAGAGCGCTCATTTTGCACTCACCATGACTCGTGTATGGAACTATTCAAATCGATATTTAAACTATAAGTTCAGTCTCAGTGTGACTATATGACAGCTGTACTGAGCAACAATACAAAGTCTGATTCAGTAATTTGACAGCAAATGTCTTCGTCTTCTTTATCTAATGAACAGTCTGTAAAAATAAAGAGCATTAACCAAACCAGCACTGATCCAGCACATATTTGTAGAGGATCAGTAGTAGATTTTAGTAGATTAGAAGAGTTGTTAATTCTTGTATGCAGATGTACTTTACATGTTGTTACGACAGTGCTATTAGGCTAATGTGAATCTGATTAATAGCAACCATATCGCTTCAGGCTGCATTACAGTCTTCCTCCAGGTCAATGGTATCATCACCCTGACAGTAAATGGATCCAGGAAAGGGGCAGACCAATACCAGTTTATTGACGAAAAAAAAGAGAAAATGTCCAAGCTGTTATTGTGCCTGCCTGGGTACGCCATCTATTATTCAGTTAATCAATCATTAGGCAATTTAAAGGTGAAAGGTTTAAAAACAAAATACACCAGTGGGATTTAATTTAGCCAACAAAGAAACAGAATTTGTTTAGGTCAATAAGATCAAATCTGCGCGCAATTAAAAGAAAAACCTGGGAGGTGTCAAGGTAGTTAGCAGCCATTTCAATCCTCATCTAATCGATATTTATTAGGGGTGGAACCCTGCAGTTGGTCAGGCAGAGCCCTTACTGTGCTCAGTATCATCACGTCGAGTGAGTCTCATTTACTACTCAGGTCAATATATTTGAATGGATCTCTGAATCTGCATTTGTAAAAAAACACATTCATGCAATTACACAAAAAGTTATTTTTTAGCATAAATATTTTTAAAACTAAACCTGCCATATCTTTTTTGTCCAGTTGATTTGAACAAAAACAGACTTTAAATTGACCTCTTTTCACCTTGATGTATTGACCTTGTTAGTGTATTGCTGCCTCAGCAGTTACGGAGCATCATTGCCATTTATTTAGTTCACCCTCTTTTAGCTCAGGTGGTCTCTATCAGCTCTGCAGGGAAATATGTGCCTCATTAACAGCTTAATGAGCTGGTCACTGTGTCTGTCTGCTATTGGCACTGATCAGTTAAACAACGAGCTGATGGTTAGAAAGTCACCAACTTCTGATAAAGGTGCATATTTAGAAGAAAAAAACATTTCTCGGAGGAAAGGAGAGTGGCAAACTTGACTCTGGCTCCACAGTACAGGAACTGACTCACAGGGATCAGGGGAAATACCAGACTGTATCAGTGACAAACAAAATCTAGTCCAAATCCTGAATCCATCACTCAGCAGAACACGATCTCCAAACCACTCGGCTTTCACTGCAGTTTTGTGAAGTGCTCCTCCACAGCAAGAAAAAAATGAGGATTCCAAGTAAATTATTTTCTTGCTTGCAAATGTTTTGTTCCACTGATGCTGGAGGCCATTTTTGACTGATAGTCGTATCTGCTGTCATCACTGCCGGTTCTTTCTTTGGTGTGCCTCTTAATAAATTCACACACCAGGCACAGCTGTAGTTGAATATCTGCATCTCAGAGATTCATTTCTGTGTCAAACCCATAACTTTATATTTTGAGACACTTGAGCAGATCTGGGGCAGGTCCTCTGACAGTTAGGCAAATGCCTTGATCACATGTTTCATGAAATAAACATATGTAAGCGGTGGATTTCTTTATTAACTATGTATTAACTGGCGAACAGCCATAAAGAATTGTTAAAATTAATACAAAGTTCTTAACACCTTTGTTTCACCACATTTTTAAAATTTATTATAAAACAATTATTCTGCTCCTGATTAGCTTTAAATGTAGGAAAAATGTCCCTGTATTAGTGATGTAGTAACCTGAGAAAACACATATACATTTTTAAAGTTTCGATGGTAAAAATGGTCATCTCACCTAAAATGGCCACCACCTCATCATCCTGAATAACCTCCAGGGAACCCGACACCACAAAGCAGAGGCTGTCCACGCTCTCCCCAGCGTGGTAGATCAGGTCGCCTGGAGCACAGTGGATGGTCTGAAACTCCATGGCAAGCGCTCTGAGACAACCATCGCTGGCCAGCCGGAAAGCCGGGTGCTCTTTGAAAACCTTGCGGTTGAGATGAACGCAGATATCTGCTCTCATGTCCTTTGGACAAATCTGCAACACCTGGAAGAGAAAACAAAAGTAGAGACGGTTAAATGATCCATTTTAATAATCTGTTGTTAAATTGTTCCTGTGATTGACCACAACCATAGCCTTCTTTAACGCTGTGTGGAGTCGACTGGTTTCACACATTAAAGTGCACATGAACCACTTTGATTGCCCCTATGTGATAAAGTGGATTTGTGTGTGGGCTTACAGACAGCAGAGCTGAGTAAGTGGCTACAGGTCCACAGAAATTAAATATAACTCAGAACCAGCTGTGCACAGCTTCTATGACGTCTTATATTAACGCAAAGAACTGAAGTGACTTTTCTCCCTAGAGGCTTGTTGTTACTTTATGGGGGGTACTTACAGCCAGGTAGGAGCAGCTCCCTTATAGACTGCGCTGTATACTACATAAAGATGTCTCCAGTTTTGGCTATATTTAGGTATAGTTATAAGGTAAAGTGCTCCTTCAACAGAGGCCTATGTACTGTAGCACTGAACTCTGCCCTGCAATCAATCTGTCAAAGTTATTAACTTTTCCTGAGCCTAGAACAGCATTCTATGTGTTTATTATATGCAAGGCAGGCACACTTATCGCTCTTTCTTTAAAAAAAAAAACATAGTTTTATTCAAGTTTGATGGGACTGAACATGTCCACTGTGAACCACAGCTCAGAGTCCAGACGACCCTCCGCTGAGTGTCACTGAGCACCGGCTCGTTGTTCAAGTAAAACTAATCAACAGGATGCCAGGCCGTGGCAGGGCTCTGCCTTTAAAACAAGTCTCTTTGAAGATGAATGTCATGCAGAGAGGGATTATGTGCCATTTTTAGAGCCTTTAGTGTGGCCAGGAGCCAGACAAATAAATTATACATATTTGTAGTACGAGTTTAATACTGAAAGAGGACACAATAAATATGATTTTTGATTATAGAAGAACAGAAGTGTTCCTGGTGATAAAAATCATTGAGTTATTATGCTTCAATTTAGAGGGAAATAATAAAATGATTGGATTTGGACTAAAATGGGATGTAGGCACATAAATGCTTCCAGGCTTCAAATCAACCAGAGTGGCACCAGTTCAATCAACAGTTTTCAGCTTTAAATGCTTCATTTTTCACACACTCACATCATTTTAGCGTCATCTGAATTCAGCAGGATGGCTGCTAGTCGATTACTAGATAATGAACTCAGCACTACTGTCTGTTTTTGATATTAGGCTTCAGCATGAGAAAAAAAAAGAATACTAGAAAAAATGAAGTAACAGCCAGCAGTTACCTTTTCAGTGTCTATCCCTCGTGACATGGACCAGGTGGAGGCAATGTAGTCCAGAACTCTTTCACTTAAGCCCTTGGGCACCTGGTAGAGCTTGAGGAAGTCTCGGACGCTGTTAAGCATCTCGTGATAACGGTTTGTGTTGGCGTACATTTGCTGGAAGATCGTCGTAACGTTACCAAAGATGGTGGCGTAAAGGAGTGCTGAGGAGAAGGTGGAACATAAACTGGATTTTAAAGACAAAAAAAAACAAACCATAGCTTCACCAAACACATTCTCACAACTATCGTGTCAAATATAGACACTTGGTCAGGTCACCTCATCAAGTCAGTGTATATATCTTTTTGGTTGGAGATAGGCAGGAAAAATATTCAGTTAACTTTGGAAAGATTATCATAATTTAGGTCTTTGGATCTACTTTCTGGCTTTGCTGCCAGAAAACACTATTGCAGAGCCATGGCAATCAAAGCACTATGGAGGTCTATTAGACGCCTGTTTGTGTTACAAACTGACACCTAAGTGCTTTTTAAGTGTGATAATGTAACACCGTGCATCCACAGGTAAAAAATTAGGAGTGTAAAATATGATTTCAAAATACAGGCAAAGAATAAAAAGCTATAAATTTCCAATATTTATGAAGTTCAAAGCTTTCCTATAATGAGCACTCCTCACACTGCCAGGCTTTATATAGTAAATTTCGTGATGTATCAAATGTGCCTTAAGACTTAATATTATTTTATGTGTTGAATGTTTTAATCAATCACGTGGGAAATTAACAATTACTACCCACCATTACCTCCAAATATCATCAACAAAATGGGTGCCAAAAGGGAAAAACAATAATTACAGCTTCATCATGTGAGTGTGTGTGTGTGTGTGTGTGTGCGTGTGTGTGAGACCAACCCATCCCTGTGCAACTACATCCCACTAAACAAGGATATT
Source organism: Parambassis ranga (assembly GCF_900634625.1). NCBI lineage: Eukaryota > Metazoa > Chordata > Actinopteri > Ambassidae > Parambassis > Parambassis ranga. Next base: position 8,297,224 of record NC_041035.1, read on the forward strand.
TTTCCTGTATTGTGATGGAAGAATTAAATGAAAAGGAACAGAAAAAGCAGAAGCGAGGATCTCTGAGGTGGTTGAACTGGTGCAACAGCTGGCGTGTGTGTGTGGATCAAAGCCATCAGATGTCTGCTCTGTGTGTGCCGTGTTCTCCTGGCAATGGAGCCCTAATTAGCCCTGCTAGAAGGGACGGAGAGGAAACATGCCAGCCACACATTTCAATTATCCTCAGATGACAACACTAACCTGTGTGCGTGCTTGTGTGTATGTGTGTTTGTTTATTTCACAGCGTACAATCAAAGTGTTGAAAAAGCGTGCAGGGAATAATGCTAATTAAAAAGTGCTCAAAACTCCTTAAGGGGCAAGGATAATCACAACTTCCATCCTTTCATCACCATCTCTCAGCAAGTGCTGCATTGTATAGTGTGATATTCTTTAAAAAAAAACAAAAACACACAAGAAAATGTTTTTGTCTGACACATATGTCGTTCATTTGAGTGACCAGATTTGGAGGGTGCCAAAGTTTAGGGGTTGAGCACAGATGGCAGTGCTCACTTCTCTGACAAGCAAAAAAAAAAATGCTGAAACAATGGAAATGCAATCGGTCCCTGCAGGACAGAGCTTCATCCAGTCTCCAGCCTCGCTCTTTACTTGCTGACGTACACAACTTCACCGCTCACTCTCGAACAGCTGGCTTGTTTGATGCTAGTTAAAAGACAGTTGTCAGAAAACTCAAGCCCTATACGTCCTGTTGCTATAGAAACAGGACATATGTACAGTGCCCCCTCCCTTCTTTTTTTTTTTCCTTCTACCCAATGTCACCCAGCAATCCCCCCCATCACACCGTGATCGTCTCCTGCCAGCACCGATCCAGTGCTGTTGGTAAAAATAGAACAGTATCAGGGCATCCATATTTAATAGAGAACAGCTACGGACTACACTAGATTGCATCTACAAGCAAATCCTCCGGAGGCTGTTGTTTTTTTCCCAGATATTTAAGACAATTTATATCCCACAATAAAAAATGTAGACAAAGACAAGTCTGAAGATGAGTTTTTGTCAGCTCCCCTGAGAGCTTATTCATAAACCTGAACATCCAAAAGGTAGAGCAGGGGAGGTGAAGGGGGGGGGGGCACCAATGTCCTCCCTTCTCAGGGTTTTTGAGATTGTGGCTGAAAAAAGTACAGCAGTGATTGCGGAGGGATCGGAGGGAGCTTGCTGTGCTAAATTGATCTGGCAGTGTCAGTTATTGCTCCGAGGTGTTGCTCTGCGTGCAGTAACACATAATGGCAGTGTGCTGTACACTGTTTAATGAGCCACACAGGCAGGAGACGTCTTGGAAAATATTGAAATGTGAAAAAGAAGGGCATGCTGTGAAAATCTGCCTTCTTCTCAGCAGATTAGAGGTTTTGTTAAATAGATTCACACTTAATTTTAATCCAGCCGTTCATGCTTGTTTGCAGAATTAAAGCACATTAAGTCACAGGCATTCTTCTTGCTGTTAATATATGGCCTGTAAATCTACCAGTATGACACAAAAACTCCTGTCTCCGCTGTGTATTGTTTTTCCAGGCATTCCATAAATATCACCTCAATAAATCTCAATAATTCAGCACAATATCACAGACTGAGGTAATGAGTCTAAAGCAGGCAGGAGTGACATTGTGCAGCAGTAAATTGGACTAACTGGAGTTGACAGCAGCGCTGATGAGATTGAAAGGAAACTCGTTATTGCCTTCTTAATTTTACATCCTGTGAATGTCACGTACATAATAATATAGTGTTTGTTGAGTTTTATGTATACAAGAAGCTTATATATATATGACTTTACAGCGATGCAGTAACTCCTTTCAAACCTGCCCACATCTGGGATCTTCAGTAATTCACTGATACCAGGGCCAATCTGAGCTTTGATGGACTCTATAATGTGGGAAAACTCATATATCATGATATGTGACATTAGAGGAAAGACATCACCCATACTCACATCCAATCATCATCATGGCCACAGCAAAGATTTTCTCTCCATCTGTTGTCGGGGCGATGTTGCCAAAGCCGATGCTTGTGAGGCTGGTCATGGTAAAGTACAAGGAAGTGATGTAGACGGAGTGCTTGTTCGGACCACCCTCCCACTTCCCTGTGCTGGCATTGAAGTTGTACGGTGTGCCCACGGTCTCAGCCAGGATGTAGAGCCAGCTGTCCATGCGCACAATGTTGGTTTCCTCATCGATAACCTCGTAATCACCAATGCTGTACCTGTAGTGTGAGCAAGCAATTCAAAAAATTCAAATAAAAAGTAGGATTTTTTTATATCCATTAAATTTAAATGATGCAAGTTGCACCAAATCCCCCCCCCCCCCCCCCCCATCAGGACCAGGAACCTGACAGTTTCCTGTAGATAATTGCATGGAAACATTCCCTGGAGGCACTCTGCTCTGGGCCAGTACTCCACTGTGTGATTCGTCCATCTGTCAAGATCATGTTATGGATCTAATGTCTTTGTGTATGGTGGTGATGACTGCTGGTCCAGTCAGTGAGCCATCTTCCAAGCTCTTTCTGCCATGTGTGAAGTTTCTTCACTGTAAGAATCATTTCCTTCTACTGAAGGTCACAAACTTATCAGTCACCACAGCAAATTATTAGGATGTGCCAAATTTCCTTTAGTCTAAAGGTTTTAGAGTCGTTTTACTGGAGCTAACAATTATCAGCCTCGTGGTTCAAAGGAACATCAAAGTCAGCGGGATTCGAGCAAGTAAATCTCAACAGCGTTTCTATTGTGTAACAGGATTATGATTTCCTCATTTAATCCCTGGTGTTCCTCTACAGCTGCAGCTACCTCCATTCTTTCCTGACAGTGGCACAGAGAGGGAGAGGGAGAGAGGCTGCTGCTGTTGCTGCTGTCATCTGAGTGGTTTAACTTTTCTCAACTCGGCGTCGCAGCTCAGCGTGTGACCATGGCAACCACAGACACCACACTGAGGGAAACCATACAGGAGCTATTTTTACTTGTATCATAGTCTGGTTTTGAAGCAATATAAGTATTCAGTCATTCAAGACTGATTACACTGTCTGGACCAAGGCCAGTGTTTCATTGTGTTAGATTGTATGTGATTTTAAATAATGGTGTGAAAATGTGCGAAGAAGTGTTAAAATGAAATCAAAAAATGTCCTCAGCTCTGTGCATGTGACACAAAGTTGCGGCAGCCTGAGCGTGGTTTGTGTGTGTTTAGTCATTCTCATAAACATAATAAATCAAGCACAATACATGATGGAAAGTTAATGCTCTCACAACACTCGCCCCCTGTAGGCTAGATGATCTGATTAGACTTTGGAGGTCTCTGCTCCATAAATTTGCATGTTAATGAGGAAAAAAACTCCTGAAACCACAATAACTCCTTCTTGCCTTAAGGCATGGGGAAAAAAAGCATTTTAATATGTCAAAAAAAGCATGTTGACAAAAAAGTACAGTTAATTAATGCACTAATTAGCGTAATCAACGGCCTCATTTATATTAATTAGCTGTACTATTAATGCATCACAGTGATGGCACAACATGGCAGTCAACCAGAGTGTGTTATGTAATATGTACGAGTGTAGTAACTGCAACCTAAAGGGTAAAATAGTGTGAATATGTAGAATGGCCAAACATACCAAATGCAGGCCAACCAGTGGGCGGCCAGTCCAAAAACACACACCAGCAGCACCAGAACAGCCGCCCCATACTCAATGTAGTGATCCAGTTTACGAGCAACCCGACCCAGGCGGAGAAGCCGGACCACCTTAAGTGAGCTGAAAAGACTGCTGATCCCCTGAAAGAGGAATGAAAGAGAAACAAAGAAGACAGGAATAAAAGATAAATAATTAACAAAGAAAGGAGTCATAGATATTAAATGACGCTGCCATTGTGAACAAATCCTGCACAGAGCACCTTCTTAGCACTATTTTGCTCAACATACATCGACCATCAAAATCTGTGATAGCGTGAAAATAGAAACTAAATAAAGATTAGCTAAAAGCTAAGCTTGAGACATCAAAAATAAATCTAACCAGATTGATTTCATGTTTTTGTCAGTTCAGCAAGATAAAACTATTCCGACTCAACCCGAGAACCACGTGATGTCAAATTGAAACCCATGAGACATGTTAAAAGACTCAAAAGTGTAAAATAGTGCATAAATCATAACAGCAAACACAGAACACACAAACAGGACAGTAAAAAAAACACAGAGCTAAAAACATCCCTATGCAATGTGATGAAATTTTACAACTTCTTGCCGTTACATAAGCAGCAGCTAAATGTCTACTCAGCTTAAGTGTTCAGTTAAACACCCACTCAATGCTTCACACAGACAATTGCAATTCTCATCAGCACAGAGCTGGTGGTATTCTGTGTGTATGTATGTGTGTGTATGTGTGTGTGTGGGGGGGGGCATTGATTTTGCTAATGTGCTGTGGTCTGCAATGCGAGTACAACTGCAGCGCTTACTGTCACTTGATCTGATCAAGCTGCCTGCCAGACACCTCAGCTTCAGCTTCTCTGAAATCACTTTACAGCACTGAGCTCGGATACAACTCAGTTACCACTGCCATCTCTAGAAATCTAGAAATCCAAAGTTAGAAGTTGGAAACAGAGGGTTACTCTTGGGTTGAAAGAAAAAAAGTATTTGTGGCTTTATTGTGGAGACGCTTGGATTAACACTGCCTCCTTGAAATATAACAGGATGGTGTTGATGAAGAAACTCCATGTGGACTGCCAAGCTGCTGTTTATATAATGCAACTTGACCACCACTGAATTGCCCTAAAGCTCCTTAAGTTAAATAAACAAATATACATTTACTCTATTGTTTTAAAAGAAGTTACAAGCATAGGCGTTTACACCACTGCTAATCATCTTACAGCTAAATTAGGCTGGGCCGAGGGATGGGGATGAACTGGAGGGATGTTATTCTTATCTTCCTTTCATGCTGAGAGTTAATTAAAAAGGTAGCTAAGAAGATCAACAACACTTTCATCTCGGTCATTTAGTGTAGGCTTATAGAGCCCGGGGTCTAACCTAGCATAAAGTGTGAGGCAGAGACAGATAGATAACCTGACTCTTAAAGATCAAAAATACACAAGCTCAGTAATTAACACCATTCATGTCTGTTTGTTTTATTTGCACATAAACAACTTGAGGTTTCATGAAGAGTTAGGCACATGTTAAATAATGTAAGCTAGGGTCCCAAAATATTAAAAGTTCTTTATTAGTAAAGGTATAAATTCAAAAGTGTTCACAGTCAGATGAACACGTCAGTTATCACAATTACTATAAAATAAGCCCAGATTGCCAATCAAAAGCAGAAGATGGCGCCATGTTCAGATCTCCCTATATTAAAGCATATTTTTTAGTGCCAGCATGTGTTTTCTTTTCAGTGTTTACCTGTAATCCCTTTGTCATGACTGACAGTTTAGTGCTGCTGTGTGGACTGAACCCACTCTCTGCAGCCTTAATGGTGCTGTTGTTCATTTTCAAATATTGTAGAAGACAATTCTGGCAATCAAAAAACAAGCAGCTCATATCTCAACTTGCTCTCCCTGACATTTATTTCATGCGTTGATGCGTCCGCTGCCGTGCACTCGTGTTGGAGCACTCTACTATAATGTTTGTGTGGGAATAAATGTCAGGGGAAATATGGAGAGCGTGCTGCGACTATTGTTGATGATATGGCCTGATGGAGAGTTTATGTAACATGTTTGTCAGGTGCGATCTACAAGTAAAATTTAAAAAAAAAAAAAAAAAACAAACACACAAAAGTGTTCATTATCATATTCTAATCAAACTGAAGCCTACTTGAGTGACAGCTCGGTGGTTCCAATTCTTCCCATCACGTCCCATGCATGAACACAGGCAGAGGTGGAAGGGAGGGGGGGGCCATGCAAACAGAACGGAGGGATGAAAAAGAAGAACAAAAATGAAGCACAAGTAAGTGAAAAGACACTCAGTCATTAGTAAGCGGTGAATAAACACATGAGAAAATTAATTATCAAATAAAAAGAAACATAAAGGAGCAACTTTATCTGTGCATTAAAGTGGGTACAGTATGACGAAGCGTGCACTTGAGTGGGTCTGTCTGTGGGTACGAGTCTTTCTCAGTGCTTTAAGACCCCCCCCCCTTAATGATCTGCCCCTCCCTATCTGGAAACCTGTTGGGGGGAAAACAGCCATCAAAGTTATTCATGACAGTCGTTAAGGTCTATAGCAGCAGCACGATGTTTCGCTGCTGGTTTAATAACAGAGGCCATTGTTTACTCGCTCTCATTTACCCCTGCCATGGATTGCCTCAAAGCAATTTGGAACAAATTGGAGTCAGTGAGTTGTTGCAGAGACACGCTGGAAGATGATCCTAGAAGAGGAGCTGCAGCTTTGATGGAGGTTTCACAGCCATCCATAACCTCATCACATTGAGTCCGCACACACAGTGCGTATGCAGCTATACTGTACTACTGTAGTAGTTTTAGGGCTATAATATGAATTAAAAATTAAATAAAAAATTAGGCTTTCTACTGGACTGCTTGAATCTTACATCCTACAAAGCATCAATCATCTCCTTGCATCATTTATGCAGGCTTTATTTGATCTATGCTTTAAATTGCCCTCCATTATCACCTGATCCATCACCTGCATGGCTTGCAAGAACAAAGGCATCCACATTAAATGTACTTCTTTCATTTCATGTAATGATCTATAATTTACATTTCTGGTATTTGGTTTTACTTTCTGCATTATGTTCAGTTAGTTTTACGTCCACAACCCTGCTAATAATGGACACTAAACCAAACAATGTGCAAATATTCACAATTTCAAGCCCTAATTGTGGTCGCAGTTGCCCTGTTGCCTAAATAATAAAGAAACCTGTAAATAGACGGAAAGTACAAGGGTACTTTTAGACTTCATAGAGTCTTGGTGTGTCATAATAACAGAACTATTCCCTAAATGTGCTTTGGGTTTGGCAGATTCTGTAAGACAAAAACCACAAGCAGCTGAGACAGGATCTAATAACACCATCGTCACACAAATGTTGTTTCCCCTCCAGCTGACCACTGCCTGCTTCTGCTCTGGACACTTCAACTTGTCAGCATCTAGTTTGCTGAAGCATTGTAAGACTAGAAAGGGCCAGAGTGCTGGACCTGCAGATGCAGCTCACAGACAAGCGTTACAACTGTATTTCACATTACACTGTACTGTGTGTGCCTGCCATCCCCACACAGCCAACATACGTCGTATGTGACACAGCACGCTCTAAAATGCTACCGCAGCATTTTACGCTGTGATAAGAAAACACACATACACGTGACGTGACACATTTAAGCACACACAATGATGCATTGACATAATCAACACTGGAGTGCAGAACCCAGAGGCTCCATTTAATCAATGAGTGTGTTCGCCTCAAGGAAAAACAATGATCTCCATCAGCCGAACGACACGTACAATACTTTAACATAAGAGCGCTCTGTAGTTATACCCCTTTGATGAAATACAGAGTGTTCACCTCAGTAGTGTTGTGTTACAAGTGAACAACAATAACAACCTGTTTTCTTCAACCGCCCGCTACAGAACAAAGGACCAACAAAGCAAAACTTCATCCCATCCCATGATTCAGTACTTCTGTCAGCTGTCATGAGGTGTTAATGGTTTTGGGGCACAGAACAGTACCGGAGAATGCTCCAGTTTAGCAACGCAACGCTCCTTCGTCCAATTAAAATGTGCCAATTATCTCAAGATCCTGTGATGGCTCTCCAGCAAACACTCACTGCTATGGTAGAACATTTATAAATTCACAAACAAGCATATTATTATTCTGTTCATTCAAACTTGTTTTTCCCCCCACTGTCTCTACACAAAATAACAACCAGTGAATGGCTCTGATACACAGTGCTTATTAAAATGTGTGCTTGGAAAGTTAATCATCTGTCAATCACCACAGAAATGGTCACTCTCATGATTTTAGCTTTGTCCTAAACTAGAGGCAACACCAGCCATTATTTGCTTTTGTATTGTTCTTTCTCTCATCCTCGCACATGAATGACAGAATATGCTGATTGCCAGTGCAGGCCACTGGTTTTTTTTCCACTTGTAGTTCAGCTAGACATCAAAAATGTTAGAAAAATTTCATTGTTTGGTTAAAGCTGACCATTTTTACATCCGCAGCAAACTTCCTCACAACACATCCTCACGAAACAACGCAACACAATTAATATACCTGCCATGCTAACTGTACAGAACAGAACATATGATTGCATGGCCCAATGTCATTTGAACAGTCAGTAAAGAGCATGGAGGCAAGTTGGGGGTGGTGTGGGTTACATGCAAACATTTAAAGTTTGAGTTCCTGCTGTTTCACTTTGCTCGTATTTGGTCACCGCTGAATTTGCCATAAAAACTGCTGGTTAGGGTTAGGCCTTAAAAACAGGGTGAGGGGATGAGTAAAGATCACCTTAAAACAAACAAGTCCCTAACATTAAGTGCATTTTATAAGGACAACTGCTCCTACTGCACGATTACCATCAGGATGAGTCCCCTGCCTCCATGAACAGGTAAATATGCTGATTGTCTGATTGCTACAGACATCCTCAATTCATATACACAAAAATAAAAAAAAATCAATAAAAGGACGATCTTTAGTGTAAAGGTAACAGCCAATAATAACTGAATTTCAGCAATAAAAACATTTTTTGACATGAAGGGTAAAAAGATGCAGAATGCTACCCTCACCTCATCTACGTTCTCAAAGGCATTGATGACGTCGTACGGCAGGCAGGACAGCAGGTCGATAACAAACCAGGTCTTAAGGTAGTTCATCCGAATCAGTTTGGGATCAGAGATGACCTCACCAGCGGGCCCGACGAACGTGGTGTGAAAGTTCAGAACAATGTCCACCAAGAAGATGACATCCACAATGCTGTCCACCACTAGCCACGTCACATTGTTCTGCTTTGTCTTGAAGGAGACGTTGTAGGGCACCATGATGGCGGTGTAGAATGTGAGGATGAGGATGACCCAGTCCCATGTTGTCTTGAAGAGGCAGTAGTGCAGGATGATGTGAGGAGGGGTTTTAGGTGTCTCCTGTTTGTACTGAGGTAGGATGTCTGAGCCCAGCTGCAGGACCTGCAGGAAGACATGAACAATGATCTCAGTTTCACTAAAAAGTACACTTCTACACCTCAAACCAGTCATTTGTGCAGGATGTGCCTCTTATTTATTTTTATTTTATTTATTGAATAAAATTACACAAGGAGCCATTACCTCTGCTAGGCGGGAGTGCTTGTGGACATTCTCTCCTTTGTGGACTGTGGGCTGGAGCTGCTGTAAGACTCCTCTGCTGCTTGTTAGAGCTCGAGTCAGTCGGGCAAACTTTCCCCAACCTGAGAATCATATACAAAGTTCAATATTACCTTTAGCATAGTGGTTTTCCTGGTACTGTATGGTTCCTGGAGTTTATGGGGTTAAGGTTAGTATTGTGCATACTTGCTAATTAACTGTATCAAATCTTGATTATCGCTCCAGCATCAGAGGCTTTAACAAGCTGGTGAGCCTCCAGCTTGTGTTTGGATAACTTTACATATCTGACTGAATTTAATCTGGAAAATACGGATAAGTCATTAAGAAGAACATGTTTTAGGTGGTTGAGTTTGAGAAATCTATTTTTAACTCTGATACTCCTCTATTACTGAATCAGTAATACATATTACTGATCCACAGAGAAATAAAACTGGTAATCAAGTAACACCGTCAATCTCACAACACAGTTCAGTCACAGATTAGGGAGTTTAATCCTGGTAGCAACTAGTTTACCAGACAATATCTGAAGTGATTTTGTCTGAGGGGATGTATCAGATACAGAAATACCTCATATGAGGATTTTTGCTGTTTCTACTGTATGGCTAAGGTGCTATTATGGCATCCCACAGCTTTATGTGCTCACTCTCATTGATGCCATTTTTTGGCTCATAGGATTGAGGATGAAAATCAATGAATATAATGGAGTGAATATTAGACCTGGCTTACAAAGGCAGATTCATAAATTTGTGGTCTGAAATACAAAGAATTGCTTCGCTCAGCATAGCCCCCTCCTGCATCTTGTACAGCAGCTATGAGGCATACACATGCCTTCTTTGCTGACATTGTGGACTATCAGAAAGTGATCCACAGTCAATGATGGTCACAGTCCAAATAGCAACCATGGTTGCACTGAAGTCCTTCTCTTGTGGGGGGAAGGTGTTACTTTTTGCTAATTTTTCTGAATACTCACTCAAATGTCATTAAACTAACCCTGTGTGTAACAAGAGCTGTTTTATTACCCTCTGCTTTAGGCCAATCATTTATCAGTCAGTATCAGGACTTGCATGTATGTAACAGCATCTTTTTGTTATTTTTTATATTCTCCTCTCTCCTTTCAGGCAGCTTGTTAACTGTTGCCTGCAGGCGAAGCTGCGCCTCTGCACTGAAGCCTTTATTGGAGTCCTACCTGTTGATGCTAGAGCCTTATAATCTCAGTTTCCTGGTTCTGTTTTTGTGTGTGTTGCTTGTTTGCTGTTGCTCTATTGCACTAATCCATGTTCTATTCTGGCTGTCTGTAAAAATGATACAGTCCAGTAAGTAATTTTTGTGTAATGTGCAGATAACTCAGAATGGGGAGGGGGGTTGTATGTTTGACTGACTGGGTACTTGTTAGAGCAGATGCACAAAGCCTTGGGTCACGTGGCAGATTAATTTAACTTCTGCCATGAACACTTGTAGCTCCCACATGTGTGCTGTGCACTGTGAGAGAATGTAACTGGATTTCACCCAGCAGATTATCGTCTGATGCTCAAGGTTGGGCTGTACTGTAAATTAGTTTTTCCTATTTTAATTACTGTGAAAGAGGCCCGCTGTGTTTCTGTCAAAAGCACAAAAAGTTGAACAAATGACATGTGCTTGTAACCTTTGGACGAATCATCTTCAATGGGCTGTTTAAAGGCTGTGATGTCGCTGAACGTGCAAAGGAACAGGACCACTTTTTCTTGTTCGTTTCGTATAGGAGCAATCTTCACAAAAAACCAAACAGGCGTTCCTGAAAGCACAAAAACGACAACAACAACAAACACATATTCAGCTGCATCACCTGCCTATTTTTAGAGGAAATGACACACAGAGTACAGAACGTACAGAACAAATCTTGATTGCACGGTGGAAACTGAAATGTTCTGGACTTTTTAGAACTTTCCTGTGTTTTGCCTGCACAGGTGCAGGCACAGGAAAAGGTTACACCTGGAAAACAAACAAACACCGCTACGTTTCTGTGAGGAAGGCTTCTCTGGTCTGGCTCTGGCTCCCTCGCTTTACCAATTAGCACATTTCTACAGAGGCAGAAATGTTCTGGGCTGCCTTTGAACTCTTATGTTACACAGACTCTGAATACATTTGCATGAGAAGAGAGCGAACCTTTTTCCTCACTTACTGTTTTTCTTGTACATCAGTATCTCAAATGAGTTCATCTCATAATTCTCAAATGTTAGTCGCACTTTTTCCGTCGTGTCCTTGTCTGTGAGCTCTCCGTACATGAAGCTGGAAAACAAAAATGGGAAAATAACCAATTTCAATTATTGATAAAGACAACGCTGCACACATTCCTGCAGGAAGGCTTGAAAAGTGTGAATTTATCATCATCAATGAGTTACATGTTACAATGCATCAAATATGAGGTAGATTAAAACACACTGAAACCATCAGAAAGATAAATGTGACCCTGAGTTTAATTGGCCAAATGCAAAGTACCTCTGAAAAACAAATTAAACCTGAAGACGGGTCAAGCAACCGTGAACACGTTTAAGTGCACTGCAGAGACATTCATCTCACTTTACCGCCACCCTCAGTAGCAGCCTGTTCCAGCGTGATCTAAATATAACTCGGAGTTTGTTATGAAATACAAAAGGAAGGCTAAATTTAATGAGACTACGTTCTGACTGCTGCAGAGGCTGCTGCTCGATGCAACATCACTGATGAATGTCCTCTGAGCTGGGAGGAGTTTGACTTTACTCCAAAGAAAAAAAACATTTTCACGAATCACGCTCTCATCATGCGTGAAAATTCCCACAGGTTTGTTGTCACTGTATGTTTACAGCAACAGAAACTAACATACATAATTGAAGAGACACAGAAGGAGCAGTTAAGATAGAAAACAGCATCTTTGATCCGCACACATATATATACAGCAAAGAGACGTTCAGATATTAACACTCCGGGGAACTGACTGTACGTTTTTATGACCAAGTTCTCCTCAAATACATCAAACATCCACACTGTGTGAATGTTTTATGGCCTCATATCCAGATTCATGAAGATATTTTCTGACAGTAAGTTAAAAAAAGAGACACCGTGATGATTAAAGGTATAGGGAAATGTTTGAAGGCTAATGAAAGGGGGGGTAGTGATGAACTAGTACTATGTAGTACTAGTAGTAGTACTAGTAGTAGTACTACTATAGAGCTATGAGGAACCAACTAATATCATCTTTAAAACGGAACCAGAAGCATCAAACGTGATTGATTCTCAAACGCTGTCGTGGTCAAGAAGACGAGAGAGAAACTGCTAAAGAATCCCGAGTAGTTTAAATGTATGTAATGTAAATGTACGGGTGGAGATCCATTCTCCTGTGTGAGGGTTCTGGTGCTTTTTTATAGGACGTCCTTTATAGCAGTGAAGCTATATTAGCTTACACTTGGCATATGATGGGCCACACAGAGGAGGTGTTTTTTGGACACATTTGAAGAAGCCTTGAGTAAGTAACAAATAATTAGTGATGATATCATAACCTGCAGTCTGTTCTCTTTGTAAGTACAATATGTTCCTCTGTCCTTCTGTGCAGTGTAAAACATAATGCTTCCACAGTCAGATTTCTGGTTTGTTTTCCCTTCTCCTCTCAAAACACAAGACTTCACTCCATGTCGCCTCCCTGAAAATAAACCTAAAACAAGTCATCACACATTCGCTTCAATATTTGTACTGGCAAGTGTTCTGAAGCTTATGTTTAGGGACCCGAGGGTCTAAATCAGTAATAGCCGCGGTGCTGGCTGTGACAACCACAATCTCCCACAACAGATGAAATCTCCCACGGATTTTGAATCTGGCAGCACCAACTGTTTCACTGGGAGCCTATTAATGTGTCGGGTACTGACATGCTTATTACAGGCACAATAAACACTCTAGAAACTCCAGAAATTGTCCATTGGAATCGTAATAATCCTGGTTTGTATTTATGTTTTGGAGGACCCAGAGGAGACGGTCTGTTAACAGGTTTACAGTAGCGTTACAGTCAGTGGTGTGGAAGCAGCTTCAGCTCTTACTACCTGATTACATCACAGGTTTTTAGCTCCTACCTCTGCTGAACCACTGTTAACTATGAGAACATATCCATTCTTGCTGAGTGTGTTCTTAGTCATAGCAGGATAGTTGTGATATTATCTTCCTCTGCTGAGAAGCTTTACTGGTGGGAATTGGGATTTGTAGATCCTGGGTTTCATTTATAATGTGGCACATAGCTGAGCTCAACATGCTGTTACTATTGACTGTGATCCCAATGATTTCGGTGTCATTAAAATGTGCCTTTGTCTCACTCGCTGCTTACTAGCTGTAAATTCTACCACAGCTCCCGTTAGGCTATATGATCCAATCATGCAGATTAAGACAGATGTGTTTAAATCGCTCAAAACACAGCACACAGTCTGGCACATAAAGCACGCCACCCTGCTCCTCTTTAGTTTAGTTTACAACACAAGCATGTTCTGCTGCCTTGTAGCAAGTGTAAAAGCAGATATATTCAGGCTGAGATTTTACTGTGACAACAAAAAAAGTCAAGTGTATTTGCAGATTAAACATGTCAGCCCACAAAACACTCCTAAGTACCCCCGCGCTGTGTAGGGATCAGTTAACGTTTTACATCTTCTTTTGATTAAAACAAACCATATGAATAATAAATGTATCGTCTCATTTATAGCAGTCTAACAGTGTGATTATCCGAGCATCGCCAGCTAAGATGAAACTTATCCAGATTAACAAGACAGCTACATCCATAACAAGTTCTTGCTATGTCACAAGATAATCTTCAAATGCTGGAAAACATATGTCAAAGAATTCAACTAATTGCTGCTTAAACAGAGCTACATCTGTGGGGAGTAAAAAAAACACACAAAGGTGAACATGTTTGTAAAGTTTCTCATAAAACACTGTGATGCAGTCACGAGGCACTCAGCTTCTCTTGCCTACCTGCAGGTGCTGCTTTTCTGCATCACTTCTGCCCTGTGGTACCCGGATAACTTGCAGAATCCATCATTGCTGTAAACGATGGGCCAGTCCACAATCTGAGCGTTTCCCAGGACAAAATTGGTATCTATTGCAGAGCAAAGAGAAAGTGAAGGGGCAAATAACTTACAGGATGTCATTTTCCACCTAAAACAGAAACATATAAATACTTAAACTCTCTAGCTCAGGTTGGGAAGATGTTATGGCCTAAACCATTTAGTGGAACTGCAACAGAAAGAAGTGACAGTTATTCCAAGACAGACAGGATACAACTGCACAATGTAGAGCCAAAACGCACTTTAAATCAAATATTTAATATTCATATTTTATCCTGAGGTAGTAATCAATGGTGTATTGACAAATATAGTAAGTTATGGCCACTCGATTAATACTTTCTGAAACAAATGTGTCGTTTAGTCCTGTAATGTTTCCCCTGTCATTAAAAAGATCGAGTAATGCTGCCTTTAAGTGCTAAAATACAATTAAAAGGTTTTCATTAGTGTCCATAATGGTCTACGGCCCATTACACCCTCCACACAGGGGAAGCATGCACAAACACACACTCTCTCTTTGTTTATACAGAAAGCATCCTAATATCTGCTACAGGGGAAGGGTGGTGTCTGTTGTCGTTCTGTGTCTTCCCCGGTTAGGCCCACAGAGCAGTTAAACATGGTGTTTGAGTTATTGTGTTTGTGTTTAGAATAATTACTATGACATTATCAGCAAACACAGTTGACAAATATTAACTACGTTTTATGGAAAACAGGGAGAATTCATTCTCATATGGCATTTTTGTGTATTTATCGTTGGCCACAGAGCTGTGTCTGAGTCTCATGCACATTTTAATGGTTTGTTTTGCTTATATTGCATTTTGTAATCATGAGTGGCATAATGTAGTCATGCTAGTACCCAGTATCATTATTTAAATTCATGTAATTATACATGAATTAAATGATAGTCTTAGCATTTTTCCTTTAAACTCGGATCAATAAGTATAACATGCAAATATCTGCGCTGCGTCTTATTTGTCTTTTGAGTCTACGAAAGTAATTCTCCAAAAAATTCCTCCTCTAGGAATGGCTTTTCAAATTCTCAACAAATGATATTTGAAGCAAATACATGAATTATAGTTGAGGCGATTTATAGATAATTACTAATGAGAAGTTAGCATTTAATACCCACAATCCTGTTTCTCTGACAGGCATGCTAAGACTTCATTGACAAATGAAACTAAAAACTTAAATATATGTGCATGCATCAAAAACAAGTAATGTTTCTGTTTGCTTTTTTTTTAAATTACTATTTTAAAAAGTAAAACTATCTAAAATTCCATTGCAGAATTTGGCAAAATGCAAGAAGGACATATAACAGCTTTAAAATGGGACAAGAGAATCAATAATAATAATTAAAAAATCAAGTTAAAACTTAAAACATCCCAAATCTGCATACACACATACACATATACTACAACAGCGTGACGACACAGGGGTGAAAGACCTGACCACAGAACAGACAGACAGACATGGTACCACAAATGAAGACACATCAGAAAACACATCTTTGATCACAACAAAATAAAACAGATGGAAATGACAGCTAAAAGCATGAGTACACTGACAGAATACAAAGCGTTCCATGCCAATGTGTTATTTTACAAACATCAAATGAATGTCAATCTTGAGTCCAAAGTTTTCTGATTGTTAGCCCTGGATCTGTTTAACTTACTACTGTGTGTGTGTGTCAGCAAATGTTTCAGAAAATTCAGATTCAGAAATTCAAAAGAAAAAATCTCAAGTGCTCTGTAAATTAACAGCATTTGGTATAGAACATTACAAAGAGATAGATAAGCAGCACGCCAAATTAAATTTCATAGTACCTGTCTGTCTATGTGACAGTGTCCAAACTGAAATTTTTGAAAAGAAAAGAGGGTTAACAGATTACAATGACAAACATCTGCTGAATGTCAGACAAAGAAGATGGATCACACCAACCGAGAGAGACAGCTTCCAAGTGTATAAAACACACCTTGAGAGGGTCGTCTCAAACATAAAGGTGATTAAAGTTTTTCATCTTACCATTTAGAATTGTATGTTTGTGTACAATGAGACAAAAACAGAAGCTGACTGATGCACAGCTGGCACCTTCATAGTTGTCCTAATGTAGCACTTGATTAGCATACAGTGTCCAAGAGACATAAACTGTTGTCTTATCTTATTTTTTTCTTTCTGTATCTGTGCTGTTGCGATAACACAATTTCTCCATTGTGGGACAAATAAAGGTTTTCTTAATCTTAATCTTAATCTATCTTAATCTCTACCTTAATATATATTTATTATTAGTTAGCTAACTTCAGTTATTAAATTTACTACCTTTCACTTTCAACAAAAGTTTTTTTATATATGCATGCAGTTACTTTTAATTAAAAAGCAGTTAGGAAGCAGAAATCCACGCTAAGCTAGCAACAACCCTTGGCCTTTTCTAATAGTCCTGCTCTCCAGAGGCAACACTTTTTCTTTCTTGTTGACTTCCCTGTCTTGTGGTACAAAGTGATATTACATGGGTAACTGGCATCTATTTGTTTATTTTCAAATGTTGGAAACATTTTATTTTAGTGGCCTAGTATTTTATTTCAGTTACTTAATCTTAATCTTAAATTTTACCTTTGGATCAAAGAGCAGAGTTAGCAGCTATAGAGGGTAAACATAGAATTAAGCAGCTGATGAGCCAGGAGACCTATAATATGCCAGCATGCTTACCATTGTAATGGATTTTATACCAGTATAAGTATATTAAATATAGTAATTATATTTATATTTATAGTAATATTCATATAGTAATAATATAGTATAATAAAGTAAGTAATTGTCCCATTTAGCATCATTTTGGTACAAAGCTATGTTGGGTAAATGTTGTTTATTGCACTTGTTTATTTCCTGCTACGATAAGTGAACATGTCTGCTGAGAAATTACAAGGAGGAACATGAAGGCAGACGAGTTGCAAATAACAACAGCATGTTATTTCTGGTTATATATCAGTGGTAAACTACACAAAGTCAAAAAGTCTTGAACACTGTCATCAAAATGAAGCGCAGAGCTGGTTATTTAACAATGACTGACGGCTACATAAAAGGAACGGCTCATTGTTTGTGAGTGCCCACCCACCTCTGCGTCTCAGTGGCATCCTGCAGATTACTGTCTCGGCTCTTTTGTTTCTAGCTTTGGAGAGATTTACTGCTCACTAATCCACAAATCGACCAAGGTCATAAGAAAAACTATGCATGTGCTTTTGTGTTTTAAATGGTGGATTATCCTTTTTTTAAAGTATGGAGATCCAAATATGACAGTGTAAGGAACACCTCTGGAGAGTCACCCTTTCTGAACAGCCTGATCCTTTTTTTGTCATAACACATTTTAATATAGAAATGTGCAGCAGGGGCAGCGTGACAGTGAGAGTGCAAGATGTTTTAACACTTTTGGAGGCACAAGGATAGAAGTAACTTTAACCGAACCCCATTACGAAAACATGTGATCATGGCACAAGTCAAATTAATGGTACAGTATGTTTGCCCTGAGATGTAGCTCATGACAAACACACACACTACTGCTTCTACTTCACAGCTATCTGTCAGGTGTCATAACTCTCCAGTCGGTCCTGTCACCTCCTGTTACACCATATAACAAGGCCAGCCGAAGGAAATGTGACATCGGTGGTGATATTCAGTTTTAAAACGTCTCTCCATGTTTGGATGTGAGTGCTCCACGGATAAATGAATTCCATTTGTCTTAGTGATACTGTGGGTTTATCTATAATTGAATAAAAAAAAATCCAACTGTCTAATTATTTGATTGGTAATCCTGTTTTTAAAGCTTCTAACCATGAAATTACAAATGAATAAAAATGTATCTTACTTTGAGTTTTTGTATGTGTGCTTACATTATGTGACATATGGAAAAAAAAGGAACAGTTCAATTATAAACAGATGCTGCTTGAAGATGGGCTGCAGCTAGTTTGCACCCTTTGTTATAGACTTAACTCCTTGAACTAGACATTTCCAGTCCATATAACCTCTCATACTTGCAGTGGTCTTATGTAATCAGGATTAAATGTAATGATTATAATGACCTGCTGTCATCTTCCCTCTCCATATAATGCAGGGACTCCCTAATGGGAACTGGAGCTTTAAGAGATAAATTATGCTGGAAATTAATAGACCTAATTGAATTAATTAGATCTATCCCATAATAAGATTTAGAAGAAAAATATTTAACAGTTTTATTCTATTGTGACACAAAGCGTGAACTTTTTCCTGCTCATAAAGGTGAGGGTTCTTTCTAATCAGCCTCCTTCATCTTTTACATGTCCTTAGTTGATTGGTCTCTGTCTCTGGGTAATATACCTTGTTTCTAAGACAGGTTCGGATTCGTTTTAATAATTGAATTTCCGCAGTTAAATGTATCATAGTAAATGTCATCCTTACCGTTAGACCGTCTTACAATATTTTCCAAAAAAGTATTCTGAGGGGCCACAAGTCCCCTCCGACCCCCCGCCATCCTGCCGCTGCACTCAGGCGTCTGCAGGTGACTCTTTACGCCTCGATGTGCCTCTTGTCTTCATGTTGTCCCCGGCTCTGAGGCGCTGCGTGGATTTCTTGGACAGGGACTGTCTCGTCTGCTCATTAGCTACCTCCTCAGCCCGGTGCGTTGGCGCCTCTTTACGCACCTCATCATCCAGGAGAGGAAAACAACGCCGGGGCGCAGAGCACAGGAGGGGCAGTGGCTCTCCTCCTCCGCTGCTATACATAACTGAAAGGATCCGGAGCGCCATCTGCCGGACGCACTGACAGACCTCACAATGGTTCCTGCTCAAAAAAAAAACTCCAGTGGTGGAACTAAGTACATTTACTTAAGTCATAGAAGGATTACCGAAAGAGCCGAATAAGCACAGGTCCAGGGGCCAAAAGGAGGGAGGCCCCATGGGCCAGAGCTTTGAAGTGACTGTTAATATTTCTCATTGGAAATTCAATCGATTGACCACAAAGAGGCTGAGGCGACTACAAAGGATTCAAAACGACTACAAAAAGATGCAAAACTACACACAACATACAAACTGAGCAGAGTTACAGAGAGAGCACAGAGGGACCAAAACACTGAGACAAAACCCACAAAGACAAAACTGACACCTCCCAAAAAACACAGAACAACCGAGGAGAACAGAACTGACTACAAACAAAACAACCGCAAGAAGCTACAGTGGCAGAACCATTACAGACTCTAAAATAGTACAAAGGCCTGCAAAACCTACAGAGCATGAACCACAATAAGATATAAAGAAAGAGATGCAAACTGCCTAACTTTGCTACACAGGGCCTGTTATCTGACACCCCTTCATGAGTACATTTTGAGTAATTACTTGAGTAATTCTCCACTTCTACTTCCTCTAGTATACAGTATAGTTATTGATTTATTTGATTAACCCTTTCTTCCTCTCATTTCTTCTAGTCATCATCACAACCCTTCAGATTTTGTGTTCTGACACTTGATTATTCTTGATTCTGTCAGTACGATCATCACTACTGTCCTGGTGGTAGGATTTAAACTGAACTGGGTTTAAAAGCTTCTTTCAGTTTGTAGTGTATCAGCAAACAGGGAAAACAGCTTCCTGCAGTCCACCAAGGAGGATTGTGGTATGTTCATTTTTCATGGATTAACTACAGTCAGTCGTAAGCAGCAGTAATGCAGTACCACGTGGAAGGTGCCTCTTTGATTCCCGCCCTGGAATTGTTCCTTTCAAACGCAGCATTTTCCCATGCACCACCTCATTAATCCTGTTCAATTATTTTGGACCCTGCAGTGCCTAAACTGAGACAGAGCTCAGAGAATGCTCCTGGTGACAACGTTTCCATCAAAATTACACAGAACAAAAACAAAGAAAAATGTCACTAAAGGTTTCCTTAACACCTGCAAGCCTCGCAGTTTTGGATTCACCTGTTGTTGCTGGAATAACTCAGACTAGGTGGCTACTATGGAAACCAGCTGGGCAAAGCAGCACTGGGTTGAACTGAACCATTACAGCTTCAGGCGAGTGCACACTGGTTTCTCAACAGAGAAACCACAGCATTCATGTCTTAAAAGAACTTTGACTTACATATTATCATGTATAGTTTAGTGTGTGTACTCAGCACTGCATATTAATAAATATATCAATACACTATAAACCAATTACGAAATGGTTACTACTTCTAAATTTGAATGACTTCTTTGCCAATTATGAGGGCAGATGACCTATGACTTTGTTTTGCTTTGCTTTATAGTGCACCGCTTCCCTCAGTGCATCCTTAAAAGGATAAACTGGCTGCATATTTGAGTGCTGCTATGTATGTAATAGGGAATATAATGGCAATAACTGTTATCAGACAAATCATTGAGTTGACATAACTTGACTAATGCAGAAGGTCAAACTTCATAACAATGACAATCAATGAGTCATCACTGATTGTTTTATAATGCACGTCCTAATACATAAAGTACAGTCGACGGTCCATACCTAGTGTTTTTTAATAATCCATTCCTCCATGTAAGAGAGAAAAGAAGTTTAAATTACATAACCTTCCCCTGCCTCCAAAGACAATCCATGTCATTCCTCCAGCGTTCTTATGGAATGCAGTTCCATAGTTTACATCACCATACCACAAAGGAAACTGCTCATCAGCCTACTTTAGTGATACATTTATAAATAAGGACCCAGAAATCAGATAGAGAGTATTTTAACAGTTTTTATCTTAAGAAGCTGCTCTAAAGATCTGGATGCAATAAACAATTTGTTTTTTACAGACCGAGGGAGTTTCAACTGTGTTTTGTGGACACTTCATGGTAACTATTCAGCCCACAGACCAACAACACATACAGAAACATGAGTCAACAGGTGTTCGTGCAGGCATTAACATGTTGTAGTATTGCATGTTAAAGAGAGTCTTTTTCCTTTCATTTCATTGCTCATGTTAGCTCTTCCATGACCGGCTGATGTTCAGATGACTCAGGTGATCTGTTATGTTCTTATGTTCAGGAAAATTTGCAAATTTGGCCTCCTTTATATTGAGCCAGTTCTGAGCTCTGCGCTCCGCAGCATGAGAGTGCTCCTGCTCTGGGGTCATGTAGGGCCGACTGATCCAGTATTCGTTCTCAGCCTCACGCTCCAGATGCTTCACCATGTTGCGTTTCATCTGCCACGTCACCGGCCGTGAGCGCCGATACTTTCCGATCCACTGCTTTCCTGGAATACCTTTGCGCAGCAAGGTGAGTGTGAGGAACATGGTGGCAAATTATATCTAGAAATGCAAAATTATGATTAGTGACTGCAAAAGTAACAATCCATAACAGAAATAGGTCTTCAGTTCAGAGGAATGTCAAATATGATAACACACAAAAAATTAAAAGTGACTAAACTCAACAAGAGATGAACCTTAAAAGTGCAGGTGGTTATTGTGCCTTGTGTTGGTCCAGAGTAGCTGGCCATTAGATCCACCAACAAACAACAAACCTTTCAAGGTACCAACATTCCCATACTAGTAACAGAACTACTGCAAATAATTTCAGCAGGCAGAGAAAACAACTGCAAAAATCAGGACCCAATCTGAGGCAGCACCATTTTGGGTAATGCTTCCTGTCTGATGGTGCATTAATAAAATATATAAGAAGAAAAACAAATAAAGTCTGTCCTTCAGTTTTATTTTTATTGTCCTTCTAAGACACATTAAAAAGGCCCCTTTAAAACACCTAAAGGGTGAGCCCAGTGTCAAATGTGATTATAAAGCCGAAATTGTTTGCAGTAAGTGACCATTCAGAGCATTACCTAAAAACAAAAAAGGGAACAAGAAATAACTTGAAAATAGAAGAAAAACTTATTGTTAGACCCAGATGAATCCCTTCTATGAAAAAGTGACTCACATTACCAGTGTTTATCAGTTTACTAGTCTGACCCTTTGCCACACTAATAACGTGACTAAGACAACTTTACAGCATTACAACTGCAATAACATCACACTAACGTTATCTCTGCTGGTGTATCAGGGAAAAGGTCAGAAGTAAACTGAGGCTATTAAGCACACACAAGTGCTGAAGTTTCATATAAACCTAAGACCCAGAATAAGTATTCAAATTGGAACCATAGTCTAATGATTACAGAATATGACAGGCATATGCAGGTGGCAGCAGAGTAAAGACACGAAAGATGATATATTTGCGACGAAGACTGCAATGAATACTATAAAGAAAGCATTAATAACATGTAAAAATGAGTAATCGGTGTGCAGGGAGTTATGTATGCTACCATTAGCCGAGTTCTGGTACAATGTGATGCTAGCTAAGCTGTAGCCTACAGACCAAGGACAGCTCGTATAAAGGACATCTGACACGCCCCACAGACATAAGCTTATATTTCCTGTATTGTTTTAGCTTACCCCACCTTCTAAAAACAGTTAAATGTCCGTCGGCAAGACCAAAAATGACCAAAAGTCCTTCAAAAACACGGCAAGTTAACGGCGGAAATGTGACACACAGCTAACCATGGGGTTATTGATCGCATTTCCGGGTTATGTACGGTGCGGCAGAAGGCTCAAACATGCTAAAACAATTGGAACTCGTGAAAACAACATAGGCTACATCTTTAAATATTAATTTGATGTCAACGCGGAAATAGTTACAAACAGAATATAAATAGTTGTGTACTTTTTAATGTTCACATTTAGAAGGCGCTGTAAACCTTTGCCATTCAGTTTGTGTGCCTGTAATTTCAGTGTATTACACACAGATTTCATGGTGTTGCATAAACACTGTTCAGTGGACTCCGCCTCCTGCAGCGAGGCTTTAAGGCTACCTGTTTACAACACACTTCCTTATTTCTCCATGTCCACTTCCCTCTTGTCGGATCATCACCAAAATGTTTTTCACAGTGTTTTCAGCCACCACTTGGACCTTAGTGGCTCTGTTTGTCACTCTGTTATTACTGTGAGTATATTCCGAACCTGTTTATGTGACTGTTAACTTGGCTGTTTTACTGTAATCTGTTTTTTATTTTGTTTTATTTTTTCGTAGTTATGGAATTTGGCCATATAAGCATTTCAGAAATCTGGGCATACCAGGACCAATACCGCTGCCTTTTGTTGGCACAATGCTGTACTTCACAAAGGTATGTACCAAACAAAGAAAATCAAAACTCAAAAATCATTGGCTATCAGGTAATGGGTACATTAATCTGATGACATTTATGTCCTCATAATGTGTATGATATGCACCAATGATGTGCACTTCCTTATTCCCAGCAGGTGGTCTGGGTGAATGAATTTAACCTTTTCTTGTCATTTTTTGCAGGGAGTGCTTTCTTTTGACCGTGAGTGTCATGCCAAGTATGGAAGTGTCTGGGCGTGAGTTTCTTTAATTTATTTATACACAAATATATAAAAGCTGAATTTTTACTCTTAATACTTATAATTATACCAATTATTAAGTATTAAGAATGTCACTAAGATATGACTTTATGAGCAGTACTTATTTATTTATGCTGTTTCCAAGTTTTATCTTATCTTATCTTTTTTTTGTTTTTTGCAGGTTGTTTGATGGACGAGCACCAATGTTGATGGTGACAGACCCTGAGATGATTAAAAGTGTCCTGGTGAAAGACTGCTACAGCGTGTTTACCAACCGCAGGGTGAGAAGCTACTGTTTTATTATACACCATAGTGTATAATATGTTCACTCCCCTATTGTTGTGTTACAACAAGTCAACTAGAAACAACTGATAAGGTGAGCTGGATCTGTGGTTATAATGGAAATGTATGAGCCAGGCATGATCCTGGTAAAAATCTCTGATGAATGTCGTAGTTTGTTTAGTGACCCGAGTCATGAGTCATGTTGTGGAACTGCTGCCTGATCACTCAGTGTTTCTCTGTTAACAGGAAGTCAAAGGAGTGCAAGGACCTATGGATGATGCAGTTACTGCCGTAAAAGATGAAAGATGGAAACGGATCCGGAACACCATCTCTCCGTGTTTCACCAGTGGAAGACTGAAACAGGTCTGACCCTCAACCACTTGAGAAACACACATTTGACTCATTCACACTTTCATCCATTTTTTGAGACCTTCTTCAGTGGATTTATGAGCTTAATAGGTGAAATCAAAGCAACTCTAAACCATGTCTGTCACTGTGCCTTACAATTTACTACTGACCTGTTATTACTGAAATGATAGAAACGGCTACAATATGTCAGTTTACCTGTTGGCACAGCTGCAATTAACAAATTACCTTCATACTTAACTGAACTTAAAGCCTTTGCAGCTCTATATTTAAATCTGAATTGTTAAATTTAACCAATTAAATCTCTTCCTGCTGTCTGTACTGTAGACAGTTACACCCATAGGTGCTAGACATTCATACAGAAATATGTGGCTTCAATCCTAAATCCATGTTTAGGGCGATCACACATTGGGCCTGCTGTCCAATATTTAGATTTTTTTAGATTAAAATTGTCTGTGAGATTAACTGAAGACAACAGTCTGTGTGAAATTGACACATTACCAACAAAATCCAACCTTCTTCTCATGTCTCCACTGCTGTGAAGGTCTTTCCTATCATTGCGCTCTATGCAGACCGACTTAATGAAAAACTTGGACGAACAAACTTGGATGAGCCCATCGACGTTAAACAGTATGTTTGATATGTCTTATATCATCACATTGCATATCATAAAAAATAAACATGTTAGCTCCTAATCCCAACTCTTTTTCTTCCATCATGTAGGTTAATGGCACCTTACAGTTTGGATGTGGTCACCAGTGCGTCCTTCAGCGTGGAGACCGACTCCATGAACAATCCAGACGACCCCGTTAAACTTCATCTCCAGAAGATTATGAACTTCAGATTTTTGCCATTTTTTTTAATATGTATGTCTTTCTCTTGTAAGGTTGAGGTCATTTGATCACATGGTGTTTCTACTATGTAAATATTGTTCAGCTACTCTATGGTCTCTTTTCAGTATTATTTCCCTTTGGCGGTCGTCTGCTGCAACTCCTCAAAGTTGATTTATTTCCCCGAGCCAGCATTGATTTCTTCTACAACATCATCAAGAAATTTAAAGACCAGCATCATGCGGGGGAATCTGTAAGAATCTAATCTGTGGAAAGTGAGAAAAAGAGGAATAACTCAACGTTTTAGAAGATGCACCATTTTCTTTAATCCACTTTTATAATGAATAGCTGTTAAACAATAGCAGTAATGACTTTTTAATGCTAAACTCAGCTTAAGAAGGCATTTACTGAAGAGTCAAACTCCTTGTCCCAGGAAGAATGGATATTTTCCCAAATATCTGGGAATCCTATTGTCTTGTGTTTTCTTCTGCTGTTTATTCAAATCCTATAAAAGCAATTTTTAATTTATTACCACTTTTTGTCAAATTGTGTTGATCTAGAGTCGAAGAGACTTCCTGCAGGTGTTGATTCAGAATGAGATTCCAGAAACTGAGATAAAGAGTGAAACACAACAGCCAAGTAAAGGTATGTTTTCTTTATCCCCTATATATCACTAAAGATACATATAATGTATGAGGAGGGAGGTTTTTTTTTAAATGTTGTATTTTGTTATAGGTTTGACAGAACATGAGATCCTCTCCCAGGCCTTCATCTTCATCTTTGGCGGCTTTGAGACCACCAGCACCACTCTGACTTACATCCTTTACAATCTGGCCACCAACCCTGACGTGATGCAGACGCTGCACAAAGAACTCGATGCCCGTCTGAAGAAAGATGTACAGTAATTTTGCATGTCTGTTACACCAGCTGCCACTTTGTTTATTGTTTTTACTCTTCTTCTTCTTCTTCTTCTTCTTCTTCTTCTTCTTCTTCTTTTGATATCTACTGTCTCAGGCTTCCATCTCATATGAGGACCTGAATGGACTGGATTACCTGGATCAGGTCATCTGTGAGTCTATGCGTTTGATTCCCACTGCACCTCGACTGGAGAGAGTGTGCAAAAAAACGGTGCAGGTCAATGGCCTTACCATCCCTGAGGGGACGCTGGTTGGTGTTCCTACACACATTTTACACAAGGACCCACGCTTTTGGAGCTCCCCTGAACATTTCAGACCAGAGAGGTAAATTTATGCCATTATAAATGTAGATACTCAAATTTAACTACTGACTGACAAACATGTAATCTGGTCCACGCAGGTTCAGCAAGGACAGCGGGGAGGAGGTGAACACCTATGCATACATGCCGTTTGGCCTCGGCCCTCGTAACTGTGTTGGGATGCGCTACGCTGTCCTCGTCATGAAGATGGTTCTGGCCCGCCTCCTACAGAATTACACTTTGGAAACATGCAAAGACACAGTGGTAAGATCAAAACCCTGCCACATTCAGATCCTGATGCTGTCTGGTTCCTGACTGTACATTCATTTCTTTTCTTCAGATTCCGCTGCAGTTTGACTGGAAGCTTCAGCCAAAGACGCCTATAAAACTCAAGTTTGTAGCCAGGCAGCAGTAGAGGAAAGGTCTAGCAAAATATCTACATGCAAACTTCTTTTAAAATTTTCTGTTAGTTTTATCGAAACAACAAATATCACTTTTAATGTGATAAATCCATAATGCTCGCTTCTGTTGTCTGTATTTAACTAAAACATGTAAGAGGGACATCATGTAACTCTCAACTCAGGAATCAGGCCAGTCTATCAACTGTTAAAAGTGACATTGAGCTTTTTGTTATGAAACTAAATGTGCCATAATCAATAAAACTATTTATCATGTCAATGAGGACACAGGAGTCAAAGGTTCTGTATCTTTTTTTATTAACTCCATCAGGGTACAGATGTGTTCAGCTCCAGTTAGAGTCAGTTTGTCTGGAGTTTGAATAACTGAGGCTTCCTGGTCTCATTTCATAGCTCACACAGGTGGTGCAGACGTCTCAGAAGTGTCATTTTTAAGGATATTTACTATTATAATAAAAGAAAAATGTACACAAAGAATGAGGGTGATGGTCATTCACAGGAAGTATATTAAAAAAATAAAAAATATAGAGCTATCTTTGATCATTTAAATGTGGCAATATTGTTTTTATTATTATGAACTCATATTTGAATTGTGGTAAGACAGTGTGTGTTTCTTAGTGGCCAGAAATGATTGTTTAATGGCAGAAAACCACCTGAAACTATGGAGGATACAAAACAACACAGTTGTAGTTCAAATAACAGACAGCAGAGGGCGCTGTTATCAACAGTACCCCTCTGTGTGTTTGTGCATTACAAATAAATTTCACTTAATAAAACAAAAAAAGCAACATTTTAAATTGAACTGATGTTGCAACAGACATTATTCCTTCACTCAATATCAGATAAATATGCTGGTTTCAAGAGTAATGTCTCCCCTTTAACACTGCTTCCGTGTGTTTACGACAGAACAGACAAATTTTACCAGTAGATTCAAAACAATTGTTTGTAAAATGTTTACAAATAATAAACCTTAAATAGTGCTACATTTTTGTCGCAGAATATCTGTTTGTGTGTGTGTGATGTGGGAAAATTTGGCCCAGTTGTCAGCGCATTGATACTTAACTGTTTATAATACAACACACACACACACACACTCAGGCATTCATATATAGATAAGAAAACAGAAGCAGCACAGACTCATAAACAAACATACAGGTCGTAAAGAAAAGCTTTTTTTCTTTTAAATCGAGTATAAAACTGCACCGTGTGAGTGCAAAGCTTTATGGAGTGACTACTGCATTAGAAAAAGCAACAACAATGATAAACTCAATAAAAAAGTTTAAAGGATTACATTACAAAGCCTTTTAGAGTCCTGAGTTTATCAAACTTAAACTAAACAGACAAAAAGGCCAGAGTCTTTACATTATTGAAATACAAAAGGATAAAGATTTGACTGTCCTCAGACTTCCATCATAAAGTTTTCAACACATCCATGGCTCTTGTTTGGGACAATGCACATTATGCAGCATACAGGTTGTTTGTAACAGCATTTAAGGTGTTTTCAAAGAGGTGCTCATTGTCTAAGAAAAAGCAGCATCCCTCCCAAGAAGTTGTAACAAAATGAAGTAACTGATCAAAATAAAACATGATTTAAAATGC
This sequence comes from Parambassis ranga, assembly GCF_900634625.1. Lineage (NCBI taxonomy): Eukaryota > Metazoa > Chordata > Actinopteri > Ambassidae > Parambassis > Parambassis ranga. The sequence goes on from NC_041035.1 coordinate 8,325,670, forward strand.
TCTGAATCAGCACCAATGTGAGTCATCCCCCCCAACCGGACACAGGTGTGAGGAAAAGGACTGTGAGGAGTGTGGGATGACAGCAGGTCAGGTACAGTGGAGATTCCCTTCATTTACTTCGTTAGACACATTTGTGAATATTATCAACTTATTATCGACTGACGTGATGTCCTCAGTGTGAACCTCAGTTAGTACCTTGCTCAAAGGCACCTTGGTAGCTGCTACTCTGGGTAAAATATATGACATAATTTGTTGGAAAATAAACGTGAATAAATAATTGTTGCTACTTAGATCATTTGTTTGTGATGTGATTATTCTATTATGTGAAGGAGGACCTGAGCAGCTAACACAGGTCTGACATCAGAGATGAAGAATGCAGGGATTGCTCCTGACTCTGGATGAGTGCATCTGTGCGCACAAGGCTGAGTGTAGTTCTAGTTCCAGCTAATCATACAGTACAGACTTCCAGCCTGTTGTGTCAGTGAAGACTCTCATTCATTCAGGTCACATTATATCCAAGAGTGTAAAATTGAGGCTATGCTATGTGTCCAGCTGACCTGATTTAACTCTTGGATATTCCAGCCTGCTCTGATAGAAAAACAGAAAAGGCTGATGTTGTCCTGATGCACACACGACTAAGTGTAAAATGAAGGTTTTAGCAGCCAAAGGTTTCAGGACATCTGAACATTTACCAGCCACAGATCAGATTATACATTGGCTTTTGTGAACATTAAAAAAAATGACGCTGAAAGGTTCCAGCCTAGAAATGTTTACAGAAAGCAGCACTTTTACTATAAGCTGCTGAAAACTGGATGTGGCTGGTAAATTCTTTAAACACCCACTTCAGACAACATTGTCTGTGTTTCAGCAAATTAAATAAACATAATGGTCATGAGGGAAAACAGTTTGGATAAAATGAAAGTAAGTTTCCTGCCTTTGTGACCAACAACAGGTGCATTCCTCTGCAAGCGAGAACAAATGTGGATCGTTGCAGAGGTTCAGCCAACACTCTAACCCAGACAGCAGTCCAGTTCCTAACTTCAGGGCCATCTGACAGGGCTTCTGGCTGCATCGCTGGACCCATCAGCTGGTGCAGGTATTATGTTATCTGACTGTCTGTAATCACAAATGACTTGCAGCCTCTACCGGCGGGGCTGGTGCCTAGAATGACGAGGCAAGGAGGAGGAGGGGCTGGAGGAGGATGAAGGAGAGCAGGGCGACATGGACGCCAGGGAGGCTGTGGCCGCAGCATCCTCCGCCTCCTCCAGATCTCCATTTCCATGCAGTTCCTGGCTCACGCTGGACTGTAAGGCAGCCGGGGTCAGCCACTCTTTGGGCAGGCAGCTCTGAAGGAATGGCACGCAGGAGCTGAAGTAGGCCAGGCGGTTAACCCAGCGGGGGATTTCTCTGCCACACAGGATCTAAGGAGAAAGGAGAAATGATTGGTGGCTAATAATCCAACTGCTTGCAGATCTCCTGGTCTGCATTTGAGTCTCTTGCAGATTTCTCTCGGTCTCTGGTGGATTTTTCTTTTCAGCACAGACTAGCGTGTCAGCACAGGCAGCAGCACGATCTGTGTGAGGGCTAATTATCATCACACAGCCCCAGCAGTGCTATATTACATCATTATGGGACAAGTGGCTTCTGAGAAAAAAGTGTTTTCCCAGTCGAAGGACTTAATTAGGCTTTTATCAGAATAGCTACTGAAGCTGCTGATAGGATGCTTTTTAGGATGTAATTTCTTCAACCACAAAAATGTCTTGCCAAGAAGCTGTTTGTGAATGTTATCATACACAGTCAACAGATGATGCTAATTGCAGAGTTTGTGCTGCAGTCACAGGATTCTTCTTCGGAAATAGCGCTGCCTTCCCTGTATCATGACAACACACATTCACTCAGCCTCAGCGAGGACGTATTGCTGACGCATACTAACTACAGCAATTCACAGTGCTCTATATATATTTGTACTCACACAACAAGCTTTCATGTCACCCACCAGAACTGCTCATAGCAGATTATCAGAGTTGTTTCTGGTAACAGAAACTAAGATAAACAGGAGGAGACAGGCAAAGAGAAAAGAAGCTTCCTCAAACCAGCGTTCATTGATTTTTTTTTTTTTACATTCGTAGGCAGTGCAAGAAGCTGTACCTGCGGTGCAGTATTACCACTTTACTAGATGTATAGCGCTGTAACTGTACTGTAATTGTTATTCTTCACCAGTCCAGCTGCCTATAAACCTAAATTATGATTTTGCTTTCTACAGACTTTGTGTATTATATCTTGACTTAATGCGTGACAACATCTTACTCAATGTGTTGTGTGTGTCTGAGTCTATTTTCAGCAGACTGATGTGGATTCAAATCTGGCTAAAAACCTGACTTTAGCATACACATGGGAATAGTTTATAAACTATTGATTAGAGCAGATTAAGGAAGTGGGGCAGCTAATGACAGGTGATCAATATTATTATTATTATTATTATTTATTGATTTTATTTAATCACTGGCACTAGTTTTGGTATTTGTATTACTCAGTACGACCACTTCTAACTCTTTATATGAACTTTATATTATATGAACAGAATGCACACACAACAAAGGCAAAAACTGACCCAATTAGACTTGGACTAATGGTGAAAATGGTGGACTAATTTTCTGCATTCAAATGTTCCTCTCTCCTGGGTTTGGTTTTGTGTCCTCCTGTCTGTCTCTCAGGCAAACAACAGTGCACAGATGTGTACAGATAATAGACTGGCATAATGAGATGGAGGCAAAGTGCTAGCAGGGCACAGTGTGTTAATTTGCCTTTCAAAAAGAGTCACACACACATCAGATGTTCTTTTCGGAGAATCGATTGTTATGCTCGATTTTTCAAAGCTGCAACAACTGTCAAAGTATCCGAAACATTTTCTCCTCACTTCTTCTCTGAGTCAACCTAATATGTTAAAGAGGTCACAGTAAACATGAGATTGCCTCACTCTGGTAACTGTGTGCTTCATTATTCTCCAGTGTATATGTGTGTTTATTTCATGCCATGCATGTGCGATAGTGTGTATTTTAAGCATTGCAATATCTCTGTATGTTGTATGCACTCATGCTATACTGTATATGTTTCATCAGTGTGTTTTCTGTGTGTGTGTGTGTTTGCCAGCTGGCTCTGCATGTCTGGGCTTGTATCAGTGTCCTAATCCCTCATCTCAGCGCTCGATGCTAACTGTAAGACTCCCTGCTCATTAGTCACACCAGGATAAGCTGATTGAAAACACACAGACAGACACACAGACACACACACACACTAAGTCAAGCACTTGCGCTCAGAACAAGAGAAACAGGTTAAACACTATGGAGTTTTTTCCTGTAACACAGATATGTATGTTAGAGACATACATCTCTTTCTCAAGTCACATACAGACTTTAACGTCATTACCATTTAGATTCAGTTTACAGTAAAGGGGAACTACATGATGTTCGTACGTTTATAAGTACCCACCTCTGAGAGTGCTGAGGAGAAGTGGTTGCAGTTCTTGTGCATGAGGTGGTAGGCGTTGCCTTTGTACTCCTTCCCCATCTCCTCCACGATCCGCTCCACATCCTCTTCTGTGAAGTCTGTGCTGCCCAGTACTATGGCTTCTCTATGGAGACAAGTAGGAAAACAACAATATTACTCACTGAACAAAAATCTAGAGAGACCTGTAAGTGTTTTTGTGTCAGGCTCTTTTGCACAATCAATGGATCAAAAGCAAGCATGGCTTAAGCAAACAGATCTGTCTTTCTTCTGTTTCTTCTTCTGTTGTTTCTTGTGAGGGATTTTAAGATTTGAGGCTTTCTGTAATTTCACTGTACCTCTGAGACACTTTAAAACCAAAACAATTGATTAAAACTATTTCATTGTCAATATGCAATATTGTTTCTTGAATATTTGCTGACTTGCAACTGCATTACTTTACAGGTCTACACCACATAATGAAAATGAAAAATGACTTCAGTCTGACAGGGTGTTTGATTCTGTTGGCTAGCCACAGTAGATGATATGTAGGCATTTGTCTCCATTGATCCATACTTATCTAGCAGCTTGCATGGAGACACTGTGTGTGTTTGTGTGTGTGTGTGACAGATAGAGTGTCTAAAGCCACAGGGCAGATCAACTAGAGCAGAAGTAATACACAGCAGCAGAGTAGCTCTAGCAGACTGACACACTCCTAAACCTATTGAACAGACTGTTTTATCGACACCCAATTCTCCTGCAGTGTAAAAACAAAAAACAGAACGGCATCACCACATATTGCCCTCTACTGCACATCTAACTGACTGACCAGGTACACAGATTATGTATATTCATAGTTAAGTGTATACAAGCCAATATATCAGCATTTCCTGGGAAAAACGCAGCTGCAGTTTCTGTCTGATTTCCTACTCTTCGATGAAGGTATCCCTGCACAAATATCCCCCACTCACTTGAACTTAAAGGTCTCGCCGAGTTCGGTTGCATCACCTGGTGTAATCTCAAAGATCCCTGAGAATGGGTATGGATGTCCGCCATAAGCAAACTCTAAATACACACAAAACAAGAAAAGAAGACATTTTTAGACACATATACTGAGAAGGACACACAGTAGTTTTATCTTATTCAGAGCTATAAAAAAATCTTTTCTGAAACACCATCCTCAGGCCTGATGTAGGTGGTGTCATATTTCAGGGTAACCTTACCTCTTCCATAGATCTCAATTCCTGAGTGAAAGACTCCGATGCCCAGAGAGCTGGTGAACTCATTGATCCAGTACTAAAGACAGAAAGTAACAGAAGGTGAACCTGTACGCACTCAATACTACAATTTAACTGACATTCTGTGTTTTCCTACAAAGGAGAGAAAAGGTCAGGTGGAAGCAATGTATCCATGTTATGTTATGAGATATTCCAGAATAAAATCCTGTATTATTCTTCTTCTTCAATATTCACATAAATGACATAACAGGTAATTATATTCACAACCTTAACTGACAGAATTGATAGTCAGATAATGCCATAGGATGAAAATTAGATCCTGTTTACACACAGACAATAAAAGACAACACTCAAAATCAATAATTGCAGCATCACTACTCTCTGACATTACCATCCCTCGTTTCTCACATCCTTGTAGCTATGACGTGATTGGGCAGGCTGTTGCTAGGCAGAGTTCATTTGAGTGAAAAAGATATTATATCACAGAGGATGGAGCATGGGAACATCTAATATATCTTAACTGCAGTTCAAACATCACTCTCTCAAACAATATTTCTCATCACAGAAGCTGCAAATGAATTAAAAACCTATTTTTTATCCAAACACAACCAGGATGTGAACCATAAAAACTAAAAACTGCCCAACTATTTGTTGCATAGTGATACAAAACAAAAAAAGGCCGCAAATACTCAAATAGCTTCTTAAAAGTGTAAACTTTCATTAAGTCCAAACTGATATGACTGTGCGCCAAATTAGCTATTAGCTTTTCCTATGAGATTGATCTGACACTGGAAAAATGCTTTGCCTTTGATTGGATTTGTCCTATTGGCAGACATTTGATGTTTTATTCCATTAGTTAACAAAGGTCATTGGCAAACATTTCCCTTTGAGTAACGATTCAACAAATTAGTTTATCTTTTTAGTGCTATAGAGAGAAGATTGGTAGACGGTCATGTTCTCACAGCTGCTGCTGACAAATGACATGTAGTGCAGGAGCACTCTGTGAAGTGCCAAACATATTTATCTGGTCCTCACAACCACAACCCACTACTGAAAAAAACTACACTTCCTGTCTAATGTTATGTAGATACACTATGTAGCTGCACACATCAGTGGTGGCACAGCTGACATTTGTCTGCATTACAACATCTACAATTCAAACTGATTTTTCAGATTTTTTTTTTTTTTTTTTTACAGAAGTGGCTGTTGCTGTACTGACTGTAGGTGACGCTGGACAGAAGTGTCACCTTTCTGACCTCTGCAGAAACATGAGATGTGCATTGTGAAGGTCTGAGCAGCGAGAAGAGTGAAAGAAACTAAATGCACTAAACTGTTTATCGTCCACATGATCAACTGCTGAGTCAAGATGTTGTTTCTTGTGCAACACAGCAGAGCATGTTTGCTTCCTGACCTACATAAATGTTGAGATGTTGCACAATATTTCTCCTGCAAGCATCAGTGAGTGGCTTTATTTTAAGATCGGCTTAATTATACTTCAAAACCATTTGCAGCTGTTTAAGAATGCAAAGCCGCTAGTTGTCAGTTCAGAGTGTATACCCGGTGCTGTGTCTCTATAGAGAGCTGTTTATTTATGAGTCGCTGCATTTATCAGCTCAAAGAGAATTCATGCAAAAACTAATATTGCACAGCATCCGAATTTGTTATTTCTGACACAGCCACTGGCAGGGTTTTTCCACTGCAGACATTTTCCTCACATCAGCTGATCCCGTAAGATACAAAATCTTGTTCATATAATTTGTGCGGCTGTTTCGGTTCATGTATAACAGGACTTGCATCTACAGCGGCTGGTCCTCACAGAGTGACACAATGTGCTGGGTTTGAGCAGTCTTTCTGGAAGCTCAGTGTTTCAGCTTTTCTTTGGTGCTTTGACCCTCTCTGCTGGCTTTTCAGTAAGAAATAAGAGAAGTACAAGAAAAACCACAGCTAATTCCAGAAGCCTTCACATGCTTCTGCAGTGTGGATACTTCTTCTTTTGCCATGTACTGTAGGAATTTTGTGCGACAAGGGATATATTTAGGAAACTAATCTGCAAGAAAATGATGCCTCCCTATGTGTTCACATGAGTATCAAAGAAAGACTGTAGTAACGCTCTTCCTCCTCCTCCCACTCAGGAGTAAAATAAGACTCTTATCTTAGCCCTCATTACTTCAAAGCTCGTTAAAACCTGCGCCCTGCAGAGCACAGAGAACAGGCTGAGTGTTTATGAATGAAGAGACAATGGGCAGAAGGGAATTACAGAGACATGGATGAAGCATGAGAAAGTGTATATCAATGATGGCTGTGCGCAGCTGTCATTCTCTTGTTGGTAGCTTTTGCATGTAATGGATAGATAGATATTGATCTCACAGGAGGAAATTGTTATGTTACAGCAGCAGCAAGAATGCAACAGAATAGGATTACTCAAAATATAACAAGTCAATGTATGTGTGCTTCAAAACTGTAGCTGAAACAAACAAACTGAAACCAAACTAAACACATACATTCAGAGAAGGAAACAGTTGCTAGCCACAAGCCAAATACTGAGAATTCTTTGCTGCACCTGATGGCTCTTATACAGGTTTGAAATGTATTAGACCAGCTAAGAGACTATGATAAAGATGTCTGCTTAAAGTCCAGGAAAAAGAGTTAATAAAATAGAAATGTACCGATTTCAGTGAATGTTATGAAAGTAGTATGGTAATATTGGCAGAGCTATATTTGAATGATGCAAAATTCCCATCCGTTGTTTGGAATTGTAACAATGAGCATGTTTTCATGGACATGATGATCACATTTTTGGGATATGGCATTTACACTGAACATAATTTTTAAAGACAGACAAAAAAATAACAACCCAGTTTTCTGAGTGTTATGCAAGACCAGAGATGTGGTTAATGAAGCGATCTCACATAAAACTGTAATTTTATCTTGACTCAATTCAAACAATATCCCAAAAATATTTCTTTCTTGCCTTTCGCCGTTAGGCAGAAAAGGCAGGACTTTGTCTCTCTTTTAACAATCCATGACCTTTGTATGCTAGCAGTGGGTTCTGTGGAGGTGCAGACACAGTCCAAACATATTGCTGTTATCTTTATACAGGCTCCTTTGTAAAGCACACAGTACAAAGGAAGAATACGTATCATGACTGCTGCATGTCTCTAATTGATCCCGATCAGCAGCCACACCATGCCTGAGCAGCCAACACAGAGTAACATAACCTTACACTGTTAAACCTAATATCCTAACACGTTCTCTCACAGATAAAGCAGCATGTGTAGCTGGCTGGCAGGCAGACAGGTGGTGTGTAGATAATGCTGTCTCATTAGAGCGGCACACTGAAGCACTCAGAGCTGGTCAGGAAATCCACTTAACAGAGATGGGAGGACTACAGGGAGGACGCGGCAGGAACTGTGGGAGTACTCATGTCTGCACATACTATAACTGAAAGTCACATGACACTATTGATCCTCAAATGGAAAGGGGACTTTTTTGTAGATGCTCACACGCTGCACAAAATGACTCCACAATGGAACTCACTGCCAATGTATATGAAACACTGTCAACTTAACACATGAGATCATCAGTCTGTGATGTCACTGTCCTGACCTATGCCCTTACCTAATATTTAGTAATATATCTGATTACTATTTCTATTCACTGATTCTGCGGATAAAATAAGAGACACAAGTGAAAAGGGCCACTCAAAAATTCAAGTCAACCAAGCTAAGTTTGTTTTGTTTTACCAACAGTCAAACATCTGATGGTGTCTGTGTGCCAAGTGTGATGCTATGAGAAGATGATTAGCTTAGCTGGCAGCAACTCTGGCACTTATGAACATTTGAAAAGCTTGATTACTGACGTGTAATACTATAATGAGCACAACCTCTCAGTCTGTCAGCCTGCAAACTGTGAGTCACATTACAAACTGTCACCCTGCCACATCCACTGAGGTTGTGTGTATCTCTAATGTTTCAAATGTAACGTGATCGCAACGTAACACACATAGTCGATCAGTGAGCATGCAGAGTAGTTGGTCACCTCTCCCAGAGTGCTCCGCTCTGAACATCCAGAGTGCAGAAGACCTTTAAATAGCACTGGTATGAATGAATGGGCCACAGCCACATCTTATTGTTTGTCACTGTGAACGAGCCAAAATCTTGTTCCCACAGTAGCCCACCAATAAATACAAACAAAGGCTAAAAAAATGAGTGGGTGTGAGTTGATGTACATGCACAAAAACAAAGCACAACATTCCTTCAATACATACCAGAAATGTTAGAAATGCAACAGTAGCCTTTGTATGGCTTTGCTTGTCAAAGTGCAACAAGGCCCCTGCAGCTGTTTACATAAATGGAAGTGAAGGGGAGGATGGAAGCTCTTCAAGAAACTAATGTAGACGCCAAGTCAAGTGAAAAAGCAAGAGGGAGGGAAGAAAAGAGGGGGAGGAGAAACAATAAAGAAAGTCAGAGGAAGGATGGGAGGACATGGTATAAATCAATGCTGTGAGGTTTTATTCCACAATCCAAGGTGTGTAGTCAGTGTAAGAGCTAATCCATTTACAGATCTCTGATGATGTATTGATCTTCAGCTCGAAGTGGAGAGTGACAAGCAGTTGGGATGCACAGAACTCATCTGAATGCAACTTTAAATGTAGAAGCCAAACACAACTGGATGTAAAGTGAGAAACAAACACATAGAATCCACACACATTATTCCAAAAATGCTGCCTAGCCTGTTTTATAACCCCTAACAAGACAATACCCATTTAGGTGTAATGTGTTCACCACAGGGAATCCATATTAATCAATGATTCATCAACAGATCAATTTCCTGCTCCCCCTCCCCACTGACTCACCCCTACATGGTGACACCATAGTGACTCAAATATAACCTCTCCCTTATTCTGTAACAGACACGTTTCTTCTCCGACAGGAACTGACATGCTCATCCTCTTATAACTTAACACTACAGTTTGACTAAAGATTAACTCCTGAAGTGACTGAATGCACATTTCACTGGCACCACTACTCTGTTTCAGCAACAGCAGCTTCAAGAGACAACTAACCCAAATGGGAAAATCAACCACTGTCAAAACACTGAAGTACTGCACACATGTAGCAAGACGTCAGCTGAGTTTCTAGTATTTATTTCTTAAAAGCACTCCCACTTTCAAAACCTGAGGTGAGTTTTACTTGCACTCAATGCCTTCATGTTGTTGTGTTTTTATTGTATTTTTTCCTCATTAAGAGACACAACAATAAACTGTGGTAAACGAGGAGTGTATTGGTTTTGTGTATTGTAAGTATTTCGAATAGAAGGGGTTTCCTTCTATCATGCTGGATCTAATTATAACCATCTCAGCATTAAAATCACCCCTCCTATAGTAATAGTAAATAGGTGACCTAGGTGCAGTTTATAAGATGATGTCCCAAAATGTCTGATCCGTGTTACTGTGTCTGTTTTCGTTTCTTACCATATCATACACGTTAAGGATGATCGGCTCGTTTGCCATCACTGGCATCAGGGTTTTATCCCCTTACGTCCCTTCTTCTCTGCGGGTCTTCTCTCCCCTTCCTACGGTGCGAGATCCACACTCTCGCAGCCCTCCCTCTCCTTGTCACTGGCACTTTCACGGTAGATGATCAGCTCGACTATTTAATTTTACAAACAGTGGAAAAAACGTGGGAGTTCCGAGGATGTTTTTACCGTCCAACATCGGACTGCCTTTGTCCGAATCTCCTCCTGACGGAGCGGCAGCAGCAGCCGCGGACAGATGAGGCTATCGCTTGCCAAAACGAACTGACTTGCTAAACCCGTTCGGCTATGGACGACGAAGTGAAAAAAGCAGACTTTACAGAGGGAATTCTGGCGTCCAGGGAGAGTGTAGGCGCGAGAAAAAACAAGTTCATTTTTACAACCGAACTGATCATTATATTAACATCATAATGCGATAAGTAAACATAATTTCCTTGGTAAACACGACTCCCTTATTAGCTAGCTAACGGTAGCGCTGGAACTGCAGACAGGATGCGCCTGCTAGGAGAAAATTGGACGGTGAACGGAGCGATGAGTCCACACTCGATTAATCAACCTGTATATGTATTATGGGTAATGTAGTTCATCAATTGAAACAGAGTAAACAGCTGTCTAAGCTTGAAAAAAACAATACAAAAAGCTATTTGTACAAAAAGGCAGAATGTCACTTTTTGCAGAATGACTTCAAATAATGATAACCCTGTCTACTATTAATCTTTATTTATCAATTTATTATTAATTAGTTTGATTGCCATTGCTAGGCATTGACCGATTTCAGCCATTCAACTGTCAAAATGTTCATCTCACAGAGGACATTCCAGGTCAACTTTTTTCAAAACGTCACGTTTTTTTCAAAAACTTATAATTGTTCAAATATTAAGCAATTTCAGTGTCATTTTAAAATGGGAGTCTATGAGAGAGCCCCTCAACGAGGGTCATATGCCAAATGTATTTCCTCCTACAAATTTCAAGCTACAGATTCCATTTTAGTCTTAAAACGCTCATTAGATGCTGCTCTATCAAACGTCTATTCAGAATTTTCTAATTCCGAATCATTTCCACACGCCAAGCTCTCAAAGTTGGAGTGGTTGGAGAGGCATACAAAGCTCTGAATTGCTCTGATTCTCCAGCAATTCAGAGCAATCCTTCACATCAGCATTCAAAGCAATGCTTTAGCTGCAGCAATCAAACCTGCATTTTCTTCAGGAAATGCCCTTTTCTAGTTATTATTATCCTTATTGTCAATGTACTATTAATTTTCTGTTACAGAAAACCTTAATAATCCATAATGATTTTATTAGAACTCCAATCTCATTTTTATCATGCGCCTCTTGTCACTGCTGTATATGTGTATGCAAGTGTTACGAGCAAAACTGTAGTCTTGTCCAGCTTTTAGTGGTCTTTTTTCCTTAGTGTTCCCAGCAGAATTTAAAGCAGAGGAAAAATTATGTTTCAATATTCCACTCTGTCACTGCTAAATTCATGAGCCATGCTGACTATCTTCTCCCAGCAGTTCCATGAGTGTCTCCTGGTTGGAAAACTCTTGCAACGAGGAGTTCATCTTCTCCAGCAAATCCTCCCCAAGCAAAAAGCTCTTGACATCATGTACTGTCATGCCAATGCGGTGGTCTGTTATGCGGTCCTGGGCAAAGTTGTAGGTCCGGATCTTCTCTGATCTGCCTCTGGTTCCTACCTGAAAGAGGAAATAAGAAACATGGTCAGTTTTCATGAATTCTTACGTCTGGAGCCTTGTTAGGCTGGTTAATTGGCATTTATCTTAACAGTAATCAGTCAAATTCAACATACCACACCTATACTCAATAGTACATGTCTTCACCTTAAGTCATCATTTAACAGTGTATATCTCACCTGTACTTTCCGTTGGTTGTAGCGTTTGCTAGTCTCCTCCTCCAGCTTCATGCTATACAGTTTTGCTCTCAGAGCCTTCATAGCTTTCTCCTTGTTCTTCAGCTGAGATCGTTCCTGTTGGCACTCTGCAACCACACCTATCAAACACATAGGTGAGACAGACTTTCATGAGGGCTTACTATTAATTTGTACACATGACTTCAGACAAGCTTGATGGTTTAGAGGGGTTTGTGTACACAAGGCACACTTCCAGCATCTACTTCGAAACATAATACATACACAAAGGCCATTATTTAGGTCCTTGTCATTCACAAAACATCATAGAAGGGGGAGTAGTAGAGTTTTTAGGGCTGGGGAGGTTAAATTTCTGATACAAGTGGCTTCACACTTTTTTTTTGAATTTTTAAGTAGCCAAAGCCACTTTTTTATGTGTTTTTGCAGTTACCTGTTGGAAGATGGACTATTCTGACAGCACTGTCTGTGGTGTTGACGTGTTGACCTCCAGCTCCACTCGCCCTCTTAGTTTCTATCTTGAGGTCCTTCAGGTTGATTGTGAAAGAGATCTAACAAGAACACACAAACACACTATAAATGGTGTACTTACAATAAGAGCATCAGTCCTGCTTTGTCCACCCATGTAATATGTGCTGACGTACCTCAGTGGGTTGGGGCAGTACAGCCACAGTCATGGTGCTGGTGTGCATCCGGCCCTGTTTTTCAGTCTTGGGAACCCTCTGAACTCGATGAACTCCGGCCTCAAACTTCATCTTCTTGTAGCTCTGAAAGCCGCTGATACTGACTGAAGCATGACGAAGTCCACCTGGTTACAGGTGAGCAGTAGCTACCATCAGTGACTTATAATACAGTTATAATTCAGATTTGAATAGAATTGCAAGTAAATGTTCCACATATGGCGCCAGTTTAAGACTTAAGAATGTTGATATCCTAATACAAATTCCTTGAGGGACCCCAAAGGGATTAATAAAGTATATTCTATTCTATTCTATTCTATTCTATAATGGAAATTAAAACTTAAATGAAATATAAAAGAATATTGTTTGTCATCCTTGGCTATATTCAACCTTTAATAATGCAATGATCAATGGATTTTCTTTGCTCAAGCACTTATTTTTCTCCTTATTGAGTAAAAATCCGATTAAAGAGCTCCTCCTTGTGTTTAAAGTCAGTTATTGCAATGATGGCAGAAATGAAAAAACAAAAAATATCTTTGCAATATTTGTTCAGATATAGTTTTACAAAGGTTGCTGCAGGTACAAAAGCCACAAATTATTTTCAAGTTTTATTTGCCAAGGTTTCAAGACATCAGCTGCTATCAGCATAAAAAGAAAATTGTTTGTTATTCTTTGAGTAATCCAAGCTTTTTATCTGCCTTTAATAAGTAACCACTAACCTATTTCACTGGTCATGTGCTCCAGGGTGTCGAAGGTCCAGCCATGGTGCTGAGCGAATCCCTGGTACATGTCAAACACCTTCAAAGAGAAGATGATATACAGCTGGCTATAGAAATACATGGGAATAATATTTTTCCCCCCGTATGAATCCCTCTCTTCTGCCCTCATCTTAACGCCTTGTGCTTTTGCAACTAAAGGTACAGAGCTATTTGAAATACAAACTGATCAATGTAAGTAATTACTTTCTGACCTCAGCAGTGAACAGCATTGCCTCCTGACCCCCAACACCAGCTGTTACTTCCAAAATAAGGTCACTCAGATCCTCCTCCTCCTCTGGGATCAACAGATCTAGGATCTAAGGAAAAGTATAGGACCAAAAACAGCACATGAAAAAACAGTCAGCTTTGGTGTTTTATGCTTTTGCAAAAGTGAAATGTCACTTCACCTTTTGTCTAAGATCGTGAATGTCTTGCAAACAGGTTTCTCTCTCCAGCTCTGCCAGTTCTCGCAGGCCTGGGTCTTCATCTTGGGAAAAATAAACACATACAGTAAATATGATGATAAAATATTTTTACTACTACATCTATTACTAATGATCTGCATTTGTTCTGATTCAGGACAATGCTGAATTTTTACATTACAGCCATGTACCATGTTCTCACCTTTCAGGAGCATCTCTGTCTCTGTCATGTCTTTTTCTTTGTTGCCTAGCTCTGTGATGCTCTGGATGAGAGGAGACAGCAGGGACACTTTTGTCCTCTTAGCTCTCAGTTCTTCACTGCACTGCTCCTCTGTCACACTGCCACTGACCGCTTTTAAACATTCGCTGTACTCTGTCTCCATCTTCCTCAGGTGGTCCTGCAGAGCCCTCTTGGCAAAAAGCTCTTCCACAGACAGCAATTTCATCAGCAGTGGAATGGTGGTGTGTAGAGTTCTTTTGCTGTAGAGACTATAGGCATACCCATGGAGACTGACAGACTGGCTGATAACACCTCGGGTTTTTGAAAAATATGGTATCCACAGACTGAACGCAAACTCCTTTCCTCTTGGAAAAAGGTTTGCAACTTTTCTGTAGGCCATTGTATGAGCAGAGGTGGTTGTAAGTTATTTACTGTGTGCAAGTGTAGCAGACACACTCTGACATGATTCGTCTTTGGCACACACTCAGAATTCGGGACTCAGACTCGAATTTCGGGAGCATATGATACGAAAGAGTTTTCTTGTCCACAGCTACAATGTTTGGTAAAGCAATGCAGCCAACGCAACCCAAACACAAAATACATCAGAACGGCCTCGGTCTTGAAGCCTAAATTGTTATAACAATCCCAGGACCTCAGTTTACCGAATAGCAACATTCGAGAAAGTTGACAATTCATTGAAGGTTTTCTGGTGCTTAACGTATAATTTTTTTATCAAATAACAAACATCCTTTGGCTTTTCCTGTTATTGGAAACATTTACATGATCATAACAAAACGGGTTTCAGTCATAAAGTATCTAAAGACTATCTAATAACGGACTAACAGTGCTTATTATAAGAATACCTTCTTTACCACCTCGCTGAAGGGCGCAGACATATTTGACATGACACGCATGCGCATTGAGAACAAATCTTCTTCCGCCAAAATTAAAGGAAACGAGTCTTTCACCTCCAGAGACCCGACGAGAAACAAGAAAAGGATAAATCATTGTATACTGTATTCATTAGCCCGTATCACACTTGACAACATTGTGTTTTTTTCCCACAATTAGATTCACATAACAGTCATTTCAGTCGTTTGGTTTTTCAATAGGCACTTTGTGTTTCTGTGTGATATCTGTTGACCCCATAGGGGTCACTCTACAGACCAAACCCAGGGCAGGGCTGAGCATTCCGCGCTGAAATTTTGTTTTTCAAAAATAAATGGCATGCAGTAAATTTGTATTACAGCAAAATGGCTACAGATATGTTTAAATAACAAAGACGAACAAGACTGTGAGCTGGATTGTCGTTTAATTAACATAAATGCACTTCAGTAGTCTATGCAAAAGCCCCCTCCCCCTGGAACCGAATGGAAGTGACTATTTTCTTTCTCTGGCGGTTGTTCCACACGAATCCTGTCTGGTTTCAATGAAAGAGCCACACATTCCAAGTAGGGGTGTGAACTAAGTGAACCCTGTGTGAATCCTTTTTTCAGTCAGGATTCTGGCGGAATTGATAGATACAGAAGAGATAGAGAATTTAATTCTTCCCCCTCATATATTTTGTTTGCCAAAAAAGGTGACACCAAACTGTTTCTAATGACAGATTTTGATGCAAAGTGAAAACGGGTCACTAGTAAAATGTGGTGTCAGGATTTCCTCACATACCTCAGTGAGTAAGATATAACTTTATTTATGCAGGGAATATCCACTGCAACAGTACAGAGATCATTTTTTTCTAGTGTTTCCTGTCGGGTGACAAAACCAGTGGGACCACGTCGATAGCGTGCTGACGTAACTACATTTAAATTCAGTTCTCATTGGTTGAGGGTTTAAAGGGGGAAAACCCGCTTCGCTGTTATTGGACTCTGCAGTTTGCGCACGGATTTCAAATAAGGAGGAACAACTGGCGGATTTTCATTCGTGGAGCATTTAACTTTGGTCGAGCTGGCTTTAGCAGAGACTTAGCACAGCGGCTAAACTTAGGGAAGAAAGAGTTTAATTTGGATAGTAATTTTATAAATGTAAGGTAAGGGTTTTTGCATAATGTATTTTCATTGGCAAACGTGTAGATTTAGCTCATTGCTAAGTGGTAGTATCCTATTGCACCGTTAGCCAGCAGCAATACTAGCAGGGATACTAGCTAGCTGGTCTGGGGAATATAAAGTTAGCTTACTATCTATACCAACATACAGTGAATAACAATATGCTGGTCGCCGATAGTTTGTAGTAGAGTTGGGTAGTTGCACGTAAACCAGTTCTCAGTTACACAGTTGCTCAGACTACTTCCCCTCAGACGTAACAGTACGCGCGCAAATAGATCGTCAATGTAATGTGAAGTTAACACTGATTATAGACCCGTTAACCCTCAGATCGTATCCCAGCTGCACTTTTACCGAGAAACACTAACTTAACATTTGCCTCTAAAATATGCAAACGTCATCGCTACCTTTCCGCCAAATCTCCATCGCGCCAAAATCAATTATTTGCTTTACAGATATATGCTTGCGTTTTAACTCTGTTTAGTGTATAGGTAAGGAGATTAATGTTTATATAGTCGCGTGTTATTGATTTCTTTTCAGTCAAGAAACATACTTAGTTGACGTTGATGTTAGACGTAGCCTGGTTAGCTTGCATGAGAGAAGCCATGCTGCTTGTAACTCTTCAGTCACATTGAAAACTTAACACCCTCTACTCCGTGTCCTTGCAGAAATCCACATACTGCACATTGTTTTATTGCAAGAGTGGTATCATGAAGGCCCCACGCTACGAGGCTACGAAGGACAGCAAAATTGAGAAAAGCTGTGTAGCTGTAATCAAGTGTGATGAAGAAACCACGGCGCGTTGCCATAAGGCCTCTCCGGTGAAAGAGCCCTCCCCCCTCAAACCTGCATGTCCACCTAAAGAAGTGACCCCAGCGTTTTCTGTAAAGAGTGACACCAGTGCAGTCCACAACAAAGAAAACAGCAGGGAACATGACAGGACTCAGGAGGAAGGCTTTGAAGATAGCGGCTATCTATCGCTGCACAACAGTCACATTGATCTCATACATGGGGACGAAGAGGATAACCACCACACGGGAAAACCCACAGCAGTACTGACCCGTGCTGCTGCACAAAAGACGCCAAATAACTCTCCTTCCAAATGTACCAGTGCAAGCCGTCCAGAGTGGCTGGTAGTTTCCACTCCTGTGGACTGTCCGAAAAGACCAGCATCATGCTCCCTGTCCTCTACCCCCTATGACCACCACAGTGACCTGCCTTTACTAAAGTTCCAGCAGTCTGTGTGTGAAAAGCTTGCCGAGAGCTATCGGAAGAACAAGAGGTAAGATAAGTGTTATGTTTTCAGGCAGAACAACAAGTGTTCTCAATATATACGTCCATCCTTTATTTATTTATATATATATATATATATATATACACACACACACACACACACACACACACTTGGAGTTGGTTCAGCCTGGCTGTAAATGTTTAATTAAAATTGTTACTTGTGCTTTAGGTATGACTGGAGCATTGTCTCAAAGATAGCAGAGGATCATCTTCTGGATCGAGTGATTGGGGGTCACATGGGCCTGGAGTACATCGATATCTTCACATCTCTGCTGTCTCTCAACATGAAAAGCATCCTGGCCAACATTCTGGCTCTGTTGGGTGACATGGACCTCCTCAGGTAAACCACCAATCCTTTTTTAGCCGCAGTACCTCTTTCCATAGAGAAAGAATACTTGTAAGAAAATGGAATGTAGAAAAATTGTCAGGAATTCAACAAATACTTAAAAATGTTTATCATCAATATTTACCATAGTGTGTTCATGTTTCTCACATCACAGCTGTAAGAAAGTGAGCAGATCATGGCGGAAGATCATCTCTGAGGATTCAGCAGCTGTCAGCAGGTGTCAGCGTGCTGAGCATGCACTCAGGGTGAGAAAACAAAACACACAAATGTAC
Source organism: Parambassis ranga (assembly GCF_900634625.1). NCBI lineage: Eukaryota > Metazoa > Chordata > Actinopteri > Ambassidae > Parambassis > Parambassis ranga. The sequence goes on from NC_041035.1 coordinate 8,343,840, forward strand.
TCCAAAACTGGGATTTGGATGCCTTTAGCCACTGGTTGCAGTATTGCCAAGTATTCTAACCCACAACTGACAATGTGTGACAGTGTTACAGCTATACATCCCATGTATGATATGTATTATCTGAAATCCGTTTGCAAGACGGTGATATACAAAAGGATTCTGTCTCGGCACAATGAATAAGGCATGAGGAAGGGTCACAAAATGGGGGTGGGGGATAGCAAGGCTGTTTGCTGACACTTGGTTAAATGGTTTTAAAATACAGCACGTTTTACTGGAACCTGTTTCTTTCCGATTCTAATATCGCTTTTGCTTAATTTTCAGGAGTCAAGAAATTCTCTGAGACATAGGGGTTCCGGTCTTACAAGAGATGTGGCCATGTCCCGAGCGGTGCTGTCCTGCATGCAGACCCTTGCTTCTTCGAAGTCCTCCTCTTCTTTGTCCACAACAAGCTGCAGAACCACCAGACAAACTGTTTCTAAGAAGGGTAGCATGCCCAGCTTCCCAAGTGCACGTTTCAACGAATACATCCAGGTGAGCTTTATGTTTATTGAATGCTTTGTATTTTGTTTTTTGTTTCAGTCTGTATGGGGGAAATGCATTTAGAATGCTATACATGTATTTATGTGTATGTTTTGGTCTTCTTTCCAGGCTGCCAACAATCTGAAGCAACACGAGTCTCTGCGTCGCTGCAAACATTGTGGCTCACCAGCTACTCATCAGCCTGAGGTTCAGAGGGCCACATGCACTCGCGCCAGCTGCCTTTTTGACTTCTGCACCCACTGTCAGGAATCTTTCCACGGCTCGACCCCCTGTCGAACAGTGCAGCCCAGATCTAACTTATCCACCTCCTTCGACACGACCCCAGTCATACTGGGGAGTGCTCGCAGCAAGAGAAGTGTCAGGCGCCTGTGATGGAGGTTTTAAACTTACTGTTTTAATTGGGCAGCTCATTTTTTGTGCTGGCGGTGCTCCGAGTACCTCCACACAAACGGACAGTGGTGAAAGATTTTAAACAAGCTCAGCACTTAAAGCGCTACTGGGACAATCAACCAGGAAGTGTAATCATGTTGGAAGTATTGTTGCCTGTTAGCAACAAAAAGGTTATAAATCCAAAAAAGAAAATAGACTTTAAATTGTATACTTGTGTTTTTAAAATGAAATTAATGTAAATATGTCCCTTTTTAAATAGTTTTGTATTTTTAAATAAATGTTGTCTTTTAAATGTTCATTTACTGTATTTCCTGTAAATACATTTCTCATAATAACTACCTTCTGTGTTTTGTGGGGTTTTTTTTGACACAATCTTTTGCTCATCTCTAAGGGAAATCATAAATGTGTTTTTCTGTCACTAGGGGGCAGCATTGCTCCCTGTTCTCATCTACAGTTTACTCAATCCCACAACCTTTTCTTTCCATGCATTAGAGATAATCATTTTGATGTTATGCCCTAAAGGATCATAACCAACGTTTGTGGATTTGTTGCCTGCTAATATTGTGTGCATACATTTCTGTTGCTGTGTGGTCTTGGACCTTCTGTGCATCAATCATTTTCATGCTGCAAAATGTTTTTACATACAGTCTCTGATCTGTAGGATATAAAAAAATAGCTACTGCAGTTCCCCTGCAAAAAGTAAGCTTAGTTGAATGAGTCATCACTTGTTTAAAATAGTTCTGAAGCTGCAAATTACATCACTGACATTTGCAACCTATTAGTCTCTCTTCTGACCAACTTACATTGTGTTTTGTTGCGATGATGCAAACATCAGACAACTTTTATTCAGCTAAAATATAGAAACTTTCTGAGATTTCCTGTGATGTGGGGGGAAAAATCACTTAATTTCTGTGTTAACTGATACATGTGTCACATGACACTTATTGTATATTTGCGATTATGGTCTGTTCTTTTACTATTTGCTTTGTATTTTCCTGCGTTATTTGTCCACAAAACATAGTCTTATCTTTTCAAAGGACTGATCATTCATAAGGAATTGATTGATATTTTTGGAAAGATCATTGGATGAGTTTATTAGTTACTCTCACATCTGATCCAGATGAACACAGTGGTTCAGCTAGCCAGCCTACACAGCAGTTAAATAAAAATATTAATTAATATAAAAGAAGTAAAAGTGACACTTTAATGGACACTATGGGTTTTTGGCCTGGCTGTGCAGGCAGTGATATATCTGACATGTCCTCACAAATAAAAACCATAAGGAGTCTGTTTTCACCCACTCCAATACTATATAGGAAGTTCAATGTTCTTTATCAAATGCATGCAAGGGATCATCATGAAGTAAGTTGAAATTTAACATCAATATTGTATAAACCCAAAAAACAGATTTTTGCTCCATATTTTGTTGCCACTGTTGTGTTGAGAGAAGAGCAGCAGCTGTGCCTAACATAAGAAAAAAATCAGGATGATGGAGCCAAATGGACGATTTTTAAAACGTCAGAGCTGCTGATGGAGCTGTGGCAGCAGCGGCGGCGGCTGATTAATCTGTGCTGTGGCCTTTTGCTCCCTCAGTGACTCAGGATCATTTATCTGGCAGATTTATTGATTGGCTGCTGCACAGAGACACAATCAGACCTGCTGCTAATTGTAAAAGTCATTAAAGCCGACCACCACATCTGTGAGTGCGTGTGTTACTAAACAGGTATTTATCAGGCACTGTGCTTGCTAAAACACAGTCTAATATCTTGAGAAATCCATGTTTCTATATCTCCTTCTATCTTCTTTTCTGTTTCTATTTTTGTCTGTTAAACCACTCCTCTTTTGAAGTTCACCTCCCCCTCTCCCAATTTTTTAGTATGAATAGCTCATTTCGCCCGAGGAAGGAGGAAGAAAGGGCCGATGTATAATAAGACAACATCCGGAGCGTAAGAGCTGTTTTTCAGGTTGATGATCCTGATGTGCAGTGACTTCCACAGGTCAATTGGCCATATGTCACCAAAGCTGAACTGTAAATGCATTGATGCGAAGCTGTCACTCAAATGCCTCAAGCAAAACAAGAATAAGGCAGGAAGTGAGTCGCGAACAAAACACAACAAACAAGGAGAGTTCACAGATATGCAGTGAGGAGGCTTGTAGTTTAAAGCAGTGCATTTTTTTTAATTAACAGTGCAGATAAATGTGTAGCTTTAGATGTACAATTAGCTCGGATTCAATTTTTTAAATGTCTGTTATCAGTTGACGCTTCAATTAAGGCAAATATTGTGGCAGAATAACCAAAAAATAAACAATAAAAGAAAAGGTAAGATAAAGGTATCATTGAGCAGGTATATATAAGGATGTAGGTACATGTATGAATGTAGAAGTGTGTACTGTGTGATGAAGAGCTCAGCTAAAGCGAGCTCACAGACACACACACAGACATACGCTGCAGCTCTTTCTCTCTATGTCTATTTTTACTCTGTTTGGTCCATTAAGATCAGCAGTGATGATAGTTAATGAGTGAAGCCTCTCCACAAAGCAGGCAGTAATCACAAATGTCCTGGTAAGTGGACACACACACACACACACACACATGCACAGTGTGTTTAAAACCGAAACACATACAAAAGTTAATGTAAACAATGGAAAAGACAGAATAAATACATTGTCTATGCTTTTTACATTACTAAAATATGGAGGCAGGTCCTATTCAGAACAGCATAAAAGTTTCGTATCTCATATAAGCCTGAAAGAGATGCTGCTGTTGTCAAACCCACGAACAATGAATCATCCCTGAAAACGTAAGGGGGGGGGGGGGGGATTAAGCCAGTGCCATGCGCTCCGAGTACCTGGTTGATGCAGGTGATGCAGAGCTAATTAGCCAATGTTAGTAATGGGAATGTGCTCAACATAGTGAACATTTTACACTAAAATAAGAGTTCATTTAAGTCAGTCATTCACACTGAATGACACTTTATGTTATTATAAGATCATCGGCTGTGGGTCTAGCCCTGTAGAACATTGCTTATGACATTTATGAGTCAAAAAATCTGGTGAAAAAACAAAGTGAGTCACAACCGAGAGTGAGCAATCACATTTCGTCTTCTTGTAGGTTTAAAAGAATTATAATTGTTGTTGTTTTAAACATGTTTTCATCAGCTTAGAATGAGCTCTTTAACTGTACAAAAGATTTTATATTCATGTCAGCCACTATATGTACTCCCAAGCACATTAAAAAGTAGGGTATTCAGTTGAATGCAATGTCTTCCCTCACCAGCAGATGTCACCAAATCATACACACTGGTCCTTTATTCAAAAATATTATTACAGATTTTATTGTCATCATTGTGCCACTTGTTTTTATTTGTTGAGCAGGTTTGCATGTGTTGAACTGATGTCTGACTTCAAATCAGACAGTTACAGATAAGGTTTACGTTAAAATGTTTAATCCAGGACTTTTAAATCATGCAAAACTAGCAGCTAGCACAGTCAGAAGGAATTCTGCACGTCTTTCATTACCCTGCTTAGAAACCTGTCTTGAAACAGCATGGGGCCATTACTAATGCTGTGAATCAAGGATCAAGAATCTTTATTGTCACTATGCAAGGCACAATGAAATTTTGTTCAGCAGCTCTTGGCTTAAAGCACACAGGTAGACACATGGAATGAAAAAAAAGGCAAAATATATCTAAATAAATATAAAATAGAATAAAGAATAAAAATAGTAAAACTAACAGTGCAAATTAACTTTTTAAAGTGACCAGTATGAATATATTGTACAAAATGCAGCATATTAATGTTCAAAAGTACAGTCTGTCTGTGTACATAGCGTGACAACATGAGTACTTTTAAACCTTTACCTGACCCTTCAGACATGACATAATATCTTGCAGTGTGACCTACAAAAGCTGTGAAGGAAAAGAAAAGGTGTGATATTACACTGATTCTGAAGGCCATGTACATCCATGTCATTAAACACAGCCAACACAGATGTTATGTTGCTACCAATTGGAATGCAGACTGACAACATCTATTTTTTGAATAAGCCTTCCGGTTGTTAGTATTTATGTTAGTGGCCATGAAGGACTGTGTGATGAAATGTCATCATCTGCTCAGGTTTGTATGCAGCTCTTTCTGTGTGCACTCCAACAGTTAAGACTACATGGATCAGATCACCGCAGTGTAACAAAGTTTTTAAGTAAGCTGGACTTTAATGTTTTCTCATTAATCAGTTGCACTCTTTTTCTTCCGGACCTTATGTATTACAGTATTTTTCTGACTTGAACACATTCTGGTATTAGACAGAAACTGTACAGCCATCCAGCTGTCGCTGTCCGTGGTGCTGAAGTTATTCTGTTCACAGAGTCAGAACAGTTCAAATTTGTTGCCAATGTGCACCACTAAAAGAGACACTATATTAAATCTCACATACAAAGGGTTCATCCAAACATGACCTTTATATCATCTATGCTAAAAATGTATGCTGTAGTATCTGTTTTATCAAACAGCTTCAGCTCGTTTTTTTTTAAATAATAAACAATCTGACTAGTCTAAGCCATCGTAATTTTCTTGCATTTGTGAAAGAAAAATATGATTTAATAATGAAAATATATTGTAAGCTGTAATAGCTGTACCAGTTTCTCTATTTTAGTACATTTTGAACTGATCCTTGCACAAAAACATGCACATGCTTTTTTATGTCAGTGTCATTGAACTTTGTGTCAATCAGTTGACTGCCTTGGGGGAAAAAAGAAAAGGCCAATTGGTGCTTTGTACTAACACATGTCAACATCTTGTCATCTACTAAGTCGTGACTGATTAATTGACCTGGGGTATAGGGTTTAAATCTAATAAAATTGTGATTGTTTTTTTAAAGACACAAGCCAAATATTCTTCCTTTCTTACAAAATGGGATAATACATTCTGTGTCAAATAGTTGCTAAATACAATGGCCCACATGCAGCTGGTGATCCATAAATGTGTAATATTTTTTTTGAAAACACTCAATGCAGATTTTAAAGGGAAGTTATTAAATGGTTTGTCTTTAAAAGGCAAACAGAACAAACTTAGACCCTAAAATGTGTATCTTGAAGTTGCTAATCAAATCATCAAACAGACAAAATGACTCAGCTTTGAAAAATAAACCAGCATCTTTTATTTAGTGAGCGGTGTCCATCACTATTATCACTAAAGTCGGGTCTATGCACAGTTATAACTTCTTTGCTCTACATATTGAAAATAAAGTGATTATATGCAAATGCGTCCACTCAAAATGTGTTGTCCTCAACTTGCCCTCATTTCATCAACAAATCAGTCTACACTCAGACCATGATTGCGCCACTGAAAATTGGGACAAATATTTGTTTTGAACTTAAAGCAACAATTTATTTTATTTTATTTTTATTATTTTTAGATACTTTAGTAATCCCAGAGGGAAATTGTTTAAGGCTGCTGCCAAGCAGTGTCATACAATGACTAGCCACTGCTGTCCCCTGTGTAACAGTACAATCAATCTATTTAAATGAACATCAGTGAAGAACATAACCAATCAAATGTTTTGTTGTAAATCTATGTAATTCTATTAACCAGTGATATCACTGAAAGCCAATAGTGCTTTAGTCAGCAGAATATATCATACGGTTGTTTCTATTGGAAGTTGTCTTGTTTCACAAGAAGTTAGTTGGATAGTAAATGCACTAATATAAGTTCAGAAATTATGTTGTTCCATTGACATTCAACATAGTTTTAAACAATGTAAATGGAAATATGTCCACAATGGTTATTAAAATACACATATTGCTGGCAGCTTCACTGAACACTAATGGTGTAATGGAAACACATTAGTTCTATGTTAGTTAGACACAACATCAACCAAAGCGAGAACAGAGTAGAAGCCAGCATTCAGCGATAAGGTTACTCAATTGGAAGTGCATGGTATTCCATTCACATTCAGTTGGTATAATGCTTGAATGTTAATGGGACAAAGACATAAGACAAATTGATTCCACTGAAAGACTGATCAGATATATTGAATATATCACAAAATAAAAAACAAACATTCCATTGAATTCAAATTTATTCAAGTATTGTGCTTAACAGGGCCATTGTTGAAGCGGAGGTTAATAGCACAATTTGTGCCATTTAAATTTCTACAGTGCAGAAATTCTACTAAAAGCCAATAGAGCTGGCTATCCATTGAAGATTTGTTGAACATGTTTTCTGTGGAAGTTATGGAACTTTTCTGAATGTGACTTCTTGAAAATTCAATCAGCATTATGCCATTTAATGTTACAACTTGGCCACGTATGCTACTTAATAGTATGGTAAATAGGTGAGTCCTCTTAATTTTCAATGGGTAAAATATTCAACTGAAGGTTTTTGGGACACATTTCTATTAAACATTCCAAAAATATTGTTTAGTTGAAGGTCAATGAAACAACAGTAACCTTGGAAAGAAAAAAGTAAATAATACTTCTGCTCATATTTACTGTCCCTAGTGTCCGATCAACCAAAACTTCACAAAGATACGCATGTTACTCAGTGTGGCCCCAAGAGTCTTTAGTGATTAGTATTGTGTATATATACGGTATATATACAGTGTAAACATGTACTATGTGGATGGATAGATAGATAACCACATTGGAGAACACATCACCATCATTGGTTGACTTTTGAATGTCCTTTGGATTAATACTGTTGTTTTTTGGAATGAGCGATTTCATGTAGATGACTTGAGGTATTGATTTGAGCACAGGCCCCGCCTCAAAGTGGCTGCAATAAAAAGAGAAAAGGAAAGTTATTCTTCTACATTTGCTGAATCTAGACCTACTGTTACAGTGACATAACCAAAAACACAAGTCTCATAGAGGTCATAATAACCTTGCTGTGTGTAGTGTATCTGCCATAATGTTCATAAACATTTTGTGGGTTTTTTTTTTGATGGCGCACAATCTCGTCTGACCAGTTCACTGGTGTAAATGTTACATCATAAACATTGGTCCATTCTCACCCTTAAATGTGAGACTAAAAGGTTTGTGAACACAACACTAGAAACATCTGTGTACCCACCAGTTGAAAGTTGTTTAGGAGCTGGTCTACGTTGATGTCATCATAGCTCTCCTGGAAGGTGTTGGGTTCATCCCTGGACTCCTCTGCCTCGCTGGCTCCAGGATCTTCTAGGCTGTGAGGGTAGAAAATCATCAGTCTGATTTCAAATTTTCTATGACAAGTTAATACAAGGACTGTTCCCACCTCCTTTTTCCTGTTAAAACTGAGTTCAGGTACTTCTTGACAGCCATCTGTTTGCGGAAGCGGCTGTAGTTGTCTGTGAAGATGGCATCTGAGTGGCGCTTCACTGGCTCATCCATCAGTTCATCACTGGACAGAAGAGACAATAATGTGGCAACACACATTTCAGTGCAGTCTGTGGTTCATAGTGTCTTCTCTTTGTGTGTGTGTGTCTAAGCATTAAATGCATAAATTAACCTTTGAAATGTGCAGCCAATTGGCCTCATGCTAATAAGTCTTGAGGTATCACATATCACATTTTCTGCTTAAAACTTAAAGCACTATTGCTCTTCAGATTCTTTTTCCCTTTTACTTGATTTCACTTGAGCCAATGACTAAAGAAAAGTTAGTGACACATCATCATCTACATGTTATCCTATATATTTGTGTCATTTCTTCTTTTTTTCAGTGTGTGAATCAAACGAGACATTTTAACTTCATGTTTTTCTTTTAATTATTTTTAATTCTGTCCATAAATACCTGTAAGCAGTTTACAGTTGTAAAGAAGAAGGGGACAGATTTTGGATTCAGTTGTCCCTGTCATTACTTACAAATTTTTCTGTGGTTTATAGGTTTCTATAGAATTTCAAGTCGAATTTAAATGAACACTACGTTATCTGTGTCTCCAGTCTGGACGCAGTGGTCACCTACCTGACCCGCTTTCCAATCAGAGACTCCAGGTACCTTCGCGCTGATAGCTGTCCCAGGAGTTTGCTGTATCCGCTGGTGAACAGACCATCTGCGTGTCTAGTCGGTCTGCACAGCATGACAGGACAGTTGCTTTAAAACTTGCTTATATCTTCCATGTCAAGCAAATAGAGGCTTCAACCCTGCTTAGAATTGTTTCGATTATGGTCTGAAGATTAGCTGAATTTGCCAAAGGAAAAAAAAACAATTTTGGTGTCATTCCTGAAAGGTAGCCTATTCCTGTAATAAACACTACTAATTTTGATGTTACTGTAAAATGCATATATATTGTGTGTGGGACATAAGACGCTTTATCAAAACACGATGACAAAGAATAAATTAATAAGTTAAGTTAAATCATTTCTTTCAAAGAGAGTTTTTTTTTCTTCTGCAGCATATCCATTCATGTGGTCGCTGATCAACTATTCCGGTGCGCATTGCCAATCAGTAAAAAACGCATTATGACCATGACACTATTTGTTGCCAATTTTTTTTTTACTTCAGTCAAAGTCTACTGCGCTAAATTGATTGACTTTTTTAAACATCTCTACAGCTTTTGTTTAAAATATACGGATTTCCTCTCACCTCATGGATGTGTATGGCAGACTCAGAGTCCGGGAGTACAACACACTGCACACGGCTATTAGGAGAAGCAGGTGGGGACCGGTACGTTGTAACATCGCTTTACACCTGAGGATGAAAACGGTAAGGGGATTTATTCTTCCTTCAAACTGAACAAAATGAACATACCTGGTGGTTTAAACAGAGAGCGGAAAATGCAGTTTACTTTTCTTCTAGAATTACGCACAACATTGCGATTAAATTCTCGAAGCAAATACGAGAAACAAAGGTGTAGCTTGATCAATAAGAGCCTTTGAGGACATTGAAACATGTCGTTTACTATTGTTTTTATTGTTTGTTTTTAACTTGTTTATTTTATACAGACAGAAGACAAACGCAGACACAATCCAATGCGTAATTGCGCACGGCATAAGATTCTGCTCCCAAACACCATGGGTATGAAGTAAGTCACTAGAGCCTATTACTCTCAAAATGAGCAGCTGATATAATGATTAAATTTCTCTTTAACTACTCAGAATCTACCACAAGACGTGTTCAGTTGATACCATAGTGTCAACTTGAAAAAAAAAAACAAAAGCTGAAGTTCTCAGCTACGAGGGGCTCCTGGGATTTTTTTTATCTTCTCAGGTAACGGTTGAATTTTTAGTATTAAAGAAGTTATTTGGAGAAATTTAGCCATATGGCCCGAAACGAGGCAGACCATCGATAGGGCACAATCACAAAGACATTATATCTGATATCTATGCAAATGTAAAAATCTTACATGTGTTCTGGAGAAAGTTGTCTGTTCTGGCTCTGCGCTGTCCAAGGTTCTCACGTTCAGTCTCTCCTGTATGTCCACACTGCTGATCCGATGTCTCTTTACTCTGTTTCTCTGTGTGTCTTTCTGTTTGCCTCCAGTTCTGCTCCCGTTTTATACACCTGGACTTTTCTCACAGAGCAGGAGGGGACATCAGATTCATCACAGCATTGAGACGTCAGCAGGTCACTGCTTCCGTCATTGGTCTTGCTCACAGTCGGAACCAAAGAGGCCTATGGTGGAATTAGTGAAGAGTTTTGCTCTGTTTCTTCTAATTAATCGCAGAAATAACTACATTATATGTCGTGGTTGATAGTGTGGACTCATCTGATCACTTTCCCCATGGACTCCTCACAGTGCAGGTCAGCTGCTGTGGGAATGGTGATACTGGAAAATGGACAGGAAATCACTGAAGAGCTCTGGGAGTATGTTAAAGTCCGAGAGACGAGTTTGAACGCATTTGTTTTTGTTACACAAGAAGAAGACTAATGGCAAAGTCTCCACAAATCTACAAACCAGCTTTGATTCCATATTATTGCATTAATTCTACTGGAAGCCTCCATTCTTCAGATATGTTTGGTGCCAAAAATGTAAACAAAGATATCATCAATCATCATTTTACTGGCTGACATTAAACTGCTAAATAGCACATAGCTTATTAAACAATCATCACACCTACTGTCCAGCCTGCAATATAAAACCTTCCTGCTGAAGAATCAGGTTAGCAAAGCTCTCATCAGATGGCCATGTTTTATACTTTTACTAGACATACCAAATGTACCAATCATAGGCCAGCTTTAGTCTGAGGACCCGACTTTGAATGGCCCTCAGTGTTTTATGTAATCTATAGAAATGTTTCCATTCTGTTCTTTTGATATCTCGTGCATTGTCCTGTCATGACACAAATACCTGACTCCATAACAATGCTCTCACAATCCTGCTTCTGCCAATTATAGCCACAGAAACAATCTCTGAGCACCAGATTACCATATTTTAAATACATTAAACAAAACAAATATTTTGCAGGTTGTTAACAATAAATTTAATTTTAGATTTATTTGTACAAAAAGAACTCCACACAGCAGCAAAGTGTTTTCTGAATCCACCCACAGCTTCCTTGATGAGTCTCATTTGCTCTGCTGGAATGGTGCAGTGAAATGGCTGTGATGTTCCATCCACCCTTCCATCTATGCATCCATCCAAATGAGTGTGAATCATCAGTATCACTGGAGATGATCAGTGCAGATACAATGCAATATATAGTAATGCAATACACACAAATTTACAAAATCTTGTCATATAGAGTTGTAATTTTTTTGAGATTTGTCAGATTGGCCATTTGTCTTGATCTACGGCTGCTGTTTGTTAAAATATTACCTAACTCAATTTAATAAGGTCATAAAATGTTAATGTTGTGTTAGAGTATAGATTTTAAAATGCTTTTATGACAGCATTCTTTATGTAATTTGAAATCATTTTACTCTACTTAGTGAAATGCCACTGTTTAATGCCATTATCAGTGGCTACTTGTCAAATCTAATGAGCCGGTGCCCTGACAGGAGATTCATGCAAAATGTTGCACAACTTATCACAAGCTGCCCAAAAACCTTTAACCTGTCAAAGCAAATCAAAAATGTAATGTTTTGTCCATTAGAGCATAAATCATCTTGGTTTTAGTTCTTGTTTTCAAGGCTATAGAAATAAAATGATGAAAACAAATCTTAACATTTTTAGAGTCAGGAGTAAGAATAGGTTTTATTTTTGTGGTTGTGTACCTGATGATTTTATCTTTATAACTGCAGTGTCTCTGGCTTTCCTACCCTCCCACCTCTCCTCATCCTCCCTCTTCTCAGCCATGATGGCACTATGTGAACCTTAATGTGATCAGTCCAGAGAGAAAGTAGATTATGCAGAAGTCCATGGGAGAAGGGGCAGGTCTAATTGACAGCAGTGATTGGAGACAGATCCCAGCAGGAAGAGGAAGCTGATGGAGGAAACATCAACATTATTACATTGATTTTGATGGAATGTACAGAAGGAAACGTTCCTATAGACGAAGCTGATTCATCGCAATATGGAGGATAACGTTGAGAGGACTGAGACCCATGAGAATCTATTTATTTTTTCTATATTAGTAATTTACCTCACTCTGTAATTCTAATCCTATGCACAATTGTGCTATAGCAGATATAGTTCTGTAACGTGAAATGATGGGTCACCATCATCACGGCAAAAAATGAGCCCTGGACCCCGACTAATTTCTCATTACTTCTGCATCATGTAGTGTGCACAGAGCAGATGACACAGACGTCAAACTTACTGGCTAACGGCACGATGTGAGTCAGATCAGTGTTTGGTCATTTGATTTAAGAAATGTGTTTAAATAGAATATCCACCAAGCAATAAAAGCACATGAACAATGACAGGTGCCAGCCTTAAAATTAGAATCTGAAGTCTTTTTTAATGGACAAAAATGTCTGCATTGCATATGTGGAGAACACCACCAGTGGAATCCACTTTAAGGTCCAAATGGTGGATGTCTTTGTAATCAGACTTCAGCATCACGACTCTCCCCATGGCCGGTGTGATGAGGGGAATCCCCTAGCTTGCTGAGTGCCTCCTCTGCACCACATTATCCAATTAGCAAACCTCAGAGTGACCAGTCTGATGGCAGATTACTGTTGGCAGCCTGTCGGGACTTTCTGTTGCTCTGTCTCTCTCTCTCTCTCTCTCTCCCTGCTGTGAGCAGACAGCAGCATAAACGTACTGAAAGAAGACAGAGATAGATGAAGATATAGAATGTGCAAAGGACTCTATCAAAGACAGAAGATAACACAGAGAAGAATCTGTGACAGAAATGGAAAATATTTGATGGGCGTCTGTAAATGATGGTTATAAAATTCGTGATAACTAAAATAAATAAAAAAAGCTACTTAGAGACAGGCATAAAACAAGTCTCTGTGTGGTTACCCTGCTTCTCACCACAGTGATGACAATATCAAGACACCCCTCTGCAGACAAATGACAGGCCTTTTTACTCATCAGAAATGTCGTCACAGGTGCCAGTATCAAACTGATTTCCGTCTCCCTTGTGGGAAGACTCTTCTCTTCCTGGCTGAACCCAGTTGGATTCAATGATGGATTGTCATTCCCAACCAGAGGAGATTAGTCTGATGAATTACAGCTAAACTCCCATGATGGTTGAACCTGGTTTACTGCAGCTGGACACAGGCTGTGTTCAGAGCTGAAAATGAAGACAATAGGTCAGTGCTGCCGGATGAAATCTGGGAAATGAGCTGCATTAATGCTATAAAGCAAATGTCATGTTAATGACACAAATGGTATGCTCCAACTTCCCACTGAAGGGCTGGATAATAGCATTTAGTAGGTATGCACACTGTTGTTGGACAAGCAAGTCTTGGCGCAAACAGAGCTAAAGTCACACTGTGGTAGCTTGTGATTAAGAGTATTTTAGTAAGAGAGTAAGAGATTAAGAGTAAGAGCTTAAGAGGTCATTAAATGTGAATAACCATGACGTCTTTTGTACCTGTACCTCTGTTTGGTTAAATTTAGGCACAACAACCATATGTTACTATGGTAACTGTCACAAGATGTTTGAGTACAAGCTGTCACAAGTTTGTACTCAAAGTTATGGTCAAAACTCTTTTTTGTTTTTTTGCACCTTCTTTTGATTGTGGGCATAAATGCACACCTGGCAGTACTCATCACCATGGAAACAGCATGGAAAGAAAAAATAAAGGAGAAGCCTGCTGCTGATAAAAGAATTTGCCCCATAAAATATGGTATATTTTGAAAGGGTCTGTCTCATTTACTTAAACAGCAAGTTTAACTGCAGTGATTGTACCTGGAAGTCGACCCTACAGCTCGAGAAGCTGCATAGAAGTCATAAAAATGTCCCTGTACCACACTGCCAATTGTACCTGCTCTATTATTAGGGCCCGAGCACCGAATGGTGCAAGAGCCCTATTGAAACCTTAGGAATTATTATTATTTCCCCCCCCCCCCCCTGAGATCGCATTTTTGGGGGCCTTAACATGCCCCAAAACTCACCAAACTTGGTAGAAAAATTCATTCGCCCGAAATTTTTTTTGCAAAGAAACACTGTATTTTCTGCAGTACCACCAACATACCGTACTTCATTCAATGACAAAATCTTACAGTACTGCTGTGGACCCGAGTCTGAACAAATATATATGCTAATATGATGACACGGTCATAGCCCCACCTACTGGCAGCAGGAAATTTCTCTTTTAAACATGTTTTTGTTCTACGTCTCTGGAAATGAGAGGAGAGAAGAGCATAGGACAGGAGAGTATGGGACAGGAAACTGTGATGGCCCTGCGGATTGCAAGGTGCGCGAGGGCCGGCAATGCTGCTTGCAGCTTTAATACCATTATTTTTGCTTCTTCCCACTATCTTGTCTTCTTTACACAACAATGTACACAGAACTCACCTTATTTTCAAAGATCTGTTTGCATTTCTCTTTATTGTACATACACAAGAGACACACACTTCACAGACATGTCAGTGTCCCTGCAGGCCCCCATAATATATGCCTTGTTTTTGGTGTGGGGCCTCCTGTACAGATCAATTAGATCCACCAGAGCTCTTCATTGCATCCTAAATTAACTAAATACATAAATACATTTGGCCTGGATTCAGCCCCATGGCAGACATTACGTACAGCAATGCCATCTCGAGACTGTAATTGGTGCAACACACACTCATGCGCACGCACACACATTTTCATCATTAGCTCTCATTAACCAGCAAAACCCTACCCATGATGCACCTGGGTCTGGCTCTCAGAGGGACCAGTCAGATTACATTACTTTGCTTTGTTTGGGAAACTATTTAATCAGACATCCTATCTATCTATCTATCTATCTATCTATCTATCTATCTATCTATCTATCTATCTATCTATCTATCTATCTATCTATCTATCTATCTATCTATCTATCTATCTATCTATCTATCTATCTATCTATCTATCACAGAATGTGGCTTGTCCCTGCTCAGTTGGTGTTTCAACACAGACATGATTTGCTCATGGATGCTTTCGCTGTAATGAAATCTATCTGAGCACCCGTTATGGCAGGATGACCTCACTGCAGACAGCCAACATGCTGCAGCTGAATGAGAGTTATGAGGTGTCTGTCAGGGTTGTATGGGAGTTAGCTGTTGAGCAATGATGGCTCATAGTAAAGCAGCATAACAAATGACAATTTTACACAACATAATCACTGCTTGGCCAGTAATTATATTTCAGGACTTGCTGTTTCTCACTGTGGATTTATTATTATTATTATTAATTGCACAGGTTTTTACTCTCTGCTGTTTTTTGTTTTGTTTTATAGAACTGTTATTGCTTATGTTGTTTTCCCAAGGTCAAATAAGATGTTATATTAAAAAATGTAAATACATCTCATGAAAATAAATACATCTCATCTACATTCTCATGAAAAAAATGTGGGAAGAAATGTGAGAGGAAATAATTATCAGTGTCAGACAAACCGGTGAAGACACTTTCTGTTTGTGTGTTGTCCTTCCAGTTTACTTTAATTTAATAGCCTAGATAAAGAATTATCTCACTTTATTTATTTCTCTTTCCCTCCTTGACAGTCACACCACACAGGGAGCTGTGCTGATATTGTCTGGGAGAGTTAACTCAGTCAGATTCTACCTTGTTGTTTTGTGACATCCATCACATCAAGAGGCACCACACCTTGCAGACTCCTGATTTCCACCACCAACATAATATCTCATGACCACGTTGTACAGAATTTGATTTTTTTTAATGCAGATAGAGTTACACTGTCATATATGACACTACACTCTTTGCTGTCACCTAACATTTGTTGCCTATTAAAATAACATAAAACTACCAAGTTTATTATAATTTGCAATTATTGCTGTCAATAACTCCAATCACTACCAAATGAAAACCAATATAAATAAATTAATAGATTAAGCCAACCCCCCAACTTCCCCCCAAAACATCTTATAGCACAAGGCAAGACAAAATTGTTATCTAGGTGTAAAGCTTGGTGTGACTTTACACATATTATGGTGATTACTCGCTACTTCCTCATATAAATATCAGCCCATTAATTCTTAATTGGGGTTACAGTAAAAACTTAGCTAATATCCTCCACATTTAACTATGTTATCAAGTCTGAAAATCAAGTACCCAAAAAATGTGCACTGTCTTCGTGCCCACATCAAGTTAGGATTCATCCATTTTCTGAGCCTGCTTTGTCCTGTAGTACAGGGTCACGGGCGGCTAGAGCTTATCCCAGCCATCTACTGGTGAGTTTTTCCAGTTTAGCTATAACTGATACTCAGACAGACCACATGTCAGAATCTGAACTGCTACATCTTCCTTAACAATTGTTATTTTTCACTTGAACATAATTTTAGCTTTGTAAATAATATATTTTTATAATTTTTATATAATTGTCTATAGCTATCAATACTTTTTGTCAGTGGTAAATCTACAATCTGTTGGGGCCCTATGAAAAAAGTCACAGTGGCCCCTTTGCAAAAAATGTTTTTAATTTCAAAATAAAAGCAGCAGAGGCGAGGTATGAATGTTTTCATTGTAGTTCTGTGGCCGGAGTCCTTTTTTCGTGAGCTCACCTCCTCCTCGCTGCTGATTGGCTGACTCTTGGAGGAAGAGGATGTCGGGACAACAAACATGTCCGCGCTCATTTGAAAACCTGCTGTAGTCCACTGTTTGGCACTTGATCCGAGTTCTTTTTATGCTTGCACGGTGACGACGTTGTGCTCAAGGAAGACTCACAGGAAGGATACACAAGGACTCCACGACAAGAGCCAGACTATTCCTTATTATCAGGTTAGCGGCTAAATGTCTCCCTGCAAATTTAAAGCTAGCCGAGGCTAACATTAGCAAGCGTTAGCGTTAGCTTCCTAATGCTGGAGTACAGCTTCTCAAACACAGCAGACAACTTGTTCATGTGTATCTGTCTCGGCATCTTCTTGGCTTTCAAGTATTTAGGATTGTGTATGGGTATTTTTTGGTTGTAAACTTCAAGCTTGTCGCTAGCATGTGACGTCAGTTAGAAAGAACAGCAACACGAAACCGTTGAACTATTAATTGAAATGTCTTTGGTCTAATTGTTCATACCTCACTGCCGTGATTCCTAATTGTAATATCAATTGTTGATCTGGTTAAGGCTACATCAGCTCATGAGTGCTTGGGTCTGTTTCTTCTAAACGAACAAGATATATAAAGCCACATGCTCAGCTAACTGTAAAGTCGTATTTCATGTCGTAATTCATGCTGATGTGTTAAAAAAATCTTCATATAGAAATAAACACTACTGTAATTTCACACACTTTCAACAGTTGCATAACTTGATTTTAACAAATGCAGGTACCTTTTGTTGACATAAGACACCTTTTTAGTAACAAAAATCCCTGCTATATTAACTTCTCATTCTTCACAGAAATAATGCTGATATCTGGAACTCATGTCGGAAGTCGTGTATGAAGAGACAGCCACGATGATTGCCGCAGGGGAATTGCAGTCGTTTGTCCCGTTTGGCCGCGAGCACTGTAGGAACCATCCAAATGCCTTCAACCTGCAGCTCCGAGAGCTCCAACCTGCCTCCGAGCTGTGGTCATCAGATGGTGCCGCAGGCCTGGTAGGCTCCTTGCAGGAAGTCAGCCTGCAGGAGAGAGAGAGGGTGAGATTCTGTGGCACTGCATGACTTGTAGTTGTCTATTGCAAGTGTACCAATTATGTCAGCTATAAAGGGTGTACTGTCTGTAGGTGTCCTATGATAACTAGTTTTCTTATCCCTTCTTGTTGATATGATGGGTGTGATTTTGTGTTTTCTGATCAGCAGGAATGCTGGCAGCTTAGGAAGGGCTGCATGAGAGTCAAAGAAGAAGAAGTGGAGTTTGAAGAAGAACTGTATACTGCAGGAAATGTGGTTGTTTGGAGCCAGGGCAGCAGGACTCAAGCCTCCAGTGTGTACAAGGCATTTACAGTCGACAGCCCAGTGCAGCAGGTCGGACACTGAGACCATGTGGATTACTATTCTGAAAATAGTTTTAGCTTGTTTCTGTCTTACAATATTTTATTTTTAAAGTTTTGATTGCAATTAAGCTGTCAGTCTGCTGTCAAGTGATTTCAAAACAATTAATTAAGAAGTACATTGTGTCTTGATATCCGCAGGCCTTGTGGTGCAACTTTTCTGTTCCTCAAAACAAGAAAGATGGTACTGTATCACTGAACACTTTTAGTTGTTCTGAGGTAATTTGAGTTTTCCTTTGTAAGAAAATCACATAAATCTTCCATGTTTTGCAGAGGAAGAAGTGGAGCATACAGTGTGTATTATACAGAGTAGCTGTGTCAATGTTCACACTGTGAGTGGGAAGGATTTCATATCGCCTCTGCCCTTCCAGGTAAGAAAGAGAGACACTGGTAGGAAATCTTCTTCTATGCATTCCTATCACGTGACAGGCAAATTTGGTTGGATCCAATGCGTGAAATTATTTTTTTCTCTGTAAACACTGGATGTTTTGTGTTTTAACTGTCAGTGAGATTAGTAATATTCCCCAAGGTTGAACCATAGTCAGACTAACCAATAATAATGGAAAATTTGGATCACTGACAGTTGGAATGAACCTTGATCATCTCGATGTGTGTTTATATGTGTACCTTTTGTATGAGTTATTGTGGCTTGCATTTGTGTCTACACTAAACTAGAATGTGTGGCATGTATGGTTTACCATGTGCACCTATGTTTTTGGAAGTGTGGACATATTTGTCTATATAATGCATAACCATGTGTAGGTCTCGTGACCCTTTTGCACAGCAACAAAAACTGTTATTAGATTTCGGAAAGTTCTTTTACAATTAAGTTGCAGACCAGCATTTAATGGCTGCTCAATGAAAATCAAAGTTTTCTTGTATATTTTTTATTTAATTTTTTTGGATATTTACTAGCGGAATAGTTTGACACCCACTCGTTAAATGATTGAAAGGCCTGCCAAAGAGCCAGGCAGGCCATGAGTAGTTGCTGCAAACTGAGTAATAACCTCCTTGTGAGAGCTTTTGTAGCGGAAAACTTCCCCCACTGCTAAACCTTCAGTTCCCCTTTGAAATGACAAAGACCAATCATCTCCTTATTCAATCAAAAATATTAAAAGAAAAAAAATATTTGTATTGGACTGCAGGTGTCATTATTTTCATTGTCAAATAATCAGATTGTTTTCTATATTCAACAACTATAGTAACAGTTTGATTTGCAGAAAGTCAGAACATGGTGAAAATTGGCCATGAATTAAAGCCAGAGTGCTTGAAATTGCCTAAATTGCAGTAAATTTCACTTTACTATTGTTTAAGCTTAAGGGAATCAGAACTTGAGAGGCTGCGGTGGTTTCTGTGAATAACCATTAAAAATGTTTGTCATGTTTTTACCAGGTCTCAAATGTCTGGGCAACCAAGTTTGGGCTATTGTTGGAACGGAAAAACACTGGGAATGATGCACAGCTCAGCCCCCCTGGGTACATGTTAAACTACACACTGATAAGCGCAAGGCAAAAAAAAGCTACACATTTGGATATAGCTGACACTTGTGTCACCCAAGTGATCATCAAAGCTCAAAACTTAATCAAATGCATCAACAAAGCAACAAAAACAAACACAAATGTTTGTACTGCATGTGACAGGTTACAATGCTGCTTTCTTTACAGGGAACCTCTGCCCACAGTGTTCAGCATGCTGCATCCTCTAGATGAGATTGCACCTGTTGTGTGTAAACCTACAGGTATTGACACTTAAACTCTGCCTCTGTCTGTTGTCTTTCTTTGAGAATGAGCAGTTCCCACATGTTTACCTGAACCTGTGTGTGTGTGTGTGTGTGTTCTCCCAGGCTTGTTTGAAGGCTCCCGTATGCAGTACGTTTCTGACTCCACCTTGAAGATAGCGTTTACATGCTGCCAGCCCTCCATAGTTGTATCATATGACACTGTACAGGGAATACATTCTGTCTGGGCCCTGCGCAAAGTCACCCAGGATGTAAGTGGTCACACATACATAAACACACGCATACACATTGTCTTTTTCAAACTTGATTCTCTCACTTCAATCAGGAGCGTTCTACAGTCCTGCGTTGTCCAGCAGAGCCAGTTGGCACACCACTGGGTCTGAAGGGGTCGGGTTTCCTAACCTCTCATTTGCGTAATACTTCCCGTATTGACTCCCCTGGTGGCAGTGGGGCACCAGGGCTTGTTCCTGGAACTGCAGCAAGGTACTGAAAGTGAAAGTGATGAAAATGTATAAATCTTCCAGAAAATGTTTTTGAGGATTGGACCGACAATTAGTGTTTTTAAAAATGCAATTGTCTTTTTTCCTTACGTCTCATGTTGCTCCTTGTTACCTTTAAAACATCTCTGTAACCCTGCTGTTGTGTGACCCTGTCATTGGTTTTCTACCTCCAGTTGTGCTGTTGGGACCAGCTCTCCTCTTCACTACAGCGCTCTGCATGGTCATCAGAGCAGAATCATGACATCCTCACCAGGATTACACTCTCGAGTTCATTCCCCAAGTATTTCCAACATGGCTGCCCTCAGGTGAGATAATTGAAAAAGCTAACTAGTAGAAATAAACGTAAGCATAAACAACCTTGCGCACAAACACTCTCCTGGTTCATCTGTGTATTCCAGCCGTGCCCACTCTCCAGGAATGGCAGCTCCATCCTTCTCAGGTGCGGCTCGCTTCAACACATCTTTCCACACCCCATCTCCCAGGGGGCATCATGGCTTGTTGACTTCTCCTAACTCCACTTTAAATGAGACAATGCTTGTGCCGGAGATGGAGCCCATTGTTCCCGACCTCTGCATGGAGCAACTGTGGAGTGAGGCGGTCACTGCTAGCTGTCACAGGTAAATAACAGAAATAAATTCTACTCCTAATAAAGGTAGAGTCTCTATAGGGCCAGGATTTATTCACAGCAATAAGAGCAAAATTATGGAGGCTCAATTACTAGTTGTTCTTTTGTGATGTAATTTCCTCTGGATAGCCTTTATTTTCTGAGGTGGTCAGTTATATACAGACTTTCATGTCTAAAAAAACGCGTTAATGCGAACAATTCTGTCATAAAATCAAATTGGTGTAAAAAATGAAGACAAAAGGAAGGGTCTTTGAGCAGTGAAAGTTTTGTTGGTGCACCAGCATCATGTTTTTTTTGTATTGAATTTTGTAAGAGATACTATAGTTGATTTAGTATACGTTTTACTTTTAGATTTCTTGGTCGGTGCTGTTCTAGCTAAGTGCTGTTAATCAATCTTTTTTTTTTTTTTTTCTGCAGGGAGATGAGCAGCCAGGCGTCTAAAGTATTCTTGACTTCTGACCTCTGTGAGAACCACTACTTGTGTTTCCTGGTGGAGTCTCACCAGCAGCTCAGGTCACCAAATCATGCACTGAACACATCACAAACATAAAACTTTTAATTATTCCAAAGTATCTCATCTTTATCTAGGATGTAGCAAACTGCCAAACTGAACATTAGTTTTTTTTATTGTTGCCACAGGTGTGTGAAGTTTATTGAGAGCAACGACACATCTCAGCTCATCTTCCCCTCTGTAACAACGATCCCTGCCCAAGATGCAGAGCCTCTGCAGGTACATTACAATATTCATATGAAGACCACATGTAAAAATAATGTTTTAGGTTACTAATAGTGTCTTGATACTTATACGATACTTACTCGTATTAGTAGTAAAAAAAGTTTAATAGTACGCTCAGTGTTACCTCTGTGTAGTGCACACTGCTGCAATGAGCAGGATTGTATTATACTTCACAGAAGTGTTTTACCCTTGTTTATGAAAAAAGGGACAAGCAACCTGGCTTTGTTCACAGGGTTTCATGTGTATTAGTCATAGCTGCATTTTTTAGTCATCAGCAATCCATTTAGCCAGGGATACATGACATGTTCTTTAAAGATTGCAATTTTCTGTATTTACAGACAGGTGTATTTCTTGATATACGTAAGTTTTATTGTTGGTCTTTAAACATGCCTCAGAGGAGTTTGTTGAACTGCGTTATTAGATTAACACAGCAGCACTATTGATGTGACTCCATTGATTTCCATGTGAAATTGTTAACTAAGAGCTACAGAGAAATTATATTTTATGATTGGTTTTTGTTTTAGATCACGGATCTCAGCTGGTAGACAGCATGTAACAGCAGCTGGAAAGAATTAGTATGATAGATTTTTGTAAATGAAAACTTCAGGTGTTGCTATTTTGCGTATAGAATATTGAAAATTATGATGGCAGTTTTTTCCTGACATTTTATAGATTGAAGTCTCTCACTTACTTCACAAAATAATGATTCATTAATACTTTGCTTCTCAGAATATTGATGCCATGCTGGTTCTGGAGGCCTGTGGCAGTCTGGTCCTCTACACGGGAATCACCAGGGTAAGTATGAGGGCCACTTCAAATCTTTCTAGCACATAAAAATGGACTCATATTTCTGATGGTGGAAGTGTTGTGACTGGTTGCTGAAGCCGGCATTGTTTGTGTTCCTGTAGGTCAGTAGGGTGTTTGTTCCTGGTCTCTTGTCACCCAATTTCAGCTTGACTAACCACCTTCCTCACATCAGCACACCGGTGGAGAATGTTAGCACACCGGCTAACGCTGGCACTAGGCACCTCCATAGGCTCAATGAGGTATAGTCTTGTATTGAAAATGCATTTCTTTGATTGTTAATCTGTTTTCTTCAGTGCTGCCATTCAGTGTAGTATTGTCTTGAGAGATCATTTCCTCTGTAGATCCTCTGTAATCTGTCATAGTACAGTTTCTTTTTTTTCAATTCTTTTTTTAAATGTATTTTATTTAGCGAATTGTATAGAATCCGAAAAAAAAAAAATTTTTCAGACAGTGTTTCTGTATTTAGCATTACAATTTAACATTCTCTCATTTAGTACTTGGTTAACTGCTTTTACATTTTTATTTTACCTGTCTACTCTGCTACCTCTTCATCAGGACATAATGCCTTCACCAGTGTCAGAGGTGAGGGTTCCAATCATTAAACACCATGAAGCTTCATTTTTGGATGATTACGCCTTTCAACAAGCTACGCCCTTCATTCATGCTTTGCGAGATCCGGTCTGCAACCGAGTCACTTTGGTAGGTTTTTGCGTTTCATGATGCACATTTTATATTTTATAACCTTTACAGTAATAACATAGGACCTTCAGTGCAATTTAGGGTAGAAGTGAATCAAGGGCACAAACACTGAATACAGCACATTTCACCTCAAGGGTCTCTTTCTACTAAGTGATGTGTGTTAGTGTGGCTAATGACGCTTACAAAGAAAGCTGGCTGTGTGGTTTCAAACAGTGCCATTGGGCTGTTTTTCTTTATCCTCTCCACTACCTTTGTGTTGGATATGTCAGTCTGAATACTAATTGTTGCCAATGCCCCATGCAGCTGGAGTTTTCAAAATGCTGCCTGTTCTTGGTGTGTTGTTGATTTGATGGTTTAATTTTCACAACAGGGTTTCCTTTTCTTTTCTCTAACCTGACATTGGTCAATGTTCTATGACCTAACAATACAGGCTAAATGAAATAATCTACATCTATGTTGAAATGAAACGGTGAAAAAAATTGTAATCCCATACAGACGTTTACAGCAGAACTCTTTAATCTGAAATTCCTGGTGTGTGTGTGTCTGGCATACTTAGGAAACAATGACTCATCACCCAGCAATTTATTTTTCTGTAATGCAAAAAGTTTTCTTCTCTGATGTGTTATTTCCTTTTGGAAGGTACCGGTACTATGTTTTTCCAAATAAAATATTTTACCTGTTACAGTTTTGAAAAGAAGTCATGACAGTGCAAACTATTATCTCTACTGTCATGGCTTCCTGGTACAGTACTGCCATACTGCAGTTTAGCTGTTTGCTATCACTACCATGATGACATATAGGCACTTGTATTGCACAGATATTAAATTAAACTGAAAAGTGTATAATCTAAATTGTCTATTTTATTTTTATCTCTAGGAACTTAACAGTGGCACAATGATGAGGATCTCTATCCCTGAGATTGCTACTTCGGAGCTGGGTGAGACACAAGCAAAAAAGCAAACATATTGTACACACAGAACATTAAAGAATAGGTTGCTGTTGGTCAGTATTTGCTGTCTATTGTTAAAACGTACATTTTAAGCGAGACCACACGCAAGCATGCACGCTCAGATGGCTGAGTCAGAGCTGTTAGGTCAATGAAATTAGATTTGAGAGCTGCTCTACATTGTTACACAGTGACGTACAATCTTGATATACTGAGGATGCCATTACAAAGGAGACAGACACACACACTAATAATTAATCCACAGGTTTTTCTGAGTAGCCCTCAGAGACAGGCTTAATGCACATTTTCATACATTTTATTTGATAAATCGCTATTCCTTTAATCTTTTTTTTAAAGAACCAATGATAATAATCTACAGCAAACCCTTTATTTACAGGTAATAAATATAAATCAAATAAATGTGAATTCAGATCTTTTTTTAACTCTAATTAGAAGGCTATGTTTAAATTAACTACTTTGGAAATTAGATTGGATTATGTCACTTATAAGCATTAACCCACAACCTGCTTGATCTCAGTCAATTTAAGATCTTAAAAGACATAGACTCCTTTAGCCAGAGTGAATTGAAAAGATAACGCTTCATTCCAGATATGCAACTGGAGCACAAACATGTTGCACATGTGGTCTGATGTGACACAAGCTTTACGCTGGGGCTACAAATAAGATGACGGTCAGGTCGGGCGGTTTTAATTAATGTTGGAAGAATGTCTATGGGCCCAGCTGCAGTGGTTGTCTTTGAGGGAGATTGAGGCCATTCAGCTTAGTGAA
Organism: Parambassis ranga; assembly: GCF_900634625.1. Classification (NCBI taxonomy): domain Eukaryota; kingdom Metazoa; phylum Chordata; class Actinopteri; family Ambassidae; genus Parambassis; species Parambassis ranga. Next base: position 8,369,051 of record NC_041035.1, read on the forward strand.
GAGAAGGGAAACAGAACTGACGAAGCAAGCAACTGATGCAGACAAGAAGGCAAGCACAGAGGGCTCTTTTGTTGCCATAAATGGGAATAAATAATGTTAAAATGTATTTTTGGAAGTTATATTGGAAGGAAACTATAATAATATCTTGTAAAATGACATTTTGACACTTCCCTAAAAGTAAAAGCTAGGTGACGAGGAAGTACTTTGGAATAATTAATGAATTATATTATAATGGATTTTCTCTTTTAGCCAATTAAATTGGAGGTCAGCTGGTTTATCTTCTGTTGTTTAGACTAATAAGTCCCAGGGTCTGTTTAGTTCTAACTCCTGCATTCACCCTGAGTCTTCAAGTTTCCTAATCTCCTGTGGGTTTTGTTAAAGCTCCGCTTTTGTCGTTTATTATGTTTTTATATAAAGCCTTGAGTGTCACTGTTTGGTGTGTCTGCCTTGTGTTCCTTTATGTCTTCTCTATGCATTTCTCCCCATTATTTAGTAATCGATCTTACAGACAAGGCTTTCTTCCTCTAATGAAATGGCATTTATCCACCTCTTCTTTGACCTTTCCCACTCTGGATGTTCTATTAAGATAGCCTAGTGACGTTGATTAGGAATCTGATTGGTCAAAGTTGTTAGGAGACACAGCACTAATTACTGCTGATTATTTTTTAATTTCCTTTTTTGTTTTCGGGAGCTGAGGAGATAAGGAGAAAAAATATTCTAACAGGATGAGATCATGAAAAAACAGAAATGAAAAATGTATATATGGATACTAAACCTTACCTCAGTCTTATCCATACCAAATATCCAAGTCTTTACTGTGAAGTTGAATGATTTGTCTGTTGTCACCTTTTGCCCCTGTCAGTAAGGAAGTGCCTCCAGGCCATTCGTTTCATCCTGCCTAAGGAAGCTGCTATGAAGGTTAGTAAAAGCTAATCTAAAAGGAAAAAACATATCTTCATGCTGTGTACCGTAGTACATTCCCAACAACACACATGCAGCCATGCCATTATATTAATTTCATTTTTATATAGCAAGGACATTCTTAACTCTTCATGTTAAAATGTACAAATATTTTGTCTGTTACAAGATTTAATTCATGCCAGCATATTTCTTCATTAACAAATAAATTGAATATAGAAAATGTGTCTTACATCTCAAGTATTCCTGACAAGATAAACAACAAAGCTACTTAAGAGAATTATTGTTTATCCAGGGATTTACTACAGAAGCTCTTAAAAGATGTTTTCATAGTCTTTGAAACAGCTCAAACTTTTTAACTTACGGTAATTCTGTAAAACATTTGCAGGTTTTGGTGAAGTGGTACAACATCTACAATGCCCCTGGTGGCACCAGCGCTCATGCTGAGTGGAACCTCTTTGTCACCTGTTTTATGACATTGATGGGCTACAGCACTGAACGCCTGACCTGGACTCGGAATGTAAGTCTGCATTTGAAGAGTTTGTATTTTTTATGGGCAGTTTTAAGCAGTGCTGTTGTAACAAATCTTTGATTTATCATGTACCTGCAATACTTCTCTAAAAAGCCTGCTGTTAAGTGTTAATCTGGAAAACCCTATCTTGTCTTGACCTTGGTCTCTGACCCCCACCTGCTTTCCCCAGCTTCATTTTGAAGTGCCTCTCTCTCCGGTGATTGCAGCCAAGAAGGCTCGTCCCTCTGATGGAGGCTGTGATGAGGTGTGTGACTAAAGTAAATAAGTGAATACTCTAAATTGACAGCAAGGTAAAATGTTTGGATTTTACTTTGTCATTCTTTATTTTTTTTTATAATAGCAGTAAGTTTTGTTTCCATTTAGTATCTGCATTTGTATGCATACTTTATTTCTGAAGTGTTTGGCAACACCAAGGAAATCGGTGTATACTTGTAACAGTAACATATTAGTGCTAACAACACAACTTGAAGATGTAATTCATTGAGGAGGAATAATACAAATTAAACTTCTTTATAGCATAAGGTTGGCAGTTCGAGCCTATGCCCTGCATGCTGATGTGTCCATGGGCAAGGGGAAAAACTATTTAACTATATAATTATACAGCTCAATTTTTCAATTCCAAACAAACACCAAAACAAAAAACCTACACCACCAAAAATGGACGCCAGAGTAGGCAGGGAAACCCCCCTAATATAGTACGGGTTTAGTGCTTCTAAAATAACCTGTGCTTTGTCGTACAGCCCTAAACACACACTTACATCAGTGAGAGTCCTCAAAAAGACAATCATGAGTTCCCCAGCCATTTAATGAAACCCTGACCATCCTACAATCAAACCTAAATCCTTAAGCAGAGCCGTGTCCCCCACACAGCCAGGTGAAGGTGTTCTTAAAATACTCCTGATTGATGGTGGAGGGTTCTTAAGTAATTTGTGCAGTTGTGTTGTTTTCTTATTAGAGCAAAACATGACTGGCAAATGTCAAACTGCTGGAGGCTTAGACTGTGCTGGGTAGTTCTCTGTGTGTATGTTTGGCCTGAAGAAATACATGAGTCAGATTAAACTGAAGCATGCTGTTGACACTGTCAGCTCGTTACTGCTTTGTGTCTTGAGATGGTTTTGTCTTTGTGCTGCCCACGTAAGGCCCCTCCTGCCATCTTCAGGTTGCTAGCTGAAAATAGTCTTGAAAGACATAAGACGGTGGGATTCAATATGCATATGGGGCAGATATTTTGTTTTACCATTGTTTTTAATCATGGTAAAAGATGTCAATACTACATGCTGGATGCCTCACAAGTTAGCCTGTGTCAATATCTCTACCCTCTCTCATGTGTGACTGCATCTGCAACACAGGTTTGAACAGAAGGCAGTCAGAATCATACACTGGGTGTCCCTTGCACATCCCTAATGACATCAGAGAGACAGGAAGACATGATTCGTTGTCACAGACCAACATACAGTGTCTGTCTTGGCCAGTCATCAAAAATATAATAAATAGTGTGACCAGGCAAAACATATGCAACAATATGACTGAGATTATTTTTCAGTTTTGGTTATTTTGTTTTTACACATGCTTGTGGTGTCTGTTCTCATTCTTCTCTGTTTGTAGGACTGGGACTACTTGTTGGGATCTCATTACCACCGTCAGATAAATTCCCAGCCTGTCTGTGGTTCAGTGGACTCAAGTGGCACCAATAACACCCGTTATACAGAACTGGAGGTCCCACCCTCTGTATGTAACCTACTGAATGAATTTACATGCAAATTGTTGTTTGGAATAATGTTGCATTGACTCTGAAGCATGTGGTTCGATGCCTGTCTTTATCTACTCCTCAATCACCGGTTTCTTTTTCATTTCCTCCTGATGTTGGGGTCTTGTTGTATGACACTAGTGTTTATCAATTTATGAGGCTTCAGAAATTACCAATATAATTATACATACAAACTGCCATGAAATTGTTGTAGATTTGGAATTGATGGGATAATTGTTTTACATTTTGGTTTGGCTGAATGGTATTGTATTAAACTGAGAGGACGATTCATATTAATAGTGAAGACTAAATTATTAAAGCTACTGTCACCATAAATTGCAGCTTTCAAATGAGCAGAAAAAACAGTGTACCGGTAAACATAACCAAAGTGTTGTATTATTGTTGTATTGATTTGCATTTGTTTTAAGTAGTAGTACTTTCATAAATGTGTAGATGGTACAGGAATAGTAGTTGCCACACATTTTATTGTAAGATGTCCTCCTTCTGTGTTGTAGGTGTCTTCCCCCGCCAGTCTGTCTCTGAAGTTGGACAGTTCAGCTCTTCTTTTCCCTCACATCCCTGCCCTTTTCTATGTTCTACATCTGCTCTACCAGGAGCTGCAGCTGGATGAGCTCCAGATAGCGAGAGCCTCATCACTGGTCTGTCTGCTGCAACAACTGGCCAGGTAACCACCACTGTACATGTGTATGTGTTTGTGGGGTCTTTATGTTTCTATTTGTGGCTGGGGGGGGCTGGTGAATTTGACCCATATTAGCCGACTATTTGTTCATTTGTATAAATGTGTGTAAAGAAATGCTGTAACAGAACAGGATGTAGGTATTAAAATAGGATGGATTGACATGTAGGAATAAAAATAACTTGGGCTAATTTTCCAGCAAATACACCAGACTGTCACTATGAGAAGAGGTGGTGAGCACACCTTATTGTTTTCTGTGGAAGCTTGTGTTGTGTTCAAGGCTCTTTAGTGATGTGTACCGAGAAACAAACATTAACAGGTTGTCAAGTGACCGTTGTGATTAGTGACAATGACAGTAGCAGAATAGGTGGAGTGGGAGGGTGAAGCGCTCTTCAGGGTAATTGGCCTGTGGTGTTCGTATGTAGGTTGTTAAGTGTGGTGCAAATTTTTACACTCTTTACTGTCTTACCCAAATAAGCCTAAAAGGTTAATTGTATGATGAGTTATCTATGTGAGTTATGTGAATACATTTTTAATTTACCCCAAATGTGGAAAAAATTGCCATTTTTTAAAATTAAATGTAACATAGCTGGGTTTAAAAAATATTTAGCCTTAAGAAAAAGAGATTTGTGCAGATTTGTATATTTATGTAGTAGGGTTAGTAGTAACTAAACACTTATTATGTTTCAGTGTATCATACACATACACACAGCTGGAAATTTTCAGTTTGGGACTAAAAATCTATTGATTGTCTGATATTAATCTGAGTTGCCATGACTCATGGCTGTTACTACTCATTACTTTTTTCTTTGTGTTTAATTACTGCCCTAAAGAAGTGAAATGTCACAGATGAGACATTTGTGACTGTGCAGCCTTTTCTGAATTTCTTAATGACCTTCAGCAATTTAGTGTCCATCTGTGCAGAAATAAAGACTTGGATGTATTTGTGTTTGCAGAGATCTCCAGCTGGAAGAGTATGTGGATCTATACTGGAGAGATTACCCTTCTCTAGTTAGTAGCTTCACTGAGAGCTGCTTCATTGACCAGGGTGAGGGTCTTTTATTAATTAAATGAAATTCCTTTTGCAGTCACTTGGAGTCTTTTGAGAGTATTAAAAAAATATGTTTTTAAATAATGGTTATTTACTTTGTAAAATGGGCACCTGCATGGACAAATGCAAGTTGTTTCTGTTAATTCTTCCACATGTGCATGCTGGTATTGAACTTTTAGGCTGTCTGGCTGGTTAAAGATGAAATGATGTAAACACTCCTTCTCCTCTCTTGCCAGCTCTGATTGGTCAGATGCAGCGACCATCCTTCCTGAGGCCTGAGCCTCCCTGTGTGTTTAGCTGGCTCAGTAGCTGCCTGAGAGGGGAGAAAATCCCACCTTTCCCCTACCTGCCCGGCATCTGTCAGAGGACCAGGCTGCTAGTTCTGGTACAAGCAACAAATTCTTTGTATTTTTTTTAAGTATTGTCTTTGTTTCTATGTTATGCAGCCATAAAAGGCAACATCTTTCCTTGTTTTTTTTTTCAACTTTTGAGAAGGTACTGATCTGTTTCAGAAGAGGTTCTCTTTGTTTAAACTTTCAAATGAGTGTGTGTTTGTTTGTGTGTGTATGGGAGTATAGGGAGGGGAACAAACAGAGAGAGAGAGAGAGAGAGAGAGAGGGCAATGAGTTCAGCTAGTGCTTGAGTCAGATATTCTATTTGTGGATTATGTCTGTGATTCTTTTTCTGGATATGAAGAGCAATTATGCCATGGTATGGATAGAGAAATGTACATGTGCATGCAGTGCTGATGGATTTAACCTTCCTTTACAGGAAGGACACATGTCACTTTTCTAGCTGTCTTTGTCTGGAGAGATGCAGACATGTTAAAGAAACAGACTGATACATACAGTACATCTACTCTAACTTATGGCATTAATAGCCCTTAAATGCAGACAGGAAGTTCTGTCTGCTCAGTGACATAAGTAGAGTCAGGGGGCTACAGTTCATGCCTAACAAATCTCATTGTGTTCTTGGAGACTTGGTATTACAGATGTGTGCACACAAATTTAGCCTTTGTTTTGACTGTCATACAGTTTCTCATAGCACTGTACTGGTTCATGTTGTAAAGGGGTAATTTTGTTTGCCTGGATCTGGAGTAAGTAATACTATTATGTCTCTGTTTCACCTCTCTGATATTCTAAATGCCTATAGAGTTAATAATTTCTTAGTTTCAGTTTCAAATATAACTAAAAGTGAAAATATTAAAAAATAATTTAAAGAAAAAATATTACTCATTGTTGTAATTGGTTTCTAAAAGGTAGTACACTGTACAAATGATTCCTCTGTTTCTTTTTCCTCAGAGTTATGTTCTCTATATCATTGGAGATGAAAATGCTACTTCAACTGATGCATCAAAGTACCTGCTCAAGCTTTCGGCAGGTGTGTTTTTATCTTTCCACATCTGTTTATTCCTTTCCGGACTGTTTGTGCCTCTTTTTGTGTGTGTGCGCGTTTACTGACAACCGGCCATTATTACCTGCCAGTCCGACGGTTTCCTGCTTCAGGGCCCAGCGACACAAAAAGAAAGGCGAGTGACGCACATTTGTGTGTCACCTTATTTCCTCTGTTTCTGCTATGACAAAAACCCAATACAGCACAAAGGAGACAACAGTTCCTGCAGGTATTTGATCAGCTCTTTTCCCACCAACACAGAATTGGGCATTGACTTGGTGGGTGATGTGAGAGCATCCAGAGAGACTGTTTTTTTTGTCCTCTGCAGTATTTTGTTTTTTTTTTTTTAGTCACAAAACAAAACCAGACAACAAAAGCCATCCCACGTAAGCACTCATCAGGAGTGACCTGATCGTTTTAGTGCCTGTTCTTTTTGTTGACAAATGTTAACAGCCAATCAGTGCAGGTTTGAAAATGCTTTAATACAGTCAAGAGCTGCATAGTTTCCTTCAGAGTTTGTGCTAAGCATTATGAGCAGGATTTTAAGTCTCACAAATAAAAATGCAACTACCGTAAGTAAAACTGTTAACTGTCCATGTACTATAGGCCTTTCATAGGCCTTTCTTATGATTCAGTGTCTCTTTCTCATCTATTTTAGGCCAGAAGTCCTGTGCCAGTGAACTGCACTTCAGAAGGTAAAAAGTGGAAGGAACAAAATCTTTAGAATTAATTAAGTTCATAGGTTTTAAAGCTGTTAATGGTACTCCTGTACAGTGACAGTAAAACATGTAAAGCATGGAGCTATGCTTCGAACATTTTTCAGTGTTTCTATTTTTCATCAGGTAAAATAATGAATCATCTGTCTCACTTTTTTTCCTGTGTATTTATTTCCAGGCAGAGCAGTGTGAAGGTTCGGTTTTCTACTGAGAGTTTGGCTGAACAGCTTGTGGTCTGGCTCACCTCACAAGGTAAGAAAAAATACATTTTTTCCTGTATTTTTCTGCACAAAGGAAGATGTATTAGAGCCATATCCTCCTTTTTTGCACCACACTAGTTCACATTATTGCAAATTTACACATTCACACCTGTGAAGTAGAACCACAGTCTGTAAAGTCGCTTTCTCACAAACAGGGAAAGGGTTTAGGTCTGGGCTTTTGTCTTCTCAAGGTACCCAAACCTCAATATACAACATATGAAATGCGTAAAACTAATTTGCTAATGTTGCATTGTATAGTCGTTAAAAACTTGCCTTACCTGACACATTTCCTTTGTTAACAAGTGAAAAAGGAGTCTGTGGTGTGTGGACACAGCTTCTTGTGTAAACTGTAAACGACTCATTTTAGTCGTTTTACTGGTTTAGGTTTCACCCTGAAGGACCTGGAATCAGTTCCGTTTGGTGTAGCTTTGCCCATCAGAGAGGCCATCTATCGGTGCCGGGAGCAGCCATGTTCTGATTGGTCAGAGGAGGTCTGTCTGCTGATTGGTCGACAGGACCTGACCAAACAAGCTCACAAGATGACTCTGGCCAAAAGCAAAGCTGTAAGTGTGAAATAAATTAAAACTTTGAAAATCTGACAATTTTTTATTTTATCTTTCTTCCATGGAGCCAGTCAGATAACTGCAAAATTAAGCTCTATTTGTCCTTAAGTCAAATATAAAGATTATATCAAAATTCTTGAACAATTCCATACATGGATCTTTTCACATGAATCTTCTTTTCTCCCTGACCTTTAGCAGCCTTTATTCTAATAATAAATTATTCTGTATACATTTTTATAATTAGATTGAGGATGTAGTTGCCATTTTATCCCCCTCAAATCAAATTCCCCTTTGAAATTCATCTTTAAAACCCATAATTTTGTTAAATAAACCTCAGTTACTCAGCTTCAAAGTATAGGAATTCTACGTCATATGATTTGTCTGCTGTCACCGTGACTTTATGGTGATATGCGTGTAATTTGGATGCCTCTCCAGTCTGTAGGCTCAGGGCTGTCCTTGGAGCCTCCTACAACCACAGAAGCAGATGAGGAGGAAGATGGAATGTCAGACATTATTCAAGAGGTATAACAATCAATATTTACCTGGATTTACCATTTTAATTTTACATATTGTTTAAGCTTCTTCTAACCTAACCTGACTGCACGGGCATACCTAATAATGCTCTCTCCTCTCACCAGGTCACAGGACTGATCTGGAGCCAGGATCTGAGGGTTCAGGAAGTCAGGAGGCTTCTGCAGAGCTCAAGGCCTGTCCGGGTCAGTGTTGTCCAGCTACCAGAGGTTTCTGATCATGAGTACATTGAGGAGAAAGAGAACAAGTGAGTACATGTAGACCACAAAACAACAGTTTCAAAATCTATGTATGTGGTGTGGTCTGTGTCACAGTTTTAAAATGATTGGCCTTGATTTAGTATGTCTATGCATTTGCTAGGTTTTAATCTCCTGCTTTTGTCCTTGTCTTTGCATCTTGCTCAGACTCTTGCAGCTGTGCCAAAGGACCATGGCTCTTCCTGTTGGCAGAGGCCTCTTTACTCTTTTCTCTTATCAGCCTGTACCCACTGAGCCGTTACCCGTCCCAAAACTAAACCTCACAGGTAATGTGATGTTGCTGACATGTGAACCTTCTGGCCCTGATTATGTCTATTTCTTTGTGAGAAAATCAATATATTTTATGTTTTTCCACATTTCTACCCCAGGGCGTGCCCCTCCAAGGAACACAATGGTGGACCTGAACAGCGGGAATATTGATGTTCCCCCTAACATGACCAGCTGGCCCAGTTTCCATAATGGAGTGGCTGCTGGACTTAAAATTGCTCCTGCTTCACAGGTCAGCGTCAGAATAAAAATTAAAAAAATAGTTTTAATAAATGTATAAATGTTAAAATATATTTACCAAATTGACACAAAATGCAGCTTACTCTGCCGCACTAAACAAACTTTCCTTTTTTTTTCAAGGTGGACTCAGCTTGGATTGCCTACAACAAACCAAAGAGCCCTGAACTGGCCAATGAGTATGCAGGCTTTCTTATGGCTCTGGGACTCAATGGACACCTAACCAAACTGGCCACACTCAACATACACGACTACCTTACAAAGGTGCTCACATATCCACACAAAGACATACATGCATAGTAATACTGTCAAAGTATTTAGCAGCAAGAAGAAGGTGGACTTGAAATATCTGTTCTGTATAACCTTACAGGCATTGATATAATCTGAGCTAATCTGAGCAAAAATGTCAGAAAACAAACATGAACTAAGTTACAACTTATAAAAAGATACACCCATATACACATGCACGCCTTTCTCTAAATGAGTGTAATTGAGAGAACTCAACTTGCATCTGAGCCAGGCAACCTGTCATAACAAAACTCTGCCTTCTGAGAACTTTGAAATGAGACCATCCCACTTTCAGGTGAGAAAAACAACAGGATGCTGCAAGCCAAATCTTATTTTTGCTCAATGAGAAGGTCGGGGGTAGACAAAGAGAAGCCTCTGCATCACATCCTAACAGATTATCCACACCAAAGTTTAACTTCGATTCATTTTTGGTTTCCCTTTTTGATAAGGAGATTTCAAGCAGCAGCTGATAACAATCAAAGTCCTTTCCCACTGAGTCATTTCTGTAAATGAAATGTTATCATACAGATTTTAATGTGCCTTAAATTGAGAGAAAAATAATTTAATTATAAATGGATTCTTCCATATGATTTATTGTTTGTGTAATGTATATATATATATATATATATATATATATAATGATATGCTTTCAAAAACCATAATTCTTTAAATGATCCAGGAAGAGGATAAATCAGCATGTCAGTGTGCTGATTCTGAATTGTTAAGCAGACTGTACAGGCCTAACGTTATAGCATGTTAGGCTATTGCTTGTAAGTGAAAACTTCCAGTCTGAATAAAAAGCAACGTTCTTGTGCCTGACAGTGAAGCTTATTTGTAGCTGGTGGCTTTCAGTCTTTCTATTCTCGCTGAAAAAAATTACACTGAGATACATAGTTTCATCAGACTTTGCATGGTTGTGGTTTTAGATTCAGTGGTGGAGGTGTGTGTATGTTTCCCTCACCAACCAACGCATCCCAGTATGATCAACCTGTTTCTGCTGAAACAAAACTCTCCAACCATTACACTGGGAGTGGAATATGTAGCCTTCGCTAATATGTTTTCAGGGCTTATTGTCTGCATGTAAATCAAAGTCACTTCAAGAAAACGGTGGTATAAAACATGTACTGCAGGTGGTCTGTTTTTCTGATTGTTAAGCACACAGGCGTCTAATGAAAGCCGTCAGTCATGGAAAGCTCTTTTGAAAGGTGATTATGCTCATCAGATATAGGAGTCACTGTGGGAATCATTATTCTGCTGCTGCATGTGTTTCGTACACAGGAACATACGTGAATCATCGGCTGATGTAAACTGATTGACATTATACTCAAATTATTTGCTTTTTTTAAAATCCAGAAATATTTAACCTACACAATATGGAATATAAATCATTTAATTGTTTTTGTTATTTACACTGTTGTTTTTATTCTAAACAGTCTGTCTCTTCCTGTCTCTGTCAGGGCCATGAGATGACCAGCATCGGGCTCCTGCTGGGCGTGTCTTCTGCCAAATTAGGCACCATGGATGTGTCGATCACCCGCCTGCTTAGTATACACATTCCTGCTCTTCTTCCACCCACCTCCACTGAACTAGACGTACCACACAATGTTCAGGTGAACCAGCTATTATAAATATCTACAAAAATTGTAAAAATGCTACACAAATACACACAAATCACAATTTCCTGTTCTTTTTTTGTTTGCAGGTTGCTGCTGTTATTGGCATTGGACTGGTGTACCAGGGAACAGGACACAGACACAATGCAGAGGTCTTGCTGTCTGAGATAGGTGTGTGTTTGTGGGGCAGACTGATCACACAGTGAGGCATTTTCAAAAAAGACATTTATGTTTTGGCTTATCTATCCAATTTGAGTAAGATTGAAGCTAAATCCTGTTTTTCTAAATATCTATCTATCTTGATGGATAGATATGTGTACATTTATGTATATTATAGACATATATATGTACATATAACACAGCATATTTTTAACTCTTCAGTCACTTAGTAATTAGAATAAGTTGTCAGTATCAAATGTTTGCCCTGTTTTCTTCTGTCTTTGCTCTGTAAGGTGTCTTTTACTACCACGTTGATTGCATATCTGAACACTGATATAAAGACAACATAGAAGAAACATATCTCTGATCTCCACTGTGTTTCTAGAATTTGTCATATATAGATGGTAAAACTCATTTTGTTTGTGTGCCTCTAGGCCGGCCACCTGGACCAGAGATGGAGTACTGCACGGACAGAGAATCCTATTCGCTAGCTGCTGGACTCGCCCTGGGCATGGTCTGTCTGGGGGTAAGTCTCAGACAAAAAAAACACTATGTTAGTCAGACAAATTGTTCAGTAGTTCCTGGAATTCTGTAAACATGATATAAAGGTATTGTTAATTGTCATTCACTGTGACGCTAGTGATGTTTTGTATTCATGCCCACTGAGAAAGGGAAAAAAAAATTCTCAAGTTAACAATGATTTCATCTTTTTTTTTTTTTTCTTTGACCTTTTGGTTTCTTTCTTTCTTGTTTCATGTGCTTTTTTCTATGCATTGTGTTGTTGCATCTCTCCTATCATTCTTTACTCTCACCCTCTCTTTTCCCATTCATTCTCACATCTCTCACCTCCTGTGTGTCCTCCCTCCTGTTTTTCTACTTCCAGCATGGCAGCAACTTAATTGGGATGACAGACCTAAATGTGCCTGAGCAGTTGTATCAGTACATGGTTGGAGGCCACCGCAGAGCTCAGGCCGGGGCCAACCGGGAGAGACACAAATCCCCTAGCTACCAAATCAAGGTAGACTGGCAACAAAACCTTTTTTTAAATTATTTTTTCTAGTTTTTGTTAATTAATTGCCTAACTGTTGTTTCAGGAGGGTGACACTATAAATGTTGATGTGACATGTCCGGGGGCGACGCTGGCTCTTGCAATGATCTACCTCAAAACTAACAACAGGTGTGAAAATATCATGTTTTTCTGCCTATTATGTGCTCACAGTGAGATCACTACTGTCTGGATACTGTCAGTATTGTTGCACATTTATTTATACTATACAACACCAACAGTCATTCCACCATGACTTCTGTAACCCTGATGCTCACGTCCTTGATCTGATAAAGTGAGCTGCATTCAATTTAAAAAAAAGAAAAAAAAAAAAAAAAAATTCTGATCCATGTGAACGTTGAGCAGAGCATCATAACCTTATCTGATGAAGAGTTGTCACATTACACTACTCCTCTAGTTCCCATTGGTCAAGAGGTTCCTGTCTTTTTCAGGACTCATCTGAGGCTGGCTGTCTGTTGGTTGAGAGGGTGTTAAAGAAAGGTATTAACACCCCCTTTTTTCATCATGGTTCTGTCCACTAGGTCCATCGCTGATTGGCTCAAACCTCCAGACACTTGGTTCCTCCTGGACTTCATCAAGCCAGAGTTTCTGCTGCTCAGGGTTTGTGTGGCTGTTACTGTGTGTATGTGTGTAAGCCAGATCATTTCCCCACCTTTTCTTAATCTGGTATTCTTCTTCTTGCCTCTATATCTGCAGACTCTTGCTCGCTGTATTATCATGTGGGACGAAATCCTGCCTAACACAGAGTGGGTCAAGAGTAACATACCCCAGGTGAGAAATTTCACACACATACATACCCACAGCATTATTAAGAGGACATATTTGGAGCTCTGATGCCCCCCAATCCCCAACTTTAAAGTTAAAGTCAGTAACCTAGCCAATTTCAGTTGTTGATTATTTCAAGAAGGTACAAAGATTGTCTGCTGCAACCGGGGATAGTTTATATGAGCAAAAATAGCCTCACTGTATAAACAAGAAAAGTGGTACTTCCAAAGCAGACAGGTTATCTGAACTATTGCAGGAGTGAGACAGTAAACCGCAAACTGCTCCAGTTAGTCTGCTATGAAGGTTAAGACTTTAAGGCTGACCAAGATACAGATATACAAGTTCATAACACAATTAAACCATACACAAAATAACCCAAAATACAACTAATCATAGTCCACCTAAGCTGTTGGAATTTCTCTCACTATGTATTCATGTGTATCTTTAATATAATTACATTAAATTACATCTACATAGTTGATTGTTTTTTCATAATAGGAGACTTTTATGTTAAGTTTAAAATGCTTACTTTTGTATTTTTTTTCATCATCTATCTTTTGTTTGCAGATTATGAGGGGGACATTTGACCCTTCAGAGGACATTAACATGGAGACAATGACGTGAGTATTTGAACCTGAAATTAGAAATTCATTTTTCTACATGGTGAATATTTCCTACTGAGTGTTTAATTATGTTCTTTTGTCAGCCAAGCCCAAGACTACATCACAGCCGGTGCCTGTATGGCAGTGGGCTTACGTTTTGCAGGCTCTGCTAACTCCGATGCCTTTGACTGCCTGTACAAGTTTGCCAGGACCTTCATGAAGATTATGTCCTTTGCTGGAACAGCTGGTGTGGTAAGTGTTTTTTTTTGTCTTTGATAATTTTTTATAGTATATTTAATGATAAGGATTACTTACGTTTCATCTATCTGTCTCGCATTGGTCGTGATCTCCCTGCAGACGGGTTATTACAACATGCAGACTTGTCTATCTATGATCCTGCTGGCTATGTCCATGGTGATGGCTGGCACCGGGAACCTGAAGGTCCTTCAGCTCTGTCGCTTCTTTCACAAGAGAACTGGTGGCGAGATGAACTACGGCTTCCACATGGCTCATCACATGGCACTGGGTCTGCTTTTCCTGGGAGGGGGCAGGTGAAAGACACATTCTTATGCATTTCAGAATGCTATTAGTCTGTCTGTGGCACTCGACTCCAGTATTTCTTATTTGTTTCACCTGCAGGTGAATACAACTTGCTGCAATGAGTACTTATTGCAGCAAAACAGATCATTTTAAAACCTTTAAATTTATAACTGCAGCCTCTGTATAAGGCACCAAGCACTGAGGCTTGTGTTGCAAAATCCTCCATAGTTTGGCTTTTGGTTCATGATTGTTTGATGAGGACACTGAGGTTAATTATATTCTGCGTGTAAGGATGTCATCTGACACCTGAATTGCTGGATGTCAGCGATTGCGCACACAAAACAAAAACACTCCCATCACATTTGGGATTGCTGTTTCAGGGGTTAGCCACACAAATGCACACAAGTCTGTTTTTTGAGTAGTGTGTTATACATAATGAATGACATTGATACACACCCGAACCAGGTTCCTCAAACCACTGACCCTGGCCTGTGTATTTTCAAGAGAAACAACAGATCCAACTCTCTCATTACATGTTGCAAATGTCTCTCCACCTACAGCCATAATCAGATGGACCTTTTGATTTTATTCAGGTTACTCTTTATTTTAGACCAGCCAGCTGAAAGCCCACACGGCTGCAGGAATAGCAGGCTTGAATGTCATGCACCAACGTGTGCATATCATGAATGGGTTACTGTGGGTCTGTGAGGTTGTAGGTCAGACTGGAGAGCACAGTCATGCCATGTCATTGTCACATTTCCTATCATTCACTCTCCAGTCTGTCCGTATTGAATTGTTTTTCAATATTTTTTTTCTTCACATAGTTCACTGTTATCATTACATCACATTCATTCACTTATTCTCATTTATCTTCTCACGTCTATTTTCTCTTTAATTCTGGCGCTTGAGTTATGTTGGTTTTGGTCACCTTCAACTTTTTTTGTTTGCACAGTTAGTTTCTCTTCCCATTTGTTCAGTTTTTAGCAGCAACCTGAAGTGAAAGTCTAGTTTTTCCAATGAAGCCACACTTTCAAGCAGCACTGCCTAATGCATGCTGTATATCTGTAGCAGTTTGTACCGAAGACTGACTGGGTCCCTTTGTGGAGCTTGTAACATATTTTGTGTTTGCATGCTGAAGTATTACATTTTTTTCTCACGTTTTCCTGAAAAGTTTTAATGTTCTTTACAGACTGTTTTATCATGTGTTTGAATTGTAAACCCTTAAAAATAATGTAATTATACATGGCACAAACAGTCATTAAATAAAGAGCAAAATCCTTTACTTAGTTGACTTTTAAAAGTGCTCTCATAAGTAACCTCCCAGACCTAAGCAGCCCTTATTGTGTGACCCAATGTTGCTGTAATGACCCCATTGTCTAAGTACACACTCAACTGACAGCCATTATATTTAAGAGGCACGGTTGTGATGGTGTTAACTAGATTCCAACACACACCTGGGTTAACCTTGTTCATAAAAAATGTATAATTTAGAGTACACATTACAATGTCCCTTTTTTTATGTATTTATTTTATTGATTATATTGGCAGTTGTTGTGTCCATGCAAGGGGAAAAAAGATTTTTTACTATTTGTGTGATGCTTTCCCATGTTAGGTACACCCTGAGCACCTCCAATTCAGCCATCGCTGCTCTTCTGTGCGCGCTGTACCCTCACTTCCCTGCTCACAGCACTGACAACCGGTGAGATAAAACACACATGCCAGTTTTCCTTTTTAATTCCAAAAGTTTCTATGTCCAACTATGTCAAGATGGATAGAGTAGTAATAGTAGTCAGAGGGTTTGGTTAAACATAAAAAAATGTTATCAACAAAACCATGACATGGCTGATTATCTGTCTTTATATAACTTTACATTATATATGATATAATGAATATTTCTGCCCTGCTTATATACTGCTGCATTAAAACTGCTGTGTTTGCTGCCGCAGCTACCACCTGCAGGCCCTGCGGCATCTGGCTGTGCTGGCCGCAGAGCCTCGCCTGCTGGTTCCCGTGGATGTGGACTCCCTGAAGCCCTGCTATGCCCTGATGGAAGTCACCTACAAGGTCAGTACACATGGCACATACAGCCCCAGTCAGTAAATAAATGAGAAACTTTTCCTTGCTGATTTTGTCGTGTGTAGTGTGTAGTAACCCTCTCACCACAGGTTGACAATCCTTACTATTATCCTATGCTTTCCTCTTGTCACTATTCAGTTATAGAACACAATTAACCGTAATAAACATTAGGTGCCGGCCAGTGTGTATTTTTACTGCCCCCAACCACATGCTGAGTCTCGGCTGCAACTACTTGAGAAATTATCCTTCATTGTGCTTCATCTTGACAAACTGCTGCTACATGCAGGCTTGAATGTTCACATGCTAACAGAAATGTACAACTTGTATTGGTTTTGTTCATTTTGAGGCATTAGAAAAATGGGCCTTGCCACCAAACCTCCATGTTCTGCATTTCATCTGCTAGACTGCTTGTTCCAGTGTAATGTTTTTGTGTATGTTGTAATTCCAGGAGACGCAGTGGTATGAAGAGACAACTGTAGAATTGATGGCTCCCACCCTGCTTCCTGAGCTGCACCTTCTCAAACGGGTAAATGCAGACAGCATTCACTGTATTAGCAGCATGGATTCCTAATGCAAACCATCCAAGTTCCTGTCAGAGGAATGAAGCTGGTTAACCCATTAATCCCAATTATTTTCTGATGTGTAATTGCAGGTAAAAGTGAAGGGGCCTCGTTACTGGGAACTGACAGTGGACCTCAGCAAAGAAACACAGCATCTAAAGTGAGTGTAGATGGAACCAGAAAATGTATTTAAAACTTAGAGGTGAAGCAGCAGTCATGTAAAGGAAAATACTCAATGCGCAGTGTGACATTTTTCCTGTAGATTGATGACCAGAATCCAAAGGAAGGCAATTTCTGGTAATTGATTGGTTTCAATGATAATGTGTCTCCCTCAGGTCCATCCTGTCCAGAGATGGGGTGTTGTATGTGAAACTGCGGGCAGGCCAGCTACCCTACAAAGATGACCCCCAGGGATGGAAGAGCCTGCTGGCCACTACTGTCAACCACCGCAACTCTGGAGTCAGAGCCTTTAAGGTAAATACCAGAAGATATCCATTTCATCTTTTTACATTGGTGTGATTTCTAAGCCAAGGCTTTTAATATTATATATAGGCTGAGTGCATAGAATTGCAGATTAGACACAGTGTACGGAATCCTGAAAAAAATGTCTACGGCTTACCAGGGTTTTTATTACAATTTTAAATAAGAGATTTATGAAAATGTGTGTTGCCATTTTTTTATTCACCTGTTGTATTTGGCCTTACAACAGACATGTTGTGCAGTTTTTTTTGATCATTAAAATAATTTTATCTGGTCAAACCTGTTTCTTGAGGAAAAGAAATTCAAAACACACTGTGAAACTTTGAGTGTTTTACTTTTTATTTTATTTTTTTGTAACAACCTTAACTGGATTTGAAACAGACGAGTACATGAATGGAGTCGAGTGGAATTGAATTGACCTCCTCCCCAGTGAATGGTTGTATCCAGTCTTGACAGGTTGTCACTAAAGGTTCAGCAGGCAGCTGTGTGGCTGACAGACTATTACTGGTTTCCTGATGGCCTCAGCATACGCTGTCAATATACCTGCTGATCCAGAGGGGGGAAACACACATTATTTATTCCAGCTGTCCTCACTGTCCTTGCTGCCCCTTCTTCCTTTCTTTCTTTTTCTCCTGATTATATCTCTTGAATCTTTCCTTTGTTTCCACTCCTTCAAAAGTCTTTTGTATCCATACAAATATTTATACAAGTACCTTAGAATAACTTTGTGTTTTTTTTCTGCAGCCTGAAGCCATCTCTATGTTCACCTCTGAGCCTGCACTCATTTCCTTTGCCGAGTTCTTCTGCAAGGCATCTGAAGGAATGAAACACGTGAGTTTTTTTCCACAAATAGGCACCTAAACCAGGTTTGGACCTTACTGGGATCTTGTTTGATGTTGATGATGATGTTACTGCTATGGGTGGCCATGAAAGACTCCAACAATCGTGTTGTTTAATTTTCATCATTCAACCTGAATATGTTCCTAAATAACAGGTGACAGTGCACCTCTTAATACATTATAACCAGAAGTACCCTTGTGAGTGGTTTCCAGGTAGGGTTATTCCAGACAGAAAATATACTGGAGAGTTTGGTGAATTTTGTACCGGGGAACTAATGGGGGATTTTAAGCATAGCATATATGTAACACCATCACAGTTGGCACGGTTGGTTCAGCCTAGAGAGAAAACAAAAACACATTGAGTAACTTAACTGCAATTTTGTGTCAGTATGTCTTTCTGCTCTGCTGAAACACGGCTGCAATTTGTTTTCTCACAGACTGCAGGGAAAATACCCAGACAGGTCTGTCTTTACCTCAATCCAAGATAAACATATTTCCATGCACTCTGCATTCCTGCGAATACTGTGTATCCTGATTTAAGGAAAGTGTGTCCTTAAATTCTTAAATATAGTCACAGATCGGCGAAGAAGTGACTGCTTTGAATAACAAAGTAAACAAATTGTAGAAGGAAATGCAATAAACACAAAGATGAATTGAATGCCTCATCATTCAAATACTTTGAAAACACAGTGGAGATTACACAAGGTGTTTCCTGTACAGAAGATGCATCTTTCAGTAGTTTTGAGGCCCAGTATCACTGTTGAGATGGCTACAGGATGGTCAGGAGTTCACCACACCATTTTAGTTTATTAAAAAGATTCAAACTAGACTTATTAAAAAGACTCTAAAACAAGTGGACACTTGGAGATTCAGTGCTACAACATGACAAGATTTTCTCCACCTCAAGCAACTTGTGTAATTTTAAGTTTTAAAATAGTCATGAGCAATGCTCAATCTGCTTATTAAATACTTGACTCCTATTTTCTGACTAAAGGGCCTGCTTCACTATAGCATCAGGTTAATTGCTTAGGTTGTACAGATGTCACTGGTTTCAGTATGCACATAGAAATGGAATGGGAAAAATCATTTTGCAGCATAACAACCTGTAATTGAATTTAATAAGAGGGACATCCCTTTTTTATCAGTCCAATCATACCAATGATGCCTCTGCTGTGTCTTCTGCTTGTCATTAGAAACACAGTATTTTTATTTAAATTAAAAACTTTGTGTTTTCTAGCAAATAATTGCAGGATTATTTGCAGTCTAATCTTTTAAATCTAGTGTGAAATAGCTCAATGTCTGGATCAGATGGCCTTATGAAGGGGAAGGCAATTATTTTTTTACATTGACTTCCATAAAGAAAGCAGCAAAGGGCCACTGGTTTTTCTTATTTTTCTATTATTTTTGAAATAAATGCTTATTCTTCCCTTAAAAATACTCTCATTACACTATCATCATGTGTAATGTCCTTTGGTGTCATTTACTACTCTTTTCTTTTCTCTCCCTGCACTTTGCACATGTGCATTGATTTCTGATTGTCTCCACACACAGGCAGTCAAGTGAAGATAACTAAAGTGCAGAATATTAGTATTAAAACTAATGAAACATGAAAAACCAAATCCTATATGTAGATATCTGAAAGCCAGGCTAGAAATGTGTGTTTTAGGAAGCACAAACTGGATACACACCAGACAACAGCAGAGGGGGAAAAAAGAGAGCCTTGTATTGATTTTTGGTTGGTGGTTTTGTTGTCCTTTATGGGCCTCATTGAAAGAAAACGGGTGGCTCATTCTGTGGGACTTATATTGCCCATGTCTGCCTTAAAATACTGTACTATAATACTATTTTGTAATCAATATACAATGTCTAAATAAACCAATACATGTTAGTGCTTTCTGCTGGAAAACCCTGATATCCCTGGTTACTATCACTAACAGTAACTCAGAGGTTGGTCCTATCTGTAAGTCCTACATTGTGCTACTTTGTGTCAAGCAACTGTGTTTAGAACAAACACAAGTATAGTAACAGGTTGTACACTAACAAGATGGGGATTTTTATTTTGGAGTAAATGCCAAAGGTAATATGTAATAGGAACTTATACGCATTGATTAAAGCAGAATGATTGAATGCAAATTTATCGGAAAGGTCTTGGTCTGACTAGGACAATAATTTGTTCTTAAATGGAGAAGTGCTAAATATTTCAAAATGTCATCGTAAATCCAGAACATGAACAAAAACACAGGCCAAATAAACCCAAATGAATCTGGTGTAAGGAAACAGCCACTTAGAAGCTTAGTGCAATGTTCAAATATTGTCAGAATCTCGTGTTAAGCTTAAATTATATGTATCGTGTGTTTTTGCAGAGACAGGATACCCAAGTTTTGTTCTCAGCCATGCTGTATGAATGTGTGACACAGGAGTGTCCAGAGATGCTGCCCACTTACATCGCCATTGAGCAGGTAACACAAACACACACAACGCACACACACAAAGCGTGATTGGGTTATAATCAGCAATAAACGAAGAAACAGTACTGTAAAATAGACTACTGATGCAACTTAGCATGTTTTCTCTGAGCATGATTACACGGTAAACCAGATTCAGCTGAACCCATCACAACCAGATACATTTTATAATTATAAATCATTGTAAATGAGTAGACTATAGTGGTTTTGAGCAACATTCATTTTGTCACTGTTACACTCTCAAACTTTTTGTATACCACTCAGAAATGAGTAAATAATGTACTAAATAGCAGAACCAACCACTAGCTAATGTGCCCATCCAGTTTTCAAAGCACCTAATACTGACAGTCCTAATGTCCTTTCTTCTGATTGTTTGAAGAAACAGTAACCAGAATGTCTTTGCCTGTGTCTCTCAGGCAGTAGCAGCTCTTCGTCGAGGTGACCTAATGCAGACCTTCCCACTGTGGCAGCTGCGTCTGGTGGTGGAGCTGTGGGACAGCAGGATGCTGCGAGGTCCTGCTAACTGCCATGACACCCTGCTCACCTCAGAGTTCCTGCCTGTCATGAAGAATGCAGTGGATGTAGCACTGGACAGCTGGCTCAAAGGTGAGGGTAGGTGAATTAAAAGCATTAACATAAGTTTCATGATATGAAGAGTTAAAGGTATGTTTCAATAAAAGACACACTTTTATCAGATTTTACATTACTCTTTGTCACTGCATCTGTGCTGCTTGTGTTTGCTTTTACAAGTTTTTGATGTGGTAATTGATCAAGGTGACAAGATGAAAGCAAAACCATCATACTGCAAACATTCTGCTCATGTGCCTTACAGTAAAGAAGAAATGTAAATAGTCTCTCCAGTCATGTATTTTGCCACATCAATTTACTGTTTCCCATTTCTTCACTTAAAATTAGTAGCAGGACCCCTAACTCAGACAGTGTGGCAGGTTTTATGGAGACGGCACAAAACCACATACCAGCCTGAGTAAAGTCAGCTGTTAGACATGCGCTCGCATGAACAGACCTGATATTAGCTGGATGTTTCTTTTCATTTTTTACCTTAAATGCAAGCAACAAGAAGTAAATTTAGTCTCTGCTGAGCAGTCACTGAATCTCACTGGCTGGATGTGTTTCAGCTTGTTTTCCTTGTACTGGGTGTAGCTCATTAATGTCATAGTTTAGAAGCTGTGTATACACTCAAACAAGCTCACATTCCATCTGTGAACCTCTACACACACCTGCACAAAACAGAGTAATACATCACGAGGCGTGGGAAACAGGTGAAGTGGTTGGACTAGACTCAGATCAGTTCATGTCTGCACTTTCATATTCCATGAAACGTCTCTGTTCAAGCAGTTGAAAAGGAAACTCAAACTAACTTGACCTCAAACATCAGGAATGTTACTGTTTTCTGGAACTCACCCATGAATGAAATATGTCTGCGTCTTCTTGGTATTTTTTTCTGATACTTCTTTCTACTTTTCTCAGTCTCGGCAGTCAGAACTGTTTTTGTTTGTTCATGAAAAGGACATTTTAGTCTCGAATAGATATGAAAGTGTGGGTAAAACTTGCAAACAGAAGATGGCCATTAAGTACACCGTCTCTTCCATGTGGCCTTGGGCACATTCGTTGCAAGAAAATGTGGCCACATGTGGCCCAGACCACCTCCAAATGTGGTCTTAACAGCTGTTCACATGTGATCGGATCAGCCAAACACATGATGCAGATGATGATTGCAGTAATACAGCCTTTTTATAGGATTCAATCAGGTCTGTTTAGCCACACGTGGGCATTACCAGAGAATCTGCATTCCAGTGTATTATTTTTCTCTGGAAAATCACAAGCCTGCAAAACTGTGATGCATTTTCCATCCACAGTCTGCTGCAGTTTGAGCTTTAAAGTCTGCTCTGAAGCTGCTCTCTGCAAAACCATCCCTATCCCTCTGAACCAATAGGCAGGTATCCTCTCTGGCATTAGAAACATTTTCCACTCATTACTTTTGTGACTCCTGCAGTTTTTAGGAACAAAAACAACCAAATATGTTCATATGAACCTCAAAAAAAACTTTGTTTTTGCCCATCTGACATGCACATGTTTCTCCAAAAGTATATGCTCACATGTTCCACTGTTTGTGGGCTCATTTTACTCTCTCCTAGACAACAGCTCACTCTTGAAATCCTACATGAGGGGCGAGGTCCTCTCCAAGGATGCCGCCAACTCTGTCCTGTTGGCCTGCTTTGTGGTGTACCGCTCCATCCCCTGCCTGAGGAACACACACACACAGCTGGAGGGTAAATCAAACACTACCTCAAACTACATTTTTACACTTATATTTTGTATACACTACATGTAACTGTCGTTTTTTGTGCATAAATAAGTGTGTCTTATCTATATGTACTTATATTTTATGTATATAGACAAGGCTGTGTAAACCTTAAACATACTGTTTTCAGCAGCATGTGACTCAACAGGGGAATACTTATTCTGCTATATAACAAATTTTATTTATTTCAAATATAAATATTAAATTAGTTATCACTAATTTCAATCTGCAGTGATTTTAAAGTTTTCAGGCAAAAAGAATTAAATCCTTAAAAATGTTTTAGTCCAAACTGTTTGTAGCTTTTGAGCCCTTAAAGTCTGATGTAACTGAAACATATACTTTTATGTTTAATATTTAGATTTGGTCTGAAATACCAGTTGTGATGTCATATAGTGAACGTTTTGTTCCGCAGCACAGTCTAAGGCCGTCTCCTCTCTTTGTACAGGCTGCAGCTCTCTCGGGGATTTACTGTCGCGTAGCAGCCGGCTGGGCGTACCACTCAGAGACCTGCTGAGGCTGCTGCCCGTCCTGCTAGGTTCTGCATCTGCACCACAGACACTGCTAGGCTTACCTGTGCAAGCATTCTGATCCTGATGCTCGGGACTAGTCAACAGGCAACCTTCTCTCCACTGTGAGGACAGGTGTGTGCAGCAAGTAGGACAAAATGTTACCATACAACACCTCAGGTCTTACCACAGAATGGCTCGCCTGATGTGCCTGCTTTTGAGATGAACTGTTTGGGAAAGCCACCAGTAAAAATGAAATCTTAGCGCTTTGTAATATATTTCTATTTAGTCTTTTTTTATACAGTATAAGGAGCGACTAGGCTGCAGTAATCATGCAGCACCAGTGCCAGATTTGTGAGCCAACCAATCCACACTGACAGTGTTTTGATGGACTGCTGAAAAGTCCAACAGGACTTTTCTTCTGCTTAAACAGAAAGGACTGAGCATTAGAACATAAAAAAAAAAGTCACCTATCATGGTACTGATGTCCATGATGCCTGCGAGAGCACAGGCCACTGTGTTGGATGGACATGAAGACCAAGGAAAGACAATAAAACATATAATAATACCCACACTATGAATACTGTGGTCTATTCCGCATCATAAAATTTACCCGAAAGCTCATTCAGGGAGGTTTCAAAGGTTTCATAGTCAAGACATCAGCTGCCTTATTTCATTCCTCCTTTTTGTCTTGTGCTTAAAATGTCCACCACTTAAAAGGCGCAGCAGACAGAGCCTGCCTTTATTGTTTTGTGCTGTTGTCATATTGTCCATCACATCTTGTTTTTATTTAGCTCGGAGCTCATTCTTGTGGTGTCAGAGTTGCATCCCTGTGGTCGAGATAAAGGTTCTTTTGAAGTAAGTCGAAGATCAAAACTGACCAGATTGTTTTGGGAGGTTCCCATAGGTTGCTGTGCTGATTTTCACAAGGTCACGTGTCACTGTTGTGTTTAGTCAACAAACTTGAAACCCAAGACTGTGGGAATTTCCTACTCAAGCATGAATGCAGCATGAAACTATGTTATAGTTGTCTGAAAATGCCTGAAATGTAAGCAACCAATATTTAGCTGGTGTGTATCTGTCCAAATTAGTTGACCAGGCCTTGGCCCAGTTCAAGACTCAGGAGTTCCATGGATGTTTTTCTTCAGTTTCCAGCCTAAGAATTATCATGTTTTCTTCAGTATCATTGAAGTTCAGGACATGTCTTCATATTCATGGACACATTATAAATAAAATGCTCCCACCACACAACAGCTGCCCACAGCTAATTTATTAAACCAGTTTACGAGCCCTAACAAATTATGGGAACTGTATGTATATATATACAAATCAAACCTTAACTATCAATACTTTCACATAGCTGAGGCCCACTGTGTGTGCTGTGTTTACAGTCACTGACTAGTCCTATGTTTTCATGGAACTCCTAATGGCATGTAGATGGTGTGTGGGAGGATATGCAGTGTGTGTGTTCTGCTATGTGTCTCACATAATTTCTAACCAGCAACATTCCAGAGCAAATGGAAAACATCCGAACAAACAAGTGGTCCACACCCTCCTCAGAGAGGAGCTGCAACACACAGAGCACTCACATCAAAGTCTCCAGTGAGCAAAATGTGCTTGTTTCTTCAGGTCTTTTGTTAGAAGAGATGAACTGTTGTCTAAAGGCTCATTCTCCTAACCCAGAGCTGAAGTGAACCTGCCAACAAATGCTGTTAAATAATTTAACCTTTAGTAATGCAATCGGTAATTAGCGGTACGAAGGGTATTAAAGGAATGCACTGTGTCCTTTCTGTCTGTTGGAAGTCTGTTGGAAGTCTGTTGGAAGTCTGTTCTCTCTTTCTCTCATACTGAGGCTAATTCCCCTGGTTTAGTATTTGAATCGGCTGGTCCGCCCACATTTAAAGAGCATTGTGTTTCCTGTTGCACAGAGCATTAAACTGACTTCTTCTCAGTGTTTTAACCTTGAAACAAATCCCTAAATGGCAACCAGACATGACTCACATATTTTTTATGGATGAAATGAAACATTTAGGCCCACAACTGTGTGGACGTTTAGTTTACCACGAGGAGACATTTGTGGTTTTGTTCTGTTATATCTTTTTTGGTGTGTTTCCTAGCTTTTATCCTCACACAGAGATGTTTGGGTGTCGGTGCTCTTTGCTCCACCTAAACACAAATACATCATTTCCTCTTCCACAATGAATGAGTTCAAAGATTTCAAAGTAACGAGCTACATATTGTCATGGAAGAAGCAGCGTGTGCTGTTCATTTAGAAAATGTATTAATGTGTTTTCTTCATTACAATGCTTTCATCGTAGTTAAGAAAACACTTAACAGTTTTGGACTTGTTTGTTGGCCAAAGGTTTCAACCCAAAGTCCTGTACTTTATTTGGAAACTAAAGCCTTCCTTGTGTTATATTTTCATATTAACAACACAGAAAATATGCGATTTAACAGAAAAGCTGAGTAGCTAGGGTTTGTTTTGAGCCCAGCATGGACTTAAAGTCATGATTTCTATGCTGTTGCAGTCTGCCAATGGTAGATGCAGACACTGGATGTGATGTAGAGATTAAACAAAGTCAGGCTAAGAAACAATGTAAGCCCAGAAAAGACAAAAAGTTGCATGTTTGTTGCTAAAAACGATAAGAAATACCAACCATAAAATCTGTTTTACACACCCTCTATACTTTGGAGTTGAGGTTTGATAAAATATTGACTTCAGTGTCTTAACATTGCACGCAGCGTTATGTTTTGCTAGTCATCTTGTATCGTGCTTTAATCTGTAAGATAACAAGGCTTCACATGTTCAGTTGGCTGACAATGTGCATGCTGTTTCTTTGGAACACGTGCTGCTTCAGTCAACACGTCTCAACAAACATTCCGAGGAAATTTCATATGACATTCATCAGTAAACTGAGAGCCAACAGGAACTAGGATGGCCTGTGGCTGGCTTTCAGAGGATCAAAGTCGGGTGGTTTTAAAAGTCCTGGAGCCTCCACTGATGACCATTTAAACGACTGTTTTACTGAACTTCTATGAGCTCCTTGTGTCCCTGGTGTTGTGATGCCGCGGGGGCACGTGTTCAAAGTAAGACAGAAAAAGCATTGCACATAATCTAGCTAAGAAATGTGACATACAGACAAAACATAACATTAGCCAGAGCAGTACAACGTGTGATGGCGACAAAGCGAAACTTAACGTCAGTCTACGTTATCTGGTTATTTTCTAAATTAATACCAGTTTTACAGGACTTGTCATTATGGTAGCAAATAAAATGGCAGAGAAGCTTGTCTAGAATCAGAGGAAGGTGTTCATGTGTTTTTTTATTATTAAACTTGACAAAAATGACTGGCCAGGCTACATCATTGCTAGTGTGGACCACTTGCTGGAGGGCTAACATGCTGAAGAAGAGAATCTATATGCTGTGTGTAAATGTTTGAGGGACTGAAATAAAGCTTTTACCTTAGGCCATGAACTATACTGAACTTCTGTTTTTTTTTTTTTTGTAAGTCATGCTGTTGCGCATGAATGTGAGATTGTGTAACAATGAAGGAGTCGTCCTGTCCTTGACTAAACAGACAGACAGCCTTGACTGAGTCCACTGTGTTTGACACGGCTCTGTCTTACTGAGCCTGTGGGAAAAGAAGCACAGCCTACAGGAGACAGGGGAGAAAAAATCCTTTTGTGTTTGTTTTCACAATAAACCAATCTAAGTATGTCACAGTGAACACACCCTCCAACTCTGGAAGTTTACTCCACGCACAGGAACACAGAGCATTTTGTTTTAACCCTCGTGTAAACAGCTCTTTCAAAGACTGAGATCTTAATTGTAAAACCACAGTCAGTGACTGAGGACCACCAAAGTTTCAAAGGAGAGAATTCTAAAGTGTTAACAGGAGGAGTCTCCATCATGACTCCTCTTTAACAACTGCTTTTCTGCTGTCAATGTGACAAGTATCTATCAGTTAGCAAGGAGAAATGATTTAACCCCAACAGGAAATTTCTCACTCAGCCTTTGCAGAAGTAAAAAAAAAAACCAGAAGTGTGTCCACATGAGGATGTCCTCATCACACTGTGGCCTGAGTCAGACCAACTGCTGACAGAGGTCGCCACTTCCCTACAAGAGGAACGTTAAGGACTCCCTCTGGTCATGGCCACTGCTGAGCAACACCTTAACAGCTAAAACGAAACAAGCTTCAGGGAAGTCACCTCAGCTTTCACCAAACTTCTGCTTTTACTTCCTTTAGATGTGCGCTTATGAAAACATACTGGATTTCCCTGTGTGATTATGCATGACAGGTTTTAATATGTCTGCACACTGTGAAGCAAGGGAAGACGTAGAATGTGGGCTGGCACTGTTTTTATCTTTGGATCGTATTGATAGCGTTATCAGTGTTTAAGAGTCTAGATGCATGCTGAAACACAGAACAAGAAGTTAGGCCTCACCTCCTCTCTTTGTCCGGATCTGATCTTTGTCCCCCTGGGTGGTGCCTCCCTTTAGAGATCTTCCAGGCACTCCCAGGTGGGTGGAGGCCCCGGGGCCAAACCCAGG
This sequence comes from Parambassis ranga, assembly GCF_900634625.1. Taxonomy (NCBI): domain Eukaryota; kingdom Metazoa; phylum Chordata; class Actinopteri; family Ambassidae; genus Parambassis; species Parambassis ranga. The sequence continues at coordinate 8,397,053 of NC_041035.1, forward strand.
ACTTAATTGTAGCTGTAGTCCAATATCCATACTTCTACATTTTACTACATGCAGTCCATAAAGACTTTGCAGAATCTGCAGAGCTGTGTTATTGTTACTTTCTAATGCTGTCATTTTCTTGCTGGAGACACTGAGGCCTGGCAGCCATGATGGACCAAAGGAGAATGAGTGATGGAGCATTCTAAAACTAAGAGGGCATTACACCTGCTACACACATTGCTGTTGTCACAATGGAGCACAAAAATATTGCCAGCAGCTTCCAGCATGATTGTAGACACTATGTGACAAACTGAATGCTAGGATGAATAAAGTGAGCTGTGTACACTGTGGACCATTGTTAGTATAGTTTCTGTATGTGTCTGTGATCCATTTTAACCCTGCTGTCTCCATTCATGGCCAGGCTTCCTCGGAGGGCCGGGCTGAGGGAGGGTGGGTGTGTCCAACAAATACGAAAATGTATAACAGTGACAAGCCCCTTCAGTATGAATGGTGGACCTACAGAGGATCAGTCTGGTGCAGCAATTAGCAGAGTTTATAGTGAGAGGAGGCAGAAAGAGTTAACAAAAAAAAAACGCGCACATGCCCGCTGTTGTGTTCAGGATGACTTTTAATCCGCGCTGCAAAAGTTTAAAAGTGAAAGAAAGCGTGACAGTTCACACTGCTGCAGATTCGCGCCTCGAAAATGTTGGCTGAGTTTAAAAAAAGAAAGAATAAAAGACGCGCAAAGTTTACGCCTGGCCGCCAGTAAAGAGGGGTAAGTGTCAGTTTATTTTATCCTATGAATTAAACTCAGGAAAGTTCTTCACTTTGCAGCTGTGCTCCGTTCAAAGACCACACGAGGAAGCAGCTGAAGTGACTTTCATTAACCCCTGCAATGAATAAAGTTGTCTTTTTGTGAGTATTTCCACAGTTTAAGCACAGAGCAGAGATGTTACAGTTTGGGGAGAGGGTCGTGCAGCGCTCACTCATGCGTAATGGGCGGTTTGTGCAAACATTAAAGGAAGTAGGCTATGCGGTGTCAGACAGAGATAGTAACCCGGTCTTCCTCTTCCTTTGTATTTTTTTAAACAAATTTTGTTGAATGACTTGAGCTGAAACGTGTCAGATTTACTTTATGGCACCACAGCTGTCCATATTTTGTGTCTTTTCCATGTTGCCAAGTGTTACACTTTTGCATTGACGGAAACTATCCCTACTGTCTCTTGTGTGAACTTTACGTTTCTTTTTTTAGAGCTCTGTATCAGCAGGAGAAGTTTTGTTGGCGAGCGTCACCTCCTGGAAAATGTTTAAACCAGGGCGCAGGGGGCGTCACTTAAGTTACATTGTGAACCAAACGGCCGTGATAGGAAAGGAACTTGGACATGCTGCGTTGAAGGACTGTAGGAAACAAGTACGACTGGCTGGATGTGCTCATATCTCAGACTTCAGACATCAAACACGGGATCGATAGTGCATTTCTTATAAGTGATGACACAACAAACAGACACATGTTTTGTTGTTTAGAATAAACACAGTTTGTGCTATAGCACCAGGATGTTTATGATAAAATGAGCCAGCTAACTGAAGGTCACATACTCTGTCTTACCCCCCCCCCCCCCCCCCCCAAAAAAAAGGTCAACTTTATTCACAACTTAGTAACTGTTCAGGTGCACATTGTTTAGAATTGAATTGTAAAAAGTCCTAAAATCAAAATAACCTATTTCTTACCTATGCTGTTAACATCCACGGTTATGTATAGTCAGAGTGAAACTTCCTTAAACCCTTATGACCTGTGGCTACAGGTGCTGTAGGTTTTGTCATCAGATTTGTTGAGGCCAGTTACAAAGGCAGCAGTGTGTTAACAGGGCTGCTGGGCAAGTGACCTGGACCCGGTCAGAAGGAGCAAGCCTGGATTTTGTAGGTTGAGGTTAGTACTCGTCGATTGTTGAACTACTCCACCCAGTGGACTACAGGTGGATGAGATGAGTGTCGTACTGTTGCAGTTGTCTACATGACATGTTGTCACTACATATTTTTGTGTCGGTTGAGGTTTTGCACATCAAGCGTATGAGGTGCACTGAGATGACATTGGTTTTCTGCTGACGGGGACAAAATGCTGAAAGTGAATTCTTCGGCCCTAAAGGGGGCGCTACAGTAACAACTTAAGAAGAAGATATAAGAAGTCATTTGTTGAATGAAATTTTCATCAAACTTTCTCGAAACATTGTTTTAGCATTAAATACATCATTACACTGGAATGAGTGGATGTCCTAACAAACCCATTGCCGATGTCAGTACCTCATGTCTGACATGTTTAGACTGGAGGTTGGACTGAAGGTGCGTTTTGGTGTAAAGTGTGTGAGTTTCATTATGAGGGACGTGGGGTTTCCCTGTCCCTGTTTCCTTCATTCATGTGGCTGGAGTCTAAAAAGTAGCGCGCTGTCTTTCCGGATATGAGCTGAATATTGAGTGAGTGTGTGGAGAGGAAGAGAAACTATATGTGAGAGTGAGCATGAGTGCATGTGTGTGAGAGAGGAAGACAATTGGGACAATAGAGGGAGTGTGTTTGCATATTTTACTTGTACAACCTTTATTGAAAAAGGCTTTTTCTTTGTGATCCATTATTGTGATCCCCATGCTTGTTTGTGTATGTTATACAGGCACACATTAATGCATTTCCTCATTGTGTTGCTTAGTGACCTCTGCAGAACAAACTTCCTCTTCTCACTTGCACCATTTTGCATCCCCTGTAACTCAGATGGATGTTGAGCAGGAGGAAGTAGCAGAAAACACACTTGTACACTTTGTCTGATGCTAACTGATACCATGTCATGTAAGCAGGACAAGATTACAAGTGCAGTACTTGTTCCTGTCACATACAGGCTGATAACAGATATAGTTGTGAATTCCCAGAACACACACCAATTTAAACTGTATATAAAGAAGGACAATGTGGCTCAGTCTCCACCTAAAGTAAAACAGTGAGGCTTATGGATGCTGCCATGTTGGAATAAAGACGTCATATTGCAACCTGAGTCTGTGCAGTGTAGAGATTAAAAGGTGGAGCTGCATGGTTGCCCAAACCTTAACAGGCTAGAACCAGTTAACAGGCTTTAGACCAGCTATAATTTAATGTGAGGAGTACTTTTAGTGTTTAGTTGTGTCTGTGTACCATTCTCTAACTTGGGAGGAGGTGGGGTTTATGACGAGCAAACACACAACCAGGGCCCATGAAGGTGAAGAAGCTTAATAGGATGCAGCCATAATTCATGTTGTTTATTTACACCAGAGGGTTTCCTGCACAGAAGATCACCAAAGTTTCCCACGTGAAAACCTTACTGTACGCCTTTGTTCCTATCCCAGCTGTCAATGGGTGAGAGGCGGGGCACACCCAGACAGGTTAACCAGTCTTATCACAGGGCCACACAGACACCATCAGCTATTCACACTCGCACTTAAAAAACACTTATTTAACCAAAAATATTCCCCATTAGTATCTTAAGTTCAAATAATTATTTGACTCAGCAAAGTTAACTATTAGTTGACTCATCTATGTTGCCATACGACCTCTGAAGGGACTCATTTACCATGGTGAGGCTCTTTGTAGCCATGATCACAGTAAAGAAAACCAACACAACAGTGGTATGCAGGATTTGTGTTGTTAGTAAGCATGGAAATGAAGGCAAAGCAGGAACTGCCTGACTACAGCCTACTGCTTGTTCTTTGCATCTGTATAGACAAATTAGGGGAAATGTATATGAGATGTTGCTATGGAAAGGCAGGCGCAAACAAGAGAAAGGTGAGAGTTGTGTAGGTCATTTCAAGTTCAGCTTCACCCTGTCTGTGTCAGGAGGGGGAAAAATAAATCAACAAAGCGTTACAAATTCAGACATTTAGAAGATGACGAGAATTCACCACATGCTTCCTATTTAAAAATTTGGATGATAGCACAGTGTTTCAAAACTTGAACCAAATTCACACTTCAGAAAAGAAAGGTTAAACAGACCTTACTTCCACCTGCCTGTCAGATCCTGAATGGCCACACCTCATCATGACATCATTGTCTGTGGCACAGCAAAGTTACAGGTGGAAAATCAAAACAAGCTGAAAGACAGTAAAAAGCTTCATAATGTGAAGTGCAGAGACAGGTTTGAATATTGTTTTTTTTAATAAATATTATGTATTTAGGACATGGCAGGCCAGCTTAGTTAGCTCAAGTGAACCGGCAGCCACAGCTCAGACCGAGCTGCAGCCGTCGGATTGCTTCACTCAGTCAGCAGATGTCTTCAGAGGCTACTTCTGCTTTCTTTGTTGCAAAGAGAGATACAAACCACAGATAGCTCATTCAAATGAAAGTAAACCTTGTGTGTATTTGTGCACTATACTCAATACAAATGAGTAGGCAGCTTTATACATGAGACACAGACTGAAATTTCACTCCAGTCATCTCGCTGTCTGATAGTTTGCAGGCTCCCATTCAGTCGAACGAATCAGTTTGCCTGATCTTTCCATTTGTCAATCAGTCCTAACAATAGCTATGACCCAAGTTCTAGCTTTTAACTTCCAAGTGCACCATAGTTACAGATTTAATTAGGAAATTAGCCTAGCTTAGCATAAAAAAACACGGCTCCATACTCCTTATATGTTTTGAAAAAACCCACTTTGGCTTCGGGGACATGAAATGTACTGAACTACCATAAAGATCAACTTTTAAAGTATGTGTGCTATAAAAACTAAGGAGCCCCAGGAGTCAGCAGTGTCATGGGTATCGCCTGTGACGTACTGACTGACGCACTCTTCACAGGAGTACAGTAGAATACAGTTAGTGTGCACTTTGTAGCTCACCACTGTGCCATTTAATGCAAGCATATGCATCACTCACAGTCCAGAAACAGTTTTACTTCCGTTTCATTGTTAAACTTTTTTTCCTTACATAATTCTCTGGTCTGCCTCGACAAATTGTTTCGCTAACATCTCAGCTTTTGAGGAACTTTTAGCATCACCCTTGTTTGTGGTTGGCAAGGCGTTGTGCTGCACATTTCTGATGAGCCAATCAGCTTTGAGCCTGAGGCTTGTGAGAAATTAGATCTTTCTGCACAGGATCAAACATAAAAACCACAAAATTTGTTTCATCTGACTTTCACATGGCGCGGTTCTGTGAGGATTTTGCATAACTGGAGTTTAGAGGAATGGTGAAAGTTGATCATTGGTGTATAAAGGGTGCAGTGTGTGTGCATACCTGGTGCTCCTGTGGCAGTTTTGTCCTTGTAGGTAAAAGTGAAAGTACAGCTGGTTTAGAGAATGATCAGCATAACAAATGAGCAGCATTCCTATCTTATCAGCTGAGAACTTGCAGAGCAAAGTTTACTGTAGCTGTCTTGCTACTGGTGTGTTGGTGCACTTCCACCAGAAGTGAGAGGCTGCACTGCAGGAAATCACCTCAGAATTATGATAATCACATGTAGTATTTTGACGAACGTCATCTTAAGAGCCTAAAACAGTTGGAAACATTTATTTCTGCTATAAAGTAGGAGTCATGGAGGTCTGTGGGTATTGACTCGCTTTTGGAGCCAGCCTCTAGTGGCCTTTTGAGAGACAGCGTTTTTTTTTTTTGGTGGATTTGGAGGGTGCTGCTGGGGCCTGGGTTGTGGGACAATGGTTTCTGAGAAGCAAAAGTACAAACCTGTGTAAATATCCATCTCTTTTTTGTGGAAAGCTGCAGTGGGCATTGATGGAGTGACATGCATGTATGGATATGAATCTTGATAGAAGCATAATTGTCGTTTTATCTGTTGGAAACCTTCAGGCCTGTGCGGTAGCTGGACCACCTTTAACTTCATTAAAATAAACACATAGAAGGAAACTCTCATGTCTGATATCAGTTGATAGTGGTACTGGTTTCCAGTAAGGTGCTGCCTTGCAGTGCAGCTATAGGGCGATGGGGGATGTGCGACAGTTCTTATGTAGATGCCACTGAGGGGTTAACTTTCTTACTCTGTGCAGGTTATTGGTAACTAACGGCTGCCACAGCTACACTGTACACTACTACAGTGGTGTTTTTAGTCAGAGCTACTGGTTTCCAGTAAAGACCTGCACCCAGTGGCTTCACAGCAGAGGATGTGGTGGTGGTGCAGCCTGAAACTGTTCAGAAAAAAAGATGTTTTCTTGTATCAATCTCTTATCTTTTCGTGTGTGTGTGTGTTATTTTTTGCTTCACACTCACATGCATTTACCTGCAGATGTGTTTCTTTTTTTTTAATTTCATTGAGCTGATGTTTCAGCTTCCTGCAAGCACACACATAGTGAAAGCAGGTGTTCAAGGTACAGCATGCTGCTACAAAAAAGACAAATATTGATCAGCCTTATAGTCTTACACCTCTGGCTCTGTGTAATTTCATCTTAAAACAGAGATGATGGGTACAAAATCTGTCATAAAAAGTGTGTTTGACAGTAAACCAGTCAGATTTGTTTGTTAAGACTTAAATACAATAATAATACGACAAAGAATATAATATAAAATTTAATAAGCTTTGATTTTCTACAGTAATTTAAAGACTACATTTCACTGTCTGAATGCAGAGGTGATGCCAATGTGACTGCTTGTCTGTACATAGGCTTATGCCGCCACCTTATGGACAAGCCAAGCAAGTGCCGCTATATTTGATTTTAAAATCTATTAATTGTGTAAGAAAAAACACTTCCAGTTTCTTAGTCATGGGGTTTAATTATATTTTTTTTATTTGATACAATAAAAACAATAAAGGCTTTTCTCTGGAAGGTTTTTCTACATGAATATTTAACCACTAGGATCTGCCAGACTTCTGCAGAAACACTCTGCCTCCACCTGCTGTCTGAGAGTGAAAGCTGCTTCATTTCAGTGCTGACTTCACACTTCACATATTTTTGTTATCAATGGTCTGTGTTTCTATCTGTTTTTTTTTCTGTATTATTTATTTATTTTTTTCTTGAATTTTTCTTTTTTCACACTTGACCAGAAAGACATGTATTTATATGTACCAGCAGGAGAACCATCATTATTAGTTTAGGTTTATGTTTATAGAAGTCTACAAACTTCCTGATCCAGATGACCCAAAAAAGATTGACACACAGAAGTCATCCATAAACTGCACAACAGTTTGATTAGTTTTTTGTTGTATTTGTTTAAAGGAATAATAGCGGGCATGAAGAGTTTCTGGCATGCAAAAGTATGACTGTTGCTTCAGAATTTCATACAAATACAAATATATATTTCAACAAAAGGGTATCTTTTTTTTAATAATGTTTCTTTCTGATTACAACAAAAGTAAAAAAGATAACATGCTCACCAGTCTACAGACAAAAATGGCACTTGTCCTTAGAGTAGGTCCTGGATGTCACCAGTGGAGGGCGCTGTTTCCCACATCATCCCCATCAGCTCAGTGTCTCTGTGATGGACTTGAGGCTTGGTGTGTTTGTGTCCTCTGGTACACAATCAGTGGATGCTTTCGACCCCTGTCGTTTCCAGAGGATGAACAGTTGAAACCCCTTTCCTGCTGAGGAATTAGAAGTATTGATTGGTTGGCGGGTGTCAGCTGGCAGTATTGATTGACATACTTGAAGACAACAATGGAGGACAGCAGTGAGAAGCAGTCAGGGTTTGGTTCACACAGTAGATCAACTCAGTGAAGGCAGCTGTGGCAATGCATTAGGCTAATTCTGTGAGTGAGTATTGACTGGACTGCATTTCAAGTACCGGTATTTCTGTACGGGACAAAGAGAAAGCCGTTTTTATCTTAAATGTGAACAGAGACGTGTCACATGTTGATGAAGCTTTTTGTTCACACAAGAGAATCTTTAAGGAGCAGGGCTCTAGACTAACTTTTTGCACTGGTTGCACTGGTGTGCCTAACTTTCTTTCTTAGGTGCACCAGCACAAAATTTAGGTGCACCGCATCACACTTAATCCATATATTTTTGTACGCATCAGTACATTTTGTACATATGAACAGGCTGTGAAAGTGAAAGGGCCATATGGGGAGTTGTACACACACGTTTAAAAACGTATAAAAAGGCCGGGCCGAAATGAACTTTGTTCTTGTACTCGTCACCTCGGGTAACAGATTTCTCTGTTCTCATGGAGTATGGAACAAGCTTTAGCACACAGCATCAGCTCTGCGCAGCATATGTCCGTGTTCTTCTTCTTCTGGATTTTCGGCAGACGATCTCGGCTGACCGCAGCAGACACGTTTTCAAAGATACACGCGCGGGGTCCAGCCCTTCACCGTCTCTGATTGGTTCAGACCACGATATGAGCCTGATGTGTGTCTGTTGTTGGACCACAGGGAGACTTTTAAGAGTCGCGGAGAATGTATCTCCCTCTAACAGCTGGTCGTACCAGTGCGACCTCTGATATTTTTTGGTTGCACCATTGAGAAATTAGGTCGCATGTGCGACCAAATTGGTCGCACTCTAGAGCCCTGAGGAGGTAGGACATGGAAGCAGACATTAACTGAAATCATAGGGGCCAACGCGACGAGACTAGAGGTTAATGTGAAAGACCCCAAAAACTGCAGTTCCTCAAGTGGCCACTTGAGGTCACTCAAAGAGGAATATATGGACCTCTGAGTTCCAAATCAATTTTTGTTTAAACATGGTTAATGGTCAGCACTGGTGCCTGTCCCTCACTATGGGATTTTAAGTTTTTAATTTCAGAGACTGAGTCATTTATGGACCCTCTAGTGTGGACAAAGAAGTGGTCTCTCTCAGGCTCTCTTAATCATAGGAACACACACATTTTTTCCTCTTTCTCCCATGCACACAAACCACTGGACCACACATGCTGTAATTCTAAGAATACACACATTACCTCCCTCACTGATATCCAGACACTGGGAACACCACGCAGACACATGACCCAGTGTTTCTGTGGGGATTCTCTCCTCGCTCCCCCTGTCCATGTGTCTTAGCTGGCTAATCAGAAGCACAATGGCACCTCAGTCTTACCACCTGGAAACTAATAGTGTTTAGACTCACGAGGAGGTGAGTCACATCCTCTGCTCCCTTTGAGTCATGACTTTCAGACAGATTCTCCCAGACTGGATGGAGAAGGAGGACAAAGCAAAGGCGGAGGAGGAAAGGGGGGGGTGAGGCAGTATGTATGGTATGTACACCAAGCAACACCAAGATTGAATGTCAATATTTTCCACTGCAAATGTGTAAGAACTGGCTTGGTAGATACTCTTTCAGCCATAGTGTATCATGTCGCAGATTCCTCTTTTATAAAGTGGGTCACCATTTTAAATTGTTACAGACAATGGTGCTACTAAAGAAGCCTGCACCCAGGAGTCAGTCAGATGGTGGATTTTACTACAAATCATGATAAAGTTACATGCTAACTTAAAATGATGACTTAATTTTGATTCACTTAAACTTCATATGACTCATTTATAACAGTGATTTGCAGTAGTGAGCTGAGGGGGCAACACAAGCTAAAAAGAATGTCATAGTGCCCTACTTACTACTACTACTTACTACTATATATTCATTATGTAGACATGTGCTATGGCAAAATGATAAGATGTGAGGTGCAGTTAATGGATGTGTGGGTGCAGGCCTATTCCCACTTGTAAAATCATTTAGTCCTTCTGCTCAACATGCTGCAGTTTCCATGGTATAACTCAGCCAGACAGATTGTTCCACCTACGCCAACAGAAACAGCAGCAACCAGAAGACTAATGGCAAAATCATAGCTTAGAGGACAGAGGGTGGGAGTGTTGCTTTGAATGATGGAAAGGTTCTGGTAGAAAGTTGACGTGATGGAAAAGTTCTGCTAATGAAATGTCTTAACAGAGAATACTTGTAACATCAGCACATTGTGCCAGTTCTTTGCCCTCAGTAGGCGGACAGCAAGATGATGATCTGATGGTTGCCTAAATATGCAGCTGCTAGATTCATGCTGTTTTATGCAGTTATGCAGCATGTGTATAGCACAAACATAGGAACATGCTGTAACATTTAAACAATCTGCCCCCCCAACGACAGCAGACTGACAGGGACCTGCAGATGCTGACGGACTTCCAACCAGAACAAGTAATGACTGGTAGGAAAAGTAATTATATGTTATTTTAAGGAGGAAAATCCTGCTCAGTGGCTTGAAACTGAATGTTTCTATATAGAGAACAGCTGAATTCTTGTTCATGTTTTTGATATTTATTTTAGACCATCACGTGACACTAACTGGTTGATTTGCGGTAAGAAAAGCAGTGACTGCCACTGTGTAAGTGAAATCACACATTCTCTTGCAGAATTTTCAGATTTTAACGAACCAATGATTGTCATTTGTGTGTGTTTCAAGTCATTAAACCATCATGCATGTCCTGCAGTATTTAGATATGTGGACATACTGTATATCCCAGAGTAACAGTGCAGCAAGTGTTGGTTTGATTCCCACACGGACACTAAAGATAGACTGCTGTGCCATTCATTCTGATATTATGTGTAATGGCTCTCTTTGACTCATCAGTAGACTCAATCTCCCACAATCCTCCCACAATGAGCACTTTGCTGAGCCAGCATTTTCTTTCTCTGTGTGCACTATGCATGTGTGTCAGTGACACAAACAGGCTGTGACACATCTAATAATAGATTTCTGTGTTTACAGTTGTTACTTACACACTTGGAATGAATTCAGAATCCGTTTCTATGTTGCTGCGAATATAATTCAAGCAGGTTTATGAAGACCTCCTTTTATTATTTTTATTTATTTTTTTGTCATTAAATGTGCAGCTATATATTGAGATCTCTTGCAAAGCCACATGAGCTGTACTCACTGTGATGTGTTCTTGATAAAGCAGATAGGGTTTCACTTTTAGTGCTGCAGTCTTTGCATGTTTATCTATGGCAGCTGCTCACACAGACCGCTGCAACATGCTGACATTTTCTTTTTTTAATAAACAACAGAATCCTTTTATTAACATCAGTTTACTGTGTGTATAAAATTTATTTTTTTTGACATCATTGTCACACAGGGATGCACAATGACACCACTTAGCAATAGGTACTCCTCCATTTTTTAACATGCAGACTTGTCACAAAGTGATACATGAAGCTGATGAGTGTTGCTATAGAGGTGCTGGCTTGCTATCATTACAAGGCCTTTTCAGACTGCCATGCAGGGTCACGTTTGTTTTTTATGTGCCCCTTAATTACACTTTCAAACATATGAGATAAGAGCATGTAACCAAGCAATGGTCCAAGCAATGAACTATGACTTGAAATATATTTCACCAAAAACAAAGTGATAATGAAAAAAACAGCTTCTCTTTCCTATAAACGTAGAACATGTGAATAATAAATGATCATGTGGTTGAATGACAATGTGATCTAGATGGTCTTCTATCAGAAATTTGCATAGAGAGTCTGCAGTGCTGCACCCCTGCAGAACTGTCATATCCTGTTCATAGGCAATATACTGTATCACTATCAGAGCAACATGTGCCGATGGTTAATGTGCCTCGCCCCTTCACATTGCTTGTATGTCCTTGTATGCACGGTTATGTTTGGGTGTGTAATGTGTGTGTGTTGTGACAAGTGTGGGAACTGCAGAGGAGGATGTGTGTATTTATGAAGTTGGCTCAGAATTCCCATGATTTCCTCCGGATAGGAAACTAGGCTGGATGGGGTGGGAATTTGTCTGTATCACAATAAGCCCAGAGGCAGGCCGATTAATACTCTGAGTGCAAACCAGCAGAATACGAGGGGTTAAGTTTAGGTGTGACTGTAGAGCCTTGGATATCACACTCTCAGGATGATACAGTAATTGTGTTTTCTGTCTCACAGTGTCAGTATGTATAATGTTGGGCAAGATGACAAGTTCCTAAATGTCACTGAAACTGCTGGTCCGGTTGAGGGTGTAGGGTTTCAAGTGCAATTATTTCAAGTGCAATACAGACAAAAAAAAATGACAGAAGATGAAACCACCAGCCGAGTGATTTATAAGAAGCTCTGGTGGACCGAGTCTCATTACTGTAGGTTGAGATAATCTGCACTTTCTCTCACAGAATTATTTCTGGTCTTAATCTCAGCACTAAACCCAATGCCTGAATTACAGAACATTCCTTTAAATCAAAAACACATTGCTCCCAGATGTGCAGCAGCAAGGCCTTGGCCTGTTAAGATGGTCTTAATCAGAAACATTTTTGGGGTTGTTTGTGTGATAAATATGGATGTTAGTGTTAGAAAGTATAAAGCTAGCTTTTAATTTTACATGTTTTAACAAATGCATTGCAACTTTAAAGAGTTACACAAGGGGTGGAACTATTTCTTTGTGAGCCTGCGGCGGCCTCGTGACAACGTCTCTCGGTGACTTGTCACTTGTCAGCTAATGCCGGAACAAAAGTCTAATTAACGTAACGTGTCTTCAGTGTTTACTGTCTGTCACAAAACATTAATAGACAAGTTAATGTTATAGTCTGTTTTTTGCACTGAAATCTATCTATCCTGCCGTTTATGTCGGGGGGATGTGTTGTCCTTGTTCCTTTACTACAGCCAAAACCAAAAGTGAAACCAATATCAGGCCACCTGAGTTTAAGCCTGCTCAGAAAATAATCTGCTGTTTCATTCCAAAACTCTCATTTAAAAAAAACTCCCCTTTTTATTGTGGTGTTTCTGTTTAGGTGCACAGTACAGTGTTTTAACTGTGATCTTTCATGGACACAGATCTTCTGTAGAGCTCTGTATATACACTGCAGTGGAAGTATGGAACTTTGATTAAAACTCTGGCATCACAGTGTTCTCTTTGGGGTCACCTGTGACCTGTACATACGTGTGTGTGTTTTGAATGTTGCAATGCATGACGTGTGTGGAAGTAAGTGCCTGTATATTGCTGCTGCAATAGCGTAATTTCCCAGCTTGGGATGAATAAAGTATTTCTATTCTATTCTATTCTATTACGACAAAACCCGATTGCATATTGTGACTGCACAATAGGTTCAGTCTGTGTATCTCTCTGATGATCGTTTATATTTTAATTGTTGAATCATTGAAGAACCTTGAAGAACAGTGCTGAGTTCTTATTCGTCCATTGTTTGGTCTGTGAATCTGACTGTACAGCAGCTAAGAGATCATACCCCTGGGAATTATGGGAAAAACAGAGAAGTTGTTTATTTATGAATGTAGCAGTAGATTGTGCTCTTTCTCATGACACACACACAGTGAGGTCAGATCCTGAATCGCCTTCCCAAGCTGTCTCTGAAACACACATCCACATGTGTGTTCTTCTATCATTGTAAGGACATTATGTAATCCACAGTCCCTTAAGTACAATAACTAAATTTACCCTCACAAGTACAGACCTATAAATACATACGTACTGTATCTGCTTTGGGGAAAAAGAGAGTTTAAGCGGTTTGAATCTGACTAAGGAAGGAAGAGTGCAGATGAAGCAGGAGATTCTTGTGTGTGTGTGTGTTTGCCTCAGAACTTGGCCAGTCATTAGTAGAGCTCTGTGAGAGCGTTTGGAGGAAGTAGTGGTAGTTACAGATGACTCAGCCAAGCCATGCATTTCATTCTCTCTCTCTCTCTCTCTCTCTCTCTCTGAGCTCCCCTCCCTCTGTCATCTGCTTCTACATTCTATTCATTCTTCTCTCTTCTGGATCTTTTTTCATTCTGTCATTTTTGAATGTTCCTCACATCTTTTCTTTCATCTCTTGATTCATCTTGAACTTTGTGTGTGTTCCGGTGTCTGTGTGTGTGTGTGTGTGTGTTCCTGTGTCTGTGTGTGTTCCTGTGTGTGTTTGTATGACTTGGATACTCAGCAATGTGAGTGGGACGATGACTGGCTTGCTTCAGAGTGATTAAAACATTCCTTCTCTTCTTTTTTCCTCTCTCTGTCTGCTTTTCTTAGTTTTCACTGAAGACTCTGTGATGAAGAGGAGGATGAAGTGCGACACACTAGTAAGTACAACCAAGCTGGACATTACCTTTTTTAAAAAAAATAAAACAACGAGCACTGTCGTATTAATTAAGCAAAGAAGAAACTCAGCTGCTGTAAATCCCCTGCTTTCATGTTTTCGTTTTTTCTGTTAAGATGTTTGAACGAATTAATCATTACCTTGTGTCTTTGGTAGTGTGCAGAAACTCTTACGCTAATGACTAAAGCACTAGGTTAAGAATATTTTAGGAGATTTGCTAACTTTGTTAAGTGGACTCTCGGGTGCTGCATGGTTGTTTTAAGTTCTTTTCCCCCCCTTAGGTCTTTAAGAAGCTGTAGAAATCTTCAGACTTTTTCTCTAAATAGATCACAGTGAGTCATTTTCCTACAGCAACAACTAACTGCTTCTGCACCTTCTGCAGCAAAAGGATAGAAATAGGCAACGTGGTGTAAAATAATAATATAAAGCGGCGGTGAATAACTGTTTTCGATTTGTTGTTGCGGCTAATATTGGATATATTCGTCACTTGACGTGTAATTTGCTGCTCCAAACTTAGTCATGTAATCACAGCGTGACACGCTGACCGCACCTCTGCAGGGCTGAAGTGAAAGTGGTGGTGTTGCATCTCCTGGTGACATTGTGGCAGCTGTTTTCATATGGACAAAGGAGATGATCTAACCTCTCAGGAGCACTGTAATCACCTCCATCAATTCTGTGTACAGGAATGAGTGCCACAGTGACGTTAGCAGGAGTTTCACAATCTGCACTGACTAACATTATAGAGGCTGTTTATCAGCGTACAGACACACAAACACCACATTCTGAGTTCACATTTTGAATCAACAGAGAGGTTTTTTTTCAGTGGGCTAGCTTAGAGATGACTCTTTTTTTATACTTTTGACTTGTAAATTAGCACTTGGGAGATGAGCATCCAAGTCTTTTTTTAAATCAAAGCCGTACAGATTTCTGCCTTGGTCCCTTTGGTGGCAGAGGCACTGCATCACTATATTTATCTGAGTAGAATATCTTACTGTTATGAGCCCTTTGGCTGCCATATTGGAGCTGAGCTGTTGCATGTGCAAACATGTGACGGGGCATAAGAAGATCTATTAATGGATAGTGATGATTTAAACCAGCTCATTAGTGTGACTTCCTGTTACTTTGAGCTAAAAATCTGACATGAATAGTAAAAATCTTTTAAGACCTCTTGTTGGTCTTAGTGCTGATGGCTGCTTCTTCCTTACTAGCCTGATTTGCTAATTTAGACTATTGAGCAGTTGTCCAGCTAAATGTTTGGGTTGTTGTGTCATATTAGACATGTATTTATAATATTATCACCACTTAACTTTGCTGGGGTTTACTGTTAACCTGTGGAGCTTTGTAGAAGTGCCAAACACTAACCCTTTAGTGGCCACTTGAGGGTGGCTTTAAGGAGTACGGTAAGTCAATCCCCACATCTGCAGATATCAACATGTTTACAGTGGTACATGTTTTACCCTTTTAATCTCTATAGATCAACTGCAAATTGTAACACGCTGCATTTCTTTATTTTCGTACGCAGACATGCTGAGTCGGCAAACTTGCAGGAATGTGCAGTCTGTAGATGTGGAGGTATATGGCCCATTCTCTGCTCATGTTTCGGATCCCTGTGGTTCCATGAATGTGGAAAGTATAATTTGGGTTGAAAAAGTTACAAACGTGTCATTCTTGTCTGGGAGCATTTTGTTTTTTTAGATGCAGCAAAATGGTTCACTTGGATCAGTCACTGCACTTTTACCACATCCGTCCATCTTCTGAACCCGCTTTGTCCCATAGTACAGGGTCACGGGGCACTTTAATACAAGTCAAACTGATAGAAAAGGCAGTTACATCCCCACACAGTGTAATTAAAGAACAAGAAGTTTTGAATGTGGCACTTCTGGCATAAAATTAGAGTGGGAACTACAATTTAAGCCAGTCTCCAGGCCTAAAACACACCAGCAGAACCTTTTTTGTGTGTGCAGTACTGGAATTATTGTTTTTAACTTTCCATCCATCCATCTTTAAACTGTGTAGCCGGGGCCAGGTTGCATTTTTAACTTTGTCTTTCCTAAATGTCAGCCCAACACACACAGACACACTCTTTCACTCTCCTTGTTTCTTGCTGCTCTTTCAGTCACTCCTCTCAGTTTACACACTTTTGGTAATGTTACATGAGTGGTATCACTTTCCATAGGTTCACACATACACACACACACACACACACACACCTAACACCCACTTATGCCAGCCCCGATCCATCAAGGCAACCCCCCCACCCCCCCAACTCGTTTACCGTAAACGTGTGTTTTTGTCATCTGTGGGCCTGGATGAAGTGATGCAGTTAGTTTTGGTATCATGTCCGTGGCCGTGCATCTCCACCACTGAGAGAGATCAAGAGCAGTGCAGTGTGGGTAGGCGTGGGAGGGCTGCGACAGAGATGACTCAGCTCTCGGTTGCCGGGTAGAGAAGCAACAAACACTCTCCCACCCCCAGTGTATTCAAAAAATACTGTATATGATGTAGCTGTCATTCATGGCTCAGTCAACACTCGTATCACAGGAGCTGATAGCTTAAAGATCAATCAGCTTAAAAATCACATATAGACTGTAAGATAGACAGCAACAAATAAGCACCGACTAAAGCAAGGTGACCCCTAAACACAGAATAACCAGATGTTAGGGGTGAAGTCCTCATACTAAAAACAAGTTGTTACCCTGACCCTGTGCCCCAAAGGACCTTTAGGTATGACTGCAGATGTGTTTTAATGGAAACCTAACAGATTAATTTAACACAATGGAAAAAGTTCTGATTTGTCAACATTACTTAAAACTGAACCGTCCTGAATAGCAGTGCGATGCGGGTGAATCCTGATAGATGAGTGTTAAATTGACCTAAATTCAGCACTATGATGTTGAAAGAGTTGGTTTCATTGGCCGGGAGTGATCCATGAATGTGTTGGATAAATGTAGCTGCTGAAAAATCATGCTGTGTGTCATCCACAAAGTTAAATGACTTCACGCCACATGGAGGTTGGTCAGACGAGTTCTCATTCTGATAGATGCTATTTTACATTTTTGTGACAATGATCCACAGGAATAGCAGAAATCTATACATAAAAATATAAATTATAACAAAGTGTTTCCTTTCATCATGGAGTAGGTGCACTGCAAGGAAACTCTCATGCATGTAAAACTTCAAGTTAATTTCTGATTTGTGGTAAAGCATTCATCAAATGTATAGTTTTATTTTCATCCAATTTTTAGCATCATCGGACAGATCCCTGCTGGATCCTCTTCTGATGTAACGGAGGCTCAAAGCTGTAGTAACAAAAATCAGCAGAGTTTTGACTCAGCTTCACTAGAAACGAGCAGAGTCAGATGTATTTTTATCCTGTCAGAGCTTTACAGTAAATGCAGAACAGTCGAAAACAAGCAGCAAGAAAAACAACAAAAGGTAGAAAATCAGGGCAGAAATGCTCTTATGTAAGCTCAGTGTTGGGTTGAATCAAACTGGTTTTGGTTTGTGTGGACATGAAACCATGACATTGTCCTGAAAAGGCCTTTCAAATGTAGAAATTCTTGAGTCAGTGAAGTTTCTCAGCTGTGGGGTCAGTGTGAGATTTCTGTGTCGCTAAATGACAGTCAAACACTCTGGATAACTGTGTGTGTGTGTGTGTGTGTGCGTCAGACATCAGGTTTAATAAATGTTAAGTGAATATCCTGTCATGGTGAAAACAGTAGTAGGTCACTAGTTTGTGGGCGTGTGTGGGCATGTGTGTTCTGTTGCACCTTTACTCATGAATTACGCTCCGAGGTACAGTAAATGAGTAAGAAGGCCACAAACATCGCTCTGCTCTTTACTCAGAGTTTGTAAGAAAAGTCACAAATGACAAAGATGTTTTTCAGAAGCTCATATTTGGTTCTCAGCAGGTCTCGCTGTTAGGCTCGTTTCCTGACGCAGGTTTGTGAAGTAAGGAGGTCACGGAGTTCAAGTTAATATAAAGTTTTAATCTGCAGCTCTGTGATCCATCTCATGACTCAAATAAAAGAGCAGTTCATGTTCACTGAGGGAGCTGTCAGCCTCTAGTGGCTCATGTGCTGCATTGTTTGTGGCTGTAGCCTGGCAGTGAGGACTGCAGTCACATCGTGTCACATTGATTTCTATGGATCATCACAGATCTCAGTGATACTTGTATTAAACTGGAAAACTAAGAAGACTCCAGCTGCCAGCAGTGGTTCTCTTACCTCAAAATGGCATTTAGCTGGTAGACTCACAGCTAGTAGGTTTACATTTTGATTGATAACTCTCGCCATCCAGTACCGCCCGTTTCCAGCCACACAGTTTCAGCTTTATGTCAGTGGTGCCTTCTGCAAGACAGACAGAGGAAGAGGAGGAGCAGGGTGAGTACACAAGACAGCAGATCAATAGCAGAAACAATTCCACAACTTGGAGGAAATCAGTCTTCTCCACAAGGAGTCATTTGTCTGTGAAAATGTCGAGGGGTCTGCACACACGTAGCTGACTTTTCTCTATTTAGCTTTGAGATGTTTCTAAGATTTTGTCCGTCTTCTTTACAGAATACACTTTTTTTGCCGAATGTAGTTTATATTACACATCAGTGCACTTATTCCTAGCACAGCTTCACAGTAGAGATACACATATTATACTGTAAATAACTGATCAATCTATACAGGTAGTACAGAAGACAGAGCAAAGCGGATAGAGAAGAAGAAGAAGAGTTTTTGTTTGTTTGTTTGTGCTTAAAAAAAAAAACAGTACAACCTCCATCAGTCCCAACCCTAATCAGAAATAGTTGCTGTAACAGAAGTTTAAATCCAGCTTTCTCATACAGCGGCTTTCAGTAAAAAGTAAATGAAATATTCCCTGAACTTTAGCCAGGATGCTTCACTCCTTGGTCACCTTTGCTTTCCAGGAAATCAGTGATCGATCGTGTTTGTGCGTCTTCATCACAGCATCAATAAGTCATCATGAGTGGAGCGTTTATCTGGTTCTGTGTGAAACTGAAACCAGGTCAGGTATCTGTCAGAAATGTGAGGTCATGATAGCTAAATGTCTCTGTGTGGGAGTCTATGAGGAACATAAGTGAGCAGAGACGTTGTAGTTTAATTTTCTGTCCACTAGAGGGCGACTCCTCCTCACAGATGACAGCCTGCTGCTCAGCAGGGTTTTTCTCCCCTTTCTTTCCTCCGTTTTAAAATTCTTTTCAGTGAATTCAAAACATAATTGTTGACTTTTGTCTGTGAAATTTCGATTTAACACCAACTTAAGTCAAAGCCAGGCTTTTTAAAAAGCAGTTTAAACATGAACTGTTTGTTACTGAAGGTGTCTGATCCGCTCAGTCTGTCTGCAGCGGCTATCGGGAAAAAAACGACACATTTAATCTAAATAATCACCGAAAAAAGCCAATAATACTTTTAAAAGCTGTGAATAATGTAGCTGTGCGCCTCAGAACGGAGTTTAAAATAATCTATTATCGAATTATATTGTGCAAAGGTTTTATTTTACAGATTAATCCCGGATTAATTGCTGTTTTGACTCCACGCTTTTCTTTAATTTCTCCTTTTTAAAGGCTGCTAAAAATCATATAATCTTCATTAAGTTTGCATGAACTGCCTTGTCCTCTATAACTTGCAATATTTTACATAAAATGCGCTCATTTTTTTAGTCCGGCACGTTTTAAAATCTTATTTTTACCAAAAGGAAAAAAAGTATGTTCCCAACATGTTCCACATTTTCCTTTCAGACATACCTGGTAATTCATAACCAAATTAGACTATGAAATGTTTTTAGTGCGTATGATGACTCTGCATTATTTTGTAGTGTAGTATTTGTAGTGTTGGTGTTATTTCTGCCATTTTTGAAACAAATACTTGTTCATCACAAGGATCCTCTCAGGAATAAAGGCAGGTCTTTGTTATAAATCTCACTGTAAAGGCGCAGCTGTAAAAGGGTTTCCACAATGGAAATGAATATCTAAAGTGCAAGATCAGAATACTGTAGATGGTGAATCTGCATTCATGTTTTTTCTTTTAATTCTCTGGGTCACGTATTATGTTTGGACCGTCAGAGACCCGGTGGCATCTCCAGAAACAAATAACTGCGCTTTGCTGCTTTCACGCTCTCTGAGTGAGGAAACGGGATTAAATGCAGTCTGAAGGTGACACAATGTTCGGTTAATTCGATGTTTAAATGTGGGCGCAGTGGAGGTGGCGCGGCGCGTCCGTGCGCTTTAGCGCACCGATTTGAACCTTAAATGCTTTAATTAATCTCTAACTTAAAGTACTTATATTTCTCGAAAAAAATAATTTTATTCGCCTTTAAATAATAAAAAAAGCTCAAATTGAAGGAGCACTTATTACACCTTACAACAAAATAACAACGGTTTGGCACATTTTCTTTTACAGTAGTCTGAATTAGAATATCGGTCTCTATATATTGTTGAATACATATTATGACTCTGTAAATAACGAAAACAGTGAGCACCGATAATCAAAATGTCACAGCCTGATAAGCTTCCTGTGCGATGAGCAGGCACACGTTTGACATTTTAGTTTGTTTTTCCTTTTCATACTTTCTCTCTCTCTCACACACACACACACAAACACACACACACACACACTCTCCCACAACCTGAAATTAACGTTGAGACTGTTTTTTTATGTGTGTATATTGCACTACATAAATCTAACAGTAAAATTCTATTGTATGTTCCAAATGTATTTTGTCAGAATTTGTCAGAATTATTAATTACACATGAATGATCCATTTTTGTCTTATTTTCAGTTTGACTGAAAATAGTGACACAACACAACAACATTAAAAAAAACCTTCATCAGATTAGTATGAGATTAAAAAGAGCGCTCAGCTGTGAAATCAATAGTTTGAATTTCATTCTCTTTGAACTAAGAATATATAAAGTTTCAAGTCTTTATTCTGGTGTGAGAGTGTTTGTGAGTCACTTGCGGTTGTGAGGAAGATGATATCCACCCCACTGGTGTCTCTCGCTTTAAGTCAGAGTAAAATGGATATTCTAAAGATGCTGGAGGCCGGGTGAATGCAGGGCACTGTGGAGATGTGTAGGAGGAGGTTTCTGTTGTTTCAGGTTGTAGCTCTAAAGTCTGAACTAACAGCTGCTTAAACAAATAAAGGAGGGGGAATAAAACGGTTAATTATGTAGTATAATTTTAGAACTGTGTGGAAACAAACAGACTACAGTTTCTATGAGTGCAACAGCATGTTGTGAATTTACAGCGTAATTTATTTGCTTTATTAAAAATGTAGTTTGCTAAATATCACAGTTCAGTCAAGTGAAAAGTTACTCAAGCAGCTGCTCAGGTCTTACAGATGTTGCTGCAGTGGAACTTTAGGTAAGACATGATTAATGTCTGCAAAGAAAAGGCTCTGTAGGATTTGTGTGTTTCTCTTTTTACACTGATCATGCTGGAGCTGGAGCTACAAAATGCTGCAGCACATTGATCAATATGTAGAATTATAAAAATATAAAAACACTGAAGTAAATGTGACTGGATTTCCTGTTTTGTAGGTTTTTTAAACTGTGGGATGCTGTTTTTGTTTTTTGTTTTTTATTGGTGGAGGATTTGTAACCTCAAAACTGAGCCTTTAGCTGTGCCTACAACTTTATTGTGAAACACCTGTATTTTGCATTCTGATTATTGTTAGTGTGTAATATTTTATTCAGCCTGAGTTGCTCTGAATATCATAACATATCCATCTTATGTTTTAAAGATATAATTTGTGTCTATATCTACACATAAGAAAATACTTTTTGTTTCAACGGTTGGACTGCCGTGCATGACATGTCTGTTCCTCTTGTCAGTGTGTTTGAGGTTTCCGCTGCACACTTAACGTTGCATTTTGGACCACAGTGTAGGTTTTACGATTTTGTAATCATTGTCATCACAAAATCCTGCTTGTGGACAGTTAACACATGTGTGAGACAAACAGCCCAGTTATCATGCTGCAGCACGTTTGATTGGGGAGAAAGATTAACTTTACAATATCAGGTGCTGCTCTTAGCATCCAGGAAAGCAGTCAGCAGATATCAGTTCTAATGAAGCTGACACATCCTCCTATTATGGGCAGTTTGGTAGTAGTAAGTTCTGTAGAAGTCACTGTAAAGTTGCAGACTCAGCTTAGTGCATGTTGTTTTATCATAGTGTCTGTTTGCTTATTGAATGAACAGAGTGGGATTCAGTACATAAGCACTTCTAATTAAAGCTGTCGGGTTTATTTTATAACGATTGCTCTGCAGAACTGACACGTTAGGAGGTTATGTAAGGCCTCCATGGGAGATGATGTTGAATCAATAACACATCGCCGTCCCTGTATTTACACCTGTCAGAGAAGTCCTAAAAATTTTAAGTCACCGACTTAAGTACAGCAGATTTGCAGCAGGTATTTTTTCAAAAGATCATGTGATGTCAGGTCAGTTAGGTGGAAGTTTCGGTGTTTTGTAATGTGGACTGAAACCTAATGTTTGTGTCTACTGGAGCTTCATAAGGAAATCAGGAAGGGATTCCGGCCGTGAAGCAGGGCCAGCTAGGGAAATGAGAGATTCTAATCATGAAGTCATCCTGTTCTGTACACACCCATTGCTGCTGATGCCCTCATACTGTGGCACGCAGGTAAACACTCACCTCGTCTCTGGCTCGGCACACTCGTTACACACACATCTTGTAATAATGTTTAAGAACATAAAGAGCCTTTGGCACAGCAGCAGCTTCGTGGGTCACCTTGACAGATAACTGTTAAATGTACTGTGTGTGCTGAGCTTTAGCTCTTCATCACCTGATGAAACCATACCCCCTCTAATTCAGGATTCTTTAAACATTAACTTATGCAAAGCCTGCTGTAAATCAAAATTTAACTCAGCTACTTTATTTTTTTTTTGATTGCCAACTTTGTGGTAGAATGCTCATCACAACTTACACATATTGACTCAACCTTGTTGAGTTGGAACAGCTTTAGCATCATGTGTTAGCAGCATGCAGGCACCCTGCACATTCTGCAGCAGCTGATTCAGTCGAGCTGTCCTGGTCTTACTGGAGTTAGCTTTGATTTAATGAAGTTGATCTTAATACACAGCCATGTGGATACTCAATTCTGATTGGTCGATCAGACTGTGATAGATTGTGACTGCATTAATTTCAGTCTAAACCAATATTTTGTTTAATTTGGCACTATATCAGATATTATAAAATATTGTAAATAACAGAATGCAGCACAGAGAAGTCTTTGAATAAGCATAGAACTTCACCTCGAGGAATTAGCCCTCATTTTATGGCCCTGTAATTACTAATCTGTGTAATTTGTGGTAATTGCAGGGGAAAGTACACCAAGCGCTGATAGTAATGTTTAGTTTAGGTCTTAATTTTCAGTGTTATTTACAGTTTTATCTGAATAAAAAGTCTGATGCATGAAGGAAGATTATGCCTGTTGTAGGCATGAAAACATTCACAGCTAAAGGCTGCAGCATCCCAACACTGATCTGAACTCACTATACACTATTATTAAAAAAATCTACAAAACAGGAAATCAGCTCACTTTTACTTCAATGTTTTTATATTTTTTAATTCCGCATGACTATCAATGTGCTGCAGCATTTTTTAGCTCCAACTCATGATCTGTGTAAAGTTAACAAAGAGAAACACACAAATCATGCTGAGGTGCCTTTTCTTTGCAGGCATTAACAATGTCTTACCTAAAGCTCCAATGCAGCAACAGCTGTAAGTGTGAGTGTTTTTTTTTTTTTTTTGTTTTGCTTTGTTTTTGCCAGTCACGCTGTAAATGGAGTAAAATATTAACCACCTGGCTGAACTCCTCTTTCAGAAATGTCACTTTGTGTGTGCAGATTGGTGCATTTCCTGATGTTCCACGTGTTGTTTTCGGCATGGCATTTAGAGCAGATGAGCATGACCTTTGAACGTTAACATTAAGAGGAAAAACTCATTTGAATCTTGCACACAGCTGTAAATAGCAGGTACATCACCCTGTGACTGTGTGTGCCCTAGTGTGTAAAAATATGCAGGAGTGAGTGACTCCACTCACAGAAAACAATTTACAGAAGTGTGTGTGTGTGTGTGTTCTGTGAACTTTATTATGTGCTAAAAACTTGCTACCATCTTTGATGTGTGCACAACAAACAATGGAAATCTGTTAGATTTATGGGAAAAATCTAACAGACAAACAAACCTACACAAAAGTGTAGGTTTTAATTATTAAAGTAAACAAGCAGGTGCCTCTTCTTATTTACATCACTGTGTGTACGGATGCCTGAGCCTCTCAGATTGCAATCATATATACCTCCAGGGGTGACAATGGCTTCTTACTGATGCATGGCAGAGAGGATGGAACGGTCCAAAGTGTGGCTTCATTTCATGAGAAAAGATGTGCCTTTGATATTATCATTTATACATCAGAGATTTTAAATTAATATATATAGTAAATTCTGTTTATATGTTATTTTTAATAATCAGCAGATTATCAGATAAATAGTGAAGAAACTCCTGAATGCCTGCTGCAGCATTTAAATGTGCAGACAAAGAAAGAGAGTGAAAATAGAGATGTGTCACTAAGTGTTGAGAGTTCAGGTGAGAGGAGTGTGTGTGGGCTTTATTTGGTGCTACAGATGGCACACACACACACACACACACACAATAACCAACACAAACACACAGAAAATGTTAAATGTCAACATCTCCTTGAATAGTAAAGTCTTGTCTGAAACCCACAAACCTTTTCTCAGTTTTGTTTTTCAGATGTTGGCAACATAAAAAAAATGTTGCTTCATCCTGAAGCTGACTACATATGTTTTGAGCTGAGGTATAGTCACGTTCTTGAAACGTGTGATGGATCCCCACCACGAGTATATCAGAAACTGCTAGTTTGTGATGGACTCCCCCCGTCATGGCTCTGCCTATTAGTGTTGTTGTGCAAGAAAACGATTAGAATGCAGAATTGAGGTAGAGAGATCACACAACTTTCTGTTTGTCTTATCTGATCTCTGTTGTTATTATTGTCGTCATAAAGCAGAAATCTGACTCATCTGCCCCAAGTCAGCTTTTCTATTATTCTTCATCCATTCTGGACAAACACCTCTGTATCTGTGTGAGCATGTGAGGATTTTAAGGATTTATTGCACCATTGTTGTGTTAGTTTGCATTTTTAAATATGCTGCAGCTATGGTCTATGTCCTCTCATTCAGCAGTAGAAGACGTGTGTTTTTAAGATGGGCTGCACATCAGATCTTTGTGCAGCAAGAGAACAACAAAAAAACTTTCAGTTGGACCTGTCATCTTAATTTATTGTTGCACTGCTTTAATTGCAGAGAAAGCTGCCAGCTGGCTGAAGTAGAAGTGTAGCAGTGACCAAGATGGTCTCAACAAGGTCTTTTTTTTATTGTTGTTGCCCCTTTTTACTGCCCTGACTCATGGATGGGTTTCCTTTTAGGATTCTCCTGGCAGGACTACAGAGAAGTTGCATGTGGTGAAGTAAATCTAGGTTGTTATCTTTGCTTGTTTTAAAAGGGTCGGCCCAGATAATTGCCCTGTTGTTCATGTCTGAAGACCCAAAAAGCCCTCGCTGTTTTGATTTTTCTCTTTCGATTTGGTGAAGGATGGATTAAGAAGAGTCTATGGCCTTAAAGAAAAAATAAATCTCTTTCAGAAAGCCACTGGTTGTCATCACAACATGCTATTGGATCAAAGTTGAAAAGCTTATTAAAATTCTCTGATTATATCAGTGCCTGTCTGACACACACCTAAGTGCTGAAGAAGGTGGAATTATGGCCAAACTATTGTGGCGTGTGGAGCAGCTCACAGTGAATCTTATGTCTGTACCATGAAGCTACAGCATTATTGGTTTATTATCTTCAGCTGATAGTCAGACAGAAAAATGAGTGGCTGCCTGACAGTTAACACATTTTTGTTATATAACTGGAAAATAGAAGTCCCCTGGGTGAAGATTACATATGTTATTTGATTAACATCACATCAGATGTCTCCACATCACCTCTGGCAGTTCAAGTGTGGAGACATCCAAGCTGATTGTTCTTGTAGCATGATTTTCTGGAAATTGATTAGAAAGTGTGCTCGGTACATGGCCTCAGGCCTCTGACAGCTGCACCTAGTTCTAGAGGACAAAGTCATTTCAGGAGACAGAGTGGCACGATACACTGTACACGATGACCAGTGTGGACAGGCTGACAGGTTTGATAAACACACTGAATGTGGGGAGAGCAGAGTGCCTGTTGCCTGGGCTGGAACATGCTAAGATAAGCACACAGGATATGTCAGCCTCTCTGTTACCCCGTGTGTGATGAGGCATTACATTACACATTACATTTGGTACTTTTTTGGCTCTAGAGTATATTTGCCAGAGTTGGTCCATTGCTTTGTCTTAAATATTGATCACAATGTATGTGGCATTGGGGATTTTTCATCACACACTTTGCACAAAGCTGTACTTGTAATTTTGATTTGCCTAAAACCCCACAAAAATTTTCGGCTTCAAACTTCCCACCTAATCATGCTCATGTTTAAAGCTTGTTGATGTGCATATCTCTGGGCCCAGAACCAGGCATTAAAAATCCTGCGAAATGCAGCCTGAGTGTTAAGAATTCATATTTATTGTATTTATCTAAGATAGAACCTGAAAAATGCTGTTCAAAACTACACAACATAAGCACACAACAGACGTTGTCTTATAACAGATAAGAACAGATGTGCTTGTTTGTTGAAAACTGCATGAAATCATCTTGAGTGGACATGCAGACAACATTTGACACAACAGTGTGTCTCTCTCTGTGTGTGTTTGTGAGATCTTTCCCTTTTGTGGTTGTCTCCTAGACCGTAGGAGGCCTGCAGTCTTTCACATCAGGACAGCCAGACGTCTGCATGCCACCAACACACACACACACACACACACACACTGCTAGAGATAAGAAGATAAGAAAAAAAGTGCTAAGTTGTAGAGCACACTGTGAGCCAGTCACTTTTCCTCCCACCTGTCCACTCAAATTGGCTTCTGTAACTTTCTGTTTCATAGATGCATTTTGCACTATGTATTTATACTGAGCTTTGCATGATGAGTGCAGTGAAGGAGGTGAGTCGTCCATTGTTTGTTAAAAATATATTAACTGGCATTCAAGGTTGAAGGTTGACACTTCTTATACATTGTTTACTGTCCTGGATGAGGCAGCTGCTGAACCTACTGTTTATATGGAAGCTGTCTGCCTGTCTGCTGCAGGTGATCCTGAGGCAGATGTTAAAACTAAATTCTTTGAGCCGGCAGCCTCATTGTTTCAGGATCCTCACACTTTGCATATAGGAAGAGAGTGGGAGTCAGTGGTGCATTGTTTTGGTAAGCTTGACTGCACCCTGGTTTTGTTTTCTTGGATTGTGATATTTCATTGCATCTCAGTTTGTGGCGATAATAGATTTGAGTCCGAGCATGTCTTCCTTAGTTTGTCATGCTTCACTACAAAGAAAACCTTTCACACCTGCTACAGACCTCTCACCTTCTCTGACGGTCTCTCAGTCCAGCTGAACCAGCGTGTCCTCCTGTGTGAAGTGGACACGACTTCAGTGTTGGCCAGAGAGTTAATAGTTAAACTTTGGATGGCTTTCCTGTCTTTCAAGCTCATTTCCAGCCATTTGACTGAAAGACAAGACCACTACATACCAGAGGATGTATTGAACCTCCACCTACGGCCATAAGCCCTGTTTTAGTTACTCTAGCTTTATTAAAGCATAACAATGTTGGAATTTTAATTTCAAATCATGGTGTTTTTTTATCAGCTCTGATCTGTGTGTATCAGGTTCGTGAGAATCTCCTTTATCAAAGTCACTTTCTTTTATGAACTGGCACGCTCTGATCACATGACCAGTGCACATTTGAATAGAGCTTTGTTGTGTCTAATTGTTGCCCGTTGCTGGGGAGCACTGCCCAACAAAATGACCCGTGGTGTGGAAATCACTCCTGAGCTACGGACTGCGCAGTCATTTCCTGTCACCACTTTTTATGGTCTTTGCATTTTCTTCATAGTTGTGTCGACTTCTTCTCATTCACTTCCCCTTCAGGGATGCAGGATGCTTAGGTGATGTTTCACAGCTCGAATGGATGTTGTCTGCGACACTGACTCATCAGTGAGCAGTGATGTGATCATTGATCTGACATCATTTTATTGATGCATGAAAAATACTGTGGCGACAGTAAACTGCAATAAACTTTAAACAGTCCTCATACCTCATGCATCACTTTGTTTGAGTATACATTACTAATTTATACAGCTTTAAGGTGTGTGTTAGCATAAATCCTCTGCTGTAGTTAGACTAGGTCTGAGACCCAGAGGGGAAGCAAGGGACATATTGGCATGCCTGTTCATATACTGACGCTGTGAGAAGAAGGATTTGTGTTAAAGGAGTGAATACGTCTTCATGAGAGTCCACCAGGTGTTGTGTAGTGTGAAATTTATCATTACACAATGTGCACAAGGCGCTTCATTGTCCCTACCTGTTATGACTGCACATACACACGTTCATGGTGCTGCTGTGTAGGATGATTAAAATGAAGCATAGTATATGAACAAGAAGATGTCGAGCATGTCCACAGCTGTCCATGTCCACAGAGAAGTATCGTCTTGTTCTTGACATTTTTGCCATTTTTAGCCCTCTTGAGTATTTTTGACCATCTATTGTTGTTTTATTTCATCTTAGCGACTCAGTCATGCACAAAAAGTCTCATAAATAATGTGTGTATTCATGAAGGGGGAAGTTAGAATCAGTTAGTGTGGAGGTGTTTGAGGCCGAGTCGTAGTTGGTTGTTACCAACAGATGGTGGTGTCGTTTTCACATCTCACTCTAAAATGGAGACGTCTGTTTTTAGGCCACAGGTTTCCCAGGGACTTTTGTTCTTTGCAAACCTCCCACATGTCCCTGCTCTGTCAACTGAGAGGCACACGCACCACAATTTAACCAACATGTCTTTGTCTCACTTTTCTCTCTCTTTTTTTCAGCCTTTCATACCTTTTTGGTTTCTGTCTTTTATATGCCTCTGAGAGAAAAGTCGATTTTTTTTTTCTGTTTCTTTTCTCTGCAGTGAATCAAAAAGAGAACTGCTTTGATCGATGAGGCATTAAAGGTGACATGATTCAGAGCAAAACCCTGTTTTAGAAACTCATGCTTCATAGTGAAATTATGACTAGTGAATACAATTCAGAATTTGTGACAAATGTTTTTGATTTGTCAAGAGCTTGCCACATTTCCTTCCTGTATAATTTTAAATGTCTTTTGTTTCCTTTAATTTCAGTTTCTTTTTACCATAAAATGCCAAAAATGAAGAGTAGTAAATGTGAGCTTAGTGTCTCAAGCTGTGATCATGTTTGTGTTTGAATCATTTGAAGCAGAAATTTATTAGATTTCTTTCTGTGTTCTTATTTATGGAAGCTCTTCATTTTGCACTGGGCTAATTATTTATGTCTTTTCTTGGTTTTTTTTTCTTCTCTTCTCTTTCACTTAAAAATATCAGCGGCAGAGAAAGAGGAAAAGCACATTTCAGCTACTCCCACCGTCTCATCCTCTCAGCTTCCTTTTCACTTTTTGAAACGCGCCTGATCGCATCAAAGCCCCAGCCTCAACGTCTTCTCTTTTGCTCTCTGACTAATTTTGATAGTAAAAGATGCCGAGTAAAGCCGATGTGTCTACACTTTATATTTTTAGGTGACACAGTCATGCTGGATTATGTCATGTTTTTCAGGTGTGTTTTTTTGTGAATAAAAAAGGTCGGCGGGACGATCGTCCCCAGTGACTGCTGTTTACATCCCACAGAAACAAACCCGGTCTCTGCTGTCTGGGGAAAAATTGTCCTCCTCATTTGTGATTCCACTTTGTGTTCGCTGTCTTTATCTGAAGCTAGAAAATTGTAGTCGGTGGTTAGCTGGTGTGTTTGTTTTTTTTTTTTTGTCACAGGCCCTTGAACATTACTCTTGATGCCTGAAGTGTGACAGATGAAGTCGAACAGTTAAAAAGTAATTGTGTGAAGCTGGACAGAGTGCGGTTTGTCTGCTTTAGGTTTTTGTTTTTTAATAAATAAAACTACCAGTAATAGTGAAACCGTGAATCAGAATGAGAAATACTTTGATCGCCGATCCTTTAAAGGTGACATATAAAGCTTTGAGCTGTGGGTGGAGTGGTGTTAAATGTTTGCAAACGGTTATTCTATTTTCTGTTGTGCTGCATCAGAGTCTGACACTTATAAACAGAGGCTGAAACTTTGTTTTAGAATATTTAATTTCACTCTGACATTCACATATTATATATCCACACCACCAGCACTCGAACTGTACCTCTAACTCTAAAACAACGGCTCATATTGAAAGTGCCGCACATACTGAAACACTAACATGACATTTATTTGTGTCAAATTTGTTTTTTTTCGTGTGTATCAGGTCGAAAACATGCTGTTCAAACTGACATGCGAGGTCTAACTTTGCGACGGCGCATCGTGTTAATTGGTGTCAGGCTTGTTTTCTTCTTATAAATAAATCCATAAGTCATTCTGAAACTGCGATGCTTTGGAGTGATAATATTACCAGAGCATCAGGGGAAATTTGCCTTGTGAAATGTTCGGTTCACTGTCAACCCACTCAAGTTTCGACTGGAAAAAAAAAAAATCTTTTAACCTTTTCAGCAACAACAAATGCATGAAAAAGAAGAGGAAAAGAAAAAAATGTGGCTGAATATTGTCAGGTTGTTGCTGTTGACAGCAGTAAAAATGCAGCTGCTGGGTGATCGGTTATGTGATCATATAAATTCACAGTTTGACTCAACTAGTGTTTTTTTTTTTTTTTTTAAACCGGAGTTTATATTGTTTTAGACCTTTCTCTTTTTGTCTCACGTGTCTGATATTTTCTTACTAGTATATGACTGAGATGAGCAGTTTCAATTCAGTATATTTAATTTTGCTGTGGTCCCAGCTGTAATTACTGCAGCTACAGTTCAGCTCTCCTTGTCTTTAATTTCTCTGCAGATGTTGATCATTATTACTGCTGCTGAGGACTAAATGTGGACCAATATTTCTTATAATTCCTAGGTTAGCTTTAAAAATAAAAAGTTATGTATATTTACTTTTATTGGTAATTTTGGACTCCTCTTATTACCCTGTAATCTCTGGCCTCGGGGAACGCTCTGAACATGCTTGCACACAGTGGTTAGTTGAGGATATTAAATGTCAGACACTGTATGTTCAGTCTCCCTGATCTAAAACCAGACAATCAGTAAATATAAACATGTTTATGGTTTCAGACAGGCAGTGTTGCGTGCTCAGGAGTCCGTGGGTGGCATCACTTTGTTGCCATCAGCGGCTGTTTGACTAATCACCTCTCCAACTTGTTCCGTGTGTGTATGAGTCTGCTTCTGAATCTGTATACACACCACTACTTTTATGTATTGACAACTAATCAGCTGATGATAACGGAACAGTGTGTTTACAGGCAGTACACTGTGCTCTTTTCTCCACGTGTGTGTGTGTGTTGTGCTTTTGTAGTTGTATATTTCTTGCTGATTTTGGGGATCTGTGAGTTGTTTTTTTGTTTATGTTTTACTATATTTTAAGTGTGTGTTGTGTCATATGTAATACAATCACTAGTCCCCATACTACTAGTGTGTGTGTGTGTGTGTGTGTGTGTGTGTACTTGTGTATGCATCTGAATTAGTAGTGTAAGTGTGTACCTATAGTATTTACTCTCGTTTATCTGCACAATGTGCACTGTTAATATTACTCCACGTATGTGAAAGTGTGTTTGTGGTTCTGTGTGTATGCCTCCAGCTGAATACGGGTGTATGTGCTTTATTGATGTACCGGTACATATATTTGTCAGTGTGTGCGAGCTGACATGTTTCTATCTGACTGTGCATGTGCATTTATGTAGGCTTATGACTCACTGTGAATAGTCCTCTTTGAGTGGGTGACATACAGTGTGTTATGACCCTATGTGACTTTTTGTTAGTGTGTATAGTGTGTGTGCCACACGTGTTGTATGTCTTACTTGTGATAATATCACCTCTACTAGAACATCACTAGTAGAGGTCTGCTACAGTATGACTGTATAAACTTCTGTTTTGGTGTGTGTGTGTATTTGTTGGTCTTAAATTAAATTGATGGACACAATAAGTGAGAGTAGCACAGATGCATATTCCTACTACCAGGTCTGACCTGCTGCTTTTTTTTTATTTAAATATTTGGTTATTTAGCTAAACTTTTTCAAAATGAAGTTCTCACACAGCAATATTTATATAACTTGTTACACCATTTATATAAATGTGAAATTGCTATTCTGGTTTAAAGTGAGTTAGTGGGTTATAATTGTTAACAATCATGCTAAATGCATTCTTTTAGTTTTTGATATGTGTTGTAATGTGTGTGTGTGTGTACAGCACTGTGTACTGTTTTGCATGCACATGGATGTGTGAAAGCTCTTGTTCCTTCTTCTCACTGCTCTTCGTCAACCCTGGCTGACATTTGCACATTCAAATCGGACACTGTTTATCGTTGTTTGAGGCACATGGTAAGATTTCATGCTTTGTTTAAGATAATCAGTGGCATCACAGCACCTACTGTAAAGACTCAGTGTCTTACTGTAACACAGGTGTTGAGGTCACTTTAAAAGCCTCACATTTCCCAGAAGTCAACTTTTCAGGAACTAAGTGATGCAGGCCTGTTTTTTTTTTTTTACTTCACCAGCATGTTGTTTACTCTGTATTTTAAGTATCAGATTTTAATTTATGTTCAGTGAAATGTGACTTCATATTACCCTCTGCTGCAGCAGCTCAGAAAGCATACATGCTTTTGAACTATGTCTCAGAAGTCTGCTGCTCATTTCCATATTATCACCTTCATACAATGTGATGTCTGTGGCAGAGGGAGGGCTTACCACTTTTCTGTGTATTTGGCTGTGATAAAGTCAGACACACAGGCAGCACAGACACAAGGGTGCTACACCGGACCCCACAAAAGCAGGAAATGATAATGTCAACAAAGCACAGGGGTGGCACAGCTGCTGGGAATAAAACATGGCATTTTTATATTATATACATTTAGATTGTATTATTGTCTTGATCTTGTTTGCTTTCTGGCACTTCAAAAATATTGTATATATATATTTGTATAAAATTTTAGGTGCAGAAACTATCCCAATCTAACTGTAGTTAAAATAGTAAAGATTAGAAAGTACAGGCTCCTAAATAGTCTTACAGTTTAACTCCTTATAGCCCTGGATCAGTAGTGTGACCTGACTGAACCCAGGGGTCAGACTGACGAATCGTTTTTTGTATGACACTGCTTGGCAGCAGCCTTAAACAATTTCCCTCTGGGATTACTAAAGTATCTAAAATAAAAAAATAAATAAATGGTAGCTTGTTTGACATCACGCCCACCTAACAACACCTTACAGGCTGATCTGCAGTCAGCTGACAGTTTGTCAAGCATAGATTCAACTAAACTACAACTACTTTGTGTAGTTGTGTAACCAATTACCCTTTATGCAACCCATGTTGTTTTGTATAACAGCATCTATTATAGTTCCCTGTCTTCATAATGTTTTCAGCCAGCAAAGTGTGACAGAAATAAATTGTGAAAAAAAGTTTTATTTATGCTCCTGTTTTTGCACTTCACATCCGAAGAAAAACACTGCATTAGTGTTGATACAGACAACACTCTCTGATCTCCTGTTTATAATTTAATTAAAATTTCTTTCTTTGTAAAGTATAAATATGTCAGGGGCGTTGGAATATCTGTGTCAAACGATGACAGTGTTTTTGGACAAGATCAGTTTCTTGAAAATGAGAATTCAAATGACACACATGCAGATTTTTATCATGTTGTTGTATCTGGATTTCACCTCTTGTTTACAATATTAGAATCCGACCATGCATGCTCAGTCTTGCAGTTTCCACTTGTTAGTCCGATGTTCACATGCTTTTTTCAGAGGAACTGTACTGATATGAAAACTACAGCAGCCCGTTGTTCTGCCTGTCAAAGCTCAGTGGACATCGGAGCCTCGTTTTGACTCGTGACTTTGGGTTTGGTTCAGTCTGTTGCAGCAGCATGGTGTTTGTGTATCAGAAAATAAGCCGCGAGTCATTGTGATTTGTTATATATATATATATTGTTTTATTCACATGAAGTCTCACTACACTCACTGCCCGATTATATGCTACCTGTTGGGTAAAACATACACATGCTTCCATACATTTCATACATTTGCTGTTTTTTTCTCTCTTCCTGGTGTGAGATCTTACATCTCTGAAATTCCTTACATCTGTTCAATATTTCCCATAATTAGGTCAATATTCTTCTCTCTTTTTATGCATTTACATTAAACTAAGTATAATGACAGGATCTAATATTTATATTTAAACTGCCTGTTTAAATTGGTTCTCTAACGTGTCATTTCCACTTTTCTATTTATAGTATGATGGTGGAAATACATTGAATTTCAAAGTGTTAAAGCTCTGTGTCCCTCCTGCAGGGTTGTGTGCTGTGTTTGTGCTGTAGGACGTAACTATGATGATTCCCTGTGTGCTGCCATTGCAAGCAGCACTCTGTCTCTGCATTCATATTGACATCACTGAGCCAAACCTTCACGCAGCATTTGATTTTGTCCTCCTCTGCTAGGGGCACAGCAAAATCTCCCACTCTGCCGCCTCAGATGCAGAACAGTGAGGCACATTAAAGTCTGTGGAACAGGCAGGACGATCACTGACACAAATAAATAAGAAAACGGTGTCGGTAAACAGCAGCATGGTGACCTGCTCTGTAACAGTAATTGCTTTTTTATCTGTTCCAGTGCTTCGTTAATTTATGAGGTTGAACCTCTTTATGCATCAGCATCACAAGGGACTAGACTTTAGACATTACTGCTGTGATTATAGCTATCTACTGAAGTCATTTGACCCAAGTATGAATGTTGATTTTATTGTTGTTCTCAGTTGGATCTCTGTCCAGTATGAGAGGTGCAGTTTTGTCCTTATAAAGTACCAGCGTTTTTTGACATGCCGACATACACCAAAGACACTGAAAGCTCATGGTGTCAGATCAGCTTCTATATGTTGACACATATATCTTACATAATTTGCTGCTGCACTATTTTGCCCGTGTGTTCAGTTTATTCTGTGTGATCAGCTTTTTTGATGTTTCCATTTGGGTCCAGAGTTCAGTAAAGATAATATTGTTGGCAGCAGCAGGTGTAAACAAAGACATTATCAGCTCAGAGATGGTCCAGTTTCCCTGGAATCTTTGACTGTGCTCATCACTGCTCACTCTCCATTGAAGGTCTTTGTTTGTAGGAATCATTGCTGTGACCTGTACAGGCACCTCAGCTGAAATGTAAATATACTTCTGACTGTAAATTGCATACTGAGAACTGAAGTATATTGATTCTGGATTTTCCCTGTACTCCTCGCCTCAGCCACTCACTGATATTAAACCTCTCACTTCCTTTTTGAAGCCGCTTTGTTTACCAGCCAGCATGCTATTTTTACAGGAGGCTTCAGCACACACACATAAACACAGACGCACAATGTACCTTAGAAAAAGTTCTATCAAAGCATGTGTCTAGATTAGAACCACTCATCACATCACTGACTGTGCATCTTGGGGGTTTGGAGTATATGCATTTCTTGTATAATCTTGAGTTTCATGGATGAGATTAGATTAGGATTACAGGATGAACTAAAGGGAAACATATCATGGTTAATAAAGGATTCATTTGTAGGACAGCAAATTTTAATTATCTAAAATTATCAATCTAAAAGCAGGTTTAACTCAGCTCTGTTTTAACCAGCTCTGACGTGACGTTTATGGTACATGTTTAATTAACAGTAAGTCCCAAAGGAAGCATTCTTTGTGTAGTGTGACATTTGATGTTTATTGTGTGCATGGAAATATCTCCACAAACAGCTATTTATACAATCAGAAATAAAAGGACATTTATTCTTTTATTTACATGATTATATAACAACAAGCGGGAAAGGCCTGGAAATATGAAGCTTGTGTGCATTGTATTGTATTTATTTGATATTAGTATTAGTCGATACTAGCCCAGAAATGACAGAATGTCCAGATATTGTCAGATGGCCAGATAACACACGTGTTGCTGAGTCTGGTCATAAGTCTAGTGAACAGTGCATGCACATAAAGCAGATGTTTCCCAGGAGGCTGGTTTGGTCCCTCACTGGAAATGTTACTTTTTTAAAGCACTTCATGACCTGTCACAAACGGCACTTCACTTTCATTTTCACATTGATTGTTTTCATGTGAGAGCTTGTTTTTTAATTATTAAACTCTTACTGCATATTTTACACGCCATATTCTTCTGTGAACAACACATTTGTGACACACCATAGTCTCTGTAGCCTCTGTGTACAGTGGCAGGGACACAGAGCTGACACTAACGTACCATCAATTATCCTGTGTCTGTATTTAAACTGCTTTCAGTCTGTATGGTTAGCCCTGGCTCAACACTCCGGCCGTGGTTTAACCTGTTGGTTCACCTTCCATGTGAAGAGTGGAGATGAGAATTCTGGTGTTGCTTTAGCTCTCGGTTAAACCACAGTGACATTTGTGTAATACAGAAGATTTTACATGTGGGTGTGGAGAGCATGAGCATGAAGAGTTTCAGCTTAAAGGCATCTTTTTACTATGTGAAAATATTTGTAATACCATTTAAAAATGTACATCTTAAGGGCACATATACACTGAACACAAGTAACCGTGAGCTATGTGCATTGACAGTTTTAGCAAAAGAACCAATAAGTCCTGATTTGTATAATTTGTATTTCTGTCGTCTTGAGATCGATACAGTGTAATGACTTGGGATGTGTGACATGCAGCCGGGTGTGTGTGCACAATAGATGTTTTATTACCTGACAGTCTGTTTGCAACAGCATGGCACAAAAACCAATGGGAGAGAGTGAGTATATAAGACAGGAAGAACACTGGGTTTTTTTTCTTCTGTGCTAAAAAATAAACATGCAGAGGAGACACGTAATAAACAGGAAGGTGGATTTTACTGCTACAAGAACATACAAGATTTAATGGGGACGACAACATGCACAGACATATTTTGAATATGTTTTATTTTGCAGCAATGTAATTTTTTGATCAATACAGCATTAGTTTTAGTATGAATCCTTAAAGAAAAACTGCAGCCGCACAAGAATCAAGGTGCACGCTGGAAACAGAGGAGGAAAAGTTAATTATAACACTGACAGGAATTTAAATAAGTTTTTAAAAATAAGATGAGGGAGATTAAAAGTTGACCACCCACAACAGATCTTTTACCTTCTCTCTATTTCACACACACACACACACACACAGACATTCATGTTTAGTCAAAACTCTGCCCACACGAAAGGCTCTTTGCATCTGTCTGCTGTGTGTGGGATGCTTTTCAGACATTGCCTCATGTTTCAAAAACACATGTGGATGATGAGTGAGAAAATCTGAGCACTTGGTGACCCTGACTCTAAAACCAGAGTTCATGACTGTAAAGCATATTTAAAAGCAAGGAGGTTAAATTAAATGTGAACCATTTTACACAGTAAATGCTTTATGATAGCAGTCCACAGTAATTGACACCTGATCATGTAGTGTCTGTCGGCTGCTGAACAGTTTCCATAGTGGGTTGTTGTTGTTAACGGTCTACTTGAGGCCCTCACTGACATGGATGCCCAGGAACTTAAAGCTGGAAACCTCTCCACTTCCTCTCACCCTATTTCAGGCATCTGGAGCTTCTTCTAGTTTATAATGAGCTCCTTTGTCTTTTTGATGATCAGCTGTTATTAGCACACCACCACACAGTCAGTCAGTCACTGCGCTTCATCTCTTTAGGCAGTTTTGTCGCCATTTGAGATGAGTCCCACCTTGTGCTGCTCCTGTCATAGTGGAGGAGATGTGGGAGCCCAGTGAGAGTGTTCATACAGCAATAGTCTGTTTATTTGGATACATGTTCTGTTGAAAATCACAGATTTAATGGATCGGTGTAGTTGAACAAAGGGATGCTCCATAAAACATGTGTGTTACATATGATCATACAACAAGTTGTAAGCCCACTCATCCAGCATCCTTCAGTGGTTAACATGTGAGAAAGTTGGCCTCTCTGTACAAACAGAATATTTAATGCAGTCGAAGGATCAGATTCGTTTTCCCAGAGAAAGTGTGTATGTAAATGTTTTTAGCCGGAGTGTTTTGTTATTTTTAGCAGCGGTTCGTGCACACGTGAACGATGAATGCAGCTCTTTCCGAACAGAAACGGATATTTCACAGTAACCGGGTGCTGCATGTGCCTCCACACGTTGCACCATTCATAGAGAGACATTTATGAGTCACCCGAAAGGAGTGTGATATCATATAATATAGTAAATTGTAGCACTAAATAAAGAGTTCTTATCGATCTTTTATTTGAAACCATTAGAAATGTCAGTATTCACTCCAGGGTTTTCAGTTTCCTGGATAAATTTTGTTTATTTTAAAACAAAAGGCAGCTGTGGAATGACACCTACAGTATGTGCTGAATGATACAATATGATCAGCGTGACTGAGGCAATATTTGCGACACTTTATCTGCCTCTATTTATCTGCTTGTTTTGAAACATTACATTTTCAGGACTCTGATTTTGTTTGTGGTTTTTAAAATGGGGATTTTTTTCTTTGTTTTGCAGGGCACAGGAATCAGAAAGCATCGCAGCGCAGGACTATCAGGCTGGTTTCCACCACATCCACCCTTCCTAATGAGCGGTGGGGAAATCACCTCTGCAAAGTAGGAGTTTATATGTACTGTACTGTCTGATCAGTGGATTGTTGTTGCTGTCTTCACAGGGATAGGATTATGCTGCTGTCATTCAGACTTGTACGTATGTGTAAAAGTTGTTCTTAGGCCTGTCTCACACCTTATTTTACTGAAAGCTGATAATTTCCCTTCAAATTTCTCCCATATATTTTTCCAACATCATTTTGAGTCTCATTTAGCTATAATGCATTGTAATGAAAATTACTAGTTGCATTTACAGATATATTTTGCATCTTATGGTCACCTTATTGCATCTAAAATGGACCCATTGCAGCTTTGTGTCATCATGCAATTTTGGATCACTTAAGTCCTTTCTTGTGATTAACTGAATATATGTATGTGAAATTTTAAGAAATTTCCTCCAGGTGATCTTATGATGCTACTTTCAAAAGGATGAGAAAGACCTACAATACTAAACCAAACGGGACTTCTTGTCAACATTGTCACCAGTGCAGAGACATTAAAAGTCCCCCAACAAAGTCAGACGTGTGCAGAGACTGATACAGACGCACAGTGTTTCTGTGTTTCTGACAAACTAGAGCAACTGCAGCGTAGATCAGATATATGACATTAGAAAATTAAGAATTGGAGCATGAACATCTCTTCCTGCACACTGTATCACCTGGTCTCTGATCAGTCCTATTACTAATCTATATTCTCATCAGAACCATGAACTCAGCCCTGCAAACAAACAATCCAAACATCTCACTGCAGCGTATTTTTCTAATGCTGCTTGACAGATGGCAAGTGCCGCAGCTGCAGCTCAGATTAATTAGCTGAAGTGGAGTCCTTCCATTTATCAAAGGCCAATTGATCAATGTTGTAAATGTCATGGCGTCAGATGGTGTGAAAATGTCTCGCCATGGAAGTTTGTACATTATAGTGCTGAGAGTATGAGTGGGAGTGCAGACTTTGGAGCTTCATAGGTGCATTTATATCTTGTAAATATCAAGACAAATAATCCAATACATGCAGTTTTATGTGTGGATGGTGCAACTTGATGTCTCCTAAATCTGATTATCTCTCTGTTTTTTGGCTGACCAGTAAGTGTCTAACAGGTCTCATGCTTATTTAAGTCTGCTCAAGTTGTTCAACAGTTTGTGTGTCTGTCTGTGAAGACACTTGCTGGAGCACCTAGTCAAATGTAATAGGCTCATTGTCTTTTACTTTCAGGTTAAATTTACTGGGGGTTCAGCAGCCATGGTGTCGCTGTGGCCGTGTAAATAAAGCCACTGAATGATCGGCTTGAGCTGCAGACAGCCAGCTGGAGACACTGGTGCTGCTGCTGCTGTTTTGTGATTGTAAATGTGACACAGGAGACTGTTTGCTGATGACCGTGTTGATGCGTTCTGACTGGCAGATTTTTCATGCCCTTTATTTACACAGCCACACGAGGGCGCATAGTTATGACGCATTTCTCTTCCTGATGAGGATGGGCTAATATATTTCCGTATTAGTGTTGATCTGTTTTTAATTAGTAGTAGTGTTTCCTTCTGCTACTCTTGACACTCTCATAATTGTCTACAAGAGTCACAACAGAAAAGATTACATTTGTCATTGTTTGCAGGTTTTTGTGTGTAATAACAATACTTAATAATGATGTAATGGGGGTTTTAGTGGGGTGCAGACCCCTGGGGTTTGGTTGCTACTGTGGTTTTACCCCTTTAAATTGAAAACTGACTGCTGACCTTTGTTTTGTCTGACAACCTCATAATTTAATGAACTGACTGTTTGCAGTGGAGGTGCGTGACAGCAGTTGCAGCCTGGTTGTGTGTGTGTGTGTGTGTGTGTGTGTGTGTGTGTGTGTGTGTGTGTGTGTGTGTGTGAAAAAGAGAGAATGTGAGTGGAAACAGTTATGTTTCCATCACTTAAGAGGGCATTACATTGTCTTACACTCACTTCCTGGAGGTTTTACCACAATGTGCCCCCCCCCTCACTCTGACTTTCAACTCGTTGATCTTCACTCTGAAATTAGTGAATTTATCTTTTTTCAGGAATTTACTTCTCTCCTCAAAGGATAATGTCTGCAACATTACTCTTAAGCAGCACATGGTAACCGTCTTTGTCTAAAGTCTTGTGCAGTTTCTGGACTTGTTTTGACAGCTGTGTGTGTGTACGTGCTAAAGCAGATGACAATTTGTGGTAAATGTCCACACTCTTCCTCTGTTTTGGTCTCTCTTTGCCTGAGCCATCTTATCTCTATGTCCATCTCTGCCGTCAGCAACTCCTGTTGTGTAATAAAAGAGCAGATAGAGAAGTCTAGCAGAAAATAAATCAATCACTCTGACTCCACCTCAGTATAGTGTAGCTGCATTCATTTACAGACTCTGAATTAGGACTTTTCCTGCTCCAAACTTTTTCTGATTAACATGAGGAATATGCGACTCGAGATTACAACACCCACCCTCCTGCCTGTTCACTGTCAGCAATCAACAGCACTTACATGTTGAGAGATGACATAGTTTTTAAATTTTTTTTAACTGCCCACAGCCTTATGTCTTTTTAATTACAGTTTGTCAACAATGAAAAATAAGCTTTTAGAAATGAGTCGTTGTTTTCAAAGCTCTGAACACACAGTGTTAAGTGTGGTTTGTCTGTGCTGCTGTAGACGGCTCTTTCTTCATTTGATCGCAATAGTTCAGTAAGTCAACTTTAATGTTGATTTGTTTTGATGTGCATGTTATTAAGATGGGCTTCTGTAAGCTCTGAAAGCGTATCTGCAAAAAAAAGAAAGAAAAATTGTAAATGCTTGTCCAGTGAAGATATTTCAAGTCATGCTGGCATGGATTGTGGATTATGGACATTAAATTATGGTTAATAAATCATATGTAAATTGTGATAAATTCACTTTCTGTTTATAAAAACAGGCATGAATCCTTTACAGTTTCTCCTGTCATTAACTGGCCTTCAATAAGAAAAAGTGAAGTAATATGTTTGATTATTTATTTATTATTTTGCTAAAGAACTGTTTGCGTTGAACCACAGATTTATTGCCAGCCACAGACTGAAGGTAGTGTTGTGTCAGGGGGATGATTTATCCATCACAGATGTCCCTCATCATCACCTTTGATCTTCAGCCAATACATACAGCTGCTGTTAAGTTGTCTTAAACCTGCTCAACACTGATGCAGGTTTCCACTCCATCAAAAAGGACAACGAGACAATACACAGGCTAATCCATCAAAGTGGTCCCTCTCCTTTCACCAGTAATGAATAGACTGATTCAGGAGAGAAATCCCATGGCATAACCCCTGATCTTTACCCAGTCTGCAATTTGTACCAGCACTCACTGGTGCATGTAATAAATGAGCAAAAAGGAGCTGTTACACAATTAGATTATCATGAGATGAGGAGAATTACTAATTCCATTAGTAAGTAATGTCATGCATTATTATTATTGTTACACATTTGTTGTTTTGCAGTG
The DNA here is from genome assembly GCF_900634625.1 of Parambassis ranga. Taxonomy (NCBI): domain Eukaryota; kingdom Metazoa; phylum Chordata; class Actinopteri; family Ambassidae; genus Parambassis; species Parambassis ranga. Next base: position 8,439,273 of record NC_041035.1, read on the forward strand.
TCATTTCATACCTTGTATGACGTAAGTGTCTTTACGTCTAATCATCCTTAATCTCATAAAGACATAAATGCACTCTGACAGTTGTTTATCACTCCTCTGTCACACTGGCCTAATTTTGTTTTTTTTTTGTTTGTTCACTTACAAACATAAAACACTAGAGGCACAGCTATATTTTCCCTTAGATCAACCTTACTCTTTTTTTTACATGGAGCAGACACATGCAGAGATGAGATGCTGTGAAACATCTAAACCGAGTCCTGCTCAGTTTTCCAGCTTTGAGAGAGCTAAATGCAGATCCACTTTATCAAAGAGGGAAGATGAAGCAAAGTCATCCATCAGACTGGTTAATCTGGTCCTGTCCATTCAGTAAATTATTCATTATAGTCATACGTCATTGTCCAGGGAGTATAGATGACTGTAGTGAATGGGCTTTCACATCATTTTATCTTGTTTTTCATGGCACTGTTTACTTTGGGGAAACTCATTGTGTTGCTGTGATTGTTGAAGCTCAGCATAGATCAGCAGACATACTTGACCTCATTTTGGTGCTTGTTGACCATAATATTAGCACTGAAAAGCCACTCATAGCGGAATCGAAACATATTATTACAGTGATATTGAGTCTGAAACTAAGTGGTGCTCCACTTAAAAAGGCCAGCCAGCTAATTTATCTCCTTAGCTCTTGAATGATTAACAGCCTCACCGAAGCTGAGAAATTTCAAGCTGTCCGACCTGTGCTTGGTGTAAAAGGTGTGAGGAGAGAGGCTGGGTTATAAATGGAAGACTGTAATTTGTCTTGTTGCACTTCTTACAAGCTCTTTAATCACAGTATCCACCTGTGGTACTTTAAGATGCCTAAAGACATCCATCTATGGAGAGAGCTGTCTTACTGATGGGTGTGTACAATGTATGTGTGTGTTCATGTGTTACTGTCTCGTCAACTAATCAGGTTTTGTCTGTTTTTGACCCATTGAAATCCAAATTGTGACTTGTAATGTGAACGCAGCCTTTTTGCAGTCTTCTCCCTGGACTGTACGCAAAGATGCACAAACCCATTATGATCTCACTCCCAGGTTTACAACTAACCTTCTAAAAATAAAACTTAATTGTGCATAATTATGAATTCCCTTTACTTATGCGTAATGTATTAGTATCTGGCTGTAAATGTGTTTATTTCTGCTGTAAATAACATGGAAGTCACTTTTGGAGGCAGCCTTATGGGTCTTATTTCTCACCCTGTAGGTTGCTGCTTGTTTTCTCTTTAGTTTTGAATAGTTCATTTTATTTAGTCATAGTTATTACAAGCTGTGCTGGAAAGTAACCACAATCTCAAATAAAATCTGCATTTTAAATGCTACAGTGTTTGCAGGAAAGTGAAGGCACATGGTCACCATTTATACATAGAATGAACATTATTACCATTATTCTGTTACCACGATGGAGTTAATAATAAACATTTCATGAAGTGTAAATGTCTGACCTGACTTTCATCTTTCCCACTGATGCACTAAGCTCAGGCGAGGAGGTCCTGCTGTCTGTAGTGCTGCCAAAACTGTACAAAACTTTTCTGTCCTACCACCAAGACAGAGCCCATACTTTACTTTAATCTGTTTAGACTGAGCAGACGGGGTCCAGCATGACTAAGCAAAGTGTGGTCAAATCAAAGAGACCCTAAGTTTCGGGAACTTTAATGGAGCCTGGCCCTGTTTAACCTTACTCTAATAATAGCACACACGTATTTATTTTGGCAGCTCTAAAATCAAAATCATGACAATTAGTGAAAAATACAAAAAGGAGTTTACAGGGCTGAAACATTTCACTGCATCCAGAGCAAACTATTATTTAGAATAACTATCATGATAGTGAAGTGTTTCATGTGTGTGTGGTGTAGAGAAAAAAAAACAGTTAATGCAGCTTTAAGAAATGAAAACATGTTTAAGGAGAAATAGAAAGAACACACTGAGTTAATAAGAGCGAGAAGATGATCTCTGGATTGAAACTTAGTGTGTATTTTTAGTCAAAATCACAGCCTGATGTTTCCTTTGTTTTCGTCAGTGTGTGTGTGTGTTTGTGTGTGTGTGTGTGTGTCCTGTCAGTCTGCAGCAGAGAGCGTCCACAGCATCTGGAATGAGAGCAGGAGGCAGCAGTGACGTCTGGAGAGAAATAACATACCTACATTTGCCCAGTTGCTTTTTGTCTAGACTTGTATTTCTGTTTGTAAAGGCAGTAATTATGCACTGTATGTGCACTGAAGTGTATTACAATTAGAAAAAAGTTGAGTCTCCTAAACTAAAGGCACTTCATGCAACAAAAACTGTGGGGCAAAAAAGCACCATGAGGACTGATATTTTGAATATTTGGCAGGTGTTATTTTATCATATTTATATGATCTGATCTGAACTTTTGTCAGACTTTATAATAAATCCATGAAGTAATGTACTACTATCACTCTCTCTCTCTCTCTATTATATACCTTGAAAAATAGGTCTCTGCTGTTGTTTCTAGAAGGGAGTGCCCATAAAGCGTGCACCTCCACCCTGCAGGCCTTCCTCTCAGACTTTACCCCTTCACCAGAAAAGTGCAGAGCAGAGTGCAGCCCCGTGAGACAGAAAACTGGGTCTCTGTGTCTTATACAAGCTCAACACACTGTGCTGAACTGTCAGATGGGTTTGTCCGCATTTTATCAGCTCTGAGTATTAAAGTGCAGAGGACATGTTCTCACCTCTGTCTCCAGAGGAAATACATGCTGATTCATTTACAGAAAAATTCCCCAAGGTTATTAGAAAAGAAGCAGAACTCTTAAGCCAACAGGCATGTATCTGACAAAGTGTCAAACTGATAACATGCTCCAGATTTTGATACATGACATGAACACATCTCGACTGAGCATTACCTCACGCAGGAAATCACTTCTTTGTATCTACGCTGTTATGTTTCCATTTTTAAATAGTAATGCACATGGGCACATTTATAACTATGAACAATTAAAGGTTATATTTTGTCGTCATCAGGTCTATTAATGCATTCAGTGTCATATCGTCATTTTTGTAAAGGTAAAGGTAAAGGTAAGTGGTTTTATGCTGTTTCCTGCATCCTAACGTTTTTGTCTGGTTCTGTTCCAGCTGAAATGTTGCTGAGTCATGACATCACCATCAGGAGGCGGGCAGCCCGGTGACCACAGGCACTGATGGGGAGAGGTATGTGGTTCTGTGGTCTGCAGCTGCTGATTCTTGGAGTTGCTTTGGGGAATAATTTGCTTGAATGTTGAAAGGAAGAACTAATTCCAGAAGTTTGAAGGGCCTGCTAGTAATATTTATTGTTACATGGCACCAGATGTCCATAAATCACCTGCAGGAAGTTTGAAATGGCCGTTGATTGTCCAGGTGTTGAGGTTTTTTGGGTTTGATTTCCTGCTTGAGGGATGTTTTGTCCCCACCCAATAAAGTCATGCAGTTGATGTTGAAATCCTGACTTGTGGTGGACACAGCTGGTAAAACACCAGTAAAACCATCCCACTGGAGTTAGTTGTATTGCACCTTTTATATACATAATTAACAACAAAACTAGCAGTGGAAACAGTCTTCAAATGGGCAACAGTGATGATTGACTCCCTGTGTCATTTATTTGACGATATATTTACACGGACTGTACCCAAAAAGTCTTCTTTACATTTATTATATTTGCATGAAAATCCACTGATTATGTCTGTTTAGGGTTAGTTTCAGCATTAGAGAGCAGGAGGCAATGCCACATCATTATTCCTACTGCACAGGCTGGTGCTGTATAACAACTGCAGCTGCCATGTTTAAAATAAGTTTGCTTTACTTTTTTGGGTCAGCCTTGTAGTGTCACAGTGCTCTGTACTTCATGAGCTCACGTTTTGTGAGTGAGTTTTGTGTTAGAAATATAAAGTGGTCAGGTGACAGCTGATCTGATGTAAGAGAGAAAACTTTGTGTTATTCAGGGGAAAATGTAAATCAGCACCTTGGATATGAGGGAGAGGTTTTTATATGTAACTGAGCAGAGATCAAGAGGAGAGGAAAAAGATGCTGAAATAAAGGCAGACTCTCTCTCTCTCTCTCTCTCTCTCTCTCTCTCTGTGTGTGTGTGTAGTTGAAAGACAGCGTGTGAACCAGCAGGACAAAGACTGAACAGGAAAGAGTGCGTGTGAAAGAGAGCAAGACAGAGTGACTCAGGGAGAGAGAGAAGGGGAGGGCAGATAATACTCGGTGCCTATAAAGCTTAGCAGGCTTCTTTTTTGGGACTTTAGCAGAAGTGAATCCTTTCTGTAAAATATGACAATCCACCAATAAAACCTCTTTAAACTGAGAAGGTGTCTGCTTGGTGTTTGTATGTTTGAAGGAGAAGACAGTTTGTGTTTAGATTGACATCTTTGCCGTTCACTGTCATGGATTCATATCATGATTCAACACTGTTTAGACAACAGTTATTTTTCCATATTATGCATTTATTTTCCATTAAAGTAACTAAACAGCTGCTTTAAACTTTACTTTTTTTTTTGGCCGGTGGATATTTCACCTTTTACCTTTTAGTGGATTGGTGGCCGGGGGTGCAGATGGTGCATTGTGAGATGAAATCACAACCTGAAAAGTTTATGACCATGTGTTGATATTGGATAATTACACATGTTAATCAGACACTGTGATTGAAGAGGGTCAAAGCAGAGGCGAGATAACAGTGTGTATGCTGTGTAATTCAGTGTGGTTTTATGTCTTGAAAATACAATGTCGTCACATATGTGGTTAATCAGCTGAAATTAATGCGTCTAAACTGTAAAGAGAATACTTTAAATATTAGCTCCTAAAGGAAAACGTCTGTAAATTGGTCCAGAGTTTGGTCTAGAGATTTTTTGTGATCAGAAGTTATTAAAATACAAAAGTACATCAAAGAAATAAAAGTTTCATCAGCCCAGGTAAATACAGATGACTATCAGATACCCACAAATGCCATTAAATGAGTCAGACTGTGCAGCCCGGTGCTGTTGTGTAGTTCTGCCACGGCCTGTGTTTGATCTGGTGATCTAAAACAAGATTACAGTCGATGTGTGTGTGTCAGTTGTAGAAACCAGGAAAGGTGGGTTAAATTTTGACATTTTGAACAGGTCAGGCCACACACCAGCAGCTGCATAAATGTCATCGCACGTCGTCAGTTTATTCCAGTCCAGCAAACAGTTGAAGAAGATCTCCAGCTGAAAGATGTGTTACTGATCCACTGATCTATTACACAATAAACTATAGGAAGGGTTAATGTGCACGTAAATATGAGTAACTGTGTTTAGTTACATGTAATTATGGGTAATCAGAATTATTTTTCTGCTTCCTCTCAGTTTAAAACTAACAGAAGCATAGTTGACACTGCTATTTATTATGTTAACTGAATTGCTTGCTGACTACACATGAACAGCTAGCCTGTTTACATAAGGGAAAAAAATGCAATTATTCCCATCCAACAAAGACAGATATCAAAATGAGTGGAAACATTTAAGAGTAAACCTGACTGAGAACCGCCACCTCTGTTTAAGTATGAGTGGCCGTACAAGACATAAGTCATTGGTTAACATATCCATTGTGTGAGAGTGAGGATATATGTGTGTGAGAGTGAGGATATATGTGTGAGAGAGTGAGGATATGTGTGTGTGTGTGAGTGAGGATGTGTGTGTGTGAGAGTGAGGATATATGTGTGTGAGTGAGTGAGGATATGTGTGTGTGTGAGTGAGGATATATGTGTGTGAGAGTGAGGATATATGTGTGAGAGAGTGAGGATATGTGTGTGTGTGTGAGTGAGGATATATGTGTGAGAGAGTGAGGATATGTGTGTGTGTGAGTGAGGATATGTGTGTGTGTGTGAGGATATATGTGTGAGAGAGTGAGGATATGTGTGTGAGAGTGAGGATATGTGTGTGAGAGTCTTGAAGAGGTGCTTCCTGTGCTCTGTGGCACCTGGATGTCTCAGAGTGGAACTGTTTTTCTTTGTCGGGCTGATTCACACGTGTCAGTTCCACCCTTTCCATGATCTCTCTCAATCTAAATGATTTAACACCTTTTTTTTTACATTTGTATAGTTGTTAGTTGACCTGTTGTGTACCGTAACTATTTTTTGATTAATGTATGCACATTGAAATAAAAGGCGTTATTTAGGGATTTTCTGTCACTGAAATGTTTCCCATTTTATTGTTGATTAAAATCTAAGTTTTGCTTTTATCTGTAACTGGGTGGACTATTTATAAAAAGTTTGTAAAGTAACTGTGACAAAGTCTGGTCTTGTTTGGCACATTACAGGTACCAGACTGTTCATCACCAGAACTCTGTTACATAAAAAAAGCAGCAATGGTATAAGAAACCTTGCAGAGTAGTAAAATTAAATGTTTCACAATTCATAACAACTCTGTTTCCTTTCCCTGCATGGTTTGTCTTTCTGCATTCATCCTTCATGATATAAACACCACAGGCTGGCTTACAGTGTGTGCAGCTCCGTCACTTTACTGCCTGAGGCCTCTCTGTTGTGCTGACTGAGAATACGCCTAGACATGTCCAAGAGTGACCTTACCACACACACACACACCCAAAACCGAACACACAATCACATTATATCTACATGCTGAGAGATACACACTCTTAGTGAGAATATACATGCTTCCATAAAGACACACACACAGTAATGAAGTGTGGTTAAAACCAGCTGCTCAGCTGCTTTACAGCTCAGATAAGACAGTCAGCCATGGACTCACTGTGTCCTCCGTGACACCCTGTGATGATAACTCCTGTGAGTTTCCACTTACACGTTCTTCCACAAATAATCTTTAAGGGTTGTTTCTACCAAGTGACAAGAACAAATCAAAACAATGCCATCTTTCATTCCCAGTGGTACCTCGCCAAGCTGATGGTTTTCCAGATAACCACTTCAGGTTCTGTAGGGAGCTACAGAAGACATACCGTTCCAATAACAACACCTTTACTTTAAAGTTTCACATGGATATCTAACTGGAAAATGAAACCAAAATTTCACAGTTCATTAGAGGTACCTGCACTCCAGTGCATTTTGCTATCAGGTTTGGTTTGTTTGTTTGGTCTGGCCCAAAAAAAAAGTCAGGTACAGGCCAAACAACGAAGATCTGGTGCTCCAGGTATCTGATTTTACTATTCTGGGTTTATCAGGTCTGTGTTTCAGTGTTTTTGGTTGAGTGTAAATGTACATGCCGTGTAATTTAGGTAAATCCTGGTGAAACCAAGCAATACATTTACTCCCGTACAAGCTGTATTACAGAAAATCGATAGTGTGGTCAGAGCTGCCAACATGTAACTCAAGAGGAATCATGTAAAAGGGAAGTACCAGGAAAAGAAAAAGAGAAATAAGGTTAAAAAGTGGAACATGTATGTATTTCCATTTACTTTCCTCGTGTGTGCTCTTATCTAGAATGTGCAAGCGAAAGAAAGACGAAGATCAGCACCTGGTTCATATATAAAGTCCTATTATAAAAAAATGACATTCACATATTAAATCAGAAAAGAGGAAAAAACATCAAGTATTACCATCAGCTCAAAGGCCTAAATGAGTGACCTCTTGTGGTTGTGACAATGATGACAGTGCTGATGTAGAATTAGGCTGGTGATTGTGCGAGAAAAAGAGTTTAGAAGGGAAGTCTGTGCATGACATACCGTCTTCTTTCAGCTTATTTTTAATTTTTTTTTGGTAGTCATATTTTCCTTTGACCCTTGTGGACACGAAAGACAGTGAATAAAGATGACTGAAGAGCAGTGTAGAGCTCAGTGTGGTAATTAATGCCAGGAAATGCACTGATAAACACAGTAATGTGCTGCAAGGCTCATAAAACTGACCAGCAGACATTCAGAAACAATTTGAGTGACTCATAGTTCCACTCAGATGATCCATTTCTCAAGAGGTGCACTGGTGGTGGTGACACAAAGATACAACCCTTACTGTAGAATGTAGTTCAAATGACCAGTGAAGACAAAAGGCAGGACAGGAAAAACGCTTCTTTCCAGATGCTGAGACTGTGATGGAAACATTTCTGCCCTAAATGTTTTGGTTTGGATTCTTTCTCTGCTTACCTACATTAATTGAAAACACTGCTGAGCTGTCAACGTCACACAAAGAGGACACCTGCCTGGCTCCTCACACACAGCGGAAGGAAAACAACACAGCAGTGCTTCATCAACTGAGGACATTCAGAAATTGTTTGGTTGGACTTAAAACCCTGTCATCATATTCGTCATACATATGTCCTCCTACAGAAGAAAGTATATGCTTGCATCCATGTGTGCACACAGAATGTGAATCAGATTTAAGGAAAGATGGTGGTCTGACTTCACTGAAACAAGTGCCTTTAAGTGCCTTTCTTTCCTAAACCTAACCACAAATGGGACTCATGCACTTTGTCACTGTCATCCACCGCAGCCACCTCATGTCAGCCCTGATTTACTTCAAATATGGCAGGAACAGTTGCTACAGTGGGACATGATTAGAATGGCTATGAAGGTCCTGCCAAGATGGCCGTCCACGCTGAACTCTAATACAGCTGAAGTAGTTAAAGTATATCTCTTTACCTTCACAACAAACAACCAGCATAGACACTGGTTGAATTTTTAGGCATGTAAAATCTGGCTGAGGTGGGAATCGTCGCCATGGTAATCAAGATAATGGCAGAGAAGCTTGTTTGAGTATTTATTTGTGCTTTATAAGGACATTAGCCACCACCTGTAATTATCCTTAAATGGCTGTAAAATCTGTATATCGATCAGGTTTACGTTGGGGACTAATACTAATCCAGCCTGATTTCTGCAGACCTTCTCTTATGCCTGTTGACGCAGTGGTTTGATGAAACATGTTGTGGAAGAGTTAGGGCACAGAGTAACCACTGGAAGTGTTTGCATGAAAGGAAAACAGCTTTTGACCACAGGGGTTTGTAACGCCAGATCGTCCACTTTTCTTTTCTTTTTTTTTTTACAGTTTCGCCCTACCAGCTGGATTTTTCTTTTTTTTCTCTGGTATCATGCTGCTCACTGCCAAAGAAGCTGTTGAATCATGCAGTAAATATAAGTGAGTTTAACTCAGCATGAAAGAAACTGATGTCTACTCATGGACAATTTTCCAGTGGTGAACACCTGACATCACTGTTATATTGTTACAAATAATTGAGCTAGTAGTGACAGTCCTTATATGTAAGACCACACACACACACACACGTGAGACAAAGTGTTCATTTTTAAAGCAGAAGATCAGATTTGTTATTGCTTCACACACAGAAAAAGACTTTTGTGACTAATTTGCAACTGACTACTGTCAGGCAGACATGGTGATACTGCTCTGTGTGTGTATGTATTATATGAAATAAAGATACAAAACATACCTTAGGTTTAACAGTTGTTAAGATATTTTTGCTTCTTAAGGGACTAAAAAGTCACATTAGTGACTATTTCAAATAAACACCACTAGATTTATTAGATTAATTTTGTGTTATGTGTGGATTTATAATCTTTGATCATTAATACAAGGTGTAAAATATCATAATTAGACCTGATCCAAGTGGGGTTAACCCAAAACAGAACTGAAAAAAAATCAATCTTATCATGTACTATACATAAAATAGTAAGTCATCTTTCTTCATTATTAGAAATAATAGATCTTTATAGCTACCAATCATTTAAAAAAAAGACCTGTTACACCATTATAATTTTATAATTCTGACCTGCAGATGACAACCTATTGACTGTCTTGTGTAAGCTCAGGTTCAACATATACTCACCACCTCTCTAAAGTACATCCAGAAAATCTGGGGAGTTTATATATCTGTACCAGAATAGCTCAGCCAATCAGAGCTCTGACAGGTACACTGAATCATGAATCACATTACCACCAAGAAGATGAGTCATGGTGAATAAAGAAGAGCCACTGAGCTGATTGGCCAGAAGTGTACTGAGTCACCAGGCAACAGTTCCTCATTGGTGGATATGTTAACCAATGACATGTTTAGCACTCAATGTGAGAACTTAAGTTAATGTGAGAACTAATTTAGGAAGGAGGAAAAATCAAATGAAGGACTTGCACTTAAGGGGGGCAGCAGCAGGCATATATGAGTTCTCAGTGTAGAATAACAGAAAATATTTGTACATGCTTATTAAATAATGACAGCTCTCAGATTTAAAGACAACCTTTACACACATTTACACTCAACTGTCACATTTCAGACACAGCACACTGCCTTTGTTAGTGAATAACAATCAGTGAAACATGCAGCTCAGAAACGTCCATCCTTCCATTCAAAACAGAAAATTTAGGTCATGATGACATCACTGCTGCTGTATGATACAGACTTAAATAAAGAATGGATCCATTTCTTCATGACTTCCAAACTTTAATGTGGGAGGGCACAGGCTTGGACTTTTTTTTTTTACATTAGGAGCAATCAGCCACCCTCAAAACAAATGCAGCAAACAACTAATCTTGGTTTTCAATTAGATGTATCAGATATCTATATGAGAAGTGGCTGCCATTGTCTAATCCAGAGATAAGTGCAAGTCAAACTGCAGCATCTCCATTCATGGTTATATGAAGCTAACCAGGTATTAAGGCACCACATATTGTCTGTTCTCAGCCAGCCTCCAGCTGTAGCTCTCCACATGTAGAAGCACTTTCAAATCACTGACTGCATCTGCATTATAAGTATGGGACGCACATGTGGAGAGGAGCAGTGCAGGCAGACAGGTGCTTAAAAGAGATGATCTGTTTAAACTCACAGTGCAGGTTTGTGCATGTTTTAGACCAGGCAGTTTCTGAAAGTGAAAAAGTGAATCCAAAGTTTCCAGGTACTTTCTTGCTGCCTGGAGAAATTTCCCATGCTGCCACAACCCTGCAAGCTGAATGAATAAATTCCATAGAAACAGGCATTAGTCATATGTAATATGTGTTTCAAAGGGTGAAGAAAAATGGGCCTAACAATGAACTAATGATGTTAAGAGAACATAAGGAACTGCACGGTATGACTCAGCACACACAAAGACCATTGCCTTGAATGAGTTCAGGTCAACATTTCACATAGTTCATGGTTTTCATGAACGGAAAAGGTCTACTGACGTAAACCAGGCTCATGATAACAGTTACCTTACTGAGTCACCCACATGTTGACTGCTGCTGGTGGTATTTGTGTAGTATGACTGATGATCCATGGCATTCATCACTGAATAAAATATGGGGACAGCATGTGAAATAAAACTGTTTGCACACACGCGTTAGTCTCACCAAATAACTACAGTACAATCATTTGAAGTTCAGGAGAATATTGGTGGTCCTTCATAAAATGGCTTATAGATTAGAATCGATTCAATTTTATGCATGTTTTAGAGAGGTTAGAAAGTTGCCAGGTACTTTCACTTGAAACAGGAAATTACCCAGAAGAAATTGACTACTGAGCATGCAAATATATTATAAAATGCTGTATGATGTGAATTTAAAACCCTCCATGACGAGGTCTTGTCGAATCAAAAACCTCAGAGTTGTAGATTGAAAATACCAATATTGAAAAAGGAATTTGGAATTAGTAATATTCATTCATGCAAATGTTTGCCTGATTGTTCAGAGTCAGAGTTTGCTTAAATAACCCCTGATAATCAAAAGGAACAACCACACGACCATCCTCCAGTCCACAGAGAGATCACTGATTAACCTCAGGCTATGAGGCAAACAATGCTCTGACTGGCTCTTTGAGAAATGGAGGCGGGGCGTTTAGTGTCGGGTGATTACCAGTAACTGGGAACAATCCATATGGAAAGTACCTGAAGATTTTAGGCCGAACCACAAAGGGCCAAGTTTACTCAACTGAGGAATGTAAATGAACTTTATGTTCTCTGAATGAGAGAAAGGTGTGTGTGTTCAAATCAAAAAATAAATACATTTTAATTATTATTTAATTTTTATTCCATAACCCATTCATTTTGAAAATGTTGAATATTTGAATGAATGAATATTTTAAAAGAGGCCAACTTATGCATGATTATTATTTTCTATTCTTTTCTTTTTCAGGACATCCAGTGTGTTGAAACTGACAAAATTAGACGTAGAGAAAACAGAGGGAAAGAGGCAGGCAACAAACACAAACACTCTCCTCCTGTTAGCGCACTCACACTGTACATTGTTTGCCTTGGTTTGGTTCGGTGACACATGTTTTCCGTGACCCTCCAGGAGGCCTTCAGATGTGGCTGCCTGGACAGTAAGACGGCTCCATGACCGCATCAAAAACAACTTCCAAATGACACAATCACATGTGCCATGATGGTAAAAAAAAGCAGCTGTTGTTGGGCTTGAATGTATTTTTTTTACATAATAAGGCATACAGAATGGGGAAACAGATCAACATTAACACCTTTTTTGGTAAAAATCAACTCTGGTTGGGGACTTGGAATGTAGCAGCCACTCCCTTAGCAGTAGTCAGTTCAGAGTCACTGAACAAACCATGTTGTAACAGAGGAATCAGTCAGCGGTCATCTGCTGATTTCACAGTCTGTTTGCCTGTCACTGTAACACTGCGCAGCTGCAGTTTTTTCTTATGTCTACAATATTTATTACTGAGCGGCTGTCCAGTAATGCTGATCAACAATTGCTGTTCATCTGGTCAACTCATTACAAATAAATAAATAAATAAATGTTAAAATGGGTTTACTGTAGAAATGTTAACAAGTAGGTGGGGAAAAATGTTTTTGGTCTCTTTCAGTAATTATTTGTTCTAAATTATAATTTAATATTGGCTATATTTAGGAAAACTCATGAGTCACATGTTGTGCTACATATATAGCTATTGTGTCAAACACACGTTTCCTGTTTACTGAAGCTTGTGTTACCACCTCACATTTCTAATGTGAGCATCAGAATAGACTACACATAGTACATGTGCTCGATCATCGGAAGGATGAACCCTATGATGATGGTTGAACATGAAACTGTGGTTGGCAGTTGTGCTGTTATGTTGTCTTTACTAGACATCGCTACATTCCCAGAAACATTCACACAAGCTGTTACTTCGGTGGAACTGTGGCTGAGCATGACTCATTTGCCTGATTTTGATGTATGTGAACATGACAGTTTACAACATGATAAACACTACTTCCTCATCTTTGTCTCCATTTCTGGGAACTGAAGATAGCAAATTCAGGCATCACTTTGTCCACGTGTGCCTGGACTGCTTTTGATGTTCACTATGTGTATTAGGAAGTAATAATTTCACTTACTGTACAAATCAGTCTAATGTACTTAAAGAGTAAAAGCTGAGGATGTGCAGATTGTATATTAATAGATTCACACACAGTTCCAGACTCAAATTTATATAAATACACAAACTTAAGGAATGTTGCTGAGATATTAGATCATTTCATTTTATTTAAAGCAAAGCCATAAATAACCATAGACTGCAGTGTTGGTTTCAGGGTACAATGGTCTGTCAATAAAAAAAGAACACAAAACGCAACACAATGCAACACACAGACCCTCAAAGCAACGCTTGTATATCTAAAATAAATAAAAGCAGTAAATGAAAACTCCTATCAAAGATGTTGCACAAGCCTTTCAACTTTTCACTTTAGTCAGGTGCAGCTCGCACCATTTCCCCAGAGTTCAGCCTGAAACATCCACCTGTTTCAGGGAGCGTGCTGCTGTTCAGTGGCCCGAGGTGATGGAGCAGCTTTGATACCTTTGTTTTTGAAGATGAGAAACCTTTTGATTCTGAAACCTGTGGTAGAGTTACTGCAACAACACATGATTTTTTTTTATTTTATTTTTTTTTACCCTAAGTGGGGTTTAAAAGGTCTTTCACCAGCGCTTACAGAGATTAAACCTGTTTGTCTGCAGGTTTGCTTTACAGGCTTACAGTGAGTCAACTGGGTGATGAAATATTAGAGTGTAATGAAGTAAATAGCAGGTGTGTGTTCTATGGTTTTTAACATCTTTTGGTGTTGATATTTAATGATTTACGAAAAACCTTTTCTTTTAACATCATTCTCTGCCTATAAGAGCAACAAAGCTAACAGCATATTAGCATTTTATTGCTAAATCTGAAGTAAAATGATATTTTAGCTCATCTCTAGACTGTGTGAAACTACAACATTCAATATGAAAACAATATTAAAGTAGACAGAAAATCTAAAAATACTGGAATTTGCCCCTAAATTAACCAGTATGTGCAAGATTTTAATTGCATGGTGCTCAAACCACCAGATTTTAAAGGGGGGAAAAAATCCCACAACATGACCTCAGAGTCTACAAAAAGTTGACGCCTTGTGAGGTGAAACGGAACAACTGCAAACATGATCGGATGTTGTGCATCACTCCTGACATTCCCTTTGTAGATATAATTGAATTCAGCTTTACATCCCAAAGCAGATTATGTTTGGGGAAAAAAACACTGTTAAGTGTCTGATATGATTCATTTCTAAGCTTCTTTTGTATAACAAGGAATATATGTAAGTCTTACTGTGAGTCAGTGAATGATGTGTTTGCTCTGCTAACCACCCGCGATTATACGTTGTGTGAGACAAACCTGTCATTAACCCTGGGGGCAGCACAGGCTGAGCACCAAACTTCCCCTCAAATAAGGTCAACACTGTTAATCTGCACCAATATTATATAAAATGTTCAGGTGACATCAACATGTAAAAATACATATTGCTTTCTGAATGGCTGGGAACAGTAATAAGTTACTTCTTGCAACTTTTGCCCTTTTGCAACTAACTAGCATGACATCTGACACACTTCTATGTCACATTTCCTGAGAAAGTGGCACAAGACATGTGCTAAGAAAAGAAACCCAAGAGGATGTAGTCGTGACTGTATTAAGCAACTGACCTAGCATCCAAAATGCAAAGATTGAAAATAATTATGCTTCGTAACCATGAACTTTTTTTTTCTGAAGCATGACTGATCACACATACAAACAGGAAGCCTGTCGGATGTCTTTTGTCATCTTCTACTTTCTGCAGTTGAAAACCCTTTTTGCAGCTACAGACAAACATGATCTAATGATGTAAAAAAAAGCATTATAAATTCCCCATGTGGTGTTCAGTGGAAGCAGAAGGATGTGTGCTTCGGCATTCACACATTGTGTAACACTGTGGGCTTGAAAGTCCATTGATTATTCACTCAGGTTTCTACACATAGCTTATTAAATATGATATATTTGACTTATATTTTCTGTTTAGCCAGTGTATTTTACCTTGTTTATTTTAATTGCATGCTCACACTAACAAAGGAGAGAAACACTATTTTGTTTTTTCACACATATGGTGAAATTGACAATTAAAGAAAAAATCTTTGCTGGTCACCTTTGACACACACACACACACACACAACAACAGTGTAACTTCCACACTCGTCACAGGCTTCACAGTAAAGCAGAAATGAGATTACAATAGTCACTCACTCGCACTCAGCTGGCTGCAGGTTTTGAGCCTGAGTGGAGGCCTGTGTGAAGCATTTCCTAAGTAAGAGGAGCAAGGGTTTGTGGGATGCTGGAGCTGTAAACAGGAAGTTCAGCTGAGCTTGAGAGTCAGTACAGGAAGTGCATCTGTCAGAAACAATTTATCATTTCCAATAACTCACTTCAGTTTTACAGTAAGCTACAACTAGACAGACACAAATAATCCCCTCTAGCAGCGAGCATAGAAACTATTGTTTCCATTTAATTATGAACTTCCTGAGTTTTTTCTTCTTTTACTTTCTGATGAATTTAGGTATATTCTTCTTCTCTATAGGCTCTTACAGTCTGCAGCCCTGCCCCCCTTAACAAATAGTGAAGCTTTAACGATCACATTTAAATAGGAACTTACCCTAATTAACCTGTAATCACCTGTAAACCTGTACTCCAACCTTATGTGACGTAGTTTGAGGCGCCACCTGGTATGGTCATGTCCAAAGCAGTGATAATGTTGACGTTGGCCCTTGAATGGGATCAGTGTTTTCTCAGGGAAACAACGTCATGCCTAGTGCGCTGCTCAGCACCTAGGAATGTGTAGTGTGAGTCTGCTGTTTTTGGATGAGCTCATTACGCATCTCTGACTGGCTGCATGGCAGCAGTGACCATGGCTCATTATGTGTCGTAGGTGTGTAAAAACTACATACAGACACTATGCTGAAAGAAACACAGCATAAACCAGAGCACTGTGCAGGTTTGAAGCGGTAAGAGGCTTTGTATCATCAACCAAACAGGATAATGTGGCTGGTTAGTTTGACTGGCTGATGTAGTTGTTTTTACCAGTTGATTAGCTCGGGTGGTGTTTGATGACTTGCTTTGGTTTATTCTGACATGTTTTGTCCTGCCCTAATGTAATTGAGACTCCGAGGTCTCAGAGAAGCCTCTCAAACCTGGTTTTAACCTTTCACCCTTCTCATTTGCTGTGGCTTGCTTAAGCTGGTTTTTATTTCCTTTCTTTTGCTTCAGTTGTGGTATGGCCCATCTTTATCGTGGATTTGTTAGGTTGACTCTCCAGATATGCTCCAGAGCTGCATATCTGCCTCCATGTGGCTGATGTAACACTGAGCCAAAGAGATGTAACACTGACACTGCAGTGCTGCAGCTATAGACGTGCTTTGATAGCAGACCAAACACAGGCTCACATACTGTATGAGAATAGGCACAAACACAGATTCTCTCAGAAAGCCACATCCTTCAGAAGAGAGAAGTCTTTTTGTCACACTCATCAAAGGGGCATCACATAATAGGAAGCGCTGTATGTTTTAATGAGGAGACGTGAATAAAATCCAGGGTCACATGATGTAAGCTTCTTTGCAAACGTCTATAACCAGCTGCCCTACATCTACACAGAACATATTTTGTAACTGTGGGCCACATTCTTCTCTGCACTGTATGTATGTATATGTATTGTACTGTGGAGTATTTCCACTATACAGAAGGTCTGTTGAAGAAAGCCAGTAGGTCCTTAAAGTGGACACACTCTGCCTTATCCGGACACTGATAATGTTTCTCTTGCTTTTGTTTTGTCAAGCAGTGTAGCTGTGTATTCCCACGTTCTAATTATCTGAATAATGTATCACTACAAAACTGCTGCCAACTCTGATTATGATTCAGGTGTGATGTCAATATCAGATATGGCTCTATTTCCCTAAATTCTAACTTTGCATGTGAACCAAAACCAACCATGTATTTGCATCTCCTTAAGTCCTCTTTTTTTTTTTTTTTTCGACTGTGTCTGTTGTCAACACTTAGAAACAGGTGTGCTCTGATAACTCAGCTGGCTAATCCCTGCTGAGCCCGCGAGGTTTGTGTACAGCTACCTTCTCATATAAAGCACTGCAGGAGATATTATCTCATGTGACTAAGTCGGCTAAGTCGTGTGTCAGACTGTAAATGTGCGAGGCACAAGGAAGTGAGAAGGGTTGTTATGGTGAGGAGCAGCCAGCAGGTCTTACTGGACACGTTTGTTACATTCTGTTCCAAGGTGGCTGTCTTATATAAGTTTGTCGCAATAATGGAAAAAAGGAAGTGGGTCTAAATGGAAAGTTTTCAGCCTTACCAGGGTTTCTAACATTCCTGCTGTTCTCTGTACTTGCAGAGAGATATTGTACTTTTTACATCACTACATTTACCTGACAGCAGTAATAATAGGCTTAATTTGCATTCTTTCAATATACTTAATGTATAAATACAGTTCATTAAACCATTCATATTACAGTGTCTACTTTTTTCTCACACACTGAGTACGCACAGCACTCAATAAAGGAAAAGATTAGACTGGGGGTCTCTGACCACAGCATCCTGAATACGTCTCCTTTTGGCCTGAACAGGGCAAACATGCCACAGTCTGCTGTTTCACTGCTATGTGTGTGTTTGTGTGTGTGAGAGAGAGAAAGACGGCAAGAGTGAAAGGTAACAGCAGGGAAACTATGTGCACACCTGGTTCCTGCTGTGCTGCAGTGGTAGTTTGGAGGAGACAGATGTTGGCTCCGATCAAACCATTGAAAACCACAAAGTGTTTCAAAATACTTCCTATGTAATCATAGCCAGCATCAGTGCTGCTGTTGCCAAACGATCATCCTCCAAATAAATTCTAAATGTAGTGTTACATTTTTACTGCTAAATGGCCCAGGTCATGGTGTTTAAATGATGGCATACATTTATATATGATATAATTATGAGCAGTCGAGTGGGAAAATAAAAACATATTTACATCAGTGTGTTCAGAGATTGAGACATCAGGAATTTACTGTTAACTACAGACAGCCCTGTTTCCTGAAGAGCTGTGTTGATATTCATATAGGTGGCTTTGGTTGCCACCATCACAGCCACATGCTGCATGTGCAACTTGAGCATGTTAACGTGGAGGTCTGTGAGGTTTTACTCATTATTATAGTCAGCCTCAAGTGGCCACTCAAGTTTTTGGAACTTCCTCGTTGACTTCATATTGGTTTCTGTTAAGCGTTGCATGTTACTTCCCTGTTGATACATATGAAAACAGCAATCATGTGTAAAGGTTATTAAAGTGACAATAATCTAGTCTCCTCTCCTTGAGAAGATCTATTTAGTAAAGATTGACACATGTACAATGAATCAGGGGCCAGTTCAGACCTTGCTGACATACAGGCCTACAGTACAGATGATTGAGACTAGCAAAGACAGAACAAAGCCCAGCCATTATTCATCCGAGCTGACATATCTACTAACTGTTCCACAGCTGATGGCTGAGAGGCTGTCTGTCCTGCAAACAGTTTGTTTGGCCTCTCACATGCAAAACACCTGGTGTCCCTGTCGTGAGATAAGGCCTTAAGTTTATTTATGCAATGATGTGAATGTAGCATTGTGGCCTGCAGGCTGTGACGGGTGATTTACTGATTGTGTTCATGGCGTAAGGTTGTGGCCTAACATGAATCTCACCTCAGTGGGGAGTGGCAGACCTTGGGTGGAGCTTTGATGTGCTTCCAGCAGCAGAGGCAGAAACTAGCAGCATATAAGGGGCAGTGGAAAAGATAACAGCTTAACGTAGAACTCTTTTTATGTTTGACCAATTAGAGATGCCCAATGACAGATATTAAGAGTGATTTTAGCATTAAATAATTCTTAATATAATCACAAAAAACAAAACTGAAGTGTGAAAGTAAAAGTTTGCCACTTTTTGTTCCTTTACCTTGAAACCACAAAGGGTTAAAACTGATACTTCTCTCTCTGCAGATGTAGAGATCCACCCTGCTGGACTGCTGACTCACACACACGTGTGTTAGTGTGCGTCTGTGCACGACAGCCATGTGAATGAGTGTGTATGTGTGTGTGTGTGTGTGTGTGTGTGTGCAAGACATATAATTATCTGAGCATGTGTTTGTGCCAAGTTGTGGAAGGCACCGTACTTTCCGTGTCCTGCAGATGAACACACACACACACACACACACACACACACACACAAAGAAGACAAGAAAGAAAAAAAGTGGAAAGGTCCCTCACAGAATGAACCTTAATAAACCAACAAAGTGCTCTAAACTAAAATCATTACATGTATCAAGAACATTTAGTTTATGGTGTATAAATGTGCCATATTTTATTTACGCTAGGCAGTGTAATTATTCTTTCATATCCAACCATAAAGATGAGGTTTAAAATCAGTTTTGCTGACAAATAATCACATTACACAGTTTCATTTTTTTATTTTAATGTAAAAATGATTAAAAAATGTATTTACAAACAGTAAAAGCATCTTGAACCATTTCAAAATGTATAATTACAATATTTTCAGTGTAAAATACAATATAAAAGACACATGTTGCTACAGTTGTACTGGGTCATTTGGAGTTGTCTGGATTTTTTGTTTCAGTATCTTTTACAAACAGACTCCAACAGTTGCATTTCTGTACAGCGTTTGCAGCAAAAGCACAACACTCCACAGTGTGTCTGACTCCCCCTACACAGTGTGTGTTTTATTTAGTTAATAAATGATTTTGGCTTTCCTGAAGTTGTGTGAGATAAGTAATGACAGGTGGATTTTGAACAACCAACTATTTGACCTTCATTAAAACAGTCCCTGCAGATAAAGATGAACAAGATAAAATTAACTTACATTCAACAAAAAACAAACTGATGACTGACTCTGATATGAACTCTAAGTCTTACAGAAAAAAGCTGTAGATACTTTTAATATGGCGAGAGGTTTAAAGCACGATGTGACAAAAAAACATCTGCAAGAAAAGACCTGCCAGTTTTCTCAGGACCCAGCAAATCCAGCCAAGAAAGAGAGCCAAAGGGAGGTCTTAAAGAACCCCTGAGTTTCATCACTGTATCTGCAGGTGACTCTCTTGAGGTCAAATGTGTTTACAATCTGATTACACAAATTCGACCTGTATGAGTAGTCTTTGCTGCAGGCTTTTTTTCAATAAGTAGACAGTCGAACCAAAGAGTTGTTTGGCCACAGTAACAGCATGTATGTATGTTTTCAGGAGAGGAACCCCCTCCCCACTGTAAGTGTAATGAAGTGTTCTAGTTAAGGGTTGCTTTGCTGCCTGAGGGACAGAGTGTGTGAAAAAATGAAATGTCAGATTTGAATCCACCTTTACATGTATGCACTGTCTCACAGAGAAACAAACTGATCAAACTTTACTCATCCAAATTAACTTTGTTCACTGAATTAAAATAGGCAGCTCCTGCAGTGTTGATGCCAGTCAGTAAAACTCCCAATGTCACACAAGTGTTTCTGTGCTTTAACACCTACATCTGTCATGCGAATAATCTGCACATTACCAGGTTTCCATATCAGTTTCAGAAGGCGTTAATTCATCTTTCGGTTTCCTTCCTGCCATACTCTCCTCGCTCACTCCTGCTATAATACAGTACTTCAAAATGAGGTTGTAGGTTTCACATGGTACAATCTCAGAAATCAGCATGCAGTCACAGCGCTGTCAGTGTCACAGCGGAGGAAAAGCAAAGCAACCAATAGGACACTTGTTCAATTAAGACACTCTGTTTCACTGACATGAAGAGCGATGAGCAAACACAACAGGAAAGAGAAAATAGTGTAATCGGGATGAAATATGGACGTGTTAACTTAAGTCTTTATCGTATCTTTATTTCCATTGCGTCATGATTTATATGAGGTGGATCATTCAGGGATTTCTGAACAAAAACATATAAGCCCTCATATCTTTATATTTTGCCAACATTAACAAAAGTCAACCATCGAATACTGAACTTAACATTTAAATATAAAACTATGTGGCTGAACAGCTACTTCAACACAAGATTACACAGATGACAGAGAAGCTAAAATGCTTATCAACAAGCGATGAATGCCAGAATACCACTTAAATCTGTAGTGTGTGTGGTGTTGACACAACTGTGCAAACATCCCAGCACACTGACACACACTTGATTATTGATTTTTGTACTTTTGTACTTGTCTGGTTAACCTCACAGGGAGTGTGTTGTGCTTCCCTTTCAGACTTCCAGTGAAGAGGAACAACTTAATCCTGAACTTCAGCTCTTGTTCAAATAAATTCCAGTCATGCTGACTTGTGATTACTGGTACCAATAAAAGACAACATAGTAAGGCTCATAATTTGGAAACATATCATCACATGTACCATCCAAACCAACAGAGAACACACAAGAGCTGTGCACACTGGTCAATGTTCACACTGCGTCCACGGACATTTGAAATACAGTGTTTTATGTTAACTACTGTGTGGCTCAATGAGCAAAAAGGACACCCAAACCAGTCATCCACTCTTTGGAATGCTTCAACAGAAACGCTTCAACGGGAGGAAGTAGCTGTGCACTGCTCCTTAAAGGAAGGGAGGAAGTTTACACAAAAGCTGAAAAGTACATTTTAAAAAGTGTATTTGTGCCTTTTGTGTGTGTGAAGTACAATCATATTGAACACACTATGGCTAAACAAAAGGACAGTAAGAACCACAGTTATTGCTCCAAACCTGGACAACATTATTTGGTTTAACTTATACACAGCTGATAAACTTCCACACTCCCAATAATTTCAAGCACAGACAGTTGATTCCCTAGACTTTCCTAGCAGAAGCGTCATTCATGCACTGCTGTATAAAGTGCTTTTGTCAAATCTTTTCTTTCACAACACCACCACAGAATATTTAAATAACTTTCTTCACAATTAACACAATTTATGTTAAACTGCATCATCCAAATCAGGAGAAATCCAAATATTTGTGCAAACATCAGCATATTATAATTCACAAAGGACTCGGCTCTTTATCATTTTGTCATTGTAGTTCAGTTTTAATCAGGTTTAAGTGGTAACATGTAATGAACCAGGAGCTAAAAATAGAAAACAAAAAGACATGGTTATACTTTTGGAATTCACTTTTGTGTATTCACACGACAACACATCGGACACAAGTGTTCAATGATAAGAACAAACGGGGTCTAATCTGAAGTCTGTATCAGCACTGTTTGCTGCGTTCCTCTGTTTTATTCAGTGTTTTGGTTGCTGTCCAGAAGTCTCTCTGAGTGTTTAATGACCTGGCAGGCGCGAGGAGACTTGGCTGGGTCTGAATCACTGCGCTAATAAATGGATAACATGACCTTGTCAACAAAGCAGCTACACTGACTCTGGCTGCTAATGGAAAAACCAAAAGGCTGAGACACAGAAAACGGTGCAAGACAGTAAGCAAGCATTAAAAGAAATGACACATATTTGCTGGTTTTAAATGACTGACTTTGTTCATCTGCTAATTGGGCAACTTGGTAAGAATCACTCAGATTTTATTATCGCAGTAACAAGTGAATTTATCAGATCCAGCTTTTGGTTAATAATGTGTAAAATCTTTGTTTTAATGCTGCAAAACAACATAAACAAAGAGGAAAGACTGCTAATGCATTCTTTAGCAACAAAGTGGTATAATATTAGTTTTCAATTCATCCAAAACAGGGAATTTCTGCAGTTCAAATGATAGGGATCTGTAGGTTTAGTGCATCCAGTTGAAGTACCTTTGAAGGGGTAATAATCCATCTCATAAGAATATTATTTTGAGACTAAATTTGGACTTTATTTGTGAAACCCAAGTGATGAGAAGATCTCAAATTATCAGGAAGCCATTCTCTTTTGTGTCTAAAAACACTGTTTGCAGTTCATTCTCATGACAACAACATGTTAAAATGACACAGTAGTACAGGAACACTGTGATAAAAAAATGGAGACAACGAAGAAATCTGTGGTCCAGTTGGTTCTCAAGCAGGTTGGGAGTCAGTTGCGTGCAATCCGGAACTATCCGAACGATGAGCGATAGTTGGGAAATTTTGCAGTCAGGACCTCAACTCTTTAACAACCCTGGGTCTGCAGAGTTGGTCACCCAATGAATTCATAATTTCTGTACAATGAAAATTGTTCTTCAAAGAAGTTAAAAAAGTAAACAAGCAATTGTACAAGGCACATTGAATTTCCACGGGTCCATCTTTGCGGAGACATTTTTGGACGATTCAACCATTTCTGCAAAAGAAAGGAGTGCAAAATCTTGCCTCTTTGGTTGAATCACAAAGGCTCAGAGGACATAAAGTGGACAGTGGTGCAAAGACAAAAATCCAAGCCCAAAGTCAAAGGTAACGGGTCCCCCAAAAACAAAAACAGAGGTCAAGATATGATAAATCCAACACTCAAAAAAATGCTACTTCTGCTGGGTTTTCCAAAAGCTAAACCTGAGAGTGATCCTGGCTGCTCATGCTGTCTTGCATCAGCCGTCCAACCAGCAGGAGCAGAAGGCCCATACAAAGCAGGGCGGTGGGCTCCTGGTAGATGTGTGGCAGCAGGTTTGGAAGGATCACCACCGGTCTAGGTCCACCTGCCTCCCTCTGAAACAGAAAGGACAAAAACATAATTATATGGGACGCTTTATTTGTCTACACTCAACATAAAATTGACCACTCATCTCAGAGGACAGCATGTCATGTCCACATAAATGAAGTACATTTGTGTTTCCATAGTGTGCTTTGCAAATGAGTCAGCTATGGTGTTAGCTATGGTGCTCAGGTGTTCATGCTGGGATCTCTTGATGTTTTACAATCAACGCAATACACAGCCATATACTGGATGTTTACATCCACAGGAACCTACTAAGTATAGTTCTCAACATCCGGCAGCAGCTCTACTTTCACTCTCCCCAGGTGTGAGGGCACGTGTGTGCAACGTGATCTCAGCTCATATTGTGCTCTTCCGGCCTGGTCAGCCTTAGCCATTTTATCTAAAACGGGGCATGCTTTATGCGGCGACTTGCTGCTTGTCTTGTTCTGAAATACACCACCTTGGATTTTCACGTTTTAGAGCAAAGAACCTGCTCCACTGAACGTGGTTTTTGTTGATGGTAGTGTGGCTGTCGCTCTGCTGGCGTCACATAGTTTGTTTCTCTAATGGGCTCTATGCTCTATGAAACAGCGATCAATAGAGAGATAGTGACTATCCCTGCCAATTTTGACATCATCCCCACACTCATGAGACAGAAATTTCAAGCCTAAACCCGATGACATCATCAGGGTTATCGGACATGCTCTCCAAATTGAAAGTGAAACAAAGATGGAGTACCCTTTCCGGGAATTACTGGATTGCCTAATGAGTTATGATAAAAAAGAGAAGTGACACTGGCTCTGCATTCATAAACTATCACAATGGATCACATCAGTCTGATCAATACATGCAAAAGAAAGCTCAAAAATGCTCATACTGAAGGCCTGTGCCAGATTATTTTCATATGTGCTCAGAGTTCCAGTTCCAAGGCAGAAAAATGCAGGTTTAACTGAGAAATAGGTGCTGCTAGGTGTGAAAGGGAAGCCCCTACTGCTCTACTGAATAAACTTAAGTATTCACAAGGTCAACTATGGTTCCTATTTATATGAGCAGGAACTGTTTTTTTTACTCCGAGATGGACATCCTGTTTTGGCATTAAACCCTTCAAATACCGCTCAGCCGGATGGACTGTACAATACCATCCAGGCATTGACTGGCACAGAATAAGCCTTCTGCCCCAGGGCAAGATTGTGCTCTGAAAAACAGGATCTCTATGGACGACAGCGAGAGAGGAATATCAAAGCGGTGTGGTTTGATTCAAAAAGTGAGCCAAAACCACAGAAACCCCTAATGCCAGAGGAGGAAACAGGTGAGGGGAAGACTAGTTAACCCTGTAATGAATCACAGCCTGCCTCTAATTCTGCTTCTGAATCCGACCAAACAAATGTCAGAGATGACACCAATTTGAAAATAATATCACCCGACCATAGTGCCAAGACCAGATGGTGTTCTGACCCCATGTTGACCTATACAGACCAACATACTGGGTTTAATTCATTATGAGTTAGACCTGCAATAACAAAAAAGCCAGCCAATGACTGAATGAACAAACAGTTATATATGTATATATATAGTCACAGAACACATATGGTTCCACCTCCTTCCCCATGCTGCTATAGTGTTTCTATGCTCAAAACTATTACTAACATTGCTAACTTCAATAGTGTAAATGGATCATAGAGCAGAGAATGTAACATAAATCTATGAAAAGGGTGCATCTGGAAAAACACAGATTCTGACAGGAGATGTGATACTTTCTTTTCTTTCTCGTCACCTTATGAACTTTCTAACAGTGAATATTTGAGGAGACATCAGTGGAGGAAACAGCTGATCAGGGAGAGAGAGAGAGAGAGAGAGGCTAAATTTCCCTGAATGTCATGACAGGACTGTTGTGTTTGGCAGTGAGCTGCCAAGTGAAACTCCAAGTTTTTAGGTTTTTTTTTTCCTATTTGGCAATTCCATCTGCCATCATCACATATCAAGATCGCACCAAGTTAGCACCCATTAACTCAGCTTTTCTTTGCACATTCAAACTCCTTTGTTCTAAGCAGAAGATTACTCTGGATTTCATCCTGAATAGCAACTTTTGTGAGAGCATTAAAACGTTGCAATTTTCCTTCAGTTAATTATTTTCTCAGGTTACACCATTTTTGGCATTTAGACATGTTATCATACTTTCCTGTTGTGGAAACACTGACATTATTGTTATTAATGTTAATTTGCTTGCAGTGACGTTCATCATATTACACATTAGAGACCTGTCTCTCCTCAAAGCAGCTTTGGGAAGACAGACATAAGGGGTTGTGGTTTAGAGTTGGCAGAGTCTCTGCACTCTTCCCTCACCTCATCAACCGCTGTAATGATTTGATTGTCAAGATGGGTCTCCAACTTGCAGGATGGGGGAGGAGAACATGAAGGCAGATTTATGAGCCTCATGACATGAAACGAAGTTACTGAGAGTTTGTTTCAATATTACATGTCGTATTTGCTGATCTGTTGATGTCTACATACATGTAGGTATTTAAATAATCTGCTGCTTCAGCAGATTTGTGATTCATGCTACCCACTAGGACTAAAATCCGGTATTTGCTAACTTAATATACCAGACGGTAGCTTATCGAGTATCAGAAGCAAGTTTCACACACGATTCGTGCTCTGCTCTGATTTGAACATCCGCCTCTGCACCTTTAATACAGAATGGTGGAGCCAAAACATCTCATCAGTCAATCAGTTTTAATATCGTCATAATCATGCCATTGTGCCCTAAAAGTACATGATGTACAAAAACGCTCAGGCCTAACGGTATCTGGAGGGCTTCTCTGAGCCCTGTGCCCTGTTTTATGCTAACTGCTATTAGCTTAGCTTAGCTTAGCATAAAGACTGAATGGTGTGTAAAAAGATGTAGATGTTGTTTTAATTATTACAATAAATTAATAATACCTAAGATTAAAAACACAATGTAGATAATAAAGTTCTGTCATCTGTCTGATTAGTCATATTTCACAGTCTGGATGAAAGGTTTGATTTATAGTGCAATCAGAAGCAGATGTGTTCCTCTGCTGACAAACTGCCAGGCTAAGATTCTAAATGAAGCCAGACCCAGTTTCACCAAACACTCCAGATTTTCAACTTTATACCTCAGCGAAGGAAATACATACACACATGCACGCCCAGACTTACACTGGTAATCCTCTAATAGTTTCCTTATTTGGACTCTTCCCTCAAATAACCCCCCTCTTCATCACTTAGAATAGAAAATAAGCCACTGCATCTCTGCAGATTTTTCTTGCAGCGTACAGCACATGTTGCACATGTATCCATGCAATACTGCTAGTGTGATGCAATGGAGGGACAGAGTGATAAACATGCAAAACTTCCACAAAATGAGACGCAAACCTAACAGGCATATGAGATAATCAGTCAACCAAACATTCTGACAGTAAGTCAGTGAAGTAACCACACAATCATCCATTCACTATCAAGCAGGGTGACACAACCACTATTAAGTGACCCGAAGAGTTGCTATAGCTACAGCACTAAAACCGGAAGTTGAAATAGTGAGAAACATGGATGAGTGCATTAAGAAAATTCACTCAAATCCATTCAAAACGTTTTGCAAAACAGCAGCATATCAAAAAATAGTGATCATTGTGAAAAAAAAAACATTAAATTGGGAACTGATACATTTTTCAGTTCAGACATTGTTCACCCAGCTCTAAACCGGTGAAAGACACACTCAGATTTTGAATTTCTCTTCTTCTTGTCTCTTTTTTTTTCACAGTGGAAACATTGAGTCAGTCCGTTCCAAAAAGCTCATGTGATTTTATTTGGTTACCACAACTTACTATGCTGCCTCTCAAAAATAGCTCTCAAAACAAGGCTGCACTTGCAAGCACACACACACACACACACACTGCAAACTAGACTGCCACAACGCATTTAATCTCATCATACAGTACAATGCTAAAAAGCGTCCTCGTTTATCTGTCTACAATCACACAACACAGATGCTGCTGTATTAATGATGTTGTGGTACTGAAGATCATTCTTGATTGCACACCTTCCCTGTTATTAGCTCCTGGTACCATTTATCTGTTTTTCTCAGACATTTGTGCTCAAGCTGTAGCTGCAAAAAAAAAATACTCTGGCACATGATGATCTGTGTTTGTCCGGTAGAGGTGTCATAACACTTCATTGAACATCTTCTTAAATTCACCTTCAGTTTTCACACTAAAACGTCACCCCTTACATGCTTATTTACAGTGTTGCTGTTGTCTGTATTTACAGGTTTCATATTGTGACTCAGGATCTAAAGACTGTGTATTTGTGTATGTTGCAGAAACCATCAAAGATAAGGAGGAGGTGCAGTGCACTGTTAGAGTCAGAGTTCCTCCTCCATTTGTTGACAGCAGAAATCTGTGCTTCAACTGTGATTAAATCACTTCATCCACAACAAACACTCGGCACAACATTCCTTCAGCTACAGCGAATTGGTGTTTTTTAATGCTGCATTCCACCAATAGAAACACAGAAAGAAACTGTCTTTGTCCCTCTTTGTCTTTCACACACACACAAACAAAGTATATGGCCAGCAAGTGATACCCGACTGGTCCACAGTGTTCCTCTGAGATATTTCTGTCTCCAGGACAAAGGCCCTTACCTCTGACTGAAAGATTATGAGTGTGTGTTGGAGTTAGTGTGACTATGTTTGAATTCGTGTGTGTTTGTGTGTGTCTGTGTGTTTTGGCAGGATAATTAGACCTTGTGCTTTGCTCCCTGAGAGTTCTTTAACCACAGGTTTGAGCCATAATGAGTCTACACTGTCACGGACACACACACACACACACACACACACACACACAGCTTGGACACTGAGCATGTTCATGATGTTTGAAAACAAACACACACATTATCACGCATACTGTATAAATGTTTAACAGAGAGAGAGAGAGAGAGAGAGAGAGAGAGAGAGGGAGAGAGAGGCTAGATTAAATGAGGACACGAGAGAGAGAGAGAGAGAGAGAGAGAGAGAGAGAGTGACTGAACAGATGGAAGATTAATGTCAACAAAATAAAAATACTCATTATTAAATGTTTTCCAAGTCAACACTCATTCACCACGTGGTATTTATGTAAAAGTATTTTTTACTTGTACTTGGCTAATTTTTCAGGCAGTAATGTGAAGTGAACCGAGAG
This sequence comes from Parambassis ranga, assembly GCF_900634625.1. Taxonomy (NCBI): domain Eukaryota; kingdom Metazoa; phylum Chordata; class Actinopteri; family Ambassidae; genus Parambassis; species Parambassis ranga. The sequence goes on from NC_041035.1 coordinate 8,468,290, forward strand.
GACGCACCTGTGTGTTTGTGCGTTCTCAGATGATGTGAGTTATTTCGAAGCCTTCACAGTCTGAAGTAATGTGGCTCTGCCTCTCTGCCTTCAGGCATCGAAGCTGCACGGAGCCCTTCTGTCAACAGCAGCTCAGGATTCAGTGAACAGAATTATAATGAAGCGCTGGCATTAACAGTGGCAGTGGAGCATCCCTTAGTCAAACTACAACGTGATGACACAATAGGATCACTGTGGCACCTTTTGTGTTCAAAGGTTACAACCCTTATGAAACGATATCAGGGCAGGTTTATCAAAACCAGAATGACTGATCTGATTTAACTTGATTTATGTCCTGTCTGCTGGAGTTTCTCTTACCTAAAGGTTTTATTACACCTCAAATGTTGACTTGATGACTTGATGGTGGCCTTGATTTAAAAATTAAATGTAGCCTAAGGTTGTCATGGAGATCTGTATAGATTGGTGCTTAATCAGTTATTATCAGGCACTGCAGGGAACATGTTCACCGTGGTCTTTAGAATGAATTCTCTGGGCACCATGAATTTGGATATTTCCTGTTTTTTTTTTCTTTTTGTGAACTTTGCCTATAAAACACATCAAAAATAATGCACTAAGAGACAAGATAAGATTTCATCTAAACCAGACCAGTTCATGACGGTTCTTGGTAATGCTGAGGACGTTCAGTGTCGCCTCAGAGGCACACTGGCTAATGCCTGGAGTCAGAACACGACAAACTATAAGAAAGTCATAAGAAAGATTAAAGTGTCAGAGACTGCTCTCAACTAAATGTTCACAAACGTCTTGTGATTCTGATATCATGTGTAACCACACATGAGTGCTTGTCCACACCTGGTGAGAGAACAGGGAACAAGTCTGCACGTTCCGCTTTTCTCTGCCTCTTCATTGTTCTCACAGAAAGAACAACCACACATGCACACACACACACAGGATAAATCTGCAAACCCAGTTCATTAAACGTCTGCCACTAAGACACACACAGACCATACTGTGACTGAGTGTTGAGTCACAGCCTTAACTCATTACATTTATCCAGCCTCTGGCTGAATCACAGCTGTGTGAGCACGCATATGCTACATGACTCTTATCACACCCCAGCTTGTGGGATCCCTCACATATGGAGTACGGTAAATCAAATTCCTACTGATGCCCTCAGTGGTGATGCTGTTATATGTTAATATCCTGAATTTAAGTTTATTTTGCTCAACTTTGAATCTCCAGAGATGTTTACACACACATCATAATGGTAGACAAAGCCATGTCGTCATGATAACATGATGGTGTAGCACCTGGGTTACCAGTTTAGTGCAGAGCAGCATTTTCTTTCACACAGGATGGCTTTGTTGATGTTGGCTCCTAAAATAAAGAAGCCCTGGGGCCACTGGAGTTGAGGAATCAGTTTTTGTATGAGTCACATATGTGTCATGTGTTCTTAAAAGCAAAACTGCAAGTGAATGAAGAAGCTATCTCAGACAACAACAGCTCTGAACAGGGGAAGAGTCACAGAGTCTCAGAAAAGGGAGGACTGATGAGTGTGTCTCATTTTGTTATTTTGATGTAAATACACATCGTCTTCCATGAGCATGTTTAAACTTGGGAAGATCTGGTCATGACTAAGACAAGAAGAGAGATCCACAACAGTGACAATACCTGAAGTGTATTACCCTTCTTTTCAAAATGTGGGTTTGTTCAGTGTTGCAGAAACATAATGGTTACATAAAGTTTTTCTTGGCTTTAAATGCATGTCTGTTGCTTTGGAGAGGGTTAACTGTCTGCATGTTTGCTGCTCATTAGTGATCAGAGCAGTAAAACTACAGGGAGAAGCACATTACTGACATATCAAACTGCTCAGTAGGAGACTTTTGACACAGTGGAGTGGAGAATTTTAAGCACTTTCCTAGCATATAATCATCCTGTCATGGATTTTGCTGCTTTTATTTTCTGACCCAGTTTTTTTCTGTGTTGAGATTAAAGTGAATTCAAACTAGTTCACATTTCCTTTCCTCTTCCTCCCTCGTCTTCCCGAAGCTCTAGTCAGCTCTTAAAAATAAAACTGTGATGATGCAACATGCAGAAATGTTGCCAAGAAAACAGAAGCCAAGAGGAAATTAGGTCTTATTGCAGCTAAACAACTTTACAACTCCACCAACTCAGGGGATTTATTCTGCCCATGATAATGCGATTGCCTCTTCAGTGATACAACAGTCAGACTACAGAGTCTGCAATTACATGATCAGTAAATGAGGCTGGATGACTGGGTCTGTGAGTCAAAATATTGTATTTTGTTTAACATAACAGTAAATTTTTTATTTTGTTCTAAAATGTTTGCTACAACATGAAATGTAAAAATCACAAAGATTCCAACATTGGCCAGCTAAGGAACACGCTTAGCTAAACAGTCAGTGAACTTCTCTGGGACTCACCGCATTTAAACACCCAATTTGTACCACTAAGTTGTGTTTTTGTTTCTTTTTCCACAGCTGAAAACTGGCGGCTTTGCAGAAGAAAATGGAGCTGCTTCTCTGCACTCTACAAGTCCTCCTCCTCTACTGTTTTGTATCATAAGACTGTTTTCTTGTTAGTGTTTTTCGGCTACAGTGGTTAGTGCAGCATCTGGATTTTCTGCAGCTCCAGGCTGTCTGCTTGGTTATTTTCTGATCAAAGGCCATTTCGTTTTTTCTCACCCTGAGCGAAGTGGAAATTACCAGCTGGTCACAGGCTCTTCTCAGATCACACACACAACAGCATTTAGAGGCATTTTGTCCTGCCAACCTTCCATTTTTTGTTGGACTGCTTTAACATTAAACAAGCTACACTAACTCACCACAGTAATGACAAAACACGCAAAGCAGCTGTGTTATATAACCACTCCCTCAGTCTCCCAATTTAACACGTGTCAACTGGTGATTGCTGTCAGTACCCATATCCCAACTCACACCCCCCCCCACACACACACAGAGCATGTGAGGACACTAACCCTTTGCATCAGAAGTCTGTCATACTGGTCTCCAATACGCCGGAGCTCTTGTCCGAATGCCACCGCCGTCATGTCCTCAGCTGTGTGCTGATGCCGTGTGCTAAAGGGGTTTGGTGAGTCCCCTGCAAGACAAAGAAAAAAATAAACTTTGCTAAGATAAACACGAATGTCAAAATATTTTCATGTTTATGGCCTCTCTGGTGACACATTGTTCATCAGTGCTGCCTGTAGGCTGCCCTCAAGTCACCACACAGCATCTCCAGGCCAGCTGATCAGACTGCTGTCCTGTGAGCTGGACAAATGTTGATCCTGATTTTGACAAATGGTGAAGATGTGTGTCAGAATGAAAGGCAACACTTACACACAAAGCTTCATGTGTGACTTTTTTTTAGAGCTTTCCATATGATGAGCACATCCTGCTTTGAAATAACACCTGCGGCATTTACAAGAAGACACAAATCACCAGCCAAGTTCTATGGTAGCATTCTGCTAGCCAGACAAGCATTTAGTTGTTAGCTTTGACCCTTCTGGGTTTATTTTATGCTATACTAACATCAAAGACATCAATCAAGCTGGATAAAAACAATGAAAGCACACAAAGTCATGCTTATAATTTTAATGTTTTCTGTGACAAACCTCTTTGTTAATTCACAGAAGACTAGATTATGGACATATTTGAATTACACTGGCATTATGACAAAGACTGAACCAGCTGACCGGATAAGCAAATGCTTTTGTGTGTGTGTGTGTGTGTTGTTTCCGTGGTTAATCTGTTATATTTTCATTCTGAACTACAGTATGACTATGAAAGGCCCTGACCTCTTACCGATCTCCGCTTATGACTCATGCACGCCTTTATGAAACCCAGACTTAATATTTCTCACATCCTCCAATATTGAAGAGACCAATACAGCAATCAAATCATCACACTTTTTCTTCACACGATTTTAACGAAAGCACCGGCAGTGCAACCCAGAAGCCTTTCTGGCAGCTTAAAGCCGGTTCTTCATCCATTACACTGTGCTGCTCTATTTGTCCATTAGTCATGAAGGTGCGTGTAAAGGCAGGCGGTATTTGATTGCTGCAGGCACTAAAAAATGAAACTAAATGTCAGAATTTTCCTTATCTCTCATCTCAGTTATTTCATAATTGGTATGAATACGAAACAAAGTCTCAAATGAACCAGCCTTTTTTAGGTTACTTGTTATTGTTTCAAGGATATTATCTACTCACTGACATACAGTCTTCTTTGTACAAGTAGTTTCTGAAGCTCCAACAAGCTGTCTGATGTGCTGAACCCTGCTGACAAATGATAATGACTCACAGTGAGGAGAGCTAAGAGTCCTCGCTGAAACTGAAGAAACCAGACTGCGCCATGAGAGCAGTTTTCCTGCTGCACAAGGAAGTGCTGTGATACAGCAACGAGACGATAAACTGATCCTCCTTAAGCTCCTGCGCTCTATCTTACCCTCTAACACACAAGCAGGCAGGCAAATCTTGATAACTGAGACTTGAGGACAATGGATGACATGTTGCACGAGTGTAAGTCTCCTATCTCAAGGATGTATCGCACTCACTGAGATGCAAACGGTTTCTGTCTGCATCTTACAAAAGGCCTACAGGCCTATTTTGACTGCTAAACACACACGCTGAGTCTTTTTTTTGATTGGCACACTTAATGACTGACACACGCTCTGGTCTGTTTTGACTGCTATCTTGTCTGTGGCAAAGGAGAATAAAAGATACACAAGACAATCAGTGAAGCTAATCACTCCTATTGTAAAAAGCAGAGCTGCCATTGTGTTGAGGAAGTTGCAGTTGAGCCTGTGGAGATTACTTTTTTACTCAAAAACAACATGCGTGCACAAATATGTTGGTTAAAGCAGAGAGTTGAATTTAACACAGTTAAAACATTCTTATCATTATCACATAGTGGATACATTTGTCATCCAAGGCACAGTGAGGGGACACTCTGGCAGTTGTTGTTTTTTTTTTTTTTTTAATCTCAGCCCCAGCACAGTTTGTTTGTTACTAAGCAACCAGATAAGCAAGTTAAGCCGATAGCACGATAGCTAAAAGCAGGAGTTATTTATTTTAAGTTATGTTGATGTAAACAAGCCCAATCGAGTGCTATTTTAGACAACTGTAGCTGGAGGTCACAGACACAGTGCTTGTTTCTCTTCTTGGCCTAAAGATCCAGGCTGAAAAAAACAAGATGAGATCCTGACAAACACATGCTTGATCCCACAAAACATAACTTTACACTGAGACATCTGAACTGAATATGTCAGGCTGAATTATATGGACTGGGATAACATAATGATAAATTGATGCTTAACAGTGTCATCATGATACAAACAAATATGTTGAATAAATGTTTCATTTGTGACCTTCGGGAACAGTCTGTGTAATGAAACAGACAAAAACGAGGCAAACAAACAGGGAAATGGACTTTCATCACTTCCTGTACATTGACACCTTTTTCTACTGAACAACTTTCATCTGAAACTATTTCCTATATAACAAGCCCTGCCCCTCTGTATTAGTGGCACGTCCTGATCATCCTATCGACTTCAATGAGAGAAGTGAACTTCAGCACTTCTGCAAGATCTAGCAGCCAAGTTTTGGCACACGCAATATGAGCATTGACTCATACATTCAGCTGCATCATATGCGCTACTTTCATCCTTACATTCAGCCCACCTGGAGACAGGAAGTGTTATATTACACCATCTTTTATGTTTATCTTTAATGTGACACAGTGACTGGCATGACGTGATGCAACTGCCAAGTGATGTCACTCGAGCTGGCGTCAGCTGGTGTGAAACACCAAGCATAACGCATCTGGAATTGGCCTCACTGCATTATGGGTAATGTGGCAGATTCTGATGCAGGGAGGTTTGATATACTATACATCATCTTCATATGTTTACATTGGATTATGGTGTTTTTTTCCACACACACATATTTGTGTGCAGTTTCAAACAGATGCCTGGACCTTCCTTTCTTCCTCTAAATCTGACTCAGCAGGATTCTTTGAATCTGCAAATCCAAGGCAACAATCCAGCATGAGTGATGTGACAAATCAAACAGACACCTGAGCCAAACTCATCCTCAGTGTAGGTGATACAGGATAACTACTCTACAACATGTCATTATGTGTTTATCTCCAACAGAGGAGCATGTCTTCACACAGAAAGTGGAAAAAAGCATCCATGGTCGACACGGATTAGGACTTGGAAGTATAATTACTGTTGGCTGTGTTTGTTTAGCTGAGGTTTCACTTATTTTATGTCAAATAAATCATGCAGTTGAATGCTACATCTTTAAATTTGTCTGTATTTGAGAAGGTTTCACACGCTCAAAAGAGCAACATTACTCAATAGGAAGCATAGTGCGAGTAAAATTATGGGCAACATCAGCAGAAGTGGGTTTGGCAGCATGGAGGAGTCGTTAGTGTGTTTAACATCTGCATGTTTCTGCCTGAATCTGATGGCCTGGAGTGTTCAGTGTATTAGTCAGTAAATCAGCATTCTACTCATCTGGGAGAAAAATCAGGCATGAGTAAGGTCTCCAAGGAAAAGGAAAATATCCTGCACAAGTTTTTCTTCATGTTTTTACTATCACTGCTAACACTCAACACCGCCTCCGGCCCATACCTCTGAATCGATGATAAAGGAAGCTTCAGGGAGCTTGTTTCAGGCTCCTGGTTTCATATATTTTGCTGCACACCTACACAACAACAGCAGCAGCAGAAGCCACATTTCATTGTGAAAACATTCAGAGTACGTTACATTACTGAACAAGTCATTTCTGTAACTTTCATAACAGCCACATTCATGTATTTAGCGTGTATTTAACAAACATCAGTGTTGGTGTAATTATGTAAAGCATCATTGGGACCACTGATGTTTGTAATCATTCTAAGATGGCAACAGCAACAAGAGGAGGACCTCTTACAAGAGGCTGTTCAACCTGCGTGCACTCAGAGGAGCCTGCAGGTTCTATTCATCATTCATGCATGCAGTGTGCCGGTGCTCACCGTGCGTCTCACTCATGCGCCGAAGGGCGTGTTGCACCACCTGGCCAGTGAGGCTCGGAGTCTGCGTGGCTGCGTCAGCTGTCGTTGGTGTCGGGGAGAGCGGGGAGCTCGGCAGCGAGTCGCTGTCGAGTGAGGAATATCCACTGGATACGCGACGAAATGCTGATCTGATCTGTGACACAATTGGCCTGCCTTGGGTTCTGCAACGGGTTGGCGAGTCTGACTCTCCTCCTCCGGTGAACCTGGTTTGGCTGAGTCGCTCAAGCTGGTGCTCGGTGTTTGCCCCGGCGACAGTCGGTGGATCTCCTTCGCTGCCCTCTTTTGTGGTCACTGTGGTCGAGCCATCGGGCGGATTTGGTGGTCTGTTGGATGAACAGAGCGGCACCGTCAGTCTGGGCTTTCTCCCTGCCCGAACAGCCTACAGCCCCGCGCCTCTGCTGCATCTGGCGCGGCATGTTGCAGCTCACTGCTGCGTCAGGGTTAGATTTCAGGTTTCCCTTCAAACTGCGAGGTTTCCGCAATTAGTACCTGATTAATTTGACACTTTGCCTACTTTTAATTACAGCTAAAGTCGACGTTCCAACAATTACTGGTTTAAGGCTTACTATGTTGTCGCCTACTTCTCACAGCAGCGCACGGACGTCTGTTGGAGCACTTTTCTGTACGCTGAGCGTGTTCCTGCCCAGGCGGTAGCTGCGCCGGGTTTCCTGTCCAAACTGGCCGCCGTGTGTTTCTCCATTGTTTGACAGAAATTGCTGATTCTAACAGATCTTTGTTTGACTTATGGGAAAACATAATCCGGCGTGAAGGAAACGGCTGGAGTAACTTTAAACTGCGTCACAGCCTGAAAGACGTTTTAACAGCCAGGAAATTAGATTATTTAAAAAAAAAGAAAAATCACTCATCTTTAAATTTAAGAGAATGTCTACATATAAGCACTTAACGACTGATTTATGAACCTAGGTTATCTGTATTATACGTTGTGTAGTGATTTTATTTGAAGTGATTTGGACAAATAAACGTGATGTTTTCTGTTTTAATCAGCAAAACTCTGAATGCGACGCTCTTACAGAGGAATCACTGAAATTATAGGAGCACTTCCTGTTTGTCCAGACTACATGACAGTGTCATCGGCGCGCAGGATTCCCAGCGGGTATGACCTATTTGTGTGTCAACAGAAGAAAAAAGAATCTCCCCAGCAGATTTTAGTAACAAGTCCCAATTTAGCTGGAAACACACTTTTCCTACCTCCTATACAAATCTTCGTCATTTTGCATTTTACGCATTTTTACGCACGGCAGAACAGCGACAACATCCGCATGCAAACTGGACACGACGACTGTCTCTCGGATATACAGAGTCGTAAACTTTTCCTGCAGCTTTCGGTAAAGGATCCGAGCGCCAAGAGAACAGCGTGTAGGCTCCACACAGAGAATAGCACAGGCGGCCACTTTGCCAAAGAGCAAAAGAGGAAAGGAAAGGAAACCGGCGAAGCCAGTGCCCGGACACTGACAAACGTCGCACTCGATAAAAAGTGTCATCCAACAAAATCCGTCCAGCTGCACGGCCAGTGATGGTGATCACTGTATTAAAACGCAGAGGGAGGTTAGTTTCTGAATCCGTGGGCGACGACGGAACAGCCTCGGCAGATAAAAAAGGTGACATTTCAGTTTACGCGATGTGGTTTCGATTTACTATTAGGACTAAAAATATTAAAATATTTCAGCGGCTGTCACAGGGAAGGTGCTTGCCAGCTGGATGATAGTTTGTAGCTTCATCCAAAACCAAGTGGTGTGTGTGCGCCTCCCGCAGGTAAGCGCGCACAGACTCTCCAGAGTCTTCTAACAAAATTGCAAATTCACTCACGGCAGGTCCAGTATCCTAATTACCTGCTAATATGAAAGCCGATAACAAAGCTACAGGTGAGGTAGGCGAGATGAACCATAAAATCTCACACCAACAACCTGACGTCAACTGGTACACTTGAAACGAACCCTGTGACCTGGATTACAACAAGACACTTACTCATTTGTAAACACAAATCAGCTCGTGTTGAAAAAGTATTATGGTCTTCAGATTATTGGCGAAGATCTGACAAAAACCTACACACACTGTATTCAGCACGTAAAATCTAAGATTATGTTCTGCATCCCTGGAGACAAAGCGACGTACAAGCGGCGTTCACAGATTGTAATTTCTCAATCCCGGGTGAAACGCGACCTGCGGGTTCTGGTGTTTATAACAGGGACTGAAGCCGGCGCGCTACTACTACAAGTACCGGCGAGGTGCCAAAAACGCACAACTAAATCAGTCTAAAGCTGACAGGATAAATCCAAAGTCCGGCGTCACTTTACCGGGATAGCACAGCAAACTTTACTGCCTTCAAACTTTAAGACACTTAAAGGCGAATACTCGTCAAAACTCACATTTCACAATACAGCAATTTATACAACGTAAATAAGAGGTTATCTTCTCCATGTCTGTTAAAACGGTGTCAACGCATTCAGACATCAGAGTGACAGCTGACATTCAGGTAAAAACTGACCTTATGTAAAGTAATTGTGTAGAAAAACAACAGCACACACCCTTCTCCCCCGTGCGTCCACACTCTCACCTGGACGGATGATGCATATCAGTGGCGGGACATCATCGCCTGCTCCTAGAATAACTCGATGGCAAGCTGGCTTTTAAAATCAAAACAATATTATCAGTGCAGGTCCAAATGGACACAAGTATAAATCTCCAAAAGTTTAAAAAAATGAAAATAATCCCATAGTTAGAGGATGGCGGAATGGTTTAATAGTCTGCCGCGTTTGACCGGGAGCTGCAGCACAAACTCCAACAAACAAGCTCCTTTGTCTGCTCTGAAGTTTCCTTCCTCTCTCCTTCTCTCTCTCTGTTACACTATAGAAGGTACTCGCTGTGCTCAGGCTGATAATGATCACCCTGTGGGTGTGGTTTTCTTCTCCTTCACTCCCCTGCTCTCTGAGTTCAGAAAAATGAACAGTCTCTAGCGCCCCCTTTCAGTCTTTCACGCAGCGTTGTCTCTTATCACAATAGGCTTCATTGGCAGAATCTCATGCAAGAATGGCAACAACTGCAGAGACTACAGCCAAATTTACACTGCACTCATTCAGTCGCACAGTGTCCTGTCCGACCCATTCATATAGCATCACAGTGGACATACAAATGTTGAGCACATTTTGCAGATGCACTGTGTGATGCTCAGAGAACAGTGACTCAGATCATGTTGTAATTCAGTACATCTATTTCATGAATTCCCTCATCAGTAGAGTCAATCTTCCTTGATAACATGGCAGATGATATTACTGAATTGGATTTTTTTCCTGTAAATTAAGCAATATTCTTCCTAGAGCATGCGGTTGCTGCATTAAGGATCACATCTCGTATCCGGGGCTCTGGCTGACATAGAGATGAGATGAATGGTCCCTGCCTGAAGCATTGAGCCTTATTTCAGCTTCGGCTGCTCATAAACAACACAAAGGTTTAATGTACATTTCTCTGACAGCTGCAGAGGACACACACACACACATACACCCACAATTAATACAGACAGACAAGGGCTGAGACTGTCAATACCATTTACATGTAATCAATAGCAATCAATGGCTTAAAAGTGTGGGAAACTGATCAGAACTGCACTACCATCGTAGAGGAGGCAGTGTTTCCACACACTGTGTGTGTCCCAACTCTTTTGGTACTTAAGATTTAATCTCTTAGATATTAATGAATGAAATAAAGTGCTCAAATCAGGTTCCTCTGGTCTCTGTATGACTCGCTTTTGCCTTCTAGGTACCTGAATCATCTTAGGTCTTCGTCATGTTATCACTTATCATCTGCCACATAAGTTTACAGAGAAAAACAAGATAATAAAGAGAGGGGCTTTTCTGCACCATTGATTTCATGCCAGAGCATGAAAATATTTCCCGCTTTACAGTGATATTCATAGTAAACCTGGCGTCACGTCAGCAAATTTGTTTAAACAGGCAAATAATTCTTGGAGCTGGAAATCACCAGGGAAGCGGAACATATGAGTTATATGGTATTATTCAGCTACCTGAAGGGAATAGAACCAGTAACCAGAGCCGTCGCAACACGGTAGGCAAACTAGGCAATTGCCTAAGGCCCGAAGCTTGAGAGGGGTCCAATATGTAAACAAACAGTTTACACCATTCCACCATTCAGCTACAGCTATTTTGGCACAGCGCAATGACACATTCAGGCATATACACTCTTCACGTCTTAAGACAAGACGGCAAAAGATAGAAGCAGCACAAACAAAAGCAGGAGAGTAGTAGGTAGACATAGTTTCTGTCTATGTTGTGTCATATTGTATCACTTACAGCACATTTAGAGACATAGAACCTTATGTTCACGACAAGGTCCCCTTTCATTCTGCATAAAAGCATCTGCTAAATGAATAAACGTAAATATAATGAATGTGACTTGTTAGCTCAATGAAGCAACAGTGCATAGCTGCTATACTAATGATACTTTAGCTTGTCTTGTCTCGTTCACAGGATTTGGCATTAAGTGGTGCTGTTACAACTTACTGTTAGAGTTCATTAGGTGCTTTGCTTAAACACCTGTCTGTGTCTCCTCAGGAAGATGCCACAACCTCCAGAGATGAAGGTCTGCATTATGTCAAATTTGGATTATTTACATTGTCAATTATTATGCTGAATATTATGGTCTTATACAACATAGGTCATTGGGGAGTCCTGTGAGAAAACTCAAGGGGACATCCCATGACCATAAAAAGCTGTAAATTAGGTTATGAAACTGAACAAACAAGGTGATGGTCAGAGGTCATTTGTATGAAGATTGCACTCTTCTTCCCAATTTGTCCATGAAATCAGTTTTATAGACGCACCACTAGAAATGAGTTCCCTGTTGAGAAACATGAGCTGAAACATGACTACCTCTGGAGAAGATTGATTTCAGTTTGTGATCCAGCTGAGCCAATGAAGCATTGGCTCAAACATGGTTTACTTAAGAGCGACACCTGCACATGAGTGTTAAAGAGATATATGATATTTAACACCTTAAAGCCAGAATCAATGATGTTAATCACAGTAACAGGAGTGCATTCCCATGGTGGGAGGCCCTGGTCACACTTCATTGAGTTTTATTATTATCCAGTTTTAAAGTGAATTACACATAAAGTTGCCAGCTGTCCTTCCAGCATTGGACAGCAGGTGTATTTACCTGAATCATGTGTCTAACATGCAGTTTGCACTTCGGTTTTTAAATATTGTCCATATGTGACTGGTCATTTAGTGATACTTTTATGAAGAGGGAGAAAAGATGATAAGCTCATTACTGCCACCTTCTGCTTCAACACACAATAAATATAACATCTAATTTTACATAATATCTCAATTATTTTCTGAGAAAGGATGCATGGACAATTCTATGGATGGGATGAACCGCCATGCTGGAAAGAAGAATTAATGGCTCAGCATCATGTTGTAACCTGAAAACCTTTTTTATGCAATATATTTTCATGTTATAATGACGTGTTTCCATATTATCGCAATATATACTTATTATGTTATTACATAAAGCGTTTCTTGTTATAACGATATACAATTTATCATGTTATAACACAAAATATTTTATGTTGAAAATCATTTGTAGTAATATAATGTGTTTAATGTTTTAATGTGATAATTGTTATAACAAGAGAAAAATTAAAAAAAATTACAACAATAATATACTAGTGGTGAGATTGCAGACTGTAAACCAACCTGGTCAAATGCATAAAGAATTACTTGCATTTCCTGAAGAAAATGCAAGTTTGGTTGCCACAGCAAGTTTGTTTTTACCAAAAAACAAACTCTGCTGTCACCATGGTAACAGCAGAAATGGTTTCTCTATCTTGTAATTTGTAGGAGGAGTAGCATTTTGCAGAAGACATGGAAAATGTTTAATATCTTTAATATTATAATATTTGCAATTATTATTGACGGTTTCCCCAAATGTCCTGAATGAGCTGAATCTTTTTGGATGCATGGCAACATCATGTAACATCAAGTAGCATCAGTCTGTCACCATGGTAACAGAAGAAGAGACCTCAAAAGTCCCCGGTCATTTGAATATTTGCAATTATTATTGACGGTTTGTCCTGAATGAGCTGAATCTTTTGATGTTTGAATGGTTTGAATCGGCCCATGCATTCTGAAGATATGCTGAGCCAACCGAAGACATGGAAAATGTTTAATTTAATATTATAATGTTTGCAGTTATTATTGACGGTTTCCACACATGTTCTGAATGAGCTGAATCTTTTGATGTTTGAATGGTTTGAATTGACCCATGCATTCTGAAGATATGCTGAGCCAAAAAAGTACAGAAAAATAATAATAATAATAATAATAATAATAATAAAGAAAAGAAGAACAAGAGTTTGGTTGCTGGGCAACCAAACTAACAAGATGTGTTTGTTGTAATAACATTAAGTTTATATGTTGTTATAACATAAAAACATGTAAGCAGAACCTGTTCATGTTATGAGGTAATAATACAGTTTTCTTTCTAGCATGGCAGTTCAGCACTTCAATACATTTCTAAAGTTGGAAACATGATTTTCTTCTATTATAATAAACAGAGCTTTGCTGGTTATTTGGTTCAATTAATTATTTTGGTGCATAATCTAATAAATAAACAAAATATACATTATAGACTTTTAAATGATCATCTGCAAATTAAATTGATTGAATAAACATTTAATTAAACCTGTGTTTAAAAGTGCGCGCACGTGTGTGTGTGTGTGTGTGTGTGTGTTTAACAAGTATTGACTACTTGCTATTGAGTGCTAATGGAAAGCCAATCAGTTCCCATGCATTGAAGCATGACACACACTCCTCCCCCAATAAGACAATAATACTGACCACCTGGACCAATTGTGTGTACATATACTGTGTGTGTGTGTGTGTATAATATTGACTGGGTGTAATGCGAGAGGTCAGGACACAATAGCACTGTGACTCTGAAGACCTGACACCATGCTGAGAGAGGTCACAGCTATGTGTCAAACAGACCTACACACACACACACAGTGGACACTTGGTGACTGTGTGTTTCTTGGTCATTTGTGGGATGTATTTAGACCTTTTTAGTCATAAAATGCTCACATGTGGCTTGGGGTGGCTCCAGTTAGACTGAGATCAATATGTGCAGTACTTTCTGTGCACAATGAAAAAAAAACCTTTATGTATCACTGCTGCCAGCGAGTCAGTCAGGACGTGGGCGTACATGTTTCCTCATCAACACCCATGGCTGCATCACATCAGCTCAGAGGTTTCAGCTCGAGATGCACAAACATAAAAAACTTCTGCTGTAGAGCTACATGTTAGAGACCAATGATACGACAATCAGTCACCTTTAAATGATGGAAGTGTGCAGAAAAAGAACACTGTATGACTCCAAGAAAACATGTCTACAGCCCTTTTTTCAGTCAACAAATCCAACAAAAGAGCAGACTTACACAGTGTTTTTATTTCTTCTGGTCTCCTGCCCTTTTGCAGACTGAAACACACTGCTGTGTGTACTCTGTGTGTTGACCAGCTTCAGCAGTCCGGTAGTACAGTTGTTCTCACTTTGCTGTGATCAAACAGTAGTGACAGACACACACACTTGAGCACACAAACACACCTTAAGTCAGGCATTGTGATGTTTACATTTTTTTACTACTTGGAACCCATTCAGGGTCTGACTGACATGCTGAACAAATACAAAAGACCGGTATTATGTCAAATCTAAACTGATACTGTGACTTACAGCACACATTTCAGGCAGAATTGTCACAGGCCTTGCGACAATCCAGGTGCTCATGTGACAACTTCATGCCACAACCCCCCACAAAACCAACCCAGAAAGTTGTATACTTTAAGGGTATTTCCTCTGTTTTACACTCACATGTGGACAAGCTGTAACAACGCGTATACACAGAGACATATGGTGAGCATGCAAGCATAGTGGGAGCAGCAGCAGCAGCAGCATTGGACCACAGTCTGAGTTCACACACTGAGGTCAGGCCCAATACTGATGGTAGGTCATCTACATTTTGGTCATCTGCACATGGTAGTCACACATGTAGAAAGATGCTAGGTATGTGTGGATACATTACACAACATGGACAAGAGTGTTACCACTGGAAACTGAATTACAGTTACATTTTAGATGTTGAAACCTAAATATATATTCTATTAGTCCTTATAGTGTGCAGAAAATATCAGCTTTTACATTGCTAAATTAAGCTTTAAAACACATATCTAATACAGTTACTTTTTTAAGAGCATGTGTAAGAAATCTAGAACATTTTTGTTTTGTTTCTAGCTGGTGTCCACTCGTCTGTTGCATCTAGATCCTGTCTTTGCTGTCTCTCTCTTCTCACAGCTTTTGTGAAATGGTTTACATTAAAGATAGTTCACCAAAAACAGCAACACAACAAGCGGCATTAAAAAGTGCATTTATTAAAAATGTTCAGGTGAACGGCGTACATGCATAATGTCACACCAACAGAGGTGTTTTGAAGAGATGCACTGGGCCATGTTATGTGAGAATAAAGTCGAGTTGGTTATTGGAAAAGAAAAGCATGTGGTTAGTGAGCTAGCTCAGGGGCTCGGTGTGACCTGAGAGGAAATGGAAAAATAGACACGGGTCTAATAGATTGTCTGTACAATGTTTGTCTTAGCTGCCACATGAGGTCAAATCAAAGAATGGAAAAACACACACAGAGAGGTGCACACACACACACACACACCTTTGTACTGGTATCACTTCTGAGTCAATGATTGGAGGAAAATCTAAAAGCTGATGTGCAACTGTATGTTACGCTGTATTGTCCTCAGCACCAAATTAATTGATTAAAACATACTTTGCAGCCACAGATGCCTCATACAAGCGTAGCCTTATAAAAAACTTGTGGGCACAAATTTCTAGCATTTCTTGTGGTGTTACACACATCATGTCGTAACTATACGCCACACCAAACATCTGTCTAAGGGCATTTTGTCTTGAGAAAAGCATTGGTATCAACCCAAAGTTCAGACCGTGACAGAGGTTTGTGTCTTATTGGCTGCTTTAGGATAAGATCAATACACATCTATCTGCAAAAAACTTCTTCCTCATTTCCTTTCTTATGATTTCGACCATTTCAGGTCCAACCTGAAGAATTTACACACAGCTACTCACCAGACCCAGGGGGGCGTACAGCACCAGACCCTGTGGAGGGTCTGGTGCATCTTTAGTCACACATAAAGGTTCAAAACAAAAATCTTACCTGCAAACAATGTGTTTGTGGATACTCTCGTTCATCCAGGTGCAGTTGCCTCGATTTAAACTCTTGGGCCTGCTAACAATGTAAAATAACTATGTGGATGTCTATAGACCACACACATATATATATATATATATATATAGTTCTATCTTAAATGTACAGCATGTGTCACACTAAAACAAAGAACCTGCTGCCTGGTTTATTACATCACGTACAGGAAGTGAAACTAAAATGCAGAGGATTATGGGTAGAGGGAGACAGCTGACAGTCCTAATGCATGGAAACAATGTTTACATTTACAGAGCAATGTGAATTAAATAGGACCTGCAGTCTCCCTAAATGCAGCGTCCCCCAGCTTTATATCAGGCCATGTGATAGCCTGTACATCAAGCTGATGGAAGGTTACACAGACTCAGCTTTAGGTTACTGAACCTGCTACAGTATGATGTAAATGACATAAGTGAACAAGCCTCATTTTGCTTGCAAATAAACAACATGCAAAAAAACAAGTCAATATCATCGCCTCTTCAGTATACACATGTATAGCTTTTATTACTAACAGGCTTGACAGATACTGATAGTATTTCCAGCATGTGTGTTTGTCTGTGTGTGATAGTGTGTGAAGTTTCCACACAGAACAGTGGGCTGACTAAAAATGAGAACTAAGGTTTCCTCTACAAGTCTGAGAGACAGAAGACGAGTGGAAAACTGGTTTCACACAAACACACAATATTCTAACATATTCAACCATGTTGGCATGAACACGCAAAGAACAAAGAGCGTGTGCTGAAAAAAAGAAACATGTACAACACTGTCAATGACAACATACTGTACCCACACACACATGTACACACGCACAGACACACACCTACTTACAGATTTTGTTAAGAAGGTGTGGTCCACTTTATGGAGGCCAAAGCAAACTGCTTCAGAATGATGACTGCAAAGTTCAAAAGGTGAAATTACAATGTGTAGAAATTAATTTTACATATATTTAGACTATCAAATTTAATCTATGGGAGGAGAGGGACGTGGTTGGTTCAACTACAACTTTAGGGCATTTACAATAACCCTGTTGACCACAGAGAGAGCAGTCATGCTATGTTTGATGTATTAGAACAATAAAAAAACAATAGTGATTAAATAATATATAGTAAAGAAATAAATGTAGTGTAGTTCTAGAAGTCCCTGAGGGTTCCCCTTTGGCGTAAGGAGAGAAAACATGCCTCAGTGTATGTGTTTGGTATCATTCATACAGTTATTGTTACAACCAAAACTCTTGTGGTGAACATAAAACAGCAGGTGAGAAAAGGCAGCCTGCAAGACAAAGGAATCGGCCACAACAAAGCTGCGCACCTTTAACTTTTCTTTTTGTTTTTCATCTTGCTGTTTCTCGCTCGCTGTAAGGTTTTAATATTTAAACATAAATCTCCCCGACAGAGTGAAGCTGCCCTAGATCCAGCTCATCTTTGTGTGATACGTTGCCCCATCGCAGTAATGAGCCAATAACCAATGTTTCTGACTCTCTCCTGATTCTTTATTTTCTTTTATTTGCTTTGTTTCTTCTCTCTTAGCCTCTAAAACAACTTGTGTGTACACAAACTTTTGTACACAAAGGTGTGTGTGTGTGTGTGTGTGTGTGTGTGTGGGAGGGAGGGTGGGGAAAAGGCGACTGAAAAGGTTATGGTCTTAAGGTGTGAAAAAGTATGTGGTTTTCTTCACCTCGACTGGCTTTAACAATCTGTAGGAAACCCGAAAAAAACAAAAAATGATAACATACAGCAACATACATCACAGAAAAAAAACACAGATCACACAATGCAAAACTGAGCGTAGGAAAGCAAAGACACACAGGTTTGTTTCGCTGCACACCATCAGTCTCTGTGTCTCCTGCACTTGTGTACTGTGCATGAAGAGGGTTTAAAGTGAAGTGGTTAATGGGAAATCTCAGTCAGTTATTGGTGTATGTGGGGTCATTGTATAATGTTATGATGTGTATTCTAACACAGTCCTGATTTTACAAGCGTCACATTTAATGATGCACCAGTTGCCTGAGATGATCCTTTGTGAATGAATTTACGCGTTACGCTAAAATAAATCCTCTGTCGACCAATTTATCACCCCATTACCCTTTGTGTGTGTGTTTATGGTGGCACAACTACTTTTGAATTTCATAACAGTGGGACATGACCTTTGTTTGTAACATCAAGGCCTGGGAACAAGGTAGACAAACAAGGCAATTGCCTAGGGCCCCAAGCGTGAGAGGGGACCTAATGACGGATGATCAGTTACCTCCACCAGTCGGCTACAGCTGTTTTGGCCCAAAGCTAGAGTTTTTAGGGCCATGTCAGCAAACTGGACAGAAAGCTGCATGCTGCGGGCGACAGAGAGGACAGTGAAATCGGACTGATGGGGTTCAGAGTCTGAGAAGTGAAGCTTTGCATTTTAATGCTTCTCAATCATGAAAGAATCTGCCAAAAACTGATTTCTGTTGCAGGAGCACTCACAGAGCATCAAAGCTACAATCGCCAAGTGTAGCGTGCACTGCAGCTGTTTTATCTCATCTATGCAAGGCATACATACCCGTACCTCCATGTCTACGGTTATAGCAGACGAATTAATTTGTGAAATAATAAAGTTTGTGAAACAGAAATGGTCCAATTGTCCAGGAAAGGTTACAGCCTGTCATGCTGGTAGGCTTTTGTTTGTAAGATTTCTGAGGCTGCTGTGTTTAATAAATGTTTATATTTTGCATCAAAGAGGCTGTTAATGATAATATTCGCTCATGTGGTTATGAATAAAGGGGGGAAATTTACTGTGGTTGGTCTTACTTTCCTCCATTTAAATACATGTTGTAGTTTTATTATCCAACCAGCCCACCTGTGCCTGTTAAAAAACTTTAAAGGGTCAATACACCTCATGAACTGAGAGTTATACAAACGTATTTGCAGGTGTGTTAACAGGTACATGAGGACATCCCAGCCAGCAGTCAAACCACTGCGAACACTCCACTTCTTAATAGCTCCTAGTGCCCCAATGGTCCCTTCTTACCTAGGGCCCCTATAGAGGGCAAGGTGAAGCATTTATGTCAATGAATGACTTCACAAAGAGTGAATGTTTGTGTTGGACGGGGACAGCAGACTTGATTACTGAAACTAGCACAGCGCTGTCATAATGTGTACAGTTAAACATTTGTGTGGGCAAACAGACATGTGTACTGTATCCAGTTTGTGTTCAGCAGACCTCTGATATTATGAACAAGTGCAGCATTGTGTCACTCCTTTGTGTTCTTTATATAGAAAAACAGGTGGCACAGAAGAGGCATCTTTTCCAAGCATTATAACTTAATTTCAGAAAGAAGATTTTGTTTGTGTAGAGTTTGCATCTCCTGCAAATGAATCATCATGTCTAATAAACACTTGTACCAAATTAAAAAAACAACAATCTAATAGTTATTAGGATGTCAAACTTCCATATAACATGCACAAATAAGAACATCTTTGTCTTGAATGCTGCTTTTACACCACATGTGATCATGAGCACTCCTCCTTGCTCCTTGTCCTTGACCTGGTTTGGAAGAGACTATCCAGGGAGATGTGGTGTTTTCCAGCATAAACAACATGCGTCCTCATGCTGCCCTGGCTTGGCCTGAAGTTGTGATTTATGTGCCTCTCATGACTGTTTTTATTGAGATGTACTGAGTGATGCGTTAACCTAATTACAACACTATATCTCCACAAGTGTTGTGAACTCAGCCACCACAGTGCATGCCTGCTGATTCTCCCGCCTGTCTACAATGCAAGAAAAATCGGATTTGCCCGTATCAGGAGTGGTCACTTAGTGTGTTCTGGCTTCTTTTCTTTTGACAAAAGTTGCTTTCAAGTGTAAAGGGAAGCAAAGTCTTGTGATTGAATGTGAAGACTGCTATGAGGACAAAGAGTTCAGTTTAGGATGAGAGTCATAGGCCTGTACCGCTCGTAGTTTTAACCCAAACAGTCGCTCATTCAGTGGGTGATGCATCACCAGTCTGATGATTAGCTCTCTTAGCTTTTCAAACAAGCTGCCTCAGACTATATCTAATCAGTATCAGCCAAAAGAGACATGCGTCTGTAAAATATCTACATATAGGTACTCTGAGTTTAGGGACAAACACGTAGTGCTCACTTTACACCCATAATGCACTGGGCTTCTTTCCTCTTCAGCTCATTGCTTCTACAACTACCAGCATTAAAAGCAAGAATGAACACAAATGGGCACAGAGTGGACAAGATAAAAAGTGGACTGCATGTTTCCATGCTGTAACATTACCAGTACCAAAAAAAATGCTATTGCTCGGACCATATGCTGCATCCACTGCAGTCCATTGGCTTTGGTTATTTATTCCTATTTCTTACACAGCTAATCTTCACCAGGAAAGTGTCACATGAGGTTGATATTTCTGGCATTTCCCTGCTGCAGCTCCTTGTGTTCATAGGGGGAGGGGACTACAAATGATGGTAGTCAAAAATGGTGACCACAGAAGCAAATGGTATCCCCTATGTAAGATGTTTAATGTTATGAATTTGAGTGTTTTAAGATGATCTTTACCTAACCCCTCACTCTATTTTTTTATTACCTAACTCCAACTGCGATTAGAAGTGAAACAGGCACAGGCGGAAAGAAAACTTAACAATGAGTGACTCAAAACAAGTAGCAGCATCAGGCAAAGACCACGAGCTGGACCCCGGACTCTGAGTGAAAGTCTGCCAGAGTGCCTGTACGACAAACGTGCTGAACCTGCCTGCTTCCTAACCGCCTAACATGGACTTTTGCGACCATATGGGTTCTGCGATCAGATGATGTCAGGCAGTCCATATGTTTAGCTAGCATTAATGTAACCATGAGTCAAGGGATGTATTATTGTCCAAATGTGACATTTCTTCTGTGAGGATGATGTCTGCGGCACAAAGAATGCAGAAGTACAGTTTGTAGTTTGAGCAACTCTATTTGTAGTTTAGCAGAATTTTGCTGGTAATTACATGGAGAGCTGCAGGCAGTCCTTATAGAGGGTTAGTGTGTGTTTACTTGTAGACACGGCCCATGTTGTCATGACAACAAGATGGTAAAGCTGTAAGCCTGGAAGTTGTCCTGAGCGTCCTGCAGACCCTGTCCTCATATTCCCTCTGCTCCTGGATACAGACAGCTTCTCTTTCATTGAAGTCTCTGTCCATGTCGGTCAACAGCCTGCACAGTTCCCTTCAGCTGATGGTTTGCCCGTCTGTTAACTGACTGACTGCCTGCTTGCTGTTCTTTCAGACTGCTGTTGACACGTGTTACTACAGCTGACCTAGTTGGCTGTCTATGGCAACTTTCACAAAACCACGACGAGGCTGCTCATTAAGACATGAAGCAGATTATGAAGAAAAAGAAAATTAGAACGATCCATCATTAAAGTGAAGATATACTGTATTTTAAAAAACCTGTGAACTCCAAATATATGTTTTCATTTTCATTTCTGTCATCTTTCGCTTAACCACAACAGCACAACTCTTTCATTATCAGTCTGTGCATCTGTGAGGGTGTAACACTTTTCAGAGCGCAGCAGCTCAGCGTTGACCTTCAGTACACAGTAGTGTGCAGTAGTGCATTGCTGATTCTTAACACATGACTTAAAATTACTCGGAACATAAAGAAACCATTATCACTAATGAAATAATTATAAAAACAGACTAACGATTCATAAACATGGAGGCATTGCATGAAATAAGGACAGGCTGTATTTTCTTATCTTTTCAAGGCAACAATGTTATATGCTGCAAATCTAATTACTCATACATCTGACAGTGCAGCGGGGTGAAGGTCAGTTCAGTAAAAGAATAAAGCTAAAAGACTTTCTTGTCTGTTTTGGGACATGGATCTCCTTTTTTAAAATTCAAAACACCCTTATATTCCTAATAACTTAATAGCTTTTTCCCCTAAAGAGCATTTGGATTTGTATCATTTATGTTCTCACTGAGACAAATATAAGGTGTTGTGTTGACACTGGCTCAGAGTACTAACTGTTCTGGGTCTGGTCCTAGAAGGTCTCATTCAGCAGCTGTTTCCTTCAAGCTGCTGCTCTTTGCCAAACCAATCAGGTTCTCCTCAGTATGAGCTCATTACTTTTGTACACTTGATAAAGAATAAATCTCAGACTTTTATTCCTGCAGTTAAAGTTCATTCACTTTTGGAGCCTGCCTTATTTTTTGTACCTCTAAGTTGACTTTTTTATTACACCGCATGGTTAACACCTTAATAAATTTGAATACGTTCAAATAAAAACCCAAAGCCTGTTTCCAAAATTATGAAGGAAGATATAAAACAGGCACAGTGCACAGATATGCAGTAGAAACTCCACTTTATACACAGCATAAAAGCAGCTGTGAGATTTCAGATCATAAAGAGAAATAAGATAAAAACATAATAAGAGACTACACAGTATCTGTCTCTGTGTACGTGGAAGTGTCTACATGTGTCCTTTTCATCTGCGTTTCCTCAGGAGTATTTTGTATTCTGTATATTGTATTTGACTTCCCACAGCACAGTGTGTGTGTGTGATGTGGTAAAACACACACATATGCATACACACGCACACATATGCACCTGGAAGCAGCATGACAAAAGTTTATCAGAGAATGAATCTAGTGTAAACCAACAACGCAGGTGTCTCGTGTGTGTGTGTGTGTGTGTGTGTGTGTGTGTGTGTGAGAGAGAGAGAGAGAGAGAGAGAGAGAGACCAGCAGTGCTGTAGTTTACCAGTGATGGCCAAAAAGCACAAAGTTAAAATACATGTCATGTAGCTTTGTGGGCTGAAACAACAGGTGTTATAATAATGGAGAACTAAACCAATTACATCTTTTTTATTGTTGGTTCAGAATGTGTTTGAAGTCTCTGCTTAAGCATCAGTTTAGCTTTGCCTCCCCCATGTGGATGACTATGTAAATAACCTCTTTAACCTCATAGAAAACCAAGGATGTTAAACAGTGTGCAATATGCAGACAGAGACTGTATAGAGACCGAAAGACTGAATCTAATCACATTCAATAAGAGTGTGCAGTCACAACAAAATGTCATATTATGACACGAGAAAAGGCCTCTTCAAGAGCATGAAATATTGACAACCCTGCCGCCTTTAAAGTGTATGTAATAAGTCAAATTATATCAAGCGTGAACGTCTGACAGACGTTCGTGTGTGTGTCTGTGAGAGAGAGAGAGAGAGAGAGACCGAGAGAGAGAGATTTCAGGGGGAAGTCCTTTTTTCTGTGTTTGGGGATGCCAACCTCAGAGGAAACCCTCCCCCCCTCTGCCTGCCTCCCACGCATCCACCTACGCAGTGGAAACTTCGGTCTGAAACACACACACACACACACATATATACACATTTTGATCACACAGGCCACCTGTAGAGGCTTTCAGGTGACGTATGAACCTACCCATATTTGGCTCAAAAATGATTTTTTTAAAAAGTCTTTTTAAATAAGGTTAGTTTGTATTAAAACATGTGAATCCTGCACAGGTGCTTGGTTGTCGCATATTCTTTTAAACACAGATGCCTAATAGTGAATACACAGACGTCCACAGAGGCCTGAGAGCACCAAGAGTCAGGACCCTTCATCTAAATGTCATCTCACTAGTGTGGAACAAAAATTACAATATGTGTCTGAAACAAACTGTTATTTTTAATTTCAGACAATTTGGGCAATGTATTAACATATACAACCTTATTTTTTACTGCAAACACTTCTAAGCGTGCAGTAGGAGGTTCTCGTCTTATTTGACTTCATCTAGTGATTTTTCCAAATGTATGTGTGTTGTTCTGGCTCTGATGTGGATGACAAACACCCAAAACTGTTTACTGGAAACACAACTACCTTATCAGATTTCTCACCTTCATAGAGACAGACCACAACAAACTGCGTTAAGTAGCTCTCCTTTTCTAAACTGGCTGCCACTGATCCGTTCTTACAACACACTGACACATGCACCAGACGTCTGTGATGTCGCCACCATCAAGGCCTACAAAAACAAATGAAACAACACAAACTTTGATGACAGTAAAAAAAAACTTTCTGCTTTCACTTTTACCTAAATCTATAGTGTTGACAAAAAGTACTTTGAGGAACTGAAAGCAGTTTTTTCTGTGTAATTTCTATAAGATGACTAATTTCTGGGAGTTGATAAATAAATTAAACTACACAATAAACCATCAACAACACAACAAGACTGTACAGACACAAGGATGCTGATATATAGAATGAATCCTAACACATGTGTGATGGGTACACACACACACACACACGTGACACTGTCACTGCTGAGGATGCAGAGAAAACACACAACAGTGGTTGCAATAGCGGAACAATGCAGGGCTCCCCGTGTGTGGGCGGATACACACAGAACGGGATGTTCTCTTTGGTGAATGCACACAGTATACAAACGCTTGTACAGGCAGACTCTTCTGATGGGGCAACACAACAAATACCCAGTTCACCTACATAACATGCACCACACAACACACATACTGCAGTGTGCCACAAAACCTTTCTGGGCTTTTGTTAATAGTTTTCCTGTATATATATGATGGCTCACAAGACTGTTTTGTTTAGTTGTCATAAACATCTTTTGTTTCATTCTTTCCATTTTGAAAATCAAATATTACTCCAGCAAAGACATTAAGACCATGATGTATATGTATATACATCATATGCATACATATACATTGTATGTATATGTATGCATACAATGGATGTACATAAAAAACACACACACAAAGTGTGTAGGACGACTATAAAAAACATTTAAGAATTTCTGGTTGTAGACTTTCACTTATTGTGTTCTTCTTTTGGTTTTCTTAGGCAGCATTTTCACTTCCTCGCAGTCCAGTGGCTTTCTCATTATAGAACATCTGTTTATGAACAAACTTTACAAGATTTTTTTTAAAGTATGAAACTAAATGACAAAATAAGTGAAGGAGTGAAGTTGCACATGAGCATCCAATGCCCCCTAGTGGCTGAAAAACATACAACCTTCATGACAGAAGTGACAAAATTGTATCAAATAAATAGGTCAAAGGTCAAACCTTGACCTCTAAGGATACTAAAAGTTACCATCAGCCATCCAACTGTTTAATATATAATCTCTCCCTGATTTTTATCAGTTGTTGACCAAAAAGAAACCCAAAAATGTTCCCTTCAAACTCTGCACCACTTTAAACAGATGAGCTGCTTTCATGGTGTTCTGTGCGACCTGGCCCACAAACCCTCCAATGCAGCAATATAATTACTTTTAAGATTAAGATTTGTTTTCATTAAAATATATAAAGTTATTAGTAATTGATTGCTACAGATATCGCAGCAGTGTAAAATGCTGCTGTATTTAGCACTGTATAATGATGACTGAGGTAAAGCATCGAGCCAGCCAGCTGTTAAAATCACATCCTTTAAATCACGTCAGCCATCACATCGAACACAGTGCTTAGATCACTGTTTAACACAAATTCTGTGAATGACACAAAAGTATTTAATTCATGCTTAACTTGATTTGGCCTGATGAGCTTTTGTGATCTTGAGTGACTTTCCCATGATTTCCACTGTAACTGAGCTGATACAGAAAAATCCATAAGTCTGAGATCCAGCATGCACTGTGACCCTGTTCTAGGAACCTTCTGTTCAGAAGATAAGGGATATGCGCTTTCACTCGAAATTTGTCCATGATCAAAGTTCATATTTATTACGCAGACAGATTCAACACACCACATGCTGTTCAACTGCTTTCCACAGACAAATCCATGAAGGTGCAAAACAAACAATTACACGCTGACCGACCTTGACCTGAGTGTTGGCTCTCAATTACCACAAAGCACAAAGGCACCATGTGTGGATAAGGAAGAACAATTACATAACAGTTAGTGATGTAAGGTTTTAATTGCTTTCCAGATTTCCATAATTTCCATAAATTTGTTGCAAATACTATAAAAATACTATAAAAATATATTATTCTCATGTATGTGCATCCTTGTTTCACTGCTGAGCTGTCTGGGTATTACTCTGTGGAGACGTGTTCCATTTATCAACCTTTCACAGGCACACTGAAGCAGTGAGATTATTACTAGTTTTTTATTTATTAATTAATGAGACCATTGTTATTTATTTATTTTTATCATGGATTATACCTTCACTGTGGATAAAGAAAAACCTACATAGCAACAGACTGTCATCCTTGTGTGTATGTTCCTTATGGAAATATTATTCTAAAGGAACATAGGCACTTGTTTTAAATACTTGTCCACTCTGCTGTTTAACAGACAGTAGTTTAATGTTATATATATACATATAGGACTAAACACCAGAAATACTTGTGTTTGGCACAACTTTGCTGTCATACTAACTTACTTCTCCAACATAATCTGGACAAGTAGGTTTGTTTTATACTTTCACAAAACTAAAGTGAGAATCTGTAGTTTTGGGGTTTCATATTGACTGGTTCCACTACTGGTGTATAATGGGCCAATTCCGTGTTTAAGTGACACAAGAAAATACCATATTTCTGAAAATGTATTTATTATTGTTGTTGTTGTTGTTTCCATTGAATTTTCAGCCAACAAAAAAATTCGGACAATTTGGAGAATTCTGTATGAAAAATAGATGCAGCCCACGACCCCTGCTGTAATTGGTGTGGACAATAATAACAATAAAGCCTTTGAATATGTTTGAGTTAAAATAAAAAAATGAAAACACAACTTTCCAAACTTATTTGAAACTGAAAGTTTGGTACCCTCTGTTTACTGTCCAGCAGTATCACCCACATGAAGAGCAGTGTCCAGGTCGACTGGTCATATGATGTCCTGTTGAGCTGCAGCAGCAGTGTCAGTGCGGTTTAAGCGTACGGCTGAGTTACACTTCCGAGAGTGTCTGACTAATAAATAAACTGCCAGGATCACAGAGCTGAAGATGAAGGAAGCCCCGCTAAGGAAGAAGGTTGCTGCATAGCTTCCTGTCTGGTCCACTAACCAACCTGAGAACAGAAGGGGAGGGAAATCTCAGTGACACAAATGGTTCTAAGACTGTATTTCACTTACTTTAACATTCACAGTTTAACATTTACCTCCAATTGGTGGGCTGACTAGGTAGGGGACAGCATGCAGGAAGTAGACTACACCCAGAGCAGATGTGAGATAGTCTGAGCCCACTGTGTCAGAAGTCACCACTGGTATTAGTGCCACATACGCCCCGTCAAAGTAACCGTAAAGTGCACAGAATGGCACCAGCAGGGAGAAGGAGTGAAGGAAGGGCACAGACATACAGCAGAGGCCCTCTAGGGTTACAGCCACAGCGTAGCTCAGTATGCGATACCTCCTCAGACACCTAGAGGACAGTAGATTTATCAGCATCCGGCTTTCATGCAAACAAAAACACACCTCCAGCCCCTACTTACTGTCTATCTGTGATCCATCCAAAGCTGATATTACCCACAATGCCGCTGACTCCAAATATGGACATAAGAAATGCAGCGTGCCGGTGCTCCACCCCCACACTAAGGGCGTATGGAACGAGGTAAACTACTGGAGCACTGCAGCCATACGCCAGAAACAGGAAGCTCACAGACAGAATCAGGAAGTTGGAACTCATAAGGAAGCCAAATTCCTGCCTGGATTTAAGACAGAAACATTCACCTCCTGATGTAGTGTGTTTATTGACGAAGGTCTGTGGAGAAGGACTGATAGTTTTATCTGTTGGTGTGGCTTCACAGAACCTTAAGTCTTCAATCTGTGCAAACATGTCTGCCTCCTCATTGTTAAACTTCATGCTTTCCACCACTTTCAGCTCCTCAGTCATGCTGCTGTTGGAGAGCTGATCTGAGAATTCGATCTCTCCAAGCACTGTTTCTGTTAGCTTGTTGCTAAATAAAATGCACTCAGCAATCTTCAGTCCTCGATCAGACAGCCTTGGGTTCGGTAGCAGAGTGACGTTTCCTTGACTGAGTATGTTGTTTCCAAAGTTTTTAAATGTTTCATTGGCTAGGCAAAGGCCTTGAGTTTCCTTCATGTTGTTTAATCCCAGCTGCTTTGGCTCCACCTGGCTGCAGTCAGGAGAAACAGGTTTGGAATCCAGTACAGTCACCTTGTGTGCTGGATTTGTCACATTGTACTCCAGTGTCCTTTAAATAAAGCACGAGAAAATAATTATTAGATTAATTACTAGATAATTATTAGATCAAAGTGATACCCACAATTTTCTAACATTCGGATGACACTGTTAAACGAAGAGAAGCTGAAGACTTACCTTCCTTCTGCTCTCGTTACCAGCGGCCTCATCAAAGCACCGCAAACCAACAAATTGGAAACAAATCCTCCAAGGATGAGCAGAGCTCCTCTCCAGGAGTAATGCTCTATAATCAGCTGAACTGCAGGAGCCAGGAGAAAGGTCCCAATGCCACTGCCTGAAGATGAGGTGAAATTGGCTTTGATGGGATAAAATAAGACAGAAGGAGAAAGATGGGGAAAAGAACTGAAGAGTAGGACAGTAGCAACAAGGAAAAGTAGTAAAAATAGAAAAAATAAAGAGAGGAGAGGATGGAATAAATGACAAGAGAAGAAAATAGCAGGTAAGTAATGAGGTCACTACCAGACAGGGCGATGCCATAGGCCAGAGCTTTCCTCTCATTGAAGTACCTCCCAACCATCGCTATGGCTGGTGTGTAGCTGAGAGCAAAGCCAAGACCTGCAGAGGATGAATAAAGTGGTTTGGAGTTTGGCAATATGCCAACTGAGCCAAATCTTGGGTGGTTCAAATATACAAACGAGACAATGTTTTTATCAGGATGCATGTTCAGGTCTATGAAATATATATTCATGATAAAATGGACATATATGTACCTGTGAGGATGCCCATAGAAATGTACAGATACTCCAGACTGGAGGCGAATGAGCTGAGGATCAGACCAGTGCAAGACAGCAGACCTCCCAGCATCACCGTGGCTCTGCAGGATAGCTGGTTCCCAAGGAAACTGCCCAGAGGAGCTGGAAACAGAGGTTGTTTGGGTCGCTTGTGTTTACACAAGTACACCATTCTGTACTGTAGATGCTGGTCTTACCACATAGCATTGTGGTAGAGTCGATCAGACTGTGGATCCAGGCGGTGGTGGAGTAATCTTTCTCAAAGTGCATCTGGAACTCCAGAAAGAACATGGAAACACATCTGGGTACAGAGAGCAGAGGGGAGGGGGGGGGGGATATAGTGGAAGATAACTTACAATGTCATGAACAGCAGCCTCTAAACACAATGTCACTTTAAGTGATGCAATAAGATAGGATAAGATAAGATAATCCTTTATTAGTCCCCCCACAGGGGACAGGGGAAATTCACAATACATAACACAGTATCACTAGATCAAGTTAGAAACTGATTGACCCCACTCAGGAACTCATTAAAGAATAGAGAAAGTGTTTATAACAGTGGATAAAAGATAACCAGTGAGTCTGCAGGTCACCGTATCACATTCTAATGACTTTACACTGTCGGGAAGTTTTAATCTTCAGATTCGTTAGGTATTTGGGTGCCAGTTTGATGTCAGAGCAGACATCCTAGAGCTGAGTAAATGGTTTATTAGTTTATGGCTGTCATCCATATCCAGCAATCAGACTGCTCAGTACTCTGACCTGTTTTTTATGATTCTCATTATCCATTGTATAACAGCAGAGAGCACCCCTTGGTCTCAAGGCTGGACCAGAGTGGGACTATGACCAGATTACAGAACAAAAATAGCACTCCCTATATATATATATATATATATATATATATATATATATATATATATATATAATCCTATAAATAAGCCTAGCAATGAATGGAGTCTATTTCTCTGTCTTCATGCTAATTTTTATTTAGACTAAGTGTCTGCGACAAAGTGAAACAAGAAGCTGTTCTGAGGTTTTAGATTTGAACATCAAACATCATGTCAAGTGTTATGACAGGGATTTATGAGGGCAAATAGGATTATATGAGCATCCTGTTTGGAAAGCATCCAAAAAGAACATCATGCAGCAGCAGATAACTTGGAGAGTGAGATAGACAACTGTGCAGGTGCAGATCATGTTCCTGCAGTACATGAAAACACATGTATTTTAATTCCAATGCAAGGTGTCAGCTGGGCTGTGGGGGCAATGTGCTACCTGCATGTGCTCATTTGGAAACATGGAAACATCTCAGCAGGTTTTCAAAGCCTCAGTGGAAAAAAGTGTGTGCTCACACAGGCCTGTGGCTTAAAACTTTGGAATGGAACAAGAAAAATTGTTAACAACCAACACTAAGCACCTAAAGCCTCACTAGGAACAGCTATATGGCAGCAGGACTGTATGCTGCATACTGTTAAATCCAGGAGGTAAAAATCAGTTTGTAAACATGTGGAGTCATGTTCTATATGGAACAGAGGAATTTAATAATAATCTCACTGCTCTTCAAAATCAAATGTGTGTCCCTTACAGTCATCACCTCACTCACAAACACAGACACACACTCTTACCTGGTCACTGCTCGGATGCAGATAGTTGCAAGGAAGCAACCAATGACGATCATCCAACCCCAGCCACCTTCCGGTGGTGTCAGAGACTGACCTCCGCGGAGCCTGTCCTTCTTGGTAACCGCCATCACTTCAGCCATTTAAGAATCTTCTTTCCTTTTTTGTGCCACTTCCTCCACTTTGTCTTCATCAGCCACTGATAAAACACAAATCACAACCAAGAAATCAACACTTTTACTGAAAGTTTAAAAGCAGAATGCTCTCTTTGATCAAACAGCCGTCTGCTTCTTATTTCCATTTCTGTTCCAAGAGCAGCCAACTTGAAACAGCCAAGTCATGGTTGCATGCCGTGGGACAGTTTAAACAAATGCCACAAAGAAAGAGGAGATGATTGCTCCACAATGACATCATAAAATGTTTCTTAATCTGCCTATCAAGATTTACTGTACAACTGTCAAACCAGTAAATTTCCATGACACAGGTGGCAGAGGGCTGACTATTTCATGCACAACATAAAAACAGAGAGCAGGGTTCATTGATAATGTGTAGTACCAAACAGTATGATTTGTGATGTGCTTCCTTTCTTCATTGTTTCATTTTTTTATATTTCTTGCCTTGTTTTTAATCCTAACAGCATCCATGTGATCTTTGGTGCGTTATATGGCTCCCAGAAGGTTCAAACACCAGACCTGAGGACAGGGACCTGGTCACGTTTTCCCCAGGGCTGATGTGGTTTACAGTTTGTGGTTAAATAATTCAGCGCTACCTGCTAGACCTTGGTTGTTTGCATTTGATTATGTAAGACTCCACCCTCTTTGTAAACCAGAAGAAGCACTGCATTTCCATTTCTATGTCTGTTTCCATCTGAAAAGCTTTTCCTTCACACCAGCTGAGATGATTTTACATTCCTGGTTTGTGGTATAGAGCTGTGTTGGTGTAAGGTTAGTTCAATGACAGGACGCTTTCAGAAACAGTTCATAAAACCACTGACAGTTTTATTGAAAACACAAAAGAGTAAATATGAAGTGCTGTCTCGTTAAAACTGTCATCTATCAGTTCAAAGGTTTCTGCAGCCTCGTTTGTTCTTTGTCATCTGTAGTTTGGAGAGGTTATCTACAAACCCGGTAAAGTTTTAGTGTGTGTGTGTGTTGACTAACAGCATGTGTACATCACCAACAGAGAGCTGCTGAGTTTACATAGACTCAGCTTAAAACACAGCCACAGAACATAGTTTCACTTCATTTTATGTAAACTTAATTTGGCACTGTATGTTAACTAAAAAATTATGGCATGTGTAAACATGTCTCCAAAATATATTGTATACATATATATACACACACAGCTGATGTCATCTGCCTGCAGCTGAATTTTAAAAATGTTTACTCTTTACTTTGCTGTTCTGGTGGAGAGGTTTACATGTAGTTGAAAACACTTTAATTAAACATTTTGCCTGAAAAATAAATATGTAAATACACAAAGAGAACAACAGGCATTATAAACAGGACAAGCATCCTAATCTAAAAGAAAAGGGTCTAATATAAGTAATAATAAAACTGTAGTAAAGACAGGAAAACAAGGGTTTACTTACATCAGTCATGTGTTATTTTCTGCTCCTCTGTCACTATACTTCATAGGACAAGTGTCATAACATTACACACAATTATTATTATTATTTTTTAAAGTCTTCCTGGATCTCCTGCAAACACTTTGATAGTGCTCTGCAACTGAAGTCTGCAGCCTGGAGCTATATAAGAGTGAGGAGGGGAGGAGGAAATGGGGGAGGAGGAGGAGAAGGAAGAGGAGGAGGATGATGAGGTGTAAATATTCCCACAGACATGTCAAGTGTGTGTCTCACAACAGGCTTTATGGACGGAATGAACTTGTAGTTTTCCTTTGGCTCGTTTTATGGTGTTTGACTTTATGATGATTTATACTGCTATATTTTATAACAATCTTATAACAGACCCTGCACAGCCTGGTACGAGAGAATGTGTAAAATAAAGATTAGAATATTTAAATCTTTTATCTACTGTAGTCAATATGTTTACTACAGTAGATAAATGATTTAAAGATTGTAATCTTTACACATGCTGTGTAGTCTGTAGCTTTATGTTCCATCAGCTACAGAAGCCATTAAAGCCCTTAAAATATTGATTTTACTCAAATGCTAAGGTGTTATTAGCCTGTTATCTCTACCATTTCTCTACCATTTCCTCCATCCTTTCTTTTTCTTATATGAAGGTGGAAAAAAAACAACACAACACATTTCCCATCCTGTTATAGTTTAATTCCTTTTTAGAAAAAAAATCTCTTCACTTCAGTACATACACATTGCACAAGGCATTGAGCCATTTTTTAATCATCTTATTTTCCTTTTTAACCTTTACTTTTTTTTTTCAAACCGGAGTTAAAAGCAGCAGCAGAACTGACGCCAACAACCAGCACTGGGTTTCCCAAAAATAATCCCAGACCCAGATCAAAGAGGAGCCGTGGTGAACAACCGGCACTGGAATCCAGCAGACAGATAAACAGGCAGCACGACTGTGGCCACAAAGAGCATCTGATTCAAATACTGCTCTGACTCAGCATTCAGAGTCAAGCATGATCTATTTAGTATGGTTAAATATGAAATTCAAAAGGATTTAAATGGTTTAAACACTAAATTAAATGGATAGCTAGTCCTATGGAAGAATATAACCACGACATACTACTAGTAGGTTAAAATACAGAGAAGTGGCTTGTCTTGATGCATCATCACCTGTTGGCATTTGGATTATATCTTAAGTGCCGAGTCGTGCTTGGGAAACCTGGCCCTGAACAGTTAACTATTTCAACAGACAGATTGCTGGTGTAGAATATATTATTTACAAAAATCTCTGTACAATCAAATATACAAGGGAGAAAAGGTCTGTCCTGCCCATCAAGCATTCCAGAGGATACTTTATAGGATGGATGTTTTTGCAACAGGATGTTTGACCAGGTTAGGAACCTCTCTTAGAAAAAGGTCAGCAGAAACAGGTGAAAAATATTAAGTTGCTATGTCACAGTGACAGAAAAAATGCCAAAGACACCCAGAGAAACGGTCTCGTTTAAAGGATGTTTAAAACATTTTCAAAAGTAAGATCATATTTATTTATCCAACAACGTGCAGTGTTTAGAAGAGAGAAAAACATCTTACTCTATGTGACACAGGCCTTAACTGTACCAGAGCACATGCATATTTTGCATGACGGAGTCCCACTGACAAAAACAACATGCCTGTTTTAACTTTTTCTCTGGTGCATAACTTGGTCTAGAACATCGGGTTACGAGCATCCACCTTAAATAGTGTTACATCAGCAGGACAGAAACTATAGGAGGACAAACGCTCTCCGTCGAGATGGGATGAGGAGTTACTGCATAGCTTGTTGATTAGATTTCACCATGGATGACTTAATGTTAGCCCCCAATGTTAGCTCCTTACAGTACCGAGAACATAACATACTGAACCGAGTACAGGTGGTCCCAGGAGGAAAACGAACCCCAGCAATAATCACAGTCAGACTGCTATTAAAGACAGGCTGATGACGAGAGAACTGCTTAAAACGACAATTCTTGCTTCACATTGTTTCTCTGATGCAAAAAAAAAACCTTTTCACAGATATGATACTGTTTTGTCTGAAGGGATTTGTCAGCATTTTCAGAACTGGAGTCTAAAATACTGAAGCTGCAACAGCACAACAGTTATATTGAAAAACACTGAGTGAACTCTTGATATTGACACAAAAATCTGCAACATTGGCTTAAACAGTTATCGGATCATTGCAGTACAAAGATAAAACTTGACTATACTTTAAAATTGAGAAAACACAGTATCATTAATATTCTGCAGTGTTTTAAAATGTTTCCAACAAAAGATTACACCAAGCTTCAGGCAAATGCTGAACAAAACAAAAGATACAACCAGCTGGGATTTGCAGGGTTGTGATGTCATGTGTTCAAGGGGCTACAGCTTACAGTGAGACTCATCAACTGTTACAACTATTCTGCAGTTTGAAAGACTACAAGAGTAAGGACTTGCATTTCTGGACAAACAATCACACTGGTTCTGTTGTGCCAAAAAAAAAAAAAAAAAAGCAATCAAAACACTAATTATTACTGGCCACACAAAGGACGTACCTTAAAAAAAAGTTTCCACACTCATAAACACAAATTTACAACCAAACTACTGCAGTATTAGTGATGCATTTGAGTCCGCTCTGGACACATAGATAATCAGACTGTATTCTGTGTTATACTACAAAAAAACACTAAAGCAAGGAGTTAAAAACCTGAACAATAAAGAAAGGTCATACACTGAGATTACACAGGAGGCTGAAGGGCACGGACATGGTGTAACCAGGCTAAGACACAGTGAAGGCAACTGATTTGGGTTTTTGTAGTTAAAGAAAGGTAGGGTGGCACAAAACAACCAACACCAGCCTGATTCTAAGGCGGAGCGGCACCAGATGGGTTGAGGTCACTGATGATGATCCAAACGTGAGTTGGAACAAGGCAAAAAAAAAAAAAAAACAGTGTGTGTCACAGTTTGCAGTAGCATCACAGCAGGATTGAACACACTGATGATTCATTGGTTCAAAAATACTACAACTCAAACAGTATTTCATCACAGTCTCAACACTACAAGTGGTAATATGTGGACTGTTTCCGCCAATAGGTAATTAATGAGCTGTTGTATTCAGCAGACAAGAACACTTTCAGTGACTCACAGAAGGTCCAACAGTGAGTTGTTAAAACACAAACCAGTGTTTTGATTCTGTTCAAGCTGTGATTGGCAAACACTGATGCATATTTCACTGAAAAACAAAGTTAGTGGCCTATAACCCAAATGTGTGTTTTTACGTTAACTTAAATCAACAAACAGCACAGCAGCAAACATGTTAGTCAGGGTCAAAGTATAGTCTATGTGTATGTTAGATGGTGAGGTGAAGATAACGGCAATCGTTCAATTTTGCCAATGAGAACTTCAGGAAGCTACGTAGATAACCTCAAACTAGCTTAAATAGAACAGACCCAATAGATTTCTAAGTTCTAGCAAACGGTGACGATGGATTACATAAACAGTGTTACAAATCTGGACAAAGAGCACAGTTCCTTTTGCTGTAAAGCCAAGGCATGCAGACAGGTAATTACACGAAGCAGCAGATGTCAAAGAAGACTGAGCTGTCCAAGAGATGAAGGCTGTGGGGGGGTGACACTATAGGAAGAAATACACTTGTGGTCCAAGGTTCTCCAAAACCACCATAATTCTAGTAATTCCCTGACGATGCCCCGAAAAGTTACTGAAGATTCCCCTATACAACTAGAAATACCATGCACTACACATTGCAAACAAGCCTTTCCTTTGAAGTGTACATATCATTTACAATGTCACTGCCATTAAAAAAAGGCCAAGGCTTCACTAAAACACCAGCTGATCCAAGTGTTTGATAAATACATGAAATTTTGTAGTTCAGTTTTTTTACTCTAAATTGCACATGCTAGTGTGGATGACAAACAGGCAGCACACAAGTTGTCCTGCCTCTGGTGAGGCATGTAACCACCTGAATCATAAATTACTGTAAGCCATTTACCTATTCAAGCCAGAGCTGCAGCTTGCTTTGCATAAGTGTGGTTACTTCTGACCAACTGGATTTTAACACAAGTTTAGTCGCCATGGACCTGGACACCATTCAGGTTTCACGGTTGGTTGAAATAAAGCAGAATATCTAGAAAATATTGTGTAGCCTGGGAATGTCTGAAAGCTACTTCAATGCATCTTTCCACAAGCGTATAGAATTTGAGATGGGCAGCAGGGAGAGGTAAACCTTCGAAACTCAGAGAACCATCAACATCAGGGCTAACCTGCAATACATGAACAGATTCTGCATCGGGGTGACTCAGCCAAAAGTATTTGGTCCCCATTAGGCGTTTTTCCACTGCAGGATATAAGGAATCACTTGATGGGGCGGTATTTAGCAACCAGCCCTCAAGAACTAAGTGCCAAAGATCAATTAGTTAAACTCTCGTCTGTTTTAATTAAACTGACTGATAAGACAATGAAGGTTTGTTGGTTTACTATGCACCAGAGAGATGATTTATCATAACATTGTGAGTCAAGTTGATCCCACACTACAATGGAAACAAAACAGGTTGAACGGGTAAACAATAGTGCCACCTTGTGCCTGCTCGAGGTCCTGCAGTGGAAAAACATCTATTGACTCCAAAGAGCTGAAGTAAATCCCAGCCTGAACACCTCATTAAATTACACTGCAACATCCAATCAAGGCAGCGGGGTGGTGGAGAAATCAAGAGGGAAAGGAAAGAGGCATCCGAGCAAGAGTGTCCTCAGGCTAGACACTCACAGACAGGTGAAGAGGAAAAGGAAAGACGAGATAGCAAAGTGTTTCACACATCCCAAACCTGTAGTGATGTGGTGATGCCACTCAACAGAAACTAACGATGCATTTCATCAGTTGGAAGACAATATCTTGGTCCCGTCATCTAATGTTTAACTCATCAGGTTGGGTGGGCATGCATGGCAATACGGTTGTGTTTACACATAGGCAGACGGAGGATAGACAAAAAAAGGAAAGGCAAAGTGTAGTAGAGGAAAAGAAAGACGTTTTTCGGTTGTTATATGAATCTCAACAAGGATTTGGCTTCAGTGCACTGCTTAAAAGACTGTAGCATGGTGGGCAACATTTTGTGCAACACACAGGCCACCAAGACCTGCCTCCTAAGATGTCTTTGTAGTGGCAGAAAAGATTGAAGGTTTTCTGTGCATACATCTGATCCTACAGGGCTGTTGCACAAATAATCACTCGGCCACTAGTCAGGTCTCAGGACATTATGCTACAGTAGTTATTCACACAAACACACAGTAACAACAAAACACTAAAATACTTTGAGTCTCTGTGCTCCCTGACACAGGGCTGATCAAAGGAATCAACAGACCTGATTACAGGAAACCATAAATTATAGATACAATATTAAAACCTCTATGATAGGGGGACTCTGGGAAATTTAAGAGATGGATGTTAGAGGTTATCACTATTTACAAGTGTTGTTAATTAAAATGGCTTTTCTCAGTTCCTGTGTCTGTCTCGCTCTTTTTATCTCTCTCTCTCAGTGTTCCTTTTAGTGGCCTCTGAGAGTGGGACCTTGCAGCAGCGTCAAACGTAGATGATGTCACAGCATTGAGTCAATCACATCACGGCTCTCAGGTGACATCGTCTTCTTGAGAGTCAATGATGTTGTCACAGGATTTCCTTAGGGGTCCTCTGTTGTCTTAAGCAGCTCCATAAGTGCTCCAACCGCCCCGAAATAACCCTGCAGCAAACGCAAATGCATAAACAAGCTGTTCTCACAGATGCACAATCCATCATGAGTTTTTATCTGAATTGTGCTGATAAAAAAAGGCAAAGTATGCTGCAGGTTTATGAAATCTATGCTAAGGTACATTTTAATTTGGGCTTCATTAGTTATAATTTGTCAAGTGTGACATGACTTTGATCCTATAATCTATTTGGCAAACATTTACCTCATGTTCTAAGAAGAGGGCTCTCAGTTGTCCTTTAGACCAGAAGTCCATGGCATAGGCTAGCAGTTTTGTGGACACTGTGTTGATGCGAAGGAAGTTCCCAACAAACACCACACGCTCGATTTTCTAAAATTAAGAGAAAAACACAAAAAAATAAAGAAATTAAACCCCATCATGTGAACAGCAACAACACTGGGACCCAAAAGCAAAATCAACAGGACGAAAAAAAAATCTAGAAAAGAGTGACATGTTTGTAAGCACAATATTCCAAAAATGTAACACCCCTTCCAACCACATGGTTGTGCTGGAGAGCTTATAAACTTGTGACCACTACGTAACCTCAGTGTCTCTGTGACATTAGCAGAGGGTTGGGAGTTTCAAATAGATAACATGATGTGACTGTGACAGAGGTTGGAGGTAAGCTTCAAAAGACAAATGGCCTTGTGCAATATTCTCACACTCATGTACACTATAGAAGGGAAACTGAGTTTCTGGTTGTACATGTTTCCACAGGTAGGCTGTACATCTCTGCTGCAGCTCTGCATGCAGTGATAGCCCTGTACAATGCTGCTTGATCGCCAACTTACAAGGCAACACTGTAAAGAAGCTCGCTGCACACAGAAAGACTCCGACTGACACATTTTAGTTGCCCAACTTTTATTGATGTAAAAGACACTATAGTAAACTGTTGTGTTGTTTATGCTATATAGAGCCAATTAGCACAGTAATCCCTAAATTGATTATTTAGGCCCCGTTATAACTCATAGTTAAGCTTAAACATTTTTTTATCAGCATTTAAATCACAAATATTATACATAATTAAAAACAACAAATCACACAAAACAACAAATTAAGCATTTTTAAATCCTCTGAAGAACTAGAGATGATAGGAAGTTGTAAAATATAAATTAAATGTTCCTTAAGCAAGAAATGTAACATTTAGCAATTAGTTCACCTTATGTAGTGACATCAGCTAGATGCTTAGGTGTGTATGGATTACTGGCATGCTGACTAGCTGAACTGTATTCCAAAGTATTTCAACACTCATGTACAGTAAGCTAAAGCTTCATGTCACTTATGAGAGCAGCTACAATCAATCATGGGATGGTATTACATAACCTATAGATGTCTGTTATGGTTGGCTGAATATGCTGTGGGCCTACTTAAAAATGCAAAGGGTTCTGTGTGTGTACGTGTGTATGTACCTCATTGACAGCACACATGCGTGCAATGGATCCTATGTTATTGGTTATGGTGACCAGCGTGGCTCTCGCCAAATCTTCCTTACTGATGCTGTCTCGCTTCTCTTTGCTCATCATGTGACCAAAACTGTAAAACAGACGTGACAAACAGACAACAAACTTTTCTTTCGGGTTCTATTGATGTTTGATAACCTTTCAAAGGTAAATAAAAAAAAGGTCTGACACAGAACATGAGTCTCTGCAAATGTCATGCTAAGCTTCACAAACAAGGGTAAACAGGCATTTGTCACTGTGTGTGTTTTGTTTCAGTAAATGACAGAAGGGACACCATAACAAGAAACACTGATTGCACTCTGATCAAATCTGTTTCTAACTTTGCTTTATGGATCAACCTTTGACTCCACTGCTGCAGGTTTACTGTACACACACTAAACCCAGATTAGCAATGAGTTTGTGTGCATGTGTTGTGTGTGTGATGTTTACAATTACCAGTCAGGTGTTATTTCAGACACCATGGCATGGTGCAAGTTTGTACTTTTCTTACTATTTTCAAAAACATCGTATCATATATAAAAAAGTGTACATCTTGTTCATAGTTCAGTAGCACGTGTCCTGACTTGCTCATTCTTTGTAATTGTGTACTAAAGGGCCCAGAAGTTACAGGTACAGTCACAAGCTTTTCATTAATGGCCATTGTTGGCCTGATATTACACTCACCTGGATGCCACAGCAGAGCCCTGTAGACCAAACCGCTCATAGTCTCCTCCATAAATATCTTTTACTAGTTTGTCTACATTTGTAGAGTCACCCTTGCTGGCCATTTCCAACGCTTCTTCAAATGTCTCACAGCCTGTCAGTAGACAGCAAAGGCCCAGGAATGTACCACCTCCCAGACTGAAAGAGAGCAGGGATACAAACTGTGTAAAAGGAGTTTGAAAAATGTAGAGAAACAACACTATTTAACATGTAATTGTTGGCAATCAGCAGCTACACCCTTGTGCTCAGCCCTAAATATCTACAGAAAGTTTGAACCTCCAATGTTTGAACAAGCTTCAGTTCCTGGATCATAAATTGTTCCAAGAAAAAGGCATTTTTCATATAGTCAGGTTCATTTATTCATGTTTTCCTCTTCCTGGAAACTCAAACTTGCCTTTTCCACAACAAGGAAAAGAAAAAAAATGACAAAAGGTGTAGTATCACAACATGAACACACACAAAGAGTTAGTGTGTTTCTGAACAAAGTCTGAACACCGTAGCTGGCTGGACAAGTTGTACAGCTAAACTAAGATGTTACATCTACTCTTCACTATCTTATCACACTAGACTCGGGCAAATCTTTCAGATCTCCTAAAGCTATAAAGAGCCACCTTCACCTTTGTTACAGATTTGTTCATGCACAACAACCTGAAGTTCAAAACTCCTGGATTTATGGTTTAAGATGGTACTGTTTTTGGAGTTCTAAATTTAGGCAGAAATAAGGGTCAACCTTTGGCAAAGTTGGAAATCATTTTTCCTCCTTTCTCACCAGCTTGTTTCCCAACAATGACACTTTTGGTGTAATTACTTTCCATCCAGTGTTTCAATAAGAAAATCATTTAGGTTTTATTTGTTAAAAGGAGGTAAAACATATATATGTTTTCATAATCAGAAGAAGGAGCATGTTAACCTGTAAGGTTCTTCAGCAGATGGTAGATTCCAAGTGACTGAAGGATGAATGTGATTCCACTGCTAAATGTTGTGTGTGTGTGTGTGTGTGTGTGTGTGTGACCGTCATCCTTCTCACCTGGTTCCAGTCACCCGTTTGTAGTTGTTCTCTGAATACACAGTTAGTATGGACACACCGGAGCCAATGTTGACCAGAAGCATGGGGAATGGGTTGTCCAGGGTGCAGGGCTTCTTCACACAGCTCTGGGTGTCTGATGGGTTCTGGAAGTAGTAGCACTCTGGGTGTCCATTAAAGCCGACCCGGTCAACATAAAGCAGGCCACGAATCAGGCAGTCCAGTTCATCCAGCTTCAGCAGCTCCAAGTCAGCCATCTGAAAATATTCAGAATACACTATTTTAGTTGCTGACTGCTAACAATTTGAACTGTAATAGATTTAAATAGTTTCTAATAATGTGAAATGATTTTCACAGCACTTTGTGTTCAGCCTTATTCATGCTGCCGTGCTCACTATTTCATTGATCCTACTGCACTGCAGACAAGGTCAATGAACTCAGGTAACTCAGGTGTGTGCCGACAGCAGCAGTGAATGTAAAGACAGAACTGACATGCCGCTGTGCAGATAAGATAAATAACATAAGGCTATTTAGTTTGTTTAATAAAACAACAAGAACAAGGCATAGGCCTGTTTTATAGGAAAGATATGTTTATTTAGCCTACTTAACATCAGCAAAAACTGATGGTTGCAAAGGTATCTAGCATTAATTAAATCAATTATATGTTGATAGTTTAGTGTGTAGAATTAAAAAACATGTAAAAAGGTAAAAAAAATTGAAAGAGGCAAATTTAGGAAGCTTAGGAAGGAATGTTTATAATACAATTTGTTTTGCTATTAACAATCTGTCTAGACTGAGATTAAGAGGGACAAATATATAATGACGCCATTTTATAAATAACCCTAAAGTGACATTTTCACTGATCACCCGCTCACCGTTCTGAAGTCATTCTCAAACTTGTACGCTCCACCTCCAGTGGCGCAGAGTGTTGTGTGCAGGCTGGAAAAGTTCTTGTCACGCCCCATTTGAATAAATCGTGGCATTGCCTGTGTTGGGAAGCGGATGAAGTGCAGGTTCCCCGTCCTGCCAAACATGGTCAGATTTCTTAGCTCTAGATGCACATCACGAACGCCTGTTTTACCTGAGGGAGAGAGAAACCGTTTTAAATGTGGCTTGACGTTGAGTTGCAGTCAACCTCTTATGACCTAAAATAAAAACTCAGGAGCGTACTGACATACCATAAGCCACATTTGAGGTGAGGTAGCGGCGGATGGACTTGAGGTTTTCCACTTCTTCTTGTTCTTCCTCTGCAGTTATATCGACTGGCTCAAAGTACACAAGCTTGACCAAGGTTCCACCGATGTCCATTCCAAACCAGGGGAAGGCTGCAAAGCAAAAAAAAACGCATTTTCAGCTTACACACATCTAACCTTAAAATGACAAAACCACCTTTATATTTGGCCAAACTAAACAATTTGCACTATACAGATTCTGTAAAAAATAAATACTCAGTGTGACTATGAAGCCATTCAATAAGCATTTGGCCAATCTGCAGTCTACTACAGTTCCACTATAGCTGTGAAAAAGCAAACATTTGAAAAAACAAAATCATAATCCTTCCCATTACTTTGTGCAATTTATGGCTCTAAAATTAATTATTAATGAGCAGGAGTTCTGTATGGAAGGCTATAGAGACAAGCTAAGAAGGAAATTCCGTCTGGTTTAATAGTTAGTTGGATAATACATTGACTTCAGCAGGAAATAAAAAAAAAGTAAAATCTTCTAGCAGAACTGTCATAAAAACTCCACTCCAACAAGAGCCAAGGTTGCCATGGAAACAGATACCCTCCTCCCATCATCTCCCGTTTTCTCTCACACTCTTCAGCCTCTTATTTTCTCTTTCTGTTTCTCCACTCGATCCTGCAGCCTCTATCTTCATCTCATACACCATCCATCTTTGCTCTCTGTCTACAGCAACTGCAGTACACTCTGTCATATGGATTTTCCTACTTTTGCTAATTACTCACCAGTTTAACGGCTGCATTTTTCTAATTTTGTTATCCTATATTTTTCCCCCATTTTAAGTCTCCCCTGCTCTTCTCGCTGTCCTTTGCTTGAGGATCAATTAATTTAATGCAATTAAAGTAAGATTTACTGGAATGAAGGGAAGAGAACTGATACTGCAGAATGCTTTTACTGCCCTGCAAAGAAGTGACTATACTTAACTTAAATGCACACTTGCCTTTCTAAATTTTTAAGGTCTGTTAGCGGCACACACACACAAAAAACATACTATCGATCTTCTAGCTGTGAATACTTTGTTATTTTTAGAAACCACCTGCAATCATACACTTTTATTTGCGCAAGGAGTTCAAAAACACCAAAGTACTGGTTGATCACTTGCATACTGTAAGGAACATGGCGTGATAACAGTTGTGACACAGTGATGCTACAGTGGGAGGAATGAGAGAGGGCCTCCAGCATTCCTCTAGCCTTTAAAACATTAATGTTTTACATCTGCTGCTCAGTACAGAGTTGAGAGGGGAATGACAAGGAAGCACATCAATATAAGCCAATCAGTCTGTCTCCAGTTTGTAACACAATATGACACGTGCTCACCTAGACATGTGTTGTTGTGGAAAGCAGCAGCATTTAACAAAAGAATGTGTTGAATGCATCCATTTTGTGCATGATTATACACCAGAACACAGAGCCACTAAGACCGTGCAGACCGCAGTCCTTCACAAATAAACAAACATGATCACAATTCAAAAAATGACCAAAACAACTGAAGCATGTCCTGCCTCTAGCTGAGTAACTGTTTCATGTAAAAATAAAAAGAGTGTAGACATTTGAACTGGAGGCTCTGGTGAGATGACCAACAGAGTATTCATTAAAAGAGAACAGTAAGAGAGGCTCCAGAATACCCAGAGGACCTTCCTGGTCCTCCCTGTGCCAGCAGGGCAGCCTGACAATCTAGGACTATTTCACAACAGACTGTTAAACAGAACAGGGTGAGTCTGTACAGCTTACTGAGGCAATTTCAGATTTGTGCCAACAAAATTTAGCATGGGATTCAGGTGGAAAAAAAAATCACCTGTAAACATGTGGTGTGTT
Organism: Parambassis ranga; assembly: GCF_900634625.1. NCBI lineage: Eukaryota > Metazoa > Chordata > Actinopteri > Ambassidae > Parambassis > Parambassis ranga. Next base: position 8,512,766 of record NC_041035.1, read on the forward strand.
TTATGTTTTCTTGAGCTTCCCTGCAGTGCAAGCAATAGGAGCATATGCAAACTTATTATGTATCTGCTGTCCAAACAAAGACAGTGTTAAAATGTGTTGACTGGGACAGTCTTTAATGACATGTATGATTAGCAAGTATTTGACTGACTGAGGTTCAACAATCCTTAATATTGTGTTTATTGTAAATCAAATTTAATGATGATACTGGGCTGAAATGTTGCTACAATCTGTGGAGGTGAAGCCAATTGTGTGACTTGCATGTTAAGATGTACAACTACAATGTGTGCTCCCAGACTGAAGTTACCTGCTGAAGCAACAGCTACTACCTCTACACCTACTCCACTGTAGTGGTTGGTGTTTGGTTTCTTTCAGTAGAGTCACCTATCACCTCCTTTTACTGTTTGGTTGACTTTTTGTCATCATCCCCTCTTACCTACTGACCTGCTCTCTAAACAACGAAATTATACATATAACATTGACCACTCTTGTTCACCTGCTCCATCTCTTCGTAAATATAGATGTCAGACAAGCAATAAAGCTGAAAAACCTGGTAAAAATTCCCAACCCTGTCCTCACCCCTGCTATGAAATACATGTACTCTGATATAATGTAAGGCAAGGTTTAGCAAAAGGTACGTGATGGAGTCTGCCTCAAGTGACAACCACATTTTGTTCCACAGCCTCAGCCAAAAACACAACACATGGCAGCACATGGCAGGGCTAAAATTCATGAGGTACAAATCTATCTGAACACATAGACAACACTGATGAAAAATATTGTCAGTGCCTTGACATGATCAAAGGTACAGGAAAAAACCATACCCTTTGATTTCCTTTGTTAAATATTCTGAAGACCTTCTTGACTCATGACAAGTCAACATTGGTTAAGCCAAAGTTTCCACTTCATAAAAAATGCATCTCCCTACTAATGTGTCATTGTTTTGTCCATGGTGTTGTCAACAGTTTCTCCACCCTAAAGAAGATGCTCCTCTAGGAGAAATGACCTTATTAATGTAAGCCTGTAAACCCAATTCACTGCAGAGCAACGATGGGGACCACAGTAATGAGAAAGTTATCAGCCTATGTCATTATCCTATTTGACTTTTATTGATTGCCTTTCTTCTATAAATACCCTGTGCTAAAACAACAAACAAAATAAAAACAATTGTTGCTCTGCTATCACCTGCTATCAGGTGTCTTGTTAATTTACTCACTGACTGTTCTCCCATTAGGTTTACATTAGAAACAATAATTCAGTAGTTCAGGAACTCCAGTCAACCTTTGTTTATGCCAGTCATAAAAATGTTAATGCCTGGAACAAAAACTGCTGGGTGACACATGTCCCTCAACCCTGGAACTTCCTACACAGTGTTTCCTCTAAAATGAATATTTCAATATAGATCATAACAGAAGTCATTTAAGGTTACCTTTCCTATAGAACAGGTCTATAACTTGTTGTCTTTTCTTAACCAAACTCTTATTTGCATTGCGGCATGTCGTTTCTGCCTCTATATTGTAACCGCTACTGTCTGCACACAGTGGCCTGATGCGCGTACACACACAGACACGTGTGCTTGCATAAAGATGAGCACACTCCCACCGCGCGTGTTGTTTTGTTTTGTTCACCATTGCCCATGACATGCTAGTTGGAGTCACTTAACTCCTGTGACTACACTAAACTAAGCTAAGCTAAAAACGTGAAACAGCATCAGATTTCTCTCCCTCACGTGTGTCCTGTAGTTCTCAATGGTTTCTATTTAAAACATACATGAACACACTGAGCATGGTCGAAGGTCAGCGCGACAAGGAAGAGCATTGGGGGGTGAGGAGTGATTTGGGACCTTGTAGGTGAAAGGTCTCTGGTCCCTGTATTGCACTACATATCAACATGGCAAATACAGTGTGTATATACACAACCTGATTGGAATTACCGTTTAGAAGATCTCAAGAGTACATTTAAAAACATACTTCCAATACAAATAACCCACATTTACCAAAAGCATTTTTAGCATCGACCACTTTCCGTTACTTGACCTTTAAGGCCTAAAAAAGGCCTAAAAGGCTTTGTGTATAGACCACATTATGAAAAGGGAACAGGACAAGAGCAACATAAGTGTTCCACAGTCAAATACATCCTGTTCTTACTCAGTGATAAGACAAGAAAATACAGCCATTATAGTTGGGCACTGTTTATATAGTGAATACATCAATAATAAAAGGACAACATAACAGGACGTTTTGTCCCAAGGTGTCTTTATGTTTGTGCAACTGCAATTACTAGCCTCACCACTACTGCCATCAGCTTCACTGCTACTGCTGGTAATTCACCACTATATATTGTTGTGCTAGTGTGCTAATCACTATTACTTTACAGTTCATAACAAACAATAAATCTGCACTTATGTCATTAGCTTCTGACTCAATACTTCTACTGCATGTCTGCAATTAATCCAAAGATTGTTTTTGACCATGCCACATATTTGGTTTTGCTTTGACCAACAAACATTCCTAAATTCAAGCAAATTTAACTTAAGATTCTCAAAAAATACAACAACTCCAATTATTTAAGAGGCTGGAACACAATAGTTAATAGCTTGTTTTTTATCTGGGTTAACTAGACTCGGTTTCCATTTTAAAATAATTGTTTTAATACATTAAATAATTTTCATCAGTTAATAATAAAACAATGATATTGTCTCCTATAGACAATTTTCAGCGTTTTCATGATAAATATTACATACCAGGTTTACCTACTATGTAATGAGAATTTATCTGAATAATATATCAGTCTACAAACATCAGACAAATGCTTTATTGGCTTTAGCTGGGAATTTTATATGTGCCAGATATAATTCAGCTGTAAACATCTCCGTCTATTTGGTCTATTAAAATCAGATTAAAGAGTGAAAACATGGGGATACAAGTGCTTTAGACATACTAAAAACATGTGGGACTGCAAAGTTTCGGGCAGAATGTAAGGTTTCTGTTTAAACAGGTCCCCACTTCCCCAGATTGCCTCCACCTGTAGTGAAACTTGCACACCCTGTTCATGAACTATAAAAACAGACAGCAGTAGAACATTGACCTGTGGCAGATCTTCATGACAAACCTGTATCTTTTAATGGGAGTAACTGTGTTACTAACATACTTTCTTTGGCCACTAGCAGGGAACTGGGTGTGTCATACCTATTTATATGGTACTCTCTTTAGTATGAAACACATGATTTAACCCAGAACCATCAAAGGAGTTTCAGTTGTGCACCTCATTTGAATTTGAGGTCCGACTACCAACATTCTTTTTTTTCTAGGAACACTGCCAGTTAAACTTCCCATTCAGCCTCACCCCACAGAAACCGCCCTGGTATTACCAGCCATTCCAACTGTGTCACTAGTATATGTCTGGGAATATTAGTTCCTAGAATCTTTTTAATTCCTTCCATCGTATCACCCTGTTATCTGTAACCGAGTCAAAATTCTGAGAAAAAAGAAATGAAGAAAAAGACCAAACACTGGATTGTGAGTATTATACTTTCTAGAAACAGTCAGCCAAAATCCAAAGGTGGCCTTGCAAAAAAAAAACAAAAAAACGTAGTTTCCCATTTTGTGGCCAAATAGTTCATAATATAATACTCCTCACAATCTGTGGCGACCTACTGGTGGTGTCCTGGAGAGGCTAAAATATCAAATAGAGCTCAATTTCCATCTGTAGTGCACCCCACTCTTCCACTAACAATGCTTACCTTGCACTGCTTTAAAGCAGCTTGAAATACTATATACTGATAATTATTTAAACCAACATTGCTCAAGTTTATTTGCATTTTGAGGTGACCCCACACAGATGTGATGGTGCAATACTGCTCCTTCAAAGCCATGTGTCCCATTCACACATGCACACATAAGCAGTGGTCTGCACCACTTGTTCACGACATAAAAACTACAGGCACACTGAAAGGGCAGTTGCTGGACTGAAAGAGATTTCTGGGGTGACTTCAACTTTTGACATAAGATGTTTAATGAGTGATTAAAACATCTAACAAAATTTAATGAGACAGTTTGGAGAAAAAGTACTATAAAGAATTAAAACACAAACGTAACCCCCGTCAGTCCATGAGAGAGCCAATAAAACCTCCTGCCAGGCCACTTCTGATGCAAATAAGGGACACTACAGCCAGTGTTACTCCACAAACTACAACTTCAAGCCAAGAGCAGGGGAAAAAAACTGAGAACAAAAGTGAAAAATCACATCCCCAAGGGGAATACATTCCACGGTCAGCCCTCAGTGGCGAAAAGCTTAAAGGGTTATCCGGGTTTATCAGGACGACTGGCCTTTATCCAAGGATAACTCTGCCATAAAGCAAGGGAGCTCTCTGACTGGACATTTCAAAGTTTACTGATGAAATGTCTCATTAGTTACATAATCTAGGACAATTCTGTAATAGGCCTCTTCCATCTTACCACTACAGCAAAGAATCAATACATCATGATCTGCCTACAGATAACAACGTCACCTGTAATCTGACCATCCACTATGACAAAAGTTAACCTGATATCAAGTTGCACAAAAATAATACCCTTCATGTTTCTGTTGGCTGGTTATCTGCAGTGGCATATATAATGGTATAGTCTTAGTCACTAAAACAAGGGATTCTGGTCTAAGATGTACATAAACATCGAACAGCACCAAAAATAAATCTGAAACTGTGTGCTTGTGATCATGAGTAGGTGATACACAAGATTTCTCAGTTTTATGCAGGCTTCTCACATTCCACACACACACACACATACACACACACACATATCTTAGTCAGTCAACCAAAGATGATGCTGTGTCCTTCCTTCCTCTCCCAGTGTGTTTGTAACACAAATACTAAATAAGCATAAGGCTCTTCAATGTGTAGCTGGTCACTCTCCAGACATCTACACACAAAACAGACAGGTTTTACCATGACAGCTAAAACCAGCCCTGTAGCTTTGCCTGCGCAGTTGCCATGGACAGCAATCAGCTGTCTGGGTAAAGCATGACTTTATACAGCACATGCTGCGATTAACAAGCTTGTTATGGTTCATGTTGTTGAACATATTGCGTCCAATGTGCAACACACTCATTAACAGCCTGGCTGAAACATAATGAACTTGACAAAACAAGTAACTTCACAAATAAGACTTAATCTCACTGAAAGGAAATGAGATTAAAATTCTAAGAACGCTTTCTGGCTGTAATTAAACATAAACCATCTCACACTTACCGGGTTTCTTTTCACTTATAAGCTTCATCGCGAGGAACAATGAGTTTACAGGTATAAAAAAAACAACTTGGAACAAACAATAAACTTTCAAAAGAAACTTGAGACAAGCCTGTCAGACAAAAACGTACAAAGCCTCACTCAGCCTTGTGTGTCAGAAAAGAGTTTTAATCATTCTGCGCTAAAACTGCAAACTTTACGAGCGTGAACCGCACATCATCCGAAATACTCGGTAAATAAGGGGGCGGGGTTCCGGTCCATTCACCCTTCCTCCTGTAGACAACAGTCCGGTGCTGATTGGCTAAGACAAGCCAAGCCCACTTATCAGGAGCTTTTTCACCACCTGAAACCGACCAATCACAGCGTTCCAAATGCAACCGAGGGTTCATAAAAACAAAAGAGGGTCTTCCTGACGACTGGAGGCGTGAAGCTCGGGCAGGCTGAGGCAGAGACAATTAAAGAAATGAAAAGTGTCATGATTGTTATTAAAACACAAATTATATCAGTCAATAAAACAAACGCCAGATGAGAATGTACGCCTAGTGTCAGAGGTTGCTTATCTGTCACTGCGGTCGGTTGTGCAAACCCCGGCTGTTTGGTGTTGCACAGTGTCTTGGTACACCGCCATTTACATTTTTTGCAATGACAGTGGCTGAACGTCACTGAAAACCTCTTTACTTACGAGGTCTGTTCCGTCTGACAGACTCTGTCCTCCTCCGTAGCCTGCACCTCTTAGCCGGGGACCCGTTGCACTCCGCGTCGTCCCCGCGGTGCAGGTGGTGCATGTTTTCAAAGGTGCTGCTGCCGGTGGGTCCGGTGCCGAAAGCATTGCCGCTGCAGCAGCTGCCGTTAGCAGCCACAACGACGGGTCCGTGAAAGCCTCTCTGGTTCTGCCCGTTGTTGACATGAAAAGACCCCGACGCTCCTTTCTTGTCCACCATTGACTTGGCTTTATCCATGGCAACTAGCCTAGCCTAGCTTAGCTTAGCATCTGCAGGGAAACAAATTGTAAAAGCCCGACCGCCTAGCGATGAGTAACCGGGCTACTTTAGCTTAGCTGGCTAATATCAGACCCGATTTCAAAGGCAGTGTAGCAACAGCGCGACCTGGTAATGTCCAAATAACCCGTTTTTACTCTAAAACGTCACGGTTGACGTTGGGATACATTTTGCTACAATTACGTTTTAAATAAAAATACAAACAGTCGTTAAAATACAGTGTTTCTTTTGAGGTCACTCGCGGTCATTTCCCCACATTGAGATCCTGGCAGGCGCAGCCTCAGCCGGTGTATGTCTGTGTGTGTGTGACTGCTACGTCACACCAGCTCCTCCAGCCGAGGCCCGAACCCGTTCACCTCCTCCGACCGGTTTTTCTCTTCACTCCGCAGCAGATCTACACCGTAATTCTACATTTGAGCATAAAGACGTACAAGGACGGGTCCGTTCCAGCGTCGCCTTCAGCGCAACAATGAACGCGGCTCCCCGCAGGAATACTAAACAGAGTGGGACGGTGACAGTCCGTGCAGCTGTGGGCGCTTTATTTATAAGCGCCACTGTTCGCTGTCATCCTCATTCCCCGCAGTCCTCTCCACGCGTGATGTGCGCACAAAGCTGCCAGTCAATATATCAGTCATTACAATGAACTGTAGTAACCCTGCGAAAACCCTTTGTCTTCTGTCGTCCTGCAAAGCGTTGTAATTTTACTTTAATTTAATATAATCTGGAGGTTCAATTAATGGCAATTGCAATAGGGGGAATAAATAAAAAGTAAAGCTTTATTTTGGCAAATATAGATTATTGCCTCACATAAATGGAATTTAATTTACTGTGATTCTTAATAGGAGAAGAAACAACTGATCTTCAAACAGATCGTTAGATAACCATTCAGAAAAGAACAAAGGTCATTCGCTCAACATTCTCAGCTTGATAAAGCAAAAACAATAAGTAGAACAATTAAAACCTTAGATACCATAGTCTGAGTCGAGTTTGTCGAATAGTAAGAGTACAATAAAAACATTTAAGATTAATAATGTTGCATAGCGTCACATGTTCACTGTGACAGCTGATGTCACAGATTTATATATTGTTCTGGTGAAAATGTTAAGGCATAGTCACAATCACGTAAAGATTATTGATCCTGGTTGAGCCTGATGCTGCCATCTCCTGGTGAATTAGTGCTGTGTTGGCGCGTGAAGGGCAGAAATATTTTTACTTTAAATCATTTGAATGAAAAGTGTAGTTAAAGTCAGTGAGTCTCCTTTGATTTAACTAGGTTATTTACTGTTGTCATAGACTAACCCAGTAGCCAAACTCTGTAAGAATCAGGTCAACATTGTGTAAAAATCCCTTAACAGGATTGAGTTCAGTCATTACCCAGCCTAGTCACAGCCCACTATAACTTCACTACGTGGTTCTCACAAATACAACACAGATGCCGTTCACCAGAGAGGGCTGGATTTCTGGAGCAGAAAGATACAAACTCATTGGCTTGTTGATAGTTTATGGTCTGTAAGGTATAATGAGTTGAGTTATACAGCTCTCATCACAATACCTCCATGTGCAGTTTAACTCTTTTAACTACCCACACAGACAGTTCTTGCAGATGATAACATTTGGGCATTGTTGATTTGGGTAATTTAAAACTGCACATCTACATCATTGCCTGCAAATCCATACTGGTGATTGCTGCCATCCAGGAATGCAGATTTAAACTTACTTGATATACACACTTGTGAGCCAGTTTTGAAGCATTCATACTCTTTTTATATAGTCACACTGTGCAATATTACATCCAAAGAATAAACAAGTTAAGGTCATCTATGGCAAGGTTTAGCAAAGTACTGTACATGTCAGAGGAGGCAGTGAAAAGAGATGGTGAAGACAACTACTTTCATTGTCAGTTTGTTGATTCTACCACGGAAGTTCGGTCCCGTCCCAGCTGTACGCCTTCCCAGTCTTTTCCATACTCAGTGTATCTATGATGCTCATCAGGCAGTACACCGAGTATTCACTGCTGAACAACTTTTCTTTTGGCACATTCCTGTGATAAGGCCGGGACAGGTCAGTGTTTACTGTTCCTGGATGTAAGGACACACACACCACCTGGAAAAATAATAAATCACATACGACAATGGCCACAGGATTAACATGAATGATAAGTCAGATTTCCCACCTTGGGTCGACTGCGGCCCAGCTCTATAGACAAATTCCTGGTTGCCATGTTGAGAGCTGCTTTAGACATTCTATAGCTGTACCACCCACCAAGACCTGTGAGAGGAGGTTGTAGAAAAGCAGGGCAGTATTTGTGCATTCACTTGCATATGCGAACAGACAAGGTTTCAGAACAATTATCAACACAATAGATATACCGTTATCTCCAATGGACCCCACTTTGGCTGTGATGTTGACAACAATGCCGCTGTGCTGCTTGGCTGTTTCTGCAGGCTGCTGTCCAAAACCACCGCCACCTTTTTGTAGGAGAGGGACAAAATACTTGGCCATGACCAGGGGACCCACTGTGTTGGTTGTCAGGGTGGAAATAATGCCCTACAACAGATGTCACTCAGTTTAGATTATCCAATCAGTAATCGATGGCCATCTGAAAAATGTATATTGTGATCATTTTATGAGGCTTCAGACATCAGACAGGATCAATAAGTGATGAAAGCCACGAATTGTGGGAGGACTGACTACATCATGACCCACCAGGCAGACTGCTGCTTCCTCTCTGAATTACATTTCCTATATTCCCTATATTCCAAGAAAAAGTGCCTTGCCTGTGCAGAAACATCTCGCAGGCTGGTCTCTCCTTTCCCAGAGGGGTGAAGCATCGCTGATGAGTTTACGATTAAATCTAACCGACCGAAACTCTCCTTAACCCGCTCCGCAGCCCCACGGATGTCCTCCTCCTGGTCCACGTCCAGTTTCAGGACGGTAAGTCTACCCGGGTGTTGGTCAGCCAGACCCCGCAACTCAGTCGCTCCGTCCGGATTTCGACATGTCGCTATCACACCAGCTAGACTTTTATTTTTTAATATATGCCTGCAGAATTCAAGCCCCAGTCCTCTGCTGGCCCCTTGGATTAAAGCGATGGGGGCTGCCATGACAGCTGAATGACATAACAACAAGTAGCGTTGCTGCTTTTGCTTTCACTCAAAGGATTGTAATGTGGAGACTTCATTGTATTATCTCGTACGGACATTTACCAACGAGTGCTTTTATAAAATGTATAAGGACAAAAATAAATATTTGTAAAGTGCATTACTAAAACTGTAATGTTTTGTTTTTAAATTCTAAATTTGAAGTTCACAAGATGAGCTACCGAGTGGTACCTGAAGGTAACACGTTTCACAACAAACAAAACACGCCCCCCTGTGGCTGATGCTACAGACACTTACACAAGCTTGCATTATGTTAAATAGTCAATGTCAATAGTGTCAATAATAATAATGCATTATACAGGTCGCAGGCCACATGTAGAGCGGTTTAGTTAAAAAATATCTTTCTTAAGACGTCAACTATACAGAAGAGATTTTTCCACCGCTTTATCCTCCCATTCAGTAGGGGGCGATACGGGCCCAATGTGATTGCGATAAAAATCAGGTCAGCTCTCTCTATTAATGTATTATTGTATAATGTCAGCTATTAATATTATATAATATCTTATAATAATATTATATATTATAACAGCTAAACACCCAACACATAAACGAATGATATAACAAATGAAATAATAAACCAGAAGTCGGTTGCCTAGCGACCAGTGGAAGTGAGGCGTCAGCTAGCAAGCATAGCAGCGAGCTAACGCATCGAGTATGTGACTCAAAACAGCCCATAAATGCCACCAAAAAGGAGGGGACCTCTGCAGCTTGCCCAAAGAGAGGTGGACGAACTCAAAAAACAGGTTTGTGAAAGAATAACGGGTGCATGTAAGGTTTAAAGGGCGACCGAGCGAACAGTTTAGATTTTTTGAATGAATTGTAGTAGTTTCAGTAGTATCATTAACTGACCACTCTCTAAATTAAGTGAATTTATGTTTTTGCTAGCATAAATATCTTCGTTTGTACTCATTGTGATACCTGTCTTTCATTGAACTAACGATGTGTAGATTTAGCAGAGCCCTTTGTATGTGTGCATTCAGCGTCAGTACCGTTTTCTCTGATCTACTGTAGGTTGACAGTCTGGTGAAGGATGTGCATAGTCATGTTGAATCCCCTGAAGAGGCGTTTAGAAGGTAAACAGCTCTGCTTCATAAACTTGTCTTGTCACTTTCAGCCAAAACTACTTGTTTCAATCAAATTTAAAATCTGTTTTATGTCTTCCTCACAACAGATGTCAGGACTTGCAGATGTCAGCAGAAAAGACACAAAGGACGCTAAATACACTAACAAAGGTTTGTATTATACAGTCAAAACAAAAACCTGCAAGCAATCATTACAACTTAATGTCACTTTTGCATAAAAATCTTTAATGACTTAATGGAATGGGCAGTTGTGATGGGCTCTCTATTTTCCAGGCTGATGAGCTGGCTCCAGTGGGAAACTACAATCAGAGGAAACAGGAAGAGGAGAGACGAATACAAGATATCTTGGAACGTCTAAACACACTTTCTCTGGAGCTTTCACCACCAGGACCCAGCACCACAGGGTCAGTACCTGTCCTGTTATGTTTAGGGGCCTTTTATGATTGCATGTTCTTTCAATTTTTTAGGTTGTAGCAGAAAATGTCTGAAAATATCTATGTTCTGATCTCCAGCAATGTTTCAAAAGATGATAGTGAGGACGATGAAGATGATGAAGATGATGACAGTGACAGTGACAATGATGATGATGAAGATGATGATGATGACAAAGATGAGAGGAAAGTTGTAAGACTGCCACATCAGTCAGACCCTCGCATTTACACTGTCCTCAGTAACTTCAAAGGAGAGCAGGATGGAGATTTGTCTGTTCAGGTATAGTGCTAGCCTTCGTGCATTTTTTTTCTAAAGTTGAACAAATGGCAAATTCAAGCTTAAATCAGAGGACAATTGAAGGGATTGAGGGTATCTAAAGGTCAATAGTGCAAGCCACTTTTTGCCGGTCTAATTTTCATATCACTTCATATCCATATTTGTGCATATTTTCATAATGCACAAATTGCGTTTTGTGAAGTAGCATTTTGTACCTTTGCCTGCTTTTTTAGAGGGGAGAGGTGTTGCAGATTATTAGGAAGTCAGCAGATGGATGGTGGATGGCTCAGGACACTAAAGGCAAGAGAGGAGTGGTTCCAAAAACCTACCTGAAGGTACAAAAGCTGAATCACTGTCCTAAACCCTGACTTGAAAAATGACCTTAAAATTAACACTATGTATTGATGTGCCTTTGTTAGATTGGCTCTGGTGTTGATGATGAGGATGAAGAAGATGATGATGATGATGATGATGATGATGATGATGATGATGGAACTGAGAAGTCTGAGGAGGAAGAAGATGAACTGAATGATGACAGAGACAAAAGGTTCATAGTTTTATTCTTTAGCTTTAATGATCTTAGATCTATTTGTCATTCTGATTTTTAGGAGAGTTTTTTAAATGTACTGAGATGACCAGCAACTAACAAATATCAATCTCTTACATCATTATTCTGCTCTTTATTTCTGATGACAGTGCCTCCCACTCTAACTGGTCTACTGTCCGAAAGGCTCTTACTGAGGTAAAGCAGTTTTTGCTCCTTTATTTTATTTATCAGAACTGCTGTTAGTCAGTAATTAGTGATATTATTTCCATTATGTGTGTATGTGTGTGTGACAGATTGATGCAACAGATGTGTTGTCTGCCATGGGGGCTATACCTTCAGGATTTAGACCATCAACTCTAAATAGACTGCTGACAGAGGAAGGTAATCATGCAGCTAGTTAGAGAGAGAAAACCAAAAAAGGCAAAGCTGTAATCTTGTGTTTCTTTTCCTAGGTGTAACATACAGAGGAAGTCACTATATTCAGCCTGAGCTCAGCCAATCACAGCTTTCATTTAAGGACCTTTTCCTGGACCCGGATAGTGGGAGGGTGAGAGTCTTTTAGTGTTATTGGCACCATTTTAACATAAAATTTCATATTTTTCTATTTTGAATTTACTCTTGTGCAGGTTCGAGCTCGTCAGGTCAGGACCTGTGTTTGTTTCACACTGTGGGGCTGCAGGATGATTCCTACTCCTGGCGTCGGTGTTCAGGTCCTCAGCAGACACATTCGCATCTGTGCCTTTGATGGAACTCAGGTAACTCTGTTTTATATATTAGTCTTTTGTCTTCCTCTTCATCGGTCTCTGTATCCAGTTTCCTTTTTTGTATGAACTGTGTTCCAGGTCTTGAGTAACATCCACACAGTGAGGGCAGTCTACAACTCCAAGAGCCCCAAGACCTGGAACTTCTCTCCGAGGGTATGTAAATAGCTGGGCTTCAATGGATTTACTGAGCTGCAGTGCTATGCTTGGTGAGAATCTGATATCCTGTGTGTGTGTTCCAGATGTCAGGTATCCTGCCCACCCTGCTGGATGGAGACTGCTTCATACGCTGCAACTCGGCATCTCCTGACCTGGGCATCCTCTTTGAGCTTGGAGTCACTTTCATACGAAATGTAAGGGCACACACACAGATGCATATATGACACTGAGGAGACACACGTCTGATTTTGTGCATCTGTATTCCAGTCTACGGGTGAGAAAGGAGATCTGAGCTGTGGCTGGGCTTTTCTCAAACTGACTGATGACACTGGAAATCCACTCCCAAACAAGTACACACACAAACATGTTTTTATTGTAATTATTAATGCTTGATGTGACAAAATGAACCATACAACAGCTACATACAGTATGAGAAAAGAGTACAGAAATAGACTATTTAATTGTGCATTTTTAATTGAATTTGTATAGGACCTATGAGCTGCCAGTGAACGGAGGTACTCCCTATGAGAAGGATGTAGAAGTGGAGGTGTCTGTCACTAAAGCATGTAAGAGAATACAGCAGATGTGATACATTAAAGATCTTTATGTTAGTTTAAAAATATTACCTGAGTTATTGTGTTTCCTCTCCCTTCAGCTGGGGTTTTCCAGCAGATGCTCCAGGCCAGGCGGCAGCCCAAACTCATTGTGAAGCTGAAATCAGCCAACAGCCGGACTAGAATGCAGCTCAGGTGGGAGGATGAGTTTCAGTACGTGGTATATGCATTTGCTGCATGCATACTGTGTTAGTGACATGTATGTTTTCTCTTCAGTCTCCTTCCAGATTGTCTACTGTACTGTTTGAACTGCGTCCACTTGCTGGCTCTGTACAGGCAGCTGCTTGCAGACACTCTACTGATGGACAGGCCTACCATGCAGAATGCAGGTACACCCACACATTAAGCTGTTAAAAAAAGAGCCATGTTTTATTATTTCCTTCTGTTTCAGATCTGATATGCAGTCCTGTACTTTCAACCTTTCCTGTGCTGATGGATCAGACTGACCTGCTGGACGCTCTCAGGGTCAGGACAGAGGGCAGCATAGTCCCACTTGTGTCTTTCTAAAGAAATAGATTTGATCATATATTTTCATATTTTCAAGTTTGTATACAAAACACCAGTCACTGAGTGTATGTGTTTTCTTCTAGGGTGCCTGGCTGTATGCTGACACCGGCATGAGCAGAGCGCAGAAGGTTTGTGTGTGTGGTTGTTTGTTGTATACATGCATATGTGTTGTTGTATCTTGTGGGTTCATATATTTGTGTAGTGGCTTTGGGTTATGGTAAGTCTCCAGTAAATAAATGTTATGTTTTCTGACCTGATGGAATCACAATATTGTGTGTGTAGTAGCTATACAGACCTGTAGAGGGGGCTGTCAGTATAAGAGATTAGATGGCTATTCTCTGCTTTGTCTCAAATGTGGGAACACTGTTGATTTGATGTATTACTTGTTGCTTTCTCTTGCATTTGCAGAGAGATTTGCCCTATCTAAAGCAGGAGTTTGTCAAAGTCTACATGTCATCTGTGTACTTCCTGCTCCACTCACCCTCCCTGCCCTGTCATCGCTGGGCTGACCCGGCCTCAGAGGAGCAGCGGGCCAGAGTCATCTATACCATCCTGGATGTTCTCAAACACCTTCAGCACACTGCCGGCCAAATGGGAGGTCCAGAGGTGTTTTTTGACACCACGCACCAGCACCTTGCTTTTGATATCACAGAGTTGACCTTTGACCTCCTTCATGTGGCTAGGTAGAGAAAGAAATGTGCCATGAAAACACTTTAAAGGAGTAAAGAGCAATATTAGCAATATACTGTTAGAAAAGACACATGTATAGCACACACAAGATCATATTTGTGCAGCTTGTGCTTGCAGAGAATGACTGACGATTGCCTTAATAGCTGTGAAATAAAGTGTTTATTTATTATAACACTGTGCCTACTTTGCTTCTCATTAACTAGTAACAAAGTAGTATTAGTTGTTGATTGATTTTTTTTTTACAAACTGGCTTACATGCTGGCTGCTTTTTCAGCCCTGTCATCTGACGAGTCACTGAGCTGCTCCAGTCACCTCCACCCATTAGTTCAACATTAATCCTGCTGCGTGTGTCTTTGTGTGAGTGTGTAGTGTAGAGTTACATGACATCAGCACAGCATTCAGAGTAAATAATTAGCCCTCTGTCGTCTTTTAATAGCCTGGTATAAAAGAAGAGGAGCAGTGGGAGGTCGGATCAGTCCGCGCGCAGACAGTTGCAGTTTCACATCTCAGCAGACTCACTGAAACTTCAAACAAACAGCCAAGGTGTTCATGGTCATGGCTCAGGCTTTTAAAAGCACTAAGGTGCACATTCTCAGATAAATATAAAAATGTGAATTTTGTTTAAGAAAAGACATAAAGCTGGCTGGAAATGTTGCTTTAAGTTCAGTGTTTGTATGGAGGGTCAAAACATTTGTGAGAAGAGGTGCAAGTTGGTGCACACTTGGTTACACACCCATATTTGTAGTATTCTGTGGACATATTAACATAATGTATCCCCAAAACTCAAATTAACACACATTAAAACCACAGCTTCAAAGAACGCCTCGCACAACTAAAGCTCCATGTCTTAAACCCTAAGTGGTCTTTATGAGTGTGTACAAACACACACACACACACACACACTGAGAGCCTTTCTTCTGCACAATGTTTGCAGGAGAATCATATTCCACATCCTGTACTTCCACATTCCTACACTGTTGCTGTGGTGACTGCATGCTGCATACAGTGGCTGGAGAGCATGTGAAAAAAACTGAATTAGCATTGGAGTGATAGATGTATGACACTTAAAATCAAAACGATTAGAAAGTGTTTTGTTTTGTGATTTATTTTTTTTATTATTCAGCCTCTGCTTGTTTGCCAAGATTGATCAATAGTCATGGCAAATTATTTTATCTGTCATCTTAAAATATGTGGCTCAGGTGAGAGAGCAGTTCTCTACTCAACCATAAGGTTGGTCGTTTGATGCCAACACCCTAAGTTGTTTGAGATACAAGCACTTAGAGTAGTGCTACATAAGTATACAGCTGTCTTATCTTAAAATATATACAAACATGAATAAAATAGTTTCAAAAAGATCAGCATTGTCATCACCAGCCATTGTATAAGCCTGGTGGAAGATGTGTCTCCTGATTACGGGATGCCTGAGTTACGTGATGCCTCTTTTAATAGGTGAAGAATGTGGATGAAATGTTTATTGTTAGCTAATTAAATTTCACCAATAACCATGTGTGCTAAAAATGATGAAAGATTATTGACTTAAAGTTTTTGAAGGTGACCCCTCCGCAGCAACCGTTATTAGAGAAGATCAGTGCAGAGAATTCTTATTGTGGACATGACTATTATGACCTGGAAACATCGAGACGATCTCACCCAGATCTTTTTGTGCCCCCGGAGCACCATTGTGTCTGAGGAGGAAGGAGGAGAGGGAGCAAGTTCAGCAGAAAAGGGAGTTTTCAGTGAATAGTAGCAGATGATCCAGGAAGCAAAGAGATGTAATTTTCTCCCTAAGTGAATGAGTTGGCATCTATTCATTACAAAGAACAGTACAAAGGGAAGAATGTTGAGAGGCTGTTAGAGGTAAATAGACATTTGAAATGTTCAGTTTCAAATTAAAACTGGTGAAATGTGACAAATAGTCAAATATGTGACAAATAATAACTACATGTGTGTCAAAAAATGCAGTTTAACTAAGACTGCTGCAAAGACGTCAATCTGGGCTTCAAGGGCACTCTTCAAAAGAATTTGTGGAGAAACCTTTAATGACATCATTGAAGGTTCATCCACTTTTTTATTTGCAAATAGAATGAAGGTGATTTCAGAATGTGCATCCATCCTCACACAGAGTGAGCAGAGCTCACAGAGCAGATATGTGCAAACACAAAGGGTTTGCTCCCACAGACTGAGACGTCCATCGACTAGAATACCCCATTTATCTGAGTCCTAAGACATGTTTCTCTTTTTTTTTGAACCAATGCAAACGGGGTTTGTTGGTGAAGCTGCAAAACACAATGCATTCTTCATCATACATACTACACCTTACACCGAAAAATATCTATTGTTTTTTTTGACAGAGCTGGCAGGGGTTCCCATGGAGGTGTGTGTGTGTGTGTGTGTAGCTTGAAACTAGATCCATAACGAAAGAGTAAGTCCAAGGTGTGTCTCTATTAACACTGCCTGTTTTGTTTTCTGGTGGCTAAGACGAGCTTAAGACTGTTTTACATTTCATTATGGAGCAAAGCTCAAATAAATCATTAAACATTCCTCCAGTGAATCTACAAGCTTTTAAAGCAGAGCTGTTGGTGAACTTTGTCACAAAATAATCTTATTAAAGTGCAGGGAGAGGAAAGAGATGTAGGAAGTTGTTAAAATGTGCTTTTAACCTGATCAGCATCTGCCTCTATTATTATCTTATTATTATATTATTATTATTATTATTATTATTATTATTATTATTATTATTATTATTATTATTATTATTATTATTATTATTATTATTATTATTATTATATTACCTTATTTACAATAATGTGATGCCTTTCAGCTTTTTGTTTTGGTTTTACAGACCACAGAAGTATACCACCAAGCACGTTTGACAGAGCCAGGTTTTCTTTGAGTAAGTCATCTTAACAAAGCCGAAGCTCTCCATCAAAGATAATTATATTGCTATCACAGCATTTGTTATTAACTGTCTGTATCAATTCAGGCTTACACATTCCAAAGATGTCCGTTTATGTTAGCCCTGTGATAGACTGTTGACCTGTCCAATGCCTCTTACCCATTGACAGCTGAGACATGCTACAGCCCCACTGTGACCTTGTGACCCTGTACAGGACAAGCAGGTTCAGAAAATGACTGGATGGATTGATAATTCGGAGGATTACTGGGTGCTAGACTTTATCCAGGAAGAAGAGGTGGGTATTATAAAGAGATTTGGAGAATTAACAACTATCATGATGATAAAAAGCATCATTGCTACAACAAATTAGATTGCTGATGTGATATTGAACAATTGTTAATTCATTTTACCAGTCAACAACATTGTATTCCATGTGAGACATGAGATGTACAATGAAAAATGACGTTTTTCATTGAAAACAAAGCCATTAAAAACGTACATACATCTGCTTTTTCTCAATATACTACATGTGCTGATATACTGTTTTCTTATGTTTACTGTTTACCTATGCCTCTTTTGTTGTTACTGCCAACGTGGACAAAATGTATCACTGTAGTGCCCCTCTCTGCAGGTGCCTCTGTTTGAATGGATGACATCATCAAAACAACCATTTACACTCTGACCTTAGTCTTTGTAGCAACAGAGGAAGGTCTCCAAACACACTTCAGTGACCATAGTGGAGGCTTCACAGATGAACAGGTTGACTCAGGGTGTGTCAGCATCTGCAGAACAAAGCGGGTTCCTCCTACTGAAAGAGACATTTGGACTGCATAAGAGCTACAGAATGATTTACAACAATAAAAACGGCACTTCAAAGAATATTTGGACAAACACTGAAACATGTATTTCACAAACTTTGCACCCAGGTCACATTTCTTGTGTGTCCTTAAGTTACATATAAAAATGTCTAAAACGATTCCAGAGAAAAATTACAACACAATCAATGTTTCAACTGAAACAGCACACACACACAACAGCACAACAGTGTGGTTGCCAGTCCTAAAGCAAAATAGAAAGTGATTCTCTTGTACGGCTCTATAATTAGTCATCTTATTCACATGTAGCAACAGAGATAGGGACTTTAATATATTAGTTGCCTGTTGTTATTTATTTTGTGGCAACAAAGCAGGCGGAGTGAACTGAGACATAGATAAAAAGGTTGTAAGATGTCATATCACACAATAGGTTTTGTGTATTGTGTGAGTTTTAATCCGTCATCCTGGAAACCATCACGCTGTGTTTGGCAGTCCGACAGCTCAGACACACAATAACACAGTAAAGTGTTCTCACTCAGAGTTTAGATTGTGCAAATATTCAGAATGTACATGACATGTTCAGTAAACATGAAGCATACATGAACATATAATACAGTGAGGTTTTGGATAAATATAGCCATATATACCGTATAATACCGTCATATATGGAAAACTGGGGTGTAGCAGGTGCTAAATAAACTCCCAGTTAGTCCCAGATCTTTATGTTTCACCGTTTGCTCTCATGTTTCATTCTAAACCCTTCATATACATATGTGTGTGAGCCTGTTTGTCCTTTTCCCTCTCATCCTCTTGTTGAACTGATGCCTTGTTCTTTCATGTTTAGCCACTTAAACAAACAAAACGGCCCTTCCCTCTATTTTTTTCCACGTTTCTGCTTCAGTGGAAAGCTCACAAAGGGCGTCAGTTTAGCAGGAATGCACATGGATCTTGTGTAAACACATGCAAATTCAAACATGAAGTCTTCCATTGTGCTGTTTATGGGTTAAAAGGTCAGGTCTTGGAAGACCTGAAATGAATGAATAAAATGAATAAAAAGCACTGCATCTCAGCTCCATGAGTATGAGGACTCTCTTTATCTAACCCCAACAAACAACTGGAGACTGGATACTGGCATCAGATCAGAGCTGTAGTACAATGTCTACACAATGTTCACTGTCAACAATCAGAAGATGACATCTCTATGACAACTAGCTTACATCATTGCCACCTGTGTTTTTTCCAGTCTTGTTGGTTGGTTTCTTTCTTTCATTTTTTTAAGCTAAGACCTCTGTTTTTGCCCTTATTTGCACTGTTCCAGGAGACTTGTCCCTGGCACCTTCTGCCTGTTGACAACACACAAGATGGCAAGCCAGGACCTGTGTCAGCAAACATTTAAAAACTAAAACATGAAGAAAAACTTGCAAATTGATGTGAAGAGTGAAGATAACACCATTTAAAAATAAAATAAATATAACAGCTATATAAAAAATGAACTGCAATGACTGAATGGCCTTTAGCTCTTTCTTATATACCACATTACAGCAGCATTAGTCGCCTCACAATCATCATTTTTTCTGTGTGCATGTAAACGGGGATGAGACACAAACCCATGAGGGCATGCAGATAAAAGCTACACTTAAAGACACACACACAAACACACACATACACACGCACATACACATACACATCCTCCTGCTGCACAAACAAAGCCAATGAGCACCTGTCAAACTGGTAGTTTTGGCCAGAGGAATGATGGGTAGGTGGAGTGGGAGAGAGGTAGAGGGAGGTGCAGCATGACAGAGAGAAGAGGGGAGAGGACCTTTAAAAAGCAGATTATACCAGGCTGCACATCTCATTCTACAGGAACACATACACACAAATACAAACACACATACTGAGTTTTTTGGACTATGGCCACTACCACCTCAGGCGATGTTTTGCCCAAGGGCGCAAGGATCTTCACCACCGTTCCTGACCTGTTCTTCCTCCCTGAGTTTGTGAGTTTATTTTGTTGGATTTCACATGTTCCTCTGTTTTTTTATTCTCCCTGTCCTTTACCCTCCTGACATCCCCTTTTTCTTGTCTGTTTCCTTCTAACAAATCTTCTATCATTCTTTTAGATCAGCATCATCTGGACTCTGATCTTGTTTCCTTTCTTCTCTGTCTGCCTCCTCATCACTGCTCTGCTGAGGCGAGTCTCCGTTCAGATAAGAATCTGTCCTGCCTTGTTATGTTGGTCAGCAGGTATCAGTGTTTGATCAGCAGAGCAGAGCAGAGCAGAGAAGAGAAGAGCCAGCTAACCAGCTGTGAAGATGTAAAGGAGTTGATAGGACTGAATTTACAAAGCTGAACTGATGAAACTGATTTCCTACAGCTGCTCTTGTGCTTCTCTGTTTGTTATTGATCACTGGCAGAAAAATGTCAACGTCACTCATGCTGGACGCTGTCCCTGTAGGTGGAAAACTTTTGTTTCCATAGCAATGAGCAATTAGCAACCACATCCAGCTTAAACTAAATATTAAAAAACATTCCCCTGATTAATATACACAACTCCCTGAGAGTGTACTTCTTTGGTAATGCCTGTGCCACCCATCAGCAGCTCTAAATTCTATTGAAATGAAACTGATACCTTTTTGGTTGACAGAATCTACTCCATACAAAAATATACTGCTTTGTTTTGCTCATTTAAAAATGCTGCAAGTTTGGAATAATAAAATACTTAGTCAACCTTTACCCATCTCTGTAAAGCTATAAATACCAAACTATCTTTTCCCTGTACTGGAAACTTGTGAGATTATATCTGTGTGACACAGGTGGAATAACAGCTGTGTCACACAGATTTAGTTGCAGATTGAGGTGTAAATCTAAACCAGCCATCAGCTCGCAGTTTGTTTTTTTTTCCTCTCTGGCCAGCACCTTTTCATAGAATAATCCCCAGGAACGGAAATATAAAGTTTACTGCTGTAGCCAGAGATGAATTTAAACCGTCGCAGGAAGACAAATGGCCCAGGGTAGAATTTTTTTGGCAACATTTTCATAAAGTGAAACTTAATGTTGACAAAGAAAAGAGAGAGAAACCTCCCAGCACTGGTTGTAGTCAACATTAAAAAAAGAAAAAACTCCCTCCTTAGATCTGTCTGCTTTATATTACATGCCAGCTTTAACCAGCTCTCTTCTTGCTACTTTATAAAAAACATAAAACTAACGTGATCGCACAAAACTCAAAAACATGCCTCTGTCCATCTGCAGTTGTGTGAATGTGTGTAAACTTATCACCATGGTAACCAAGAAAAAGATAAGAAGGGTGTTGCGGTTAAAAAAAGTTTGCATGTTTAAAGTGGGTCTGTTAAAACCCAAATCATGATCCTTTTGAAGTCTAAACAAGGAGTCTCCAAGGTGAAAGTCTGGTTATTGTTTGCGGAAGTGTTGCCATAGGAAGGGCTTGTTTTGAAGCTGTGAATAGGTGAAATATAATGGGATCCTAAATAATTCCCCTTCACCTGGAATGGAATTGATATAAATGTAAATGTGATGTAAAGCAATGGTGATAAGGGTTGTGTAATATTTGCTGAAACCACTACATGTCAGCTCAAAGTAATGTGCTGAACATGACTTTAACGCAGCGTTTCCACAGTGCTGTTCCTCTGAGTGTTTGCTCACCTCTTTATCGGATGCTTTGAGATTGTTTCAGGTTTCATCATTGTCAGATGTTACATTAATGTGGCTTTCACCATCAAAGGATTGAATTTAGAAACGGATATGAATACACTGTCAGACAACAATGGAAGCCCAATGTAAATATCATCAATATCAATGATATAATGTGTCATAGTTTCTCTTCTGCATGTCATTTTTCTTTATTGCACATGGTCATCCAGGCGGGGAAAAAAACTTCCCCACTGATGTCATGAGTGCATTAAGCTATGTGCTGGTGTATTGTTTAGTTCAGAGCATGGCACACTCCTTATGCTCAGAATGAATGTTGTTATCATGAAAAATGCATATATGTCAGTCTCAGTTTCATTCTACTTAGTTACAGTTGAACTAATGGTTGGATATCAGCTAGATAAAGTGACTGTAAAAAAAAAACCTTAAACTTGTGTCTAAAGAATAAAGTCAGGTAAAATAAATTATTACCCTAAAAACCTTGAAAACCACTTTTTGGTTAAATATATTATTCACATAAGCCATTACTTCACTCAAGATTTTATTTTTTTTTGCCTAAATTTAGTTTGAATTAGATTTGATTCGAATGTGCCCGTGCAGGTGTTTGTCCTGGCTGCACACCTGATACTAGAGAGCTTACAGCTGATTGGCTGATGAGGAGAACCAGTGTGAGGCCCTTAATGAACACCTTCTCCGCAGCTGAAAAAAATTTGAATTGCACAATAAAGATTAAAAGACAATAAAGGGAAAAAATTACATGTTTTACCAGCACATAGTATCTACAGTAAAACATTTCAAAGGACCTCTTATCAAGGAAGAAATGCAGGTTCATGCTCTACCTGATACCAAACACAATGTTTGTCAAAGGAGTGAAACAATACACCCTAAAGTACAGCAGCACTCACAAAACTGTGTGAGTGTGTGTGTGTTGAACCAAACCTTGTTTAAGAGGGCACCTCATCAGTTTTACACATGAAGCTGTGGAGAGCCTAACTAATATATCATATGTAATGATACAAGTTGGGAGTGTGGACATGTCTCAGTAATAAAATGATGTTGGAAATACATTATGGGAAATGTAGATCATTTTTTCCAATATATTTTCAAATATTTAAAAAAATAAAATATTGTTAAAATATTGTTAAAAAAATACTTTTTTAAATGAATATTTCCAAATCCACCCCTCTCACCAGTGTGTGCTCCCTCATGCAGGTGTTCGGAGGCTTGGTCTGGATCTTGGTGGCATCGACCCGAATCTTTCCGGAAAACCCTTTGGGCTGGGTGATGTTTGTGTCCATCTTCTGCTTCATTGGGACAACGCTCTGGTTCTTCATCTTCCTCTGTGGAGGCAATCAGAGCAGCATCTGGCCCGCTTTGGTAAGACACTTGGAAATTATTTCCTCCGTTCTTTTAGAGGATTCTGAACCTTGCCAAAGGCTGCAGGCATTGTTTGATTGACTATGAGTAAAGATGGATGGTTTTCTGAAGTATGCATCATGTTAAATATCTGCCTCTCCTATTATTCCATCAAATGTCCGCCCTTCATCAACCTCTCTCATTGTAGGATGTGGGCTATCACTTTGTGTCTGCGGTGTTCTACCTCAGTGCGTCGGTGGAACTGGCCTACATCACCCTTGCTAATGGTACCTTAGCTAATAGTGTCATTGGTCAGGTTTTATCTGAATATCTCAAAATTTATCGACTGGACATCGCTGCAGTGGTAAGTCAAATACAAACAAATCATTTCAATTAGCCTTTGCAAAAATGACAGATTCATATTCACCTATTTTAAGAAAACTAGAGCTCATCTGTTTCTGTGTGTGTTTCAGGTGATGTCTTACGTGGCCACTCTGCTGTACTTCCTACATGCCATTTTCTCTGCCATTCGATGGAAGAGATCCTAAAACAAAACACCACCACAACAATGAAGAACAAGAAGATTAAAAAAAGACAGACACAAAACTAAGATCACAAAACAGATTTTGTTGGCTTTTACCATTTTTATTTCAAACTTATGTAAAGTAACCAGATCATACGTTTCCAATGATGTCACTTGATGACTTTGACTATAGGTCCCCCTGCACAGCTAACCCCCAGACCCCTCAGAGTCTGTAACATCTTAAATTTGTCATGTCCAAGTTCAAATTGAGTTAGACCTCATAGTGACATCATCAGGGTCAGATGATAGGTCAAATATAATCAATAATTTCGATTTTTGGTGTATTTGACACCACAACACTAGAAACAGCATTTACAACCAGCTTTGGTAAATAAACATAAGCATCCTCACCAGCAGGATGTGGCAGGATGCTCCACCTCTTTAGACTTCCATGCCAACCTGCTCATACACTTCCCACACTATACAAACAGTAAGCAGAAAGCTCCTTGACATAGAGGTTTTAGCTGACAGAGAGAATTACAGAATCTCCGCGGGGGATGGATGGCACTGATGGTGTCATGTGTTACATTAACCACAAAAAAACCTATGTTCACAGTGCTTTATTAATTTTGTGACTGAGTAATGACAAGCTCCACACAACTGCTGTTATTTCACTGTGTCTTTCATTGTGTTACTTGCACTGTGGAGGAGACAACAAATGGGTCTCAACTAGCTGCACTCAGCCAGAAACATCATAAAGCAACAACATAGTTCCTTCAGTCATAATTTGTGACCCTTTAAAATATTCCACTAAGTTAAATGTGATAAAAATCACTGAGCAAAACTTCAGAGCACTTGGTCACTTGGTACTAAAGAGTATAAGTTGTCATGGATCAGTGATTACTGTACATGTAAAATGACCAATGACCCAAAACCACCAAAGATAAGGCAATCTTTATAGGATCAGTAGTCAGAAGCAACAAGGAGAAATTTCAGCTCATAGACCATTGAGTTCATTACAACTGATTGCATGTTTTCCTTCTTCTCATAGTGTCCTTTTTGTTGTTTTTGTCCTGTTTTTATATACTGTATGGATGGATGTAAATATATGATGATAATTTCACTTTATATTTGGAATCTATAATGTGAAATAAATCAAGTGGACATTCAAACGTGTTCTTTCATTCTGTCAAGAGAGTCGACATATGAAGGGAACATACGCCCATAATGTGGTCACACACATTTATATACTGTATATGATCAGCTGCTGACCTGTCTTTCCATAAGTAATGGTGCAATGGTTTTAAATATGTAAAGAACTGAACTGACGATAGATTTCTTACTAATCTGTCACAGTGAAGTGGAATTTTTTCATTCACACTGGTAATACAGGACAATATTTTGAAAAGAAACTACTCCCCGTGTGTAATACAAACAGAGGCTGCAGGCACTAAAGACTGCAGCTGACACAAAATTAGGGGCCACAGTAACGTTAGTATCACATAAAAACCCACTGAGCTGTTTATTTACTCAACAGCAACAATTTCAGCGGGACTCACCACAGCCTGAGACCACACGTTTTCAGCTGGGCTTATTTCAAAACCTTTACACAGGTCCCCAGGTCACATGAAACACCAGCCATCCTGGCTGCTGGATCATGAAGGGTGTGTCTGCTTTGAAGCAGTACAAGGAGCTGTTGTGGGAAGGGATCTCTCACCCACAATAGCAGAACGGGTTTGTCTGCTAACCTGGCTTTCTTATAAGGGTCAGTAACACCTGTTAGCGCTCTGTTAGCTCAGAGGAGAGGGAAGGTTGCTCAATTTTGACTTGGCACTGGGAGAAGGAACAGGCAGAGATGGCTGCAACTACTGCTCAGCCTATGGGGAGCCTGCCCAGTGGACTGGGGATATGCACCACGGCACCAGATATATTTTATCTGCCTGAGCTGGTGAGTGGGACAAAGATTCTTATTTCATTTCATTTTTGTTTTTACTACACTAGTGGGATATAATACATGTAACAAATTATACTGCTTAGCCCAACAAGTGATTTAAAAGATCAACAAGTCATTCATGCTTGCTCAATTATGAAAATGATGCATTGAAATAAATTGAATTATAGGCATTTACAGTATTGCCGATGCAGTATAGACATTTTAACACTTATTATGAGCTTTGGCTGCACAATTTAGAGCTAAAAATGACAAAATATATAAGTTCTTTACACCAAAGTACAAAAATCTAAATTCTGCTCAAATTAGCTGTTTTAGTAATGACAATTAATAAAAAGACACTATTAAAAAAGTTGTATCTTAGTGAAAATATTGACATTGAAACATGTTCCTCGTGTGGAGGGAGCACATTCATCTTTTCACATCTCACATTTGACTTTTTTTTTATTGTGCTGTTAATCGACAGAAGAATGCGGCTAACTCTTCTTCTGCCTGCATGAAAACAATAACAATACACATAAAACAATTTGTATCTAATGTGTTCACTTCAATTTCTACCTGGACGAAAACAGACAAACAAATCTGCACATATTTGAATAGTCTAAGTTCGTATTTATCACAATGAACAGAAGCAGGACGTTTTTTCTGCATTGGTTATTTGTTTCATATACATATATCAAAACTGACTTAGTGGTTACATTGTGCTGATTAATGTAATTGCTCATTATTATCAGAAGCGATCTTGTGCAGTGCTATATGAATTGGACCCATGCCTCACACATAACTGCTAAAAAATGGACATTTGTTCTCATATTTGCCAGATTACTAATCTGATAGTAATCAGCACTGAAGCGTGACATTGTCTGTCGTTCAAATCCAGCCAATATTTTTATGTCCAAAACATAATTAAAAAACAATTTCATGAGATGCACTTAGTTTTAATTATTTGAAGTATTGAATTATTATTATATGGGACCATATAATATAATAATATAATAAATTCCAAAGCCTCAAAACAAATGTGCTTCACACTTTACCTAGCAAACTAAACACCGCCCACATACAAAGTAAAGAGAGGTGTTTGTTTAGTCAACATTCAGGCAGATATGGCCTCTTATGATGTGTCGAATTGATCTCTTTTTTTCTGCCTTTAATCCTTTGCTGTGGGTACACAGTGAACTTTTTGCTCAGATTAACAGTAAATAAAAATCCTGTGACGTGCATCGTCAAATGTGTTTGATCCTTGCGTGGATGCGTAACACAATGATGTTCTATTCTAATCGAAATATTGGCAATGAACAGAACAAGCATCACAATACGAGGAAAGTCAGACACATTAGTTAAACTGAGAACTGAGAAAAATAATAAGCATGGACAGACTACAGGTGGGATTGAGGGGACAGTGCCTAAGGAGCAGGAAGTAGGAGTATCAAGATACGTGTGTACAGCAGGTAGGATTTCATGCAGGGAGGTGGTTATTGATTTGCTGTAGTCACAAAATGAAAAGAAAAACACGGTTTTCATGAGGGTTTGCTTAAATTTGTGTCCAGAAATAATAAACCTAAAACCTGAAGTGGTGATATTTCACACATGTGATAAGACCTTCGGTTAGATTACAGGATTTCAGTGATGCTCTTCCTAAGAACAGTTTGTAGGACCTTGCAGTGTGTCTTTGTCTGGTTTTGTACAGGAGAGCCAAACATGCCTCATCATAACATACCGCCCTGTCCCTGCAGGTGTTTGGTGGTTTGGTGTGGATCCTGGTGGCGTCGACCCACGTGGACCCACCAAACCCTCTGGGCTGGGTGATGTTCGTCTCTGTCTTCTGCTTCGTCATGACTTTCCTCTGGATGATCATCTTCGCTGCTGGGTGTCATAAGAACAGTTCGGGCTGGGCTGCTGCTGTAAGAGAGAAACAAGACAACAAGATGAGAATTAAATCCAAGCTGCGGACACGTAGCGATATTATTTAATATGTGTGTGTTTGTGTGTGCAGGACTTTGTTTATCATGGCCTGGCGGTGTTCTTCTACCTCAGTGCAGGTGTGGATCTGGCTTACATCACCTTCCAGAAGAAAGACAAGGAGTTTAAAAACTACCAGATTGACATTGCTGCTGTGGTGAGAATATTAACTTTCATTATAATAATAGTTTTCCTTAATCCACTGAGGGAAAAATACAGGTTCAACAGAGTTTATTGGAATGAGCTGCTTTAACATCTTGCCTTTATTTACATAAGAATATTGATTCCACAGAGCCAACCATCCTCCTCTGTTCACCAAGCTATGTTAAGATAAGCTAACTGAGGTCTTACTTCATCAAATCTGGCAAAATGAAACTATTTCAATTAAAGCAAATTCATATAAAATAAGTAGCTTTAAATATTGCTTCCTGCTCACGTGTGTGTGTGTTTATTTTAGGTATTTGCCTTTGTTGCCACACTCCTCTACTTCATCCACGTGATCCTCTCTGCCATCCGATGGAAGCATTTCTGAGAGACTCTGCAGGATGTTTGTCTCTTCTGCACATATGTGTGATAATGTTCTCGAGTGTGTGTGTGTGTGTGTGTGTGTGTGTGTGTGTGTGTGTGTGTGTGTGTGTGTGTGTGTGTGTGTGTGTGTGTGTGGAGTCACCCACAAGCTTTACTTGCCTGGTCAGATTTGACAGTATATTGACTGGATGTTTGGCTGTTTGTCCTTAAATGCTTTAACCTCCCACACATTCATCAGAATAAATCCCAGATTATTGAGCAACATCCTGGGATTAGACTGGGAAATCCCATGTTCCCTTTACTCACACCCTCCTGGCAAACATTTGTTTCTATAAAATGACTTTTTTTTAATACTGTTTTATTTTCTTTATAAAATATGAGTTATTGCCAACAGATCACATCATGGATCATGGATGTATAGTTTTCACATTTTTTTTAAATTCTCATGATTAAATCAAAAAACAAATGTTGGCCATACCTACAAATATATAATATTTACCTTGTTCTTTTCAGTTCACTCTGACTTTGTGAAGAGTGATGGTGCAGACATTAGTGATGTTAGTGGTGTTTGGTTGGTACTTATTTTAAGATGAACTCCATACTCCCACATTTAAATTGTTTGTCCACAAGAAGTATCTCTGCTTTAAGTCAAAAACTAAACGCAGAGCTGTGATTTTTTTCATGGGGAACACTGACACAAAGGTGCATTGTTGACTGAATTCTGGACCATTTCAATCCATGTAGGAGTGAAATATTTTCCACCATCTTAATGCTCACATTTTTCCACTAACAAATGAGGCCTTACTAAAGACCGCTGCAGCAATATCCTGCATCTGTTGTCAAGGCTGTGATGGATTGAGTTACCGGTACACTGAAACTTGGTAAAGGTGAGAGCCTGTTTCTCTTATGTCAACACTCAGTATCAGCTTGTAACTCTTGCGATTATTAAAAGTAAACATACAACATAAACATGTTTTGGTGTTATGTGCTAGAGCAGCTTTTCTTAAACATACCACATACTCACAAAGAATGTAAGTATAAGAGGGTGAGAGTTGGAGCCTCACTTGGAGCAACTCTTTACGACATCAGAAATATTATGTACCAGTATAACAACAGTAAACATATGCTTAACACATGACCTCTCCACTCTCAATACACCTGCACATCTTACTGTGTAAATGGCACCACCAGCACAAGATGGCAGCACAGTCTGCAATGTTGATGCTTTTGTACAGTGGAGGAATTTAAACATCTAATTTTTATTGAGATATAATATACAATGTTTATATAAGAACAAACAGGTAAACATCAAATTCTGTTGTACAGATTTATATTTTATTATATTTGTAGATACAGTGTATTTTTCAACATTTCTTCCTCTGAGAGCAGAGGATTTGTGTCATATTAGGCTTTGTGTATCTGGAAAGTGATGCTGTGAAAAGCAACACACAAAACAAAACACACATTTACAAACTGACTCAACCAGGTATGGATCCTCCATCTGACACTCCTACTTTACATCAGTCCGGGGTCTGATCGAAGTATCTGTTCACTCCTGCACTACCAGATGGTGCGCTTGACACCGGCCCAGATTGAGCGTTTGTTTCCCTGTGCAGCTCGGACGTCGTCCCAGTGCAGCCGCTTGTCTGGGATCTCGTCCTCGGGCTCTGGGTTGTGTTGTGCTCCGTCTTTAGGACTTGCCACCACAGTGGGCAGCGGCCCTCGCTGCAACTGAAACTCCACAACATGGAGATGCTTTTTATCCGCCACTGTTTGGTGAGTTTCCTGAAAGGTGGAAGAAAAAGAGGGTGATGTTAGAGATAAATGAGGGTAAGGAAAAAGGAAGTGTAACGTCTCAGCAGGACACTGTGAAGAAAGGAAGGTAAATTAATCAAGGTGATTTTCATTGACAGTGCCAGGAAGCACTGATGTGCCAGGTTTGAAGTTTATGAACACAACACACAACTCTCTCTACACAAACATGTCCCCACCTGGTTGGCTAGTCCAGTAAAGAGGGCTCTGGTGATGTTGAGGAGATTCACAGACCCCTCTACTTTGCAGTACATGTCTTTTATGCCGATGAGTTTGCACAGAGTGATAACAGCTCGGTGACAGTGCAGACCATAACCTGCAGACACACACAGAGAGAACATGATGCACACACTATAGAGATCACCAGATATACAAAAAAATGTAAAACACAGGAAAGAAAATTGAAAGAAAATGTAATATGCAAGTAAATCAGTAAAGCCATTTGTACCTTCGTTTTGTTTCTTCATGCATAGCGTCGTCTTCTTGAACTTGGATTGAATGTCATGATAAACTGTTGGGAAAGGAAAACAACAGCTGCATTCACTCTCCTGTTGCCAACAGCCAACAATAAGCAGACAAAATTATTCCACAAAGTCTAATTATCTTCATGTTTTCTTCCATTTCCAAATTGAAGCATTTGTGTTTTGTTGTGCGTATCTTTTCTTCTGTTCCTCCCTCAGGCCTCGTGTTTCTCTACCTGCCCACCAGATGTCCTTCCACATGCCAGCGCCTCCCGCTCACTGCAGCAGCTGTGGCGTATTAGTTATTCAGACACACGCATCCCCTGAGCAGGAGCTGTACTGCTGCCACCGCTGCTGGAGCCAGTTCTGTAGCTGCAGGTTAAACTCTATAGTTTTTTAGATTTGTCACAGCACTTTAAAACACCTCCATGGCTGCTGTCTCTGCATGCTCTACGCATCCATTTGGAATTACACACACCAAATAAATTAGGTTTTCAACTTGGATGGTGCGGCAGCACAGAGGAAGAAGTTTGAGATGAGGAGGATGAACAGAGCAGACGGATGAGAATAGAACAACGTTAAGTACAGGATGCATCCTGCTGGGTGAAAGAATCTAAAATGTAAAACTAAATGTCAAACACACACACTCAGAGGGAGCTGATCATTTGCTGTGACTGCAGGAGGTCCAGCTTCATCTGGCAAGGCGACAGAGCAGAAGCAAAGTCCTCTGTGACAAATGGTCCAGTAATTAGGACATTCAAATAAGTCTGTCCCTCAAGTCTATGTAAGTCTAACCTGAGTTTTGTCTCCTACACCACAAAAACTCAAATTGGTGATGTTTTCACTTAAACCTGCTCACAAAGTGCCCCCTGACCTGAAAAAGTGCCAACAACAAACACAACAACTAGAAGGTCAGCAGAGCTCTGAAAGTCTGTCAGGAAGTGAACATCTACAGACCTGCTGTATCCCTAATGTGTGCTGTTTGTTTGTCTGTTATTTCTACAGCTGAGCAACACGTTCAGTGCTCAACTCACAGACACCCAGATGGTTCTGACCAACACAGGAGAATTTTTAGCCACATCGTAGATAAAAGAAAGAAAAATATAAACTAGCAGAGCTCCAATGTACGTGTGATATTTAGACCAAAAAAAACAAATAACAACCCATCATACAGACAGGTTGCAGATGGTCACACAGAGAGAGCTGACATGTGGTGGCATTTTCTTTCAATGAACCTGCAAAAATTAAATGCAGCATGGCTGTGAATTCAAGCTGGGTGGAAACACAGAACTGCACGCGCCTCACGTCTGGTTTGGGGCCAAAGCAGGAAGTTAACTTTCTCCTCCGGTGGGCGCAGTGGAGTGCAGATGACTCACGCACATTAATCTCTCCCCGGCTCTGCTCTCCAGCAGCAGTAGCAGCAGCAGCACAAGTAGCCAAATGAAGTTTTACAATAAGAAAGTACAAGCGGTGCATTTTACCCTTCTTCACAAATCTATTTTTAGATTATGTTGCTTGTAAGAAGAGGAGGAGGAGTCAAAGACATGAGGAGAAGATGGAGGCAGAAGCAGGGATGTGGAGGAAAATGTTGTGGAGCTGGATAAGAAGTAAAGTCTTGTTTATTTTCACCTCTTGTGTGGACACAGAGTTTATAAGTTCTGTATAAACAGTACAATCCTTTAACTCTTTGAAAACATACACACAGCCCCTACGTGTCTGTTATTAACTTTAACATGTTGATAAGTTACAGCAATTTGTGCCAGTCCCATCATCAATACGCAAATGTATGCAGCAAGGTGCCCCAAATGTATTCAGATTGTGCATTCCCTGAAGCATGACATTTGTTTAAAAAGGAAGTCAGAAGAGAAAGTGACTCACTGGTATGGTTGTTGAATCGCTCTATATAGTACAAGTAGTGCATGGCTCTGTTCTTTGCCTGCAGATGAAAATGAAATAAAAAAATTATAAAATGTGTATTAACTACTATAGAATAAAACATAAAGAAGAGTTACACAGTAAAAGGTATCAGAAACAGTACGAACTTTGTGGTCTTACCTTTCTCAGAGCTGTGTTTCTGTCTGTTGCTTTACCCAATGCAAAGCCTGAAAGAAGGTAGGAGTGTTTAAAAACACCTCTGAGAGCAGTGAAAGTACACTTTATATTTTATATGTTAATAACCGAACTGTAATCATCCCGATTGTAACAACCACGAGCAGAAATCACAGCTTGTAACATATTCAGTAAAACACTGGATCCTGAGACATCGAGCTAATGACTTCTGATGAGGTTTAAGTAAAGCAGTCCTGACACACTCTGTAATGACAGGCTGAAGGCAGTTGAGCCTCAGGAGTGAATAAAGTGCTTCCTCAGCACTTTCTCCTGTACTGCCGCTCACTTCTGAAGAGCAAGGAAAACTGTCAAAATCATTTCCTGCACCTCTCCAAACCTACTGACACCGATTCATAAAGAATGCTGTTTTTTAGTAAATGTACTGAAGCTGTCAGATTTTTAATGTCTAATTATTTTAAGTTAAGTTTTTTGCAGAGTCAATGTTTAGATTTTTGAGAAATTCAAACCTGCAGCTCCATTGCCGTTTCCCACGGCAACCAAACAGCTGATGGACCTCTTCCTGCCCTCCTTGGCCGTCATGTTGAACACACTCTTCACCTACAAAACAGCAGAAACAACCCTTAGACACCATCTGTATGTATCCGTGAGATAAACATGACTGCATTAAACTTCAACAGATAAATAAGGAATGTCTGTGTGTGTGTATTGCTCAATTCCAAACGCCTGTCATGATTTAAGTAGCATTCATTGATCTGTTGGTCTGCTGGCTCTCTCTTAGTCACACTCTCACACACACAGTTCACTAGTGTTTGACCGCACAGGCCAGCATGACTTTAAACACCAGGGGGCAGCATAGATGCATCAAAGAGACAAGAAGAAAAGCAAGGGCAGAGGTAATAGGAGCTGATCAGATTAGTGATGGGGAAGAGGAAAAGAAGATTTAATGCTACTTTAAACATTAAACACATTAAAGGAGAAGCAATGAATCTGATCCGGAGAACAAATGAGGTGTAGAATAAGAAGAAGAAACAACAACAAGAGCAGGGAAAGTTCTAACCAGGAAAAGCAAAAAAACACCCCAAAAATGGGAGGAGGAGACTAAAAGGTCAGTTTGTTGGGATCATCAATAGTAAACTTCAAAACAAATGTGTGTGTGTGGGTAAAAAACTGAACATCCAATTAAGTGCTGTGTGTGTGTATGCAAAAATACATGATGAAAAAGAGATGCTGAGTGTCCTACTGAGGGGTGTGAGAAGAGTGCCTGAGCCAACTGCTGACTCCCCAAAACTCTTCTTAAAAAAGCGCACAGACACACACAGCATGAAGAGATGAAAGCATCTGCCACTAAAATATACAGTAACTTCATCACAAAACTGAAAACTTGGAGTGGAGCTGCTAAATGACCCACAAAACACACTAAGATTATGAGCAGCAGCAATTAGGTTAATTTAAGCACTGATTAAAAAATATTTTACAGATTACTAAAAACAAAGCACAGACATAAAGTTCAGAAGTTGTGGCTAAAAAATTGCTGACTCTTTGAGTTTCTTGAAGAAATAAAAATAGCCCAAAGACATTATTTTAAATTGACCTGAACACACCAGAAAAAACTAAACAAACAAAATGGCCATTTGATCTAAATGTTCTTTCTGTCAGTTTGTATCTAATGCCGTGTGTGTGGGTTTTTGTGTTTTGTTTTTTTTTTCTACAAGCAGCTCATACACAGACCACCAGCAGCATTTCAGGGGACTTATCTGGGCCAAAAAACACAGTTCACCTCGACGCTTTCATCCCTGCCAGTGAGCGCAAATGACAGAGAGGAGCGCCGAATTTCGGCTGAGGGAACTTCAAAGTCAAGATCTGCCTTCAGCTTCTCTGCTTACATAACACACAGTTCAGTAAAGGGTTTATAATTTGACTGCAGGGCCACAGCAGAAGGATTGAGGTCAGGGTAGTAGCAAAACACTGCAAACACAACCCTGCAGGACACACACACACACAGCACCAACACATCCTAACTTGTTGTCAAATGTGTAGCTAAGGATCAGGAAACTTGTCTGACCCTGCTGAGATTCTAAGCAGATGGCATCTGAAACACTGCGATTGTAAACCCAACAAGTTATTAATTCTCAT
The DNA here is from genome assembly GCF_900634625.1 of Parambassis ranga. Classification (NCBI taxonomy): domain Eukaryota; kingdom Metazoa; phylum Chordata; class Actinopteri; family Ambassidae; genus Parambassis; species Parambassis ranga. Next base: position 8,547,408 of record NC_041035.1, read on the forward strand.
CTTTCCGTATGGCTCGAGGCTCAGTGCAGCTAGTTTCCATTAGAAGTGTGTGCCGGCGTCTCCAGCAGTGTGGAGCTCTGTGCTTTAAAATTTGTCAGTGTAGGTGAAGATGCAGTAGTTTTGGCGGAGCGTTCGCAGCAGAGCAGATGGGCAGACTTTTTCCCTCTGCCGGATGAGCGACAGCATGGCAGTGGGAGGAAGCTTCTAGCTCGCTCTCGGTTGTGTTTCATCTCTTATTTTCTCAATCTGGTGCTGCATGTCTGCCTATGCGTCTCCCTCTATATGCTGCAGTGCAGGGGAGGAGTTCTCACCACATGGAGCCAGAAGGCAGTGTGAGAGCACGAAACTCTGCCAACACCAAACACTTCTCTGACACACTGCTGCACAGCTACACATCTCTTTTCCCACTTGGATTTAAGATGACGTCTTGACTCTGGAGACAAACTGAACAGAGTTTATTTACTCGTGCAAAGCTGGAAGATGACAACCTCTTTGTAGGATGGATACATATGTCACAGCTTGTTACAATGACATACACGGATATTTGTCTGCATTGTTTTCACTGCTGATTATTAATGTTTACATCTTACAGCATTCCACCTTCTCCTTAACACATTAGAAATGTGTTGCAGAAATGATCTGAAACCTGTCAGCTGTCAGGGCTGTTTCACTTTTTTGGCAACTGTCATGTGTGAAATAGACTAATTTGAAGGATGGCTCTCCTTAATCAGAAGTGTTAGTTTTGATGTGGCACACTACTTAAAGTCAGGCTGCACTTAATGTTGAAATTTCCACTAAGACTTCAGATGCAAATGATGAGGTTTAGATTAAAAAAACATAAGTGACCCACACCCATAATAAAGCATCACAAATCTTGGAACAAAGGTTACTCACATATAATTTGTTGCTGTTTTTTTTTGGAAATTTAAGCAAAAAAAATGCTTAGTAGAATTGTGTTATCTGTATGCAATCTAGCATCAATACTTAAAATGAAAATTTCACTTTGGATATTAACTTGTGTGTGTGCCTCCACTTGGCCATCTAATCCAATTGAAAGTTCCTCATCCAGCCCGTTTGCTTTCATCAAAACTTTCAAGGTTGTTGACTTCAAGAAGGCGGAAAAGAGAAACAGAAAAAAAGATAAAACCCCTGCACAGACACTGACAACGTTCCATCTCTGTTAATGAAATCCCCTGAGCTCTGTCCAAGTGGCTGCCGTACCTGGAGAGAGGCCATGAACATCACTTCTGTGTGTCTCCGACTCTCCCTCCTTTCTTTACTGCTGCCTCGGCTCTTTGTTATCGCTCCCGTCTTTTCTATTGCACTACCTAGTGAGAGGTGTCATTTACCATGATAGGGACATCTGAGACTGTAGTTTATATTGTTATTTTATTGGATTGCATGTTTTCAATTTAAGATTTTCCATCGCTTATAATCACTGGATGGTGACAATGGCAACAAAAAGCATAGTAAATGCATTTTAAAATGTGCAGTTCCACAAATGGCCACAGGAGGGAAGATCCAAAAGCACAACAATTTCTATAAACTATCTATAGTCCTCATGTCTGAAGCAATGCTTGAGGTTGTGGACTGACAAACCAAAACAAAGCACCCTTAGGATTATAACTGTACAATGAATTTTTTCCCTCACCATCAATGTAATCCATGCCTCTGTTTGTGCTAATGAAATCATGACATTTTCTAAATGACTTGAATTTAGCAGCACCGTTGGCTCAAGAGGAAGTCATAATCAAAGGTATAAAAACAAGCCTGTTATATGTATTTGCTAAATTTATGAATAACTAGATTTCACTGAACATATAAATGAATGAACATTTTCTACAGTAAGTATTTATGGCGCAAAATCTTGTATGAATCATCCATTCCTGTTTACCTTCTTCTCACCTTCTGACTTCCAACTTTTTCCTATCTCTCCCTCTCTTCCCCTCCTCTTCCTCTTCCTCCTGCCCTTTCTTCCCCATCTCTTCTGCCTCCCCTCCTGCTGGATGTGTTCACTAATGGCATGCCAGCATCATCGTCCTTGGGAGACAAGCCTTTTATTCCAGTAAGCCTCTTTCATTTCATTAAGCTTGAATTTATAGTGGTGCACGCACAAATGCGCACACACACAGGGTATATTTATAGAAGGCGATAGAAGGCACCATAAAAGCGTCCAATGGTTTCCAGGGGGAAGCCTAATGTTTGTGACACCACTTTTATTTATGCAGGCAGGAGAGCTGGGGAAGACTATCAATGTGACACACATACATCTCACAGTGTGCGTGTGTGAGAACGTGTTGAAACGGGCACAGTCAAGAATGATACACACAAATATGTATGTAAGACGCATGCTGTTCATCTAGTGTACAGGTTACTGCTAGACTTTGATTTCTTTGCAAGATAATGTGTGTAGAGACGGGCCGCACACACATTTAGGTTGTCCTGAGTGTGTGTTTGACCTTCTGGTATTACTACCATTAGTTTAGTAGGGTCCATTAGTGCTAATTGAATTAAGGTAAGATACAGCAGGACAGAGGGAATCTAAATGAAGTGTCCAGACACTGCAGCATTTGACTTTTTCCTCACACACACAGCAGCTCTGTGCTTAATCACCTTCAGTGACACGTGGCAGTTAGACAGTTGCAGGTTTAAGTAAATGGCCACAGTGCCGTGTTTAAAGTAGATCTGTTTCAAGGTATTCTATATTTTGTGGAGGACTGGGCAGCAGCATCGGGCTATGAATGAGATTCACTCAACAGTTACTTCTCTTGAACTGAGGGACAATTATTAGACTTATTTTGATTGTTTCAATACAGCTGTTCTCAGTTTATATGACATTAATCAGTCTCCTGCTGCAAAAGGATTCCTCTTATTAGAAGCCTCAGGCACACATTTATTTTCAGGATTGTTGTCATTAAAAGCCATGCTGTTTTGATCACCAGCAACAGCATCACTGTGTTACTGTGACAGTTAGCACTGTTGATGAATGTGGAACAGAGATAATCACAGAACCGTGAGACTGCCGTGTGAACGGGAGGGTCGGCGCACACCTCACTGACCACTAACTCCGCCTGCTATCTGCTATTTTGTTGTGTTTGCAACTACATTTTAAGGAACTAATCTGAGGAATGGTGAATGCATTAAAGGGTCAAACTCCTGATTTCAGTCTTACAAAGTCAAATTTTGTAATAAACGCCTCTGTGCAAACGGAGATGCAAACGTGACCTTCTATAAATCCTGGGGTGCTTAAGCAGTACAACTTAAATTTATTGCTTACACGCAGACATCCTTGCTCAGCAGATTTGCCCCCAACAACCTCCATGTGTACACGCCACACTGGACCGTTACGCTATTTGGAGGTTTCTGAAAACAGTTCTCCCCCTCTAAGGCAGCATTAATGTGTACAGTCAGATTTTGTTAAAGGACAGATCATAAAATGCAGAATAAGCTGGAGGTTCCTGCTGTGATTTTGTTTTACTGAATCATCAACTGCAAAGAAAATATACTGCAGCTATGACAAAGAAAAGTTTGAATGTTTATGTAAAATTTATTTAGTTAGTAGAAAAATAGACGCTTACCTCAATGACACGAGAATCAAAGTCGTTATATGTTTCTGTGGACAGAGAGGAAAAGAAAGAAAGTTTAGACACAAACACACTCAGGCACACACACACACACACACACTAAACAGATTAAACCAGGCTCCTGCTAGCGTAACAAATACCCAGAAGCCCTTGCAGCAGCGTAACGAGTCTGCACTTTCCATTGTCAGTGACCTCTGAAGGATGTTACCCTCCCAATAGCATCGTGTTCACTTCTAACCAATTAACAACAAACAAAGGAGCACCGACTCAAAGGGTCCAAGGTAAAACCACACACATACACATACATACACACATACACATGCATACATTTATATCAGTGGCGACATTTGCCTACCATCCGTAAGACACCAAACCTGATCAAGGAAGAGCAACCTAGTTACAGCTCTCTGCACATCACATTCAGCAGGGCCCAAGTGTATTTGTGTGTGTGTGAGTGAGAACGGCAGCCAGAGTATGTGAGAAAGAAAGTGTTTGTGCATGTTGGAAAGAGAGTGTATTTCATGGTGTCAGAGAGCTTGTTAGCACGGTGAACAAGAGTGGAAATATCGGGAGGAAATGAAAAAGAAAACTCAGGAGGACGTGAAAGCCTGAATACAACAAGAGGGAGCGAGAGGAGAAGTGACTGCTGAGCACCATCTCTCATCTGTCAGACGCTTGAGGTAAACAAGCTCAACTCAATTCAGTTTGAACATGTAATGAGGCTGGAAACAGGATGCTAGCAGCTCCATCAGTGAATCAGCGGGAATTAGCCAGCAGTGGTCCTGCGGGTTTGTAATGAAGAGGAACTGCAGCACCAGTGAGACTTAGAGACAGTATTACACTCAACCTTTAAAGAGAAAGTGCTGACAAGGCAGGACATTAACACAGTATACAGCTAAAATAAAAGGCCCCAGTTCTGTATAAAGATATTTATACAATAAATATCTATTACACCTAATGTGTTGATTTACTAACAACTGAACAGCTGAAACACTGCGTTATCACGCTAATCTCTGCTGCTTACTTAACACAAAGCTCTAATTGGACTAATAGGAGGCCAAGGTTATCATTTAATAATTATAAAGACTCTGTGTTTGGACAATGTTCTCCCCGCATCATGCATTAGCCTACAAATGTCACATGACATGGAACAAATATGACCATTTAGACCAGAGGAAAAAATGTTAGAATGCATGGGAGGAAAGGGATGAACACATGAGGTGAGATTAAATGGTCTGAAAGAAAAGAGCAAGCTCAGTGACAAAAACAGATGAGACAGAGACCTAAAAGATGAACGCAGAGAGAGAGATGTCGTTCTAAATTAGGAAATCGTCCAACTTGACACATTGTCGAATCCTGATGTTCATCAGTCCTAATGGGCCTCCACACTGACCTGTCACTCTCTCTTTATCACACACACCAGCAGCAGACACTTTATTACTCCCCTATTGCTTCACTACCTCTTCAATCATCATCACTGTATGTCCTCCTGTGCTTTTCACTGTGTACGTTTGTCCCTATAAGAGCTGATAAATCATCATTGTTTTCCAGGTCGGGCAGAAGCCAGATAATATTTCACACTAACGTGTGGTGGAGATGTTTGTCCACTGATTATCAGCTGTGGTTGGTTAGCTCAGACATGTAAACAACAACTAAAAGAAAGATGTGGTAATGTCTTCTTTTAACTTAAGCACAGACATTGATTTAGATCGGTCTAATGTATTTTTAGAAAGCTCTCGGGTTGATTTAAAGGGCCATTACCAATAAAAAAAAATCTTTGTCAAATGACTGCATGACTTACACAATTCTGTTTAATAGGATTTTACATTTTCCTCTGTGCAATTTACCTCCATTAGGTCCAGGGTCTGGGGGGCCCAGGCTGATTCCTCCCCAGGAGTTTCCAGTCCACCCCCTCTCCCTCTTCACCTTCATCTTTTTCCTCCTCTCCCATTCATCCCTCTGGCGCACTGCAGAAACACATCAACTTATACACAGCTGAACAATCACCACAGCTCCTATTTGTCATTGCCAAATTAACTGTGTAATTACTGTTAAAAATGAGATCACCGTGGAGACAAATTGTCTCACACCACAGATGGTTCCGTTTCACAAAATTAAGACCTTGTTCCCCCGACATTTCTTTAAAGCTAGTTTATGAAAACACAATTCCTTTTCCAGTAAAACGGTGTTTCCTTAGCAATGAGCATTTTTCCACTGCACTTGAATATAAGCTAATTTGTGATCTCAGCAACTGAGATAAAATCCGTTTTTATTCTATTTCTGCATGTCCAGATGAAGTGTGTTTGTTTCTGTGTGTTTACATAGTTCAGCTTGAACTTCCTGCTGCTCCATCTGTCCTCTTTGACTCATCTTCAGCACAGCACCATCTTTCCATATTGGAACATTCAGACCAGGCCAGAGAAAACCACCACGACCTGTTAAAGACAGAGAAAAAACAAGATTGACTTGATTTAACTGAGTACAGAAGATGAGAGGTAGGCTGACAAGACTGGAGAGGTGACACTGAAACCCAAAGAAAAACATCACTTGCTCAAAAACACTCACACAGGGACAGATGTGTATAATCCATCTCCCTAGTGGAGCAGTCATAAATGAATCAACAAAAAGTATCTATTATTCTAATCATGTCATGATCATCAGCTGTGTGTTAGCATCTTTCAAGTAAGTCTGTGCAGCAGCAACCAGGTTTGCACTCAAGTCACCCAATGATTCAAAATAATCACAGTTTGTAGACTGTGAATAAAGACAAAAAGATGATGTTTTACCTTCTCCGATGGACTGTCCTCGGTTCAAGTCTCGCTTAAATTTACGCTTGGTCCGCTTCCCTCTGCCTTTTCTGCCTCCGGCCCCTGTGTCTGCCAACACACCTTTCCACAATTCCTCTGCTGTCACTGTGAAAACACACACACACACACACACACACAGAAAATAAAGGTCAGACATCTGACCAAAACCCAAGCTTTACTGAACAAACAGAGCCAGCAAATAAAATTAAATACAGGGACTTCATCAGCAAACAGTGCTGGGCTGTTCTCTCATTTAAATCCAGATCTGTGCGAAAGACAAACTGCAGCAGCAGTGCAGAACAAGCTTTTTTAATGTGTGATTAAAAAAAATACTAACAACTTTTCACCTGCTACACCTTCACAGCAGAGTTGTCTCTAATTCAATAATTCAACAGTACAGACCTTTGGGGCATTGCAAGCCAGAAATAAAGGTGTCTAAGAAAAGAGTTGTGGGAGTGGCAAGGAACTGTAATGAAAATACAATACAGGCACATCTGATATAGATACGCAGTGCTGCAGATCCATTCCGAAGACCCTTCTGAAAAAATGTAAATGTTCAATAACTTAACCAAAGCTCTCCTGAGAGTAAATATTTAAAGAGCCTTCTTAAAGAGGTATGAGCACAGAGAGTCAATGTACCATGACAGGATGTTGTTTTTTTTGTGTGTGTTTTCCTTTGCTTATCAACATCGAGCGAGACATGTTGACAGGCATAAAATATTTAATTGTCTGAGAACTGCTAAAGCAGCTACAGTAAACATCTCACACTTGAAGAGCAGTTAGAGAGCTGGAAGAACCGAGACAGAAAATAACAGATAAAAACATGTTTTGACAGCTTCATATATGCCCATTTATAATCTGTTGTATTGTCTTAACAGGCTCTGCTAACACACACCTACATTCACTGATGGGAAGTACACAACATACACTACCACATACTACTAACACATACTACCAGCAAAATGTGTGCAGATGCTTGAACATTATACTGACAAGTGTTACACATTAATCTGCTGTATGCTTCTGTCAACCTCTATAAACTGTAATCACAGATTCCAACTCATACAAATCCAAACACATCAGCTCTTTCTGTAAACTGATTATATCACGTGTTGTTGGTTAAAAAAAAACACACACACACACAACAAAAAAAGAAACAAAATAAAAACATTTAATAAAAAGGGTGTAATAATGTTCGATTTCTGTTCTTTTCGTCTCCTTTTTGTTTAGTTTAGTTTGTGTATTCTGTAAAATTTTATATATATAGACACTGGAAATTTTGTTTTGTTAAAGAATGTTTTGTTTTATGTTTCAATTTAGCTTTTTCTAGCTTTTGTTAACAATAGAAATGTGTGTATTTTTGTTTTTGTATAGGCAAAGTTAAGGTATTTATTCTAATGTGAGCTGATACTGGAATGACATAAGCTGCATTCCAGTAAAAAAAGCAAAACAATAAACTGAATGGAAATTTTTTTTTCGTTTGGCCAGAAAGTGATTTTTTTTTTTTTTTTTTTTTTTTTTTACAAACTTACACTTGTTGAAGAAGCTGCCATGCCTGGTTTGCTGCCATACTGTTGGAGGGAACAGCGGAACTGCAGAGTGTGTTTGGAGAGGAGCTGCAGAGGCTCGCCTCACTAAGTGGGACACCTGAACGGGTCCCCCTGCACGGAGTGGTGCTGCACCTGGAAGAGAGGAACATCCACCAAAAGAAAGGTAAGTGTATCAAACCTACACTCTGTATACGAACAAACAGTTTAATCATTTAGAGACAAGAATACAGATCACAAGGCTTGGGCCAAACTGAACTGGACTGGACTGTTAAATCACATTCCAAATTAATATGGACTCAAAAAATAGAAGATAAGCAAAATAACCTTCCCAGTTTCTCTCTATCCATTTCCACTTATTTTCTTCTTGTTGACATATAATACAGCAGGAGGACTGTAAGAGCAGTAAGTCCTGATAAAGGTTAATTTAATGGAAGTAGTTAATTATGGGCTTGTGCCCTGTTGTTTTTTGTTAATGAAGGAGAGATGTCTCTTTTTACCGACAGGCAGTATGACTTAGAAACATTTATGAATAGAGTTTGGTTATAGAAACGTGTTTATGAAGATATTGACCACTGGTTATCTCGTGGTTAAATTAGACCATACAGACAGCACCGCTGTGACAACTGTGAGAGAACACCATCACAGTCACCATCAAACAATTCCTGAGTATTTTATGTGTCCTGAAACACAATTTAGGGAAAGAATACAACTACTGCATACAACAAATAATTCTGAATTCTGCACAGAATTAAAACTCGTTTGCCGGACGTGTTCATGACAGCTCTGCAGCAATGACATCCTCCTCCCGGGTCAGTTAACAGTAACCGAACAGTTACACTTTAAAACATGAACATATTTCAACAAACTTCGGCGTAAACAATGAGCTGTTGTAAACAGAGGTGTGGATTAGAGAAAAGAGAAAAAACTAACCTCCTATAGCGACGCGGAGGGCACAGCACACCCGTATGGTCGCCGCCATGTTGAAATGCTGAAGGGTCCTTCGGAGGATAACAAGGCGCCTGAACTGTGCCTGCTGAAAAAAAGGAAAAAAAAATACATCGATTTTTGTTTCTTTCTTAAAACACAAATCAATGAATGTTGTGAACAAAGTAGATTGATAACATATTAATTAAATCTATTAATACTTCTTTTGTCATGACATTAATTATAAGTTGGGGAGAGCAAACAAGACATTTACAATGAGGAGAACGAGATGGAACTGTGAAAACCTTAGAGGGTGAGAGAGTGAGTGTATTTACAGAAAAAGAAAAGAAGTACATGTTGATGATGCACACAGCATGACGCAGAATTTTGCTGGGAGGAAATGCATAGAAATTTATTGTGAAAGTTAGAAAATATCCATCCATGGGTAGAAAATTGGTCCAGGTGGTGGAAAGTCAGCAGTGCGTTATTTAGATGTATATGTTTATATATTGTATATTATTCTATATTCTGTGTTTCTTGTTTATTGAATGTTAGTGCATATATTTTTACTGCACCTAGAAGGGGTGAACAGCGGTGCTCCATGAAAACATCCAACATGTTATTTGTATGCATGAAAACAGTGAATAAACACACACACACACAAATACACATCTGAGTGCGTGCAGCAGGTCTCCAATCAGTCTCCCCAACCTCTGGACATGATTGCTAGCACAGAGAAGTGACTGGTAATTATCCACTGTATGCATCTCAATTTCACCTTATTCAAGATCATTTCCTCAATATTACAGCCCTTTTTCCCTGCACAGCAATCAAAGTACTGCTGAAGAAAGGACAGCCGCCCAGCTGTGTGACAGCAGGAGGTGGGAGTTGCTGCTGAAACCAATGTCTTTTGTACAGTAAGTTTTCTCTAAAATAATTGGCTTGTAATGACAGCTTCAACCAGAGCTTTATGTAAAAGAGTGAGTCACTTTTCTCAACTTTGTATAGTGGAAAGTGGAGGAGTGAAGAGTGGGAAAATATTTTTTTTGAGAAACATAATGCTGTTCAGTGCAACAAAAGTGAGAAAGTAAGAGTGAGTTTAATGATGCAGGTTGGTGTCTGCCTTTCTGACTGAGTTGTCTCTGGGGGAGTTGGGTGGTTTGAATAGTTCATTTGGTTCACAGGGGATGAGGAGGTTTTTCTACCTGTGTATTGATGACTTGAAGACTTCGCCTGTTCTGCATCCAGAACAGGCGAGGTACCATGTGGTAGTGTCACTGTAGGTTTTTAACAACTATATTGTATGCTACTACTAAACAAAAAAATAAGTTGTTGGTAAAAGTTGTCCCAATGTACCAGACGTTGTTTAGTCTGACAGTCCTCTCTCCCTTCCTCTTCATGCTCTAAACCTCTGATTCAGCTACCAGACAGAGACATGCCACCTTCAGAAGTTTCCCGATGACTCTGCCATAGTTGGATGTATCAGCAAGAGTGGAGAGTCTGAGTACAGGACTGTGGTGGACAGCTTTGTCACGTGGTGTGAGCAGAACCATCTGCTGCTCAATGTGGCAAAGACAAGAGAGAGCTGGTTGTGGACCTGAGGAGGACCAAGGCACATGTGGCTCCAGTTTCCATCGGTGGGCAGAGTGTGGACATTGTGGAGGATTATAAATGCGTGGGAGTGGTTTTGGACAATAAACTTGACTGGACTAAGAACACTGAAGCCCTCCACAGAGCCGCCTCTATTTTCTGAGGAGGCTCCAGTCCTTTAACATCTGTCGGACCATGCTGAGCAGACTACGAGCAGCGGACACAAACAGACTCAATAAACTCATCAGAAGGGCCGGTGATGTTGTCGGGGTGGAGCTGGACTCTGACAGCAGTGTCAGACAGAAGGATGCTGTCTAAGCTGCAGGGGATCCTGGAGAACAGCTTCCATCCTCTCCACCACGTGCTGCTGAGGTGCAGGAGTACTTTCAGTGCAAGACTGATCCCTCCTAAATGCACCACTGAGCACCACAGGAGGTCATTCCTTCCTGTGGCCATCAAACTGTACAACTCCTCCCTCTGAGATCAGACAATCTGATCTAACACATTGTCTTGTTAATTATACCCATAATGGATTTATTGTAGCACTGTCAGATTTTACTGCACACAGTATTCAGGTTGTATTATATATGACTACCAGTTCTGACTTTTTTATTGGATTTAACTAGAATGTTTATTGTTAAGAATTGTATTTTAAATAACCACTTGCTATTATATCTTATTTTATATTTCTAACCTGTTTTCTTATTATGTATGGAGCACCTGGAATGTAAGCAAATTCCCCCTGGGATTAATAAAGTATTTCTGATTCTACAGTCTGTATTTAATTTGCTTTTGGATAAAAAAAAAAACATTCCCACTGATTTAAAAAAAAAAAAGGTCCTACTTTGATATTGTACTTGAACTTCAACTACACATTTTCATCAGTCTGAAATCTCCAGGCTTGTCAAGAGACCTGTTTTCACCCCTGCCTGCTAAATCATAATCTTATACTCTGCTCCTCTCTTATCTGGATCTTAAACACCACCTCACCCCTCGCCTCAGCTCTTATTGCTTTTTGTGAGAACTTTTCTCACAAGAGTAATCCAGCTTCATGAGATTACATGATATGATTGTCTTTAAAACAACTCCGACCCTTGACTACAAAGATTGTTTGTACTATTGTTTTTGTAATGTACTCAGTATGACAGCCTGCTGTATATTCTTGTCCATGTTTCTAAACCATATGAATAAGTCTATAGAAAGGCACAGGAGAAATACAATTAATAGGATTTTTATTATTATATATCCTGAACAAGATAAATAATTATGTTAAATGCCTGCATTATATTTCATAGTAACACATTCAGCAGTTCCTAATAAAGGCAGAGAGCAAACACTGATGTAGAGGAAAAGGGGTTTTAAAGACTGTTTAGAAATGAACAAAATAGACTATACTACAACTATTTGACACGGTTACAAACAAGTTATTAAAGAAGGAGCAAGTCAGAGACAGACAGTGAAAGACAGAAAATCAGAAACAGTCCTTCAATCCTCACTTCTCCAGGTGGCTTTAGAGATTAGACATCCATCACAGTCCCTGCCAAAGACTCCATCACTTTTGAGGCAGGGAGTCAAACGTGTGTGTGTGTGTGTGTGTGCGCTCAGACAATGCCATGGATCCTCAGCAGCAATAAAATAACACAATGCAGAACACAGAGAGGCAGAGCCGCACATCGTCTATCTGTTCAAGTAGTTTTAAAAGCTTTTTAAAGTGAATCACTGACTCATGTGACCTGAGGAGGAGGCGGCTCCATCACGCTGTGGCTAGAACAGTTAAAGCTTTGTTTTAATCCTTCACCGCAGAACATTTAACAACTGTTGACCTGCAGATCGACACTAAAGTTTAAAAGATCAGAAATATATGGAAGTAAGTGGGAGAATAAATAGTATGATGAGACCCAGACATGTGCTAATTTTAAAATTCTTGCTCTGCTTCACAAGAGGTCACCTGTCTGTCAAAAAAAGAAAAAAAAATTATCTTTCTCAGATTTTTTTGCAAGTCAAACACATGTATATCCAGACAGGATACAGTGTGTAGGTGAGTCATTATAGCAAATGTGACAAGCAGGATTGGGATGGCCATCAAACTCTGATGTAAAGACCACAGAGATCTAGAGGTTACATGGGGTTAAAGGAATTTATGGTGAAGAAGGACAATTTGGAGTGAGCAGGGATTATATGTTCTTATCTCAGCTGAAGGCATACTAGGCCTTACACTTCGAAAAAGGAGGAAAAACACATTTATATGCTGGTCCGAGTGCCACCAGATATATTCAATCTAAGCAGGAGCCAGAACAAAACCTTGTGGAACACCATGCAACAGAAGTGCAGAGGAAAACAGATGTTTACTGAATTTATGAGCTGAAAAGGAGAAGAAAGAATTGGGGAATTAGTGTTTCAAGATAGGGAATTTGCAAATAAATCTGTTCAGTGCCTTGAATTCACTTGAAGTGGCACACTTGGCACAAAGAGGGGAAACAGATACTTAGAGATACTAAGAGAGCAAGTTGAAAGCTTCTCCCATCGGAGCAGTCTGTAGGTCATCGTAACCTGACGTGGATCGATACTGCAACCCCCTGCTGTCCCTTGTTTGACACCTCCTCTTCCTCACCTCCGGCTCCTCCTTTCCTCTCGCAGACAGAAGGTGCGGGGAGGTGACAGGTTATCAGTCGCAACTGAAAAAGCAAATCCTTCTCATCTCCACTGTAGGAAACATCTCTCACACAACTTTTCTCAGTCTGTTTTAATGTGTGTCTATGTCTATAGAGTCTGTTGTATCGAGTAAAGTTTAATGTGCTTTGGTTTGGAGCATTTTCAGTTCCCTTTTTAGGTGACAGAATTTGTTTTTCACTGAAAAACTGGGTGGTCCTGCTGTTTTTGTGCTCAGTCTAGAATCGTTTGATTTAATTGGCTTTCAGAATGGGCAGTAATTTGATGACCCCTGATGGAAACTGTGTTGGCAGGAAAGCAGAAAAACACAGCTCTCAGGTAGCTGCACTGAGATGAGCAGAGGGGTGGCGCTCTAACCTATGATTTGTTTAGCATTTTTACCTGTAAATATATATATGTGTGTGTGTCTATAGCTAAAAGCAATAGTTGTGAATCCATCTCCTCCTCTAAAACACACACATCCCTCATTCCTCTTTTTCATGTCTTTATAATTTACCAAAAAAATCACAGTTTTTCACACGGATTGTGAATTATGCAGCCACTTGAGTGTCAGATGAAAAATTTAGCATGTGAAGTATTATGTAATATTAATTGTTATAGAAGTCATAAGGGGAAAGTGCAGCCTCATCTGTGCATAGAGAAAAGGTGGAGGAATGTGACAAGAGAATCAGAGGCAAAGGAAAATGTGGAGATGATGAAAATGAAAAAAAGCTGCACACCCATAACTCAGATGTGTTGCTGTAAGACTTCAGCACTCAGACTGCCTTCTGCAAGATGCCTTTGCTCTCATTGTGTGTTTTTAATTGAGAATCACTTTGAATCGAAGGCATACTTTGAACAGTATCTTTCACAATCTTTCTTTCATCACCAGAAAAATAAACGTCTGCCAGTTTTTTTTCTTATCTTGCTTGCTGACATTCACAGTGCAGCAAAAGAAAAGTTAAACCCAAAGGGAGCTGAAGCTAATCCATGACATCTAGTGACCACTGTGCATGTGTGTGTTCTTCATTTCAACTTTTACAACAGCTCGTTCCATTTTATCTTTGTCTTTTTAAAAAAAATCAAAATATAAGTGTTGGAGCCTTTACTTGGTAAATCTGCCTGCTGTGAGTCTAAATGTTGTGTCATATATGTATGGCGCAACAAATGTATTACCATTTCACTGCAAAGTTACTATAATAACCCTAAATTATTCTCATATGTAAAGACATTATGAGAAATTGAGGCAATCACCAGGAGGGAGGGTCTCATTCTAAAGTAAATGGAGGAAACATTTTTAGCCAATAAGCTTGACTGCTTATCTGTTAAAGCTAGATGGAGTAGGGGTGGTGTGTACATTACTGTTGCCAGGAGGCAGAGGAGTAGAAAGAATTAAGAAAAAGCGAGGAAGCGGGGGAGGAGATGAATCTGATGAAATGCAGGTGTACATAAAGAGAGGTGAGGGAGAGGAAAAGGCAAAGGTAAGTGAAGGAGGGAGGCTTGAACAGGAAAAGAGCTGCAGAGAGAGAAAAAAGCAAAGCGCAAAATGAAAATATGCAGCAAATGGAAAGTCAGCAAGAGAGAGGTGAGAGGCGAGAAAGAGGGAGAGGAGAGGTGGGAGGGAAATTAATGGAAGCACAAAAGGGAGGGGAAGAGTGAGAGAGATGTGAGGTATGTAAAGGAAAGGGAAGCATGAAATGTAATGCAGAGGAAGGAATGGCGAAAAGAGGGGATGAAATTGTGGGTGACGTTAAAAGGAATTGCATAGAAATGGAGGGAGGAGATGAAAAAATGAAAAGCTGCAGAGCAGTCAGAGGGAAATACAAGGAAAGGAAGAGGGTGGAGCAAAGGATGGAAGTGAGGGTGACTAAGGAAGAATGCTGGAAGAGTGTGTGTGTGTGTGGGGGGGGGGGTGATGAAGATTAATAATTTTACAAAATGAGAATATAGAAAAAAAGAAGAAATAAAGGAATTAAGATGCAACAGAGGAGGCAGGAGTGAGGGAGAAAACCTGGGACTTCTACGCACATGAGTGTTAGTCTGAGAGGCAGAGCTGTTGATAGCCTGCAGGATCACAGCTGAACATAAGAAATACATGAAAAGAAAGTCAGACAAGCAGAAACCCAAAACGTGTGTACATGTCAGTCAGCAAAAAAGTCAGTTAATGAGCCATAAAGAATGAAAACGGAATATATAGGCTAAGCAAAGTTAACTACCCTGCAAAAAAGACAACATCAAGCATTATATTTGAAATATTTTTCAATGAAACATGATGAAAACTTTTGGTTTTCAGTACATTTTTATTAAAGTGTCACCCCTGATAAATGTTCAGTGCCTTGTGTTTTCTTACATCGATTCACCCCTTTTATGAATGAGAGATGTGGGAGACGCCTTGCTTGCTTTAACAGTATTTCTCATTTTCCCTTTTCAAGGCAGATCAATGCTTCCATCTAACTGAAGTGTTTTGAGTCTTTGCACTATTACCTTGGAGCTATGCTAACACACTAGTACAATAAACAGAATAGGTGGGTTGTCAATAAATCCCATAATGGCATGTATGGTCCTTTCTGATGTCTGGTAACAGAAATCACTTCAGCATAGATTGGTACCGTTTTTATTTTCTTCCCAAGTGCTGAACTGCTGATGTCATCCAGATCTTGGTTTGAAAGGTTTGACAGACTTGACATTTTACTTTGGTGTACCCCGTGTTGGCTGAAGATTCCTCCTAGTTCAAATATGCAACATTTATTTACGCTGTCTTTCAAATAAATTCAACATTTAACCTCACTTGAACTTCAGTTGCCTACCTTCCTCCAGGACACCATCAAAATATTTGTCTCCCTCTGCCAACTTGTCTTAATGTCACAAATATTGTGTCATCTCCCACAGTGGAGCCGGGCCAAACGGCCAAAGCTGAGGACTGCATCACATTTTCACCTGCAGTGATGATGAGTTGGCCTCGCCCAGGATTATTCATGATTACTCACACTATCTGACACTGCAATGACACTGTGAAGCACTGTTTGAGCTTAGCTGAAAGGTCTTACTTGTTAGAGTTGTTCAGTTTACTGGGCACACTGAGGTTTTTCATTTTTCTTTCTTAACTCCTGATGCATTTAGTGAAATCCACTTATCATGAGTGACAGATCTTTTGTCCAATCAGCATTATTAATTATGTCCTTTGATTTGTTGTCAAAATTATACTGATTTAGCAGTTTCAGTCGATCAATTCTGCTGTTAGCCTGATGTGAAAGATGGTGTAACCATATGGAAAATATCTTTTGTTTAAAAAGGGCACACTTTGAAAAATACTTCCAATTATAAATGCTAGATATGGCAGATAATTCCTTAGTAGCTTCATATCCAGCATTTACGCATATAACGGGCTACTTTAAATTAGGCATTATTAATTGTTTGCAAGGCAGCTGGATTTGCATGAGATTTGACATCACAACAATCCACTTCTCCAGGCTGAACTCAGGGACATTGCACTCAGGGACATTGACTGTGAAAAAATATGGACGAACCATCTGTGGTTTCAACCACTAAAGAGACATTTAAATCCCTGTCACCCACAGTGGAGTATCAGAGTTCGCCCAAAGTTCACCTAGCAAAGAGGCAAGGCTGAGGAATGTGGGTAGCCACACAAGCAGGAAGCTGGGAGTCTGCACCGGCTCATCCCTCGGAACAGACACACGCCCCTAATTATGCAAAATTTTAAGTCTTAATTTGATCAATATGGGTCATACAAAAATGATAGAGCCCAAAACTGTTTGTACCAGGCAACACGTTTATTTCTGCTGATAATCTGAACATGTTACCATGGCAGTGTAGGTGGATTGACTCACTTTTGGAACCAGTCCAGGAAGCTGCAGGGGGAGCTGCAGTTTTTGACACTTTCACATGGCCTTCATTTTTTTTTTAGCCCCAGCGGATGGTGCCAGGTGAAGAACTAATGGCAGCTATAGAGGTTCAGTTTAGGTTTAAGATGATGAACTCAGAAAGGGATCTGATGGTTCAAATAATGTTTCCAATGAGGACTTCCCAGGTGAACTGTGGAACAAACCATCTGTGCTATTCAGTTATAAATGCATGTAGAGCAAAATGCCCTTTAGGTAACTGTGTGTACGTGTAGCCAGGGAAAGAAAAAGTGTAATGTTGCCATGTTGGCTCCTCTGTGGTGGAAATCTGGTGTGAATGGGTACAGCAGGTATCCTGGTTCCCAGTTTTCTCCAAGGTTAAAAGAATTATTTGGCAATCGCACAGAAACAGTACATATCCAGGTAATACTCAATGCAAACAAATGGTGGCTAAACAAAAAAAAAAAAAAAAAAAAAAAAAACATTCAGCTCTCCTCTGGAGGGCCCTGAAGTGATGCAAACGTAAGTACCTTTAATCTGAGACAAGTTGTTATAAAATGATTTCCATTCCGTTATTCATTTAACCAATATTTTGCACTTATTGCACTTGTTGAATAATGTAAGCTGATGAATAATTTACTATGAGATAAAAATGGCTCTGCTAGCTCACAATTATCTGAAAGTAAGAGAAGAATGCACACACAGAGGGATTAACTTGAAAATGAGCAAGTATAACAGGTTTTAACAATGAAAAATAATACACTGAACGCTTTGCTTACAGGGCAATGCTGTGAGACAATGCCTCACTCCTGATGCTGTGTGTAATGCTCATGTATCTGATAATTATTGCAGTTAATGATAATGTGACAGTGGAGGTGAGTTTTAACTTAAAGGTAGGGTAGGAGATTTTGAAAACTCAGTGAGAGTCAGCCAGATTTTGAAAGTAAAGACACACCCCTTTCTCTTGAAGCTCACACCGAAGCCACGCCTCCCAACCAGTCTGGGACTTCAGCCATCATGCACGTACCTCTCTGGTGCGCGCAGAGCAGGAAGAGAGTGACAACCAGCCAATACTCCGCGCAGGGGCGCCTCGCAGGATTGGCTGATGTTTTTTGCATTTTAAAGCTTCCACAGATGATTCATATTCTTCGTTATACAATCGGATTTTGAAGAGAAGTTACACTAATTAAAAAAACAAGCATTAATCAATATCTGACATATAACCTTCTTAAAGGACCCTTGTAGATGTCTGTCAGGTTTATCCTGTGTATGTGTGAAGCTAATCTAATCTTGAACTTATATGCAAACTTATTACCTCCAGACATGAAGTAAGTTTGAATGATGGTTATTTAAAGGCAGCATTTTTTCCATTGAATTAATTTGCAACATCTGCCTATTTATATACACTGTGTGAACGTACAGATAAAATGTAAATGTCTACTCAGTTAATGGATCTGTGCTGGCTGAAAACAACAAAAGAAAATAAGTGGCAAAACAGTGTGATATGTTGTTGTAAAGAAACTATTGAAAAATGTTTCATAATTTAATTTTATTTCACATTCTGACACAATTGTCCATGTAAAAAAAAATCATACTTCTAACATGTTCTAGTACATTCTAATCCAGCATAAATTGAAAGGAGTGGGGATAACCACAAATGAAAAAGTCTTTAAATGTAAATAATGTTCAGGCTGGAACCCTGAAATAAAATAGGATGGAAATATATATAAGATATAAGATACAAGATATAAAAATAAAAGCTAAGCTTAACAGGACATCTGTTCTGGTTACCTGGAAGGTAAACTGTGTTTTCTACTTTACATACTTATGTCTGAGAAGTAGATTTAAGAAAAAATAAAAACTCTATATAATCTATATAACTTTCTTATTGTGTAACTTAAATGAAATGTGAGATATAAAATTTAAAGGTGAAGAAACCTGGAATATCCAGCATTATTCTTGGAAAGTGTATTTATTTAGTTTACATATGTATGCCCGAGATTAAGGAGGAGATCAGATCAGAGACACGTCAACCTCATGTCATCAAACCGTATTTACTGTTTGCATGCAGAGGACAACACTTCAGCACAGGAGAAGGTGTGAACCTGCATCATTTAGAGGTATGTTTTTAACATTATTTTTGTGTTATGTCTAAATTCATGAATTTTAAAGAACAGCATAAAAATATGTATAAGCATGACACAACTAAAAATAACAATTGAACTATAAACATCTTTTTAAGTTAATTTAAGGTGAATGATGAATGAAAAAGCACATTTCTTGTATTTATTGTATGTTCTGAAAGAACATTGATACATGCATAGCAGTGTGTGCATTTTTCCAGGTAAGGAAAACAACAGAGATGTAAAGGGAAGTGTATGGATAAGATTATATAATGCTGATATTTATGACCAATATGTGACAGTTGTGGGCAAGTGTCATGAAGAATGATCTACCATGACATCATCATATGTATACTATAACTTAATACAGCTATGTTGTTGCCTTAAGCCTGACATGGACATGTTGTCTGTGTCATATTCCTGCTTTGGCCAAAACAACATACAGTTAGTTCTGTCTTGATTTTGTGTCACATCAATTCAACTGAAGACTTTGGTGTAACCGGCAGTGTAACCGACACCAAGAGTAGTGCAGTGTTAATTCAGAAGGTTGACGCAAGACCTTTATTGGCCAGTATATCTACCATAATACCTACCATAATCTCTATATTTACCATAATCTCTATCTCTACAGGTTTCTCTCTGAAGCACGAAGAAACAACATTTACAGCAACGCAATGGGGAAAGACTATAATAGCAGCATCACCTGCTTTAATGAGAACTTCACCTATGCCTGTTGTGATAGTGAGAACTTCACCTATGACTGTTGTTCTTATGGGAACTACAGCTCTTATTACTGTAATAATGGGGACTTCATCTATGACTGCTGTAATGGTTGGGTCTTCGTCTTTGACTGCAACTTTGAGCAAGCTGATTTTGCCACATTCGTGTTGACATGTATCATCATCTGTATCGGCCTTCCCTTGACCCTGGTGTCCATCTACTCTGTTTATTTTACAGTACGTAGTTCTTTTCTTGTTTTGGATTTTTGCCATTATATCTATATTGTTGCAGCTCAGTTTGGGTGGTAAAGAGCAGCTTGGTGCTTTTGGCTGTTTTCAAGAATTCAGTTAATTTGCTGTTATCAGAAGAGCCTCTGTATCATTTATAGTTAGACGCCCCCTGCTGGAGACATCTTGTCTTAACCCTGTTTTGTTCTTGTCTTTTCATGCTCATTATGACATTTTATAATGTTACCACTGAGCAGATCAGTGTCTTTAACATCAGTCAGTATCTAATAAGTCAGTTGTTTTGACATTTTGGCTTAGAAAACATTTAACACTGAGTTGTAATGATTTTTTGCATTAGTGAGTCTGTTTCTTTAGTGACCATCATTTAGCATATAGCACTGTCAGATGTTATGCTAACCTAAGACACAGTTCAGTCTCCTGATCGTCATGTGTTTTCTTTTATCTATGATTTCCTGCAGGTGCGAAAAGATAACATTGCTCCGATCTACGTCATCAACCTTTTCATTTCTGACCTCATTCAGCTCTGCTCTATGATCGTTTGGGTGGCAGAACCCAAGGATTGGAAAATCTATGAAATATTCTTTTATATTTATTATTTGGGTGTGATGGCCAGTGTTGGCTTCATGGTGTGTGTTGCCCTGGAAAGGTAAATATATCTAGTGTGTGTCTAAATCCATTTTATGTTCGACCATCTTGTTACTAAGTCATTTTGATGCTCTTGTATTTTGCATTACAGGTATTTGGTCATAGCCTGGCCTCTGTGGTACCACAATAGAAAAACCATCAAGAGTTCTTTGGTCGTCTGCATCGTGGTCTGGTCACTTCCTGTCATCTATCTTGTTCTACCTTTGTGTTTCTGGGTTTCTTATGCAGTTGCAGACACCATGTTTGCTGCCTTCCTCCTCATCCCCTTCCCTTTGTTCATATTCTTCCTGGTTGGGACTCTTAGAGCTCTGTCCTCAGCCCGCAGTGTCCCCTCTGATGAGAAAAGAAGAATTGTAGCTATCTTGGTGGTTGCGCTGCTTATTTACACACTGCTCTTCCTGCCTTCCATCATTTGGTCCCTGGCAGAAGAAGCCAGCTATAACTGTGTTTTTAGTCATCTGACTTTCATTCTTCTTCAGCTGAGTCCTCTTGCAGATT
Organism: Parambassis ranga; assembly: GCF_900634625.1. Lineage (NCBI taxonomy): Eukaryota > Metazoa > Chordata > Actinopteri > Ambassidae > Parambassis > Parambassis ranga. The sequence continues at coordinate 8,568,606 of NC_041035.1, forward strand.
TGATTATGTATGTTTTCATCAGGAAAGGTGCCATAGACAAACTTTTGACTTCACTCTGTTGCTCCAAAGTGAACAGTGATGAGATCACCAGAACAACAGCTTGAATAAAACTTAAGAAGAAAACTGCATAAACAGCTAAATGTTCTGTTGTCATAAAACAAAGGTTTTATTTATGTCATCATAACCAACAATTTCCTACTACAACATCTTATAACTAAATCCTTGTTTTTTATGTGCACACACACACATACAGTATGTGTGTGTGTGTGTGTGTGTGTGTGTGTGTGTGTGTGCGTGTGTGTGTAAGTAACATACTATAAACATCTTTTTAAGTTAATTTAAGGTGAAGGATGATATGATACTACTATTACTACTATTACTACTTATGGACTGAAGATAGATATCCATTATAATCAATGTTTCATCTTGCTTGTCATGTTTGCTCTGTACTGTATCATGTTTACTGCATTTTGCAGTTTTGCAGTTTGCTCCTCTCTCTCTCTCCTTAGGTAGGGAGGATCAGCTACATGGAAACTATTTTTAATTTTTTGCTTCTACTTGTCAGGCTTCCGCTCCTGTGCCAGATTAATTTATATTCTCCTTGTTTTATTTTGAAATCATGTGTCTCCCACCTCTCGCTGATTACGTGCCCCGCCCTAATGCCCCTAGTGTCTCACCTGTGTATTATTGTTTCCCCTGCCCTTGTGCCCTTTCCTGGTTTTTGTCTTTGCCTTATAGCTGTTGTGCACCTATAGTGTCAGACTGTCATTGAACAATAAAAGATTTATGGTATTCATTATAGCGATTTAACATGGCGTGTGATCCCTGCAGCAGTCTCCTCACACAGGGAAGAAACTACTCTTACATAAACTGAGATACTTTGTGTAGGCTGTCAAAACACAAAAGGAGGATGTGCACATTTTGAAAACACCACCGGGTTCACATCCTCTATAGCTTAGGAAGCATATCAATGTCACAACACACAACTTTAGACACAGGCTTTTTGTTTATGTATAGTATAGTACATAGTATAATATATATGGTTTTGCATGCTCTTCTCTAAATTGCCTATTTTGTTAAATTATTCTATTTTTAATATATCTTAAACCTTCATAGCATTCAGAGTGGACAGCAAAGTAAGAATTTCATTGCACAGGGGAACCTATTTCCTTACTGTGCACATGACAATAAACGCTTTGAATCTTGAATGTTTTTCTTTGCATTTATCACATAGGTTTATCATCATAAATCTTGTGTTTTATTTAGTTTGTTTTATTTATTTTACCTTCTGTACTATATTATATATTATGATGTTTGAATGGTTTGAATCGGCCCATGCATTCTGAAAATATGCTGAGCCAAAAAACGTACAGAATAATAATAATAATAATAAGACGGTTTCCACACATGTCCTGAATGAGCTGAATCTTTTGATGTTTGAATGGTTTGAATCGGCCCATGCATTCTGAAAATATGCTGAGCCAAAAAACGTACAGAATAATAATAATACTTGCATTTCCTGAAGAAAATGCAAGTTTGGTTGCCACAGCAAGTTTGTTTTTACCAAAAAACAAACTGTCATGCATCCATGACAACCTGAACCTGAGCAGTCTACTCAGAGGAGATTTTGGATGCATGGCAACCATGCATACATGAGCAACCATGCATCCATGGCAACCTGAACCTATGAGCCGCCATTTGAAAACGGAGCTGAAAGTAGCATCAGTCTGTCACCATGGTAACAGAAGAGGAGACCTCAAAAGTCCCTGGCCATTTGAAGACGGGGCTGAATTTCCAAATTCTGTATGCAAGTTTTAAAGACCAAGATGTTGGAAGTATTTTAAGCTTCGAATGGTTTCTCCATCTTGTAATTTGTAGGAGGAGTAGCATTTTGCAGAAGACATGGAAAATGTTTAATATCTTTAATATTATAATAAGACGGTTTCCACACATGTCCTGAATGAGCTGAATCTTTTGATGTTTGAATGGTTTGAATCGGCCCATGCATTCTGAAAATATGCTGAGCCAAATAACGTACAGAATAATAATTGCTGGGCAACCAAACATAATAATAAAGACGTAGAAGAACAAGAGTTTGGTTGCTGGGCAACCAAACTAATAACAAAAAGTGCATCAGAATGAAATCTCCTACCCTACCTTTAATGTTATAAACCTCTTTGTATTGTTTTGACAGCTCATAAACATAAAACGGATGATCTAACGCTCTAACTAGCCTTCATGGCCTTTAAACACATCACATGAGATAGTCCCATAGAAGAGAACAACAGTAAAACAAGCAGAGAAAAACTCACAATTTACCTGCATACTAAAATGCTCATAACAACACTGAGATCCAAGTGATATTTTTAATCTGGCCAGAGCTAAAACCAAATCAATATTCAGTGAGGACACATCATGCTTCCATCCATCCATCCAGAGTGACTCATGCAGCAAGCAGCGTCCTTTTTAAGCATCCTGTTCGTAGTGCGTGGCTTAAATCCAACAGTTAATAGGCGCTGTGCTGCTGGGAAGAATGTTTTACAGCAGTCATAATTTCAGAAACACTTTCCACGTCCAATAGAAGTGTTTTGTCCTCTGAAGACAAACTGTGTCCTTATTACAGTCACATCAGTTAAAGTACGATGTTTTCCTCGAATCACAACATTTTAAGCTGTCTAAAAGTGCAAATCTACAAGAAGAGTGGTGTGCAAGTTTTTTCATTGCAATCATTCTCTGTGATATCACAGGTTGTATATAACCCCTCCTTTAATACGCGCGTGCCCTGTGTTTCTCAACACCCTTTTCCATTATAGGAGCAATAATCCCTGAACTCATCACTACTGCAGGTACATTGTATATGGTGAATATCTTTTTTAGCATATAGCTCAGAGCACAGCAGATGAGTAGAAAAGCCTCAGGTTTGAAGTTATAAATAACCCCATCATGGCTACAAGTTGTTTATTGTCTTCAGGCAATGTCAGTGCTGTGGGAATTTCATCATATTTGTCTCAGCTTCATCTAAACAGCACTTTGAACTGAACTGACGCCTCACCCGGCAAATCATCCCTTCCTCGCTGCAGCAGAAGGGCAACCCTCAATGGCTTGTAATGTCAGAAAGGATATCATACACACACACACTCACACACACACACACACACACACATACACACCTCTAGCATAGCTATTGGGATAACTTTATGGGAACACTGTACTTGTGATGTCACGTTTCATAAACTCCCCCCATCCCCCCCACCCTTCATTTTTTTTCTCCTCTTCAGCTTGACTGCTTTTAACCCCTAAGCAGCAGCACACATCTGGCTGTTATACCAAAAACAAAAATGTAGGCGTGTACTTCCTGCAAATCAAGATAACAAGATAATGTTCTTTCTTCTAAATGCACCATTGTGAATCGGATGCATGCTGTGGATTCTACAGACAAAGGTGAGGAAATCTTGGCAGCAATGTCAAGGTTTGCTTAAAGAAGTGTTAAAGATTTGACCTCACTGCACACAATCCTGACATTGTCATGTTCTGTGAGTGCAATTATCCTGTGATAACTGAATGCAGAGGTTGTCCCCAGATAACACTCCTCTATACAGAGAAGAGAAGAGATGAGGTGAAGGGAGGTCAGGAATGATGAGAAACAAAAGGATGAACACACAAGGCTTTTTCACTATGAACTACATTACATGTTCAAATGAAGCTGAAGACCTTGAGATTCATAAACCCACTAATATTACCAAAGGATGATGTTGTTGTAGTAATAAGATGCCTCTACTGTTATCTATGCTTTGGTCTTCATTAGAGCTATAGATGCTAAATGCTGCAATCAACCACCTTTATTCTTATTTACATTACATACATTGTGCCTCTCCAATAATAAACAGGTGAGAGGTCAGTGCTATGCTCAGAGGCACCTGTGCATTACACAATGTTTTCCAACTATGTTTAGCCATAGTAAACAAAATAATGAGTAAGCAGTGGCCTGCAGTGAAGAGAGTTAGCATACAAAGTGGAGCCATGCGGCACTGAGGGCGTCACAAACCAACATTAAAGTTACTTTGAACTCCTGTAACTTTAATTTTCATTGACATGGAGAGATGTAGCTGTAAGCTAGATGATGTACATTACAATTAAGATCAGTGAACCGCATCCACCATAAAATAATCCTGTTTTTCTCTCTATGTCCCTCTGTCTGTCTGCTAGCCTGGCTGGGAGCGCTCATTTCTCCCACTCAGGGTCAGGGACAGTGAAGGGTCATGGACCTCCAGCAACATTGTACAGACAATGAAGCCCAGTGCTCTCACAAAAAGGAAAATTATATCACATTTGTTTATGTGATACAAATTATGGAAAAACTGCACATCTTAGCAGAAACACCTCTGTGCTGCAAATTTACAAAAGCGCTGAGTGCTTATATCACTTTTTTTATCCTACAGTCATATCAGTACATATGTCTGGCTTTGAATATGAGTGTGTGTGTGTGTGTGTGTTTTATGAGAAAAGCCTCTCAGTGAGAAAAAAAAAAGGCTGACTGAACACGTTTAGTCTTTTCACTCTCAGCCTGACTTATATTCACAGAGATTCAGTGTTTAGATTTGATCAGATTAACCAAGTGGAAACAACACATGACAAAAATAATTCATGCACATTTGGCTGTAGATACCCATGGACAGTGTTACTTAATACCCGGACTTCAGCCCTCATCTGAAATGACAGCTTTATGACAAAAAACTGGGTCTTCATTCTTTTTGCTAGAGAAAATCACCACCAGAAAGACACACACAGTACAACAATAACAATGTGAGACCATGCTGAAGTATTTCAAGGGTTTATTAAAATACTTGATTGATTTAAAATCATCTATGCACAGCACACGCTTTTACCCAAATAACAGTTCTCTTTCTGCCTTTTCATTTTGGGTTCTATTTCTTTCTTCTTAAATGACAAGCGTTGTAATTACAGTCATGTTGTGTCTCCATCGGTGCTTTCACAGAGGAGCTCTGACAGCTGAGACGGACTTTGACACTCCCTCGGCACTAATGCTTCACAGCCTATCATTAAAACAGACTCCAGGGTGGGAACAAAATGGGCCGAAGCGGGCTTCATGTAACCGATGACACTATGATTTGGATATTTGGCTGGTAGTGATATTTCCATTATAAACCAATATTTATCAGCAGGACACGCATTTCATAGCACTGTGAAGTTCAGTGCCTTGCTCAATATGGCTGATGATTTAACAGCAATCATATTTGAAGTTAACACTAAGGGTCAGGACTACTAGCCTCAGTATTATGTCCTACTATGTATTATTACTATGCATTTTGTGTTTTTGGCGTTATGCAGCCAGAAACGTGCAAATAGTGTTGCTGTTTAAACTGGGACCAATGTGCCACTTTATTAGGAATAAACACCAGGAAAACCAAATATTAATCAATCCAGTGCTTTTATTCTTGCAAGAAGGAGCAGTCACATACACAGACAGAGGTCTATGAAGGAATGCTTAAAGTCTCCTCTGAGCAGCTCTTTTCTTATAGGCTACTCTTCATGTCTGACAGACACTTTGTTCTCTGACACTCACTCACAAGCCATAATAGAGCCATACATAATGGTAACAGAATGGCACAGGCACAGTTAGTCTTTCCTTTAGGATAAGGTCAAAAGGTCATGTATCATATATGAGGACATTATACTTGAGCACATAAGGGAGTACGCTGCATAATTCCCAGACAAAGGCCTTCATGGAGAACACACACAGGACTCAATAGAGCACATGTATAGGAGTTTAGAATTCTTCCAGACATCCCTCCTGTTTATACCAAGTATAATATTATGCACTGTGTTTAAAAAGGTTTTTTTTTATCACAAACTCAGTATAACAAACACAGTATATAGCTATACAAACATTCAGTAGCTTTTTCTGAAATGCTGCTGCTGTTCTGCTGATGAGGATGGGCTGACATGTCCACATCAATCATGTTACATTACATAATTTAAATCAGTCACATTGACGAGGACAGACTTGCACACGTTTAAAATGATTGATGGAGATTTGAATTTGAGTGCTGATGTTTCCTTTTACATTTTAAAGCTGCCCAATATGACACGTCTTCTCTGGGAGATCAGGTGTATTTTGATGGATCTAAGCTCCCTCTGCATCCCCTGTAATTCGAACTCTGCCTCTTCATCTGTCCTAAACCAGGATACGCCTCAGCACTGGATTCAACGTCTTTCTGAATTAAACCTGCTGCTTTGCATAAAGCAGTTCTAATTCCACTCTCAGAGGCACTGAACTGTAGCTTTGGTGTCAAGGAAACAGTCTGTGTCGACTTTACTCAACATTTTATATGAGGCTTATTGTCCACCTAAAGACATAATGCAGAAAGAAAATCTGAGAGCAGCTTTAATCCAGTAAAAAAACAGTTTCACTGCTTAGTCTATAAAGGGGCAGGTTTGGCCATAAGAAATTTTACTTTACTATATTCATGTATGCCTCATCTGTTTATTTTAGGAAGAACAACCAACACAATATAAGACACACTGTCCATGCAGTTTCATTGTTGTATTAGGGAGACAGATCTGGATGTTCTTGACTATCTCAGGGTAAATGATGTCATGATGCTGAAACAGTGCCCAGGAGCTCATTCACTTAAGTGAACAAATACACACACGCACACACAGAGACAGACACGCACAGATATGCAACATCACTGTTACTCATTTAGTGTCTGAGCTACAGGAGAGAACAGCAAACAGCATACTGTGGGGAAGCAGCCATCACGCCATCTGCTAAAGCTCTATAGAGGCCATAACATATCTAAAACTAACATTAAGGTGATAAACCCTCCACACCCACACACACACACACACATGCTCCAGTGCACACAAGAACAGCTATTCCCATTTCTTATTATTTTCAAATGGAACTAATTTGACCTTTGAGCCATTTTGAGCTCTGCCACAGTTCAGTGTAGCATGATAATAGCAAGATGTCCTTTACTCCAGCCAAAAACACACACACACACAGAACCTACACAATCGTGTTCACCCCAGCGTACTGATGGAAAGATTTAGTGGACCATATCACACACTGAAAGATGCACATACCTAATAATAATAATAATAATACACAGGTACATGTGCTACATGTAGCCACGCACCCCTTTAAATTCAAATTGCTTCATCTTGGAAACACATGCACGTTCACATGAACAGGCGCTCAGAATCACTCACCTGGTTCATTTCAGGTTGTAAAACCTTTGCTTATTGGATGGTATGTGTGCTCTCCCTGGTTTTATGGCTTGCATTGCCATCTCCAGCAGCTAGCCTGAGTGATCACACACATCCAGACCATCAACTGGGGCTGTGATTTAGGTCTACACACACACATATGTGTATGCACAGACACTTTGTATTTCAGGGACAGGCCAAAGCAGGTTGGATGAAGAGTAATGACACGGAAAATAAAATAAAAGCAAACATGGGCTCTGAAGGTGAAGCTCTTTCTTAGCAGGGAAAAGATGTGGGTGTGATACAGCAGATCCAACACCCACCATCTGTAGAAAATCTATCAATTGTTCGATTTGGCAACCAATGAGTGCCTTTTGATGTGTTAATCCTACAGTTTAGCAATCATTAACTGAACAGGGCTCGGAGCCAGGCTCCATGTCATTTCTTTTATTTACCTGTGTAATCTGATACAGACATCAGCTGATTGATTAATCATCCATCTGCCCTGTGTTTTCAGGTACAGCTGAAAATAATATCACACACATAAATATATTTGTCAGGACTCTATTAAATGTCAATCAATAACACTAGTTATGTAATGATGATAAACTAAGAATCACTTACTACTATTTATAAAAAAGTGTAGAAATTTAATAAAACAATAAACATTTTAAAGGCTGAGAAAAATGAATGTGTGCAAGCGTAAGTGGTGCAGCACACATTTGATACTTTCACCTTCACATTTCCAGTTTGCTGTTCTCCCACTGCATGAGTTTTTTTTTAAGTTAGGTAGAAATATGAAAACTGCTGCTCGACGTTTTGAAGCCTGCTGCTGATGCATGACTACATGACTAACTGCAGCCATTCCCACAGCGCCACTCTCCCTCAGCACTTTGTAATTAGCTTGATTGACACTCTGGATTCGCTCTGCTGAAATGTAAAGTCGTTAGGTTAAGTCTTGCTATATGCTGGTAATTATCTGCCTCTGTACTTTTGTAGTTATGTTTGCCATTGACACCTTCAGGAGAGAGGAAAGGACCTTTACCCGGCTGACTATCAGCAGAATGGTTCTCCTTCATGAGCCGGGTCCTGCTCAAGGTTTCTTCCTGTTAAAAGGGAGTTTTTCCTGACACTTCCTCTCTGCTTGCTCGGGGGTTCAGGCTCTGGGTTTCTGTAAAGCACCTGGAGACAATTTTGATTGTAAAGGTGCTACATAAATAAAACTGTTTGAATTGAATTAGCAACATTTAGCGAAGGTCAGCCCTATTTTTCATGTCATTTATCTGCTCAGAAGTGATGGCTGAGGCACTGTTACAGAATCCTTGTCAGGACTTTCTTTAATCCTCCGTGCAGTGTATCCATTGTCTGTAATCTTTGTGTAAAACTGGCTTTGAGCATTGACTGATGAAACAGATGACCATGACAGTCAATGCTGACCACACACTGTGCAGCAACAGTGCAAAAGGAATTTTAAAAACCAGCATGATTTTTTAAAAGTTTTTTTTTTAACGTTATTTAGACCTAGCTCTGAAATAGGTGCAAAAGTACACCCAAGGACAAATATTTGCAAACCCAGGACTTGCAATATAGCCTACGCCCTTTTGATTTTTTTAACTTAACTGGACGAACTAAGACAGATTATTTATTAATTAAGTGAAATTGGATATTTCCCACGGCACATAAACTGGCTGGGAAACACTGGCGTAGGTTAATCAGACAGGTGCAGTGGCATGATGCCGCTGGTAGATCATGCAAATGATCTCATTGTGTATGCAGAGTGTAGCCACAGGTAACACAGGTGGACAGGTGGACACATTGCGTAACGTAAACCGTTCTGTGTCTGCATGTGTGTGCAATGGTGTACCATTAAAACGGACCCAGTGTCGCAATATGTAAGCTAACTACGAACTAGCATGCTAGCGACGTTAGCACCTGTTGTGGTTGTGCGTTTTAAGATGAGCTAAAGCTAACTGAACTCGGCGTCAGGATGAAGAAGCATGTGAAGACCTTTAAGACATGGAAACTGGTGAAGAAACAGACGGAAACAGGCCGCCACATGTTGACTCAGCTGGCTGCACAGACTGGTGAGTGTCTAAACATTGTTTTGTTTTCTTGTTTTGCTATTTATAAACCTCTGTAGGCCTACTTTTAAGCATCAACATTTCTTCTAACCCTATCACTGCCTTAAGGTTCTGCATGAGCATTTGATTGTGTGAAATATGCTGAAGATAGTACTCAAACATTCCTCACTTGCTTTTCTCAAACAGTGTGTGCACATGTCGTGGCATCTGCACTGATTTGTGCGTAAAACTCCTTCTTGTAGCCACACATGAAGCCCAAAATCCTGACGTGGACGTGGTCTTTAAACTGTATTTACAACACTAGAAGTCAGCCATCAGTCATTAACATATTTTACACAGAATGTCTCCCTTGAGTTCCCAGGATGAATGACAAAACATAAACACACTGATTGTTTAATTGTTTTAATTAAGCACACACATTTAGATACAGCTGTGCAATGCATGCCATCATAGAGATGAAGCAAACTTCTCCCAGGAAACATCAGGTTAGATCTGCTCACAGGCATGCAGCATAAGAGTGAGTGGAGCACTGACAGCTTAAGTGCACCCGGTTGAAAGGGTGTGTGTTGGATGTGTGTTACAGTGAGACAGAATGCCAGCGCAGGAGGGGTGGAGCTGCCTGAAGTAGCTTTCAGGTTTTGCATCATTGTGCTGTTCACTCACTTTGCTGCTGTTTGTTATGCAGCTTTGTAGGTGTTGAGATGTGTTTCATTTTCCCTTTTTTCCCTTCTGTGCTGTTACCCGCTGGTGAGATGAAACCTATTGTCGTCTTTGCAGACAGTAGTTTCTACTCCTCTTTCTCTTCTGTTGTATAGCAGCAAATTCACAATGTTTAAAACTGAATGACTCAAGATTTATTCACACAGAAAGTGGATAATTGACTGAATCATTCATGCAAATCAAACAGCACCTGCAAGCTAGCAGGCAACAAATGCATCGACCAGACATGTGATCATGGTCAGTTTACCCCTGACTGAACTCAGAAAACTACTTTTTTTTTAATTTCCCTCCTGATAACCTGTGTTTCATCCTCTTGCCTGTTCTTTTCTGAAGCAGATTTATAAAGTTTGTGCATAACTTATTTTGGCAGTTTAATTTTTTTTAATATTCTGCAATATGGAACCATGCTATGTTGACAACAGCTGGGTTACCTGGCTAATTCACTCAAACACCTGTGCAAAGAGCAGCTGTCCATGCGCATCTCGAATAGGTTGTCAGGTTGGTGACAGAGGGGTTGTAAGTGTGGAGTGTGGCTGGACAGTGTTTAAGACGTTATCCTGTAACTCTGTATATCTACAGATGCCCAATGGAATCATCTTTGTGGTGTATTAACATGGCTCTTCTGTTTTTTGCTGTGGCTGTGTGGATGTTGGGAAGAAATCTGCAAACCAGGCGACTTTTTATTCTGTATAATTAGGCCTTAGGCTGGACTTAAAGGTCAAGAAAAGAATGAAACTTAATTTTACAGTTTGAAATTTCTCGTCTCTTAAAAGATTCTTAAAATCTCACAGGGTGATGTTTGACCAAAAAAAAGAGGTTTAGGTTTTATCACAAATTAAGTTTATAATTATGGTTTGGTATGTGATATTGTTCCTTAGCTATAAGACATAACATAACCATCAGAAACATTATGCAGTGGTTTACATTAGATGAAAACATTTTCGAAAGCAAACAAAACTGATTTTGTAAAGGTTTTAGCTGCAGGCTATGCTTGTGCTAGTCATTACCCCTGAATCATTGCCTTTGTTGGATGTATTATCCCATCGTGTTTGAGAACGAGGAGGGCAGGAGTTGTATAGTCGGAGAGAAATACATTTTAAGCCCTGAGTGTGTGGGAGCCATTAGCCATAGAGCCATGTTATTATGTGCCTGTCACCACAATGATAAGTGGAGCTATTGTGGGCAGCACCGCACAGCACGTGGCGTTTATACAGAACTGTTCGAGCACATGCAGAACATCTTATTTTTGAGCTTTGTATGATTAAAACCTGATCTTTTTATTGTAGGTATGAATGATGTCTGTGAGAGTGTTTTCTCTCTATAACAGTACAGCAGGTAACAGAACGGTAATCTGCTATTTTCTTTGGTGTGCAACAGGGTCTGATTCCTTTTGAAGTTGGATCTCTGATAGACAGCAGCTGACAGTAGATTATTTAGCAAGTAATCCCTCTCATCAGTAAAACTTTATACTTTGACAAGTTGGAAATTTTCCTTTTATTTCCAGCTATCACTACACCATGTTTTACATAGAACAATTTAAAAAGCTCTGTGAGTAGAATTCTGCCTCTCAAAATAGAATCTATTAAACCTTCAAAAAGTTGTTAATGCAGTGCTCTGTGTGCATGTTTAAACCTGTGTACCTGTGTTCTCCCATTAGTGAATGCTGCTGAGAGTCAGATCAGGAGAAAAGATGTGACATACAATTATACATACAAGCTGAAACGACTGTCAAGCTTCGGTGATGGTTAGAGATAATGATGACAGATGATAATGGAATAAGCATTGCACAAAAATAGAAAGACATAAAGAGGCTTCTGGGGCAAGGACAGTCAAACAGTGTTTAGTTAGGCAAACTCTAGACATGTATGGTCACAAGAGGAGAAGCTTCACAATGATTGATCACAAGTCCATCTTGCAGTATTAACATTGATGGCTTGTGGTGATACATGAGTGATTAGGACCATTCGGTATATTGATAGGATGTACTCACAATTATGGGTATGTTAAGATATGGCAATGACAGCGAGAAGCGACAGTTTGACCTTTGTGTGCTCACTACAGATGTGAGATTCTTGGTGGCAACAACATTGGGTATGACAACCTAAAAATCTAATCTGTGGAAATTAGCTTGTGATGATGCCAGAGGATGAACCCTTATAGCTTTGTTAGCTCCCTGATTTTCTTCTTTTGAGTTTGAGGTTGAATGTTTTAAGAACTACCTGGACTTACTAGACTGAATTTAGAATTGTGCAACTATATCCATCTTTTTTGTGATGTTAATTCATTAGACACTGTAATCAAACACAGCTGCACACAGTTTTGTGTTTTTCCTATACCAACTTTATTCAGTTATATTGTTATTCCTAGTTTCTGCTGTTCCAGGTCCAGCAGAGATGCCTGCAGGAGTGAAAATTTAATCTTGATATATTGTAGACATACACGCTTTGAAATATTCATTTTCTCCTTACACAATATTGCTTCACAGAGAAACATTGCAGAGGCAGAGATGAGGGTGGAACTCTGAATGGCAGCTTTTCCGCAGACTAGTCCATGTTTTTATAGCATTTTGCCTTTGCAAATAATACAGTAGATGTTCTAGGTGAAGCAGTCTTTTTTTTTTTGTACTGCTTTACGGCTCGTTAAAGCCATAAATTAGATGGATACCGTGTTACATTTTATGGTGACCCCTACTTCAATTAATCTAAACGACCATAAACATAACCCATAATGAAAATTACTGAGCTGTCAGAACACGGAGGGCGTCACAAACCCTGGCAGAAACTAATGTATGTGTGTAGGTGTTGTTCATGACAGGAAATTAACACACAATAGTAAAACTAGTTAAAAAAAACAGCATAAAGGGAATTACCTTTGTCCGCAAAGTGAGGCAGATCCCCACCAGACCTGAAGAATTTATATTGTCTTTTTCTCTGTAAATGTTGAGTCGCCACAAAAATAAAATCTGAGGATTAGGATTAGGTTGATCTTGGCTCAGTGCGTGGACTGCAGATTAACCGGGCAGGCACTAGTTTCATGCAGGGCAAGCTGATTCCAAAGCAGGGCGAGCTGATTCCAAAGCAGGGCATGCAGCAGCTCACAAACATGCTTAGACACAGTTACAAAGCTGAGAACGTTCACACTCATTCTTCTGACGGCACACCTGAAACCCATACTGTGCACACGGCTGATCTGTGGTCCGGGTTAAGCCAGTGTACTTTAAGAGGATTAGCATAATGGTAATTAGCATATGTATAATTAGCATAATGTGGTTTTTCTATGGTGACTGACATTCTTCTGACCCATCTGTTATATAATCTGCTGTTGGCTTCCTTTGTGCACAGCCAAGTTCTGTGGCAGGATAAAATGAAAACGTTGCCAGAATAAGATTTGTCAGAAGTGTCTTCACATACCATAAGAATTTAGAGATAATAATCTAAACAGTGATGAGATCCATTATACTGCTGATGTTCTTTCCAGAGCACCACCATGAAACTAAAGTCTTAACTTTCAGAACATTAACCTCATATGAAGCCTGTGTTGCACACATTTAACATTTATTTCTTTGTATTTTCTTGCCTACACTACATTAACATACTGTGCATTCATCTACTTCTGTTACTGTGTTAACAGGATAGTATGGGACATCTTGTCAATGTCATGCTGTAATGAACAAAGTAACAGAGCAGCAAAATTGCTCCAAGGTGTCATTGGTTCCATCCGCTAACAAGGAGCAACCAGGTTAGACCTGCAGAATTAATTGTTATAAAATCATGATCTTGATTCACCACTGTGTGTGATTCAGTTTTTAAATGACTTTGATTTTCATGTGAGTTTGATTTTTAAAAGCTAACATGTCGCTATTAGCATGTAGATTTATGCTTCTGTTGGTGGGTGCTCACTGTGCTCCCACGACTTGTTGCTATTTTGACACGCGCTCACATTCGTCTCACCGTAAAACACACATTTGATCAAGCAGCGGCCGCAATGAACACACACGTATGCTCCTCCAACACACGTATGCACACACACACGGCTCACAAACGCACACAATATATGTTGCATTGATAGGTAGCGCGGGAGTGGTCATTAGCAAATCAATGACAAGTGTAGGTTGGCACACATGGGTGCTCGGCAATCTCCGTGGGTGCTCTGACCTGAAGCAATTCAAGACAATGTGCTGCTATATGTACAAAATGATTCTGTTTCTGATACTGTACTGAAAACAACCAGTTGATGCCCCTCTAGACCCTGAAGCCTTAGAATGTGGAAAGACATTTCAATTAGTCGATTTAGAGCCATGTTCAGGCTTGTGTTTTTGGTGTTTTTGGTGTTTTTGGCATAGGCGCCAAAACAGATCTGTAACACCTGTGTCATGTACTGTGTAAAAGGAGGACCCAAATGCAGCTGAAGTTTAAAACTGAAGGCGAGCTTTATTCAGAAGCCAAGGTTACTCTTCACCTGAAGACTAGGAACTGAGATAAACTAAGACAAAGACTTGGACTATTGTACAAAATAAAACAAAGAAACAAACAAACCTAACCCTGAATTACCCAAAGGAGAGAAGGGAGGACAAAACAACAGGGAGGACGAAACAGGGAGGACGCGACGACAGGACAGCCACAACGCAGGACAGCAAACAATGATCCAACAAAGACAAGGGGAAACACAAGGCTTAAATAAGGAGGGTGAGACACAGGTGAACACAATCAGGGAGGAGCTGGTAATCAGGGTGGAGGACCAGAAGGAGAGAGGGAAGGACTGAGGAGGAGCAGGAAAAGAGGACAAACACTGAAAACTAAATAACAAAATAAACCATATAATAAAAGACAATGAGCCACGACCCTGGCTCATGACAACCTGAAGCATACACAGCCTCAGGTTTGGCATCAGCATCCAACAAAAACCGTCCAGCCTGTTGGGATTTTGGATGGTGTTTACTGGCTCTTTCAAGGCTAATGCAGCTGCAACTTCACTTATATCGTGTGCTATGCTACCTGAGGACAGTATAAAAAAACTTTATTGCAAGATGGATAAAAATCGAAACTGCTTAGAAGCCTACAAATTCTGTGCGACACTGTATGATCGAACAAAACATAGGATGGAAGCCTCAGTTACCTACATGAACTGAAACTTCTTACAGTTTCCTTAGTGATTTAAAGTTAAAACAGATTTTTGTCTTACATAGAGTAAAATGAAACTTATTTAGCTTTTCTGTAAGCCAAATAGCAGTTGTTGTTACATAAACAATTCTGCTGTTAACAGCTTGGTACGTGTACCAAGCTGTTAACAGCAGAACTGAAACACGTGTACGTGTTTCAGTTTGGGGCGCGTGTTCTGTTCGGTTCTGACGTGAGATCATTCTGCAGTCAGGCTACTGTCCTTGACAAGCAGCGACCGTGAGCTCCTCCCCCGCCTCAAAACACTCACAGACGGTCAGTCTCACTGTGGCTTCACGCAGCAGGTTCAGCTGCAGCAGAGCAGAGAGACCCACAACACTCTGCGTCCAATTGTGCGCAAAGCTGCCTAAGGTCTTGTCAATGCTTACAGAGCGGGATGTAAATAGCAATGGCAAATATAAAAATAAAACCACAGGCATCAGTACCGTTAGCATCGCATAGCTTTGCGTAGTCAGTCTTTCCAACTAGCACGTCGTTCTCTGTCTGACGGTGTGAGTATGTGCGCACACGTCTATGTTTGTGTGTCTGTGTGTGTGTTTGTCTGTGCATGTGTCTGTGTGTGTACACACATCGGGCCTCTGTGTGCAGACAGCAGCGCAGACAGAAATGACATGCGTGCAAATAAGATAAATAACATGAGCTGTTTAGTTTGTTTAATAAAGGAACAAGGTGTAGACCTGTTCTATAGGGAAGGTTATCTTAAATGGCTTCTGTTATGATCTGGTGCTATATAGAAATTAAAAAGAAATGAAATTGACTTGACCTGACCTGATATAATGATATGGGAAACACTGAACTGATTCTTAAATATGGTAAATGTTGGATAATTAGGATATATTTTGTGCTCATCTATGGTATTTCCAGAGTGTTAACAGTAGAAAAAACCTCAACAATGTAAACCGAACCGAACTGAAAACCGTGACCTCAGAACCGTGATACGAACCGAACCGTGGATTTAGTGAACCGCTACACCCCTACATAATGTGCTCAATAAATGCCTTCAATATGTTTTTTTTTATGTTAAAACTGATTCATCACCTTCTCATTCTGTCCTTTGACCTTGCCTTACTCTGGCTCTATTGTTCTTCTCTTCCCTGCAGGACAGTTTTCTCAATCTTACCACCCTCACTCCACCTTTGTTAGTGGCTTCCTAGCTTCCTGTATTATTTTTGCTCATTTATCATACTCCACCACCTCCTCATCACTTGTTTTCTTTTATTGACTCACTTCCCTTGTGTTCCATCTCACCATTGAGAACCTCCTGCTTTCCTCTCTACCTATTCTCTCCTTGCTCCTTCTGTCTCATTATCTCTCTTTCTGGTTTCCTCCTCTTTGGCTTTTTTCCCTGTATCCTTCTTTCCAAAGGTGTAAACTGACCCATCTATCAACTACCTGGTGGTTGCATATTAATGCAGGGATCTGGAATTTTGCATTTTGCAGTTTTTTCTTTCATCGTTTTTGCGGTCATTTGCCTGAAATGTTGACAGCTCAGACAGACCACTGGGAAATGGGCCTACTGTTTGCCTAATGACAGAGTCTAATATGTCTAATGTCCATGGTCTGCAATGCCAAATGATGACTTTAAGTGTCTGCGTGTTCAATTTGTGCAAGTGTGACAGCTTGGACAACAAAGGAAAAGTATAAAATAGACCAAAATAATGGGTGAAGCAAAAATGAGATATGCAGAATAATAGTGATTTGAGAAAACATGAAGTTTGTGTTATGCTGAATAACAAATAGATAAATGTAATTTAACTAAAAGCTGCCAATCTTGCAATAATTGTATGTGTCCTTTTTGTATGTGTTGTCAAATTTTTTTCCTGCCATCATAATCTTTAGGGGAAATTTCAAATGTAACAGACCAGTTTACAGAAACGGTGAAGAAGAAAGCTTAATACAGTACACACTAGGGGTGGAACGGTTCACTAAATCCACGGTTCGGTTCGTATCACGGCTCTGAGGTCACGGTTTTCAGTTCAGTTCGGTTTACATCGTTGAGGTTTTTCTACCTTCAACAGCCAACATTCAACACATTTAAGAATCAGTTTAGTGTTTCCCATATCATTATATCAGGTCAAGTCAATTTTATTTCTTTTTACCGTAATTTCTATATAGCACCAGATCATAACAGAAGCCATTTAAGATAACCTTTCCTATAGAGCAGGTCTACACCTTGTTCCTTTATTAAATAAACTAAACAGCTCATGTTATTTATCTTATTTGCATGGCAGCATGTCATTTCTCTCTGCGCTGCTGTCTGCACACAGAGGCCCGATGTGTGTACACACACAGACACATGCACAGACAAACACAGACACACACCGTCGGACAGAGAATGTGTGTTGCTTTGTCCACCGTTGCTCATGACATGCTAGGTTAAGCTAACGTTACTGATTTTTATTTTATTTTTGCCAATGAAATATGCTATTTACATCCCGCTCTCTAAGCCATGACAGGACCTTCAGCAGAGTGGTGTGGGTCTCTCTGCTCTGCTGCAGCTGAACCTGCTGCGTGAAGCTACAGAGAGACTGACCGTCTGTGAGTGTTTTGAGGCTGGGGAGGAGCTCACGGCCGCTGCTTGTCGACGACAGTAGCCTGACTGCAGAATGATTTCACGTCAGTCTCCAAAAGTCACCAGACAGTCACTAGTAGCTGGTGATATAAAAAGTTTTTAAAAGCCGCCAAAGCAGAGACAGCAAGTTGCCAACACTCATCTATATGCTATGGTAAAAGCGCCTCCCTTTATTATTTGATGCACATGTCCAGAACCGAACAGAACACGCGCCCCGAACCGAAACACGTGTACTGAACGGTTTGGATTTTTTTCCTGAACCGTCCCACCCCTAGTACACACAAGTGAAATAAACCTAGTGCTGAGGTTGTTGGGTTAAATTGTGATACTGTGTTTCTCTGATGTTCCCTTTATGTTCTTATTAATGTTTTCAGTCTGTAGATTCTGGATGGCAGGAACTCATCTGGCACTTACATATACAGTATGTGTGTGGTGCTGCTTAGGTCTTATTAAACATCTGTAGTGTCCCGGACTTGGTATATTTTGTACACATCTGTGTAGATCTAGGATAGCGTTTATTGTCACTTCAGATTCCTGGTTACAAATTTTATCTGTTTAGTAAAAACTTAATCTTGCCTCTGTTGTGTGGTGTCCTACTGGCAGCATGTTGATGAAGATTCTCAGTCATCCAGGTCATAATACGTAGAGAAGATTGAAGCAAGGCATCTGGACTTGTAGCGTTTTCTTTCTTTTACTGGCTGTACTGAGGATGTGTTGTGAAAATCAGCAGAGGGCAGAAGACAGCTATGGAACACACACACACACACACGCTTCCATAGTCCAAGTGCTGGTCTGATCCCCGCACACCCACACATACATCTTGCTCACAGTCTTCTCTGTTTCTGTTTCTCTGTCTCATGTTTACCATGTGACTTACAGGACAGGAAATGAAAAAGAGTCACTGCTTTCTTTGAGGCTTGTTGCTTTTTGCTGTGGCTGAATCATTTCATAGGTCAGTCCTTCGACTGTGTGTTTGGGTGAGATGTACAGGATCGCAGGGGTCATGGTAGGGTCATGTCACTGGTAAGATTGTTTAACTTTGATTTGAGCATTGTCATTGCAGAAGTTATTATCACTCACTATTATTAAGGGATCTTGGATATTGGTGTAGACCTATCATCCCTGTCCTGTTCTACCTCTACCTCCATTGACTAACCAGCCTTGCCTACTTGGCAAGCAGTAAAAAAAAAGTCAAGGACCCATGATTGAGCCTTGGGGAACTTGGGGAACTGCAGTGGATAGAGCACATACAGTGCATGTATTTACGCGAGGACCATTTTTGAGTTTTACTATTTAAAGTATTTAAGAGGCCACAGCATTTTTTTAACTTGCAACAGTGAGCTTGTTTACTTGTAAGATGTTACTGCTGTAAGTCTTACCGATGCCATGCAGGAGCTTTAAGAAGAGGTGATGACCTCTGATGTTGACAGCTTGTCATTTATTTTACTGTAAAGTGTAGGAAGCATCCCTTTTTATACATTTTATTTTTGGTTGTAGACCAAAGAAGTGTTGCCAATGAATAAACAGACATTAAATGGCATTGCTATAATTAAATGCATCTATTCTTTGAGATAGAAATGCAATTACCCATGCTGGTCATTTAATGTGATTTTCTGAAATGTTGTGTGTCATAAAAAACACTGATATTGTAACTTACATTTTTTATTTTATTCTGATTTAATACGCATCAACAGAAATATTCACAATAATATATGTTGTCAGAGGATTCACACTAGTAATGGAACGATGATTAGTTTAATTATTCCTGTCTGCTGATTTTCTCTGATTGCCACTTATCACCAGCAGATTTTAATCAACTAACAGGCGAAGGCCAAAGCAGAATGCTCAGAGAGGCATCAAATGAAGTAAAATTAATCCATCATTCCATCTCTGTGAAGATTAGAAAAACATGGGGGCAAAAATAGTCACACTTTCCCTCGAATGCAGAGTGAATCGACGAAACGAATCGCCTCTCGAGATTTAACACTGTTTGTGGGGATGTTTGCCTGCAAAATTAGATATTGATTTTCTTTGTTGCTCTTGATCTCTTGTGTTGGCTGTGTGTCATTCATTGGATTTCCCTCACCAACCTCTCATTCCCTCTCCTTTGCTCTTTTTTCACCCTCTTTTCCATCTTGCCTTAATGATCTATTTACTGAGCATGCAAAAAATTAAGTCTTGTCTGTACATTCCCCTCTGAACAGCACATACTCTAATTTACTTGCTGTACACAGCAACCATGTTTGATTTATACTTTCCAGGTGGGGTGTCCTACTTAGGAGAATATAGTCAGAGACAAACTAGACATTTTGTTTTCAATTTCTACTTTTGCTACTATTATTATTTTGTGGGGCTGCTGAGAGTCTGTGGATTTCCCCTACATACAAACAATAGATGAAATACATGAGCTATGGACAAGCTGCTGCCCCACTACTGAGCTTAGCACTGAAGCTCAAGGCGTTTTTTTTTTTCTTCTCCAGTCTTCCTCCCTTCCTCTAAATATTTCCTTTATATTCCTTCAATATTCACACACTCTTCCTGCACTAACAGTACAACATACATCTACATCTTCTATCTACTATGTTGTCTTCAGTTGTCTTCAAAATCTTTCTTTCAGCTATTAATGCATGAGCTGCCTGTCAGTTGTGTGTATGAATGTGTGTGTCAGAGAGTAGTAAATCAAAGAGTTGTGTGTTAAGCTCCTGCATATCAAACATGCTTTCTCATGCACACTAAGATGCACACATACACACGCACACACACACTGTTGCCTTGCTGGCAAGTGTATCTCAGTACATACATGTATATAAAGACTACTTTAATCTATCAGGCTGGTGTGACAGGCCTATTTCCTCCAAGTCAGGAGATGCTGATGGTTTAGGGGAATACAAAAGCAGCTTCAATTTGTCATGTCCACATTGGTCTCAAGCCTGCATCACAAAACCATTCCCATTGCTGCATATCCTCATTTTCTAGAACTTCAGCATCGCATATTACCACACTGTGCCTGCTATCTGTTTACATTTAGAAACAAGACTCATTAAAGCATGACAGCTGCTTTGAATAAATGCTGCTCTAAAAAAATCCAGTATTGAAACAGAAGCCTTATGACCTGAAATGAAAAATGAATTAGTAGGCTGCGCTTACCTCCAGCTATTTGGGCACGGCCTAACACTTGTCATCCTTCAGGGGCTGTTATGTAGTCTAAGGTTGACACAGAACATGAAAACTGTTGTTTGTACAATGTGACTAGAAACAGGAATTTTCTTCTTCCTAGGTGTTCACATGGTGCATCCCTTTACAGACAAAACTTACTGTAGGTGGTTTCCAGAAACTGTTTCCGATGATCTTGATAAAACAGTTTGCATTCAGAGGAAGACTGGTTAAAGTCTAAAACAAGAAAGTGATAGACAATTAGGACACATAGTGGGCATTTTTACAGTTTTACAGTTCTATTATTTAGGCAGTCAGTAGTAATAGTAGTAATCTAGTGCAGGGCGGTGTCTTCTATTGTTATCTTATGATAACTTATTTTCTTATGAGACATACAAGAACCACAGTTTATATATATATATATATATATATATATATATATATATACATATGTATATATGTGTGTGTGTGTGTGGTAGAAGTATATGTATATATATATATATATATATATATACGTGTTTATATTGGTATACCTTATATTGATGTGTTAATAATAAAAAAATATAAATTATAAAATAATTATACTGGTGGAGTCGTTTGCCCATTTGTCCTCTGTCTGTCCATCTGTCACAGTTTCACTCTGCTACGGTGAAGATTTCAAAGACAAAGAGAGTAACGCGCAACAGCTATACTATGTCATTAATGAGTTATTAAAATAAATGATCCCTGACAGAGCAATCGGGTTGTAAGACAAATCTTCACCTCAGACAGGTGAGCTGTCACACAGACACATTTCATCAGCTGCAGTTAAATCATGCGTTAACCTGCAGTCCTCAGAACTCTATCTGACCTGTCGCTATTATTAATAAATGTCAGATCTGTTTGCTATAAAGTACAATATTTCTTTTTCTATTAGCAGCAGGTTAATGACATTAATGTTTGGATGCAGCAAATGTGTTCATTTGCATATAAAGAGATGAGACAGGACTCACAGACAGACCAGCTCTTAATTATAGGTAACTGCTTCTCTGTTTAAGTTACATTTTGCATCTAAACGTAGCCTTAATCCAATTCTATCAGTCAAAATAGAGTCTTTGGATAAAATGACAGATGGATGACCCTCAGTCTGCCTCTTTGCTGTTCCACTCCTCCACAAACACAGTCACAACCTCCTGTCACATGCTGCTGCACATCATTCCTTTGTCTTATTACTTCTTTTTACAACTGATTTCCCCCCCCATCCTCTCATTCTCTTCATCTCTTCCTCACCATCAGGATCAACAAGAAGTTAAAATGAAGGCTCCCTCTGCTTCCTCAGAGGACAGATTCTTACAGCTGCTATCTCCGAGGCCAAACACATAAAACACTGACGGATAGTGACAAGCAATGTCCCGTGCCCTCAGAAATTGGATTTCCCTCCAACCTTCCCTCGGTTCTGTGTCTCTCTTTGGTTTATCCATCAATAGTGTCAACTACAATTCAGCTCCTTAAAATGCAGTGCATAATAGAGAACAACTTGCTGCTTATATATGTGGAGAAATATAGCCTGGTGGTGTTTATGCACAAACTGATGGATTAAACTGTTTCACAGGATGTCGTGACCCACAAAAGACAGGGACAGCAGAGCTCCACAAGAAAATAGAATACTTTATCATACATCTGTCAGAAAACAAATCATATTTTAAATATTCTGGATTCTCAATCTTTGCCTCTAAATTTAGCAGTCCTGTGTTTTCTTGTTTAAGTGCTGAGAGTGGATGTGTTCAGACATTTGATGTTTCAGTAATTTGGCCTAATGTTTGATTATACAAAGGTCTGGCGGTGTGGAGAGAGTCTGATAATCCAGGCAGAGATTAGATTGTGTTATCATGACTATGCTAACTGTGTAGAAATCTGCTGTCTCAGGCGTCCCTTCATGCTTACATGCACAACTCTGTGTAAATGTCTGTCAACATGGGCCTCCATAGGTATTTAATTACAGGTGTATATGCAAACATTTGTGAGACAGGCAGGTCCACTTAGTGGTCATCTTCCATCTACTTTTCATAAAACTCTGGCTCAGAGCTTCATTGTCAGTGTGTGTGTGTGTCATGTCAGCTCAGCTCTTTCCATCCCTTATCTTATATGTGTCACCTTTCATAATATGCCTGCAGAGACACTTTACAACAATGCTAATGTGTGCAAATGTCAGTAAAAGGTCGCCACATTGTCATGGAGTTTAGAATATGAGGGGAGAAAAACTTTCATGTGAAGCTGAGTGATCCTGATTTCACACTAAAGCTGGATCCATACTCTGCGAGACAAAGACATTTTCCCCCCCTGCAGACGTTACGCCCACAAAATGACGTCATTTTTTGTCTCTGACCGCCCGCTGATCCGCACTCCTGTGCACAGGGTCCGGGCCGAACTTTGTCTTTCAAGGCTGTGCGGCAACCATGCTGTGATTGGTCGGAATTTATTGTGGACGTGATGAAAGTGGAGAAGCGCAAGAGCCTCTCCAGGCCTCTCCAGGTATATCTTTGCTATTGTTACTTTTAATGTCGCATCTTCATAGCTCATCACCGGACAGTTTGAAGTATCGCAGGCATATTGGAACACAGTAGATGTGCAAATGTTGTCATAAAGGCACAAACACTGAATCTTTGCTATTGTTACTTTTAATGTCGCATTTTCACAACTCATCGCCAGTCATCTCACGCTGTTGCAGGCACCCTCTCTGTATAATGCCCTCTTGCCATGGCACAAGTCCTTGAGGTGTGTCAAAAAACTCAGTAAAGTCTTTCCTTATAGTTTAGTGGGCGGGCCGTATGAGGAGTTCTGCACACACGCGTCTCGCGGAGTATGGTACCTCAGTGCGGAAAAGACCTTTTTTTGTATCTCTTACCACCCGTGGAGTGCGTTCTCTGCTCTTTGTCTCGCGGAGTATGGAACAGCCTTAATGCTACCACACTTTGTCCGATTCACCATTTAGGTTTTGTCTTAAAGTGTCAGCAGATGAGAATGAACTGTACAAGGGCATTTCCTTGAAAAATGCAATTTACAACAAAACAGAAGGTACAATGATATGTAGTTTGATCAAAATTATTAAAAACATGCACCCTGTGTATCAGAATCCTACTAGCTTACTTTAGCTTGTACTTTCACAGTAATGCAAATAGTGTTATCTTTGAAACTCACTTTTTTAATCCCATTCTGACATCAGAAAGTACTCAAGAATCCTTAAACATGGACACACACACATAATGCACAAGACTATAGACTGTTAGACTCTCACTGAATTGAAAGGCCATGTAATCGATCCTTGTGCTTGTTGCTTGCCTCAGCAGATAGCTTCACTGACCTTTGACCGCAGTGATGAAATATGGATACCTGTCTTATGCTGGGTACACTGTGCGGAGAATCGAGGAGATATCTTTGGTTGTGGCTCTAAAATGGTGGTCTTACGTTGCACTCTGAGGCGTCTTTTCTTCAATTTATTTGTGAATTACTGTGTCAAATAACTATTTGATCACCAATCAGTCAGATTTCTGACCCTCAAAGTCTTGTTATTGTGCTTTTAAATAGTCCAGCTACATTCTGCTCATGATCGGTCGTTAGCTGTCATAAAGACACCTGTGCACCCCACAATCAGCCAAAGTCTTAGTAGCAACATGGACAAAACCAAAGAGCTGTCAAAAGACACAAGAGACAAAATTGTAGACCTTCACAAAGCTGGGGTATCAATGATGCTAAGAATGGCCGAGAACTACCCGGGAGGAGCTGGTCAATGCTGTGAAGAGAGCTGGGACCACCTTTTCCAAGGCTACTATCAGTAATACACTAAGACGTCATGGTTTAAAATCATGCATCACCTGGAAGGTTCCCCTGCTTAAGACAACCCATGTCCAGGCCTGTCTGAAGTTTGCCAGGGACCATCTGGATGATCCAGAGGAGTCATGGGAGAAAGTCCTGTGGTCAGATTAGACCAAAGCAGAACATTTTGGTCATTCCACTAACCGTGTTTGGAGAAAGAAGAATGATGAGTACCATCCCAAGAACACCATCCCTACTGTGAAGCATGGGGGTGGTAGCAATCATGCTCTGGGGGTGTTTTTCTGCACAGGGGGACAGGGCGACTAAACTGTATTAAGGTGAGGATGACTGGGGCCATGTATTATGAGATATTGGGCAAAAACTTCTATCCCTCAATTACAGCATTGAAGATGGGTCGTGGTTGGGTCTTCCAACATGACAAGCACACAGCCAGGAAAACCAAAGAGTGGCTCCGTAAGAAGCATATCAAGGTTCTGGAGTGGCCTAGCCAGTCTCCAGACCAAAATCCAATAGAAAATCTTTGGAGGGAGCTCAAACTCCGTGTTGCTCAGAGACAGCCCCAAAACCTGACAGATCTAGAGAAGATCTGTATAGAGGATTAGGCTAAAATCCCTGCTGCAGCATTTGCAAACCTGGTGAAAAACTACAGGAAATGTTTGACCTCTGTAATTGTTAACAAAGGCTTCTGTACCAAATATTAAAATGTTTTGACTCAAGTGATGAAATACTTATTTGACACATTAATTCACAAATGAATTGTTAAAAAAAATCATACAATGTGATTCTGTCTCTCACAGTAGAAATGCACCTATACTGAAAATCCTAGACTCCTCCATGATTTCTAAGTAGGAGAACTTGCAAAATCACAGGGTGATCAAATACTTATTGACCTCACTGTATTGATAAGCATGCCCCACCATCTCTTACTACATTTACACATCCACACACTTTCTTGGATTCTGTGGCCAGGGACATATCATGCAAATGAAGTTTGCATGATTTGTCCAAATTAAAGAACAACCAGAGGGGCAGTGTGGGCATCAGAGTTTCCAGGAGAAACCTGGCAGTAGTTAAAAGGACCCAGCAGGAATGCATGTTCTGAATTTAGTTGGTTTTCTATTATTTTCTATTACTTTCAGGTTAAAGAGACTGCCGACAAGAAAACATTGTTGTGCAACACTAGACAATTTATCTGAGCATTCATCCGTTTGTAGTGCTCAAGGCAGAACCAGGACCTCTGAGCAATGATGCTAAATGATTCATTACTTTTATGTAACATCCAAAAATATGTCTGATGCATGATGAGCATTTTTGGTTGATCTTGCATCATATTTTAGTCCAACTCTGTGTTTATTAATGTCTGGTCATCAAATGTAGCACTCTCCTACTCTGCTTCTTGGGACATACAGCCTTCATCAAGCTTGGAAGCAAAAAAGTGGGCAGCAGTGGCTCAGTGGTAGAGCAGGGTTGTCCAGTAACCGGAAGGTTGGTGGTTCCATCCCAACTCCTCCCTAGTCACTGTTGTGTGTCCTCGGGCAAGACACTTTACCTGCATACCCTCCAGTGTACTCACTGGTGTATGGCGCTATTTGCTGGGCTGCCTTAAGCAATTTTTGTGGGACTAATAAAGGTTTCAAATGTTGTGTCACTAAAGAATGTGTGGTGTCACCATCCAAACCCCTCCACACCTTCACAGCACGAAGTTGTCCATGGCTGTAATGATCATTCCTAATGTTACTTGACTCAAGCTTTCATATTGTTAGTGCTCTTTGCTGCAGTTTCACCACGACTCACAGTCGTTCCACCAGCTGATCTTGAGATGGGTCTTTTCCCCTGGGAAACATTGATCTGGCCACTTATTCACTGTGCTGTTAATTGTTGATTTCTGAGACTGGTAGCTTAAATAGTGATCTACTGGTTCTGTAACTAGTTAAACTGGCATTGTTGTTTTTCTCTCTCCTCTCTGTTCCATCAGGAGGGTACCAGCAGATTTACACTGTCAGCAGACTGGCTTTAGTCAAGGTCAAACAGTGGCTCATCAGTGTGCGTCTGTGTGTGATTTAAGCCTCCCGTGGGTGGGCACTTTAAGTATGGGTGGTTGAATTTGAGCTTCAATGTGACTGTGTGTGTGTGTGTGCACCCTTGTATATGTATGTGGCCTCTGGGCGAATGCCATTGTCATATTAACATGTGGAAAATTCACTTTCCCCACAGATAAATACAAGTGGCAGGATTTATGGCACAGCTCTATCAGCTGTTTCCATTTCTGCAGTTCAGAGATATAAGTGGCTAAAACATTAAAATATCATTCATCTTTTTCATCCTTACATTGATTTATACATTTAACAGCTCATAATTGTTTTGGTTTCAGTAATAAGGAGCATCCACTGGGATATAGACCATATCACATCCCCTTGCTAATGTATTATTATCATGATGATGATGATGATGATGATAATATACAGACAGTAAAGCACAAGAGACCTATTTAGTTTCATCCTCTTATTATCTCAAAGAACTGTGACAAGGTTTGGATATTATCTGGTTACAATGGCACCTGTCAAGGGGTGGCATAAATTAGGCAGCATGTGAACAGTCAGTTTTTGAAGGTAGTGTGTTTGGAGCAGGAACATGGACAGGTGTGAAGACCTGAATTATTTTCAAAATGGCCAAATGATGGCTAAAAACTGGCTAAGAGCATTCCCCAACACAATCGTTGGTGCCAAAGGCTAATTGATGAAGGAATGGACTCATGGTTTGGCCTTAAATGTACAGTGCTTTTCTTTAGCAAAGCATATTATGGTGTTCAGGGATGAGTTTGAACCAGTACACTACAGCTGCCATGTGTTAGTATCTTCAGTCTCTCTCAGTTTCACTTGTCAGTCAGATTCCTCCAGTTCTCACATCTAAATGACAGCTGCAGATATTTTGGATCTAATATGTAGATTTTACGGGTGTCATTTATCGCAGTTGGATGTTTTTTTCTGGGGGAGTTCATGTAATCCTACAGTGTGATGAGTATGACGATGACAGATGCGTTGCTATATTTGCATCGGCATGTCTCTTTAAACCACTGATATACATTCAAAAATAGATCCAGACACATTTTTGAATTGCTTCATCAGGATATCAGTGAAAAGTACAATCTTTAGGAGACAGAGCTGCTACTTTATTTTTATCTGATGTATGTCCACTGATTTGCAGAGAGCTTTGCAGGAAACCGTGTGGTGTGTAAAAACAGTTACACCTCTGATTATATTCTTCACTGTCATTATGGGCAATTTAGTGATGCTGAATCTACAAGGTGCAGCCACTGCTACTTTTTTTTGCTTCTAATTACAGTTTGTTTGGTGAATGCTGCTTGCTGCTACTGTTGCCATGATGAAAGACATCAAATGGAGAAAAACAGGTTTAGCTTAAATGATTTAATCATCTTGTGTACTTTGTACTTATTGATTGAAAAAAATAAGCAGCTGGCCTCTGCTGATGAGTATAAACTGAAGCAAAGGACATACTTCAGACAGCCTTGGATGAAATTCTTCTGATACACATGCATAGTTACCAATAATGCCACAAATCTTCACAATTATCATCATATATTATTTTGAAATAAAGTGATAGATGTTTTCAGGTTGTATAGCTTAGCGTTGACGAGTATCTTGACTCCAAAAATATACTTCATTCACATGTAATTAATCAAAAAGTTGTATTTCTTACCCAAGTTGTTGTGTGTGTCATGCAAACAGATAACGATACAGATATGAAGGCAGCTAATGTGCAATGCTGTCTACAGGACAACTGTCGTGCAAGCAGTGGGGAAAAAAAATAATTAAATAAAACAGTGGGCTATTTCCATTTTAGTTGTAAATCTTGCTAAATGGCCATTCTGGCTATATGCTGTGTAAATTGCTACTAGCAGCTCCTTCACTAACTGCAGCTCATTCTTAATTCATATGAACTTATTACTGCCCCAGGTGAGGCCTTTCAGGGCTGACTGTCAACAACAGCTGGCCCATTCCAAATTCTAAATTTTAAGTGTGCACTGCAGTGGTGTTGCCAGTTTCAGACCCAATTGTGTTACTGCACAGAAAGCAGTACAGGATTTATTTATTTTATTTTAACTGGCAGAGCTACACTACTGGTGTCCCACACTAAAGAAGTCCTGAAAACCACAACATGTCTCTGTAAAGTATGCAGCACATTACGATGAAGAGTAAAAAAGGAGTCAGCAGCCCATTGTTAGTGGAGTGTGGTGTGGTTATGATTTCCTTAGTTGAGATAGAAACCACATAATGGTCACATTTCCTGGGATTCCCTGCTGATCATGCATACTGTACACGCAGTGGGGCTCAGTGAAGCCTGCTTTAACAAGTGGGGGGATGGTAGGTGGTTAAATTAGCGATTTCTTTCTCTCATATAAAGCTCAAATTAGGCCACAGTCTTGCCGTCCACTTAAACCCTGTAGAACTGTCAACTGTGCTTTTTGCAAAGTGATTTCTTTATTTTTAATGAAGGCAGTAGGAGGACTAATGTTTACTGATTCACTCAAACATTCTTGGCTGTAGTTGTTAACAGGAAGGTTGTATTTAATAGTTTTGCTCTTTTTAAATGAAGGGAATTATTCCCAGTCAGTTGTGATGCTAAGAAATAAACACATTCCAGTAATTAGTCTGTGTTGATTTGGCTGACTGTGTAAATGATCATCATCAGCACTGATTAAATTTAATCTCACTAGACATCTGCAGTATTATCTGATTGTGAGAGGTGTGAAACTTCTCTTCTGCTTTTCTAACAGTATGATCACTTCCTCGACTATCTAAACTATTACATGGAGTATATCATTAATCTGAATCAGAAATACTTTATTAATCCTGGAGGGAAATTGTTTACATTACAATAATGTTTTAGCATTATTGATTTAATAATCTCTTTGGATTTACCCAGGGATTAATTCAATTAATCCATTCATCAGCAGGATGTTTTTTTTCTGATCTCCCAAATGTTATTTATGAAGCTGATGATACAGTTGCCAAATCCTCCAAAACTATTGGTTTAATCAAGATGAGGTATATAATAGAGTATGTGTCCTGCTGGTTTGTCTGCATATTTGGGTGGCTGCTAAATCACTAAGCATTGCTAAAATTGTTTAAATCTTGTTTTCTACATAATTGTAATATGAACACCTCTGCACATCGATACCTGAACAGGTTAAAGTTAGGTATGATATCAGCTCAGCATGAGTCTGAAGTGTTCAGTCTTTTCTCTGAGGGATGCTGAGCTTAAATAGAGCCTAACAGAAATAACTGTGACTTCATTAAAGTGACATGAAAACAAGCATTTCTGTACGGATTAGTCATGTTTGTTTTGTTTCTATTTTTGTTGTTCATTAGTAAACTGTGAGATTAAATTAAATGTGGCTGAGCAGAGAGTAGATGATTTAGAGTCCAGGAAGATATTGTAGTATGTATCTTGTTGCCTGATATTTTAACTGAACACAGTGGGACAAGCACATTTTGCTGTGTTTGTGTGGATGTCTTTGACTATACCCCACTGTGAGTACAGTACATTATTTTAATTTATCTCTGGGGTGTGAGTACCTCTGCATGTGGAAGCTGTGTCTCAGTGAGTGGTCCCAATTGTTTGATATTTAAAAAATTGACTTAATCTGACTTGGAGAAAAAAGGAAACACACACACACATTGTAAGGTGTGTTCTTACACACATCGGGCAAAGTTATCAGCAGGAATTTATCCATCTGTCCATCCATTTTACACTGCAGATATCACACACACACACACACACAGTCTCTCTTTCTGAATCAATTACTAATCCTCCTAATCACTGCCTTGTGATTGTTATTTAAAAACCTAGTCAATATTTTATGTAATTTGATGCCCCAACTGCAACTCTCCAAGAC
Source organism: Parambassis ranga (assembly GCF_900634625.1). NCBI lineage: Eukaryota > Metazoa > Chordata > Actinopteri > Ambassidae > Parambassis > Parambassis ranga. The sequence goes on from NC_041035.1 coordinate 8,599,272, forward strand.
ATTTCAAATGTAAAGTGCATTATTATTATTATGATGATGATGATGATTTCAGCAAGAGAAGAAGAAGAGAAGAGATTTATTCCCAACCACCACCATCTTTTTATCACCAATGGGAGGACAAAGTTTCAAAGAAAGAAAGAAAAAAATAAAAACATGTTTTTGTTTTTAGAAACCAGAACAGATTGTATTTAAACTGTGTTTTTAAAATCTTGATTTAATAAAGTAAATCAAGCAATTTGATCCCTTTAGTTCATCCATATCTGACCGCTGCCTCCATCTAGCTTTAATTAGCTGAGCCCTCTGCTCTCTGCTTTGTTGCTGACCAGCCTAATATTACATTACACACAACAATGATGTTGTTTGTAAAATGCTTTGCAAATATATGCCAGGTTTACCTGTTACCACACAAGCACAATAAATTAATCCTACTGTCGAATGACCACAATAAAGCTCTGTATTCTTCACTTCCCAAAGCCAGTCACAAAGCTACATTAGCTATTTTGCTTGCTAATAAGAGGAGATGACATTAATGAGTTGTGCTTTGTTCGGTAGTAATAACACTAATGACTTGAATATGTAAAATGAGGCACTTAAAGTTCAGGGTAGCAATTCTCAGTATATTACGTTCTGCCTGAAATCACCCCATACTCACTACACAGTGCTGATACAGTGCGTTCGCCATTTTTTAGTACTGTTCAAATGCATGGTGAAAACCATTAAACCCCTTATATACACTTAACGTATCCCATAATGCATCATGGGTCTCTCACCACATGCATTGTGCTTAATATTAATTTAGCTGGAGGCAATGTTTTAATAATGCATTGTAGTGTCTGAAATATTTGTAATTTTTCAGATTTACTCACTATGCATTGAGTACGGAGTGAGGCGCGGTATACAGCTTATACCACAAGCTGGGTGTAATGTACGGTGTTAGGAATAAACACAGGAAATCCAACTGTTAATCATTCCAGTGCTTTTATTCTTTCCAGAAGGAGCAGATCAGCTCACCATACCATTCGTTATCTACATATAATTTGCTCTTGGACAGTAATGAGCAAGTCATAATGGAGCCATACATGAGGGTCACAGAAGCATAGGCACCATTACCGGAGCCGTCCCTTCAGGATACGGTCAAAAATGTAAACATGACACTTCACTCAGGCAGAACACTTCAGCAGAAGTTCTAGTAAAGGAGACTCATCAACCTACACTCTCTCAATCCCTGTTTCTCAGTAATAACTCGCACAGCAGCATCAAAGTTGCTCTTGTAATCTTTCAAGCACACAGAAGAAAGGCCAAAGGTTAGTGGAGTCCCAGATGACAGCGTTCCATTTCCTTCACACTGGAAACATGGTGTTTATCAACTGCTAATGCTCAGCCTTTGGCCTTTGGTATTTCTGCTGCAGAGCCACAGTAAAAACTGAACAAGGAGTGTGTCATTCCGGCAACCTTCCGGTAAGTACATGTAGAATAACATTGATGTGTCTCAATGATTTTTGTCAGAAAAAAATTAAAAGAATAAAATCAAAAGCTTCAATTTTACAATGGAAACGAAATCTGACATAAGAAAATAACAAAATGCTAGTGAGTTGGCAATCATTTAATCTGGTGTCACTGCATTCACAAATATCTACCTCACTATTAGAACTGTTTACAGAGAAGCTTGTTGTTTGCAGTTTGAACACAGTCGTAACTTTTTCACTTTGCAGCCAAATGTTTCAGTTAATATCAGCAATTGAAATGATCCAGAAATACTCAAATTCATACTATGCGTGCTGCTGTAGAGCTGGTGTGCTGTGTCACTAGAAGAGGTGGTGATGGTAGGGGGAACTCTGTGATCTTACCAGCCTTTTTTCTCTCCAAACCTTCTTTCATCTTTCCGCATTCTTTTTTTGCGATTTAGTGAATTACAGCAAACTCGGAACAGCCCCAGGCTATGCAAAAATGAGGCAAGTTAACTGAATTAACACATTGCACACACTTTCTGTGATGTGACAGGATGGGTGCAGCTGTATCTTGTGTTTGCCGAGTCACCCAATGACCCAGACCACATAATTTTTATTTTTAATTCTTTTAACACAGGCTTTACTTTTTCTCTTTCTTTGTTAGGTTCTTCACCATATTCTATCACTGACATCTCATCATCTTATCTTGACATTTGATAATTTGTGTAATAACCTCCAATATACTTGCCCTAGCTTTACATTTTTATGCTTTTGTCCTTGCAGTAATTCCTTTTTATGTACCATTTTAAGCTCAGCAACTTCTTACACCCTTCATATCTTCATCATTTAGTTCCAGTTCCATACTCTTTCTTTTATCATTCAACACTGAATATGTGGAGATGTATATGTTTTTTTATTTATTAAATGGCCCTTCTTATCCTGAAACTGCATCTTTCTTACTTCTAAACAATTTTGTGTCACTGTGAGTTATGAGAGGTCAATAATCTTTAGGCTTATGAATAGTGCATGATGAGGTTTATGTGCCTGACTGGCACCAGGGGATGAAAAGGCAGCTCAGTTAGTTGAATAATTCATGGTGTCAATGATCATTCATCTACATCAGTGATTACTGGGAAACATGTCGGCTCTCTTTAAGTGTCCTCACTACAAAGCTGTCCTTTTTTTTATTTATTTATTTTTATTTAAGGCAATGAGTACACTCTATAGGCATGATTCTATCTAGTCTAATACTGCAGAGGCAAGGTTTGTTTTGACATTAATGGTCACCAGAACTTCTCCTGCAGGAGCACTTTCAGTGTAATTTTCCGGGAAGAAACGAGTACCGCAGTGTGTTGACTTTTTGCCTGTCCTCTCTGTATTTGGAGCATATCATTTATATGTACTTTTTGTCTTAAAATGCAGCAGGAATAAATATTTGCAAAGTGTCTCTGCCTTTCTTAACTGTCAAATCAATTCAGTTTGCCACAGTTGGACTCCAGTCTAGTTCTAGACACCACTCAAGGATAATTAAAGCAAAGTATTTGTGCATAAAGTGGAGTGCTGTTCAAAATTAAATAGTTAATGAGACAGCGGCATAGTGGTGCAACTCTGTCGACTCACAGCAAGAAAGTTTGGATCTGGCTGGGGCCTTTCTGTGTGGAGTTTCCACATTCAGTTTGCATTATTAATTAGGGACTCTAAATTGGCTGTGTGTGTGTGAGTGGTTGCTCTTTAGACCTGCTCTGTTAGACCTGCGATAGACAGGCAACCTATATAGGGTGTACCCCACCTCTCACGTGGGATAGGCTCCACCACCTCCTGTACTCCTGTAGTACAAGACAAAGAACCTGGATGGATAAGACTGACTGCTTAAAGTGAATCTAAGACGCTTTATTGAGAAATTTCAAATGTTAACAAAATAAAAGCTGAAACTGGGCCCTAGGGTGTACACTTAATGACATTCTGAGCCAGATGGTGCTTTGCCTTATCCACTGTATAATGGTTCTTGCAATATCATTGACTTATTGATTTCCACTTTTCATGCATCTTCTTTGAGGACCTGCTTTTATTCTTGGAGGAAGTATTAGATGAGTGGCCTCTAGTATGAACGTTTGGTAGCTTTATGATTTCTTTCAGATGGGCTGTTATTGCACAGTGTCAGCATTGATAAGAGGTATACTAAATACAAGTAGTAACATTTTTATATTAATGTTCTAGAGTAGCTCCACTTTGTCACTGGAGTATGCTGCCAGACTTTGGTAGTATACTCCCCTGTTTTTGTTATTACTCTTAAGACAAAAGAAAAAAACTGTCACCACAAGTGGAAAATTGTTCCATGACCAGTGGCAGAGGGGATGTCTTTTCTGACCACTCCTTTGAAATACATGATATTACATCTATTCCTGCCACTCGGGGTGTTTCTAGCTCAAACGGCACAACCCATTTCACCGTGTATTGCTGCTGAACATCGGTGTCTCCAAAAAGAACATGTTACTCTTTGATCCTATAGAACTGACAGCACAAAGTCATTGATGTTTAAATAGCAAAACATCATATTAAAATGCAGAAATATCTTGACACGTGTGTCAAGTGTTTGCTTTCTTGTGTCTGTATGTCAACCTGAATGCTTTTTTTAAACTTTTTTTGCAGAAAGTCTTGCAGTGTGTATGTACAAGAGAGAAGCAGTCAAATCCTCCCTCTAGGCGGATACAATGTTTCACACATTTAATACAAGCACACACACACACACACACACACACACACAGATTATACCAGAGTGTATAAACAAAATGATAACCACCCAGTGTTTCCCACTGATTACAAAGATTGTGCTGGTACATCATGGTCTGATTTACCCTGCCACAGTCTCATATTATACTAATGATATAAATTCTTTTAACCATCCATCTCTCTCTCCAAACATAATGCACTCCCTCTTTATTGACCCTCCTCTTCACACACCCCAAAGCAATTGCTGCTAAATATTTGACTAACATTGGTCTGGAATTTATAACTTTACTAACATGTAACCTCAATATCGTGTCCCACTTGTGTCCTAGATTTGTCATGGTTGTTTCCACCACTTGATAAGCTGGGCTAACAAACTGAATCTTTGAACAGAGCAGGGCTAAGACACAAACATTCAAAGCGAGGTTACAAACCAATCAGTCAGAGCTGAATTATAAAAAACAAACAACTTTTTTCCTTTCAAGTTTTTGGATTATAATGCAGACTGCTGCACAGCAATGTTTTGTGGGGGTTTTTTTAAATTCATCTGCAGCATTATGAGTCATGGGGTTCTTCAGCTTTCTTGTGTCCATCCTCATGAGTCCCATTCTCCCTACCCTGAATCACTCTCCATCCCCTCCTTCTTTCCTCACTTGGCTCTGTTTTATTATTGTGTACACTGACTACAAGTAGGTAATCTGATGCAGAAAATGTCTGCCATACTGTGTGGCAGTGCATTTAAGGATGTGTGTCCTTACATGTATGTGCATGCCTGCGTGTGTGTTTGTAATTGAAAGGACTGTGTGAATGTGTGCTATAGCAGTGTGCTGGCAGTATGTTGAAGTTGCGCTGAATGGCTACAAAAAGGCAATTCGTCTTCTGCTGGAATCCATTAAGTCTCCACCTTATTTGCCTGCATTGCGTGTGTGTTCATTCATGTCTTTCTTTGTGTGTTTTCTGACAAATGCAGTTTATGGCTGCAAAGGTAGGAGGGCATTTGAACTGAAGGGTGCATTTGTTTATGTGGTGTGTGTGTGGTGTGTAAATGCACTCAGACAGGTGTGTGTGCATGTGTATGTTCCTTCCAGTGCACTGAGGTGTGTTTTATGAATGTATTTTTAGGGGGCAGAATCTAGAACCCTCTGTTCCTTTCAATATTACTTTAAGCACAAACAACATGGAATCCCAACGTTTTTTCATACAACAATCGCATTTAGAAAACATAAAGATTCAACACAGGTTACGTTTAATCTGAAAAACATGTTTTCATACATAAAAGAAATGGCTGCTTCCCTGCTTCTTTCTCCTTTGGTGGCAAATTAACATAGATTTGTGAGACCTGTGAGACCTTCTGTCTGTAAGTTTATCATGTGCTGCTTCTGTGCAGATAAGCAGAGAGGTCCTTGAAGAGAAAAAAAGAAAATCATCACGTTTGCTGGACCATAGGGAGTTATCAGTATACAGGTGTGATCTTGTTAAAACTAATAACGAAATATGCCTGGTATTACAGAGAGGCTGATAACAGCCCAGTGACAGAAAGAAACAAAGGTGTCACTTCAAATAAGGGTTAGATACATAAAACCCCAAGCCTGGTGCCAGCTTTACAGGAACTGCTTTCGGACCTTTCAGTGTGTATGTTTTATTTTGGATATTGATAAGACTAGCAGTTTAGGTCAAGTGTATAATACACAGCGTTACAGTTATTTTTATTTTTTAAACCTCAAACACCATGCACAGATTGAAATAATGTTTACTAAGTAAGTATCTATTTTCTGGACTATAGTTCGCACCAGAGTATACGCCGCACCAGCCAAAAAATGCTTAATGAAGAAGAAAAAACCATAGATAAGTCGCACCGAACTAATAATTACACCAGCGGGTCAGCGTAAATCACTATGTTTTTAGCGTAACATTGCCTGTTGAATTCCTCTTAACTTAAGTGGTATGGCTGCAAGGCATTGAGTGAGACACACGCATTTCAACAACTCCTCACACGGAGAAATGATTAGCTTCCCTGCACAGAAACTCTTATAAACATCCTGTAAATTAGCAAAAGGCAGACTACTGTGCGTGCGTATAGCTGTCTGGAATTAGCGACCTGTCGGCCTATCGGCTCAGCTGCAAGCACACGTATCATGAACGTGCGCGTCACCTATGCTCCAAATGCAAAGTGTGGACAAGCTGGAGGTGGGAGAGAACCGTCAGGAGAGGGACAGAACAGATGCCATTATATTTGTAATGGGACATCAGGACACACGGCTAACTAATTGTATATTTTTTCATATATAAGTCGCACATGAGTATAAGTCGCATACCCAGCCAAAGGATGAAAAAAAAGTGCGACTTATAGTCTGGAAAATATGGTATTAAAACCATTACAAATAATGAAGGTAAAGCTTGTTTTATGGCTGATAATGGCAGTTAGAAGTTTCTGTTATATTTGGGCTGCACATCTCTGCTGGTTAGATTTCTCCTGCCTTAGCAGATTGTGCACTCTTACAGTTTTCCACTTGCCAAACTGAGAATTAGTCTCATGCACTGTGACTGCATTAAGCTCCAGTCTTCGGCTGAAGAGGCTCAGAGGTTGTTTCAGCCTAAGGCTTTTAAATCACAGTACCCTCCTGAGTCTCACATTGACTAAATAAGATGCTGCAGATTTCCTCTGTTAAGTGAAGTTCTGGTTTGAACACACGCAGGCAAAAGTCCCAGATATTTCAGCTTAAGTATTAAACACAAATGGTCAGGTCAGACACATGGTTCAATCTGCTAGACCTCTTCCACCCATTGATGTGCTCATAAATATTAAAATCCATGAATTAAGTCCTTAACATAAAAAAAGTTAGTAGTTACATAGAAGTGAGTTATTGTCATAGCTCAACTCATGCTACGTTTCCCCAGCAAAATACAAGGACACACACATGCACAAACACACAAAAACTCTGTCTGAATGCATTTGCACATGTGGACAAACAAATAAATGCCTTACTCAGACCAGGTGCCCTCTTATTTTCCTGAAAGCAAAGTCTTTTTGTCAGACCACAACAAAAAAATGACACACAGAATTCCTACCAGTGACAGGCCTTGAACCAAAGAAGAGCTCTGCCTGTTTTGTGTCTCTTCTGGTTTATCTGATATGATGAACAGTTAGATGACAGTTACACGGCGGCAGACGTAATCAAAAGTAAAACAGGGGGGCTTTGAGTGTGTGTGTGTGTGAGAGAGAGAGAGATAGAGAAAGAGAGAGAGTGAGAGAGTATATTTATGCCTGCAGACACTGTTTTCTTGTGCATGAGTGTGTTCGCTTGCGTGACTTTCAACCATCAATCTTGGATCACCATGTAGTTCTCTATGAATGTGAAACATAAGCTTTGCATAAAGTGCAAGAACATGCTGGAATTGAAATAGCATTTATATGTCTATAAGGAAAAAAGAGAGTTTAAAACAGTTCTGAATGGCTACACTTGAAACTGGAGCCTCTCTGTACCAAAAAAAGCTTAAATAAAAATAAAGCTTTAAATAGCAAACGACAAAAACTGCATTTCAAACCTGCTTCTGTTGTTTTTGATTACTCAGGATTTTAAAGTGTGTATTGCCTGCAGACATGAAATAAGTGTTAGGGGGTTTGGAACCATTCACCTTGGCAGGACTGACAGTCAAGAACAGCTGCAGGACTCAACATAATCAATGTCCACCAGACCCACTGACCTGAGGCAACTGGCTGACAGCCGCCTGTGTAAATAATAATTGGCATCCCTGCTTTCTTGAGTACTAACAAACATTTGTGTAAGCACAACCAAGTAATTAAAACGTACTATTATTCATGCTGGTTAATGCAGGCGGCAGGGAAGCTTTAGATTCTGGCTCTCATGTGGACCACCTACACCCCTTCATTACATTAGGCAGGTGGCTTTACTGTTGTAGCTGGCAGAAAGTGTGAAGAGCACAGCGGACATGTTCATGACATGTCAGTGACTCTTTGCGACCTTTTCTGTTTAAAACACAACTAATGCTACTAATGTTAGTGTTTTATGTATGTTTTTGTATATGTAAATGTTTATTGTGTGTTTGTGTAAGTCTGTGTTGTCCTGTAAAAATGTGCCTCTGTTTGTGTGTAGTCAGAGTTGTAGACCAGTGAATGGGAAGATGGATTATCGATTGTCATCTCCCACCAAGCGGAGAAAAAAGAGAAACCAAAAGGTCCATCCTCATTTAGCCCGAACAGACACTCGCTAGTAAAACACACAAGACACAGAGTCAGTAGAGCCAGTAGCTTTTCTGTGTCAACATGCTGTCAGCGAGCCATGATGATTCGCAAAGAGAAGGGTGAACAGAGGAGACGGATGTCAGAAGTAATGTTTTAAATAGCAGTCTTGTCAGATTCTGTGCTTTAGTACAGTAACTCTCTGTTGAGCAATCCTTTATGGGAAAAGATTAAATACAGACATTCACTGCCCACTCTGCCTCTTCAGCTGCTTTATCCACCTGTCTCATTACTTTTCAGGCCAGACTCCACTTTTACCTTTCTCATTTTCCTTATTGCAGAGACAGCAATTCTGCAATTTTATTTTGCTTGTGGCCACCTCTCCCGTCCATCCCTCCCCCTGTGCAACCCAGCATGAATTCATTTTTCTGCTTCAATCTCTCACTTTCATGTTTTTTTTCCTGCTTATATTATCTCTCTGCCCCCGTTTTGTTTCCTCCTTCCCATTCACTCCCATCTTTCTATCAATAATTCCCCCCCCCTCCTCCAATTTAGGGAGGAAAAGCTAATTCTTCCTCAAACTGCACTGCCAATGTTTTTTTTTTTTAAAAAAAAAACATCCTAGCATGTCCTCCTTCTCTGCTTTCCATTTATAACTGCTCTTTTGCTTCACTCGCTCCCTTTGTACAGTAGATTATCTTGCTTCTTATTCCTGCTTCCCCTCTATGGACATTTAATAAAAACATTTCCAATACTGTAAATCATTCCCATATTAAATAATGTAGCTTATAGAAAGATAACTGTTTTTATTCTACAGCTAGGAGCTCTGTGATCATGTGATGCATCAGAAGATGCAGCGTTTCTGTCCAATCACATCTACAGGTGGACTTCCAATCTAACACCCCAAACGGTATGAATGCTTTTAAATAATTTTCCATTTTTATTCTGTGTAAACAACAAAAAACACAGCAACTCTGCACAAGGCTGACACCTTTGTGTTTTTGTCTTTGGCTATTTGAGGATGATGCTAAACTTTGGTTAGCTAGCTAACCAAACAACGACTGGTATCATTATGTAAACATTTATGTCAATTTTCTCTGAAGTTAACCAGCAGACAGGAGCTGCAAGTCATAGGTTGTGTATTAGAGGATTACACTAATCTGATCACAAAATGAATGCTATAGGATTTCCGTATTGTAATTATATTTAGCAGATACAGGGCACAGCAGTTTACCTGTGTGTGTGTGGCAGCAGGATTAAAACAAAAAAAAAAAAAAACCTGTATGATAGTATAACTGAAAGAATATATCCAATTTTGAATAATGTGTTACATTATACATTTGCAATGCATAAGGTATGTTTATTTTACAGGTTTCTATGAGCTAAAAGCTTTTTTTCCACAATCGCAAATTAAAGAAATTCATGCCAAGAAACTTGGCATGAATTTGGCATATGCACTGCACAGTTTTTTTTTTAACAAATTGTTCATTTATGTAATAAAGGAATTACTAAAAACCATTCATAAATATAAGTCATAAGCCAACAAGACATGGACAATTCATTATTAAACGAAAAAAAAAAACTGCAGTTAATGAATACACTAAGGTGTCCTTGCTTTTCCACACAAACCCGGCATGCATGATCAGAGTTGCTCCAAATGTATGTGACAACGCTAACACAACATAACACATCTGATCGCATGAGCAGTAACTCAGCATGACGGTGTGTTTCAACCGTGACCTGCTCCTTATATTACATTAAAAGGACATCTCTGTGTGATGGTCTTATGGAGTATGACAAGGAGATAACCGAATCCCTCATGCGCTTCCCATTCTTCGCCTGGGAAACATTGATACAAAAAAAAAATCTGAGTTTGTCACGGTTTCAGGCGTCTATTTATTGTCATTAAGTGGGCTTTGAAGTATAAAAGACATCAAATAAAGTTATAGGGAGCTTGTATAGGGGTGAAGTTCTACTTTTCCTTGGTCAGAATGAAGTCAGTTCAGTGCAGGTGTTCTCCAGACTAATCCCAGCATCACTGCTTCTCTCTATCTCAAGTGTTTTAGACACACTTCTCATCCTGACACTGAGGGGTGTGAGTGAGTGTTTTGTTCTTTATTCATCAAATTCTGATCTCTGTGAACAGAGCTTGATGTATTGATTGTTAGCTCACTTACTTTGGTCTTCTTTAAGGATGCTTTGAATTGAAAGCTCCTCTTTGCTCAGAATATCAATTTGACTTCAGACAGTTCAGACACTTAGTTCTAATGCCACATTTTAAACTACAACAGTGCTCTGCTGGAAACCTGAGGCTGCTAATTCATTCACTTAAATGCTCCAGTTCCGACTACAGCTTGTGGTGGTCAAAACTAGGCAAATCTCTCAGGCATTGATCCAATACTTATTCAAATCATATCCATCAAGTAAATAAGTACATAATGCATCTTTAAATATGAATAATATATTTGAAAGGAAAAGTTGCATTACAGTTGCTGACATGTTTATCATCGTAACAAACCACACAGACACAAAGCTACAGCCAAGGTCACCTTTTAAATGTACTAACACCCACAGACTGTGACCAATGACAGCTGCACTGGGAGAGCATGTGACCTCTTTGTCTTTGTTTCCTGCGCTCTCTGTCGGTCTTGTTTGACCTCCCTCATTTACATATTGTCCGATGCCTCTCTTTCCCTCCCTCTCCCACTTTCATTTTGGGAGGCTGTCTTCAAGGCTGTGCGCGTCAGGCTCTACTAAGCGGGCTGCCACCAAGCAGTGCTCCCTTGTCACTGGAGCTTACCATGATGAATGAGAGAGATACAGAAGGGAGAGGGGGAGAGGGAGAAAGAAGGACAACGGAGGCAGGGGGGGTCGTTGCTGGAAAAAAAAAAAAGAGAGGCAAAGCTAAGAGAGCAACACATCAGGGTGAGAGGCAGATGTAACTGGAATGGTGCAAATGGAAGGATGAATGAAACTCACACATTCACAAACATACGTTTAGCAGGCTACATGTTTTCCATTAGGGGGAGCTGTTAGCAACTACTTGACTTCCCCAGCATAGTACATTATTCACAACGACATTAGTGTTAACAAATAGCACAACTGCAGTGATTTGGGACTATACAAATACATTTCTCTTTGAGCACATCAGCAAAAACCACAGAACTAACAAAAAAAAGTTTAAAAAAAGTCAGTTAACAGTTGAAATTACATGCACAATGACACAACACAAATGACACATGATTACACAAACTTAGCATCACTCGGTCTGACCCTCAAAGTTGGTGAAGTGACTATTGTTCAAAAGAACACACGCACATCATGAATGGCCAGGAAAACGATAATCAGAATGTAAATGGAATGAAAATTAACAGATAATGGGAAAATTTAATGAGTTCCTCCAAACTATGTTTAATACTGTGCACACATGGACAAACACACATACAAGGTCTCATACATTCTTCATTCTTTTCATTACACACACAGAATCAGTTTTGTACAAACACACAGACACCTTCACCTATACTACACATAGATATTTACAATATTATAAACAGTTCAATACAACCTTGGATCACATTTTCTGTTATAGGAACCACAGACTCATCTTAATGCTCGTTAAAAACATCATTTTACATTTTTAACATTACTTAATGAATAAATTATGGGCTTGTGCAGCTATATATAGAAACAGATACTGGATTGATTCAGGGCCAACAAAAGGCATGCATGATAATGACTAGAATGCATTATGCATGGTAATGATTGTCTGTAGAGGGGCATGGTTTAATTATTATTTTATGTATACATTCTTAGACCTCTTCCAATGCATCTCAGTCGTATAAATAGATGAGGGCATTGTTTGCCTTTGCTTGAGGATGACATATTGGAATCTGCTGATGTCTCGCCAAATATAGTATGCACTAATGAGTGTAGTGAATGTACGATATGTTTGATATGGCATCCCAGGCAGCAGCAGGCATTCCAAACAGTTTTACATTTTTTATTGGCTTAAAATCATCTAAAAAAATGGCTTTTGATGACTTCAGTTTTGTCACCAAGAACTGACTTCTGACTTCTGACTGACTTCCATCTTGACTTTGATTTAATGACACTCAAGGTGACTGTCAATGGTCAAAATATTGCACCTGATTGATTCTTTCCAGTGTGAACACAGCCAGTCGTTCACTGGTTTTCCTGTCCATAGCAGACAAACCATAGGTGACCGCATTGTAAGGTTTACACATGCATGTGGAAAGGACAGGCTTCACACAAAAAGCTGTAATGGACTCTTTCGCTCTATTATGTTTCTGTCACAGTTGGAGAGAGGAACTGATTCATTAAAAACACACTCCAACAAATATAATTGGCTTCCTTCCAGTCTGACCTCATCACCAAAGCCTCCATTTGGAACGCACCCACAGCCTGTCGTCCTCATCAATCACTCTACCTGATCTTCCCTGTCTTTACACACCAGCTTGTTTTTCTAAGTATGAACTAAACCATTAGAGCACTTGGATGTGATTCAGTTGGCATTGGCAAAAACATTAGATGAGTTGAGAATCAGACAAATGTATTTATTGGCACAGGTGAAAGATAGGAGTCAATCCTTTAAGCCAGTCAGGCACTTATGGGGCTGAAAAATTTAATATGGAAGTGCCAAAAATTCCTTGAGTAGCCACTTGAGGGTGGCTGGAAAGTGATTTAATCCCTATAGAAGTCCAAGTATGCACATACAGCCAAGAGCTGTCTGCTCACATGTGCACCTGCCCACCTCAACTCCTCTGCTTTACCAACTTTGAATTAGCCGGGTTGTTACACGGGCTGAAAATATGCCGAGCTGAGCTTTTAAACCACTCTGTCTTATGGGTGATGTCATGAAATGTTTGCCAATTTTTTTTATAGTCTGTGGTTGAAACTTTGTAGTGTCATTATCATCATTCCTTCTCCCCTGGACGGAACCTGACATAATGTTTTGTTGTGTGTTTTTGTGGGCATTGTTCCTCTGTACGGTTGTTTTATTGCTGATTGTTGTGATGTTTATTTCCTCTTCAGGGTAATACAGTACTACAGTACAACACAAATGGAGGAGTCACACATGCAGACACAGAATGACACACACACACAAACTGCTCCATTCTGGAGTAGTAAACCTACTGTTGTAGCGCTAATTATAGAAAGTTTTAATTGCTTTGACTTTATTGCCAATCCCTCTGTTTCTGGCCATTGTTTCACAGCTACAAAGCTAAGCCAAGAGTTGTGTGTGTTTACCCTATTTGGGTATATGGGTTGGTGTGAATTGTGATGGTGAAGTTTTTGCTTTGTTTTATGCCTTGCTGTCTTGCCAATGCTTCACCCAATTGTCCTTTCTTTCTGTCTTCTGCTACAACCTGTATTTTCCTACATCCTTCTCAGCAATGCCCATTTCCCTTCCAAACTTTCATTTGCTTTCGCTCTTACTTTTCTCTCTTTGTTGTCCTCCTCTCTCTCCCAATTTGGCTTCCCATCTATTTCTATCTGTTTGTCTCTCTGGGGGACAACAGGAGGAAACTGCAACATATGGGATTCTGGCAAACAGATGAGGGTTCAGAATCAGATGGGGCATGCAGACAATTTAGGGGCTCCCAATCTCTCTTTTGTAGCTGTCATTGTTCAACACCACCAACTAATAAAATGAATCATATGGCTTGGCTGTATACTGTGTAAATTGTGTTGTTCATTTGTTGTTTGTCATAGGATGTGTGAAATTGTTGCCCTCAAACACAGCATGTAATCAACACAAAACCCCCCTGTTTGGAAATATCTGCATGTTTAGGTTTTGCTACAAATGTATTCAGATTTCAGCTTAACAACTCTGCCGCTTCTCCAATTTCCAACTGTACTCTTTCCAACACAAAATGTCCCAAAACTGTCCTACTTTATTACTTATTCTAAACAGGCCAAATTCTGATCAAAGCCAATTTGATGTCTCAAATAAATTCAATTACTGCTTCTGGATCGATGGAGTAAGCCTCACCAAATGGATCTCCCCCCAAAATGTAATCCCTATCAATTTATCTCTAAGGGCTTTACTGAAGCAAAGTAAACGGTAAAGGGCTTTAATTAGAAAGCTTTTAGGCTGTAATGGACATGCTCAGGACCAAATTAAAATTTATTTGTTTTTGTGACATTAAAAAAAATGGTTTTGTAGGCTGGCGGAATATAGTATATCTAACTCCTCTGAATAGCTTACATGTGAGATGTCAGGAAGTCTGTCAAAGCTGTAAAAAGGGTGATTGATAATTCATAATCAGTGGCAAAGTTGGTCTTCCAGAGGCTGATCCACAGCAGTGATGATAGGTGGTAGTGTGCAGGTGCTGAATTGTGAATAAGGCAGGTGTTGGAAAAGTTCAAATCCACCTTCCTGGCTGACAGCCGGTGGACTTGTTGGCTAGAGTGTTGTCATGGTGGAAAGGTGTTCCTCTTGTTAGAGTTCTACCTTTGCATCACCTTGCCTGCTGGGATCACTGATTAGTCTTTCAGGGAGCTGCAGACTCTGGGTGTTTCCACATTTTTACCAGCCACATGCCCATTCTCCCACTAAAAGCACTAGGCCTATGTTTAAGCAGTATGTGGCAATACATGGAACTTAACAATTTATATTAAATTGTTCTAAATAACTTTTTAATTGTCTTAAAAGCAAATGGCTACTTAGGCAGAAAATGGATTCTTGTCTGTGTGTGTGTGTGTGTGTGACAGCTTTTGTGGGCTCATTAACCACAGACAGGAAAATTGTATGGCTGTGGATTGTGTGATTAAAAACAAAAATAACTTTTCATTTGGTCATTGTTGTAAAGAAAGAAAAAAACAATAGTGAAATGACAGTGATGTGTTTAAGATATTAATGTTTTTAAATATGACTTTCTGTTCAGATTATTACTTTAAGTTGGCAGACCTTAACCTAATGGTTAAAGTTGATTAATAACCGACAGACCCCAGAATGCTGTGATCAGATTGGAGCATTTAACACAGTCGTGTAATAGAACGATGTGACTGTATGAGCAATAGAGATGTTAAAGTCAGAGCTTTGTTGGGCTTTTCAGGAGATCATGATGGCAAAGTGTGTGTGTTTCTTATTTTAAAGTAAATGGCTGACACTGCACAATGCTGTAATGGTTTCTCTTAGCATCTGTGCTTTTAGTTTAAGTCAGTGAGACACAAAAAGCAAGTGTAAAGGAGCGGGAGAGTGAGAGTTAGAAGGAGTAATGAGCTGAGGGGAACCGATGCAGCATACAAAGGCAGAGACCTAGACTCAAAAGAAGACTGTGACATAGAAACACCGAGGGACGGACGCACACATCTTTGTAAACACAGATCTGAGTTCAGTATACTGTAGTGGTAAAGGCTGGGTTTGACAATAATTACATGGTTGATGCGACACATTGTGGCATTTTGAAATGTCAATGTGGCTGTCAGCTTGATTGGCAGCCATCCTGATGTGGCATTTTACTTTATTACATTATTCAGCATGAAAATGACAAGTGCAGACTTCTTGTAACTCCAGAACAGAGGGGATTCATTATTGAACAGGAGCTTCTGACTCTGCATTTTCACCATGGAAGAGGCACTTCTGGCACCACAGCATTGAATAAGTCATTGCTTTTATTCAACAGCTTGATTAGTATGGAGAGGGGCGTGGTGTATCAGCATCCTCACAGCTGCTGCTTGTTAAATGATTGTGGCACGGCATTAAAAGGACTGCACATTTTATGTCACCTGCACTGGAGGAAATCATAAAATATACGTAGTTACAATTTTTATATGAAAATTTAAAAAGTGTGATTCAAAATGTGTCTGTAATCCTCAGCAGAAGTACCATTACTGCCAGCATGTTTTCTCTGAATGGAGGTAATGAGTCTGCAGATGCTCATCTGATCAGGACAGTTTGAACATGGAGGAATAAGCTGCATAATGAGGCAGAATGGTGCTAGTTTCTTTCTCATCACATCTCCTAGAAAGGTTTCAGTGCTCTTTGATCTCCCGTACAGATGTCCTTGTCTTCTGCATTAGAGGGATTCATCACGTTTGATCACCGTTCACTATTTACAGTGGCAGTTTTTGCTTTTCTGACCTGTGAGAGACACATTTGAATGTTTGACTCGGCAATGTGGTCTGCAGTAACACTGCAATAGTACCTACCTGTCACTCACACCAGCCATGCCTTATGCATAATTAATACTTCACATTTAAATGCATTTTAACATGGAGGTCTGTGGGGATTGACTCGGTTTTGGAGCCAGATTCAATGGGCATGCTGCAGTTTCACTGTATGTTATATACAAGTCAATGAGACATGTCAGGCACGTTCAACATATGATGGCAGGGCTTCATCACTAGTCAGTCGCAAATCAATGCAAATGACTGGTGTCCACAACAGTTATAATACTGTTACACAGAATAGATCCTTTAGGTGGGATTTCACAAATGTCAGATGTGCACACATGGCTGGCTGGGGAGTAAGGATTAGTAGGATTTTACCTAAAAAAATATAAAAAAGATACTATAATAATAATATAAATAAGTGTGTGTAATGTTATTTGTTAAAGTCTCACTTGCTGGTTGTAGGTGTGTGTGTGTGTTTGTGTCTCTGCTCATTTGCTAGTAATCTGTATTCTTCTCCTTCCGCCTTGTTAAGCTTTAGATAAGAAAGCAGCATCCAGCCAGCAGCACTTAGTGGAATTGGATCTTTTAGAGCTCACGCATATGTTTGTACCTATACACACACACACCAGCCTCTACTGCTCCCCACCTTTAATCTATGTATTTATCTCGTTCTCTATGCAGATAATCAATTTTTTCAGCTTTTAACACATAATCAGACCAAATGTTTTTTTTTTTTTTACAAAATGGGTTACTGAAGCTTGATGATGTAGTCCTCGCTACTTGCCATTCATGTAGCAGCTACTGTTGGTTGAAGAAAACATTCTTATGCAGGTGTTTTACTTACTGCTATTTACTTTGTTCTTAGCAGTCCTAATGATTCCCTCTATGCCTCTATCACACACTCTATTACACTGACCCATCAGTGCAATACTTGGAATAGCCTCAGCAGATGAGGTCTGCCAAGTGAGTAAGGCTAATTAAAGACAGGATGAGAGGAGAGAGTGACATGCAGACTAAACTAGTGACAATACTGAACATCTCTTTGAATCATAGAGGTCTGTGTGCTGTGATGCTAGTAGCTGTGCTGTCTGGGGCTTGGGAAAGCCTAACAACAAAACCTCACCCTGTAGAGAAGATCTCTTTCCAGGAGGCCAAGGTAATTGTAGCCAGGGGCAGGGGGCGGTTTTATCTCCTTGTTTGGTGGAGTCTCAGATCAGCAGAACATCCTGCTGGATAAATAGAAAGCTGCTGGTAGAGTCTGATTTGAGCAATGCTCCTGATAATGCAAGTTGATCTACTGATGACTTTTAGATTGTCTGACATATGTTGGAACACTTGATTTCAGTTTTTTATTAGCTCTCATTTAATACCATCATCATCCCACCTTGTTTCTTCTAAAGGTTAAACATGCATTTTCCCCCAGTGAGTTTTAATCAAACGCGCTACTTTACAGCTGCCATTATCAATTTTACTGTCATTACACTAGACAAGGTAGGAGAGTTTTATAGTTAAAATATTCACTTTAAGCTTTCACTTTTTCGGGCTGACAAATTGCTGCAAAATGGCTGGATTCTAAATGAACTGAAACGAGCTGCGCTGGGCTAAGTCACAACAGGTTAGAGATGTGATTAGATGATGTAAAACATTCATATGCTGTAAATGTAGGAGTGGGAAATGAAAGGTGTGCCTACCGTTTTTCTACAGTAAAAAAAAAGTGCTGCGTGTGCCAAATGTCTACTGCTGAAAGGCTAGAAAGAATTTTTTTCTCTCTAGCCTTTCAGCAGTAGACATGAAGGAAGCTTCAATACTAAAAAGACTGTAAATGCAAGGAAAGGAAAGGGTGCGCAAAAGATAAGATTAACAATTGTAACAAGACAAGAAGAGTTTTAACGCAGCACAGCTCAATGCGTTTCTGAAATCAGATCGTGTGGCTCTTTAAGGTGGGGAAGACAAGTCCGTGGTTGACACATTAACTTTGTGTTGCTGGCACAGTATCTTCCATGTAATCCATTAATCAATTGATTATTATCATCACGACTGGAGGCAGGAATCAATACTCTGATGGAAAAAAGGGTGTAATGTTGAGACAAGGATAGATGACAAAAGCCAAGGTTTTATTTCATGACACCAAAACACTCTCTTTTCCCACAAAGCCACATATCCAGATTGCTCACTTTTGATCCTTTTATGCATGTTTAACCTCGCTTCTTCCAGTAAAGGCTGACTCAGCAACTGTATGCTATCCAGTACCAGGAAGCAGAGATGTTAAAGTCTACATTTTACTATACACAATCTAATATCTCTTTTTCCATTCCCATCACAGTATAATCACAACTAGAAGTCCCTGCAAAAAAAGTAATGTATTCTGAAGTGATGCAGACACGAGTGTGCATGGTCCCCCCCAACACCGCCTGAAAAAACAAAACAAAAGAGCACTTTAATGACTTTTTTAAATGTTACAGGCTGAAAGTTATCATTGCAGTCTTCCCTCATTCACTAAAATGCCTTCCAGCTAATACTATTTCCCATCTCCCATTATCTAATAATGTTGCCCAACATTAATCCTTCATCAACAGAAAAGCTTTAAAAGACAGCAAAACACATTATGTGTGCACATTCAGCCCAAAGAGTCAATTAAAATTTTTTTTTTCACAGGATTACAGAATTATTAATTTAACACTCAGCATCAAGAGTAATGAAATGGCAAGTGTTACTGTTGACTGCACAGTTCATGACAATTGATTTAATTTTCCTACAGATAAACAGCGTACCTGCACAGTTATGCAAAATACCCTAAAAACATCAGGACACACTTTGAAGAAAGACTGCAGCATTAATGTATCAGTTGACAGTTTACAGTTGGTCTGTCAGGTCTTTCTTTGCTGGGTACTTTTTCTGCCATATTGGCATACAGAGGGTTAAATGGCAACATCTCATCACCTAGTGAAATACTGGTGGCGTCACAGCCATGGTCAGCAGACACATCAACACAGAGATGCATCAAGGGTATTCTGTGTTTAATGTGCTGGAGCTGGTGGTGCTTCTAAATGAAGGTTTAGTACTTTGTTGGCTGATGGGTGGGTTCCTTGTTAAGAGAAGTGGCATCAGCTGTGCCAAGTCTTAAAAGCCAAGTTTTCCCTGTGTACCTGGATCATTTTGCTGTCAGTTGTTTTAGGTGCCACACTCAGCCTTGCTTTGTTATATGCGTGTGTGGACTGTAAAAGCTTTTTCGTTTTGTCTCAATTTAAAATTGGCTTCTTCAGTTCACTTTAATTGCTTTTGTGGCAGTTTGTGATGCAGGTCAGTGTTTTTACTCCTTAGAGGAGTTTTTGAGTTTTTCACCTGTTTCAAAATAGTAAGTGGTTTCAAAAATATTTAAACTCAGATCCTTGCTGAATATGTTTGATGGCAATTTAACACATCTTAGACAGATGTTATTGACCCCCCTTTCATTCTGAGCCATACTGTTTTTTTAACCACTTATGTTAATAGCCCCTACTGTTTAACAGATGGACCATTTTTTTAATTCATTAATACATGAACCATATTAGCTATGTATATATGTGATTAAAAAGTAGAGGATATTCATTTTAATTTTTTTCCTGCCATAATCCTTTTTTTAAAATTTTATATATATATGCTCTAGCCTCTTAGCAGAGGCACGAGTTGCAACCAGATTGTCCTCTTGAACCCTTAAATTTGGGAACTTATAGAGCTTGCTAACAACCAGTTTGAATAATAACAGTTAAGCTTTTTTAGAAATTGGATGAGAGCTTGGCTCAGCTGCTAACCTCATTACATTGAATCACACACACACAGGAGGCAGAGGGAGCATAGGTGGACAGACAGAATTACACAGAAGGAAATGGACAGATGGAGGAAACAGATCAGATGGAGCAGAGGCATATAATTACACAGGGACAGAATAAAATTAGATAAATGCAGGGGGAGACAGAAAGAAAACAAGGTGAATACATGTTATTGGCTTCTCCATACAGGGAAGTTGTCCACATTTTGTTTCCTGTAAAATAAAAAAAAACATCTACTCCTACAAGATTCTCAGTATTCTGAGAGCTGTCCTCTGAAAAGTGAATCATCTGGTGGCTAGATGATTCACTTTTCATTCTCCAGCAAAGCATGTGTGCATGCATGATGGCATCAAACAATTATTATTAGTAGAAACCCGATTAGAAAGAATAGAATAGAAACTCCTCTGTGGCAATAAAAAAAATAGATAACACCATTATGTTATCTGTATGTTCTTCCTCTTAAAGCAAGCACATTAAATTTGCTGCCTGAACCATACAATACAAAAGGATTTGACGATGCAGCAAATTCTTGATTTGAAAGGGAAAGAAAGCAGTGGCCATGTTGACAATATACATAAATCCCCCTATAGTTTGTGCTGTTGTGCACAGCACACTGTTATCGGGTATTAAATACAAATATTTTCTTGAGTGTCAGTGACAGTGCCAAGGAAAATTGTAACACTAATACATACTCAGTCACAGTTATGAAAAAGGCTTTACACGGGTCATCAGTAATGTCGACCTGTCATTCTAAACCCAAAAAAGGATGTTTCGCATTCTGCAACTGCATCAGTTGTGAGTGGTATATTTGTATGCTTTGTATGCAGTAACAATAAATCAAGCATTGCTTGGACACTGCTATCCCTTAGAGCTAGAAAAGTTCAGCAACAGATTAATACACATGACAGCAATAGATTAATGCAGTTTACACTACATGATTTAGCCTGGGTTTTGCAGGAACTCTTTCCTGTGACGTGCTATTACAAACGTATCCACGTTATATATAACCTGCAGTCCAGCCACTGATCATTCCAATGATTATTGCCTGCACTGGTCTCCGTTGTTCATCGTTGATTTAATTATTATTATTTATTTACTGATCATATTTGTTCTCTGTAATATATGATGTTTGTGCATGTTTGTTCCTCTCTCTCTCTCTCTCTCTCTCTCTCTCTCTCTCTCCTTCATCCTCTCTGTTCTGTCCACCTCTTCTTCTCCTCCTCTACCTGGCAGGCTATCAGCAGGAAGGTTCTTCTTTATGAGTTGGGACCTGCTCACCGTTTCTTCCTGTTAAAGGGAGTTTTTCCTTGCCACTCTTGCTCTTCAGGCTCTGGGTTTCTGTAAAGCACCTTGAGACAGTAAAAAGCACTACATACTTAAAATTGAATTGAATTGAATTATTATTGGCTCTGACTTCCAACACATTTATAGCTCCTGAGTCTAACCTCTGGTCAATCAGAATATGAAAAATAAGTAGTAAAAATACTGCACGCTGCTGTTAATGTTTTCATTTTAACATGGAGGTCTATGGAGGCCTTGTAAGGACTGCATGGCATGAGGTACATCAATGAAGGAAATCAAAATGCGATACAGTGAATATGATCTCAACTGTGCCTTACCACATGAGCTCATACAACTCGTCATATGAAAGGTTATAAATGGCGCATGTATTTACAAGCTTTCTACAGAGAGCCTTTAAGCTGATGAGATAACAGTGTTTTGAGTCTGAGTGCAGAGTTTTATTCACCTCTACTTGCACCAAGATGCTATCAGGGCTGAATCTCATTACTAAACCTCTAACACCATGGGAAAGCTATTACTTTGTGTTTTTGGGTGTTGTCTGTGTGAGCTCGTTTGTGTACTACTTTGCATCACAAAAATATCCTATATGCCTATGCAGCACTGAGTGTGTGTTTACACTCAAAACAGTGAAAACAGCCTCACTCTTACTGTGTCTGCGGATCTCACACCATCCCTCTGGCTGAACTCTGCTGTTCTCTTTGCATCCCGGGAAATAAGTCCTTCAACATTAATAGCCTATTCATTTGTATGAGCCACACACACACACACACACACACACACACACACTCATACAGCTTGGAGATAATCATGAGACAATGTTTCCATCAATATATTCATTAATTTCAGCCTTTCCATGGAGCACTCAAAGGCTAAGTGGCAGGAGGATATCCGTGCAGTTTTTTTTCTATAGTGTCCAGTTGCTGTCCTTTCTTCATCACTGCCAGCCACTAATCAGATATATGTATTTAATAAATATTTAATATATATCAAACTTTTAAATTAGGAGCAAGGTACATGAGATATTTGTAAAGAATCCAGAATGGGATTTACAAACAGTTATTTGTACCACTATTATAAAGTGGCTGAATCAAAACCTGGCCCCTCTTTTGACCATCTACGGCAGCTCCTTCCTTACTTGAGGTTTTAATGTTGTTTATAGTGTTGTTATTCTGTCAAGAAATATTATGTTATTATATTGCATTGAGCAAAGATACCAGTGTAGCTAACCAGAAAATATGAAATCATTGCCAATACAGAGACACATTCATAAAAGCACTACACACTCAGAAATGCTGGTCAATTTCCATGGCAACTCTTGATGTGTTTGAATCCACTCTCATACTGCATTTCATCCCCACATTGATGATGTCACTGTTACACTCAAAACCACCTTTTTTGTTATAGTAATTTAATGGTGCTTCATCCCCTTAAAATGCCCAGAATGTTCTGAGAAAATATCCTTACTCTGAAGGTCATACAAAACATGTCATCACACTCGCACACACTCGCTCATCCTAATAAAGCCCATGTAATATAGGTGAGGAAGTGTAGCTGTCAGTTCATTGTGGCTTCAGGGCAGCAAATTCTGAGCTTACCCACAATCTTTATTTTGGCAGCTTCTAATATGAGAAGGATATGTTGAAAATTCTGTGACTGTACTCAAAGCACCCCTATATGTTGGTTGCTGTTTTATTAGGAACCAGAGTCACAGGCTACATTTACATTAAGTTTTAAATAGAGCACATAAATGAGAACATCCTTAGTAAATAAGACAGTTGAACTGTTACATCTGTCATTGTCCAGTCGCATAGAAACTAAAGTGTCTTTAATGGCTGAAGAGCAAAACCTGTAGGGACAGAAGTAGCAGAAACAAGGTTGCCTTTGCTCGAAGGGGAAGAATGAAATAAATATGGCCTATTTTTATACTTTAACCACTCATGAGGACAATTGGTGAGAAGAGATTTCTTATCTGCAAATTTCAGTCTCTTTGTCTATCACTTTGTCAAACTGGGCCAGCTCAACAGCAGCGAAAGCCCCCTGAGGAGGTCCTCCAGGCTCATTTTCCTGTGCAGTATAGTTGTATTAGGGATTCTTAGTTCTGGAAAGGTTTTCACCCACAGTACCTGCAGCACTGGCTCCTCTTTCCTTTACCGTCTCATTGTTTATGAGCACGGATGAAGTAGTTACAGTAATCACAGCTCTGCTGCTCTTATGTTTGCTCACCAGAGTTTTAAAATCTGCCTTCGCATCATTGGTAGAGGTGTTGGCTGTTGCCTGGAAACTGCAAGCTTTTGCACATCCTTGTTCAGAGTCTGAAGCAAAACATGCAGATGAACGTAAAGAATTAATGTGCACCTGCAGAGATGACATTAAATTCAGCATTATGCTAAAAATGCAATGACGCTGAATGGAGACATGGTTGTGTGCTCTCTGTGCAACAGTAGACAAACTACATGTTTAGTTTGCACACTAGTTGCATGGTTTGATGGGTGTAACTTCTCTATTTATCAACCCATGTGACTTTTTTGCGGTGTGTTACTTTGTGCATTTGTGACATTGCAGTTGTAGTCAAGGTTGGAAGTGAACGTTCTTTATACCTGGGCATTCATCATGTCTGCCATGTCCCTGTTTGGTACCCTCCCACACACAAACTGTCTCACATCCTGTGTGGCCTTGGCCGTGAACACGACATACCACTATTGTCTTTCTGTTCGGTAGAGCAAAGACATGCATTATAAAATGCAAAGCTTTTTGGCCTCTGTGGCATCTGGCCTGTTTTCTCTTTTAGTAAACACATATTGGTTAGAGTTATATTGGATTTAATAAAGACACTTTAATAACACTATGATATAAAAGGGGGCAAGATATATTAGAGAGGCAAGAAAACTATGGTAAAGTAACAAGAAAAGAGAAGAAAATGTAGATCAGCAAAATAAAAATGAACACCCAGTCCCTAAATGCACACATGGGAGGTATTACTGAGATCTTTTTATGTGCTGGGTTAATGTCCTTAGTTATTTACATTTACAGAGTCACGCTGTGGGGACACATAGGTTTTTTTTAGAGGCAAAACGCAAGTACTCCTTAAAATTTATGGTCACAAAACAACTTTAAAGCGAGGGCCGTGTTTGAATTAAAGTTAAAATGAGGGCCGGGTTGGTGCAAGTGATAAATCTTCAGGAAATGTGTGTAAGTCAATGTAATGTGTGTGTTTACAAGAGAGCTAGAGATGTAACTTTAGAATTGGGAGTGAGGGGCCTTACGAGTATTCCACTATTGGTGCAACAGATCTTAGTGCATGTATGATCATGTTGCATGTATGACAACAGTTAGCCCTGTTTAATTACACTTGTACTCCTGAGAGGGGAGTCTCAGTTAGGTTTGCCAGATTGACTATAAATACATAAATACATGAGATGATTTAACAGCATACCAGAATTTATCAGATTTAACCAGCTCAGTATGAACTGAATTTATCAGTAAACTATACCTTTATACGTGCATGTGTATATTTCCACTCTCTGTGTCTTGTATCTTAAGCTCTGTGAATGTGTGTTACTGCTTCTTTGTCACAGCCTTCACATCCTGATGCTGCTACATTCACCATCATCCTCAACAACCTTCTGCATCTGACAGCTTAAACATTAGCCTCCTTCTCCTTCCAACTTCCAAAACAAAATCATCCCACAAAAATAAAAACATCTGAACACTACAGCGAGGGATAAGTACTTTTTTTTTTGTCCCAGGAAATGTTGCTCGCTGAATTAAACATTTTTCCGCCATCCAGCAGGGTGCAAAATGTAATTTACAGCTTCCACATGAGGGTTGAATTTATCTCGAACTTGAAGCCAAGTGGAAATGTTGAGTCACAAACATTTTAATGTAATCACTTTCAGGTGAGGTGTAATTGTTAAGATGCAAAACACAAACAGCATTTTACCTATAAATCAGTAGTTTGTATGTGAGTTTACAGCTAAGAATCTTTTTTTAATACATATTTCAGTTTATGTATCAGTGGCTGTGCTATAGTATTCTTTATTTCTTTTATGAGTCAAGAACTCTACCAACTGTAGTTTCAGCCAGTACTTAATATATATATATAACTTATTTCAGATGTGGAGAGCATTGATTATACTTGAATGTATGAACATGTTACACACTACACATTACGCTGCCTGTCATTGTTTCTTCTATCTGTTATGATGCATGCTTTGCACATGTAAACACAAATTTCGTGTCTTAGAATGTAAATTTCTCCGTACAAACAAAATCGAATTTAGTTCACCTGCAAATGAAATTGAAATACTCCCTCACTCTAGGCAGAATATGTACATGAACGGTACATACAGATCACAATAGACAATTGTGCTGCATAACGTACGCCGCTTCCCACATCAGGCATTGTCTGCACCATAAACACACTTTGAGTGTGGATCATAGAGGCCAATTTGTTGCTCACTTTGTGCAAGACAGAAAGACTGAACGCACAAACGTATATTTATTCTCACAGCTGACAGAATCCGTCTCCTTCTCATACATCACACAGCAACACTCAAACAGCCTGTCAGTGCCTGTGATCAACACATACACACCGGAAACACACAAGCCTTCTTACTGAAGATATATTCAGCTCATATTATGACACACACCCATGTTCAACACATACCTGTTTTTGGCAGCTCCATTAGCTGAGATGCAGCTTCTTTTGGATTAGCATATTAGTTCTAATGTGGTTTTGAGCTATGCTTCACAGGAGGGAGATGATATGTCTTTGTGTTTGACTCCCTAATCTTATGTGTTAACACATGTAAAGACATTTCATAACCTAATCCACACACTGTAAGTAGATTGACATTAAAACACAGCAACCACATGCTGCCAGAGATGTTACATTTGTATAAAACACTAGTGCCGAAAAAGATATGAGGGTAGCTAACTGCCCATGTCTTCATCTGCTTATTATAAATAAACAAACCAGAAAAATAAAACACATCACTTCCTCCATGACTGGCCAACAGATTTTAAGCCTAAGGCAATTTAGCCTCTGGCAGACACAGTCTGTCAAAATAATGTGGACTTTCTCTGCCTTTAGCCTGAGGCTGTCGTTACTCTTCTTAACAGTAGAATTAGCTGCCGCTTCGCGGGGTTAATGCTACAGTTGTATCATTTCACCCAGAGCTAAATGACTGTGATCATAAACCAGATAAAAATCTGAACCTACTGTCTTCGTACACACAATACACACATGAGAGGTAAAAAAGTATTTTTAGTGTGTTTTTTTAGTGTGTTTGTTTTTCAGACTTGTATCATAGTTTGAGGATTTAAAGAAAGTTTGTCTGAATTAAAGCTACTGTGCAGCATGTTTGTCTGCCCCTTGTGGCAGAGAGAACAACTTATTTTAATAATTTATTTCTGTTAAATTGTTTGTGCATCATATACAGGGTGAAGCAGCCCAGGAGTTAAGCAAACTGCATACTGTTGTGTGAATTCATTTGACAAAAGCTCCACTTGGAGGAGTTTAAACAGTTTTCTCGACCTAAACACTACACTACACCAAAAGAACTAAGTGAGCTGCCCAGTGTTTTGCTACTATAACAGGCTTAGGTTAATGTGACCAAAGGGCTGATGTGTGTGTGGGAGGTAGTAGCATATCAGCACTGAAACTTCGTTGCCTCCATCAGTTCAAACCCCTCTGCTACTGAATTAAGTCAGATTCATATTTACTGAGGTGTTGTCTGAGAATATTTGCCTGTGGCCTTTGCTCCCTCAAATATTTGTTTCTTGATATTAAATTCCTTCTGGGTAAAGGTTCTATAAACTGGAAGTCATTTTCACTGTTTGGAGGAGGTTGTGCAGTTATTTCAGTTTATTCCTTTCACCACATGCTTGCATTTATTTTTTGCCTTGTGTTTTTTTTGATAGTAGATTCATACATACTTTTAGTGGGTTTTCTTAATTTCCCACAACCACTGCAGATTCTTTTTTTTCGGCATGCTAAACTTGCTTTAAAGGTAAAGTTGACGGTAGAACAATAAATGAAATGCCACTCGATGAATGATGTGTCTTCTTCTTCCCAACGTGCTGTGATAAAATGCCATCAGCCTGCACATGTATCTGCATCAAAACCTCCGGAGCAACTTGTCATGTCAGCGTTACAACCTCATCACGCCAACATGTGTGGGATCTGTATGCATACACATCAATGTATATTATGCATGTGGGATGTCTTTTACTGCAAGGAAGTGAAATGATGAAGATAGAATGTGTGTGTGTGTGTGGTTAGACACTCCAGCCCGATCATCATCATCATCATCATCATCATCATCATCATCATCATCTCCTGTCAGGGTGGTTTTCTCCATATATACTGTGACATGATAAAGTTGATAGCTGTACACCGCACACACATATAAACACGCTCTTTGACACCATGGTAACACCACTAATGTACAACCTTTAGACTGTGTGTGAGTGTGAGCAGCTCTTTTTTTTTAGGCTAACAGCAACTGTGACAAGTCAAACCTAGTCAGCTCAAAACCCTAGCCTCCGTATGAGCTTGGGGAGGAGGGCTGTATGCAGGCATGCAGAGAATCAGGGAATCAGTCCATATTTTCTTGATTATTTCTCTTTGATCGCAATTTATTTTACTTTAAGTTTGTTAACTTACATATATACCCCCTTTTTTCAGGCCACCCTCCCTCTCCTTCCTTATCCCTTTCTTATTTCACCATCATCTCATCCACTACACACAGGCCACAAGGTCAAATGTGTAGCACTGTGATAGACACACACATACACTCCATAACCACATGCTTAACTGAGCCGTGAAGGAGGATTTATGGAATATTGGAGACATTACAGTAGACATGCCGCACAGAGCAAAAAACACTAAAAACAGACTTAGGAAGGTCAAGCGAGCAAGTAAAAAGAAACAGGCAGGTCAAAGGTCAGGCTTTGAAAAAGTTGTCTTTGCCTTCACGGCATGGAAAATGCCACTAAAAGTATTGGCTGCAGTGTTTGTTTACTGAAACATTGCTAAAACTGTCAGAAAAGGTCAATAAAATTCAAATATGTGATACATAATAACACAAAGTATGTAAGATAAAAAAGCAACAAACCAGGGCTGAGAAATAAACAAATGTTAATGCTGTTATTTTTTACATTTTCTTAGATAGTTCCTAGCAGGAATAATATTTTCAGACAGATATGTATATTATCTACTAATCTACTGAGGAAGCCTAAAACTCTCACACTTGCAGGTACCGACAGTTTGAAGCAGCGTCTTGTTGAGTTAAAACTAGGTGGTAATGAGAGAATAATGATTGGCTGTTACACCACATCTCATTAATCTGCTGCTGACAGGACACACAAACAGATGGCTTTTATGAGGATGGTTATTTCCCAAAGGTCTTGGTCATATTGACTGGAGTAGGATATGACATTCCTTTTATCACAGTCTTAATGTGTGTATTTGTGTGTGACATCTCTAGTGAAGGATAACTCATATTCCATCTCCCACCTACAGAGCGTCAGTTCTCTAAATGGGCCTGAACTAAAATGGAAAATGGATAGCTTCTCTAGCACTTTGTGGCACCTTTTCCTCTGAGAGTGAAACTTGAGAGAGGCTGTTCTTTGTTGTAATTGAAGATAAATAGGCCAATTCAACAGGTGTGTTCTGTAGTAGCATCTTCAAGGGGCGTTTGTAGCTACTAGCTAAATGACTTACTTTACTAAAAAGCATGTGGTAATGCCTCTGATTAACCTGCACTGTCCATTATTTAGACACATCTTTCGCCAGTCAGCTGTATTATTGGATTTATGTGCCTCCAGCCTCTAACAAGGATGCATTGAAACCTGGGATTTTTACGCTGCTCTGCTGTGACTTGTTTAGACAGCTCTGGCTGTTCTTAAAGCATCCGTATCTCTTTGGTTCTCCTCCATGCCTGTTGTGATGTTGCTCCAGCTGAGGATTTTCCAGAGAGGCCAGATCGTCCCAGAGGCACCCCTAGGCGCAGTGACGACAACTGGGCAGCTCTGCCAGCCAAAAGGCCCTCCTACTGGGACCCGAGGTGTACACACACACACACACACAAATGACACTGTAAGGGTTGATAACACACAGCTCACACAAAGAGCTTCGGCTGACATCCCCCTCACGGCAGTGTGACATGTTGAAGTGTCTCTCTCTGTGATCATTGCAGGCCATAAAGCACAGTAGGATAATTAAATCACATTCATTCAGTGCTTTGGTTCAGCGGAAGGAGGAACATATTTACTCTTACCACATTACACAATACATTTAAATTAATTTGAATGCATGTTTAAGTGTGCTGTGCTTTTGTTATCTTTGCGCAGATTATTGCTGTAATTGACTTAAGTCTGCATTAATAACTTGAGCAAATAACATATTTTATGCAACATATTTTTTCTGCACTAACTTAGTCATTATAACCAATATCAGGAAAGGGCAAATGAGTAAAAAGGCCATGTGTACACAGGTATCTACCAACAGAATGTGTAGAAATACTGGTGTATAAAATATTTTCTACAGCTTGCTGTATGTTTTTCTTTGATACAGTCTACACTCTTGTCAGATATGTAGTTAAATGGGAGGCTATAGATTGTTTGTGACTTAGCTTGGACCTCTTACCATGCTTCTGTTTCTTTATATCCCATTTCCAGCAGAACATCTAGCAGGTTACTTTGTTGATATGGTAGTGTCTGTTGACAGTGAACAAAAAAACTCACTCAAAAAACAATATCAGCCTAAAAAGTGAAAGATTAAAAAAACAACAAAACTGGTTACCATAGATGCTAGTGTTGTTGAATGAACTTTGTTTCCGAAACTGACCCTTGTTGTTATTTTTGCTACAATCCAAAGCAAATCAGACCCAAATGATGGGAGTGCCCCATAAAAATGTGTGCTAATCAATCAACTTTACAGTTTTAAGAAGCTCATCTGATAGTATATACACTTATAGTTACAACAAATACTTTTTATTCAAGAACTTGAAGTGGGGCATCTGGGCTTATAAGAGTTTCTTGAAGATGTTTCATCAGTTCAACGTGTTGATGTCTGAGGCCACATCCTCTGTTCCTCTTGATATAGATGGCTTCTTTGACCCCTCTCCCAAACCATCTGTTCTCTCTGTCTAAAATGTGTACTTTATTGTCCTCAGAGGTGTGTCCTTTGTCTTTATGTGTAGATGGAATGCAGAGTCCTGACCGGAGGAGCTGGCTCTCCTGTGCTCTGCCATGTGCTTATGTAGTGGGTGTTTAGTTTCTCCAGTGTACAAGTTGGTGCATTCGTCACTGCATCAAATAGCACACACCACTTTTCTTTGGTAGTTTTTTCATTGGGGACAGTTTTGCCTTAGTGTTGTCATGGAGCTTACCATTTCTGTGACCTCTACTTTGGGCCTCTTATGTGGCTCTTCATGACCTTGTGTGAAGGATATGTCCAACCAATGGTGTCAATAGTCTGGCTATATGTCTGGCCAGACTGTATGTGGCTAAACTGGTGCTCTGTCACTCTGTCACACTCTTGAAAGGTCCATACAGGCATAGAATGGCCTCTCCAGGGTAACACCAGAGGCAAGGGCAGCATTGAATTGTCCTGTAGAAATGGTAAAGTTGGCATGATTAAATCCGTCCTTTTGATTCTTTTGGAACTCATTTCCAAGCAGCAACTATTGAGAGAGTCAATTTTTTTCACAGCAATTTAAGTGGTATTAATTATGCTGTAATTTTCATTTTGACGTGTGGTTTTACAAAGATGAATAATAGGCTGTCAGGAAACAGTGTTCAACAGGGAAGGCTCTGACTGAGCTTTAGAGGATAATTTTGTTCACCTTGATAAACCTGACACCCTCAAAGAACTGCGAGAACTCATCCTGATGTGTCACCCATGCTGCGGACTTGTTCATGCCATGGTTTTCTCTTTCTCATACACTAAGCACATTCAGGCGTTCTGGGTGGATGACCTTGTAGCGTGCTTCTTTGTATTTTCATGTGTTTAAAGGGTGTCCAAGCATACAAATCTGTGAAGGGTAGTGGACCCGTATCAGTGCACCCTTCTGTGTGTGAACTGTAAACATGTGGGGGATGAGATCATTGTTTCCCATAATCTCTGGTGGCACATTTGGGCTGACCACACTTAAAAGTTTGCAGCACCAAAAATGAGCTCCTGTTTTTCAGATTAACAGGAGCAACTACAAGGATTTTGAAAGAAGGACAGAGGTCATACCCGCGTTATAAACGTGTGTTTTCCACTCTAATACCCTGCTGTTTGAAGTCTGGCTGTTGGTTTTGTTATCAACTGGATGCAAACAGAGCTACAAGGAGAAAATTGAAAGAGAAACTTCATATTGAGAGTGGCTGATCTCACAGTGAGAGCCAGGCTTTTCAAATCTGGTAGAACATGAAAACAACATCTTGGCAGCAGTTAATTACTAAAGCACACACGCATTTCAGAGTATTCCCTGTAGCTCTGGGTTGACAAAAGCTTTAGTGATTTTTGTCAAAAGCTGCAGGTGCTCCTCTTGATTTCAGCTCAGCCAAAAAAAGAAAAAAACATTTTATCTGTGATTTAATATTCGATCCTGTCCTGGCGAAAATGTTTCACAGTCCACAGAGACATTGACACAACACTAAAAATTTCACCCCATCAGAAATCAAACACTATGTTGTAATAAAAAGTCCCCTCCACCTTAACCTCATCTCTCCTTATTTCTCAACTGTTCTTGGCTTTTTTCTTGTACATGATATTTAGAGGGTCACAGGAATATTGTAAGAGCACTCTGACCCTTTACCCAAAAGAGTGAGAGATGGAGGACAGTTTTTTAACTTGCTCAGATTCCCGTGCTGTTTTGCTGCTTGGTAAGCATTAGTTGGTAATCTTGTCCATGCACACCTGATGACAGTGGCTAAAGTTAAAAATAACACTTGAACCCTCTAAAGGAAGGCACAGATGATTGAATCTGTATAGGACCAGCAGCTAAAATGACTACTAGCATGGAAAGACAGAGAGCAGCAATAAGTGATGTGGGGGACGTGACAGTATCTGCTCTAGTGTGTGACGCTGACTCATCAAGCAGATAAAGGGATCACTGGCAGTGACAGTGCTGAAGAATGGAAATGTGTTCACACACACACACAGAGCCAATGACCTTACATTTGCCAAAGGCGTGAACTCTGTCTGTATGACTGACTGACTGAGCTGAGCTGAAATTATGAGCAAGAGTATTGAAAGCAGTGTGATGTAAATAGGCAGATTTTCACTTCTTGTTTGACTCAAAACTTCTTTTTACTGTCACAGTTTCAGAGAGGATTAGATCTCAGGGTATAACAACAACAAGCTTCTGTCCCATTTTCTTGCTTACTATAGTAATGAGTCCCACTCCACATAAACACCAGTGATTTCAACCAACTCGAAAGCAATCGAATACTGAATGCTTTAGAAGGGTATTCAAAGGTAAAGATTTTTTGTTTTTTGTTTTGATGCAGACATGGTTTGGGATCATTTGGGGTATTTCAGTGCTTTTCTGTCTCTCTCTCTCTCTTTCTCTATTGACATTTAATATTTGCAGATTCTCAGAAATGCCTGCAGCCTCACTCGCTCCCACTTCTAAGCCTTTTTTGCTCCTTCCTTCTTTGTTGTGTTATTTCATGTTCTCAACAAAATACAGTTTGTCTGTTTTATAAGGTAGCTCTAATGCTAAAAAAATCAGTTCAGTTCCAGATATAAAAGCAGTAGCTCAGCGTAACACATCAGTACAATTTACATGTCACTTTTATGGTTTCCTTTCAGACTTGATTTCACCCTCATTTATTTACTTTCTTACTTTGGTTCTCTTTAGTTACTGGTAAGCAATGTGTTGTCACATACAGCCAAGCAAGAAGAGAGACACAACGTGATATAAAAGGAGAGATGAACACATGTGAGAATATAACTGAAAAAGATAAATAAGGGAAACAGAAGAAAAAGAAAAGGAGATTGATCCTTTTTTTCATAAAAGCAGAACTGCCTCTGGCTACAGACACTTTTTCTATTAACTAGCCTTCTCTCTAATCTTTTTTTCTTTTTCCTGTTCTCTGTAAAATCACCAGCATATGTCTCTTATCTCTTTCCTCTTTCTCCTGATGGAGCCACTGTGCTCACATGTACTCCCACGCTGTTTATGCTGTAGTGGCAGCCATTAAAGGAAAAAATGTCCTGCTCCTGTGTCTTTTCGGAAACTACAGCACCAGCTCCTACAGCCTTTTCTTACTCAGGTATTAAAGACACAGCTGATAGGCCATCAATCACAGCACCTTCCCCTCAGACCTTTTAGTTAAAATTCATCTTGTTCTGTCAATATTTTGTCCCACCACTCTTTATATGGCTAATGTGTAAAATGACACCAGGCTTCCTTTAGAAGAGCTTGCTGCTTTACTTGACCCAAGTCAAGCTGTTGTGAGGATGACCGGCTGCTGCCTGTAGTGTAGTGTTTCTGGTCTTTTTGTATTTCTATTAATTACTAGTAATACATGTCACTTTTGTATTAGCATGTATTACTCATCTTTCTTTGTCATTTTTAACTGTTTTTCAAGAAATACCCTGATCAAAATAGGCTTAGCTGCCCAGTCCAATCTGATGGTCTGCGGCTATCAGATAAGGGGGTTAAGTGTGTTGTCATTCCTACTATAATTTATCGTATTACTCAGAGAATCGAGCTGATTACCCTTCTTGCCTTGAGGTTTTCCTTCAGTCTCTACTCTACATACTGATGTCCTTAATGCTTTGATCTCCCATTGTGACAATAGAAGCAGGCCTTTAGTCTGTGAGTTGAAGTAAGATCAATATCTTACTGCTCACAACATTTTTTATTTCAGAAGGTTTATCAATACAGTTTAAAGAGATAGTGGAGAACTTTGTTGAATTCTGCAGGGTACAAGAAAAAGGATGATGATGGCAGAAAAGGATGAAAAGACACAAAAAAACAAAAACAACAACACATGCAGTATTGCTGTCTCATTCATCAATGACTTTACTTACAGGTATGTGTGTGTAGTGTGTGAATTTGAATGGGTACGTTTCAAATTAATTAGCAAGTTGCACACCCATCAGACATGACGTGTGAACAGGTGATTTACTGAGCTAATGCTAGCTCCAGACCATGCAGCAACCTCCAGGGCTGAGATATGTAGCACATGCAGAAGTGTTCTCAGTTCACTCAGCAGCCTCTAGGTCCTAAAGCAAGTGACTCCCCACAGACTCCTGTGTTAAAATGGCCAACCTAAACTGACCTAATAAACACAAAAGTGAAAAATCAACACTGTGTAGGCATGTGTAACTTGCCAGCTTCAGGTTTCTAAGCCATCATCAGATTATTGAGGTTGAGAAGTGTTTATTTTTCTGCAGCCTCTCAGGTATCACTCTGAAGCAGTATTATGGCCATCGTTCACCCCTCACCTAAATCTGTGAACCTTTGGTATCCTTATGTCCATGAGACATCTGGCAATCTGGCAAAAAAATGTGTCATTTTTGGAGAAGAGTATATTTAGATAAAGTAAGACCATGCATTAAAAAGGTGAACCGTTGTACTTTTTATACGCTGAGATTCACAGGCACACACGGCACTCGAGTGCTGAGCTGAGCAGATCTGCCTCCACTGTGCAGATCAATAGCTTTCAGAGCTGTACACCTCTCTGTTTTAATCTATTACTGACACCACTGACTGACATCAAACACTTTATACTAATGTCTATTGATAACGCAGCGCCGAGGAGAGAGAGATAGCATCTTGGAGGTGTTGAGGTTAAGGTTAGAAAATAAAATAAATGCTGTGGGAATTAGAGTCAGTAGAAGTAAGTGCTGGGTATAGAAGATGGAAGCAGTAAGGGAAGCAGAAATAACAGATACTGAGCAGCATGTCACATAGAAAGGCAGATAGAAAACCTCTGGGAAACTGCGGTCATGCAAATACAAGTCCAATGACACTTATGCGTTCTTATTTTTGACTTTTGCGACAGCTGCATGTCTCCCACAGTCTGCCTATTGCCAGTGTCTGATCTGATCATTACAGCCTGGTGTCTCTGGGTACCAACACTTGGACTGAAAATGTAATTTACTCTCTCAGAGCTGGATTTATCTGAATCTGTGCCCTTATTACTTTCCTTCCACCCCTTCTTCTTTCTCCCTTTGCACAGTTAATGCTCAATTTGACCGTCTGGCACATAGACTGTGTGTGTGTGTTGTATGCTGTACAAGGAGTATAACTAGGGAAGAATTCTGGAAATTCATTTTGGGTAAATAAATAACTCTTTA
Organism: Parambassis ranga; assembly: GCF_900634625.1. Classification (NCBI taxonomy): domain Eukaryota; kingdom Metazoa; phylum Chordata; class Actinopteri; family Ambassidae; genus Parambassis; species Parambassis ranga. The sequence goes on from NC_041035.1 coordinate 8,635,209, forward strand.
GAAATTGTTTACTCACAACACTGTTAATAGATACAGCAGAACAAATAAAGTAGCTGAAGACAGAATATTTAAAAATCAATATGCACCACACGCTAGATTGTTATTGATTTGTTTTGCCAATTTTAAGTCTTTGTAAGTTCGTTTACACTGAAAACAGAACAATTTCAGAACAATTCAAATCACCCCAAACTATAACATATTTAATAACAGACAGAAAAATACTTTTGCTTTTCAATCCTCAGATCCATTAAAAAAAACATGTTTACATTCTGAACACCCCTCATTCAAAGAGCAGCAGAAGGTCTCCATGCTCCTGAGAATTTACAGCTTATCCCCAAATGTGCTGCCCTTATATATATGTACAAAATATAAAATATGACTACAGGCAATAACAAGGAGCTGCTGAGCTGCTGATAGCTTTGTAGCAATATCAGATCTGGCTGAATGTATTTCATACACTCCCTTGTGATGTGCGCTGATGAGGTGATTTTAGGTGGAAACCTTAGTGATGTCTCTGATTCAGCCTACGCTGAGGTGGGAAAAAGAAACATCTGCGAGGAGGAAGAGTTATGAGGCAGAGGAGCTCAACATTATCAGTAATACGTTCAGTAATAAAGTCTCCCACTTCAACGAATAAACAGTGTGCTCTCAAAATGGCTGTCAAGCACCATCTGTGCTGCTGATCTCCTAAAATGCCAGCAGGTATAGCAGGTATTTCAATAAACCAACCAACCAACGCACAAAACATCAGACTCATTCCCTGTGCCCATCAATAACCCCTGTGCTCTTTATTCAGGTATACAACCTAAATAACCTTTAAGGAAAGACATCAGGGAAAAGATATGTTTTAGACTTGCAGTGCCAATGATTCAGTATTTGTTAAGAAACTCATATAGCATGTGGCACAAACAAATAGCATCCTCAAAACAAACAATGCTCATGTTTCTGCACTCTGATCAAGACATTCAGTGTTTATAGTGGTTCTTCTCTTCAGGAGTCACATTTTCAGGGACTCCACTGGACTGGAGAGCAAGAAAAGTGGAGTAATTTTCCTCCTGTCTCTTTTATTCTTCGAGATCACTACAGAATTGCAAAATTCACACACCTCTTATATTAAAGTGGTGTAATGAGCAATAATTTAACCGTTTCCTCACATCAACCAGGTAATAAATATTATGAATAGCTGATAAAATGACTTGACAAAGATGGGCGCACCTTTCCAATTTTCCAACTCCTTTGAGTTGCCTGTCGACACACACACACTCAACTTTTTCCTACAGTGACACTTTAATTGGTCCTGAGCTGCAGTGAGGAGGAGGGGCAACATGACACATTGGCTAATAACAGTCTGTCCTGTTCAGACACACACATATATGCACTAATGAGGAACATGAAACCTGTCAGAAGTTAGACACACAAAGATGATGAAAGCACTAAAGTTTCACTGAAAGGGGACTTTTGTTTTTATTCACATTAATAAAGTTGGCAGATGGGTGAGGGCATACAGAAAGACAGAGAGTGAGACAGAGTGGGACTGAGGGTAATACATGACATCATCAGAGGGTGTACGTGTCCCACCAGTCAAAACTCACTTCTCTACAGCTGTTGTGAAATAAAACAGGTATTGGACCAGGCATGTCTGAGGGGTTGATCATTTTAATATGGAGGTCTATTGGGGGTGACCCAACTTTGACTCACTTTTAACCTCAAGTGGCCATTTGAGGAAGTGCAGTTCAATGTTGGCTTCATTTGTCTGCAGGGTTGCTGCTTGGGTGTGGCGCTGTGAATCCACACGTTAAGAGCTTTTTTCTTTGTTTCCATATTCACACACTCCTGCTGCCGCTTAATCATGTGGAAGCTGTGTCTCTTCCAGTCCTTTCAGCCCAACCAACACCCAGTAGCAGCCAGAAGACTATAATCAATCATTGGATTTCTTCCCTATAGTCTCTTTTCTGTTCTCCATTGAATTTTTGTGGCTTCACTGCTTCCTGAGCTGCTTATTTCGTCCCTCTAGAGTACATTTTTCTTCTTTTCTTCTTCCCCCTCTCTCATTCCTTCTGTCTTTCTCTCTCAGGCTATACATATGTCTGAATTCATTCACTGTTCTTTCATGACTCACACCCTGCTAGTCGCATTTACTCCGCTCAGCAAGTGGGTGTGCATGGATGTGTGCGTTCATTCAGAAATCCTGTGCTTCTCCACTACGTGACTTTATTGCTGATTTGATGCACCTGACAGCAACTGCATCTCAATCAGAGGAATCACCTAGCCTCTGAGGATTTATGCTTACCTGTGCATTCTGTTTCTCTCTTCCATTGTCCCTTCTTCAGTAGCCTCTGCATTTGGACCAACATTTTTTTTTGCTTGCACCCTTCCTCCCCTCACTTTGCTAACTCACTGACAGTCATCCTCACTTTCTCTCTGTAGGATTCACACATTTGCCACAACATGTGTTTTCACCCACAAGGGGGTTATTTGCCTGAAACATGAGTGAGACTAAATCACCTCATTTTTTAATTTTAACAGCAGAGGTTAGTGAAGGACATCAACCTGCACCAGGCTCAGAGTTTAATAACATGCTTAGGGAAAGAAAAATTCAAAGTTTATGTTACACAGCAGGGGCAATATTCCAGGTATTTAATGTGAATATAAACGTTGAAACTAAATGTTACTGACAATATTCCAGTTTTTGTTTTGCTACAGTATCAGCTCCTATGATTAAATATTCTGTGTGGGCAGCAACTTGAAAAGGCTTATTGTCTGGTCATCCTTTCTTGGAATTGTGTCAGATTTGATACCAATATTCCAACATTAACACCTTCTTTACCAAATATTGGAGGGGGTGTGAAAATGAAAATGTTTTGAATATCTCTTTCAAGCTCTTTAATTCACACAAATATTTCTGCATCTAAAACTCTATCTTTTGAAGGACAATAAGAGACTTAAAGCTAGCCTGTCACCTTTCCAGTAACCATTACAAATAAATAACGAACTATATCTTGAACAGCCTTTGTTAAAGTCTGTCATAATTTACTTCTTTTGAATGTGAAAATTCAGAAAATCTTTTTTCTTTTACTTTTTGTGTTCCTCATCGGCACAGATGGTCATTTGGACTGAAGGATGATCTGGTTAAAGACTGGTACTCAAAGGTCAGAGATGAAGGTCATATTGATCGCATATCTGGCTACTTTTTTTAGAGGTCATATATCTGGAAGCTTAAATGGAACATGCCACTTTGGCCATATGTCCAGAAGTTTTTAATGAGTTCATACCAGACAGTTGAGAAAATGTACTCAAATGTGTATTTGGACACAAGGATACACTGATTTGACTTTCATGGCCAATGTTTAATGTGTGAACTTGCCAACCAGATATTTGTATTTTTTTTTTAAAAAAGCAAGAATTTCTTCAAATTTGTTTCTTCTTGAGCTGTTAACACAGCTCAAGAATTCATTATGCACACCACACAAAAAACAGTTTTTAACTATCAAGATCAGCCTTACTGTGGCTTGCTTACATTATGCAAAAATACACTCTTCAGTACATATATTGTAGCAGTCTGAAGGGATATATGTGTATACTGCATCAAAACAACCGTGAGGCAGCGATTGTAGTTCTTTCATATCTTATCTCTTCTCCTCCCTCTCAGCATAGCGTCTGCATGCTTGTGTCACACTGTGGCGGGTTAGCCAGTTCCTTGTCCTGACACTTGGGTTTATTCTTAGATATTTGGCTGCTGGAAGGTACAAGAACCTGCAGGGAGAGGACACGCACTCACTGGCAAAAAGACATGTACACACATGTACACACACGCACGCATACCCTCTATGACTTCAGTGCTGTCAGATCGCTGTCTGTTGTTGCGACAGAACTGCCTCTGTCAACCCCCGTCTCTTAACCCAAGGTCACTTCCAACAAACACACACATACATACACATAGAGTATGCACACAAGTTTAAATGAGGTCCAGTCTCCCTTTGACACTGATCATTTGCTGGTGCCTTTTCATTTCATTCATCATTAGCTCCACATCTTTCCCTCCTCTCATTGCATTTTGCATTTCATAAAATCAACATGGTTTTGTTTTTTTTTCTTTTGGCACCGACATGTTCCAACATGGCCAACATATCGCTATGCCATGGGGCCAAATTTGGATTTTGCTTCAGGGCAAGACAGGACCCATTTTAATTTGACAAGCCAAATCCCATTCCATTGCCGTCTTTGTGTTAGTCAGGATTACCATTCTGTGCCTCACAATTTATGTGCAATGCAGGAAGCAGTGAGCAGGAATCAAGTAGAACCTGACGTATTAGGACTTATTGTAAAATGGACCTGGCTATAAAGTCCTCTTTACACAGAAAAGGGATTTCTTTGCAATATTGCCAAAATATTTAAGGGACCCCGTCGTCTGACATGTACTCTGTCTATGAACAGGTCTTAGAATATACTGCATATATATGAAGAAAATAAATCTGACAATGCAATAGGAGCGCAATTTGAAATCAGTGGATTCCTTCTTACTTCCTTAACTCTAACTTTCTTTCCCCCCTTTTTCTCTGGTGTGATCAGTCATAAACAATGTGATTAGCAGGAATGGGGTAGCGGGGGGTGGGGATGTGACAGAAAGATGGAGAGGGACAGAGTGATAAAGACAGGAGGAGAAAAGGGAGTCGGAGAATGAGTGAAACCCATTACAGTAGCTCTGAGCAGAGATTTATGTTGGCCAGAACTTATTACAGGAGAACAGCGAATGAACAAAACGCTGGCGAGAGAGAGAGAGCTGGAACAAAGCCATGCATTATTCATTGGGTTCCTCACAGCTTTCACACTCCTCTCCACTCCTTAAACCTTTCCTTGATTTGTCTCTGCTCCTCTCCTTTTTTTGTTTTGCCTCTCCTCCTGTGTGTTTGCATTTTTTTTTTAATTTTCCATTTGTAACCTGTTTTTTTTGTCTTGGAATTATTTTTAAGGTCTTGGAACCCTTAATCCAGACATGACACACACACACAAACATGCAAGTGTCAGACAGTTCCTTGGGGAATTTAAAATGCAGCTATGATACAGATATCCTAAGGTCCTCCACACGGGAAATATCAGTGAGCATACAGCTCATCCTGGACATATGAGGACATTCTATTACGGTAGCTTAGTAATTTAATATCTGCTTAACACAAACGTCATCCTCATACCCTGAAGAAAAGCTCCACTCTGACTTTGAATATTTTGCAGAGATGTCTCAGAAAAAGCTCATAGATTCAGGCGTTTGCTTCGAGTTAGAAGAGTAAATTATTTAAAACATGCACCACACACTCACACAACGTACGGGCTTCGTCACTGGGTTTGTTACATGGCCGTCCACAGCCAAAGCGACACAGGGTAGATGACATCACCAGCCAGTCATCAGGGTGAGACGGGGTGTGTGAGCCTCAGAGCTAGCATTGCATAAGATGCTTTTTAATGAAAGACACTGCACTTTCTTTTGGATAGTTTGAGTTTGTAATGACAGAGCATTGCTTATGTGTTGAGGCGGTCAGTCAGTCATAGATTTTTTTTTCCTTTTTGCTGATGCTAAAACAGAGGAGTATTCGTGAGATTATGCAAGCAAAATACATTCCTGTTTAAGCATCATATTAGCATTACTAATGACTTCAGCCTCTGATCTGAGATCTTTAGAAATGTATGGTCTATGTATCCTCTCTGTTTTAGCTCAAATCTGGTGTTCACCAACATGGAAGAACGGACAGGGTTTGCATCATGCTGGCTGATGTTGATTGACTTTACTGTACAGAGGTGTGGCCTAGACATAAAGCAAGCAGTAGACATAAACAACAAAGTTACACATTTTAAAGTGATTTTTGAGGTTATTGCTGATAATATAACAGAGGTTGCTCTATGAAATGGATATGTGAGGAAACACATGAAGGAGAAGAGCAGGTTTCAGTTTTGGTTAGCCTGCATAAAGATGGCTGTAAGAGATTAATAAAATGATTATGATGATGGAAACCTGCAGGTTTTGTGTTGACAGTGGGGCATGTGGTGACTGTAATGGCATGATCAGGGTTGAATGTGACGTGATGAACTTTCCATCTGGGCCAAAGTTGAGGGGTGTTTGTGTGTTGAAAACTGCCTGTTTAAAACCAATTAACACAAGAATAGATTACTGCGGAAACAAAAATGTGATAGTGATTCCCAAGTCTGTAGTTATTACCTGCTTATTTCCTGGTTAAGAACGATTTCTTCTCTTTGCTGAATTCCTTGTGTTTCTAGTCAACCTGCCCCTTCAGATAATAAAGGTTTTTTTAAATGTTCTTGTGCAGATTAAACCCTTCCTGTCCTTTCAGTTTCTCTGCTGTTGATCCGCCTTGGCATTTCTCTGCAGGCGTTCATGTGGCCAGCTGTCACTGACAAACCACGGATCCTTCAGTTACAATATCCAGAGGAGACCGAAAAGGGTTGTTTCCACTCTTTCCCTTCTCTCAGTGTTACAGCATGTCTCTTTCAAGGTCACTCAAAGGTCATATCCTGTGGTTCTGTGGATTTTTTGAGCCAGAACATATTTATATGTGTTTTTGTAACATGTTGTTTTATTTTCAGACTTAAAAAACTGACAAAAACTGTTTATTTATTTTTACCTAACTTCGTTTTTACCTTCTTACAAAGAAAATGAATTCCACTGAATATTCAGACAACTCTTTATTCAGTAGTGTTGGGAGGCCATTCCTGAAATCATATTTTTAATGAATAATTGGCATTTCAAGGCCAAAGGTTCTCTCATTAACAGTCTGGGACTGAGGGATGTGTTTTGTCAAAACAAAGCTGGTTAGCTCACAATGTGCAAAACCAGCACATTATGTAGCCAAGCAGGCAGAGGTTATACATTATGGTGGTGAGTATGGCTGCTTGTCATAAGAAATTACTGCAGATCGATAGACGACGCTACATTAAAGATATAAAATGTATCTGCTGAGAACTTATTACAGTTAAATGTACAATGTTGTTGAGCCTTCTGTGATTGATTGGCCACCTGGCTCCTTTCTATTTGATTGAACTCAGGGCTGGTCGAATCATATGCAGGATCTGCCTCCTCATCATATCATTCAGTGTGTGTGTTTGCACGGCGGTGTTCACTGGGTTGATGTAATTAATCAACAAACCAAACTGAATATCTCTCAAACAGGAAGCCACAGTGTTATTGGCAAATCATCGTTATTGTCAGATATTGGCCTTAAATTTAAATATCTTCCAGTAGGTTGACACTGACTAATAACATTTCACCTGTGGGTGCATGTTAACCCTTTCCACCCTAAGCCTTTTTTTACGGCCTCAGCTTGAAAATGGCATAACAGGAAAGGCTTGATGTTCTTTGCAGTAGATTGAAAATGTTAAAAAAATTGAAAATGTATCAGTATCAGAAAAAGGAAAAACATTATATTGAGCATTAGAACATTATATATTAGCATTAGTATATGTAATACTTAATCTGTGGGTGTACAAAGCATGTATTTCTTTTTCTTCTCTTTAACTTTTTATTGATTCTTTAAAAAAAAAATCTGTCTTCTTCCTTTGTGGTGCTGTGCTTTGTCCTGGTTCTGCTTGGTTGCTGATCTCATGTTTTCTTCTTTTGTGTACCTCCATGCTCAATCAGAAAGAATGCTGTTAGAGTTTATCCAATCAGGATTACACTAAAAATGGCCCTGAAAGAGCTCCTGCAATGGAATTTTCATAATACACATTTCCATACATTTCAGATCACATACATGTGTCTTCATATGCAACGATATATTTACACAACCAACCAAATACACAAATCTGCAGATATGCCAATACACACACACACACACACACACACTCTCTTTCTCTCTCTCTCTCTCTCTCTCTCTCACACACACACGCACACTAACTGTGGATGTAAGCTGTAGTCCTGCTAATTTATTCGTCATTTTCACACTCTGAAGCTTCTTCCAATGAGAGGGTAGAGAGAGAGAGAGAGAGAGAGAGAGAGAGAAAGGGAGGGTGAGAGAACTACAAGAAGAAAAACATGACAAAATAAGAGTGTACAGTAATGCGTCTCTTCACAAGAGGGAAGCCTGAGGGCTAAAACTAAAACTAGAGATCTTATAGTGAGAGGGAATGTTATTCAAGTCATTACTACCAAAAGAAGGAAGTAAAGTAAGGTTATGTCAAAGTTCTGGGTCTGGGTGGATGGAGGAGTCCAGTAAAGACATGGAAGGCTGTCAGCTTCCATTTAGATTTGTCTGTCAGCTTGTCACCCTGCACCTCCACCTAGCTCCACCCATCATAACTGTTGGTCTTATGGCTGTTCTGTTCTGTATCAGAGCCCTTTGCTTCTGGTGCCCCATGAAAATGTGTGCTTTATTTGAAGCCTTCCATGTATGCAGGCGGAACTGCAAGCAGGTCCCAGATGTTCAAGTGAAATTGCTGAAAGGAAAGAACAATGTATGTCAACATGGGCTGTATGATCCTGTAGATGCAGATCAACCGTGCATGTATGTAGTAATACTAACAGCTGGCGCACATACACAATAAATGTGTGCATCAGATCAGAAAATATCTGCAGGATTTTTGTTTATTCACAAATAAATTGGAAATGTGATGTGTCCACAAACTGGGCGGGGGCAGTTGAATTATTATTGTGCTGCATGTATGTGAGATGATGATGATAGAAAGCGCCAAAACAGTCATTTATTTATATCAAAATGTTACACATTATCCCTTCGAGCAAATCACTGGCAGAGATGATAAGAGGACCCCCCCCTGTTAGACCGTCTGCCAGGGGGAAGGAAACTCAACTCTGCCATTAAGTAGACATTCCAAGTGAGGAAGAGTCTTATCTGCTCCTGAAACAGTGATGACTAAGCCCTCACACTCTTTTCACTTTTGTCCACATTTGCATCGACTCTCTTAATCAATCATTCAATAGAGCACAGACACACACCGATCCCTTTTTTGTCCCCCTGCTTTTGTGTCTGCGTCCGACTGTTGCAAACGCACAGGGTTTATCTCTCATATGAGACACTGCTTCAATCCCTGTGTTTCTGAAGTGATTGTGTAATAGCGCTGCAGAGGCAGCAGGGGGTTTGGGAGGTCTTGAGGATTAAGGAGGTTAGGGAGTTTTTTGTGGCTTGATTACAGTGTGTGTGGGAAAGCATTGTTTAATTTGGATCGTTTGCTGTTGACATCAATCATACTGTCCTGTCGTACTGAACCATCTAAGCTTTTTCAACTTCAACTCACTCATCAAATGCTGTTTCTATTGATTTCTTTACATGCATGGGTGAATTATTCATCCATCCCATTCATCAGTTTGCCCACTCATCCGTCCATCTCCTCATCCACCCATTAGTAAAAGAAGTCCTCATTTAGCAGCCTATTAACCCCACTTCCTCGGCCCGTTTCTGCCTTTCCATCTCCTATACTCTGAGATTTAAAACTTACCGATCTGTCGTTCTTAAATTTAACTTTAAGCATGACAGATTTCATTTCATCTCACATAAGTCCCGCCGTTGTCAACATAGTGGATGGAGCGTTATTGAGAGACCCAATGACAGACGCAAAGTCATTTTCACTTTCTTTATTGCCCCAGTTCTTTGATTTCTTTCTCCCCTTTCCTTCAACTTTCTTCCCTCCCACCATAAAATCTTTTAAAAATGTCAGCAGGGAGCGGGCACATATCCTTTGCCTTAAACCTTCTTATAAGACGGATACTGTATGTGACGTGTTGAGCCATAACCCAAATGGATACACAAAGAACGAAGGATTATAACAGAGAGAAAGGAAGTGAAGAGGAGTGGAGAATCATGGCTTGCATTTTTTATTTTGTGCCTCCAACAGAAATCTGTTTTGTTTATTGCCTAAAGCCTTTTATGTTCATAACCAAACTGAGTTATCTGCTGTGCCAGTTCTTTCCTACATGGTAATAATTCCTCCTGCCACTGACTGAACCATGTCAGGTTGGATGTGAAGCATACTTTGTCCAGTATTATGCTATTTCTGTCTCATCTGTCGGGTGCCTATAGACTATACATACAACTGACTGTATACAGTGTACAACTACCTGACCCAGCATGCACCTGTAAGATTTCATTCACATTGCATTCATCCTTGGTGGGTTATAGCACTATGAAGCAACTGTCTTTCAGTTCCAACTGTTCCACTTCCAACCTGCCCACACAGGTCTAAGTGTGTTCAGAAGACTGGGCTCCACATCAGGTAACATTTCAAGAACAGATTTGTTACCAGGCAAAATTAGAAAGTAGTACAAAGCGAACACAGTTTCCTGGAGAGTTGTGCGTTTGTGTGTCTCTAATTCTAGCATTTAAAACGGAAACAAAGCAGGAAAAGCCATTCACTTTACAGCGATAAACCTGCGCAAGTTCTTCTATCAAGTATTCTGTTTGAAGCTTTGCTGGAGTCCCTTAGATCATATTCTCATTTCAATGTATTCAACACTTAGCTTCCTTTGATTTTTTTTATTTTCGTTCCTGTGGGTGTGTAAAAAATACACCCATGCACAGTAAGCACACTAATAAATGTACACAGTAGATTTGAATTCCATTTAAACAAAGGCTGTTGCCGCTATTTGTGTTCATGGTCATGGACAGACACATAATCATAAATATGTATTACTTTAAATGCTTTGTAGCATTGTGTGACACACACGTTGTGCCTTGTTGTTGCAAATCTGTTTTGATGTCATGGTCACACACCCACACGCACACTGGTATACATACTCAGCAGTAGAAAAACGGTGTAGTGATGCAAACATATGCTTCCCTGTGGTGCTTTGGTATCATGAACAAGCACTCATACATTCATCTGGTGAATACATAATCAGTGCAGTTTATAATCCCACTGGTGCTGATCTGACTCGAGCAGAGTCAAACATGGGCAGTGTAATAATTGTGTAACATTTTTTCATAATTGGAACAGGCTTCTTCTGGCACTAATAGTGTGTGTGTGTGTGTGTGTGTGCTTCAACACCATACTAACAGTGATGCAAAGTACACACATAACTGAATAACATTTATTTTAATTTGCTACATTTAGGATATTTGCTGTAGTTGGTGAGTTCCAAACACACTCACTCGCTTTTGGCTTTAAGTCTGTGATTAGTATTTCATGCTGCACAACAGATGGATGCAAAGAAAACATTTTCTTTTTCCTTTGCTGCCTCATAATTTCCATGCCTATACTGAAATTGCCCAAACAGATTTTCTCTGTTAAGGTACACATGCACGAAGGTTGTTAGTGTAAAAATCCTCTCAGCTTCATTTAAAGCCAAGGTAAAAGCATCTCCCCCTGCATCCCCGCTCTCTTTCTCTCTCTCTCTCGTGGGATCTAATGGGACCAGTGACCTTGAATTTGTCCTGATGTTCCTCAGTAATCTTTTGTCGTCACCTCTTGTTGCCTCTCAGCATCTCACTGTTAAGCTTCTCTGTGTGTGTGTGTGTGTGTGTATTTTATTGATAAATAAAAAGGAAGCTGTATCTGTTTAAATGAGTGATATTTAGTGAATAGGGAAGTAGAAAAAACAAGAAAGAGGTGGTTTTGATGATCCTGTCCACTCATTGGTGCCATGGTAACTGTTACCGTGACAGCCATAGGATGGAAGCTTGGTGACTCCTGAAAGGATTGGAGAAATCCTCCTTCAAGTTATCTTTCTGTTTTTTGTCTCCTTGTTTCTTTCTCTAAGGGGAATAAATGTCTTTCCCTTATCCTCCCCTAGGGAGCCATTTTTAATGGGCAGTTACCAAGGTCACCAAATCTCCCATCCAATCAGGATAGCTCTGTGTTTCTTCGTCTTCTTCCTTGTTCTTCATAGATTGACCTCTGTATTGGTTAGGACAGCAGGGCTCACGGTGACTGTTGTGTGTATTCTTCAATGACAAGTCAGGTCATGGATTAAAATTGGTTGCTAAGGATAGGTCATGCACTTGATCCTAGGATGCTCCTCCATCTATCGGCATGCCACAAACAGATAATTGGAGATCACACACATTCACATCCAAAAAAATCACCCAGTCCTTACAGCACATAATGTGATCATATGTTATCAAATCCTCTCTAGAGACACAGATCTGGACAAATGCTTGGCAATTTTATCACCGTGCTCAGCTACATTGACACCAACATGTCAGATAATTATAGTGCATGCAACAAAGGTCACCATCAGATTTAACAGACTCAGGAATCCATTGATGCATTTCAAATGTCACACTTAGCTGACGCATACAAATAGCTTTGGCCAACACAAACATATGCAATTATAGTGTACAGTAATTAATGTCGCTTCTCTTTAAAAAAATAATAATAATAATGAAACTGTGACAGCTTAAAAAATCGACTAGGAATTATCCATCTTCAAGAAAAATCACAAAACACCTTACAGTAATGAACTGTCACAACTCTAGTGACAAGAAACAGTGGCAAAAAAAACACAATGTCTTATTATGATGTGTACAATAGTGTTTTCAGGAGTGTTTAAATCAGAAAAAGATAAAACACAGTGAACAACAAAGCTAAACATTTCTGAAAAACAGTTAAAAAATGAAAAATGAAATTTGAATTGAGCAACTGGATTCATGGTCATAAAGATAAATCTGGGAATATTATATACGCTCCTCGTAATCAAAAGAATTCACATAAACTGGACTGGTCCATTAATATATTTTACTGGTCTGTCACTTTTGATGGCTGGTGGTAGATTCAGCTCCAGGTATTCCCAGTTAGGATCCAGTGTTTGCCCTCTGGGATCTGAAGGTTCACCCCTTGTGATGCTTATCTTGATTGGATAAATACTGGTATTCTATTGGCTTTCCCACTGAACTCCTATGGTCAAAGGCTATCTAATAATGACCTGTCTTCTTCAGTGTGACTGATCAATACTACCAAATTTCTAAAGGGTATGAATGTCCAGCACTGCAGCATCTCAAAGTGAACCCCAAATGAGTGTTAAGGACCTTCTGGTTTTCTTTGAAGTTTTTAACATTTTCAAACAAGCCCAGAACTATTTTTTAAGGTCAATACAGCATGGAAAACAGAAAGATGGAGTGCTCTATCATCAAAGACCATAGGCCTGAATATAAACAATCTAAGGCAATCATCACTTTCTATATGAAAAGAAAGAAACATAATCTGTCCTTATGGTTCAAATAACGGGAAGAAAAATATCATAACAAAACCCAAATAATGTGCACAGAACAGAGGCTATTAATTTGCCCTCTGTAATGTCTCTGTTGATTACACTTCTGTTTCTTCGCCAACCAAACCAAGTGGATAATCTTTTACACATGAGTGCTTTAATTTAATTGCATTATTTCAGCATCTCCCTATTATGCTGTTGTATTAGGAGTGTATGATTGCATTCATTCATTCTCCTGGTCCTGCTCCCAAGTGGGAAAACACAAGCTTGACCTTGGAAGTGTGCACTCTGGTTCAGCAGATTAGGGCATGTTTCCTGTGCCTGTTTAAATGGGGAGATGAGCCATCACATGTCCCATTGTATGTGGGCTACCTTCCTCTATACACTGGCTAATACAGCACTAATTTGCTGCTAACAAATGATTCAGTTTCTTTGTTACCACTATTCTGTGATTTGAATCAACCTTACATTTCGCTGTATTTTCAGTATGTTGATGTCACGTTTGGGTGGATCCTGCCAAAATCGAGAATTTCGACGACCATTTAATTTATGTCTCATTGGAGCAGGTGACCCACTTACAGCATTCTTCATTAGTGTGGAGAGTAAGGGTTAACAGATACAAAAATAAAACTGTTTATCCCAAACACATGCTAATGCACAAATTTATAGTGTTGAGATGCCTTTGAATCCATTACATAAGAAACCTGAGGGATCAAATAGAGGCAAAATATCCAGAGACATAAACAAACACTCAGCAGATGTGTGTATTGTAGTGCTGCAGAAGCAGAAGGAAAACATTGTGAAATACATAGGCAGCAGTAGGTTTCCAGAGTGTGCACTGCTGTGCATACAAAGGAGAGTAGTTAGCACTGTCTAACTGTCAGACTGAAGGGGGATGGAGTGTGTGAGCTTACTTCTGTGCCCTAAGGTGAAATTGTCTACTTTCCTCTCCTGGTGAACAACCAGCAGCCATTGACACTCTTCCTTCACTGCTCTTAGCTGTTAACTTTAGTCCCCTGGGCTGGTTAGCCCCTGCAGCAGTCAAGCCAACAGCACCCTCAGTGTGTGGATTCTGGTTATTAACTTAAAGCAAAAACAATTCTGTAAATGACAGGATGGTTATCAGCCCGAAACCTGACTTAATGCTGCCAGAGATTACTGGAGACCACACTGAACAGAAGGAGCAGCATGTCAAGCGAGTCAAGGAAATGTTTGATGCTGCTCATTATGTTGTGTTAGAGTAGGTACAGTATGGAGTGTGAACAGTGGAAGGCACAGCACACAGTCACATTTAACTCTCTGTGTTATTTGTATCCTTTATCTTAATGGTAAATCCGATCCTCACTTAGGAGAAGGCTGCACCTCTCTGTTTCTGTATAATGAGCAAATCACACACACTCATTTTTCTCTCTCCTGTAGCAAATCTGTGAGAAATCCACTTTAAGCAGACACACTTACACACACGCACACACGCACACACCGCCTGTGATAATGAGCTACAAGTTCTCTCTTGTGGTGTTCGTTCATTTGTCACCACACAAGCCCTGTGAAATGTGTGTGCAGATGTGTGTCTCCTTCTCTTGCTTCTCTTTTCTTAAACTTATTGACTTCCAGATATTAAACGCTGAATCATCTAAGAGAGATAAGACCTTTGTTAGTGACATGTAGTGTACAGTCTTGTTAGTGAGGAAACAAATCTGATCAAGACAGTTTCCAATCAAGACTAGTGTATATACTGTAAAACCTGATTGCTACCACGATGTTGCATGAATTTCTTCTCTGACTGCGTCCCTTTTAGCTGTTGCTGTGGAGAAGTGGCCGGCCTCCCACACAGCATGAAACATCTCCTTCATTCCTGCTTGGCAGAGAAAATGCCATTCGGCCCTTTTCAGAAAAGTTCAACCTGCCAGAGTTTCTGAAAGCACTTTGCTTTGCTTCCCGGTGCTTTGCTTATTTGAGAGCGCCAGCCTTTTGTGTACCTCGTAGCAGCTTTCATGTTCGTTAAATTACTGTGGGAGGCTGCTTTGGAAACAAGCGAAGAAAAGTTAGACTGTGCAGGAAGGAAATAGTACTGCATATATTAGTTCATGGTGGAACAACCTGGCAGCTACAGTATGCAGTTGGTCCTGAAGCACCTTTTTTGATTGTTTCCCTCTTATTTTTCACACATTTTGAGACTTTACAATGGTTAGTTTACAGGATTTAAATACAGATTTACATTTTATAGTATTTTAAGGAGGAAAAAATACAGGGCATATATATAAATATGCTGTACATGTACAAAGATCTTGATTACACCCTTGTGTTTTAATCAGAAAATGGAAATGCCCTAAATAATTCTATCGTTACAACTACACATTTCCCGTCGTTGCAGACCAGGTGCTTCCCCGATCTCCCCACCTCCCTTCTCACCTTTGTCCACTTACATAATTGGTACTCTTGGTACTAATTCCACAGGTTCACGGGTGTTGGTCTTTGTGCTGCCTGCTGTATCGCCTTCTAGCATTTTATCATGCATTTGGGTCTTTCTGTGTGATGGCAGAGATCAAAGACAGAATAATGCAGTGAGAAATTGAAACACTGTGGAATAAAGAGCCTTTAATCCTTTGCAATATTATCAGCAAAGAGCAGAAAAATATGCCTGTACCCCTTTTTGTAGTTAACACTTTTTCACTTAATTTATGAAGTAAAGCTACGGCAAGCGGGGAGGGCAGACAGAACCGAGGCCAGCACTAAAGCTATCTGCCAAACAGAAATCAAACATGGCATGTCCGCACACCCAAGATGATGAGTTAGCATTAATACAATGACGTGATGCTTCCTCATAGCTTTTATTCAAAGCTCTTCAATACTGTAAGTTGACAAATGGTCAATCACATTATCATATAACTGCAAAGGAATACTACACTGACAAAGATGGACAACATTCTTAATTTACTGTAGACTTACTGTAAAGTGTATTTGTGAAAATCTCTCTTTTCCTTTTTGTGATGTCAACTTTCAGAAAACAATTTAACAATCACACCTATTTCACACAGCAACATGCCAAATACTAATAATAATAACTTTATTTATGTAGCACTTTTTTAAACACACAGTTTCAAAGTGCTGTAGGTGAGAAGATTGGCAAGGTGTGAACTTTCCTGTCTGCGTGTCCGCTGGCCTTGAGAAACAATCGAATGCCTGGTTGTTTGAATTAAAAGACTCGCCCTCTCTCTCTCTCTCTCTGCTGGATTGTAGATGTTTCTCTCCCTGCCTGTCGTCAACTGGCAACATTCGTTTGTGTTCTACCTGCCAATTTCTTCTTCGTGCCTGTCTGCCTACCTACCATCTGTCTTTCTCCCTGCTCTCTATTGGAGGAAGAAGAAATAACACAAGAAAACATGCCATTCCTGACATATTCTGTAATATAACATTTTTCTGTTCCATCTCTGATATTTCACATTGGTTTCATCCAAGTTTAGCCCAAGACTAAGGTAATGTTTAAAACAACTCCTTGCAAAATCTCCCACTTTACTGTGTATGACTTACCAAGGAAGATACAATTCTCGTTACCTTTACCCCATCACTCTCAGACTTCTGCTTTTGTGCACTTTCCAGAATGTACACTGTTCTGGAGTTCTGGAGGGCAGATTGTGCTTTCTGGTACCAGGAAAGAAAAAACCTTCTAGATCTGTTTTTCCAGCATTGTCAGTCCAAGCTTTTTATTAAGTATGAATGATGGTAGGCAACCAGTGAAACCAATCTCAATATTGAGCAGTGGGACTATGGCTCATGTGGGAATTAGCACTAAATTTCAGGATTGAAGGGTGAGGCAACTGTTTGCTCAAGTGGTAGAGCAATTATTTACTATCTGTAAGGTTGGCAGTTCAATATCCCGGTCTTACCGGTATGACTTGAGCAAATGTGAGGTTGCGCCATTGGTTTGTGTGAGTAAATGTGAAGCTGTGTTTAAGGGACATACAAATGCTTGGTGGTTGCCACATGATCCTAATAATAAAAGACATTTCTTAAACCACTGTTGCCTCGATAAAACACTTGTGAGCAGGTTGTGTTGATCCCTTTCCGTTGGCTGGTGGAGCAGCACCTTACGTGGCAGCTCAGCACCATTGGTGTGTGAATGTAGAAACAGAACGTAAAGATCTTTAAACTATATTAATGCAGGTCATTAATACAATGGCACCAGAATGGAAACAGAGAAAGAGTTCCAGATGTCTGACATGACTGCCACAGGAAGTATCTCTGTAACTCCATGTGCTCCTTGTGGCAGAGTGTCAGCTGGCCATGTCTGTGTAGATGGCAGCTAGATCATGAAGAGTATTTGGTGCTCTGCTCATAACCACATATTAAATCTTTTTACCAGCCTGTCTCATCTGATATCATCCTTTTCTCGATGTAATGACACTGAAAACGTTGTCATAAAGCAGCTCTGACTGGCAAATTAACACGTTGACATTTTAGATTGAACAGGCTAATCAAGCAGGAAAGGGTGTGATGATTATCCATGATAAGATGCTAAATGATATTAATAATAATATTCATTAATAGGTGAAAGGTCAAACAATTTTCTCAAAACCCAGGGGACGAGTAAAGTCCCAGCTGAAAAAAAAATCTCACATAAAGAAATGTGCAGTGCCTACAGATGGTGTGTGTGTGTGTGTGTGTGTGAGTGAATGAGGAGAGAGAATTCCTTTTTATTAATGAGTCTGTCCATGTGCACTGAAGCCGCTCAGTGTTGCTCTGAGTCAACATTGGTTTCTTGTGTTGAAGGAGCAACGACAGCAGTGTCACAACATGCCAGCTGAATTATGAATGGGTGTGTAATCCGCAGCAAATCATGTGCAGCTCACGTATGCAAGCAGGCGGACTCACATGAACACATATATGCAGGGAGCAGAGCACATCACTGACTGTTTGTGCACTGATGAGAAGAGAGCCAGACACAAGGCACAACACAACTGTACACTGTCTCCTGATGCTACCACATTGGAAATGGATTCCGGTTATGATGCAATGGTTGGACACACATATGGCCCTGGTTATATTCTTCCACCAAAGCACTTGTGTAAATTGTGCTTTTCAGATTAGTCTTTAAACACAGTTTGTGTCTGTATCAGTGGCTCAGGGAGGCATCATCTTGTCCCTTATCAGATGAATATGTCATCAATTTGCCAGTCACAAGTTCTCCTTATTATCGCTGGAAGTCATTAGTGTGGGGAAATGGAAATGACAGGCATAAACAATAATGAAATTAATGACTGAATTGTAGTGAGCTGTGTCAGTTCCTGAACTGTACATGCTAGCTCACCGTCACACTGCCTCATTCTCTTTAGAACAAGCCACTGGCCCAATTTCTAGTCTGACCTCTGCACCCTTGGGTACATTGAGTACTTTAAAAGCCCTCCAACTTATCATATCTGTATCAATACAGTTTTACTTACCAAACTTCCAAAGGCATTATTTGATTTTCTTTGTGTTGTTGTGCACATATGTAATGTTTGTCTGAGAAAGGCAATAGCTTTCTAAATCCTCCTGATATATTTATACTCTACCTCTTCATTAGGAGACCATGCACAGCAGTGATTCCACTGCATCAGGCTCTGTAAAGTAGTGGGAGGGTGTATAGGAGCCAGATTGGAACAAGGCCATTATTGATGGTATTGGTATCTTTGCTTTTCTGATAAAACAAAGCTGTAAGAAAAGGTCTGTTCTCTCTCTCTCTGCCCTGGAGCAGTCCCCAGCATTTCCCGGCTTCAATCATCACCTGTCACCTGAACCCTCTCAGCATACAGTATATGCATACCTTTTTTTCTCTCAGCTTCTTATCATTAATTCTTGTCTTTTTATCTTCTACTGCGTGTCTTGCCCTTTTTGCTTTGGATAGCTGGAATGATCATCCCTTAACATACCCACAGTGTTTATTTCTTTCATGAGTATAATTTATTCAATAGATATTTATAGATAGATAGATAATAGACGATACTTATTAATAAACATTAAATAGATAATAACTAAGCCCCAGTTCGAATTTCTATAGCGCTGTAGTCCTTGGGTGTTT
This sequence comes from Parambassis ranga, assembly GCF_900634625.1. Taxonomy (NCBI): domain Eukaryota; kingdom Metazoa; phylum Chordata; class Actinopteri; family Ambassidae; genus Parambassis; species Parambassis ranga. The sequence goes on from NC_041035.1 coordinate 8,654,429, forward strand.
CTACTATTCCATTATTCTTTCATTTGTGGTTGTAGATGGTGTAGCCAAGTCTTATCCATTGTGTTACATTATTAAAGATTGCTTGAGAAATCTTGCAGTATAATTCACCCCTTGTACAGTTATCCACAGAGACATATATACCTGTGAAATGTTTGGTTTGGTAATTATTTCTTTATAAATGAATCAAAACAAAAACCAACAATGGTAACTTGCACAGGGAGTAGCTGTTGTTTCTCTCCATTTCATGAAAGAAGAGTAAGATATGGATCAGAATGGGATATAAAAGGTGCATACAGACTGTGTGTGATCTATACAAACTCTAGTGGGACGAAGGACAGACAGAGGGAGAGTGAGACACAAGAAGAAAAAGCAGCTGCTATAAAGGCAGAAACCTGCATGACAGGGAAACCTACTGGGACTTCAACTGTCTTCAACCATGAGGAACAGGCACAAACACAACAGCTGGGCTAATCACTGCTCTCGTGTGTGTGTGTGTGTTAAAGCAGTGTCTGTGTCAGTTTTATTGCTGAAACTGCCTCATTTTGTATAGCTATCATATCAACTTTTTGTATGTAAATCTGCGCTCCCCTCACACTCGTGTGTGTAATTCCAGGATATGTTTAAATATTTTCCTGTTGTCATATAGCTTGCTTGTGTACAATTTTGTTAATGAACATACGGTCGGGTGGCAGCATATATGCCTATTCACCGGTGCAATGAATAATTATGCAGTACATATTATTGCCACACTTGTCAGGCTAATGACTCAAAATATTACATTTTTGTCAAGTGGTGACTTTGGAGGTTACAAAATTGCCAAAAACTGCAGGCTCTGTAATTGCTGCCCACTTGAGACTGTTTCCAAAGATGAGCCAGTCATACAAGGATATCCAACTTTTCAGCAGAACATGTCTGTTCGCTGAAGATCTTTTTAAGGTTAAATGATTGGATAAGGTGTCTTTCTGCTCCTGGTTTTTGGCCATGAAGTCCACATAGCAGACATAGGGATTATACTACAGTATGTTGTTGTGAAAGAAAGCGGAACTAATGCATGACAGGGTTCATATACTTACACTACCCCTAAGAGCTAAAAATAACACAGATGTGAGAGATGTGAATATCATGGTACACAGTTTTATAGGGACACATGATAGGGACACATGGCACCTGAGGGCACAGTAAAGCTTACTATCTTTATACAAATACTGTTTTTTATAGCTGCATTCATAATTAGTAATAATAAAGCAACTTTTAAATAAGCTATTTGGTGAAAATCTCACTCAATTTTTCTTAGTTTTTACGTCTACTTTCATAGCTGTCTTTCGAGGTGCAGGAGAGGCAAGTTTTAAGGGCTTGTAGCTTTAGTGGTTATGCAATGTAGTATCCTTCCTGCTGCCTGGGTCAAAGTAATTGTGGATTTATATTTGATTTATGCTTCCCTTTTTGCCCTATATGATTATTTTTTTAACAGCCCAACGGGAAAAAAAACATGTGCCTCTGTTGTTGAAAATATATAGATGAACTGCAAATATTAAACTGTCGCAGCTAGAGGAAGTAGTGTTTTATCCGCAGTAATGATTGTGGAGATGAATGTGCCCCATCACATCTGGCAGAGGCAGCACCATGATATCCTAGATGACACCTTTCACCTGCCTGAGATAAATATTCTAAGAATCTGTAATCTCCACGTCCCTTCGCCTCTGCTGATTTGAAAACATAGCTGCCTGCCGCCTTTTCTTTTACTGACCAATATGTTTCCCAGCTGCTGCTGCAGCCTCTTATCTCACTGCCATCCTCTCCTCTTTTGTGTTTGTGATGGATATGAGCTCTCCGACATCGACAGCGAGGCTCTGAGGTCATACAGAGAAGAGGGCAGTAAACACAAGCTTTGCACAAACTACCCACTCTCGACACAGGTCAACAGCAAACGTGTTTGTGTGGAAACAGCACTTTCTTCTGTGTCCTATTTCTCTGGGTAAATTGTACATTTGATGTCTGATGTACCGGTTCACACAACAGCAGAGAGCATTGTCACTCAACTGATGTTGAACTGTGCCAGTATGTGTGAATAAATGCCCCCCCCCCCCCCTCCATCGCTCTGTGCATGCAGAACTTCCTGTTCCAGCAACTGGAGCTGCTGGTGGATTCACTGTCTGCAGTGGCACATTTCTTTTGGATGATGCTGCAGAAATATTTTTGAATCCCTCTCATCACCTTAATGCTACTGATTAGCAATGAAGCTGCAAAGCAAGATGTATAACCTCAAGGAAAACCATAGTCTTCTTCAGGTTTACTCTGATCTTTCGAACATTTTTTAGTCCAACCTTTCAGCTGCAGCATTTAAATAGAGAACACTGGCAAATGTCAAACGTAGATACACAGTGGTGTACGTGATGCTTGTTCATATCTAAGCGTATTAGTGTTGCCCAGGCTTCTCACAAAATGTAGTTTACTGAATAAGTAATACATATATAAATAGAATAAAACAGTATGGAGAAGGACAGTAGGAGCTGAGATTTTCTAATTTACAACAACACAGGGATTCCAGTTTGGAAATGAACATTGTCACATACACACACACACGTAGACACACACCCAGATGGAAGACATTCATGCTGAGAAACAAATTCCCTATAAGGGACAGAAATTAAAGTGTGGATCGGTCTTCACATTTCACACAGAGATAGTTTTTCTTTAGCATGATTACACAGACTTCAAGATAATGACTGTAATAAGCATTTATGAAAACAAAAGTTGTCAAAAAATAATTATTATAGTTTTGTACACACATTTCTCCTATTCTCTCCTCTTTTTTGGAGGCGTTTTGACAGACACGTGGAAATTAAGTTTTACACACACACACACACACACACACATACTTTCTCTTATTTACATCTCTTCATGTGAACTGTGGATAACACCCTGGGAATTTCATTGGCAGCTCTCAGAAATTGCACACACTGTGTCTTGTCTAAATGAGTCATAAGGGAGCCTAATATCACAGCCAACTGTCAACATGTGAAAAATACACACTCTAAAACGTTCAGGCACATGTAGGCTGTGTAGGCTATATCAACACTTGTTCAGGCATTCATTACATAAATATAACATTTGACTAAAACTGACATTTTTGGTTTGTAAATGCGTCACCCGTGGCACCTTCAGCATTTTTCCATCCGCACATGTGCACCTCTGTACCATACACATAGATTGTGTATGTATGTTCTTAATGTATTTTAATATGCCTCGTGACAGTTGCGTGTGTGCATTCATTCATGTGTGTCTGTGTGCAAGACTGAAGACTCTTAATTAGGAAAGCTATTGCTGCCAAGGTCTGTTTGCCAATTAATAATGGATTATCTGTCTCCAGAGGAGGAGCCTGGCCTCCTGCAGCCTGATGTGCACTGCAGAAATAAACATGAGCAAATCATGTAAACATCATGTCTCTTCCATGTTGGTCTAATTCTGCATTTTTCTGAACAAATTTTGAAAATAAGAACATTTTTATTTGATAATCCTTTTGGGTTCTTTTAAATCGCTGTTTACCATTTGCTGTGTCTGGAGGAATTCTGCTTTGCACACCCTCTTTTGGAAGCCCGCGGATAAATACAGTGTGTAGACAGTACAGCTCTCACAAAGTAACAGTACAAGGGCATTCACATACTGTACATCAGGTTGTTAGACAGCCACTCCAGGCAAGGCCCCAAGCATTGAGAGTAAGTGACAGTTTTCCCAGATGCAAGTCAGGCCTCCTTTACATCTGCCCTCACACACACAAGCTGAGGGGTGATTAGGGTCAGTGACAGGGTGCAAGCAAAGCCCTTTCTCTTTCTTTCTTCATCTTGTCCTTTACGCAGCCACCCCAAGGTGCTCAGGGCCGGTGACAGGGGCCCCTGAGGGCCAAAAGCCTGTCGGACACTGACAGCTGACAGCTGACAGTACGTCCCAAAGGCCCCGGTGCACTCAAACACTACAACCATGCACCACATCCACATCTTTTTCTCCTCTCTTAGCCTGTCATCTTACCCGTCTTTTTCTTGTGCCTCTCTTGCTTGTGTTGTTTTCATTCTCTCCCTTTGCATTTCTCTGTCTTCACTTCTTCCTCCGTTTTTCAGACTTAAACTGCTGACACAAGCAGTTCCACTAGAGTTGGATGTCCCAGTCAGCCCTTGGCTTCTACCTGAGCTCAGGGCTGGCAGCTTATGTTTGGGAGCTAAATGGTTCTGACTGTCTCTGAAGCCCAGGAGGTTCAGGTTCAAGATGCAGGTTGCTGTGATGGTGGGTTGATAGGTGGACGGTCTGGTTGAAGGGCAGGAAAAGTGCAAGGTCTGATGTTAGACATGACCAGCAATTTAACAATTTGGCTAGAGTAAGAATAGATGTATTAGCTTAATCTGTACAAACGGGTATCTGTGTATTTAGTAGAACAGCTATGTTGGTAATATAATGTAAATATTGAAAATCCTAATAGTAAGCCACCTCCTGATCTCACATTATGTACACTCACTCCCTGTGTGGATTATGACTAATTAGTGGTCGGGGCTGTCAAAATATTACTTGATGTGTGTGTGTATGTGTGTGCAAACTTGCTTGCAGCATCAGTAACAAAGAACTTACAAATCTTTACATCAGATAGGCACGTATACACACACACACACAATGGTTTTAATGGATGCTCTTCTAATAAACTGGACACAAATTATTTAAATTTGGACTGTGGTATGGTCATGTATGTCAAATATAATAATATTATATTGCAGACATATGTAGGGAGAAAACACCAGCATTAACACTGCACTGTGTGACTGCAGGACAGCTCAGGGGAGGATATCACAGGTACATCTCATAAATACAATTATTAGCACAGTAACCTTTATCAGATGAAAAAAAGCACATGCACTCAGGGCTGCGTGAACTGTAGCTGTGCTTTTTAAATCACATTTCAGCTGAGGCCAGCATTGACAAGACTATCTGATCTGATGTGAAGACAGAAGCAACAGCCACACTGCAGGTTTTCGTTTCTGAATAGCTGCTCATATTTGATTTTTTTTCTAGATGACTGTTCATATCTATTCTTGGACAGTATTCAGATCTGATACCAATATGAACTGACAGCAACATGTGCACAGAAGAGCAGCGACAAAACATGTCACCTATTTTTGTTCCTCTGAGCTTTGGCTGAATTAAGAAATCACCACAAATACCAGTCAAGTGTTTTACTTTCTTTTAGGTTTTTGGCTTTCAGTCCTGCCTGTTGGCACAGGCTCCAAAGTGACAGCTGGTACCGATCGTTATAGTGCTACCAGTTAATTCAGATGTACAGTGGGCTTTGTCACTTACCTTCCCTGAGAATACTCATTACAAAAACAACATTTTTCATTAGCTTTGTTGATCATCATATGCGCTGCGTAAAATACACATAATGGTTCTAAATTTCTCTGGTTAATTCAGGGTCCTAATCATCAGTGTATGCATTGGTTAGCAGCAGAAACCTGGTTATGGTGAGCTTTCTCAAACCAGAAGAAGTTGTAGTAAACACACTCCAATTGTCTCAATTCAGGTGCTACATCCTTTGAAGGATGCATATGAAGACTGATTATGTCACAGCGGTGCAACAAGGCTGTGCTGTTTCGAAGGTTCCTTTAAATGTGCCTGCAAATGTGTCCTTCTCCTGACACATCACAAGATATTTTGTGTGCTTGTGGCAGATGGATTTCTTTTCAAAACAATACAGCAAACTCTAAAAGCATATCTAGTATTAATGGCATAAATATACACTTTTTATTATAATTGTCAACTACAATTTCTTTGGCAGCATGAGACAGAAAATCCTCCACAGAGCAGACCATCTCATATTGGTTGGTACAATGTTTTTGGTCTTTTAGGGTGCACACTTCTGTCTTCTTTGAAGGAAGCAGTCCGTGATTTAAGACACTATCATAAGTTGTCTTGTAGCTTTAGTGTTTTATTCATTAACTCTAGTTATGGAGGTAAATTTGAGCATTGATTTGAAAAGTGCTGGAGTTCCATGAATAACATCAGCCAATACAAGTTGTTTGGGTTTAGCTGTACAACTTTATCTTTTCAAACTGTATTTTGTCTGTCCTCTGTTAGTACAAAACTATTGATTAATGTGCCATTTCAGTTGTTCTTTTCTCTCACACAATTTAAGTAAGCCAGTCATGCTGCATTTAATGTCAAATAAATATGAATTAGAAAAGGGAGAAGACACACTTCCTCAGTATTCTGTTCTTCAAATCTGCGAAACAATTCAGCTGGGAATTTAAGCAGCTCTTTTTAATGAAAAGGGATTATGCTTTTAGGATTATGTTAAGTGGTTAGTACACCAGCAGCAAAAATAAATAGCTATTTATCCATATCTTTTTTTGTCCTTGACATCATTAAATGTAGTTAAAGGATTTTTTTTCAAACCTTAGCTTCCCCTCTTTCTGCAAACCACCTTCTCTGCACCCATTCATTGAATTTGTTTCACACACGCAGAGCTGGTAACAACTTCTCTCTGCTGTTAAGGTGTATTTCTGCCTGGAGACAGTCAACAAATGTGTATTTAAACAAATTCAAATCATCATTCAGACTACATTTTGTCTCTCAAACAACACCAGCTCTAATGGGAATGCTGTCATCATGTGGTGACACCCGCATACGTGAGGTTTGACTGTCGTAATACGATGACAAAGAATTCAACGTTGATGTCATTTAAGTGAATTCGTTATTCAGAATCCACCTTAAAACTGCCACCGTGCTGCAAACCTCCGAGCAGACAGAAAGAGGAAGAGGAAGTATAAGGGGAACGCCGTGTGTGATGTTGAAATACAGACATGAAAAGCCTTTGTAATTACTACGATTAATATTAGCTGCCTCAGTTTGCAATGTCATACAGCCTGAAGAAATATGTGTTTATAATGCAGTTATTATTACACAGCTGCTTCTAATTTGCATGTAATTTATGAAGGGTACACTATAAACAATGCCTGATTTGTTTTCTACAAATATCCCTCCTCACTAGCGAAAGATGTATTGTTTTAATAAAGAAAGCTATTTTTGATTAGCAGTTTTTTTCCAACTTCATGTAGAGAGAAATAATTGAAAGAAATCAAATGATGTAGACCAAAATGCACAGCTAACATTTTCACGTACATTTTAATAGCACCAGTGCTATTACAAAATTGGTACACACCTTCATATCTCCTTCTTTATTCCTGACTTTGCTTCTGTTTGTTCAGATTCCAGGTAACACTTTTGGTTTGTATATTAACATCCTGCTTGACATCAGTAGCTTGCATCTGTCATGACTCTGTGTTTCTTTTTGGTTTTCTTTTCCTTGTTTTGGGTTTTTAGTTGATCCTGTGTTTGTTATTCTTGTAAGGCTGGTGTTTTATTCTCTGGGGTTTTGTTTAGTTCTTGTATCTTGTTGTCCTTTGTGGGTTTGTCTCACCTTGTCTTGTGCTTCCTGTTTTACTTTGATAGTCCTGTCCTCCTTGTGTTTTGTCTTGTGCTTTACTTCCTGTAGTTTCCCGCCTTGATTACCTGCTCCTCCCTAATGTGTGTCACCTGTGTCTCGCTGTGTTCCCTGGTCCCCGTGTATTTAGTCTGTGGCTGTGTTTGAAATTACTTCCTACTCCCGACTCCCCATGTGAGGAGTTCAGTGTGAACTCATTGCGAAAGCATCTTCAGACAACAAGCCGATCTCTGCCGGCTAAACAATCTACGTTGTTAGCAATTATAATTTGTGCCGTTATAGCCTAATAAACGTTTTATGGCAAAACATAAATAAAGCAAACACAATCTGTCATGCTACATTCTTTAAACCATTATTATATTATTTAAAGGTGACTTAACTTCCGTTCCTGTTCTTTTACCCGGTCTCCCAATGCATGACGGTACATATTGCTAAAAGTAGTGACCATCGATGATCTCATTTTTGTTCCATGCATGTTTATGATCTCGTTTGGCTTCATGCCCTGTTTTTTGGTTTCATTTTGCATTATGCCTTTTTTTGGTATCTAGTCTGGTTTAGGCATCTTGTTTTGCTTTTGTTTTACTTACACTAGCCATGCTATGCTACCAAGTGCATTTTTTTTGTTATGGACATTTTGCCTTGCTACTTTCAGGTACCATGTTAAGTGTGACTTTGTTATGAACTTTTGCTTTTTGCCCTCCTGGCCCAGAATAAAGACTTGTTTTGAACTTTTAAACCACTCTGTGCCTCCGCACTTGTGTCCTCCTCCTGCACAAACCCTGACAGCATCGTCCCTGTGTAATAGGTGATGTTATCATTTAGCTAGCATGGCTCGACTCTTTGGCTTGTTTTTAATGCTGCAGTGGTCCTTTATTTAGTAAGCATAAAGCATCTCTCTATTGTAGTATTTCACTTGGCAGTTGGCAGGTACCCTTCAGGCCAAACTTGCATTCCGAAAGTAAATTAAAGTAGGATCACTTAAAATATTGAAAAACTGCATCTTAAACATCAGAAAGGCTTGTGCTGCCCTTCTGAATTTAAATGAAAATTGCTTTATAGTCTCGGTTCAAACACAGCGGAGATCCTCAACATTTTGTCACTTTAAAAAAAATGCACTTTGCTAAATGATTTTATTTTTGCACCCTTTTCATAAGATTTTATGCTTCTGTACCTGACCCCAGACTGAAAACTGCTGGCAATGTAAGCCACGAGCTTGTGGGTGATGAGCTCCCTAAGTGCTCCTTCAGGCTGCCAGCTCAGTGCAGTACTGAAGGGGTCCCAGCCAACAGTAGCAGTTAGCTGAGCCTTTATTTATGAAAGGGGATTTGCTCTCCTCATGTTAAGTAGCTGGCAGAACAGCAGCCAAAGCAAATCACTAATACTTCCTTCCTCTTCCTTTCTCCTCTCTCTCCTGCTCTCTGCCATAGGAGCTGAAGGACATTGGGTATCAGAAAGGCTTTGGCTGCTGTTTTTATATCTTTACATCATAGATCACATTTCCTATTCTGAGTCACTCTATGCGAGCAGCATTGTAGGAATGGGCTGCAGAGAAATGCGGTAAAATTTTCCATTCTAGCTTTAGGTTTTAATCTGACTCCCACCATCTCAATGTAAACTGCTTAATCACACACTTTGTCAAACCTTTCTGCAATTTGCAAAGTATACACCTGTATCCTCTTTTCATGTTTTAGTTCATGTCTGCCTTTCTCTGTCTGGAAACATATATTGTCCTTATAAGGAAAAGTCCTTAAAGTCGAGTTGACTAAGAATGTCCTGTATCCTGGGGGAACTGGCAGGGTTACATACATTTGGTGTCTGTTTACTCTGAGCTGTTGTGATATGAACTCTGCACTGTCTTGCTCCACTGATCAGTGAGCTGCCAGGGTTTTAGTGCTTTGCTCAAGGGCAGGTCAATAGTAGTTATTGACCGAGCACTTGCTTGTACATTCACTTCGCCCACTCAGATTTCCCCCAGATGCTGCAGGAAATCAACCAAACGAGGCAATATGGGAAAAGAATTCAGGTCAGATAGTTAGATATTTGCAGTACAGCTTTATTTAAGGCAGGCGTCATTTCCATTTTTTTTCTGTGGTGGCTGCAGCTTCTTGTGTTCACAAGTCTAACAAGATGCTAAATCCCAAACTGCTGACTGGCCACCGAGCACAGCAGTTTGAAGAACTACATAAAGGTAATCCATTATATTTATTCAGGTCCATCAGTAGTTGTCATGTCTCCACACCACCAGACTGTTCAGTTCAACAGGCTGCTGTACAGGCCTGTTTCCACAGCTTCATATGTAGGAAATAATTGAACACACCATATATCAGTGGGGTTAACTGGCATGCTAATTGGAAATAAGCTCATCAGATGAAGCAGCTGTTTTTCTCTTTTCTGCTTTCTTGATCATCTGTTTCTCTCTCATTCACTTTTCTTCCATTGTCCCTTCACAGTACTCAGCCCCCTCCCTCCCCTGTTTCGCAGTGCTGCTGTAGAACTGTCCTATTGTTTAAAGCCAGAGAAGAAGAGCAAGCCAGCAACACACGATGAACTAAAGTGCATCTCTTCATGTTTTTTAATCTTTGCCCTTGATTTGACAACTTTTAGCTTCCACACATTTTTTTTTCTTCTCTGCAGAAAATCAGCAGGTTGCAGGTGTGCTTGCAAGATAAAGACCATGCAGGCAGTAAAGTGTGTGCTTGCATGAGTCGTGCAGGTATGGATGTGTTCAGACAGCAGGAGAGAATAAACCAGCTCGGACATGAAGGGACTCATTTTCACACCAAATGCAACATTTTATTTTGTTATTTTATCAAAGCTGGGCAGGCGTGATAGGCTTAAATCCTACGATGCTCATGTATTTCCTTTTTTCCTCTCATCGGTTACTTCCTGTCTTCTTTCTCTTTGTCCTTCACCTTTCATGAATTTCTTACACACAAACGCACACTCTCCAGTCAGACTCCTCCATGTGCCACTTCTTTAAAGTTGCTGAGGAGGCAGAAAGTAACCAATTGCTCCATCAATCCCATGTTGTTACAATCACAGGCAGCTGAGAGAGAGAGAGAGAGAGAGAGAGAGAGAGAGAGAGAGAGAGGGCGCTTTACAAGTTAACTTCTGCAAGAGCGACAAGACAAAGGGGAACAAGAAGGGAAAGGAATGAGGAATGAGAAAGAAGATGGTGAGTTTTAGAGTCTTGGCTTGTCGTGGCTTGTCACTTGAGGTCCTGGATCTATTAACCCTCTATTCAAACTCCTTGTGTATTTCTGAAAGTCTCTAGCAATCCCTATGCTTCGATTTATGTGTAAGAACATTTTGGCTATTTTTTGTGGAGCATTGAGTTGGATTCTGTACATTATAACTTACAGAGAGTTATAAAGGGGAGCAGAAAATCACTGATAGATGCAATGTCTGTCTCTTCTTGTTAGAAAAGACCAGCCAGCTTAGTGATAAGAATCACAGCAGTGAGTGTGAAGCGGAATTTGTCTGCTGTAAGAAAATGGCCAGCACTGGCTTAAATTGTATCCTGGGGCTCTCAAGGAGACTGTACTGGCAGAGTTTAACCCCCACCTGTCCAAACACACATTCTTTGTTGAATTACCTTTTAGGTTGAGCCAGTACTTCACAAAACACCTAAATCTAATCTAATTGGCTCAGGCTTTGCCATGATTTTATAAGCAATATATTTCAATATTCCAATTTATATAATTTTCCACTGCAAAAGCATACATACACATACAGCAGACACACTGATGTAGACTTATGCATCACTTACAATCCTATTTAAACCACACAGATGCACACACAAACCCTAATTGTCGGGAGAACATGCATTAGAGCATATTAATGAATGAAGCAACCACATGTTCTTGTATGTTTTTCCTTAGTGTGTAGTTGTTTTGGGACTATAAACAATCCTGAATCCTGAAGGAATCATTTGTTGAATTAGCCATTTTCATTGATGCTGATCTGGAGAACCGTCCTGTCTGTCAGTGACCACCTTAGCACCCAAGCTTTGACTTGGCAGCTTGGTATATAAGGAAAGCAGGTCAAGAAAGGGGTCAAGAGGAAAAATAAATAATTCATTGGTCACAGATCATAAGGGCCAATGCAATCAGCCTTTCATGCATCAATAAATAAATACATTTTATTCATAATAATCTGCAATCTACTTTTTTTCTACAAGGACCGCCACAGCACAACACTACAGACTTCCAACGCATCATCGGGATGTGTCAGAACACTCAATCCCTCTAAATAGAGACTGCAGATAAAGTGCAGATGCTGCTGCCTTTAACCCTTGTGCATCCTTTGGGACTTTTTTGTCCATCTGGGCATTTTTTTTTACTCTTTACCTGGATACCAGGTTTTTTTTTGTCTGTGTTGGCGCATATTTTTTTTGCAACTGATACTCTCTCTTGAAATCTAATCTAAACTAATACTCAATAATCAATAGAACAAAGTTAAACACATTTACTACACTCTTGTGTCATTATAGGGACAAAAATGTCCACCTCCAAAAATATCGGTGGATACTTTTGTCTCTAATGACTCATGTTTTTGGAAGAGATTCTGGTGAGGATCATAAAACAGAGTTTTCAGTTCTGACTGGCTGAGTCACGTTTAAGACCATGTAGAATCCTGGTAAACACTTGAATGTGACTGCTTAACAGCCCTTCCCACTGTGCCTAACAACACCTCTGAGCACTGTTAGTGCTGTAAATGACAGTGTGCTGTGGCTCTTGTTGCCTTAAGTTTAGATGGACAAAATGTGTAAATGTGTGTTAAAGGCCAGTGAATTTAATTAACAGATGGTGAAGTGTTTTTAAAGGCTGAAACAAATATTAATTTGTTAAGTTTTTATAGCAGTTTTTGGAAGTGGACATTTTTGTCCCTAGACTCAAGAGGGTAGTAAGTTAAAAAGACACCTGAGGGTTAAATGACTGTAAAGAGACAGCGGAGAAAGGGAAGGCATTGACTACTGTCTATCTGTCTTAACTCACTATCCTTCACTCTGATTGGCTGGTACTGATGCCATAAATACTATGTCTGCATGCTGGAGAAAAAATGAACTCTCAATTACCGTAGTCAAAGAAATAGCCTCAGCTCCTTTTTGCCAAAAAAAATTGTCATTCTGGTGGGCCCAGTGGTGCCACAGAAACAGATACCAATGTTCTAGAATTTACACTTATCAACAGTGTATTAGTACAGAATGTTCCCAGTGCTGCGGATGTATTTACCTGTAGAGTGCAGGAGCAAATACTCACTGAGTTGGTATCTGCACTGAGGTGAGGTAATCCTTTGTGACACTTCCTGCAGACAACAGGAAGTAGGAGGGTTTATTCCAATTGTACTTTTCAAAGGTTATTTTAAATGTTCTACCTCTGTGTGACAGCTTTGGACGCAACAGAGCAGGTGTTCCTGTTAAAGACGGCCTTCTGCACCTTTAAGTGTTGGAGGTTGCTTTGAGGATTCACTGCATTCCTGTGAGTCTTTGGAAGCAACTCATTTTGCACTTGAGTGTGTGTGGGGGGAGAAGTCTAAGTCTAAGAACAACAATGAGAGCAGCGAGTTTAAGAAAATCTCACTTTCAAACATATCACCAGTCACTTTCTAAAAGGCACATTAGGTAGGTGTTGAAACTAAACATTGTGTAAACATAGCACTTGGTTTCTGAAGCTAGGTCCTTAAAAGGACAATATAATATCTCCTATGTTAAGGTTATCACAGATAATGTGCTTATTAAAAATATTGAAATATATACTCACTAATCCAGCTGCTCAGTGTGTATGTTCAGTTCGATTTGTAGTTGTGCTGTTGTGCCACAGCCTTCAGGCAGGTTGAGGACCAGTTGAACTGGAGACAGAAAAGCAGACAAATAGCCTTCTGTCATTTTTTTTCTCCACTTGGAATCTAATTCTCAGGTCCAAAAGAAATGTGTCAGCTCAGTGCCAGAGAGGTGTCGAGGCCAGCGCTGTCTCACAACCTTGGTGATTCTGGTGAGGATCATAAAACAGAGTTTTCAGTTCTGACCGGCTGAGTCATGTTTAAGACCATGTAGAATCCTGGTAAACACTCGAATGTGACTGCTTAACAGCCCTTCCCACTGTGCCTAACAACACCTCTGAGCGCTGTTAGTGCTGTAAATGACAGTGTGCTGTGGCTCTTGTTGCCTTAACTTTAGATGGACAAAATGTAAAAATGTGTAAAAGGCCAGTGAATTTAATGAGCAGATGGTGAAGGTTTTTTAACCCTGTATTTCACCCCTAAACTACATTTTTTCCTAAATAACCCCAAAAGTTAAAATAACAATATTATAAATAAGAATGCATATAAATAACAACTGGTGATGTTGAAGCTTAGAGTAGAGGCTCGGCCATGGCAGCACCTCCAATGAAACCAACATTGTGTAAGCCACTAAGCTACAGTACCCTTGGTCTAGAAAGCATAATATATGGACTGCTCTCACTAGTGGACCTCAAGTGAAGGCAAACTGCCTGAAAATGTCTCACAGGAAGAATCATAACTCATTGTTCATCTAAGTGGACTCTTATTCTGTTAAATGTATATGAAAGCAAGAGAGACATCCGCTTGAAGGAACATGTAGTCACACACTTGAGAGGACCCATATATTCTGACCTATTATGTAATAGTGCTTACCAGCAGCATAAGTCTTTACCTGTCATTATGAGACTTTGAAAATTCTTTGTAGTTTACCTTTTGCTAAAGATGTGAATTCTTACTTTCCAGCTGCAGTCTACTTCTCCCTCTCGTCATTATGATTGATGAAAGTAGTCCCAAAGTCATCAGCAGAGGGGAAACTATTGTTTTCTCATTTTTGAAATTCTGACATGCAAAGCTAAGCTCAGACAAATGATCATCAAACACCCCATTCAGCAAGAGAAGGGACTGTGTGGAGCTTTCTTTATCCCTAGAAACTGAATAATGGTACTTGAACAAAGCACTTAATTCCCATTACTTCTAAGGGCTTGGTCAGCAGCCAGCAGCAGAAGTAGGCTGTGGTCATTTTTATGCACTAGCAGGTGTGAATGAGTGGAACAGGATGAATGTGATTAATCCAGGGAAAGCGTTTCGGTGTGCTCAGCAGCCCCTCCCTGGATACATTTTAATTTGTCTTTTTTTCTCTTGAGGGGAAAATCAAACACATGATATTTTGCATTGTAATGGGCTAAAGTGGTGCAAACTTCCATTCGATTACCTGTTCCTCAAGCAAAACTAATCTCAAATTATTTCTACTGCTCGGGGACCCATAAATGCCAAGTCAGGGCCCAGCCTCCCAGACCATATTAATGCTGTTTATCAAATTATTCCTATTGTGAGCAGTAATGGATTGAACAAAGTAAAAGCGGTCTATGGAAATGACAATGGAGAACTTTGTCTGACAAGTGAATGAATGAGAAGTGAAGCCTTCACAGTGCTAGGACTGCATGTGTAATTGTAGACTCTACCTGCTTTGATGTGTTCCCTTCCTACTGTGAAATAAAAATGGCTCATGAGTTGTTGGGTCTAATCTAAAATAGGCAAAGAGGTGAGTGGATAAGTGCTAGGAAGATTGCTAGTGACCTGTCACAGTATCCACCTGTCACTCAAAGTGATCACACCCTTAATTATGTATCATTTTGAGCCTTAAAAGCATCTGAGTGTTATAAGACTTTATTATTCTTTTGTGCTCTTCCGTCGTGACCTCCACTTCAGCAGCACTGAGTAGGCTATGACTAGTATAGCCCACAGCACCATATTCCAATATAGAAACATGTGATTTGGATGCACTGCTGGTCTGAGATCAGCATACCTGTGCTCCTTAAATGTCACGCTACTTAATATGTCCTCCAGGTTCTCTGGTCATATTTTTTACTCCCATTTTATGCTACAGTGTTTTTTCACAGCATTCTCACAATCTCCTCATTTGCTGGATTGAAGATGATTAATTAGCTGGAGGAAGATGGATGCACTGTGTTCTATGTAAAATAACATTTAGATGAGACTGAAAAGAGTTGTGATCGCTGGCAGTTTAGCTTCACCGCAGCTCTGAGGAGACATTATTCCTTGCTATCTCCTGCACATAGGACATTTCACTTTAAGAGATACACCAGGACAGAGTACTTAGGAGGTCAGTAATCAGTTAATGTACATCTCATTGAGCGATGTGGGTCCTTTTGTAGTCTGACAACAGGGCTGCTAAACCATAAGGGCCTCATATGATCAATATGTGAAAGGCAGATCACAGAGATGAATCCTATTTGAGAATGTAATGAGAAGCACTCACAGTCTGCTACAGAAGAAGACAGGATTTCCAATAGCAAAGCTGCTTTAAAGAAACAACAGGTTTTAATCATAGGCTGTAAAAAAAAATGGATGACCCATCCATGATGTAACCATAGGGTTTCTGAAGAGTGTTTGGAATCTGTGTGGGAGGGGTTGACTGCAACCAATACAGACATAGAGGTGGAGTGTGAGTGAAGCTGAGGTGGGTGGGCAGTCATGGAAGCCGGCGATGTGTGGAAAAAAAAAAAAAACAGCGATTTCTGGCCTGCAGAGGTTGTGAGTGGAACTGCATTTCTAGAACATACAATACATGTATCTGCAGGCTGATTGTTAGTTATGTGCTATACATGTGCAGAGGTAGGTACACATATAAACAGCAAGAAAGTGCACAGTACAGTAGAATCAACAACATGATTCAGGTCAAAGAATGTTAGGATATCGCCTTAAACGGACACATTCAAATGTTTTGTGTGATCATTGAGTTCGTTTAATACATCTATGTGGTGATAGTATACAATGCAGAGAGAGCTGACACTATCTCTCTTCTTCCCAGGATCCCAGACTCTCTCTCTCTCTCTCTCTGCATGTGTGTGTGTGTCTTCAGATTGACCAGAATCAGAGACGTGTCCACTCTGATTAACACTTGTGTAAATGTTAACCTTGTTTGTAGTGCAGGTAATGAACACTGACTCTGGATGGGAGAGGAATACAGAATAAAAGCAGGAGAGGACATTAAGGAAGGGGGAGAAAAAAAATGTGTAAATGGAAAGAGAAAATGTAAAATTGCACTTTGGAGTACAAGGGGACATGATGGTGAGAGGGGAGCGATAGGTGACAAATTTGGGGCATTTCATCCCTTCTTTGTCCTTCCTTCCTTTCTTTTGAAAGACAGGAAGATTATTTATCGACAGTAAATAAACCCAGTGAGCCATGCTTGTAGCTGAACACGTTTCTTCTCTTCCTGCCCTCCTGTTTCAGCTCTTTTGTTAAATGGGCTGCACTGCACCTGCACTGCATCAATCTTGTTTCTCCTTTCTTCTCCATTCTTCTCTCTTTTTTCTCTGATCTGTTCCTTTCTTTTCTGCTCCCACAGCACAGCTCTCTTCATTTCACATCATCACTCATGTTTTTTTTTCCTTCTACTGCTTCTCTTTTTGTGATTACTCGTATTGGATTTCACAGAGAAACTGTAGGACTTCTGATCTGTAGTTATTTCTTTTTAAATTTAAGCCTTCACAAAGACTGTACGGTCACTTTTTACACATTCTTTACTTTATTGAAAAAACTCTTCTTTTTTTAACATAAAGAACTGTCAATGAGGACACTGTGACATACTTTTAAGGATTGTTCCAAATCCACAGCCTTCTTTTAGAGCTCTCAGTGAAGAGGTGATAGGGTTCACCTTTGCTGTGTCTTTTCATATGCCATCTTTTTGTGAAGCCTTTGTGCCCCTGCTGCATTAAAGCAGGCTGTTGACATAACTTCTTAAATTCACCACTACTCTTCTGGCAAAAAAAGAAATTGAAGCATACTGACAAAATATTGTGTTATTTATCACATACAACCATTTCCATGAAGCTGTTGTGTTGTAGTGCTTTCCTTTTTGTATGCTTCCTGATCTAATATTTTGTAATGTCATTTAGTATTAAAATCTAGTTATCATAATATAGTCTATGCAGTGCAGCGCTCTGCTGTGTGTCATCCTGCTCCGCTGAGTACTATTTCATTTTGCAATGCTCTGTTTTAACTGGAGCCCAGGGCTACTGGAGAGGAGACGAGAGGAGAAAGGAAGGGAGGAGAGGAGAGGAGAGGAAAAAGGAAAGGAGCTCAAGGCTATTTTTTTAGCACACACACACACACACACACACACACACACACACACACACTCCCTCCCACCCCCCAAAATAGTTCCCTTATTTTTGGCTGTCCCCAATAACAGGAGAGTGGCTGCAGGTGAGGGAGAGAGAGAGAGGGAGAGATGTTCTTTCCTGGGCAATAGCACAGTCTGAATCCATGCACTAAAAACCATTTAGCTTTGTGTGGCATGGGTCAAACTACATGATCTGACACACACACAAGCGCATACCTGTAAGAGGTAGTGACATCTGACTGAAGAGTAACTCCTTGAGCAGACAGCAGAAACATTAGGCATGCTTGTGTGTGTGTGTCATGCTTATCACGTGTCTTTTTTGTAATAGCTGTGGTAGCTCTTAAAAGTTTAATCATCAGAAGTTCAGGGTTCATGCTGTCTGAAACAATCTTAAAAGCAGTGACTGGTTTCTTCAGCAGAGACATGGCTCACTTTATAGCATCCAGGTTTACAAGTACGGCTGAATGTCTGCTGGCCACCTGCACATCTTGGCAACTTCTTACAGAGAAAGAGATAAAAAAGATGGTTGCACACTTTGTGCAGGGTGTGTGTGTGTCTGTCTGTCAGTGTTTAAGGACAGAGCAGACTGCAGGCTGGTCTCTCCTCACAGCTGATGTCTGATACTCTCCCCTCTTTCATTTCACCTCTGTTACAGTTTTTTTCTATCCTGACATTTCAGGCTAATCTAGTTCGGCAGACTGATCATCGCTGCCCTGCAGAAACCTCACTCAGCAAGGACAACCTTTCAACAAACCTGCTCATTTATCTCATGAATTCAATCTATTTTTTCACTTCTTTGTTTTTACTGTATAGGAAACTATGAAATAGATAAAATATAAACATATTGTGATGTTATCAACCAATCAGGTGTTTTATTTTTACATTTTCTGTGGCAGCACAGATGCCATGGTGTCAGTGAGTGGGTATATTTTTTCCACCTGTGTCCTGAGCCAATCATGTTGCCTTGGAATAGGTGCACCAGCTGATACTAAGAGCGCAACACAATTATCACTGCTTAAAGCACACACACAACAAAAAATGTGGCTTAATCTGGATTATATCACTGCCAAAGCACACAGGTTATATTTTCAATAGTCTCTGTAAAAACATATCTGCACAGGAATATAAAGAATCTGTAGTCTGTAGTATTGACCAACCAAGTGAGAAAGCATTGGTTGTATGGTGTGTGGGTTTAAACTATTGACTGTGTGTCCATGCATTTTCATGTGAGTACAGACTTTTCAGTGGTTCTCACAAAACTGGGAAACCGAGGGAAGTCTAACAATAGCACCTACTCTACATAGAATGAAGCTCAATAGGTCAAAATGGAGACTTGTGTGGAATGGAGCTTAAATTGAACCCATTTGCTGTGTCTTCCTCTCTTGTGCACATTGCTGTCTGTATTGTGGGGCTTAAGAGAGCTCACTGACTCGTCAACATTCGGCCCTATTAGCAGACAAAATTATTCAGACTGCAGCTTTCATCCAGTTTTACACCTGAGTAACCAAGACTATGCTTGATGAGGTGATTGTTTAAATCAGCCAAAATACCTTAGCCATAGATGGCATCATTAACTGGGTTTTTACCTGCATGCTTCTCCAGTTAGAGCTTCATAGTGCTAACACTTTGTAGGGACATTCAGTGTTTCAATTATTGTAACTGTTTAATTTTATTATTTAATGTGCAGTGAAGAGAAGAAGACGGGTGAGGGTCAGAGTGGGGTGAACATATCAAACATTATGGACTCCCCTACACACTGTCTGGACTAAGAGTTGTGTGTGTGTATGTGAGAGAGAGAGAGAGATGCTGAGTGAGTCAGCTTGTTTATAGATGTTCCCTCGGGTGGGATTACTCACCTCCATCCTTCTCCAACCTCTGTGTGTGTGAATGTGTGTGTGACTGATTGTCTCTATGCAAATGTGTAATAAAGTATGTTCCTGGAGCATGTGAAGAATTATTGACTTACTGTGATTTACACGGCTGCTTAAATATCTATCGACTGTAGATGTATCTTTATAGTTATCTATGCTTATTCCCAGCCTTGCTTACTGAATTGTTACCATGGTGTAAACATACAAAGTAGCAGCACCATAGCAAAGACAAACTAGACATTCATAAGTAACGATTTGTCCTTTTAACGATAAGAACACCAATAAAAAAGAGCAAAAGATCATCCAGTGGTCTGTCTGACCCACAATATCTGTACATTTAAAAGTTTTCTACAGACGGAGAAACGTCCTCTGAATGTTCTCTTTATATGCTCATTTTTTACTTTACAAAGTTACCCTGACCTTTCACTGTGATTGACAGGGCTGCCTACATGATAATTCTTAGCTCCCTTCTTCTACAACTGTCTGTATTTGCTGTGAAACCGAAGCACAAACTGCTTCCAGATTGGTCTGTAATAGGGCGACTAATATGGAAATTGGATCCACTAACAAGTGAATATACATTACCACATGAAGGCAAGAAGATAAAGCAGATATTATAGGTAAAGGATTCCTTGTCATTTTTAACACATGATTTAGCAAAGAACCTTCTAAACATTTAAGCCATTAGTTGCTTTTTACCTCCGCTGCAGGTGTCCTGAAGAAGCTCTGAGGTTCACTCAGCTGCTCTTGGACAGTGTTGGAACATGTCAGAATATTTGCCCCTCTGGCTTTTTATGTATCATTGTGCATCAGCGTGATCCTGGCTACACACACATACACACAGTGAGTATAAGTGGTTGCGAGTGCTTGTGGGGAGAACGAATCTTGAAAGAAATTAATTAACGTGCTTTCTCTTATTCCCTTTGTGTGTGTCTATAAGTGCGGACTCTCTTTGTAACTGCATGATGAATTGCCATCTTTAGCAGAAGGTCTTTCCCATATTTTACTCTGCCACCTCCAAATTATACTAATATGTAAATTATCCTATTTCAAAACAGCAGTCTAGCATTATCATAAACAGGGTGACAGTCTAATAAAATGTGTTCCCGCAGGGATGCAGCAAGTTCCTCTGCTTGTTTTCTCAAAGGACCGTACCCCAGTAAGAAAAAAAATCCCCTAAAACACAGAAGCACAATTTCAAATGATTTGCCCCATCCTGTTTTATGTAAATAGTTGCCTTAAACTCAAAGGTTCAAGGCTTTCTTTATTGTATATTCTTTATTTGTTCCACAATGTCACAACAGATTTTTACTAAAGGTATGTAAACATGGTTTGATAATTGATTTCCAGGCCTTTGAACCATCCAGTGTGTATGTATCAGGCATGCAGAGAGAGCGAGACTCGAAAATCACAGCGAGAAATTAGACATTTGTTTGCAATGTAAAATGTTCTTTAAGGGTGTTAGGTGAAAATCAACAGTTTAAGAGAGGGAAGAGGGAAGATTTATTGTCTAAAAGGTGTTTATCATTCTACATTGACAGCATTGAGATACCTATACCATGTGCACAATATCACTTAACCATCACAGATACTGCTTTTGTACCATGTAGTGATAACAAGCCGGATGGTCCCTCTCCTCTTTAGTGTGTTCAGTATTTCTCTTCATGGGGTTCCTGGGCAGCAGAGTTCCTAGATCATATGATTTGTTTTAATTTTTAATTTTTTTTGGCATGGTAAACCCTCTTCCAGAGCTCCTATAGTTGTACCAAGATTGTTTGATTGACAGTTGTGAGAAAGCCAGTGCTCTAAGGAGGCACCCCGGCCTGCAGCTCCCCTGAATTATGAATGAACTGGCTGAAGCTTTTACCTTCCAGTGTCAACTTCACATCTGCACAGGGATGCCCCCACCCCTATGCCTGCCTGCCCACTTTATGGAAATACTGTGACAGAAATGTAAATTCTGTACAATCTTATCATACACAAGCATAAAGGATTTGACTACAATAAAATCCTTTAATTGCAGCATATCTTTATAAACACCTCTAAAACACGTTGTTGCTGTACAAAGCCAAAGAAATCAAACAGGCCTGAAATGACTCGCTGAACAAATGAAATTGTCATTCTGTTGGCCAGCTTTATGGCTGCTATTTGCAGCCTGTCCTGTTTCCTGGTCCCTGAAGACCTCCTGTGTCAGAGTCCCAGTCTTTTCCCCGTTCAACACCATCAGCCTGCCAAACATTTAGTAAATCAGCTGGCAAACGCTTTTTTTACCAGTAGGCAGATTTTGTGGGATCTTGGCTTGTCATCTTTCAGGAATATCAATTCAAAGCAGTCAGCCCTCTGACCCCGATAACCAGCTTTGCATCGCCTCTGTCCACCATATTAGCTTTTCAGCAGCAGTTTCTTTGTGATGTTTTAACATCTTGTTTGCCCTCTGCTTCTTGACGCTCTTCCCTCTGTAGTAGTTCTGCTTCTGCTCCTCTATGAATTTGATACCAGCTCCCATTCTGTCATTCAAACTGCCCAGACTTGCATCTGTTTTTGTCTCTCTAGCTGACCCTGTCTGAGCAGAATCTAATTCTTTCTCAGCATGAGCTTCTAGCTGCCTCCCTTGTCATTGCATGAGCTTGTCTCTTCTGTTTCACTGCATTTATCTGTCCATCAAGCTACAACCTGTCCCTTGTTCAGCATCTGCTCTGGTGTCCCTGTCGGGTTCCTCCAACCTGGGTCTGTTCCAAATCTGTACATGAAATTTGTCAGTCCAGTTTGTTTGATCAGGTCACCAGGATCTAACCTTTTTAGAGCAGTGACTTTAGTGACAAACTGGAGGAGTCATTGTGAGGCATCCCTGCACAGTCGGGAGATGAACTCTTTAAATGTGCTCTGTTACTGTATTTCTATGTATTTCTATGGCCTGCTCCTTCTACCTCTGCATCCAATGAGGTTCCCCTTCTCTCTGGGGTCACCTGACCCAGACACCTGCCAACCCAGCTGTTCCTCATTCTCAATTAACCCCAGTGAAAATACAAAGGCCGCATTTCAGACAAGTTTTTCTGCACTCTGCCACATAATGGTGGGTGACCCCTTTCAGTTTTTTATCATGTCACAAGTTTGGATTTCCTGGTGCAGGATTTTAGCTTCTTTTTTCTCCGGCTGTTTCACTATGACGCTGTATAGGGTGAGTCTTAGTGTCTGCATTTAACAATAACAGTAATTCTGACCAAAAAAAGTACAAATATAGGATACGTAGGAATAATGGTCCTTATATGTAATTATATGAATTAATTTTACTGCAGTCATTCTGTACAAGTACTCCACAGTAGTCGACCCCCTTCTTGCCTAAACACAACACTTACATTACAACACATGGCAAGCATAGAGCGGATGTATGGACTGTGAATTATGTGAGAATGTATTTGACTCCATATTATATACTGTATGTAGCAGAAACATATTTTGTGCAAATCCTTTCTAGAGTAGCATCATTTTTTCTTTGTTGCTTACGTATTTTATTTTGCACCTCGTATGCTTAATATTTGGCTATTACATGTTAAAACTATACTACTACTACTACCATGTTTGTTTGTTTTGTTTTGTTGTGGTAAAACTTCCCAAAGGTCAGTTCGCTTTAGGACTTGTGGACTAAGCTGCTTGGAGCACATTTTGTAAACCAAATGGGCGGTGTCAACCCTGTTGCCATGGAAACTATGAATGAACTTTCCCACAACGCTGACTGGCTGATTTGTGAGTGATTTATCAATGGATTGCTATCAATGGGGGGAAGAAATAGGTGGTTGCCATTTAAATTAGTTATTTTAGGTTCAGGGTGGTTTTTGAGACATATTGAGTATTAAGTTTAGCTGATATTCATATTTGAGTAGTGTAGTTGTATTATAAAGTTAGTGACAAAGTGACACACCCTTTATTTTATTTGTCATTTATAGATGCTCTGTGAATTTGACCCCTGATTTTTACAACCTTATCATATAGAGTGAATGGACACCTGCTAGCCAATCAGGAATGAGCATGTTTCATAGGGTAAGAAGTTGACTGAACGTAGTAAATGTCACATTTCCTCTTTCATATGACGCTTCCCCATATGAAGTGAGACAGACAGGAAGAGTGGGATGTGACATCTTTCTGGACCGTTTTCAATGGGATATTGATATTAACCCGAAGGAGGAGTGAAGAGAAAAGAGAGAGAGAGAGTCGGGGGAGAAAGAAAGCAAGATATGTGTGTGTGTGTGTGTGGACACACACAACCGCCGAGAAGTGAGGGAGACGCGCACACACTCAGCAGAGAGAGAGAGAGAGAGAGAGAGAGAGAGTGAGAGAGAGGGAGGGAGGAGGGCGAACTGATCCTCAGTCGGTGTGTGAGAAGAAAAGACGAAGGAGAGACCTGCTCACACGCGGACACACACTCTCTCACTCACACTCTCATAAGACACACGCAAACACACACGCGCGCGCTCCTTTTTCTCTCTTGCGCTTGCACGGAGCGAAGTGTGGGGGGGGAAAACGCGAAGGGAAGAATGAGGAAGAAGTCCGCCGTGCTGCGCGCCTCGTCCCAACTAATGCGGGTTTGCTGATGAAGCACCGCTCCGGTCATCCGATCATACAGGTCACTCAGGTCGCGCTGTATGGAAACCAGGAGTAGGCAACTGCAGAAAAACAACAGCAACAAATAAAAAAAAACTGTCAGTGCATGGGAATCCGGACTCCTCTCCCCTCCTTTTGTGCGTCTCGGTCCGTGGATACGCCGACTTGGCTGGCGTATAAGAGCTCCCTGCGTCTCCATTACCATTCCCCACTACTGGCTTACCTCTACTACCACCACCACTCCTCCTCTTACTCCTTGTGCTGCTAGTATTACTAGTAGAGCTACCGTGCTGCTTTTACTACTGACTGTCTTCTCCGGATTGTGGACACGCACGGGATTTCAAAGGTAGGACGTTGTGCAGTTTTCGGGGGTGCTTTTTTCAGTGGGCATAATGAGGTTAATAGTGATGAATGAGTGGGGTCTTCGCCTCTGTTTCGCGGCATTGTCTGGTGGAAGGTTTTTTGAGGGAGAGAGGTGGAGTGTATGGGATGCAAAGGGGACCGTTGCCTCTCAAGGAGCCCCGTTTGGAGACTTGAAAGCACCATGCGTCGGAGGGGTTTGGATGCGATGTGGAGACGATGTTTCCTCACCTCATCCTCCCCCACCACGCGTTCCACACAGCGCCTTTCCTCCTCTGTGGTATGGAGATTGGGGTTTAGAAATCACTGAGTGGGATAGGAAATTTCATTTTTGTCATTTTTGTGTTACTATAAACAGCTAGTTAAGGCATTTTTTTTTGTTTTTCGTTTTTCACTCCCACTCCCTTTCCATGTCCTTTCCTCACATTTTTAAAGTCCAGCCTGCCTGCCTCACTTATTTATAGAGGAATAAGAATTACGGATGCAGAGCACGTTCAGATAACCACGCTCTCACCTTTTTATAGGCGCTCAGTGTGGAAGTCGGGTGACAAACATGCGCAGTCCCGGCTACATTTTCCCTAAAATATGGTAATCCTTGCAAAACGCGAAATGCGCATTGAGGGGCACATTTGCGCAAGTCTGCAGGTCCCCCATCTTTTGCGCCAGATGCTGCTGGGCTGATGGAGTGGCTTTGCGCATCAGTGCAGAGCAGGTTGATGAGAGAATCTGAGTCCGGACCCAGAGGTTGAGTTTCAGTGTGTTTCTCAGTAAATTGGAAAATGATTTTTTTTTGTGAAATGAGAAATCGTGGAACCAGCGCGATGCCTGCTTTGGGAAATGTTTCCTTCTAAAAGAGTAATGGAGCTTCACACATCAGATATTTGTCCTCATAAATCTGGCACACACACAATCTTAGAGGAGGCGGCAAACGGCAGCTTTTGATTCCCCTGATGTGACACTACAAACGCCTTGTCTTGTGAGCAGTGTTTGGCACATCAGGCAGGTACCATCAAGGCTTTCCAGGCATTTTTTTTTTCCTCAGCTGACTTCAGTCGAAGCATTATGGGCACGGCACAGAGGAACTGCAGCTCATCTGCTGAGGGTGGCATGAAATATTTATTTACAATATGAAAAAAACGGCAGCCAGGGGTCTTTACTGCTTTATTTATCTTCCAGCAGTAATGCAGTTAGTTCTTGATGACAGAAAAATATCTTCCAGCAGTGGTGCTTGATTGATTTTACGCATCACAACCTAATGTAATGTGTTATCTAATGATGACACAATCAAAGAACTTTTTCTTCACATTTGAATTCAGGTTGACTCTCAGTGAGTCCACATAAAGCAGTGATTATGTCTGTTTTTAATGTGATTGACTGCACACACCAGGCTCATGGCTTCAGGTCTGAGCCCCATTCTTGGCTGAACATTATTGTATATTGTGTAATATATGATGATAAATTGTCATCCAGTGGCATTGTTGCCATCAGTGTACTGCCAAATTCCAATACGATTTTACAGTGGTGCCAGGCTTATTATAGCTTTAAATTGTGGTGGAGTTTCGAACATATTAAAGGGCCGGATCAATTTCAAGATTTCTCATGCACCAAAAAATTGATTATAGTTTACTATAAACAGGGTCCGCTTTGCAGGTCAAGCCATGAGCATGTTGCTGCAGATCAGATTTTTCTTTCTGTCTTTATATATATATATATGTATTTTTTTTTCAAATCTTCCTTGGCCAGTCAACATTGTGGCTCAAGGTACTTATGCTAATATGTGATGCTGTGACAACAATAGCTATTAAGCTAATGGGTAGCCACCCGTGTCAAACCCAGAAGCAGAGTTCATCTACTAGAAATCAATAGTCTGATTGGTAGGTTTCTGCTATATGCATTCATCATTTAGTTTATACCTGAATGCACAGCTACATTCAGTGAATGTGAGTTGTATATATCCTAGGCAGGAAGCAGGCCACTGATTCTGTCAGTGAGAAACATGCCAGCTCAGTATCACAGTAATGCAAATAAATCATTGCCACATTAACTTTAGGAAATGCATGGTAAACAATCCAGGTATAACCACTGGGAGGATCAGCAGCGTTTATTAGCCAAAGTGCTACATTTAATGCTACAGGAATAGACTCCTCTATACGGCACGAAGACAAGGTGTGCTACTACCAGCGTAAACACATGACACTTACAGATCTGTGTGATTGTCCCAGATAAACGCAGTAATTTTACCTTGATGATAAAAAGTACCACTGAACATAAGAAATATGGGACAGTCTTGCTAAATGGCAGTTTTCTGGATGATAAGGAAGGACAAACCTTCCAAGTAATGCATATAAAGACTATCCAGGTTATAAGACGGCCCCTCACTTCCTTTGATTAATTAGGGAAAAACCTCATCCACTAATTGTTGGCACAGGGAGGGATAACAGTTACAGACACAAAAAAGTAAGAGAGAAAATTGAGCTGAAAGAAATCCAATTTTGGGCCTAATTCCTCAAGGAACTATAACTCCTTAAGCTGTTAGATGCTCCTGTATGTCCCCCCACCTAGTAGCTAACAGTGTCTGTCAGCACTTTGGTGTATATTATGGGTACATCATTGGTTTTTGCCCCGATAACAGCTGCTTTCTTGTGCTGGAAAAATGGCAGCATGACTGAACCAAAGCAGCAGAGATGTGGGCGCAAAAACTAGAACAGCTGGCAAAGCAGAGCTAAAATGCCCGCTAGAGCTGTGGGATAATAATGGGTCTATATATCGGTTAGTGCAACTTAAAGTGCAATTTCTATCAATTTTAAGGTTTATGAGTCTGTGATAATAATGTTATCCTGTGCTTTAAATGTTATACCACAAACACTTTTATGTGGCTGAGATAAAGATAAAAATTTGCCTGTGGCCAAGTTAGTAGATAAGAAAGAGTTTTTTTTTTCTTTGCTTGCGCAGCTCCTGTTTATTCCCCACTGTTTGCTCATCAGTGTCCTCCCACATGCCCCTTGTCACATCCTTGATAGACAGACATACAGACAATGTCAATGGATAGACAGGCACTAGGAAGTAATCCCATGTATTACAGTGCCAGTCTGATAATTTTCTCCTCTCCAAGTGTAATAATATGACGAGACATCTTGGCTTGAGGATCGGCTGCTAGGCAGAACCGGGCTAAAAGAGCTCAACATCACTCTAATGACGGTAAACGCAGACCATTAATCTTCAGTTGTTTGCAGGGGCTAGTGTGCGTGTGTGGGTGTTTCTGCTTTGTCCTGCTCTTACACTTACACACAGTGGAGTATCCCTGTGGTTTTATCTCGTTAGGGGAGGTGAGGTCAGCCCCCTCGTCTCCAATTCCTCACTTTTCTATTCCTCCGCCTTGCTGGTTTCTATATTGCGTGCTATTCATTTCCATTTCTGTTTACCTCACCATAATTCTTTGTCTCTTTCACTCTCTGCTTTAAATATTTTATCGTCGCCTCTTGTCCCATAGTGAGTAAAATACATCTCAGACAGGCTTCTCCTCTGAGCATTAAGCTGAGGCATTTCATGGTCTGTGTGTGATTCACTTTCAGACGAACATTAGTGCTTTATGGTGAAACTAGATTCATGTCTTATGCACTTTGCCTCTTGGCACCTTTGGGTGGCTGTTTTTGGAGGTTCCTGAGCAATGACAGTACTGGGGCAGAGAAGGAACAGCTTGCCTCACTGCAAGCACATGGTTTTGGTTTTCTTAACTGTATATATGGTGCTTTTGTTTTTGTCTCTGGGGAGAAGGATTCAGTGGTTCTCTGTGTTTTTTCTGTCTTGTGTTCCTCTTGAAATAAAGCCAACTTTTTGAGGTCATAGCACTAGAGGATGGCTGGATATTTTGAATCTTGATATTTCTATTACAAAATCTAAAATGGTAGCCGCTGGTCAGCAACCTACAGCTCTCTGGGGTTAGCAGCACGGTTTGGTGCTGATACTGATGGGGGCATCCTGACAGCGATGCTCTTATGCAGAGAGAAAATTGCAGTTGCTTATTCCCTGAGGATCTATTTAACATCCAACAAAACCCAGAAATATACAGAACAGGTGCTTATCTTAAGTCTGAAGTGTAATCTGCTGATTAAGTGTAACGCAAGTAAGATTGTGTAAGCAATGTTTAGCTGGGTTTTCTGTTTGTGAGGATGAATTTTAAGCAAGCAGGAGGGAAGGAATGAAAACAAGAGCTCTGGGTAGCTGTATTTTGTTAGAAGGGACTGTGAATGCTGATATTAAGTTACATCGGGCACAATATTACTGACGTTGTTGTGTGAGGACTCTGTTATGCCATGTCTGCCACGTCATTTATCCATCAATGATCCCTCTCTTTTTACGGAAAGCAAAGTTACATAAGTCATTGTAAGCACGTGTACTGCAGATGCAAAACATTGTGGTTTGGTCCACTGCCAGCCATACTAAATCTAAAGTTTTTAGTTCAGTAAGAAACTACAGTATTGTTTTGAAAATAAGATGATGTCACCATAAGCTTAACGTTTGCATCATAACTTCTCAGTTCAGAATCCCGACTTCTGAACAACTCTGTTCACAGTGGTCACGTGACATCATGCAGTCCCATGGCACTGTAAAATAATTTACAGGGGTGTGTGAGTCCTGGAGGGCACACTGGGTTTTACACATATATGGAGCTACCTAGCCCGGTGATGGTCTGGCGTCCTGTCCAGGGTGCACCCCTCCTCTCGCCCGTAGATTGCTGGGATAGGCTCCATGTTACCGTCAACACTGAGCAGCAAGTGTTAGACACTGTCTGCTCCTGTTAGCTTCTGTGTGGATCATGAGATGATGAATATTTGACATAAATTAATAAAGTGTGATCTATAAATTAACAGTATTTCACACATGTGGTGAGCATGTTAGACCAGAACAGGTTCTGCATCTGATTTTAATGTCTCCTAATGTTCTAATGTTAATGAAATGAATAAAATAATGGTTTGTTGAAGTAATGAGCAGAGTGGGACTGTCATTGACTGCTGATTTAAGGGATGTGAGATGAGATACTTCACATGATTTTTTTATTCATACAGTTCTTGTGTGTTGATTTTGTTTTCACTGTTTCCACATTTTATGGCCCTCTCCGCTAGAATCCACTACTGTATTGAAGCTATAGAAACCACTCAGTTGTAAGGAGAACAGCTGGCACAGGGCATTCTGTTTAGCCATCAGCCTGTTAGAAAAATGACATCCTTAAGTGAAAACAACCAAATCCCAAAGCACACTTGAATTATTGATCACTTGGAAATGCCACATAAAGCCTTGCGTGGCCACACAAGAAGTAGAAGGCAAAAAGCTGCTGGCTCCCATCTAAAAATATTTGGTTATGAGCTTAGCAAATTGAAGTCGAATTAAATAGATGTGTAATTATCTTAAGATTCGATTTTTTTTTTTTAACATCTGGGTTAAAAGCTCTTACACCAACAGCTGAGCCCACTCAGTTGATACTGAGTACTGTGCACAGCAGTCAAACTGAACACTTGTCACGGTCAGTTTATTTAACCCAGATATTTAAATTCAACATCGGTGGACTGATTTGACATTACACACACTAACTGATTTATGTAGCAAGGCTCTGTCAACACCATTAGTCAAGGCTATGTATGTGTATGTATCTTCAATGAACATGCACACATGTAATACATCCCTGGTGGAGTGCGTGGTTCATTTAGCTTTAAAAAGTGAGCAGCTTCTGAGGCTATGCAGCACGTCATTTAATAGAAATTCAGGGGTATATTACGGTTGGAAAGTAATGATGTAACTATTGATGGCTGGTGAATTGTGCTGTGTCTGCATGTAAGGGTGTTAGCAGTTAATTATGTGGAAATGGATGCTGGCATACAGGAAGCTTGTTTGCAGAGAGTTCAAGCTGATCTTTGTTTCAGGTCTTGGTTCCGTGGTTCTCGTTATTGATTTGATTCAGAGGATTAATCCTCGTAGTGTGCGTGTACAGTGTTTTCAGTTGTACATAGTGGTAATTATCTTTCCATGGAATAAGTAAAGGGATGACCACAGCATTATGTTCATTATGTTTAGGGCTTGGCTACCTTGTGATGGACATGTTGCTCATTCTTCCAGCCCCATTCGCTCATCCGAATGGCTACGATGGTTGGCAGTGCCAAAACGCATGCGAGGCAGCGAGTGCCAGACAGTTGTTGGAATTTTAGTTCCCCACCAATGCAAATCTACGCCCTCGGAATCCTGCACATCTTTTAAATGTCATAATACAAAGAATGTTGTCTCATATTTAATATGGTCCAGAAATCTGGCTTAAACTATTCATACACAGCACTGTGGACAGAATTATGTGTGTAAATAAGCTGTAACAGCTCAGACAAAAATGCAAAATCTGCGTGGAGGTTCCTTTTTTTGCTGCAGGTTATTTATACATTTGTGGACTGGTTTTTATTTTTTAATTGTTTATTCTAGAAGAGCACATGTGTATGCATCTCCTTAAAAAGTTAATGATCCACAAACACTTGCATATTAGAAGTGACTTTAAGTTCAGAAATGACTATACATCTGTTTCCTGAAATGTGACTGCTCATTTGTGTCAGCACATATGTTTTATAAATGCATGACAGGGTTAACCAGATCAATGAGGAAATGCTGTTAATGTTATTTGCATTTAGTTTCTTCTCTGTAAGCCTCTTGTGCTTAGCACAAACTGCATACAGTTTATTATGTTGATGTAATTTGCCTGCCTCTCTGGATGCACTTGAGCGCATTGTGCATAGTCTACCCTCATAACCACACACAACTATATACAGATGGATATTCTTCCTGTGGAAAATGACCCAATGATGTGCAATTAGCTTGTCATGTGTGGTAACAGTGCTGAATATGTTGTGCTGGGCTGGGCTGCAGGGATTGAAATTGATACCTAGCAAATGATGATGTTATTTGGTACTTTCAGTTTTGCCTCATTTTGTTTGTGTGGACTCTGTTGCATTGAAATTGATTAAGTGACTCAGTGTTGGGATTTGTGCTCTCTGAATGAGGCACTTCATCTGAAATGTTGTTAAAAGAGTCACCAGCAATGGCTGCTTTTCATATTAGTATAGCCAATGTAACAACTACTCTAAGTGTCCCAGCAAGCCTGGTACTGAGCCTGGTACTGAGCCTGGTACTGAACCAGCATGCACAGAAGGGGGACTTTCACTGATACACCTTTGCTTACCATCAAGATGTACAGATCTCACTGTAAAGGATGAAGGACAGCAGTCATATCCACAGTAAAATAACAGGATGAAGAGCAGGTGCAAGATTTATTGTTACAGGCTCCTGAATAAATAACTTCCAGCTAAGCGCTAGAGTCTTTTTAAGTTAACAGATGAAATCGCAGACTGAAGGGAAACGGATAAAATAAAGCACAAAATTCATAGTCCTGTAACAGTTTGATAGAGGTTCTGGATGTTTAAGTAAATTTACAAGCAACTGTTGTTAACTGAAGTTTAGTGAGTGTTATCAGAACAAGCCACTCCTGGTCGTACTGTATTAGGCCGAGCAGAGTGTTATTGCTACAGGAATGTGGCAGAGAGATTTCGGAACTAGAAATCCGCACTGCTGAGCTCAGGAGTCAAAGTTAATCTTTGGTGTGGTTTTTTTTGGATTTGGAAACATTTTACCTGCCACATATGTTTTCCTTTTTGTTTCAAATTTCCTCACTTCTTGATGCCTCCAGGAGAAGTGTCGCGTAGTGTTGTGCAGGCAGAGATGATATTTCAGCGTCAGCTAGATTTTTTTCAGACAAATACAGATTTGATGTTTCACTGCGTCACTTTTTACTCAAAATAAAACAAATACAAACCATAGTTGGTGAGTTGGTGTATAACTAATAATTGTCTGTGGTCTTCTCTTTGAAGGTTCAACATCTTCACTCATTCACAGTACCGACATTGACGTCATCATGGGCCGTTGGGATCGCTCCTCGCTCCTGTCCCCTGCCCTGAGGTTTGCAGTCGTTACTGTGATTCTCCTCCTCGAGCCCCATCCCACATTGGCAGGTGCCCCCCCTGAACCAAACTTGGGTGGATCGGTTTCGGCAGTCTCCGCCAATAAAACTGAGTGCAGCAAGGCCGAGCCATGTTCACACGGGGTGCTCCTTCCTCTCTGGGAGCCCGTAAATCCGTCTTTTGGGGACAAGGTCGCTCGAGCAACGGTTTACTTTGTGGCTCTGGTCTACATGTTCCTGGGTGTGTCCATCATTGCAGACCGCTTCATGGCATCAATAGAGGTTATCACATCACAAGAGAAGGAGATCACAATTAAGAAACCCAATGGGGAAACCACCACCACCACTGTCCGGATCTGGAACGAGACCGTCTCTAATCTCACCCTCATGGCTCTGGGCTCCTCAGCTCCTGAGATTCTCTTGTCTGTCATAGAAATTATTGGTCACGGATTTCACGCTGGCACACTAGGTCCCTCCACCATCGTTGGTTCTGCAGCATTCAACATGTTTGTCATCATCGGGATTTGTGTGTACGTTGTACCCGACGGCGAGACGAGGAAGGTCAAGCACCTCCGTGTCTTCTTCGTCACGGCCACCTGGAGTATCTTTGCCTACATCTGGCTCTACCTGATCCTGTCAGTCATCTCACCTGGTGTTGTACAGGTTTGGGAGGGGCTGCTCACCTTCCTCTTCTTCCCCATCTGCGTGGTGTTCGCCTGGGTGGCCGACCGCCGCCTGCTGTTCTACAAATATGTCTACAAGCGCTACCGCACTGGCAAGCAGCGTGGAATGATCATTGAGACTGAGGGTGACCGTCCACTTCCCTCCAAGGTATGCTATTATCTGCTGTCACTTAGGTATTATGATTCACTGATTTGACTATTGTACTTTATTGTTTAAGTTTGTTTATGTTTATATTTATTATGCTTTGTTTTCCCCAAAATTAGTCTCAACATAACGTCACAGACCACTTAACACAGTGACACATTAGGTACTCTGTATCATTGTTTGGCCACACCAAATAACATGCAAAAGCTGTTATTAAATCCAAAGGATGTGGTCTCACCAACAGTTATTAAGTAGGACAGTCTGGTCTGTGGAACTTCCTGTTTATTGCAAGGCACTGCACTTGATGCCTAGCAACCCACAGTTCATATTTACATTAAAACGTTTACTCTCTACCTGTTAGAGCTCAGCTTGTGGAGTGTGTTATAAAAAGAATCCAGCTGTGGCTAGTGTGCAATGAATCCTGGGATATGCTTTTGGTGAAGCATCCACCTGATGCATCCTTCTTGACCAGGAAAGAGAAGAATGCATTTGTTGGCCACATTTTGAATGGGACTGTAAACAGGCTTGCTATGCCACAGTGACAGCCTTGAAATACGTCTAGGATTTAGCACCAGAGTTGGGACACAGCAAAGATCTACACAAACTGCAACTAAATACAGATCAAAGCTAATTAAACCCAAATCTCCCACATAACATGATGGTTTGGCACAGTGGAGTAAATGAACTGGTGCAAGTAGCACACTAACAAGGTGACCATGTGTGAGTCAGGTGACCATTAGAATGTAACTTGCCTGAACATTAGACTGCTTCTTTCTTGCTAAGAAACCTCCTTGTTATTTCTCACCTCACACAAGCTACAGTAGAATCATTTTATGATGAGCTATCCAGTACAAATTAATTAAGCTGTTGTCATCCAGACACAGTGTGGATAAGATGAGGAAGATGTAGGCGGAAGTGAGCTCATGAGTAATGTGTATCTGAAACAATTATCTGTATTATTGAATGGAATTCTGCCAAAATAAACTATGCTATAAGGCATATTACTGCAAATACACACAAACATGTTTTTAAGTATTGCCACCTTTTAATTTCCTGTTTTGACTATCTGATGCTCTGTGAGATGATGCAGAGCATCACACTAATCTAATTAGTTTCCCAGCACAGTGATGTAGAAAGTACATTGATTCTCCACTCAGTTAATTCAGAGCCTCTTTGTGTCTCTTCCTCCAAATTTGAAAATTGCTCATGTTAGCATTGCTTGTAGTTCTCTGATGAGATTATTAAGTATCAGTGTTCCATTAGTACATGAAAAGCACTTATATCTACTGGAAAAAGAATTACTAACATAAAACCAGCAGTGTTCCTGAGGGAAGAGCTTAATTATTTAAGGTTTTAAATCTTGGTTAAAGAGCTACAGACGATTTGTTAAAAAATCTGTTCTGAACAACATTTGTAGGAAAGATACATGCTGTGATAAGGTGCTATTGAACACAACAGTAGAAATAGGATTTAGACAATCACTGCTATAGGCCATTTGTAGTACACATACTCGTTTCCTTCAATGGTGCTGATTAATTTGTCCTATGCTCCATTTTAAGGTGGACATTGAGATGGATGGCAAGATGCTGAACTCTCACGGTGTTGACTTCCTGGATGGACCACTGGGTTTGGATCTTGATGAGAAGGACCTGGATGAAGAGGAAACCCGCAGAGACATGGCCAAGATCCTGAAGGAGCTCAAACAGAAACACCCTGACAAAGAGGTGGGTAACAAAACAACTTAAAAGGATAAATTGCTTCTTCTCCCTCTGCCAGGGTTGTTGTTGTTTTTGTCATTTTTTGCACTGCTGCCTTTATAGGAAATGAAATAATCAGCAACAGATGATACACCTTCTCTTTGCTCTCCTCTTACACTGTGATAAATGCAGATATGGTCTCATTACAACATCTCACATTAATTTGACAAAGATAATTCTAAAGGAAACTGATATGTTTGCTTTGAAATTATCTTTTTTCAGCTTGCTGGAACTCATTAGTTCATGTCAATGTTAACCAGCAGGAATAGCATAGTCTCTTTTTCCCCCTGTCTGCTAAGGCTTAATACATTCAGAACATTGTAATAAAAATCAACATGCTTAATTTATTTATACAAGATTACATGCAAAGATTTTGTGATATAACCCATGCAGTTATGTAGATAAGACAGTAACTTGAAAATCATCAGTTTTTTCTATCAAAGCCGTCTGATTATCTCAGATGTTTCTTCAGGTAGGAAAAACAAATTACTTAACCTTCAGTGATATTTTTATCTGCTGCACACGCAGCCTCGGTAATGGCTGATCAAGATTGCAGCCTGTTTACAAGAAGCTTCGTCACAGCATCTAACAATGGAAGCATGTAATCAGAAACTGCTATTTTTTTTGCTGAATTTGGTTGTATTAAAACAGTATCCAGACTTGGGGTAATATAACCTTTTCCTTAAAGCCACGATGCACTGTTGTTGTTGCTGCTTAAACGTGTTTTATTTTTATCAGTCTTCTGTCCTCACTACTCTTTGTCAATGCAGTCTTCACGTCAGTCAAAATATTAATTGAACTTTTGTCACCACTGCTGAAACTGCTGAAAGAATGGGTGTAAAAAAACATGTAGAATAAGGCATTGTTAATAAAATAAAATAAAATAAAATAAATCTTTAAGCATAGATTTGGTTTTGAGATAATCATATGTTGCATTCAAGGACAAAAAGAAAGCTGAAAGTCTGATTCTTTGTTTTTAGTTTCTGGCAGTGCTGACTGATGTTCAATGATTTAAGCCAAAAGATAAGAAGCCACAAATGTATTCAAATCTACTTTTACTAGGACATTTGAGAACTATATATCTACAGTATACAGTACACATCTAGCTGGTTTACCCCATACTGTGCTGTACATGTGACTCATTGTAAAATCACTGCTCTGTGTCTGTCTCTGTGATGATGGATGTTTGACAACTTCAAACATGTCTCCTGTGACGGAGCAATCTGAGGGTCAGGACTCCTCTAATCATGCAGAGAACATGTTCTTTACACCGTTTGTGCCTTTTTATCTTTTGTTTCACCAGGTGGAACAACTCATCGAGCTTGCCAACTACCAAGTCCTCAGCCAGCAGCAAAAGAGCCGTGCTTTCTATCGTTGCCAGGCCACCCGGCTGATGACAGGTGCTGGCAACATCCTGAAAAAACATGCCGCCGATCAGGCAAGAAAGGCCGTCAGCATGCATGAAGTTCGCTCCGATGCTGGTGAAAATGACCCCATCTCTAAGATCTTTTTTGAGCCCGGTTCTTACCAGTGCCTTGAGAACTGCGGCACAGTGGCAGTGAACGTGATACGACGTGGCGGTGACCTGGGCAAAACGGTTTCAGTGGAGTACCGGACCGAAGACGGCACCGCCAATGCTGGCTCAGACTACGAGTTCACAGAAGGCGTGGTGGTGTTCAAGCCCGGTGAGACGATGAAGGAGGTCCGCGTCGGGATCATTGACGACGACATTTTTGAGGAGGATGAAAACTTCCTGATTCACCTTTCCAATGTCAAGGTGTTGACATCAGAAGGCGAGGAGCCCGAGGAAGGCGAGTCAGCTAATCACGTGGACTCAGTGGCCTGCCTCGGCTTGCCATCCACAGCTACCGTTACCATCTTTGATGACGACCATGCCGGTATCTTTACCTTTGAGGACCCTGTATGCCATGTCAGCGAAAGTGTTGGCACAATGGAGGTGAAGGTGCTGAGAACGTCAGGGGCTCGCGGCGTGGTCATGCTGCCCTACAAGACCATAGAGGGAACTGCACGAGGTGGCGGAGAGGACTTTGAAGACAGTCACGGTGTCCTGGAATTTCAAAACGACGAGATCTTGTGAGTAACATCCCTGTTATCTTTGAATCATAAATGATTTTCATGCTGATATTTATCAGCATTACTGTCATTTTTCTTGATAATTTTTCATGCTCTGTGTCTGTGTAATGTTGCAAATGCTTTTGCTGATGATGTGAGAAAGCGAGGGTGTTGGTGTGATGTGGTGGTCACGATGAGCGGTGAGGTGGACTGCTCAGTGGGCACTCAGCGAAATCAACAATCCCCCTACACCTTTATGCGTTTTACCTTTACTTTGTACTTTGTCTCATTCATTCTCTTCTTTTATCTCCATAAGTCTCTTGATTCTTCTTTTGACTTCAGACTCTGCCGTGCTGCTGTTTTGGTCTGCTGTGGGTTTTATTGATCTGTACACTTTGTATTGCTGTACACTCAGCACTATAGCTCAGCGTCGGAGTTCAAGGAGCCAAGAAGTTTAGAAACTGGGTTATTGCTGGATGGTCGATGGTTTGAATTTTAAGCAGATGGATTGTCAGGACATTGGAATGGAATGAGAAGAATTGAAGTTTCTTTGAGTAAGTTGTGTAATGGAAAACAAGGAGGAGCTGGTTGCTGGAAACAGTACAAGAACTCTAGAGGGGGTCAGAGAAATGCTAAAAAGGAACATCAATCTGGTTGCTTTAATTTAGGTCCACAAAAGGTTTAAAACAAAAATGCAGTTGTCCTTTTGTTGGCCTTTATTCTGTGTGAGAACATCCCAGAGCAACCACTCCTGCAGTCAGCTAGAGGCTTTTTTGTTGTGTTTTCAGGATGAAAAAGGACCTGATTTTCAATTCAAGGATCCCTGCTGTGAAATGATGCCGCCACAGTTCAAAGCTCTACTTAGCCAAATGCTTGTAATGCTTGTTGATGGTGAGTCATGGCGAGGTTTCTGATTGCTATTTAACCACATTTCAGAAGACCTTTTACCACTGTGGTTACTGTGCTCACAGCCCACTTTTCATCACTCACAGTGGAGGGATTTGGCTCCGGCCACAGGCCAAATGTTTGCACTGTGGTTTGAAACTAAGTCCCCTTTTTGTTCTTTAAATCTTGGATTGTAGTGAAATAATTTGACACACTGTCTCAAACACGAACCAGGTACATTAAACGTTTAGGTTTATGTTGTATGTTGTATGCTGTTGGTGGTTCTACGTGTTTTTTCATGTGCATTTATTGTCCTTGTAATTGTTTGTGTAGACCTTACACATACAGCCATGAGTGCTGTGATGTAGGGCGCTCATGTCATGCTTGTTCATTGAAACTGTGTGCTGGTTTGATAAGCTCACCCAACTTGTCCCAACATGCAGCGGTGTCAAGCACTGATACCAAAGTAGTATTAACCTCTGTCTGTCTTTAGACATTTCCACTTTTGTACCACGTTCAAAGATTTTTTTTCAGCATGGAGGAGGTGCACTGTCTTCTTGGCGCTTAAGCCAGGTTGGAAGGTTCTGCTGTTCTCTGTTCTTGTAATGGATTAGATATGGCACAGCAAAGATAAATTATGCTTGACTGTAGCTGTGTGTGTGGGGAGTACATGTAGAACTCTGTGTATCTTCAAGCTGGCAGGCTTCAGTTGTTAGCTGCGGTAGTTCGCTTTGGAAACCAAAAGTTTGCTTACAGTGCTTGTTTGGAAATGTTCAGTCTGTTTGCGAGATGGAGAAAGAGTTGTAATGATAGAAAACTAAGTGTGCTGTCATGATGAATGAATGGGAGAGATGCTGTCTTAGTAACAGTAGTCTGAAACTCCCTCTCTGTTTCTTAGCCTCTGCTGTTTTTGGTCAGATTTGAAGCAGATGTCTGCAGGGCTGTCTTTTTCAGCCTGTGGCCGACTGCATAGTTTCCATAGCTTAGAACTCTCACAGCCAGGACTAAGTGGGTTTTAATAACACTTTGTCCAAATCAAATGATGGACTGTCCTTCCGGCTATCATGGTTACTCTGTGTGTGTGTGTGTGTATACCTCTGTGTGTGTGCTTCTTTGGGAGGAGACAGTGACGCAGGATGACTGTAAACTACGGCACAAGTGCCTCAAGTGAGAAGAATTTCAGCCATGGCCACATCTATATGCAAGAAGAGGAAATTTTGTAACCAGAAAATGTTTGACTTCCACACAGTGTCATTCAACAACTCAATCACTAACTCCCCATAGAAATCATGTGTGTGTGTGTAAGGGTTCCTTTACATACAGCACACAAATAGAAATGCAATATCAGGGTTAGGCTCTGCTTCAGTATGCAACCCTGTATTCACCATGTCTTAATGAAAAGTGAAGCAGTTGCTATATGTATGACAGTCTGCAGTGTGGATATTTGGTGAGTTACAATGCTGGTGTTTAATACAAAGTAGCTGATAGACACTATGGCTTCTTATCATGCAATCATTTTTCAATCAGTGTCCCTCATCACCTATAATCAAAGGATACAGATGACAGGAAACACATTATAACCATAGAAATTATACATATACATTTACTGTAAACCCAGAAGACAGACTTTGAATCATGTAAGTTTCACATAACAGACATATTGGGCAATGTGATTTTTTTGTTTTATAAAAACCAGAATTCAAGATTCAGATTTAAAGCGTTTATTGTCTTATGCACAATAAGAAAACAAGTTTCCTTGTACAATGACATTCTTACTTTGCTGTCCACACTGAATGCCATAAAGGTTTATGGTATAATAAACAATAGTAGATAATAGAATAGTAATAGTGTAATGCTCAAACACATAGGAGAAGATACGTTATTAACGTGAGTGAAAATTTAACAGCCCTAAAATGCACCTCTGCAAGCTACAGAGGCATTCAGTCAGTACACATAAGTTTCACACCCGTAATGTGACGTGAGTTAAAAATAGCTGCTGCGCAAATGTAGACAGATCCATAATGAAGAACATTCACAAAATAAACATGCCATTACCTTTATTGCCTAAATTATTTTTGCACTGCTCGTCCCATGATGTTTTTCAATGCATTCCCATAGAAATACATTGTAAGTCGTAAACGAGCCGCTGGGGCCCTGATATATTCCTTTAGGGAGAGCAATGAATGATTTTGCAGCAGAATAAAGGAATTGCAAAATAGCTGATCTAAATAGGTTTGCCTCCAGGCTGACTCTACCCTGATTCTGTTTTCTCTGATAGAACGAGAGAGAGATACCGTGTGTAGGGAGGGAGATTAACAAGTGTGAATAGATGCAGTGTGGGGAGGAGGGATGGGACAGAATGATGGAATGGATGCAGAGTGGGGAAGGAGAAAGAGGAAAGTTTTGGTCCTTTTCAAGTTTTGCAAACTTCCCTTATTTAACATTCCTTCTTTCATCCCCATTTTCTCCTCTCTCCTGTTATAGCTCACTTTCTCTCTGTCAGTAAGGGGCCCGTTGCAATTTCTCTCCTGAATAGTTCGGAGGGTTTGTCCGGTGTATTATGACAAAGATGGAAAGGTGCGTGAGAGACAGCAATAGGAGGAAGACATAGACAACAGCACAGCCGATGCTCAGCACTGTCAAATTATCTGTACACAGGCTCAGAGCTAGATTGTCTCTGGTTTGCTGCTCTGCTGTCCACCTTGTGGTGTAATGCATCAAAGCAGATGCCAGAGTTTGACAGGGCTATTAAACAACTGTTTTTCATTTCAGATGATTCCTACTACTGCTGCTGCACTAATGCAAACACTTAGGCTGTGACTTCATTGCTATTTTGAATGACTTTGTAACTACTATTACCCAACCGTTTATACAGCTATAACAGTATCTACTGTTGGTGTTATTATTACAATTAGCACTAATGCTAGCTCCAACACTACTCACGCAAGTCATTGAAGCCTAAAGGAGATGAAGTTTATTAAAGAGGCACCAACCTTAACCCTTAAAACTGTTAAATGTGAGTGAATCAGAGGCCTGGAATGCTTCTGTGTAACAGTGATCTTCAATATGTATTCCATAACAAATTGTAAATCCTGTTGGCCATACCTGCCACAGCACAACATCGTCCCATGTAAACAGATACTGGTAGACAAACCCATTAAAATCCAAAAACACCTGAGGAGTTCATACCTTCAAGAAGTCTGTTTTCAGAGACCTAAAAGTGCTTGTGTGTGGATGAATTCATGTTTTGGATGCTTTTGTTTGGAAAAGGCCTTTTTGAGTTCATCTGAAACTACTATAATGAGGTCAACTTGGCTGGAAACAGGTGGTGTTATTTCACCCACATGAAACCTGCTGCCAGACAAACCTACTAGGGGACTAAGCACAATTAGAGGGTGTATTAAGGTGTATAGTAAAAAAGAAAACAATCTATTACCATCATATCTGTCATATGATGGGCAGTTTTATCCAGAGCACCCTAAGTGGCTCTATTTTTATTAAGGATGTTCCTGGTGGAATTAGCAGACCATTTCATACTAAATGGGCCAGCAATTTTACTTTTTTCACTTACTATTTTTAGATAATAAAGAGAACAGCCAGGTTGAATATTTTCAGTCTCGTATTGGCCGATAAAATGTACAGTAGATTAGGAACAAAAAAAAACACACTGTGGTCCATTAGTTTTCAATGAAGCAGTGTTTCTGGGGGAATGAGCAGTTGTTTCACACATTAAGGTCAAAGAGATGAGAAAAATGGAGCATGCAGGTGGACGCACAAATTCAGACACACATGCATACTCGCACAGGTACGGAAACACAAACACACACACACACACTGCACACACACTGCACGCACACTGGATATACACACACTCATGCAGGAACGCAGCATAGGCAACATCACACATGCATTTGTTTTGATAGAAAGTCACTTTTTGACCCTGTGAGTTACTGAAGACACACAAACACACATGTAAACACATAAACTAATTATGCAATTTCCATAAACAGACAGCCAGTGGAGAAACATGGTATGGTTGAGAATCAAATTAGGTTCCCTCCTGCACACAGTAGAAGACATACACACACATGCACACACACAGTGAGCAGACTGGGACTTCACACTCCAATAACCAGCACAGATTGGCCTTTTGAGATGTATGCTTAGGAGCTATAGGAATATGGGATGTGGAATCATACATTTTTTGTTACGCATGAGTGTATGCTTTTTTAGTAGTAGTAGTTGGACAAAGGAGGGTTTTTATATATCCATTGTGTTTGCTCCTAAAATTAAAGTATTTACATTCATCAGAGTTAATATACTGCTAGCAATTTTGAGTACTGGTAATCAATTTACAATATTAATTATTTGCACAATATGTATCCATTTTTTTTGTTTCTGGTTCATTGCTAGCAGAATAAAGACATGACACTTGAGTACCGGTTTATTCACTCATATCAGCGAGGCATTACGTGGTAATGAGGCTTGATGAGGTTTGTAGGTCACACGCATGTACATCCTTCTGTGG
This sequence comes from Parambassis ranga, assembly GCF_900634625.1. Taxonomy (NCBI): domain Eukaryota; kingdom Metazoa; phylum Chordata; class Actinopteri; family Ambassidae; genus Parambassis; species Parambassis ranga. Next base: position 8,696,947 of record NC_041035.1, read on the forward strand.
CAGCAAGATCATTAGTAAAAAAAAATGCAGAATTAATTAGAGGAGGATGATAACAAGTGTTGTGGGAGGACAGCATTTTTTTCTCTTACGAAGGACTGATGATTAAATTGTGTGTTTGCTCTACCTGTGGAGCATTTAAATTTCCTGTTGTTTTCATAAATTCTTCTGCGAGCATTGAAGCAACCTGTGAAATAATATCTGCTGGAAGGTTTGTCCTCCATAGGTTTACACACAGGCTGTGCTATATGGGGTGTGAAGGTTGTGTTCTCACGTTACAGAGATCATTGTTATGACATCTCTTAAGGCAGGAGACTCACACCTGTTAGTGTGTGTGTGTGTGCTGGGGTGGGGGTGCATTTTGCAGAGCAGGAATGCTGTCTGTTTTAACAACATGAGGAGTCAGTTCAAGCAAATTTTGAACATTAACTAATTTTCCTATCTCATTTCAATACATGTTAAGTTTTAGAAACTTAATATTGGCTGATAAAAAGGATAGGCACATCTAGTGGATGATTAAAATGATAGCCACAGTCATGTGAAAGGGTTAAGTGTAGTAAGCATGTGGGAGAGGGGAGAGTCTCAACACACTGACACAATGTCTTGGCATTTTCTCACCCTACTTTTCCACAGAAGTCAGCTTTTATCTCGGGCAGCCTGCCACAATTTTTCCTCATGAAGGAGAGTGCAATCAATGTTTGAAAATCCCTTGTCAAGATCATTATGCGAGTTGAGAAGCAGTTGCTTTATTTACTGTACCAAGCACTAAATTGTTGCCAGCCTATTGCCTCGAACTGAAAGATTAATTTATCCTTTCATTTTAAATGGACATTCCCATAAACATAATGAGGGGCGGCGCTGAAATGTGCCGTTCACAGTTGTACTGAATGATTGTTTGGGAGGTGTTACAATAAGCCTCTTCTGGCTTTTTTAGTACATTGAATAATAGAGGGGGAAAAAAAGAGGAAGAGAAGGAGGGAGGGCAGGTCAGCAGCTTGACAAATGAGCCCTAACCAGCTGCCTCCACAAAACACTATCGCCTTGGCAACTACTGGGATGGAGAGAGAGAGAGATGGAGAAAGAGACAGACAAACAGAGAAGAGACGCAGAAGGAGAGTGTGATAAAAGACATGGGTACGATGGGGAAGAGGGTGGTCTGAGGAGTAGAGGGAGAGACCAGATGGGAAGCTATATTTTCTCATCATTTCTTCTTACTGCTGCCAGATGTGCCTTCTGATTGTGTTAATTATTTGCATTTGGATCTATCAGTGTGAACAAGATGACACAAGTCATTTTGCAGTAAAGAAATCTGGAGGAGTCTGCGATGCACTGCAACACACAGGTCATGAATCTGAGCGTTCCTCGCTCTAGGACACAGGAAGTGATGCCATTTGTTCAACAAAAGATTTAGGCAACACCACCCAGAGGAAAAAATTAATTATCATAACTTTCTTTTTCTTAATACCCCTGACCAAGTCAAGATTTTAGTGACTGATTGTGTCACATCTCCTATTCCTAATTCAGCCCTGCAGCACATTCGAGCGCGGTAGCAGCCACACCCATCACCCAGTGATGGCTCACATTACTCCTTAATCACATGTACTGTATAGGCAGGTTATATTCACTTGAACTCAAGGATGGCCTGAGTAGAGTTTGGTGGACAGAGGCCAAGATCATGCTGAGGTCATTTCTACTGTAGCTCTCTACTGTTCAGTGTAAGTAGGTTCATTCATTTTTGTATATTTGTGTGTATGTAAATATTTTCAGTTGTATCATGCAAAGAAAGTATAGTAAAATATACAGTAACTCTCTGGGAGGTTTTCAAAGAGAACCAAACTGACAAGGCTGCATTTGATCACACCAACATACACTCCATGTCGGTTTGTTTTCTTTTTTTTTTAACATCAAGGATTTGAAGAAGGTTGTGAGTCTTGATGAATTATTCCCCGAAACAACGTGGGGAACCAACTTCAAGGACGGATTCTGCTTTGATTCATCTAACCATACCAGACTGATTATCTGCCTCTGCACCGTGGCACATCTGACACATTTAACTTATTTTTTGTTGCAGATTTCTGTTCATTAAACAGTCCGACAGTTCTCAGATGGTCTTTTTTTTACTCGCTTTTGTGTTAAAATGATAACTCCCCTGGCACCTACCATACCTAACCTTGCATTCCCCTGTAACTGGATGTTCTGTACATATTTAATTGGGACTAATTTGATGATGAGGCAGAGATGAGCCATATTTCAACCTGTGGCATCCCCATATCTGCTTGGCACGTATTTATACAAAAAAAAGAGCTTTAATCAGAGTGCTGGTGTATTCCCTGGCCTGTCTGCCTGTCTGCCCTGAGTAGTTTTAATGGATGACTATGAGCAGGCTAATGCTATTATCCTGATGTTAATTTTTTGGCGAGCAGGGCCCTGTGATATTGGAACTGATTCTCACTGGGTTATTTATCCTACATGTTAGTCACAGAGGCACCACAGAGGCAGGAAGGCTGCCAGATAGGTGTCTATGTCTGTATGTATATGAAATTGGGCTTTGGTTATTTTTTGTATTATAAAGACACAGGTGTGAGCAGGAGCTTGTGTGTTAGGAAAACAGGAAACAAACTTGCCAAGGGGGATCATCCTAAATGTTCCTGATTATTCAGAGTGCGTGGGGATAGCATCACCTGTATGAGGGGGAAAAAAAAGTTTTTTTGAGTTGTTTAATGAGGGGAAAAAAGTGCCCAAAGCATGCGCACATCTGTCGTCTGTCATGCAACTCAAATATTATAAAGTCATTTTTGAAGTACAGTCATGGTTTTCATGTAGGCTGGTCTCAGTCCAATGCTTTCACTGCTTAGTTGTGTGTGTGTACGCTTGTTTGTGTGTGTTTATGGATTAAGATACATGAGGCTATATGTGGGTTTTTAGGAAGACAGTATTTTCTGCAAACAAATTGTGTGTCTGTGTGAGTCCAAGCATGGTTTTAATTTGCCCATTAGCACCTGCTCCGCATGCAGAACACACCGGCTTTACTTGTTCCTCTCTCTCTGTGTCTTTTTTTCCCTCAGCATGCCGTTCTATTAGTGCGGTGTTGCTGCGGGTAACCGCAGCAATAGCTGGTGCAGTATGCGGTCAAACACTGCCAGTTGTAGTAAAAGCTCTGACTATTTCACGCTCTGATAGGCCTCTCTTTCTATCTCGCTCTTTTGGTCTGCCACTTATTGGGCTGCACAGAGAGGACAGAAAAGTGAGGGAGGAATCAATGGATGCAGAGAAAAAGTTTACCAATAAAGGAAAGACTGTAGATAAATGAATGGAAGAACAAGTAGAAGGAGAACAACGGAAAAACTAACAAGGGAGTAAGAGTCTACACTGAGATACAAAGGCAAAAACATTACCCTTCAATCCAACCACAGAGCCTGCATGATCAAACATTAGCCTCTTTTAGCTTCTACCTCTCATCCTCGACTTATCCTCTGCTCCCCAATCTCTCACACTGATTGGCCCACACCACTGTGCATCAACCATAAGTGTGCAGCTTGAGGTTAGTGAGGTGTGCTCACCAGCATATCCTCAGACTAATGGCAGAATAGGTTGATTTCTAATGATGCCCAGAACAACTGTAAACACTGACAAACACTAAAAACAGAAAAGCAGATTAGCTTTAAAAGATTTGATCACTGCTGTTTTTTTCCTGGTGAAGATAGGCTGGATCTTACAATCTGCATGAGCATCAAGCAGCCAAAGAAAGATCCATCCATCAATTTGGTCCAGACTTGTAATATCAGGCACATGGCACCATTCATGGTCCCCAGAGGAAAAAATGACAATGTCTCAGATGATTCTTTGACCTCCACAAAGATAAAGATAAATATAATTACTGGATGCATTGCCATGACATTGTGCATTGTTCATGGTTCTAAGAGGATTAATCATTATGAATCTACCTCTAAGCCTCACTTCTTTCCTTACATTGAGACAAAGAGAGACATGAGCTCCAGCAGCACGTAATATAAATCCTCTGCTGTATAATCACATATGGGGGCTGATGGAATTCTGCTCTGTCTGCATTTGAACACATCTCCTGTCTTTGCTATAACAACTCTCGTGTCGTCCAGGTGATGGAGTGTCTCTAAGTGTTTCTTAACCCTCCCTGAGAGCATATCTCATTTTTTTTTTCTTCTCGCCTCTCTCTTTAGGCTCCCATGTGACCATTTTCTGTTTACAGCATGTTAACATAGCCAGCATAGTTCTGGTCAGTTAGCAACATGGGGAACTTTTCCAAAAAAGGATTTGACTATGTTTGCCCACACTGGACTTCTGATAGTGGTGCAGATGTGGTAGATGATGTAAAGTGTTTGGCTGCAGACATCAGTGGTAGCTTATGTTAACAGCCCTTACAGCATGTGGGTGGAAAGGTACTGCTCAAAAACACATGATTATAATGTCATTACCATAAACACAAAAGAAATGTATGAATTTTTAACACTTTCAGGGTTGATTGGGTAAATGATATCATGTGTTGCCAGTGGCCTTTAAGGAGTGGATTTGCCTTTGAATGGTTGCCAGGTCACATCCTTGAATAAGAGGTATGAATGTGGGAGGGTGTGTTGTCAACAACCCCTTTCATCATCATCTTCCACATAGGTTCCAGCAGAGTGCTCCACATGTGAATTGCAAGCATGTTGGTGTAAATTGTTGTTTTTTTCTCTCTCATTATTCAAATGAAATAAAACCTCTTTGTCTCATTGTTTGCTCAGGGTCCTGAAGGAACATTCTGCAAATGAGCCCAGTAGAGAAAAACACAGCAGTGCTAATGAGCGACAGAGTGGAAAGTCAAAATGTTTTGCTATATTAAGCCATCAGTATGGTAAACTGTGACATGAAGCATTTATTTTATTTATATCTAAATCTATCTAATTCAACCTTAATCACTTGATACTTTTTAAGTCTGTAATTTTTAGTTATTGTTATGTGGGAAAAGTGTTGACTTTATCATGCGTTTGAAGTGACTGAGTAATGCACCTGCTCATGCGGAGGTCTTTAAATGATTTGCATGGATCAAGTCTTTTTTTTTTAGGATGTTCCAAAATCACAGGATGAGAGATTATAATGTAAGATAATACATTTCTATCAGTGCAAAGCTTCTGCTTTTCTCCTGGATGGTGCATTTTGCATGCAAATCTCATGGAGCCTGCATAATCACAGGTTTCTGTAAATCTCAAGTGAAATACCATCCATTCTGCAGTGCTGCACCTAGTGGACATCACACAGATAAAAACCCTCTGTGGCACGTTTCTGTGGATACAGTACGTGGAGGAGAAATGCGATTCAGGTGAACAGAGAGGGCACACTGTAGGGTGAGCTGAGAGCAGTGATAACCAAGTTAAACTGATTTGTGGTGCTTAGTGGCCCATATCACTGCAATGGATTTGATGCAAGTGAGTGAGTCTTGCCTGCAGCTTAGCTGGAATGTGATAGCAGTCACACTGGGGACAGTCACACACACACAATCCCTGCTCTTCTGAGCAGCACTGCTCGCTGCATCGAGAAAAAGACACACATCATGCTCCCTGGTTAAGTGCAGTGCTGAACATACAGTAACACACATACACACTCCTGCTGCAGCAGCTGCAGTGTGAGCTAATCTGTACAAGCTCCAGTGTGCAGAATCCTGGGCTTACAGAGATCAGATACCAATTCATCTGTCTCTCTTTTTCATCTCTTTCTCCCTCCCTGTCTTTCTGTAGTGTTCAAAGCTCTAAATATATTACATCCACATGCTCTCCTCATTGAAACAGGCTGATCAGGAGAATCCAGGCTCTGATCTTTGATTAATTTCAGCTATTAAATCTACTTCAGTCAAGAGTGGGATTTAAATAAAGAGGAGGAGAAAGCTTAGAGATTTTTAAAGCAGCAGGGAACCAAAAACATCAGTTATTGTGTTACCTTTTCAGATTTTAAGCCCCAGTTTGCTGTTGGAGCACAGTGCCATTTCCATGCCCTCTGGGAGATCGACAGGGTCTGCATTTGTCTAAGAAACACCAACACTGTTATGGTTTGGCAGAAAATGTGTTATACATCAATCCTGGATTGCGGGTTTAAGAAGTAATATTCCTAGAGGATGGAAAAGCCTTGTCATGCCCCTAGATGAATTTCCCATGTAATCTATGATGTCTTGATGCCCTAGTTTGGCTGGGACAATGTCTGGATGTGGTGCTTAGTCACTGGCTCGGACAGTCCTCTGGATACACAGATCAGTCACAACGTCCCTATCTTCTCTTTTATGGCTTTTTCCCAGAAGTTTGCCCATCACTCATAAATATCCCAACCTTGAACTTTTGATTGAACAGCATAGAGATCCTGTCCTGTTTTTTTTCCCCTTCTTTTTCTTCTACACACATTGCAAAGGCATGTAGGTGTACAGGAGCTTCTCTTCACATTACCCGCAGCCTTGCATGAGTCAGATTCCGGGCACTCTGTCCCACTGCACACAACAACACAATCTGGCTGCTGCAGGCTCCAAACTACCTACAGTAGTGCTTTATCTGGAAAAAAAAGACTTCATGAACTGAAGAATGATCTTTTGGTTCTACCAAATTTTCCAATCTAATAAACCCCTCTTATGGAAAGAGCATAGAGTGACGAGATGTGAGTGTGTTCAGTGGGTGGGTGAGGGTCAAATAAGCCGTTGGATTACTGCCAAAATGTCTGCTGACCTCAGTTACACTCTGACTCAACAGATGTGAATTGCTGTGAAGAATTTGGACTACTACTTCTTCCGTCCACTCTGCCTTCCTGTTTTTTTAAGAACTGGCCAGGCACAGCATTCAAGACTGTATAAGGTACTAGTCATGCAAAGATTATGGTTCTTTCAAATGTATAAGAATTACACCAGAAAGACATCTGGCCTGAGAGTGAAAGAATGAAATGCAGCCTGTGTGTGTAGACTTGACTCCTGGGCATATGGAGGGTCTTTATGCTAAGCTAAACAATGCATGGCTGAACAAGGGAAACCACTATATGTCCTCTGGACCATTCCTTTTCTTGTTATAACTTTAAGAGACAGCATACAGCCAGGCACACAGGAATGAATATAACCATTGTGTCATTTCGAGACCTTTGGCCACTGTGTTGTGTGTCACATCTGTGTGTTATGATGTGGCACTGACAGTGTTTTTCTGTCATTGCTGTTGCCCCCTAGCTGGTCTTCAAACCGTGAAGTGTACAAAAACCTTGTGTGTGTGTGAAAGAGATACAGTGGATGTTGCTTTGTCTGTACCTTTTTTTTTGTTCCTGACTGTCTTGGAATAATTGCAAAATAGTGGCTGAAACACTGACCTGACATACAGTATGTGTATGTGAGGCAGACTTGTCCTCTATGATTATGTGTATATATTATTAATATGCATGTGTACTAATGCAACAGATAAATTATACATAGCTCTTCATGTCAGTTTGGATCCTTTGGGATCCGACCCCACCGAGTTCTCCCGCGATCCCGAGATAAGTATGTAACTCAGAAATTCCAGCTGGGAATTCCCTTCCAGCTTTCATAGATTCCGTGGAGGGATTAGGTGTGTGTGTGTGAGGACTACCTTGATGTTCCCGTATTTCACAGAGCCATTACAATCTACCACTGTGTAGTAGTGTGCCATAGGAATTGAACCCAGGTCTAAGGCCCCCAGTTTATCATTTGACCTGTGTATAATACTGGTGATCTTACATCTGGGTGTTCAACCTCTGCACTGAGACTTAGTGATACTGTAGACCGCACAACACTCATAAGAGTAACAGATCTGGTATGTTAATTAAGTGGTACTTCTCAAATCATCTGCCACTGGGGAGAAATGGTAATCACTGTTGCCAAAACAAATCACCCCGATTTATATTGGGATCTTTTGTGAGCATATTGGAAAAACTATAAACTGTGGCAAATGGAATGCTTCTCCTCTAGAGACCACCAACCACACACAAACAGCATCTCAGGAGATTTGAATTTCCATTGCAAAAAGCATTTTGTGCATTAGAACACCTGTGCTCCTTAAATGGGAGTGTGGGACAGGCCACCTAAAATATTAAAGGATGTTATGGAAATGTTCCGTGTTCATGTAGATAAAAGCATTCTAATGTGACTACCTACCTGCAGTTTCCCCCTCTGAGGTAGAAGACTGTAAAGAGCCAAAGTAACCCACCTTCTGTTTGCAGACTTTTTGTGACCAGCCAAATTGTGATAAAGTGATACAGATACAGATCCACAGCACATTCTGTAAGCTTGGTGGACTTTCCATGTACAGAATAAAATGCCTAGTGCTATGTTTTCACCAGCACCAGCAAAATGTTGCTTGATATGTTAATGAGAGAAACCACTTACTGCTCTCAGTGTTCATCAACTAATTATATGACTGCTCATGCAGTGTTTTTTTCCTCTGTAGTTACTGTATGAGAAGGCATGTGTGTCTGTAAGTGTGTTTAGTTTGTTAAGACTAATTACAGGCCTTTTAACAAGAGGAATGGTACCTGACCTGATGAGGCATCTCACCTGATTAAGAAGAATGAGGTTGAAGTGAGTTTACAGATAATAAATGACCCCTGAGAAGAGAAATGGAGGAGAAGCTGCTGGCATTTAAGGCTTTGCTCCACTATTCAAAGTCATTTTAAAGGTTTTCATACCACAACTAATTACAAAAACACACTTTTTTTGGTCATGGTGGAAAACCTTCAAAATGGCAGTGAGATCTTAACCAAAATTCTCCATGGAAATGCAGAATAATGAAATTCTTTTAGCGTTAGCAGCTCTTAAAGCAGAAAAACCTACCTCACCTATTATATAATCACAGGAAACTATGGAATAATCTGCTGCCTTTTGAGTAAAAATAGACATCAAAATGTGACAATTCAAACCTTTCTACACTTCCAGACGTAAGTCATGCAATATTGAATCGTATCTGTGGTTTTATGTCTTGCTCATACATAAGTTTATTTTTGCATAAGCTCTAATACTGAGAAGAATAACAGACAAGCCAGAAGGCAGTCATTAAAACTTGAATAAAATGAAAAGACAGAGAGAGAGAGAGAGAAAGAGAGAGGCACATAAATCCACTCTCTCATCTATCAGCAGTGGCAGGTTGTCTATATGTTGGAGGACTGAGCTATCCCACAATGCCCTGGTGGCCCTGCTGCCTGTCTCCTTGGTGACAAGCATTTCCCTGGCGAGCCATGATTGGATGAAGGGACTGTCAGTGAGGAGAGGGCCTGCATGTGTGTGTGTTTAAAGATTTACGACTTAAGATACTGACAATGAGAAATGCCCTCATGCCTGCTTCATACTTCATGTGCTCTCTCTCTCTCTCACACACACACACATTTTTGTCACTTGACCCTAAAATTAATGGTTGTTGTTGAGGACATGCAGGTTAATCGCAGGGCTCGTCAGAACAGGCTTATCAAGTGTGGCTAAGCTGAATGATGAAAATGTTTGAAGTGATCCACTTCATTCAACGCTGACAGATTATGTGTTTATTAAGTGTGTTTGTCTTGTGACTAAACTGACGTTTAGCTGTTTTACTGCTAGTTTCTGAACAATCTGTTGTTTAAATAGTGGCTGTTGCACAGTAGACATGTGAGTCTAGCACAGCAACACGCTTTCAAGCAAGACCAGGACTTTGGCTCTGTGTGATCAGTGGATGGCATTGTGACTGTTTGTGCTCTTTTGTCTTGATAGGAAAAATATGAACTGTGTGTACTATTAAAGTCCCTTGCTATAGAGAGCTGCCTTTAATCTTGTGATAGAGCAGCATCAGCTACAAACACACACAATGAAATCTGGATTGATTTCCAGGGAGGGAATTTGTTGTTTGAGAACTATTTGGTGCCATTTGGAGCTAGAGACAATGTAGTGTTGACTGTTGCAGCATCTTTGTTTACTCAGCTTTTGCTCATCAGTACAGTAAAATCAGATTTCATGCTTGGTCGTTTTTTTAAAACTTATTCATTTCAACTTAGTCCTTCAAAGACATGGTAGCAACCACAGGAACAGAAGCCTCTCTGTTTCCTACTGTTTCCACCAGCTCCTGCAGGATCCCCAGCCGATCCCAAGCCAGCTGGGAGATAAGCCCTACACTGAGTCTTAAATCAGCCCTGGAGCCACCACGACCCAGCTGGCTGTGCCTGGTAAACCTCCAGAAGGAAGCACCCAGGGAGCATCCAAACCATCCTAGCAGCAGATCTACTGTACTCTGAGCCCCTCCAGGAGTTACAGAGTGTGAAGAATTCCTTGTTCTTTGTCATCATTAATCAAAGTTCAAGGCCATAGACAAGAGCTTTGCCTGATGGCTCATGGGAATCAGCACACTGATCGCGCCACTGATCGCTACACCCTGCCTACCTCCTCCACCTGAAACAGATTATCTCTTTACCTGAAGGGAAGCTTCTGACCTTCTTACAGGAGAGCAGCATGGCCTCAGCTTCTGATAGGTGTGCCAGCTGCAGCATATTCTGACACCTATTAAAGGGAGTGCTGAAAGCCCGCTTGTGATAGAAAGACTTGTCTGCTTCTGCCAAGTCAAGCAACAGTTGCAAAAGCTTTTCTCGTGTCTACAAAGTGTTGTGTTGCTTCACCATTTACTAAAATCACACTGTTGATGGATTAGTCCTTTAAGAAATGCATAGCTGAGCAGCAGTAGAATTGTAACATAGTCAGGCCAGTGGTGGATGTAGGCTGATCCTGTTTCCAATGTAGCACACTGACTCCCATGATGCTGCAGAGGACGAGAGAGAGAGAGAGAGGGAGGGAGAGTAAGGCCTCCGGCTCTCCTTCTTCTCATTCTCTCTCTCTTTCTTTCTCTCATATGTCCTCTTCTATCACACTTTCACCCTCATTTTAACTTTCTCTCAGGGATACTTTAAGTCTTTCATCACTCTCAGCTCTTTTTTATGCGATCTCTTTGAACTTTTTCTCTGTGTTTCTCTGTTGTACTGACTTTCAGAGACATGCAGTTCTGCTTCTCTGACCGAATAAAACTAATCTGTAAGTGATTGTCCACTGACTCATTATAAATTTGACCTACATTTACATTAAAGCAGAGGCCACGGTGGCAGTTAAAGTTCAACTGTGGAGTGTTGTAGGTCCCTCTCTGTTCTGTGCATGCAGTTCATATACTGCCATTGAGCTACTGTTTGCAAAGGCAGTGAAAAACTTATTGTAAGACCTTTGATGCAAACATTACTTCATAAAATCTGCTAATGTTGGTGATAGTGGACAGCTCTCTTTATTAAAAGAAGCAGTCTTTGTCTGATTACACACATAGTGAACATAAGAAGGGTTATTTTAGGATTCTTTTCTTTGACCTACCACTGTTAGAGAGGGACAATTTGTTATTTTGTGACTGGAGATGATGCCAGCAGCCTGCGGTTGTGTCCCATTTCAGGAGCCACCTGTTTCTAAGGACAAAGTCAAACCTGAGTCTCTTTATACCTTAAAAAAAGGATTGCAAAAGAATACCCATCTCCTCATGTCTTGTGTCGTTTCAGCAATGGATTTTGTGATACTGAGACAATCTAAGGAGGAAGGCCATGTTTCAAAATGATTAGTGTTTTTAAACAGTTCAGTTAAAGCCTCTGAAATAAAACACCAGCATGTTTAAGAGTTAGCACTTTCACTGCAGTGTGTTTCTATGCGTATCTATCAGTGGTACGCAGGGACTCCTGTTAAAAATTAAACAAGACCCAGAAATGTCTTCAAAATTAAAAACGAGTGGGCAGAAAAGTCTTGATGTTCAACATCACGCTTTTTTGCATTTCACCCTCGGACATTTTATTTTTATCAAATATTCCTTTGTCGGCCGGACTGCTGCTCCATGTGGATCAGTGTAGGCAGTTTGTGGGAGTCTCTGATGTTCATTTTTGTTTGTGTGTGTGTGTGTGTTCTGGGTGAGAATTTGTCTTAAATTTTGATTCAAAAACAACCAGCCTGAAGCAGTCAGAGTTGGCACCACTCTGCAAGCGAGTGGGAGTAAATGACAATCAATACAAAACCACTGCATCAACAAAAGATGAAAAAACCAAAGGGTATTAAAAGAAGTGAATGAAGGGGAGGAAGAATCAGTGTTCAGGAAGGCCTGCTGACAGTACCCAGCAAAGAAAATAACTCTTCTAAGTTTAGCACTATAAGTATTTTTAATGGGAAACATACAATGGAAAAACACATGAAGGGCTTTGTTGTTATAACCTCTTATAATATTTGATCAATTGCTCAATCAAAGCTGCAGCCCCTTTTAAAGGTGGAGATCAATGTGTCTCTCTTCTTATATACTAACAAGCTGAACAGCATGCGACAGCCAGACAGCAGGTGATGCAGGGCCGTAAATGGTTTAGACACAAACATACTAATACACACACACACACACAGACACACAGACACACACACACTGATTGGCCTACAGTTGCCCTTCTGTCTGTTGTATGTCACACAGAGAACAAACAGGGACAAGCAGATACTAGCCATGCCCTGCTGTTTAGACACAGACCTGTGTGTGTGTATGTGTGTGTGTTACATCCCCCATTGTTTGACAAGTCTAATCAGCAATATTTAGAATTGTCTATCTGCACTGGGGAAGATGTGTCAGATCTTTCGTCGGCTCATTTACAGTAAAGGTGTGTATGTGTGCCTGTCGCTTTGTGTCACCCTAAAGCCTTTAAAAAAAATCCCCCATTACACACTCTTCCTGCCTCCTCTGCTCTGAATATACAGTATAACCAAACTTTTCATGATCGGCCCACACACACAAGCACAAGCACAGACTTCACTGCCAGCCTCCTCTTCTCTTTTCCAACGCTCTCAGGCTGCGGTACTTCAGATTCAGTCAAACATTAATGGAAAAACACTCTTATAATCAGTCTGTTCGTTCAGATTATCAGAGGATTAGCACCCTTGAGTTCTCCAAAACCTGATGTAATTTCTGGGATGGCTCAGGTTTTTGGACTGCACAGATGAGATGTCGTCATGTTGCTCCCCCAGTTGTTGTTTTTTTTATTTTATTTTTTTCAATTTAAGTTTAAAAACTGTTTCAACAGCTTAGAGATATATACTGAATATGGAGGCTGTGCTTAATATGTCATCTGATATCTGTATAGACACAGCCATATAGATTAGTTTATGTATAAAGCCCCAAATGATTTAGATTAGTATTCATTTACTGAAACATTCTTAAAAACATACAGTATTTATGTCATATAGTGCATTAACTATATCCAGTTTTACCCATAATTGGAGTCTCTCAACATGGCAGCTGTGTATATGGTAATGGTGCTGTCAAGCTCTGCACTATGTTAATAATTGAGTTTTATACTTGAGAGTGACTATGCACATTCAGACACTTGCACTTCATGAGCTTAGACTAAAAAGCTTGTGCACACTAACAGAATGTACAATATACAGTACAAGTGTCCCTGTTGTGCCATTTGTGCACTTTTGATGTAATTTTGTGCGTAGTTTCATGCACGTGCAAACATGGTGTGCACAGACCTGCCTGTTAGAAATGCTTCAGTTGGTCAGAAATTAAGTATGGAAGGTGAATAAGAGCGAGAGAGGTGGGGGCGAGCGAATGAAAAAGAAGTGGAAAGAAAGACCAAACAGAAAAATCCTGTTTCCATTGCTTCACAGAAAGAGAGAGAGAGGGAGAGAGGAAGCCATGAGGAGGATGGCAAAGTGACAAACGTCTGGCCATAAACTGTAGCCAAGAATCGACAGATCTAAAGAGAGGGAGGGATGAAGGAAGAGGGAGCAGAATATATAATTAAAGCTGTGATTATCAGGGTCTGAAATAATTTCTCCCAGTAGGTTGTGTTGGACTTGGCGGCTTGTGCATCTCTGGAAACTCCAAATGACATCACTTGTTTCATTTCACGTGGTATTTTTTTTTTTTTTTTTTTTTTTTTTTTAGCTAAAGTTGTGTCGGACATTGTCTACTATGTGTTCAAGTGCCTGTGCTGTGTTGCACCAGTGTCATACATGTATTTCTGCTGATGCATCCTGATCTTGGTGACAAACTGTTAAGCTTTCTACAGTGTCTCACAGTGGAAAATTTATCGTGGATCAATAGATACCCCTGACCTTCTTGGAGAGAGCGAGGCAGGGAAAGAGAGAAGGCGAGGAAGAGAAAGGGGTCAGCGATAACTGCTGATGTGAGACGAGTCTTCATTAGACACCACACAGTTCACTGCACTGATCCTGGACCAGCTACTGGATGGCTAGTTCAGTCCCTGTGGGTCTTAATGTGTCCTGCACACTGTGACTGCCCATTCACTTTCCATTCGGATGAATTTATAGGTGTTTTTATGCAGCGACTGTCAATGTACAAATGTGCCAAGGTTGTACAACAAAAATCTTTTAATACCAGGAAAAAAATCAGTTAAATCAATTCTATTCATACCTAAAACCCTGAAATAGAAGCTAATAACAGTACATTTTTTAAGTTATTGTCCAGTGAGGATAGTTCATCTTCTTGTCGTGTTGCTGTGGGCTTCTTTTTTAAACAAACAGCTCATCCTCATATGAGTGGTGTTTACACAGCTAGGTGCCCTCCTTTTTTTGGGAAACATCCACATGAATTTCTAGCAAAGCTTCAACAGTGACTCTGCTTCTTTTTTTTTTTATCCCTGTGGATGTCACCACTACGGGTTGCTAAAATGTCAACATTCTCTCTCTCCCCGTGCTTTATCTCTCTCTCTCGCTCTCTCCTTCTCCTCTTCCCACCATCCTCCCCTCATTTATCCATGCATTCAATCATCCTCTTTCTGTTTCAGTAACATTAAGTGTAGATTTATGTCTCCTTAAACAGAAAAAGTGGGCTTCACCTTTCACTCCCTTCAATACCTTCACTGACAAAGGACGCTCATAAAACACAAGCACACACACAATACCGTACACCACAACCCCATGGAAATATTTAATTAGTAAGACTTATGATTATTGCTTTACCATGCCACAGGACAGAGACACAATGATGCAGTGCTTTACTTTCCACTGGCTCTTCCTGTGTATGTGTGTGCTTTGATGTGTTAGCATGCTAGTAGTTTTTTTGTTCACCATATCTTCTCTATTTTAAGACTGGTGCTGACATGAATAGACAGAAAAAAAGACCAATAATGTTAGATGTTTGAAAACAAACAAGAAGGAGGTGAGACAGAAATAAGGCCACTTTGGATGTGTCTGGTGGAAGAGGAAGTGAAGGGGAAGTTCATAAATAAACCTGTAAAGCCTTTGCTTGAGTGCCTACGAGCAAAGGCCACACTTAGACCTCTATATATTGCCAGCATTCTTCCTAGCTTTCCATTCGCCTTTCCTATTCTCTCTGGGGACTGTCTCACAGGAATGTTTCCATTCCCAAGCATTCAAAAAAAGACGCAGTTGCAGGGGTCAGTGTGCATGTGTGTGCATGTTTATGTGCACGGGTGCATATTTCTGTGTAGAGAGCAGCAAACAGTGAAGAAAAGCTTGTGCGCGTGTGTATGAATGCATACGCATATGTGCACGTGTGTGTGTGTGTGAGTGTGTGGTTTATTATCGATCAGGTCTCTCCTCCATCATTGGTTATCGGAGACGGCAGCAGGCACAGCGCACTGCTCCACATTACTCACTATCTGTACACACATACACACACCAGAGCTCCTTTTGTCCCTGTTTTCCACTCTAATAGCAGATAGTGTAGTGAAATGAAACTTGAATCAAAGTAGGTCTCATGGGAATCCACATGATTAGAAGTATGAAAGATGAAAGAGACTGAACTGGACTCAACCTAACCAAGTCCAAGTTAATATATTCAGGTTATCACTGGTAATGTAAATTCCTTGTTTCCAGAGTGCTGTGACAGCACTGGAAAATGGTGCAACTGCATCCATAATCATTCAGGGAATGGGGAGAAAACAAAGCCTAGGTGTAGTGGAACGAATCGACACATTGGTTAAGTCCATGTCAGCAGTGAAGGGTTAGCGATGTGACAAATTATCTCAGGATGCTGTTCGCAAAGGAGAGTGCAAACCCAATGATATGCTTTATACCAAATGCCCAGTGTGCATGCAATGAAGAAAACTACTCACACACTGAAGCCTTTGCATTACCACGTCTATTGGTACTCGGTTTATCAAATGTATCCCAAATCACATCTACACGCTTGTCCCTGCAGGCTCCTTCAATTCTCCTGGACATATGAAGTGGATCTGAAGTGAAAATCAATGATGGATTGCAGGTCTCTACTGCACTGTGATTGTTTGACAGAGAGTAGCAACATGCAGAGTGTGCTGTTGTTCACTCACCAGAGAATGAAAAGAAACCGACTTGCAACAAGGAACAGAAGGCATGGTTTTATAGAATGCATGACAGATGCATGCAGAGTTACATAATAAACATAGATCAGAAATAAAGTTGAGTAGCCTAATGGTTGCAAAAGACGGTATATTGTTCAAATTTTTAATTGAAGTTTTGTCTTCTCTTGTGTAATTGTGTAAAATATACATTGTTGAAAGAGACTGCCGTGACCCGGATTTGAACCGGGGTTGCTGCGGCCACGACGCAGAGTACTAACCACTATACGATCACGGCTCGCCACACATTTTGATGTCCACAAGCCCAGATAAGTTTAGTGCAATACAAGGATATGGTAAATCTATATATTGTTTAATTGTTTAGCAGAGAAAGCAGAAAGGTTCACTGTTTAGCATACCACTACACTGGGTTCACAACCCAGGAGAGACAATGTTTCTGGTAGCAAGAGAGGTAATAGATGGTTCTGTGATGACCCATTTAACAACACTTTGTGCTGTCTTCAGACTGAAGAACATAGCCCCTGAACTTAGACACAGCTCTATAAGCTCTACTGTTTATTGAATTCCAGAGTAGACTTTGTGGAGATGGCAGTGAGTTTAACATTGTGGTTAATTCTTTGGAAAGAGAAGAAGGCTCTAATGTTAAGTGCATTCTCTGGAAACGGAAAGACATTGCATTAGAAATGCTAGAAAGTGAATGTACAAGAAGAGCCTCAAACTGTCTATAGTACGGTATGGAGACTCTGAGCAGAAAGTATGCAGAGAGCAGGGAGTACTCCGCAGATGCAAGACATTACGTTTGACCCTAAAGAACTCAAGTGATTTTTGTGTTTAGTGGACACAAAGGGGAAAGGGGCTACTAAAGTCTAGTATAAATATAGAATTCTAAATCTCTGCTACCATAGATCTTCAGTCAAATATATAGAGAAGGCAAGCTGTAACCCCTTTTCTAATGCACAGCAGGATCAGAAGGTTCTGCTGTTCTGTAAACTTGACTCACGTTTTATTGAGCTCAGGTCCCAGGATAGTGGGGCACTCTGCTCATGGCTGCATTGACTTAAGAGTGCATGGACTATGAGCTCATTATAATGCACAGTTAGAAGGTCCTGTCTGGTCTCTCAGGTGGTTACAGAATGAATTACACTCTTGCTCCCATTAACTACAATGAAGTTCATAGGGTAACATTAAATACACACACCTGTGTGTCTCTCTCACTGTCCCTCAGGTCTATTTAACTCATATCAAGATAAATTTGTGAACTAAGTGTTCCTTCTTTCCTGTTTTTTGTAATGGTAATACCTCTACTATGCCACTCTACTAAACACATAGCCGACTGGAATGAAGTAAGGCATTGAGTGCTTCCAAGCTGTAGTTACACAAACAGTTTAGTTATCTTCATCCTTCTTACACTGCAAAGATGACATTTAAAAATTAAAATGTTGCCAACGTGTATTCAGTGGGTCTTTTAAGGTGGCTTTTAGCAAGCCTTGGTGAATGCGAGGTCATGGCCAGCTTTTGGGATTGTGTTTATTATTCTACCAGCAGTCCTCACTGTTTTAGAAGTGTCTTATATCAGAGTCTGAATGTCAAGAGGCCTTCCTAATGAACTTTAAGCCCGTCATCTGCTGGGAAGCAGCATGGTACGACATCTGTCATAACACATGCAATCTCACGCACACACACATGTGTACACAGGGAGAAAGAAAGTGCAGCGAAACAGGTGTGTTTTCTA
The DNA here is from genome assembly GCF_900634625.1 of Parambassis ranga. NCBI lineage: Eukaryota > Metazoa > Chordata > Actinopteri > Ambassidae > Parambassis > Parambassis ranga. Next base: position 8,714,996 of record NC_041035.1, read on the forward strand.
TAGCAAAATAAGGTCCATCCTTTCCTCACATTCATCTTAACTGTTTTTTAACACCTTACTTTTTTCTTTTAACCATACAGCATTGTTTCCCTATTTGATTTGAGTTTGCATCTATGTTCACTGTGTTTTTTACGTCATTTAATTCGTAAATGTAAATATTCTCAGATCCATGTGGGTCTGTTCTTTTGTGACCTTAAGCTTGGAGCTGTAGTTTCCCTGAAGATGACAGAGGAGTGGCTAGACTGGAACCATACCTTTTCTGTCACAGATTTTCTCAGCGACTGAGCGGTCTTCCCATTTGCTATTCCCTCCGGTCATTCCCACTGACAATCCCAGCAGTATTCTGGTTAAAATGGGGGCAGCGATCTGTTTCCCAGTGGATACCGGCCTGCTTCCGTTCCCCACTTCCACTGTCCTGGTTCAGCCACATATTAATAGCATCTACCTACAGCGACGTCTGAGTGCGCGCTTGTGTGCGTGTGTGTGTGTTGCATTCTATGAAAACTGAGGGAATTAGAATGTCCATCACATTATTTAGCATCATTTACAGTCTCTAATAATAACAAATAATTCTAAAAAAAATACACAACTCCTCATTCGAATCAGTGTTTTAATAGAGTGTGTGTTTTCTGTGTTAATATATTATATCTGGGCTGATGTCTGAGAAAACAGGGTTACTGTTAGCCATAAGCTAAGCCCCTAATAACAGAGTGAAGCCCCACGCTGTCACTTTAACAGCTGGTAGGAATTCCACTGGGAAAGTGTCTTTATATCTGTAGTTTGCTGTGTACACATATGCCTATGAATGAATTTGTGTGGATGTCTGATGCAATAAGGGTATCATCAACTAGGGAGCAAGCATCATGGACACGCACGCCTGCACAGTTTCCTGCAGGCACAGTCTTTAGAGCACAGGCAGTATCACAGGAAGGGTTATCAAGGCACACACTCACACACAGACACACAAACACCCTCCAGCCTCCTTAGTGTTTTATGGATTTGACCTCTAATATGCTAATTCTCAGGGTGCAGTGGGTGTTCACCAGATGCGCACATAAACTCTTTCATAACTACAAAATTATGAAAAACTCACAGCTGCATAGCCAGTGACAGCAGATCTTTATGGAGAAAAGTGACAGTGCTTAGCATGATGCTGTTGTGTTGTGTGTGTCTATCCGTCCTAGCAAAGCATGTGCAAACGTAAAAGTAAACAGAACACTGTCTGACCTACTTAACGGCTCTCATCGTGCACACACACACACATTAAACTCCAGATTTATTAAATTTCTTTCTGATAAAATAAAATCTCTGTTTGTCTGTAGAATCATTATATTATTCATATTTTGTATCCTTGCTAATATTTTATATGTTGATATGTTTTTGTCAAGTATTCTGTGCCTACATGAGCTCCTTGAATGTAATTAAATGTAATTAGCCTTCTGATGATCAACAAGGTACAGACCAAAATCATATAAACACACTGTAGGTTTAGTAATGTCTCCTGGTTAGACTGCTGTATTGTCTCACAGCCCAGATCAGGTTGTATGTGGGTTGATTTGTCAGGAGTCTGTTATGTTTACTGATCTTCACTGCAGCAAATTGAGTCTCTACCTGCTTCTTCCATCACTTGTTTTTACCTCAGTTATATATGATGTACCAAACCTTATTTCCTCACAGTAACTTCTTGTTATTTCTGTTGCTCTCTCTGCACCAACATTTTCATTGCAAATCATGTTCCTTATATAATACACAACCTGCTGCAGCAGTTTTTCTTTAGAGAGTACGAAGGAGAAAAACTCCTCGGGATGGACCGCAAACGAAAAGATCAATGCTGACTAACTCAGTCTGCAGCGCGCAGGAAGATCTTCTGCTTTTGATGTGATGCTTGGCACTGAGCATCTGTGATAGTCATAAACGCGATACCCAGCTATGAGGTATGGTGAAAATGTTTCCCATAAAAAGATGTTCCAAGTAATCACATCCTGTTTAATGCTTTCAGTGCACTGAGCCATTTCATATTAAGGAATATTTCACTAAAATAATGTAACAGAACCTGCCAGCACAAGAATGACGTCACTCCATTGAGATAGATATTGGTAGTGGTAAAATCTGAAGAATTAACAGCAGGTCTTTTATGCCTATCTCTGTCTATCTGGTACTTACCTCTTTCTGCCTCTAGTTCTGTACCCTCCCTGCACCTTCAAATTCACCATCTTGATAGCTTTTTGTTTATTCAGCACTAGCAAACCTCACTACATGGTTCTAATCTCTCTGACAAGTCTTCACCATACCTCTCTCACTCCATTTTCTTACATCGACTCTAAATCCTTTTTTTTTTTTTACTGTATGAGAGCAACATTAGCACCGAGCAATATTATGACAACACTATAGTAACCATTTCATGCACACAGACACACACACACACATGCATAAAATACAAATTGATGTGATGAAGTGATTTCTCACATTCATAAATCATGTGAAAAGCAGTCGCTCGAGTAATAAACACACACACACACATGCATTTCTGCAGGATATCAGCTCACCCTTGAACTATGGCAGGTGGAGAAAAGCAGGGGGCTGTGTTTGTGATTGTGTGCGTGTGTGTGTGTATGTTAATCCCCTCAGAGTGATTAGTGTGCTGTTTTCCCTCTTTTCGTTCTTCCGTCCATCTCTACACACACACACACACACCATAAGACATCCTTATCAGACTGTCAGGATGTGAGATGCCACCGCTGTTTGTTGCACCGCCGACAAAGATGAGTTGTTATGTGCCCATATGGTGGCAATGAAGAGGATGGAAGTCACAAAAGCAGGAGATTAAGTGACAATAAGGTAGCATTGGCTAGTTGTGTTGGAAAACCTTGCCACTAATGAGCTCCATTCTGTGTTGTAGAAAAATCAGGCCAGTATATGAGATTTCCCCCTCTTTAGCTGGTCCTGCTGTGAATCGAGTCCTAACAAAGGCTTAACGAGGACTGTTTATCTGTATAGTTTAATTCAAGTTAAAGATAAGGGAAGTACTGAAAACCCCTATCCTGGTTCAGTTTAAGAATACTGCAGTAGATCCCTCTCTGGCCATGCTACACAAACAAAGCAAGGATCCTTTACTGATAAGCTTGTCACTAGTATGTAAGCCCTGTTTGGTCCTGCACAGGTACACAAGCAGAGCTACAACCACCACCTATAAAGAAAATGATCTAATCCCGTTTCATCAGTATGTCTGTGCCTACTGGCACATACTCTGGAGAAAGTGTTAATGTGTGTCTGTTATGTGAGATCATGGCTTAGACACAGGTCAGTGGACCAGCTGTCTTTTATGCCTTTGTGATTGAGTGTGTGTGTGTGGATATGTGTACAGTGCTTGGCATGTTTGCAAACATATGTCATTTCCCTGCAGGAAAAGTTAACAGACCATAACTGAAGCAAAGTAATTTGAGTAATTGAATCGCATGAAAGGCTGCAGATCCCCGCTGTATGTGTGTGTGTGTAAATGAGAGATGTGGACATGTTGGACATAAATAACAGTCTGGAGTAGGAACATGTTTGTGTAGGCTGTACTACAAACTAAACACACACATACAGTGACATAAGGGGCCCACAGTTTTCCATTCTGTACACTCAGTGGCCCCTCACACACTCAATAACTTCTCTAAATCACCAAAACATACACATGCTTTCTTCCTCTCATGCACTTTTCTTTCCATTATTATGCTACCATTGGCACAGGGGGGAAATGTCAGCACAGGCCTTATTTTGATAATCACGTGCATCCCCTCTTTGCCCATTTTAAACCTGGTCTCTTCACGCACATACAGACAGAGACTGTATCACTGTCTCATCAGGCTGAGCCATAGCTGCCCTCACCATTAATTTGTCTGGCATCTCTCTCCTTTGACTGCTGCTTGCCACCGCCCTGTGCCCTAAAAAAACCCTGAGTGTGTGTGTGTGTGTGTGTCAGTGCTCTCCCACTGCTTGGTGATTCACATACACTGTGTGTGTGGTATGTGTACATGCAAAGATGAGAGTGCATTTTTATTTAAAACAGTTCAGCCTATGTACGGATCATGGTTGCTATAAAAACAATCCATATGCAGTTTATGCAAATGCTATGTGGACACATGACCTTAGGCCGAACTATTTGAAGCTTTGCACCAACCTATTAAACATATTTCTGTGATGCTGGGCTTACTGTCGCATCAAACCAGCCCAGTGATTTCAGCTTTTTAGGTTTAGTTAATGATTTTACCCTTTATGCAGCCTTTTCAGTTAGTTGAAGAGAAAACAAAGTATTTGAACAGTTTGTTCGTTACTACCCAATGCCAGGCTGTTATGTAAAGATATCTTGAAAAGCTGTCCTCATTCAAAGTTGATAAAAAAAACGTATTAATTCATTTTTATTCACTATTTTGTATTGCATTCATTTGCTTTTCCTCTACCTGCTTTATATGCCACATATTAGGTCATTCATTTAAATAAATGAATTTTTTTCAATTTTTCAATTCACTTATTTATGATCATTTAATTGTCTGTGCATAATAAATATGCATTAGTGAAATCCTTAATGTGCCCCCTGTAACTCACTGAGGGACTGCTCTCTCACACATTCAGCAATAATACAGGGTTAATAGTAGAATATAACAAAGCACTGCAGTGCCCATTAGTACATCAGTACATGAATATATGAAAGATATCTGTACAGGAAGCAGATGGCATTACATTAAAAATAACCTCTGCCCTGCAGGTTTATATTTGTTGGACTAACTTGGAGTGTAAGCAATGGGATGGATGCATTTGGGGTCAGAGTTTCTTGCGGCTGATCATTAAAACTCAGATCTGCCTGGAGCTTCTCTCTAAGGACCAGATGGGTCCATCAGGCTCAATCGCACATATATCTGAAGACCGTGACAAAAACCATCGTTAGTTCATACTTTTCCACAAAATGTGACAATATAAAATCATATTTAGTCTATTGTTAATTTTCCTATCTGCCTGTGATGTAACTCTGCATTGTTGTTCCGTCTGTCCTCACCTTTCCCCTACATCTTTCTCTGTCTGCCAGATGTGATTCATCTTAATCTTCCTCTGCATTCACAATGAATGACAACTGTTGTTTTTGTCAACATGTTTTTTTTTCTGACGTAACTGAGTCAGGGAGGTTTACACAGCGCTGTGCGGGATTACTCTCTGATCTGACAGGACTGAGAACAGTAATACTGTAAGCTCCAGATCTGCTGTGTTACTACTGACTCTGCTCAAACGCCACATTGACCAGGTGATTCTCACACACAGTTGTTTGTCTTAAATTCAGCCCTCTGTCCAATCCAGAAAAAGTTGGCATTAGTCAAAGATGAGAAACTTTACCGATCAGCAGCTTTTGACATTTCTAGGCAACCAGGAAGGAAACCAGGAAGTCATTCCTCTTGGTTGAGAAATTATCCACACATGAGCTCCTGTTCTTCTTCTGCATGCACAAAAGCACACAAACACTCACTGTTGATGAAACCTGACAAAAAAACCTTCTAGCAATTGGCATTCTACTGATCAGCTGGACCTTTTTTAACTGTCCACACGGCAGACCTGGACAGAGGGCTGGAGACTAAAAATAGAATCTGAGCAAACGGTAAGATACCCCAGGCTGGCTGGCACTTCCCTATAAACATGGTGAGAGAGAGAGAGAATGAGAGAGGATATCCCAGCTCAGGTTTGATTTTAGTAATGTGTGACAGTACAGGTCCCTCCACACCGCCTCCACTGTCATCTTTTATTCATCTGCCACAATTTATATTTCATATCCACAGTAGTGAGGAAGTGTGTGCTGCTGTGAAGAGAGATTTAGAGGTGAGTTGGTTTTTACCTGGCTGTGTGTGGTGTATGAAAAGTAAAGGCTGAGGAAGAGGCTTACGAGAGAGTATTTATGTGTTATATGCTGTATGTTCACAGCCAAGTGGATTCTTCATACTGTGTCTCAATCTTTAATACAGATTAGTGTTTTCAGTCACATTTATTTTTTGTTTGCACAGTAAAGAAGTGTGATAAGATGCTTCGCAGGAGCATGATGAATGGTCACAGTGCAGGGCTAATCTCTGGAAACTGATTGGTTGAATTTAGTGACCAACCAGAGCAATCAATGGAGAACCAATTAGCCACAAACTAGCTCAACTGCCTAGTGTGAGTGAGCCAGAGAGAGGGAGTGTGTGTGTGTGTTTGTGTGTTTGTGTGTGTGTGTGTGTGTGTGTGTGTGTGTGTGTGTGTGTGTGTGTGTGTGTGTGTGAGGCTAAAAGCTACTTTTGGAAAGCACAGTACTTGGTCATTTTTTTAATACATAAAGTGTATGGAGGTATGAGTGTGTGTGCAAGTGTAAGTCCTAAATAGCACCATGTCTAATTAGATCCATGATTGGTGTGTAATAACTTATATTTTAAACCTGTATGTCAGAAGCATGAGGATGGTGTTTGATAACGTTCTTACAACTAAGCCCTAATAGTGATCGCTTCGAAGGCTTTTTTTTTTTTTTTTTTTACTTTAAGCCGGTAAATAAAAAAAGCCATATGTGGCTATTGTAGTGTCCTTATCTGTGCTTTCAGATGTGCTGAAATTGACACATCCATCTTCAAAACGTGCCATGGGTTCCAGCTGTAAATGATGGATGGCTAGTAGAGGCGTCTGTGGGAACTGTGGTGGGTATAATGAATGTTTTGGAAGGTGTATTTCTGTACGGGTATAAATACAATGTGTGAGAGTGAGTGATTGTTCCAAGGGTATAGATTCATCTTTAGGGTAAAGTCATTTATCATTACCTGCTAACGCTGTCTTTCACTCTCATTTTCTCTCCGTGGCCTTTTATCTGCAGAATACAGATTATAATTGCAGTTCAGTCCTGTTGAATATTGCATGTGGTGTTGGGTCCCCAATCTCAGATACAGACAGAAAGACTGAGACTTGACACGTCTGACAGTGGAATCACACCAGGGAGAAATTAGCTTGCAAAACAGCTTCAGTGTGTGTTTATCAGAGGAATATGTGTCTCTTTGATCAGCTGAACTGTCCATAGTGCTGAAAGTGAAGCTATGCTGTCTTCATGAAAGCTTTTCTTACAAATTATCTTCATAAATACAGTATGAAGCCATTTGTATTGAATTTCTATCAGTTATTTTTTTCCAGTGAGTACATATTCTGGTAAAGCAAGCAGTGTATTACTATTATTACAATGGTAACTTTAAAGATTTGCATTTAAGGACTTATTTTTTTTCTTACCTTCTAACCCTAGTGTGTTTCTAAAGATAACCAAAATCCAGCAATCATGTTTACGTCCTTGTCCATATCTGGATTAACTGAGAGTTAGGTGGAGTTTGGCAGAAGATGGCAGCTGGAGCCATTAACCATCATATTTATTTACAGGCGATAAACTGAGTAAATTCACTGAGGCCTGGCAGGGGTTACTGACCATGACCATATGGGAACAGCAAACAAAAGCAGACTGGTGAATTCTGTGATTTGACTGCTGATGGTTCTGCTATTTGGAAACCATTATCAGAATTCATTAGGATTCATATCTCAGTGGAGCTGACGGCTGCAGTATCTCTAAAATGGGCTGGGAGTAATGAGTGATCCCCCTGTGGCCATCTTGGTAAGATTGTCTCTTCCAGTGATATATGCCTCAGCTTATAACCTCTATGACTTCTCCCTCCCAACTTAATCACTATTGATCTCTGCATGCTATGCTGTCCACCCCCCATTCCACATATTGAATATCTCAGATTTTATCCTTGTCTTTCTTCCTCTTTTTCCATTTCAATTTCCTGTATCCCACATATATCTCTCCCACTTTTCTTCAGGCTTCCATTTTTTTAAATGTTTCCATAATTGCATCAATCTTGGTTTTCTGTTGCCTCCAATCTTTCTCTTATGCGCTAACCCTAACACCCTTGCTAGCTGCAGTTCATTCTCTCTCTCTCAGTCTTCTGCCAGTTCTCTCGTCTGTGTCCTTCGGTTCTTATTTATTTCTTCCTATTATTCAATAAAACTGTCTCTTGCTCTGTTGTTCCCTGGTATTCTCCTGTTGTTATGTCCTCTATTCTTATGTATAGCTTGTAATTGTTGTCAATGTCATCGCTAATTCATCTCTTGTATGTTCCTTGTCAGTGCTTCTTTCCTTTACTCCTTTTTTTCCTCCATTGTTTTCTCACCACATTCTACTATTTTACTCTTCTTACCTTTCTTGCCTTCATTGTTTCTGGACATCTCTCACTCTCTTATCTCTCATCCAATCCTCACCCTTATCATCCCTTCCCTTTTTAAAGCCCCAAGTCAGTGTTGAGTCTACTTGCTGACTGTTCTGTTTCCTTTCAGTTTCTCTCCATCTTTCCATAGCTTCATCTTTGTCCTCTCTCTCGCTTGAATATCTTACTTTCATACCTTTCTTTCATGCTAAGCAAAGATTGGATGAGTATTGGGAACAACAGTCACACAAGCTCTCGCTTTCTCAAAGCAGCTGCGGAATTCAAGAGGCATTTTATTGATTGTGCCTTGGAGGCAGTGTCTGTGTGTGCTGGTGTTTGCCATTTGAAAACTTGGACCTACAATCACTCACTGATGTAGGATTCTGTTCATGCCCTGTAAGGCTCATCCAGCCAGAGCGTGTTTGTGTCCCTGCAGCTTAAAACACAAATGTTTCAAGCTTTGTTTCAGTGTTTTCGTGTTATGTTATGTTTTATGTTGCTAAAACTTGCCTGGATTGATGACAATGTTTGGTTCCGTTCCACTGATGATGGTTAATTTGATGCATCAGATGGTCTGATCCAAAAAACTATCTGGGAAGTTAGAACACTTCTACTATCGTCATGTGATCTCACAAATCCTAATGCCTTGGTAGTGTAGTTCCAAAAAAAGTAGACTGTGTATCAGAAAAAAAAATCACACTATGATCACGGTAGTGAAGGTTCTGGTGTGCGCCCCGTGCGTCCCGTTCTCACCACTGCTATCTGTGAATTAGTTCTTGTTTCATTTCTTCCCTCCCCTCTTATTCCTTTCATCTTGCCATCGCTCCCTCTATATCTCTTTTCCATGCCATGTGTAGGCGGAAACCATCGGAGGTGAGAAGTGAGAGAGCGTGAGTGTGCCAGTAACCATGGCAACCTTGTCCTAATTGGCCGATGGCCTGGCAGGATGATTGGCAGCTGTTGTCAGTGAGGACTGTTCATGCAGACAGGCAGCCAGGTTGGACGGCCCCAGATGGGTCCTTCAGATACAAGGAGAATGAGAAGAGAAACACGAAGAAGGATTTATTCTCTTTATTTCCAGTTTGTGCTTTGAAATCAATCAATTTCTTGAAAAGCTGAAGGGCTTGTTGGAGAGGCTGAGCAGTTTGCTGCTTTGTGTGTGTGTGCTTTAAGTGTGTGTTTGTGGAAATTTACTGCACATGTCTGTTTGTTTGGCAGTCTTATCATGAAAAACAAGAGCATCAGGTGTTTCAGCAATCCTACTATAAACAATAGAAATAATGACTCCATCTGTGAGGAGCAAAGTTGAGATTTTTATTCAAGGAAATCTAATGTTTTTTTGCCTGCACACATTTGCAACAACAACCCAGAGCCCAGTCCCCATTAGTTAACTCATTATGTTAATGATAGGGGACAACTGTGAGTCATATTAAAACTACATTCATGTGGTGACAGTACTATTCTGGTTATGACTGGATTTTTGGAGTAGCTATGTTTGTTGCATATGTAAACATCTGGGTTTGAAAAAAATCTGGATATGCTACCTGGTGTACTCAGATAGAAAACAGGAAACTGTCGCATGTAAACACCTCTGCTGGTAAAGAACATAGTGACTGAAATCTAATAAAAATACTGCACTGCTCACTCGACAGGTATGAGCAGGGTTTGAACTAAGACTTCAGAGTTTGAGAAGCTCTGCTGTACAGTTTGGCAGATACAGCTGATGGTGTCTGTGTATGTGTACTCATTCATATTCATGAGTGTTTATTCATGTGTGTGTGTGTGCTTAGTGTGTGTATGTGTGTGAGATGCCTGCTGATTTTTGTTTACAGCATTTAGAGTTGATAGATGGCTCTGCTCTGCTTCCAACTGAGCAGACATGCTTCTTCTCATCTCTTCTTGATCATTGTCACTTCAAGAAGAAAACATCTCAGCAAATTGTTACTTATCTGTTTTCAGGTATTATAGGTATTTGTTACAGATTGTTCATTGCGATGTCGCTTGTTTGCTATGGCCCCTTTTTTCCACTGCATGTTTCAAGTCATTGTTAGCATAGTTATAATTTAAAACATTGTGCAGACGGTTTGTATATTTCAGTTGTAACAGCAGTTGTGTACTTAAACTGAGACTTGCTCACTCACAGAGTGCTCAAAATGACCTTTGCCGTCACAAACTACCAAGATGTTTGCTTTACAGGCTTACACGGACTGTTGCATGTGTGGAAATGTTAAAACACGACTGGTGCTCGTTTCTTTGGCTTTCTGCTGACTAACACACACACACACACACACACACACACAAACGGAAATATGCTTTTCCAGCCAAGGAAGGGCAGACGGAGCCGATAAAAAGATGTTTTCCTCTTCATCACTCTCCTTTCTCCTTCTCTTCCTCTGACTCACTGCTTTTTTCCTTTGCCACTTCACACACACACTCTCTCCCTCTTGCTCTCTCTCCCACACACACTCAGTTTCTGTGTATGTCTCACTCTCTTTCTGTCAGTTTCTCATTGTTTAGAGAAGCAGGGTAAACTAGCTGCATATTTTCCATGACTTCAGTCTCTCACAGCAGAACAACCTGCCACACCAGTGTGCACACACACACACACACACACACACACACATAAGTGTGTGTGTATGTGTACCCTAACCCAGAGTCACAGTAAATGGAGCAGATCCTTACAGTGAAATCACAGACTGCTCCTGATGTGTACAGTACACAGACACACTGTTCACAGTTTTATGGGAGGAACTCAGTGTTGACTTTCACAGATACTGAAAGACAAAATGTGGACAATTTAGATATTTACTCACATTAATCACTAAGCATTTATTAAAAATGTCCTGTTATAAGAACAAAAGGGACAAGAACACCTCAGAGTCGTATATGAAAAAAGTCGGCTGTAGTTTGGACAGATCATTTCAGAAAGTGATAATTGTTACTGAAACTGTGAAACACAAATAGCATTGCTATAGTAACCTGTAAAAACCAGACCTGTAAACATGAGTGTGGACGGTTTATCTCGTTTTACATACCAGGATATGCAGCATATACAGGTTTGATCATGCCATGCAAAGTTATGACCACAATGATTCTTCAGGAGTGTGAGCGGCACTCGCATGCTCGCTGAGACACATGCAGCCCCTCCCTGCAGTATTTTGTTGTGCTGTTTAAGAAGCTTGTATCTGGCTGTTTCTCCACTCAGCTTTGCTTTGATGTGGAACTGGTGCAACACTACATCAGGGAGCATTAATATTATATCACCACACACATTCATGCATGCCTTTGAGGAGACACACAAAGACTCAGCTCCTGCATGCTCAGACTGCTGCATCACTTCACTGCAGCAGAGTCTGTGGCGCATGTCTTCTCTCTGTCCACACAGTTAATTTTTAGATCATTGATAGAGTGTATCATCAAATGAAAGCAGTCGTTGCATTTAAGACATCTGGCTAGTTTGTGTGTTTTTTTTTATTACACTACCTTTTTGTGCTTCAGCTCAAAAACAAGCCGCTCACATCAGTTTGTGTCATCGTTTTGTATTTGTTTACAGTAAAAGCCATGTTCCACACACACACACACACACACCTCCAGGTAAAATCAATGCCTCGCTTTTTTCTTCCTTGTCTGTCACCTCCTCTCTGTCTTGTCTTGTACCTGCTCCCCTCTCCATTTCTTCTCCATCTGTATGAATAATTGAGGAGGTGGGTTTGAGGTAATTGAAGCTTATAGGTTTGGATGGATAGATGATAAATGGATGGATTAAAACAAAGAAAGGCAGTGTTTTACTCCTGGAGATAAAATACAATCTATTGAGGGAGGTGTTTTCCACTGCTGCCCCCCCCCCCCCCCCTTATACTCTGAATTAAATCAGGAAAACAGAGTGGCAGGAAGAGAAAAAGGAAAGGGTGAGTCTGTGAATGTGTGTGAATGAGACAAAGGGTTAAATGGGGAATCCCTCATTTTCCTCTCCCTCTTTATATATGTGTGTGTGTGACTGCAATAGTAAGAGGTTAAGTGCTTCCATATGGGACACACATACATACACACACAGGGGAGTAAAAAGTTTCCATGTTTAGCTTGACACAGCATGACAGATGTTGACTGTTTCTGTAACACTGTAGCCTACTGTGTTCCTGCACGCACGCACGCACACACACACACACACACACACATATCTATTTTTAACTTTTTTATGACTTTGTGAACAAAAAGTGTAAAAGGACACACATAGCCATTTATAGATGGAAAATGTGTAAGGACACAATCACACACACACATACACAGGATTTCTTTCTGCAGTGGTACATTTTCCAGTCGTTCAGCTCTAGGTCCATTTTTTTAGTCAGTTGCAGTGAATTGTTAAAGATTGTTGGTGTTTAAATGTTTAAACATCAGTTGACAGATTGCTTCCTGTGGTTCATGAAACCCCTTTTTAAAGATAGCATGCTGATAAAATCATAAACTCTGTGCTGTCAGGCAAAAAAAAAATCCATGATTGGAAATGTAAGGGGTTCTGCCAGGCAGGAGGAATAAAGGATTAGATGTGCTACATGTTGAGCTGATGTTCAGTATGGTTTATTCATTTGCACTGACGTTTGTGCAAATATAAGTCCATCCAGACACTCAAAATAAATGGGGCTAAAATAGGTTGTTCTTGATTTTTATTCCTACTCCTCCTCTTGCACAGATTTGACCTTATCTCTGTATTGGTACCATTTATTAACTGTATTACACATCTGTACTGCACTACAAGCTTTTCTTCATATAATGAAACTGCTGTCAAACATTAGATAGATAATTAGAAGAATGGGCTTGAAGTCTTTGCTTTTCATTGTCACATAAACAGAGATTTGTGTCACATACTGAAAAAGACATCAAACATCATCAACGCTGTGGTAAGCTTGTATAGAGGCTCCGCAGCAGCTGCATACAGACGAAAGCCTTACTGATGCTGTTCTCCATGGAAAACCTGTGCTGGATCTGCTGCGACAGATTGGGGTTAACATTTTCCTTTAGGATGCTTGGAACAAAAAAAACTGCTGAAAAGCAGCAAAAAATAGCCGCTACCAGAGCTGTTAATGTGAGAGTGGAATCCAGCATGAGCTCAGCAGTGTGCAAATATTTAAATCAACTCGCAGGCAGAGCTGCTGTTATGATAATTAAAGTGACAATAAGCAGATTTGGTGAATGGAGAATATTTTTTTAAGGATAGATGATATGTGGGAAAATGAACACACACCCAGAAACCCGAGTCAAATCATCTCCACAGCCTGAGGTAGTTTTATAATTTTGTTATTGTGTTCTTGTTACATCACTGTGTGCAGTTTGTGAATTACAAAACACTGTGGGTGAGGTGAAGTTCAGATTATACCCAGCAGCACCTACATGAAGTGCACAAGTGGCAATTTGAAGAAGAAAGTGACTGCTGCAGATTTTATTCCAACAGTTTATTATTTTCAATCTGTAACATTATCAAATGAAGTCCTAAAATTGAAATGAATCTTTTGTGGCAGGTCATAAGTGTCGACCATCTAATACCAGGAAATTACACAAGAGGATTTTCACCTTTCAATCTCCACAGATGCTTCAATCTTCCCTCTACCAGATTAGACCTCTTTGTTTTTCGTCTTTCTCCAAACTCTTTTTTTTTGTCTTGGCTAACTTTTCTCTCGTAGCGTCTCCCCTTTCCACCTCATCTCATTTTCTCTGTCAGATTAGATCACAGACATTGCTTTGCCTTGGCCATCTGTCCCCCAAAGGCTTCCACCGGGCTCCTTAAGACTCCTTTCAAGTCTTGGACTTTAATCAGGATGACCCTGCATCTAAAAGTAAAATAAAAAAATGGATTTGTGAGATATCTTTAGTGCTCTCCTATGAGTTTCTTCACAGATGACAAAACAAACATAATGGTAAATTTCAATGTGATCATTTTTTTTAACATCTCTTTTTATTGTTGAGAGCCTAAGCTCAAGTTTTTGACCTATATCTTATTCCTTTCGACCATATGCACACAAAATAAATATTTATGAATTTGGGGATAGAAACTGTCCCAAACAGATTTAACTATTTACCCTTCTGATAAATCCGATTTGCCCAGAAACCACTTCATATGTGATTCATATGTTCTATATGAATGGGTTATCTCAAGGCTTGTGACAATGTTGGGACGTTGGACTCATCTGTTAAGCTGACAAATGACTTTAATCACTTAGTCAGTCCATGGCCACCAACCGGACCAGTTAGTGACCAGAGGAGACAGCTGAGCTGCCAATCAGAGAATCAATAACCAGCAAATTAATTGAACTGAATGAGTTCATACATCACAGTCAAGGACAATAACTCTCCTTCCACCGTGTTTCTATTTGTCTTTCATAGTCTAGGTGTGTTTGTGCCATATCCCAAGGAGGTGGAGGGGGTGTGTGTAGGTGTGTGTTTTTTCACCCAGATGAACGGGCTGATTTAAAACGTTAAAGCGGAAGAGACAGAACAGATTGCATTGCTTCATAATAACTAATGAGAAGAACTTATCGTCTGGCACCTATCAGCATGCATGTTAGCTCACCAGCTCCCATTTAATCAGACACTGTTTGTCTGCTGAATCACTGTTTGAATTATACATGAAAGTCCAGGAGGTAATTATAGTGTGACCTGTAATGGCAGTCAGTGTTTGTGTGAATGCACTTAGAGGCTTAATTATTAGTGACATTAAAGTATATCATTCATCTAATAGGGCCCTGTACATCCCCCTAAACCCCTGAAGGGGACCAAACTTAAATTTAAATTAATTAATTAATTAAATCAAATGTGGGGCCGTTTGTCCCCATGCTTTTCAAATTGTTCATGTTAATATTTACACACATAATACATAAGTGCACTATCAGCAAATATGATATAAGATGACTTATATCATGAACACTTTATTTAACAAGCATTTTCCAGGCTACCATGTGAAAGCAGGTTTTATTAGAGAAAGAAAAATGTCATAGCTGTTAAGCCTCTCTTTCTTTATCTGTCCACCTGTCTGTCCGCCTCCTTTGCCCAAGGCAACCTAAAACCTAACCCTGTAAATGTCAGAGAAAGCAGAGGCTTTCAGTTTTCCAGTGGTGTAAATACTGGCTGCTGTTTATCAAAGGTCACACACGGCTGGGGTCACAGCAGGAAATGGTACACCTCAATGTTTCTACAACTCATATAGTTGATCCAGAATTTACCATTCTACAGCTGCATGTTGTAAACACCGGTGGCTACGACAGCACTGTTATCCTTGGCTTCCTAAACTAAACTAAAAAATGTCAGCATGTTAAATTAAGAAAACTAAACAAAAAGTCGTTTCTCATTTTCCAAATCTTCAAGGATCCCTGTGATCCCTCTGAAACATCAAGTACCCTACATTCACTGTGCGCCAGCCTGTAATAGCCTGTAATTTCCCTGGTCCTGAGGGAGAGGCAGGCGGCCATCTTGGCTCACTTTGAGAGACTGGAGAAATCCAATAGGCCTGTGTGTGTGTAACTCCCATAGGTCTTGTATGATCCAGTAAGTCCAGACTGGAGGTCATTGATCCTTCACCGATAAAGCCTCAGCAGCCAGGATCACATAATACAGCATCGATTGTCAGCAGAGAATCTGGTTTTCAGCCTGCAGCCGGACTGAGCTGACCACCAGTGTCGATGTCTGAAGTTTATTCAGCATTTGGCTGACTTTATATCACAAAGATTGAAGAGTTTTATTTATATTTGCCATCAATTCCAGTGAGACATAATGAAGACCAATGAGAGATTCTCATGGATCTGCAAGTAATCTATACTGAAGGTCCTGTCTTTATTCTGCTGACGGCCGTCTGAAGGTAGTCACTGTCTGTACTGTCTGTTATCTCTGACTGCAGTGATGTTGTGGTCTTGAACCGGAAACCAGCGGTTACATTTGGTGTAGCATGCTGTACATACACGATGACACCTACTAACAGAAGAGGTCGCACACTCTCATGAGGAATTACAAATTAAAATGTCTCTCTCTGCTAATAACTCCCCCAGGACTGTCCACTCATGTCTCCATCCAAACCGCACTCAGTCTTGTTTTCAGCGTGATGCAGCGTGTGCGAAAGTGCGGCCTGAAGCTCTGTATTTTTAATTAAAGGACAGGTAGGCATGATGTGATGGAGTGGGCGCTTCACACCACTATAAACATTACATGCCAGAGTAGAATGGCTTTATTTACAGTGGCATCAGGGTGATTTTTGTAATGAAACCCTTCATGTGTGCAGATGTAATGCCACACAGATCCATTACTCTGCTGCAGAATGTCTTCGGTTTCACCTCTGAAACCACGGCAGTTCTATTCTAAGATGTTTGATGCCATCAGTGCTTCACTGCCTGGAAAACAATACCAATACTCCGTGTGTGTGTGTGTGTGTGTATTTGTGTGTGTGTGTGTGTGTGTGTGTGTGTGTGTGTGTGTGTGTGTGTGTGTGTGTGTGTGTGTGTGTGTGTGTGTGTGTGTGTGTGTGTGTGTGTATGCGTGTGTATGTGTGCGTGTGTGTGTGTGTGTATGCGTGTGTGTGTGTGCTTATGTATTCACTGAGTACAATTCCTGCATTCATTACCTGCTTTCAATTGTTCCAGCTCTGTACATTGTCAGTTTTAAAGTTCTTTAAGTTTACATTAAAAGCAACAGTCTGTATGAATCATAATGGTTGAAAGAGCGATAATGTCTGACTGGGGCCTTTCTCTGTGGAGTTTGCATGGCCTCCCTGTGCCTGCGTGGGTTTTCTCTGGGTACTCCAGCTTCCTCCCACGTTCTAAAGACATGCTTGTTAGGTCAATTGGTGACTCTAAATTGCCCATAGGTGTGAGTGTGAATGGTTGTTTGTCTGTGTATGTTGCCCTGTGATGGACTGGTGACCTGTCCAGGGTGTACCCCGCCTCTCACCTGTAGATAGCTGGGATAGGCTCCAGCCCAACACGACCGTGCACTGCAGGACAAAGCGGGTTCAGATGATGGATGGATGGATGGAGATAATGTCTCATCATCACACATGCTTATAGATACCTGTGCTATAAACAGCTTCACTTTGCACACTCATCTCCATAAAGTCTGGCTTTATACCCTTCCATACAGTATATGCACCTACAGACCACACATGCACTTTTCACACATGCACAGCAGGGTTCTCTCTCTGTTCCAAATATAATTTTCCAGCCAATTAGCAGTATCTTTGCATTGTTAATTTTCCGCCCCCCTCAGTGTCTATGACTTGTCTGGGAATAGAGATGGATGCTGAGCTTTCTACCCACTGGGATTCCACCTGTTCACTTCAACCTACACACCATACCAAGGCAGTATGCACTGATTTCTCCACCATGCTGCCCTGTGCCTTTAGCTCAATTATACAGCAAGTTATTGGAACCAACAGAAAGAAAGCAGTGATGCTCAATGTAAATATTATGACAGTATAGCAGTGTTCTAACTAGACAGGGCATGCACTGGTCAAAAAACAAATAATCTACCAAACAATTAGCAGCAGTGATTACACTCTAGGCCACTAAATGAGAGCTAGAAAACATCTCTTCATTTTGTTAATTCATTGTACATGTTCTTGCTGCTGACAAAATCCAGTAGATTTAAAGAGAACTGCAGACTGTGCCTACAAGAAACCCTTCCACATTACACTGAGGAGCTATTAAACATTAAAACAGATTTATTTCAGTTGTGTTTTCCCAATTGTTCAGTTAAATCATTGCAGGCAGGAGGTGGGAGAAGGGTTATAAAAAAGATGAACAAAACTTCTACTGCTATCACAAACTGATGGTGGTTTGATAACAAACAATTATGTACCTGCTACACATTAGTCAGCGACTTACTTGCAGACTTAAGAGGATAAAATCACTTTAATGAGACCTCAGGCAGACATCTTAAGAGCATTAAGAAGAAAATTGTATTTATTTATTTGTATTTTTTGTTGCATTTTTATTTTGCATGCATTCATATCCGCATGGTGCAGTTTGGTGTTAATTTGTGTGTCACTGAGAGATCCTCCGGGCTGCGTTCAGGAATCTTTTTATTTAGAGACTTACAGCGGGAGAGGAAGTAGGAGAGAGGAGTTGAACTCCGGGAGCAGATGGGGTGATAATTATGGAGTCGCTAATGAAACAGACCAAAGAGGAAACAATTTCTCAGTTGGTCGCACAAACACTCTCAGCACACACTCACACAACATGAACTACGCATGCATACACAGATATACAGTCCAGTGCACACATCCCTTTGGTATGGTGTTAGTTTTATAGTTAAACATGCATTGAAAACACACAGAGACAAATTGGACACACACTGTTTGGAGATGTATTTGTACGCCCGCAGTCTGACAATAAACTTATAAGTAGTAAGAAAAGTTGACTTTATTTGGGTGTAATAATTCTGTACTTTATCACTTTTATAGTATTTTTCCAGGCCATATACACCATTTGCATTCTTAATTGTGTTATTTAGTTGAAAAAATCATTTTTATTTTTATAAGCATGTATGTTTTTCCTCCACGTTGCTCCAACTGTAAAGGACAAATATTTGGTCAGCACTTGAAAGAAAGACTGTAACCTTGTAGATGATGGCTGTTTACACACAAGAGAGACCAGAGGGGGAGACCATGTAACCTGTTTGTCAAAAAAAATGTTGAGAAACAAAATGAAAACAAGACAAAAGAAAGCTTATTACTTCTATTATACAAATACAAAGTTTTCAGGTTTATCTGCCTTTGTGTGACAGGAGCTGAGTCCTGTCACCTAACAGCATGGGTGTTTCTAGGCAAAACAGGCAATAAACAAGAACGGCAGTGGGAGGTGTGTGTGTGTGTGTGTGTGTGTGTGTGTGTGTGTGCGCGCGTGTGTTTGTGTGTGTGATCTGTGTAGAAGAGAAGTTGCCAAGTCACGAGTTGTTTACCTTCCAGGCAAGGTCAAGGACTCTGAATTTCTATCTCTGTGCTTCTGTCTCTCCTGTTACACACTCTCACACACACACACGCAGACATGCACACAAACATACACACACTCATGTGTACATTACATAATTACAGTACACTGAACATAAGTCCTCCTCATAATCACACAACCTGCCTCGTCTCTGCTCTCAGTAGAACAATGAAATCTGATTATTGTGTTCCACTTAAATCAGATTTAGTTTTGAATGTTTTGAATTTTAGATCTTTGCTTTCATTCAGCTCACTCATCTGACTCATACCTCAAATCTCTGTGACATATATAAAATATGATGAGGTGTGTATGTCATCCTAGATACAATTACCACTTTTGAATGACATTTTGGGTCACACTGCGTGTCACTCTTGTCTTCAGTAGTGCGCAATAGTGTGAGACAGTGAGTCCCGTAACCGGCAGTGTGTGGGGGAGAGTGCGTCCTCTTGGCCAGGTTGGAGCTCGGTTGTGATTGACAGGTGTCCAGGAACATCAGGGAGGAAACGTTTGCTTTGTCACAAGGTGCACCCATCACTGTCACATTATGATGATGTTGGTTATACTAAGAGTGCAATGTGCTTAATGCTTAAAAAATCTGTGTGTGTGTGTGTCATATTTCATTAAACAATTAGAATGGTTTCTTTTTTTCCCCCTTTTTAGGTGTAATTGAATTATTCATTTATTTTTGCCTTCAGCACTTTTTGTCCTCCATAAATCAAAGTAAGCCAACTCAGACTAATCAATAGAACTGATCAATTCAAGAGGCTAATCGTATGACCTGGGGAATAAACTGCCTGTTGGGACTGACATTTAGTGACCAGAATACCAAGCCATGAGCTGAAATTCACTATATTCACTTGTTTTTATTATTATTATTTAACGGTTATGATCATATGCTCTTGACAGGCAGCGATTAACACACAAAGACACTAAAATACACACATGCAGAAAGAAGAAATGGCAACACCCTGCAGTTATATATAGCATCCTTGACAGCTCTAGTTAGTTATACACCTCTGCCCTTATAGAATCTGTATATTCTCTTAACTAAATGTAATCATTACTAACCCAGGCAATAGAAGGCTGCATCTCTACTGCATTTGAAGAGGCCTTCAAAAACGACAGCCTTTTGTCCCACTTCAAATGTAGCCTTCTAAGGATGCGGTCCTCAAAGTGAGCCAATAACTCAGCTTAGTTTTTGTGATGACATTGTCATTGTTATGACATTTAGTCACACTCTCATTTTGACCTCTTCTACTAAATAATTCCTTTATATTATTTTGTCCACCATCTGTAGCACACTAACTCTAGAGCCTGTGTTGTCTCTGGCAGCACTCAATCGTGCCTCGAGGGAAACAACTCTGTGTGTGTGTGTGTGTGCATGTGCAGAGTAAGGCGAGTTCTGCCTGTCTGTGTGACAGGTTTAAGCTGAAGGACAGATGATGCTGAACAGAATGCACAACATTTGGGTATTTTTGATTTTTTTATATGTGACTTAACTTGGTTTTGTGTGTCTTTGTCCTTTCTGTTTTAAAACGTGGTTGTATAATATGTTGCTATGACAATAGCTTTCGTTGTGGCATTTTAGTACAGGCTTTTCACTGCTGGACTTCAGCCTCCCGGCCTTTCGCCTATAGATAGCTGGGAAAGGCTCCAGTCTGTGCAGTGACCCTGTACAGGACAAGCGGGTTCAAAAAATGGATGGATGGATCTCAGGCTAAAAATTCTGCATGTACCAGCTTCTATTGTGGTTTTGTTAAATTATGGTTCTTACAGATGCAAGTGTGCAGTTTTTTTTAAGATTAAGGACTGTAGAGAATGGAAAGTAGAAGTAATATTTTGGCCTTAATTTCTAATATGTCTCCATCTAAGGATAATGGCGGGTCCAGTGTTTCTCAGCCCTGACCTCATTCAGTGGAAGGAGCACAGCAAATTAGTGTTTTAGGGAGAGGTATTTGTGATCTGCATTAATGCAATGTGCTTAGTTTCACTTCCATTCTTTCTCTCGGCTCTAAGCAACCCAATCACCCTATAAGTATCAGCACAATGAGGTTTTAGAGGTGACAGGTGGGTTGTTTCCAGCCAGCGGCTTCTGTTTTTCCATTTAAATCCACTTTAGAATGATTTAATGCAAATCAAGCTGTTGTTACCAGTACACTGTGTAATACAATAGTTATAAAGTCTGCAAGACCCTATATTTATCACAAGCAGCTCTTTTTTCGGTGTTGTGAATCTGCATGCTCCAGGAAATGGTATAAGACTGGAACTGTGTTAATATGCTGCTCAGCAAGAAAAGCAAAGCCGCTCACTGATAAGACACTTTGATTTCTTAAATGCCAAGCAGGCTGAGCGAGCATTCTGAAAAAGTTTATAACCTGTTTTGTCACCCGAGCAGTCACAGGCAAGTGATGCCAATTAAAGCTAACATGTTTCATCTGTAATGAGACATTTCTTGACATTGACCCTGTCTGCTGTCCACTACATGTCCTTCCTGTCATCTGGGTTTCAGCTGTGTGCTCAGCACAGGGAGCAGGGGTAAAGTAAATTGCTGAGTATCTCTTCTTATCTGTGGAAATCTCTCATCTCATCATGATAGATAAGGATTTTGGTATTTTGCATGCTAGCTTTAGCAGCATGTTAATCACATTCCATCATATTGATTCTGTCATGCAGGGCTCAAGGAACAACCTATTATGAATTCTCAATTAAGTTTCAAACCTGCTCTTAGCAAAAGCAATACTGTAATGGGAAACTTTTCACTTTGCACTTATGAAAATGCCTCCCTGTGATAGGTTGACCTCTCCCGGCAGGTCACAGGCTCCCTGTGGGACCACCGTCTGCTCACCTCACCCACTGTCTCTCCATCTTCTCCTGCCTGTGTTCTACCACCTTCTGTCGTTTTATCACTAATTGTCTTTGTCACTTGAATGTTTTCTTTCTCTGCTAGTCAAAATGTGTTTTGTTGTTCACAGCTCATAACCATCTCCCTACATAGCAAAGGTTGCCTTGTAATGCTGCTGTAAAGCAGAGGAGCTGCACTTTGCATTTTGTCTCTGTTGGTCTCATTCTTTCTGTCATTTTCCATTTGCCTCTTTTCTCTCCTGCCAGCACAGCTTCACAATTCACCATGATTTGTAGAGGTGTGTGCATTTTCTGGAAAATGAACATGTGCATGCCTCTGTGACTACCTGCTGCCAAGTGTCTGGCATGTCTTTTGTCAGATTTCATTGCTGTTGTCCAGTAAATGAAAAGTGTGTAAGAATAAAACAGAAAGAGAGACAGGCAGTTGAGGTGGGGAGCAAAACACACACACCAAACAGAAAAGGCTTTCTCAACACCCAGATAAACATGTGAAGACTTTTGTGGAAAGAGAGGCTTGTGGAGTGTGCTTTTGTTTTGTGTGTACTGTATGTGGGGGTGTGTAATCATGTGACAACTGTGCCCGGTCAACTATGCCTCCACAGCGGAAGAGATGCATCTCACCTTGTCTGACAACATTCAGACAACATTTCTGTCAGACTCCTGACCACAGAACTATCTGTTCCACACACTAAGATTAGACTGGTGTTACTGGAACAGCAGAGGAGATGGATAAACAGACCTACGTTAAAAGGATGTGATTGAAAACAGCACTGCTTTAGCAGCAGCAACAGCAACATCAATCAGCCTATAAAGCCTTAATGGTCTTTTTTTTGTGAAGACGATCCTTTTTTTGCATAGCACAGTCAAATTATCAATAGAAATTAATCAGCTTTGACTTCCACAGAAATCTATTTTCTATTTTATAATTCACCCTGTTAGGCTACAAAGAAGGAAATAAGTGTTTATCTTCTCTGAATGTCCACCCTGATCCCTGAACCTCAGGCTGACGATTGTATACATTCATCCATGTATACACTACCTTATTAGGAGAGAGGTCATAAGTTCACTGTGTGTGTGTGTGTGTGTGTGTGTGTGTGTGTGTGTGTGTGTGTGTGTGCGTGTGAGTGTGTGTGCAGGCACACACACTGGTCATATATGGGCACAGCAGAACGCTGTAACTGCTCTGTATTAGCCACCATGACATGAGTCAATATCTGATTTATTTAAAGGTTATGGTGCGACTCCCTCTTTCCCCTAGCCTGCACTTCACAGCAATTTAATGGAGTACTGCTCTGTATTGTACAGAAGGTCCTTACTCCATATCTCAAAGTTCAACAACACACACCAAAGCAATCTAGATGTAAAAATGAATACTTGACTTTAAGGTGAACTGTCCCTTTAATTTAGTTATGTCAATTAGAGGTCCACCAAAGCAAAACCACACTGAAATCAGGTCTAAAGTTAAGATATCTCTTTATCTGACTTTTAATTAAATAGATGAACCCAGATGAATTCACTTGTCTTCTAATGATGAAAAGTGAGAAAGGGTGAGAGAGAATGGGGGAAAGAGGATGAAATATGGGGAACCAATCTGTCTCTGAGAAAAAAAAGGACTTACTGTCATTTGTTAAGGGTTTACATGCTTAGGTTGTGTTTGTGTTGAGGTGTGCCAATAAAGCAATTTGAATTGAGAATGAGACAATGGAATACAAAGAAATGAGTGGGAGAGGAGAATGAGTTGTCATTGACTCAAGCCAATAAAGCAAACTCCAAAGAGAAACACAGAGGGGAGGTGAATGAGCCTCTTCAATCCATGCCAGTAAAATTCATTAGAATACTGGAGGGTGAATTAAAAGAGATTTGGAGTCGATGTGTAAGTGGCAGAAAGAGAGGCTGCCATTGCCAAATGGAACAGTGTGCCACTGCTAAACCTAATCACACAACAAGGAAAAAGGAGGAAGGGGAGAGTTTGCACAAAGTTGCCACAGAATCTGTAGATTGAGAAGAAATGTCAGTGGGAGGAAAGAGATTTTTTTTTTCCACCTCATAAGTTTGTAAAGGAAAATGGCAAAGAGCACGCAGCCGACAGAAAGACAGTGAGCTTTATTGTATGGTGTCCAGCTCTGTGAATGGCTCTGCCAGTCGCTTTTCCCTGCTGCCTTTTGTGTGGTCAGACTTAGCGCCGGCAACCAGTTCATACTGCTGTTTCCTGCTAGCAAATTAAAAGCCTAATGCTGTAGGCCCAACATGTTCACAGAAGTGTTTTAGAGGGCTGCTCTGTCGGACGGGGAATGGTAATGAGCAACGCTGTTATCTAAATGACTGTTTTCCATTAGAGCAGGTTCTTCTAACAAGTTTATATCGGCTGGATCCCTTCTGTGTATTAGTATTGATCTGTTATTTCAAAACAGGGAGACATTATTTTCATTTAATCATCTCTTATAACACAGTGTTACAGCCATACAAACATTTGCTGTGGTGCTTTAGTAGCAGTAAATGAGATGTTAAATGGGAAAGACAACTCAAACAGATAATCCCTTCTTTAGCTCAACAAGGATGCCCCCATTGGCTTGACAGGTGATGTAGGGCAAGAGCACATTAAGAATACAGTGATGTGGCATAAATCAATCTCTCTACACCGTATAAAGCGAATCTCTGCGTGTTGTGTGCCCGTGTGTGAAGTTGAAGTGGTTCGGATGAGTGGTTGTCATATTTTAGCTACAAGTTGTTTTATCTACGGGCAGCTGCACAGAGCCCTGGGTTGTTTGGGGGCCTTCATGATCTGACAAACTCTGTTCCACAACAATGACCACAAGCCTTTCCCCTCCCCCCCCTTAAACAAACAACGACGATTCACAATGACATTTCAGCGTCATGTAATGATGTCATATTTCATTTGTGTGTGGTTAGCAGCTCAATCACTGACTGCATCGCATTACAAATTGTACTCAAACGGATCCTTGTGAGCTTGTTTCGGTTGCTATCATGCTAAGCAAAGAAAGCATCTGATTAAGCAGAGTCTCTGTTTGCCTCCAAGATTGTCTCAGTCAGTAACAGTAGTGCTGCCACTCACCTATGCTGTGGCAGTGGGTGCTAATCTGCGCTGGACCCAAGAGACTGCAGGCCCCTAATTATTTGGCCTCCTAAATAAATTAATATAAATACATTATATATTTATATATAATATATATGAGCAGTTTCCCCCTTGGATTAATGAAGTATTTCTGGTTGTGATTGTGATTCTGATTTATCTTGATCTATGTGAAAGTGATCTGTTTTTTGCTCACACAGATTTTATCAGCTGCCCTCTTACACTCCTACACTGTATGTACTTGCATTTTTTATATATACAACCACTGAGTCACTGACACGCACAAAGTGTGTGATCGAGTGTGTAATCAAAGAAAGAGTGAGAGCGAATGGAAGGAGTGTTGAGAGGACTATCAAACCCGTATCACAAACACACACACACACAGCAGACACACACTGGTGAAATGGAGTGAAAGGGATTCAAATGAAGATTGAAGAGAAAAGTGATGTGAATTCATGAGAGACCAAATCATGAAAAGTGAAGTGACTGAAAGGTGTAATCCTCTTTACCCGTGCAGCACTGATGGAATTAGCTTGTACCTTTTCATCACTAACAACCTCAGTTAGGAAACACCTGTAACAGCTAAGTGAAAGTGGGACCTTTCAAAAGGAAGTAACTTTAATACCTGGCATTTATATTCAGCTCCACTTTCAGCCTTAAGATGTGGCTGAGATGAAAGGTGGTTATCCTTATCTTTCTGCTGTGTGGCTCTTCTGACGATGCCTTGCAGCTGTCATTAGGACGTGAATGCTAAAGATAACAAGAACTGTCTGGTGCATGAGCCAGCCAGATTCACTGCCCCCTTTCTCTTGTTTGTGCACACATGCTCAGTGTAGATGTAATAACAAAGGTTTTACATTGTAGTTTAAGACTGAGCATGAGTAGGTAAAGGGAATAGAAACTAAAAACTTAAAGGTAGGGTAGGAGATTTTGAAAACTCAGTGAGAGTCAGCCAGATTTTGAAAGTAAACACACGCCCCGTTCTCTCGGAGCTCACCACGAAGCCACGCCTCCCAACCAGTCTGTGACTTCGGCCATCATGCACGTACCTCTCTGATGCGCACAGAGCAGGAAGAGAGTGACAACCAGCCAATACTCCACGCAGGTGCGCCTCGCAGGATTGGCTGATGTTTTTAGCGTTTTATAGCATCCACAGATGATTCATATTCTTCGTTTTAAAGCGAAACTGCCGAACTAATTGGTTGCTATCGGATTGTAAAGAGAAGTTACACTAATTTAACAAAAAGCGCATCAGAATGAAATCTCCTACCCTACCTTTAAAGGATTAAACATTCTAACTTGTAAGGTCCTTTGGAGAGAAAAAGACTAAGTGATGATTAATCATGAAAAACCCATTAAAAATATTTCAGCCTTGTGGGGAAGAGAGAAACATTCAGAGTCAGATGATGCAGGGTAGAAGAGTGAGTGAAAAAAAAGACCAAACCACAGAAAATACAGAAAGAATAAGCATTTGCCATCAGTCCTTGGATTAAAGCATCCACTTTACGCTTGTCCCCAATGAAATCATCTGTCCTGTGTTTTGACACCGGCGCCTTGTTGTTTGGGAGATGGATAAAGAATCGGAGCCCACACACACACAGGAGGAGGGCTGTTATTTCAGTGTGCTGAGGCAAGTCTTTATCTGACACTTAATCCTTAAAATTACATGTCTCTCCAGGATGATTCTGAAATATGAAGATCCTCAAAACAAGCGAGTTTTCCTGCTGATTTCAGAGAATATCAGCTCGTAGAAGAAACAGAAACAGGCGTATTAACGCTTTTTAATTATTTGGAAACATTTTTATTCTTGTTAATTCAAAGGAGTGTTGTGCATTCTGTTTCTTTCCATTTGCAATAATCTCTCAGCCTGAAAGCTAACATAGAAGTGGCAAACACTGCAGTTCCACAAATGGCCACTTCAGGGTGGTTTAAAAAGCAAGTCAGTCCCTACAAGTCTGCATGTTAGAATCTTCAACTTTACAGCAGCTCTCTAAATTATTTCCCTGCTCAATACGGGTGGTGACATTTGAATAATCGGGTCCTCTAGAATGCTTTCCAGGCGCAGTCGGTGAAAAGGAGTTTTTTTTTTTTTACTGTGGCTGCAGGAGCTCTTCAGTCTACTTGAGTATGCCTCAGCCTCCCTCAGCGCTGATCCCATCATGCAGCTTAGAGCTCATAAATGGCCTGAAAATGATGCAGCACTGCAGCTGGTTTGGCAGCATCCACTGATTAGCATTCATATGCTCTCTCTTGCTCATTTGCTACTTTTATATGTAGAACATGATATATGTACTATATTTACATATGACTTTGTTGTGTGGCTACACCATCTGTGACTCCTTTTGCCCCTCTTTGCTAACTCCAACTATTTTTTCTTCTTCTTCTTCTTCTTCTTCTTCTTCTTCTAATTGCAATTAGACCACAGTTTGTGTGTATGTGTGCTTGTGTGTTAGTTTGTCTAACATTTGGAGGGTGCTGAGCTCAGCTTTTTCTCTTAATCGTGACTTGAATAACTAAAAGTGCCATTAATTAGTTTCTCTCTCCCCTCGCTCTAGTCAGGAGGCAACATACACAAACACTGACAGACATTCAGTTCTTGGATGCCCCAACTAACCACAACTTGTCTAGCCCTCATAATTGTTATGTGTGTTGTCCTCATAAGGGAGGAAAGCCCCCACAATATGACTGTGCACATAGATTTATGTCTCTGCCACACACACACACACACACACAGAGACACACACACACATGCAGTTTTTAAATCAGACTTATAAGCTCCTCCAAGACATTTCCTGTGTAAAGTCTTGTGTGTGCATGCTTGTGTTTAGATTTGTGTGTGAGGGAGTCCCATGGATTTTCCAAACTCCTTATTTGGTTAACAAGATAAACTGCAGATAGGCATGAAGGGAGAGCAAGATAGCCAGACATTGTGTAGAGGGAGAGGGAGAGGGAAACTCCCTGTGATGAGAGAAAATAGTTTAAATGACACAGAGTATCTGATGATACACACACACACACACAGACCCACACACACAAAAAATGGAGGATGGTCGCTGTTTATGGCTTTGTCAACTTCATTTTGCATAGTGCTGTCCAATAAAAATGACCATTAACATAAACATTATTTCACAGCCCTGTTCAGTGTCAGACTCCCTGAACCTCTGGCATTGCCCCTGAAGAATTTATTTTAAGTTTTGTTTTTCATCCTTATTATTAAAGCATACCACAAGCTGAAGGTTAATAGTCTTCATTCCAGGCACCTTAAATAGCTTTATAACCTGAGAAATGTGTGTGAGACCAAAAATGCTGAAAGGCTTCTGGATGCTTTTCAACAGCCAATACAACTGCACTGTGAAGCAGGACACCTGTTCAGATTCATGTTTCAATCATTGAAGTTAAATACCACACAGTGGCAGAACAGACATATTTCTTAAATGTCAGATGATAAATTTATAACCAAACAGATAAAAACCGCCCACAACAGCAGGTCTGTGGCAGGTGTGTGTGTTTGTAACCTGTTGTGTTTCCATTAGCCTCCATGATGTTGGGATTATGTGTATTAGAGAGCAGACTGGATCTTATTAGTGGAGGCCTGGCTGAGCGCTGTCGGTCTATTGTTGTGGTTTCCCACACTGGCCAACATCATTATCAGCTTTGTTTTATAAAACCGCTGCATGTAAATTGTACACACACACACACGCGCACAGGGCTTCTCCTGTGTGAAGCTGTGTCACACACATGGATTTGCACACTCCTGCTAATAAAATTGCACTCTGCTAAGTAGAGACACCCCCCTTTGTATGTTAAACTGTGTGTCTTTAAACTATCACAACTTAAACACACACAAGCCTCGGTGTTGACACACTCATCCGTACACACAATTAAGAACATACCACAAACCTATATATGTGCATGCACACGCTTCTTTTGTTTAGTCTGTGACCATAGTCCGCCCACAAGCAATCTGTTCTACACAAACTAAACAGTTCACAGCCTGAAAGGCCAGTTTTTACACACATACACACACACACACAACTCCCACTTTTGCAAACTTACATAGAAAATGTTTGGACAAAAGAGATGCATGGAAACAGAAAGCACCCAAAAGCTCACATGTTGGGATTAAATCACGTCTTCATACACAGGTTGGGTCTGTCACAGTGATGTCATTTGGTTGTTGACACCACACACACACAGAACCATCTGTGTGGCAACATTTTCCTTCTCAATATTAAAAATAAAACGGTGGTTCCCAAACTCAAATTTTCCAATCCAAATAATGTCACTAAGGCAGAGGGAGTGCCCGGCACCGCAGCCTGTTGTGCTCTGCAGTGTAGATGCAGTATAGGCAAGAAGCTCTGAATGATAGAACAAGCTCATGAAGTCATTGCAGATGATTAATTGCTTATGTTAATAAAAATAAAAAATAGCTTAAAATGTTTGTTCTTAATCATTTTTCTGGTGACCCAACTGTAGAGAGTTCACACAGTCTCCCTTTGGTTTTTAGTGGCATGTTTGCAGCACAAAACTGCCAAACATCACCACATATCTTCCCCTGTGCTGTTTTAGGTGTGGTGGAGTAATTGTCATGGAGCAGTACAGTACATCATCTGATCCAAGACAAATCATGTAATCGTACTGCTTCCATAACACTCAGCACTCATGGCAGATTTTCAAGGTCCAAATTGCACGAGCAACAGAGCCAGAAATGTGCAAAATCTTTTATTTCATGAGAAGGTGAATGTGGAAAATTCTCAAACCACATGTGAAGAAACTTGGATCAACAAAAAGATAAACTGAAGCTGTATATTGTGGCAGTACAAGTGTAGGAGGAGCAGGAGCGTGATGGAGAAGCAAGAGAGTAGAGATCTGTCACAGCTGCTCAGATGTTGTTGTTATTTTTTTTTTAATGCTTTTTAGCAAAGTCAGATGGAGGACGTCTCTCCGGAAACACAGATGTACACACATTGTGTCCCTGGAGTAATATGTGTGTGTGTGAGCATTTTTGAATTCCTGCAGCCAAAGATTCCTTTAGCGTGCTCATGCGTGGGCGTGAAAGCATGCTAGTGTGATACATTTGTGAATGCTGGCATGCACATGTGATTCCACCTCTGTATGTGTGAGGATCTGTGCGGTGGTATCGCTGTGGGTATGTTGGTGTCAGCACCAAGAGTTAGAACTGAAAATTAGGACATTTTCTCAGTTCAGATTTATTTATTTTTTTATGTTAATATTTAGTCAAATGGATGACAGTGTACCAATGAGGATCCTCCCAAGTACAGAACCTTCAACATGTGAACATTCACACAAACACAGAAGAATTCACACTGCCTTTACCATATATACAGATGGCAAATTAAAATGCACAGTCACCACTTACTCCAAACAGTAACTGTAGGCTACTGTGTATTATCAAAGTGTCCTTTACACACATCACTATACACACGCAGCACAAATCAGCATAGTGTATGGTGTGTGTGTGTGTGTGTGTGTACAGTATGTGGCGTCTTTCTCAAACACACTCACTTGTCAGCGCACACGCACACACACCATTGGTCTGGAAACAATCTTCTCCACCCCTGTTGGTTACCCAAACACTGCGTTGCCATGGCAACATGTCAGCGTGCTATACAGTCAACCAGCATGTTTGTCATACAGAGAAGTGTGTGTGTGGGTTCATGTGTTAAAGAGGCTGTGTGTATGTGTGAGCTGAGAGTGAGACAAGCAGAACAAGATGATAAATCTTGTTAGTTATGGATTAATTTTGTCTAATGCACTGTCTGGATATGCTTGTTTCATTGTACAAGTATGTGAGAGTCTGTGTGTGTCTGTGTGTGTGTTTTTACCAGCAGCTGGTCATCTGTGACGTTCTCCACAAAAAGTCATCATCCTTGTACTTTTTTAGGGGGAAAAAATACACCCTGGTGTCTCAGCACAAATGATTCACTGTAAATCAGTTTTTATTCTCCTTCCAAGCTGTGAGAGTGTAATTTAAAGAGGACTATCAGCCACTGATAAAACATTCCAGAAAAATGAGGTTAATAATACTGACATAACATTTGTTCAGTGGCTGATTTGATTGGAATGATTTTGTCTTTTAAGGGAAAATTCAGCCCAAAGCTCTTCTCATATGGGACCTGTGTTGCTTTGGGTCCCTCTGAGACTTGTGTTAATTTTGGAGGTCTGTGCTCTCAATCCTGTGCAAATCTGTCTGTCTGTAATTGGTACAAAAAAGATGGGTCATCTGCAAATTGGTATTGCATTTTTTTTTTCAAAGAGTTTATGGAAACAGAATGAGGTAAAGTTATAAATATCCTTGTGTACTTTAGCTGAATTATTAGTTGAAATGGTTGTTAAGCTTCATACTTTCCTGGATCGGGATGTAAACAAACCCTGAATCTTGGTCTTCCTTGCTTTCCATCTGCATGGAGGATCAAGTGCCTTGCTCAAGAACTCCACCTTGAGGCAGGGGAGGGTTTTACTCCCATCACACCTCCAGCTGCTGCTGTATAAGTGCTAGCTGGCAGCATGTTTGGTCATGAGTCTTTCCATGGCAGAAGGTGAAAACTGCCCTCCGTCTGCTGCTATGGAAAAGTAATAAACAGACTAATCCCATTGTGTGTAATGAGTTAACCTCTGACATTTGTATGTGTGTTGGTGTTTGCATATGAGATTTGTATAGATTAACCCTTACTGTGTTTGTGTTATGTAGTTGATAGATTAAGTTTCTCTGTATAATTGGATTATTAGCAGATGGCTGTGTGTGTCTCCTGTCATTAGCAGCATAACATATAGATTTACTCAATCGTGAGTGCAATTAAATGTGTTTGTGGCAAACTGAATTAAGCCCTACCTTTACACCAAGCAATTGCTAGATAGGTAGATAATCTGAATAATCTTTGCGCTAATATACAACGGGTATGTTTTTTGAGTCAATATCACTGTCAAAATGGCAGCCACAGAGCTCCTTTTCATCATGTGGAACAGACAGTGTGAGGGTGTCAAATCAGGTCAGCAGGATGTGTGTTAGACAAATCCACAAACCTGGATGTCAGCCATCACCTCTGTGGACTTGTTAGCTGGATCGTTGTCCTGTTGGAAGATCACTCCTCTTGTCAGCCAGATTTCCTGATATTCTTCCATGGTTGTCTCAGAAATCAGCTGAGCTGCTTCCTGTAATATGGTGACACTCCTCCAGGTAGTCCATCAGCAGCACTCTGGAGAGTCTGCGGAGATTCTGTTTGTACTGTTGATTTATCATCTTTCAATGTACACAACAAACTCTTTAACAGCATAAAAACACTCATGCACATTTACTTTTCAAATGGCTACTCAGTTGATAGGGCATGGATTCGAATGTAATGTTGCTAAAACAACTCTGGCTGACCATGAAACACGAGTTGCAGGGCTGTGATCAGAGATAATGCTTATATAAGCTCTCTGAGTGTGTGTGTGTGTGTGACCGTATCTCACCCTATAGGCCAGATTATGAGTATTCTGTCAGCTGTCTTTGTTATTGCCTGTAGTGGATCTGGATCACAGTACAGCTTTTGTTCCAGACTGGAAACACAAGATAAACACACACACACACACACGCTTACACCCACAGGTGCTCATTCAGACTCACACATGCTGTATATACCGTGCCCTCTCCATAGCATTGTCACCTGGAATATGAGCTGCCTCGCCAGATATGACGGAGGCCAACTGCCACAGTAAATACACAGTCACACACACACACTGAAGCATTTTGGCTTGCTGCTACACTTATTGGTTTATTGGTGAAGACTCAGCTTCCGAGAAAGAAATCATTGGCTTGTCTTTGTTCATTGGCAGAATGCTGTTAAGGTTTACGGTCTGGTTTATTGCTGATTTATTGTCATCTTTCACAATGAAATTTCACATTGAGGGCAGCAGCAGGACAAAGATATCTGTATGTGTCATATGTGGCTATTTCAGTTTCTGGGTATCAGCATGTTCATTGATTCATTGTATAGATTTCTCTCCAGTTTCTCTTGGCTTAAATCAGGAAACAGATGGTCTTTGATGCGCCTGGTTGAGGATGTTGACTGAAGCAGCAGCAGACATTTTCGTTAAAAGCTTTCTTCATTGTTGTATTCCTGCTCCTATTTCACCTGTCATTGCAGCTGATGATTTCTTATTCTTGTACTATCTCAGACTGTTCACTGTGACTAAAAAGTGTTATAGCCAAAAAACTGCTCCAGGTTCAGAGAGATGAATAAATCTTTAGGATTTCTTGAATTGGCTGGATTGAATTTTTTTCTGATTTTCCCACAAGTATTCAAAGCTTCATAAATTTAGAATTTCTAAGACTCGTATACAGAATCTGTACTGGAGTCCCGAAATCTGATTGATAGCTTGACAAATTCATCGCCCTGATTCATGATTGCTCACTTACAAAAGTGACTAATAGAGCTGATACATTCTCCAGCCACTGCCACAATTCATTTGGCCTTTACCGTTCTTGTTCTTATCGGGGGGTCTGATATCAGGCTGGAGCAGAAGATTAAACTGAACCCTGTTCAGGACTGCAGGCTGGCAGAATGAAGAGTTTATCAGCTCGATCTGCTCTGACTGATGTGATCTGTTCTGATAACATCAAAGACTAATCTGACATCTGAGTTGGAAATAATATTTTTTCAGGCAAAAACAGTTAAGTGAGAATTTTATGTAAGAAGATATATGCTTGTGGGAAATTCTGCTCTTTTCTGTTTCTGCATGATTTTTCCAGTTTCCTGTCATTTCCTCACTTTTCTGTCTGCTCTGTTTCCCTCCTTCTCTTTTCCTCCCTTGTCCTTCCTCCTCTTCAGTAAAACCATCAAGGTGAAAATAATTGACGACGAAGAGTACGAGAAGAACAAAACCTTCTACATAGAGATTGGAGAGCCTCGCCTGGTGGAGAGCAATGACACCAAAGGTCAAGAAAACGGTGAGCCTAGCGACCCTTTGAACATTGACCGTCTTGACCTCAGAATGTCCGCCGCACCGCAGAGGTTGTGTGTTCTCAGCACATGGAGACACACTCCATGTCTTCTTGCTCCTGCAGTCTCCTCCTGACTCACTGTGGACATGAACATGCAGCAAGCTGAGGGTCACCTCATGTCACCACATCCACCATGAGTGTGTGTGTGTGCTGTTTGTGTATATACCTTGCCATTTTGTTTGTAATACCATGCATGCATTCACCAACTCCCTCTGTGTGTGTGTGTGTGTTTACGTGTGTTGTCCCATACAGGAAGACCATAACGGTTAAGATCTTAGACCGGGAGGAGTACAATAAGCAATCCTCCTTCTACCTTCTGCTTGAACCCCCCCTGTGGAGACGCAGCGGAGAGAAACAGACAGGTCTGACAGCCAATCAGCACTGAGAATTTTGTTTATGAGGTTTTAGTGGATCCTTAATCAACAGGCCTTTTTTCCGTTATCACCCACAACATTACAAACTCACACTGCTCATGCTCAAGATATGAAGCCACACAGTGCCGTCCCGATTTCATAATTTTCAGCAGGTTTTGAATATGCAGTGTGTTCACACTATAAAGACACAAAACGAAAACACAGTTGTCGTACAGCTCTGCTCGGTGGTGGAGAGAATGAGGGAGCCGCAACTGATTGTGGGTGGTGATGAAACAACTCCAAAACACTCAAGCACACAAAATAATAATAATGATTATTATTATTATTAGGAGATATTTGGAAGGAGCTGTTCTAGGAATTTTTACAATTTCATTTTAACTGGGTGTGTTGAGTAATTGTGACATAACAAGGAGCAAATAATGGATATCAGGTGATCAGTACATTTGTTTTCTGCAAACTAATTGACTTCTGTGCATGAGATTATACACATCTCTGTGACACACTCACCCCAGTAGGTGTGATCCTGTGGTAATGGATTTGGGTTTTCAATCATATTTATTATATGCACAGCTTAATATGATAACCTAGAAAGTAAAAGGCACTTTAATGGCACCCCAATAAGAGATGAAATCAAAGCATCACTAGTAGTTTTACTGTGAGTGACAACCAGCAGAGCAGCTCCCTCGTGTTTGCTCAAGTTTTAAAAGGCCTGTTGATTTAGGATTCAGGTTGAACATGCACTGCACAGACATTGCTGCTCCCTTTGTCTGTCTGTCTTTCTTTCTTTTCTTCCTCATTCTTCACTGCTTCTCTTCAGAGATGCATACAGCAAACGTGGTGGGAATCACACCTGCCCTCTGCTTTCTTCTTCTTCTCTGTTGTTTCCTACCTCATCCGGCCCAACACATTCTCATATTCTGTATGATCAATTGTCAGCTGATGTTTGAAAAAGTCACAGCTTCCTTGAAAGTGTTCAATACAGCCGGATTATGGAGTGAGAACAAAACACAGGTAATGAAGGATGTTCTCTATGGGGATGACACATGTACCTGCAGCAGAAGAAAGAATAGAGTGGAGTCGAACCTTGATGCTAGTTGCCTAATTCTCCTGAGCTTCATAAAACATTATGCACAATGAAATTTTGACATTTTAGAGATGTGTGGTTTTTAAAGGAGAGCACCCTGTAAAATGATGCTTTCATGAGTCCACCTTACACTTTTTAGTGTGACAGGGTTAGGGAGGGTTTTACATCTACATGTTTGTGTGCGTTTTCAGAGCTATGCGTCTACCCATCCCATGCTGAATCTGGTTTACACTGTGTCAATCCATTATCTCATCCAAGGTACCCACCTCTCTCTGTATGTAATTTAATACAGAGTGGTTAGAAAAAAAAGAATTTTCCACTCATTTGATGCCTTTCAAAAAAATAAAAATAGAATTCTTGGTATTCAAACTGGAGTGGTTCACAAGCAAAATGCATGTTTGTGAGGTAAATCAGTCCATCAGGTTGCTATCTCAAAGGATCTTTATGCTCTTAAACTCACTTTACCTCTTCTGGGTACACTCATTAAAAGTAGCTCCATCTCTGTCTCCCTCTAACGCACAGACACACACACACAGCTGTGCTATCAGTGTGTTAATGGCAGCGTGTGTTTACCAGGCATCAGCAGTGTTTATAGTGATGAGGGGATCAAAGACGAGGGCTGGATATCGCATTATCACAGTCAGGAGATCAAATACACCTCCGGGATACACAGACACAGACACACACTCACAAAGAGGCTGCATTAGGTTCGTGTGCTTAATGAGTGTGTTTTATGAACTGATACATGTTGTGGTTCATTGTGCTAAATGAGCCCTGCATGGATCTTTATGTACTTGGACCATAACTGTGTGTGTCCATGTAACAGTGTTAGATGTCCACGTACTTATCGTTGTGTAATTATGTGCCGCTTGTGTGTTGTATATATCTGAGGACTTTGCAAATGGCTGCTCATGAACCTAAACCTTGGAGTGTAGAAACATGAGATGAGATGGAAGTAGAAAAAAATAAAAAGCTGTGCAGTATCTGTACAGTTAATTATTTACTTGGCAGCAATTAGAGCTAACTAAAGGCCCCGTTCACCTACTGTGATCATTTATGTACAGTATCTATTGTGTAAACGCAAAAAGCATACACAGATGTGTAACATAATGACACAATGAGCCTCTCAGAAAACAGATTTTTTTTTCATGCTTTTGTGTCTCTGGTTCCCTGTTAGTGTTTACTGAGGCTGCACTTGCAGTAAATTAAGTCCTCTCACACAAAAAGCTCTTCAGAGAGAAACTACAATGTAGAATTGATTTTTTTTCAGAGCATTTAGAAATAATCCAACATATTCCATGTAGGCTTTAAAGCATTCTGCCCTAGAGACAACAGCTGAAAACAGACCCACAGCAGCACGTTTGCTCTCCGGCGGTGATTAGTATGAGAATTGTGCCTTCAGTTATAAAATCCAGAAAATAGCTTTAACATGTAAGTAGTGTAAGGCTGAGAGAAGACAGTCAGCATCTCTTTTTAGAACTCAGCGAAGTCCGTTTCATCTTTTATCAAACTGGTACTTTAAATATTAGTGAAGTGCTTTAGCGCCAGAGGTAAAAGCCTGAAAGTCTTTTCATTTTTTTTTTCGGTTGGTTCATTGAGCTGTGTTTGACTGTAAGCAAAGGAGGTTGACAGGATTATTGCAATGACTTAGCAAGCATCGTGTCTGACATTTGCTACGCTGATATGAGGCATCAGAGCTAGGGGAATGGAAGAGGAACATGATAGTCTGTTTGTTGGATTTGGCATGATATTACTACTACTACTACTAAAAGTACACTGTGTGTCAAAGTTCAGATGTGTGGTTGCTTGATTCTCATGAGATCATAGGATCACAGAGTTACACCAATTTATCTTACCAGGATTCAAGCTGGATGGCTGGTTACACTAACTGGTAAATATATCATCCAATCACCTGCCTGTAATCTTTTAAAAGCTTTCGTTCTCAGTGCAGCATCCGGATGGTTTTATTTTACAAACCATTGTGATCAACCTAATATGACCTTTTATGAGGATGTGATGTTTACAGAGTATGTACAGGCTTAGTGCTTTTTACACTGTGGATCTACAAAGCGTCAGTCCATAGATTATGGCATAATAATGCAATCTAGCTCAAACACACTTTTTAATCCCAGTCTGCCTCCAGAGTGCTTTTCTCATCGACTCTTCACTCACTTCTCATTCTGGCAGCCTTCATGGCCATTTCAACCATCTCCATAAAGCAGGTGTAAATTTGTACCCAGCTTAGGTTTGTTTGTGCAGATGAAGCTAGTTATTTAATGTTTGCATGTGGAGACAGATATGAAGTCATCTCACAGCATTGCTGAGAACACACAGAGGATCCATCTTCTTTAAAGAAAGAACATGTGTCTCCTAGTCTGAAGGTGTTTTGGGTTAAAAGCTGATTTTACTGGAGGCTTTTGATGTCTGCAGATGACCCTTTGATAGTGCATATTTTTATTCTGTAAAAAGCCTGGGGACAGCAGGAGGCAGAGGAGAGTTCACTGCAGCCTGTGAACCTTCATCAGCAGCATGAGAAAGGAATAGAGCTGAAAGGGAAACCAGCTGAAAATGCACACACCCTGCAGAGGGTGATGACCCCATGTCCTACTACACTTAGTATCAAACATGCAAGACACTCAGAGTATACATTGCATTGAGTTAAACATGCATTGCCACATGTGCCTACTCATATATGTATCTGTGTGTAAATATATATGACAGCTTCAGACTTACAGCAATGTCACGCTTTCATCCTCAGCCTTGGTGTCCTTTCACTGCCCCCCTGTGTGTGTTTCACTGTCTGCATATTTGTGTTTAGTCATGCAATAAAACACAGCATCATTATTAACCTTGATGGTGCATGTGTCAAAACAACATTAATTAACATTAACTAATAAGTGACAATACTCTTTATCATGTCAATTGATGTTTGTGTGTGTTTACAAGCTCTCCTCTCCTCTCCTCTCCTCTCCTCTCCTCTCCTCTATCCCATGAACAGATGAGACTTGTCATCTGTCTATGAACTTCTCTAAAACTTCTACTTGTCCTGCTGCTTTTCTGCCTCCTTTTGTGAGACTCTCCAAATGTGTGACAGTGTACCAGCTTCTTCTACCCCCCTCTTCCTCCTCCTCACCTTGTCACCGGCTGTACAGTTTAATGCTGTCAAAAACCATGTCTACCCCTGTCTCCTTGATGTCTTCTGCCTCCTTCCATCTGCTCATCTCCTCATGACACTGCCGCTCCTCGTGTCTTTTATACACTAACAATTTGCCAAGATATGTTCCTTTATCTATCCTTACCTCTCTTGTCTTTTGACTGATCGATTGATCCCTTTTCTTCCAGTCCCTCTTGTCTGTCCTGTATCACTTTGTTTTAAGTGAGGACTCCATCAAAGCATGGCAAGGTGTAAGATCTAACATGCACACAGAACATGTGCTTCCTCCTATTGGCCCTTGTTTCTTTCAGGGAAGCAGCAGAAAAAAACTCAGACACTAAAATCTTTATGTAAAATATATGTCCATGCTTGTTGCAACTATCAGTAATAGCACTGCTAATGGGAGAGAGATGCTTCCTCTCATTTGTTCATGAGTAGAGTAGCAGTTTCAAAGCCATGTTGTCAAGGTTGCTCTGTGAATGGTACTATAATCTGCTCTTTGTTGGTTTGGTCAAACAGTTTGCTAAAGCTCATTCAAACTGAAACTAAATTAGGAAGCAGAAAAAGAAAGAAAATGAATGCACATTGGAGGTTGCATTAGGGAGGAGCAGAGACAAAGAGGCCACAGGAGGTGGCTCGAAAGGAAAATAAAGATTAAGGAAGCAATAAATGGGATTAGAACTAATTATGTAACAAAAGTTCAGATGTTTAAGAATAGTGCAGAGATACATTAAAACCTCATCACGATTTTGAATCAGCTTATTTAAAGATATAGCACACACAGTATAGTATAATTTAAATTTTACTGTTAATGGAAAATAAAACCAAATTTGATTACTTTCAACACCCAATTCCCAGAGTATTCATATGCTTCTTCAATTATTCCTGTATATCTCCTCTGGCTGTAAATCACATTCACTTGTAATAAATTGAATTGAGCTGCAAAGGAGCAGAGAGGAGGACACCAGGAGGGAAAGAAAATCCAAATGATAAATGGTGCAGACATCAGCTGTGACAGGAAGCAGCATCTCACCATGCAACATTCAACCTCTGTCAGGTCCATTTACACACACACACACACACACACACACACACACACACAAAGAGAGAGAGAGAGAGTGTAGCTAACAAGGATGCTGCCAGGTCATGTTCAACCCACATGAGGGTTAGTGTGGCCTGTTAATTGAGTTCATTAAATCACCATAAGATACTGTTGTGTGTGCTGTTGTGTGTTCGTGCTTGTGCAAATCATTGTGAATTCAAGTTAAGTAAATTAACCTTGAAGAGCATCTCACCAGGCAGTTTCACAGAAAAGGTTGTAACTTTAAGGGCAAATATGCAAAGTGTTTTTTTTCTTTCTATAAAAATGACCCCACAGGTTGGTTGCAGAGGCAGTTCATTACTACTCATTTCAGTGATGGTAGCTGAAACACAGGAGGAAGTAAAGAGACATGAGACTGTAGAGCCACCAACTCACATATAATAGTGAGGAGAAAGGGATGGGTTGATGACAAAACATGTAAAGAAGCAGACAGCAAGACAGAGACAAAATAAAGGTGCTTGTTGAGGGATGTTTGTGTATTCTGACATCCCTCAGCAGTCATCACAGTGTGGCACTTCAGGTGACCTTAGCTTTAAAGAGGAGCCAACATGCTAAAGACATCCACTGAGTAAAATTGTAGTATTTAATAGTATTTGCTGTTGATTGCTGCCAAAGATCAGAGAGAGCCTCTAAACAGAAACGTTATCTGCAAGGAAACCTTAAAGCTGTTTGGGTTTCCTGCTACATGGATGTACAGGGAGTCACTGTGCATCTTGTTTATGATGGAGAATGAGTTTGACAAAAGTGCTCCTGGCTGAAATTTGCGTGGCTGAGCTGTAAGCTCCGTGGAGTAACTCCACCAAGGGCAACAATTTACCAGTGAGTTGGTGTAAAACCCTGATGCACTGAACTATAATGGAGGGCAATGTTGTGGGTACCTATTCCTTCATGGACACATTGGTCATTCTCCCTGCCATCTTTGATAGAGTCAGTTCTGGCTCTAAAGGTGATTCTCAATAAACTGACACAGAGCATAAAGAGAGGGAGAGGAGGACTGTGTTTGAGAGACAGAGAAACAGGAATAACAAGATAACAGTTTTCAGTTCAAACATTCACTGATCTGTGAGAGGGGCCCCATTGTGAAAAAAGCTTCTAAATAATATGCATTTGTTCTGTTTTAAAACTGCTATTTTCTGCTCTATTTCTCACTTTCTCTGCCTGTAAAGGTTGCTGTGCAGCTACTGTTCTGTTCTAACACTTGTGCCGGTTGTTGTGTGTTTTCAGAGGAGCAGCAGAAGGAGGAGGAGGAAGAAGAAGAGGCGCTGACAGGAAAAGCTGAAGAGGAACGGCGCATAGCCGAAATGGGCCGTCCCATGCTGGGAGACCATGTCAAACTGGAGGTCATCATAGAGGAGTCATACGAGTTCAAGGTAAGGCAGAGTGTGTGTCACTAAATCAAATGAGGAGGAACAATAAAGTGTGATCCATGAACAAACACCTGTTTGTTATGATGCTGCACTCTCTCCATAGGGGTAAATCCACATAACAAACACAGGACTCATACATGACCTTGGACTTAAGCATGATTGTGTTAGTCAAAGAAAATCAGCTTCAAGACCTGAAATTACTTCAGTAAACAATCTAATTATTGTTAACAATCAAGGAGTCTACAGTGGAACATCAAGGACACTCCCTGACAACAAAATTGCAGTGGTCACAGCAAATCGATATTGTAACTGATTGCAGTAATGTAGAAGTGGATTAATGTTAGAAGTATTTGATAAGGTTTGTCACATCTGCTGTGAGTTGAATTTTGTGGCAACACAGAAACCAGAGTAAGAAGTGCTCTTCCTTTTAATGCTGTTAATGCTGATCAACTAATTGAGATAAGCAACACTTATGATAGAAGCCTGACTCTCTTCTTTGCATTATAATCTTGCTTTAAAAGCTTGATTTGTTGCATTGTCTGCTTTTAGTACAAGTAATATAGTTACCAGTGCTGCTGGAACTAAAAGACACAGACACACACATGCTCATAAGCAGTAACCACCTCATATATTATACGCTCACAAACTGTTCTGATACATACAGGAAATAACTGTGTGCTCTCCCTCTCCCACGCACACTTTTAAGACAAGAGTAGATGTAATTACCGGCCATGTTACACATTGTGTGTCTGTGTGCTAATGCATGTTCTTTACTGCCGCACCACCTACACACTCACTCCAGACGGACAGTTAATAACACCCATAATAGCTTGCCACTTGACAGGATACTATACTTTGTCAAGTAGTTCACTGCAGTTCACTGAGTTATCTGAAGTGTTGCTCATCAGCAGATTGTGGAGTACCACAGTGTTCGATGTAAGAGTTACATCACTAAAAAGTTTACTTAGAAAGTTAAAAGTTTCCTTTTGCAACAGAAGTCAACCTGCCCAAGGAGAATAATATGTCAGAATAGA
This sequence comes from Parambassis ranga, assembly GCF_900634625.1. Taxonomy (NCBI): domain Eukaryota; kingdom Metazoa; phylum Chordata; class Actinopteri; family Ambassidae; genus Parambassis; species Parambassis ranga. Next base: position 8,757,257 of record NC_041035.1, read on the forward strand.
CATGAACAATGATGTGTCATTATTTGTTGCTCTCAGCTAGGTCACTGGGGTTTATAGCACAATATACTGGTGGCAGAGAACTCTCATCCATCTTAAGTGTTTCACTTTTGACACACGCACACAGATAATAATAATACATCGATGTGGCTGCCTATGGCTCCTCCAGCCACCGCAGATTCATTCATACACCAGTGAGTGCACTGGAGGCAATGTGGGTGAAGTGCCTTGCCCAAGGACGCACAACAATGACCAGGGAGGAGCTGGGGTTAAACCGCCAACCTTCTAGTTATTGGATAACCCTGCTCTACCACTGAGCCACTGGTGCCCTAAAACATAGATAGATATTTTACCATCAAACTGAGTTTAAAGAACTGAAATTAAAGGAAAAAAATGTAAGAAGAAAGAAAAGGAGATAAAAAAATAAAGCAACAGAAGAGAAGGATGGTATTACAGAAACCTAGCTGAGGATGGTTAAATATACACTCCAGACACAATAGACAGAGTAAAGCTGCTTGTATGTGTGCATCCACAGCAGCAGCAGCAGCAAGGCACTATTTACACCTCTAAGCTCCATTCAACACAATTAGCATCCCAGTTTCCCTCTGAAGTGGTGAGAAAAGGAGAGAGAGCAATCCCCACCGCTGCTCTAATTAGTGTGTGATGTGTGTGTGCATGTTGAAGTGTGTATGTGTGTGTGTGTTATCTCAATCTGTCATAGTTTCTTTCTTTTGAAGAAAACAACAAAGAAAATATAAATACTGGGAATGAATGTGGCAAGACAGGAAATACTGGGAAGAAAAAGGAAGGAAGATAAAGCAGGAGTAAACAGAGAATTAAACTTGACTAGGTCCTGAGAAGTTCACTGCTGTCAAACAGTTAAATAATCTACCAAATACAATTTCTACTGTAAATATATTCTTTGAAGACTTGTTAGAGTAGATTCTTAAATGTAGAATCAGCACAATATAAACATGTGGGAAACTGTTATCAGTGACGTGTGCTGTGACGCCCACTAGCCATCGTTGACAGAGGTCAAGTTGTCCCATGTAAGAGTGAGGTCCTTTGCCAGCTCGAGCATGATCATCCTGTGTGTCCTCTCGCCTGAATGTATCACCCCGACGCCTCTCCTTCAGCAGAGATTCTAAGAAGTGTCTCTCAGTGCCATTCCAGTAAACTGCATAGCATCTGACAGCATTCATTACCTCCTCACTGACAGGGCTTGGTGTTCGTCACTGTCACCTGTAAATATTTGCCATAACTACAAGTGACCGTCTAGAGCAAAAAATAAATGTCAATGTGATTATCTTTTTTTTCTTCCTCTCCACCCTAACTTTATTTTCCCATTCATATTGACATTTTTCGTTTTCTCTTTATTAAGTTACTTTTAATGCACAGAAAATGTGCAGCTTACAGCTTCCTGCAGTTGTAATGCAAATTGTTGAGGTCCCTTAGAGAGGGTGTGGGCTGTTTTGCTTTAAGGTGGTAATTAATTTGATTAAGTTCAATGTGCAAACAGTGCAGATTACTTTTGTTTTCTCCAAAGATGTGTTGGGCAACTTTTAAAACTTTTCTCCTCATCATTCTTAAAGTATTAGGTACCAGCTCAATTATTTTTTGGCATCTTTAAGATGAATCACAAAAATCAATATGATACATTTGATTTTATTTTTTTTAAAGCTCTATAAACATTAGAAAGACATGGTTATCAGTCAATACAAACAAACAAACAAAAAATAAAACTTGTCAAGCTGAAGTTTAAAGAAGTTTTGTATAATTAAATGGTGCATTAAAAAACATGCAGTCCTGGTTTTTAATACATCATTCAGCCGGCATCATATGTTGTAGTTTTATTGGTGAGATGGACCAAGCTGGAACACAGTTACATACTGTACATGCTTGTGTTCATGCACCAGAAATTCAGAAATGTTTTGAAAGATTATAAAGATGACTCTCATTTTTATGCCACACAGGCTTGGCTGATTCGTGCACATGATTGATTTCATGATATTATGTCCTTTGGCAGAACACAGTGGACAAACTGATAAAGAAGACCAACCTGGCTCTGCTGGTAGGAACCAACAGCTGGAGAGACCAGTTCATAGAAGCCATCACTGTAAGCGCAGGTAAGGCCAATGATCTGTGTGTGTGTGTTTGATGCAGCGCTCTCCTGTGTACAGCTCTGAAATTTTACTGGAGTCATCTGAGATGGTTTTATGAAGCAGATGTGATTGTGTGCGCGCGTGTGTGGCATATAAATCCTTATTAGTATGAACAGCTGCAGTTTATAGTCTGTTACACTCTGTGGTGCTTTGTGCATCCAGACAACCAATGCAAAGAAAAAATATCTCAAATCTCATCTACAATGCCCTCCTCTGTGTAAAATGAAGCAGAGGGACTTTGTGTGTGTGTGTTGCTGGACAGTGGACTGGCCTTTGATGGTTTGGGCAGACAAACACTGACCAGATGGGAGATAATGTTGAGAGCAATGTTGGGAATGACTGTGATGTGTGTGTTTGTGTGATAGAGAAGAAAAGAGAGGCTCTCGTGATAATTTACTACTAGGCGGTTTCAAAGAGCTTCATCCGCTTCAGGATCAGATCAGCTAAAATCCCAAACTGGCCTGTTGATTAAATCTGCCATGAAAGGCACTGGTGTTAAAAAAAATCATCTCTCCTGATGATGTATGACAGGTCTTTGACAAGCAAGCATAAAGAATAGAGTGTGACCTCGCCTACATATTCCTGACTTCCAACAGAGATTAGAGGAATAATTAATAGTAATGACATGTCACTGTCAATGCATACGTGCTTTCAGAAACATGCAGTGTGGAGAAGTATGGAGTAGAAATGTGGGTCAAGACTGAGTTGGTGAGAGAGTAGCAGAGAGATAAAGGATGAGGAAGAATGCAGGTCACAGAACTGTCATAGAAAGGGGCAGTTTTTTTTCAGATTCACTGCAGAATCTTCACAGTTCATTGGTTACTAGTGATAATTTGCCCTCTGGAGGCAGCATGGCATTACTGCAGCTCACACAACAAAGTTCTTGTTGCTATGAATCTCTTAAGTCAGTTACTGCTTATTAAGTAGGTTTTTAATCCTGGCAAAACTGTGATAGAAAAATGATGCAAAGCTTCTGTAACCTTAGTAAACATGTTTGTTTATTGTATGTGAAGGAATAGCCAGCGTTTTGAAGACCAAAGAGATACTTATGAATGGTGTATCACAGTCAGCAGCTGCTCAGACTAGCATAGTGGAGTATAAACACTAGAAACAGGTTAAAGGTAGGGTAGGAGATTTTGAAAAGTCAGTGAGAGTCAGCCAGATTTTGAATGTAAACACACACCCTTTTCTCTCGAGTTCACCCCGAAGCCATGCCTCCCAACCAGTCTGTGACTTCGGCCATCATGTACGTAAGATGATTATTTTTTAAAAGATCTCCCACAGCTCGGACTCTCTGAATATGTGAAAAATCCAAGCCTACACTTTCTGATATATCTTTATAATGAAAAGCAATTAATTGTTAAACTGTTTAGGGTGTGTTTATACAGAACCGTTACAGATAATTGTCAAAATGCGAAGGCATTGTTGGATAAAAAAAAAAAAGTAATCCAATTTGCTACAGCTGCTGTGTTCACAAGTGGGTTTCTGTTGTTCTGTTGGAGCATTGTTTGTCTATTGCCTGCTCAATCACTTTAATGTCTCAAAATAACTTTATCCTGTGTGTGTGTGTGTGTTTGTGCTTTAGTTAGTTGGCCTGTCAGCTAGTCTTTGTTGGCGAGCTGATGCCATTAATGAAAAGGCCTGTCTTCGCTCTCTTATCTGGGATTAGCTTGTCGAGGCTGACAGAGTACTGTGTGTTTGTTTGTGTGTGTGTGTGTGTTTAAGAGAAAGAGAGAGAACTCTAAAAATGTTGCAAGTGCCGTTTTCACCAATTCAGCTTTGTTCACACATTCGCGTTTTCCATGATTCAATTACTTATATGCACGCATATTGTAATGAAACAACTGAAACACACATTATGCTGCACAAACACACACCTGCATTTGACCAGCCAAATCAGATTCAAAGTCCTGTCAAAGCAGAGGCTGATTGCTTTTTCAGGGCCTTTAAACCCAAATGTGATTGGATTGTGGGGGTTCAATGTGCCTGAGATTAAAAGCTGATTGGATGCTTGTAGTTCAAATGGCCAGTGCACATCCAGCTATGAAACATTCAAGAACAAGAACAATACCAAGGAAGGAGTGAGAGAGCAAGTTGACGCTGAAAATACAGAGAGAAATAAAAGTTGTGACACTAATATATATAAACATTTTTTTTCATTATAAATGTTTTGTAGCTGAAATCAATCTATATGGGGTCATTATCAACACTTGGGCTTTTTTTTTCACCACTGCTCATTTATGCATGGTACATTTGTTTTCACTCATTTAATTTGGCAAAGGTAGAATGTGAGGCATGAGGGGGGTCACCTTGATGGATGGATGGATGGATGGATGGATGGGTGGATGGGTGGGTGGGTGGGTGGATGGATATGGATGGATGGATATGGATGGATGGATATGGATGGATGGATGGGTGGGTTTAGGATGGATGGATGGATGGGTATGTGGGTGGGTGGGTGGGTGGATGGATGGATGGATGGATGGATGGATGGATGGATGGCTGGATGGATGGGTGGATGGGTGGAAATTGGATGGGTGGGTGGATGGATGGATGGGTGGGTTTAGGATGGATGGCTGGATGGATGGATGGAAAGTTCCAGTCATGGTCATTCAGGCCTGGATGGTGACCAGGGAGAAATGGAGAGAATCATTTGAATTGAAAAACAGCCAATCTTTTTGGATAAACTGCTTGGACTTGTAGAAACTGAGCATGCATTTACTTGCACACTAAGCCCAAATAGAGACATATTGTTCAAAGGTTTGAACAGGTCCACAGTGACTGTCAGGGTGGTGGATGTAATACACACTCTGATAAGCTAGCTTGGTCTAATCTCTCTCTGCCTCTGCCTTTTTTCTGCATTTATTCTCTCTCCGTTCTTCTCTCTCACTCTTATCTCCTTTCAGACATATTAGATTGAAATCAAGATTACACTGTGAACGAGCTCAAACATTCCTTCATCTTGACCGAAGCTATAAGGAAAGCTTCTTATTCTCTCTCTCATCCTCATTCCCAGAATGAAATGTCAGATGAAGATCTCAAGCCCACCAAGATTTTTTCTTTTTGCAAGATTGTCGATTTCTAACCACTTAGAAGACAGACATGTAAAGGCTTGAACGCCAGGTCACCACATTGTAACACCAATTTGGCACACTGGCGTACATGTGCGTACTTGCACATGCACATGAAACGCTTCCCAGACTGTGACATTCATCTCAAAGCAAGAAACCTGCATTTAGCCAGCCTTAAAACCCCTTGAAATGTCAATGTGTTGGGGTGTGTGTGATGTATGTGTATACACTGACCTGTTTTCTCTAGTGTCCTTTTGTGTGTGTTGCATGGCTAATGGAGAATATTCCCCAGATAAACTAGCACAGAGAGGCAGGAAGGGATTATGTGTGTATTCATCTCTGTACACAGAGACACAAAGTGACAAACCTTAGGGAGCAGCTCGAGTGCGGTAAACGAATGTACTTGTCATTTACGTGTTCTTCAATCATGTTAATTTTTTTATTTTTATTAAATGCAGTGTTTCCTCCTATATTATAAATAAACCCTGGAAGAGTCTTAAAAGATGATGTATAGATATTGGTTGTTTTAGACATTCCTCTGAGTGCGTGCACACTTTTGCACACTGACTGGCGGGGAGGTGAATTAAGATTAAAAGATTAAGATTTACTTTATTAATCCCTGTAGGGAAATTAAGTTGTAGTAGCAGCATATCTCAGAAGCATACAATACAATAAATACAATACACACACACAAACACACTGCAGCAGACAAATGAACATAAATGCAGAGTTAATGTAACTATAAATAAATACAGCAGAAATAACATTTAGGAGTTTGAAGCAAGGCAACTGGAGTTGTTGGAGCTGTTAAGTTGGCTTGCTTCATGCTCTATACTTTGATTCCTCCCAGGTGAAGATGATGACAATGAGGAATGTGGAGAGGAGAATAAAAATACCTGAATGACTGAGAAGTAACATCCCGTCCCCACAGTCCACAGTCCTTTAAAGACTTAATTTACATTCGGCAGCTGACGTTTGAATCAGAATCGGAATTCTTTGTATAATCCCAGGGGTAAATTGCTTGTCACTATTAAATAACAATACACACACACATTGTCTGAATAAAAAATGTCTTGTCACAAGGTTTAGTTCCATGAACCACTGACCATGAACAAGAATGACGGAAGAGCACAATAACAAACAAAAGGACAACAAGACGGAGGGAAAAAAAATCAATGGAAACGATATCAAGGGGAAGTGAGGAATAGTTAGGACAGAGGGTGAGAGAAAAGTGAAAGAAAGTAAAAGAGATTGATGTGGAACCACTCCACACTTCACTGCCCTTTAATTACTAAGTCCACATCATGCTGTTCATCACCTACTCCTCTGTGTGGGTGCGTTATTTATAGACGTATCCACATGTGTGTGTGTATTCCACACCCAGGGGAAATGTAGGTAATTTCGGTGTTTGAGGAAATTCTGAAAAAAAAAGCACCTTGTGATTTTATAGAAGAGAACAAATACGCAGACTGCAGGCGTTTGTTAATTAAACACTTTTTGTGGGGCGATTATGTGCTTTGATATATTCGGCTTCTCACACTATTTGCATTACTCCTTTTCAGTTATGCTCACATCATCACCTGTCTGTTCTGAGCACAAGCTGTAATTTCTATTCTGCAGATGATGAATGAGGATGAATGTCTGACTCACAAAATGACTGACTGTTTAATTGATTTGTTATTTGCTGGTTGACTGTCTTGTCAAAGCTAGGCTGACTGGCTCATTCACTGATGGACTGTGTGTGACAACCGCTCAAAACATTTGACAAATTCAGAATGATGACATTGTTCCACACTGGCTTCTCAAGGTTTTGAACTATGATTTTAGGTTAATGATTTTATTTTATGCTGCAGTTCATGGGAGAAGGATTCAGCCTCGTTTAACTGTCAACTGTCTGTTTGAAGCTCTCCAGTGACTCTGCTGCCTGTCAGGCTGTGTGTGTGTGTGTGTGTGTGCGTGTGTGTGTGTGTGTGTGTATGTGTGCGCGCACCAGACAGACAGGCTGACAGGACTAGTGAAACATGAATATAAACATGAGCAAGTCAGCATGAATTCTGACAGGCACACTACTCACACACACACACACACACAAAATTATACATGGAACCTTAGAAGGCAGTTTCTGTTCATTTACAGACAGGTGGTCTTTGTTTGGTCCAACACATTTTGAGAAATTAGATGTGACTTACTTGCAGAGTGATTGTTTTTTATTAGACAGGACAGAAGAATAATTTGAAAATTATTGACATGAGAAATGTCGTCAGAAATGCAAAGAGGTTTGTTAGAAGACCACACAGATGCTCAGAATGTGACTTCAATTTATTTTTGACAATAAAAAAGGAACACTAACAAGAAGCAGAAATTGGGCGGCCGGGTTTGAAGATGCACGGTTGAGTGACAGGCTCACCATACTGCCATTAGGGATTCAGATAAGATTAATATGTGTCTTTTGTGTTTCCTTCTGTTTGTATACATGCACAATAGACTTATTTTTAAATACCACATCTGTCCAGTTGCACACTTTAAACCCAAAGTCCTAAACACCTCACTGGGCTAAGTGCATGTGGCGAAGAATTGCTATCCATCATCTGCCCCGACCTATGTGAATGTGGCTTCTAGGCATGGTCAGTAAGCAGCAGGAGATATATAATAATAGAGACATTCACCACATCTGTAGAACAAGAAGGAACATATTATTATGTGTGTGTGCACATGTGTCAAAGGATATATTTATTATGCGTATTTCAGTGCGTCTCAACAGAAAAGAGCTGTGTGAGCAGTTTTCTAGCTTAACATGCTCTTGACAGATCTTTTTTGTTGTTGTTTATTTTATTTATTTATTTATTTTGTCATGCCTTTTGTTTATGTGTTTGTTCTGTCCTGGTGTGATTGTTACATTTCAGATTTATTTCATTTTCTGACTGTGTGCAAACCTCAAGAAGACGAGCACAAAAAGAGCTCACACGCACAGAATGGCGTGAATAGACTCCACAATGGCATTTAGAGAGCGACATACGGTTGCAGAGGGATGAGGCAGATTTAGAGGGATGAAATGCCGAAGTGACAGAGAATACTCAGTTATATAAAGGCTATATCAGCAAAATGTGAGTGAGGATGAAAATGAAGAGGAGATAGTTTGAGTCAGGCATAGAAGGAAATGAAGGAATATGAAGGAGCAACATGAAAAGGGGAAAAAAAAGAGGAAGACTCAGCAACATGATTGTTAAAATACAACAAAAGAAATGTGGGGTCATGTCATCATTATGCCAAATATCTATATCATCTGTAGTTCACGACCATCAGTCTCACCTTAAGACCCTGCATAATTCTTCAAGATTTAAATTTAAATCTGGAAATCAATTTGAAACAGTACACAACATTCCACTTATCCACAGAGCGATGTCACCCTGAATGCAGGGTGTGTAATCGATGTTTACACATAGAAGGACCAGAAAAAGAAAGAAAAGAGATGAAGGCTGCGGTAAAAGGACACGTACGAACAGTAAAAAGAAAGAAAGAAAGACACGGAGAAATGGCTCCTTTCAGCTGTAGCAGACTGTGTGGGAGGAAGAAGAGCTGACAATAAAAAGTGACATAACTCAGGTGGTCTTGTTTTATAATTCATCAAGAGTGCAGACAAGGTTGCTGCTCTCTGCGCTGACCTTCTACTGTTCATTTATAGTTGATGATTTGAAACATTATTTTAAATTACAATAAACGAGGTACATGACTAACCCCTAAGGAAACTGTTGACCCTATTAGAGGACATTAAAATCTATGTTAACACATGCTAATATGTAGTAATTGCATAAAACACTGTCAGAATCCGGTTCTTGACTCGAAGTATCGAGCTGTTTTGTAACATAATGTTTACCACAAAGGGTGAATACCTAATAGCCCTTCTTCCTATTTTTTAAGCAACTTGGATCCATCAGTGTTTACTTACACCCATTAAGACATGTATGATAAGAGGATTATTTGGTCACACCTGCACCCACACTTTGTTGGCACACATGGAGAGACTAGGGGGGGAGTAATCTGGTTTGGGGTGTAAACATTATAGAACAGTCATGGGTGCAGACAGATGTGTTTTTGACTCTAAATGTAAATGCATCCAGTAAATGATAAGGCTGAAATCAATAAGAGACCATGGCGTGATATTTACCCCATCAGTGTATTTCATGGGAGCAGCAGGTAGTCTCATTTATCCATTCGTTCAAGTCATTTATAAATACAGCAGAACATCAGAGGCTTCAAATGTGGGGCTGTCATTGTAATTTGAATTACATGTTTTTCACTAACTCTGCCCTCTTTTAATCCCATTCAACACACGCAACACGGTCTATAGCAGCATCTGTTTGGCTGTTGTCCATGTCCGAAGGCAATGATTGCACTCTGATACTCACACACACACACACACACCCACACCAGTCAGTGGGTCAGAAATGGTATCTGTCTTTTATTCTATTCATGGTGTAAATGGGTGTGTGTTTATGGAACTAGAAGGATAGAGAATGCCTGAGCTTACTTTGCTTCTTTGTAAACAAGAATTATTTGATTCCTCCCAGGTGAAGATGATGATGATGAGGAATGTGGAGAGGAGAAGCTGCCGTCATGTTTCGACTACGTCATGCACTTCCTCACCGTCTTCTGGAAAGTCCTGTTCGCCTTCGTCCCACCCACAGAGTACTGGAACGGCTGGGCCTGCTTTGTCGTCTCCATTAGTATGATCGGACTGCTCACAGCTTTCATAGGTAACCCCCCCCCCATCACACCATCCCCACCTTTACAAAGATTTTGTTTTTGTCACAATGTATGTGATTATGAGTCCTTTCATATTTCTACAGGTGATCTGGCCTCTCATTTTGGTTGCACAGTGGGCCTGAAAGACTCTGTCACAGCAGTAGTCTTTGTTGCATTGGGAACCTCTGTACCAGGTGAGCATCTGTGTTTGATCTATGCTGTGTGCATGCCTAGAGATTATCCAACACTTCCATTGTTTTAATCTTAAATCTTAAATATCCTTGCTGTCTTTCCACTGGCTTTAATCAAAACCCCCTTTCTCTCTACACTTGGCATTTAACTTCATAAGGTCATTATGAGCATAAAATATGCATAAAAAGGTCTTTCATTTCGGAATAAATTTGAGTTTCACTGACATTTTCAGGTTTTAGGAACTTTTTTTTTCTTGTATTTTTCTTGTTTTTTTCCCTTTAGTGTGTCTGCCACACAAAAAAGAAACACCTTTACAGTAATTCCCTGTGCTGATGACATCTAAAAACACCTAATTACAACTGCTGACATTGTCTATTATGTTTAAGGGTTTTGTGGGGTAACACTAAGGGTTTACACTGGTAACAAATAGATACATTTAGGAACTAAAAATGTTTTTTTTTCCACTTCACTCCAGAAGATACATTTTTCTGTTCTCATATTTAGATTTTTTTTGATCATGAGTAGCCCACTAGTTCCCTTTCTTAACACCATTTATATATATATATATATATATATATCTAGGTGGCTGTTAGATGAGTCATTGTAGTCTGCAGACAGCAACATGGATCATCCTCTAAGCATGAAGAATGACCGTCTACGAGCCAGCTAAATATGTTTTAACCTTGGCCCCATCATCTCTCTGTTCACGCACAGGACACATGTTCTCGTATACAAGTGTGAGCATGCTGACACATTAGTAACAGTGACACGCATATACACTTACATTCATATACCTGCATTACATTAAACCTCGAGCTTTAATGTGTGGCTTGAGAGATTTTACACACCTCTGCCCACACACTTACATCTGTACTGTGACCACCATAGCATGGGGCTATTTGTCATGTCAGGCTCAGGTGGTCAAGTCCTCCCATCTAGGGAGCCCGGGGATAACAGTGATGAGCTATAAACTACACACACATACATGTACACATACAAAAACACACACTCTAACATGCTGCATTTGTGGACAACAACAGAAACACACCACACACACAGCTGCCCGAAACACGAAGAAATAACACAGGTGATGTGTGTGGAGCTGGTGAATGGAAACAAAGTGTCTCAGCCTTACTGAGGCTCTCAGCCTCATTAACAGAACCTCCAGTGGCCCACACACAGACACACAGTTAATAAAACCCATCCTATGCTGCAGTTCCATGATGATTAACCTCGTTTATCACAGTTAGCCTGGCTAACACGAACACACAAACACACACACACACACAGGGAGATAGGAAGAAAACAACAGAAGCAGAGTTGTTAAAAGAGAGTTACAAACTCAAAAAACTATAATTTGTTCTTCTTTTAGGGTTTTTTGGTAAAACCTCTTAGAGTTGTTTTTTTATTTACATTTTTATGATATTGTTTACTGTCTATGTATCCTTTCACCAAAATCCAATCAATAAACTGAGAATGCTCCACAGACTTCAGTTAAGAAGGGTGTGATGTTACATCCGAGTAGTAATCTTTTAGCGAAACAATAATTCAGGTCTATTTTGAGAACAGAGAGCTGAATATCAATGTCAAAAATAATGTAGTTGTATGAGGACGAGTGGACACAGAAGGTGAAGGTGCTTCAACAAGCAAAGCTGACAACACCTGCTACCCAGAGCAGCGTGTAAAAAAAACCCAGCTATATTCCTGTTAGACTAGTTTTAACAAGAAGAGGACATGCTCAGCATTGCATTTCCATGACAAGGAATCAAAGATCTACACAAAAGCCTTCTTTCAATTTGATGTTGCATTCGGCATCTCAAGAGGATTAACCCTAGTGTGTTTCTACGTGAGAGAGGGATTGCCAGATTATCATGAAAACATCAGTACTCCCCAATGAGTCCTTTCATTTTAAGAGGCAATGGGGAAAAGAAGAGAGAGATACAGAAGAGAGACACTGGTTGACTGACAGAGTGAGGAAAAGGGCAGAAAGCTCTCTAGGGAGACACACTTGCACAGAAGGAGCTACAGAGTGGAACCTGTTTGACACAAACACACACGCCGCTACTGAACATGCAAGCACCCACGCACTCACCCACTCTGTCAGGCTCACGGGCACTCAAAGACCAATTGATGCACAGACATGCACATCTTTGCCAGCTGGTGGAGGAATGGCATGAGATTGGACCCAGGTGGTGTCGCTCATACACACAGTCACAGTGTGCGCTTCATACAGAAACCCACGCACACACATTAATAGACCCCTGACACACACACATTTAGCAGCCCAGCCCTTAAAGCTTTAAGGTGTAACAGAGCATTTATTTTTGCTGTCATGGTTCATCCCTCCCTCAGTCTCTCTGTTCCTCTATCTTCTAGCCTTCCCATCATCCTCTCCTCCGATGTTTGGCTTCCTCTTCAAGAACGCTCTTCCTCCTCTTTTTATCTTCTCTTCCTCGCTTTCTCTCCGTTCTTATATCTTCTCCCGCTGTATCTGGCCGATAAAAGCAAGATGACATGAGTCACTAATGAAGAGATGATGGCCAGTAAATTACCCAGAGTAAAGAGTGCTAAATGACCATTTGGCTGTTGTTAAAATTTGGCAGACGTTCTTTCGCTGTGGTGAGGAGGAACATCCCCTTAGAGCTGCGTACGTGAAACCAGGAGAAATTTCACCAACCGGCACAAGGCTGATTAGCGGCCAAGCCAAGATTTGTTTGTCCATGCAAATTGAGAGCCAGCATTGTAAATTATTGATCTTGGACCAAATTCCTGGCTAGGAAGGAAGGAACACTGTACCAGGATTAAAGATTATGATTTCTAATTTAAGGTTCCCTGTCTAAATGTGGAAAACAGGATTTGCACACTGTTCTTTATACATAATTAGAAGTGTTCTACATTTATGAAGTGTGTAAATTATAAATGTTGAGGTAGGTAGTTCAGAAACACTTCATTTCAGTTTGTACTGTTCAGTACATTGACTGTCAATCCCTGTCATCTTCTGAAAATGCTTTTCCTTTGTGATGAGGTTGGCACAGTGAGAAATCATCCCCAGAATTTCACCTGAACTTTGACAACAATGTTGTGTTTGCTAGAACTTGTAAATCAGAGTTGCTCTAACTTAACCTGTCAACAAATTAGCTAAAAATATATATTTTTGTGGGATAAATTATAAGAACACAAACATGTGGAAGGACTGTGAATGAGGAAAGGATTTAGATGGTTAGAATGATGTCCTGATCTCTCTCTGTCTTGTTCTTCCTCCATCCAGATACATTTGCCAGTAAGGTAGCTGCTATCCAGGATCAGTATGCAGATGCATCCATTGGTAATGTGACAGGTTCCAACGCTGTCAATGTTTTCCTGGGCATTGGGGTGAGTCCAGCATCTTTAATTGAGGACTGAATGATTGATAGCTAGTGAAAATGTAGCGATGCTTGTAATCATCACTGCAGTGATAATCACTGTCGTGTATTTGTAATAATTGATATGTTGTTGTATGAGTGCTATTCATTAATTTTGTGTGAATGCACATGTGATTGACAAGTGGCACAGTCCATCACAGCCATCTGTCACCTATCATTAAGTCCATATTTGCTGTTCTGCCGATGCCTGACAGGTGGCGTGGTCCATCGCTGCCATCTACCACAACAGCCAAGGAAGAGAGTTTCGGGTGGATCCTGGCACTCTGGCATTCTCCGTCACACTCTTCACCATCTTTGCCTTCATCTGCGTCGGCACGCTGATGTACCGACGGCGGCCAGAGATTGGCGGAGAGCTGGGCGGGCCCCGGACTGCAAAGGCCCTGACCAGCATGTTATTTGTCAGCCTGTGGCTCCTGTACATCCTGTTCTCCTCACTGGAGGCCTACTGCCACATCCAGGGCTTCTAAGATGATGATGACAGGAAGGGTGGTGGAAGAAACCGGGGGAGGTGGATGGATGGATGGATTTAGAAATAAGGTTGTCTCATTGATCCAATTCTCCCTCCCTCTTTTCCACAATAGATTGAATGATGGATGAATGGAAAGATGTACAGATTGAAAGACTGGAGGATGCATTAAAGCATCTAAAAACATCATGGAAGGAAGCATGAATGCATGGAAGGACAACACTTAACATGAGAATCATAGGAGCTAAGAGAAATTGCTCAGAAGATGGAAACATGATGGGAAAGGGAATACATTTTTTGTCTCACTCTACAAATCCAATCAAATCGACATAAACCCACTCATGTTTAACTAATCCCACTAAAGTTGCAAACACACAATGCGTCTCAGCCAGCTCTCACCTGAGGAGCGCAAGGTTAAAATTGACTTGCACGACAGCCATTTTCCAGTCGGAGCGGTGCACCTGCTGTGTTACATTAATGAGTGAGACAGATGCTAGCTTCAGTATGTACATGCATGACCAGACGATACTAAAAATACAATCAGAAGAAACCGGATACAATTGCCACAACTGTTTAATGACAACAAACTGTGTGTGTGCTGGTGTGTGACAGTGTGTTTCTGTGCTTGTGTGTTGGAAGATGGTGAAGTACTGTGAAAACAAAATGCCTCTCATTTTGCCATCGCTGCGTGAGATGGAATATGCTTACGTATTGGAGCTCTTTTCTCTCCCAGCCTGTAGAAATCCTGAGTAAGACTCTTTCGGTGGGAGGGCACATTCAGCGAGGCGAAATGTTGTGAGGTTAGACGTGTAAATACGAAGAGCTAAAACGTACATTTACAGCTCCAATATTTTCCTTCTGAATGTCTCGGTTGCGCTCCTGAACGGGCCCTCTTTCTGTTGCTTTATACTGTAGATGTAACTGATTTAAGGTCTAATTTGAATGGAGAAGGGGTTAGTGTGCTTTACCTTTAATAAGGCCACGTCTGTGAAGACAGAATGGCCACTCTACCGTTAAAAACTGTTAGAGAAACTATTATCATGCATTAATATCTAGGTTAATCTTGTGTGTTTTTTTTTAAACTGTGGGATTCTGTAGGCACCACCCTCTGTGAAACTTTTATCGGCCTTGCCTCCGAATTGTCTATGTCGACATTTATCTCACTTTGATGCCGCTCAGTTCACTTGGTCAATGTCCCTGTGCGTCTTAAGCACCTCCTCCTGGCTGGTCAGTGGACCAATCCAAATCCTCAAGGGCTTTGTAACAAACAACCACTAATCCTTTACCCTGACCCTTGATGTATAATTGTTCACATCAATCAGATGGATTTTTAACATCGGCTTCTATCACTGAACCTCAGATATATATCAGTTGACAGGATTTAGGTTTTAAAAGGGAACACATCTCTACATCTCTCCATTATATGCCCAGACCAAGCATTCAAAGCTGCCCAAACATTAGAAAGAATGGCCTGCTGGTCTGAAGTGCCCAGTCAAACAAGGCTACCACCTGCCATGGTGAAAGGCTTATGTAGTTTAAGACTCAGGCTGACAAAAAGAGACCATCCATATTCTTTCCTAGGCCACCTCATGATATCATTATATACACGATCCGTAAAGCTTGTAGGCCTTAACCTAAAGGAAGCAATTGACATGTGATTTTATATTATTTCTTTATTCAAGGAAGGTGTTAATCTGCATTGTTATATAATCCATGCCAAACTTTGAAACCGTTACTCTAGCAGCCAGTTTAAAACCATCAGCGGAAAATGACTTGCTGGTGGTGAATGGCTGCTGTTGTAATATAATAGCCCTGTAAGAACATCTCTCAGAGGTCAAGCTCATCTAGCTTTCGTTGGGTAAATTATAGGAGCAGTGGCATAATCATCACCAACTGACATTATAAAAATACTAATTAGCTATTTTTTTCAGAAGTAAAGAAATAAATATAAAGAAATACATAATAATAAATAAATAAATAAAGAAATACATTCACACAAAAGCATACGAATCTCGCAGCCTCTCGAGATCTACAGACATCAGACTGTTAAATGTTTTACAGAGATCTCAGCAACAGATTGTGGGATATACCATATAAAGCATTAAAGTCCATAGATCGATTATATGGATCTGATTTGGCCAGAATGTCCCTGCTATTTTTTTTTGTTTAATTAATATATATGATAAATACTATTTTAATTTTCATCTGTAAAATAATTAGCCCGCAATTCATTTTTAACTTAATCTTGCAGATGGCTTTTAACCCCTGTGAGAGAGTAGAACTGAGTCAAGCCCTGGACTTGGAGGAGTTTGGCAAATCCAGAGTATCTTGAGCTACACAGAAAACAGCTTAAAAAATAAAATGTTTGTATAATGAAACAATCTTTAGACAGCCAAACAAATGAAATATAGATGAGAATTTGCATTACTTACATTTGCCAAACTCTGCACAACGTACGACTCTCCATTAGAGTAGCTGTTCTCTTGTGAAGGCCTTGGAGTGGCAGTTTACCCCTGTTTGCCAAAGGGAAACCTTTCTATCAGAAACGTAATATTTGCAGTCCAAACTGTAAAGGCTTTTCTAACCACCGATCTTTCTTAAAACACCAAATATTCATATTTCATTAATAATCTGAAAAAAAGACAAAAAAGCCTTCGATGTTGTTTTAACCTGACCCAAATCTTTCTATTTAAATTTGTATGTATTTGTCTCTTCACTGGCATGGAGTTGAAGGTTTATACACTGTAAAAAAGTTATGCTAGCTTGTGCATAAAAAAAGAAATAACATAGTGGAAGCTGTTTGCATTACCGTTTGAACAGGGAAGCTATCTTTGATATTATAAATCATGTTGGATTTTCTTAAAGTGCAGGAATGAAATGCTCGCAGTAATGTAGGTTTTTGCATCAAGTCAATTTTTGCATTTTTTCCCAGAACTTTTTTTTTAATAATTTATGGGAGGTTAGCTCTTTTGCTACTCTGACCTTGTTGCACCACCTCTCTCAGTTTAACTACTTTGACTTAAGTCTGGCATAGTGACAACTGTTCACAGGGTTTGAACAAAGAAGGGAAGCTAACAACAAAATGCTTGACTTGCCATGTAAATGGTGCATTTTCTTTGAAGATGGAAGTCGCAGTTTCTAATTTTTCCAGTTGGAAATGTAAGAATGGAACAAGAAACTTCACCTGATCCAACCTCACAATCCAAGAGGGCTGCTTTGCAAATCTACAGTTGTGAAAACCATCGTGATATATAGTTTTTAGCTGTCTCTGTCTTACACAGAATACTGTCTATCTTCTATCTGTGGGCTTACTAATCCTTACTAGTGTTTGTATGCACCAAATACCATGCAGTGTGTGTACTAGCTGGTCTTGCTAACAGCTGTTACCAGCAGTATCTTGGTTTTCCAATACATCCTGGAATGCAGTCAACTTGGTTGTGTGACGTCTTTTAGCTCCGACTTCCAATTTCAAAACCCAAGTGTGACAAAGGCGCTTGAATTTAGCTTCCTGCCTTGGTTTGGACTCCTGAGGATCCAAAGAGTCAAAGGTCACCTCTGTACATATAACACTAAGACCAAGCAGGGGAGGGCAGAAGAGCTGTGGATTACAGTTATTTTGCTCTATTTTACTCTGTCACAGTGTCGTTTCAAGAAGAAGTGCGTTTTAAATGAAGGAAAAGCATTGCACTGGTTCTTGTCTCTTGATGTGAAATGGCTATTATGCTGTTTCTAAGTTGCTTCTGATGTAAACAACAATAAGAGATTTTGTTTTTTGACTCTGATTTACACAATAATAATGATGTATCAGATGTAAAAAAAAAAAAAATACAGTGGTGTTGAATCAGTTGTAAAACCATTGACGATGTTGCTTCTAAATGTAAAGGTTGATGATATGTTTATGTTGCCTGGTACACTTCTTGACTGACTGTCTGACCGACAGGCCGAGGAGTAAATAAATGTAACGGCAAGCAGAAATGAGTGGGAAAAAGGAAGGACAAACACCCCCGCTGAGCAACGTGCTGCTCAGACTTTGCTGCGGTGATTACAAAGTACTGTTGGGGGGGAAAAAAAGAAACTTTTACCAGAGCTATTCTCTAACCTTAAAGTAACATTAAACAATGTAAACGGATGTTGAGGAGAAGGAAGACGTGGAGGAAGAAGATTAAAAAAACAAACAAATGAAAAAAAAACATGAAGATACAGCCATACATTGATTTCTGGGTCAGTGAGATTGAAATGGACTTCTCCTGCCCAGCATGTGTATTGTTATGGTGTCTTTAACTGTCCCTCTGTGTCTCTTCGCCCCTCTTTCTCTGTCTTTCTTTCACAATCTGCCAAAGTAACCGAAAACAGGCAGTAACCCTTTAGTTCTGTATTTTCCTCCCCCCCTCCCTTTTTACCTCCCCCATCCCCCTTTGCCATGTTTTCCATATTTTGGAATGTCAATGTGCTACTTGTTGACACTGTGCATGAATGATAACATGTCTGTAAATAGTTATAGAGAATTGTATCCCATTCCCATGGTGTTGACAAAAATAATGGTTTGAATGTTGTACAGATACTTTTTTTTTTAATCTTTTATTCTGTTGAGTTACATTTTTATAGAGCTGAAAGACATTTTGATTAATTTAAGACGTCTTTTTGTTTTGGAGTAACTTGCACATTATTGATTAATTCATTTTTGTTGAAAAGGCAATATCTGCTGTTATTGAATGAGAGATGAGACCATAAAGGAGTTATGTATCTTAAATAATAATCTATAGGGGAGTTGCATGGGTTATTTGTACAAAAAAAAAGAAGACACTGCTTGCTACTTCTAATAACGTGGCTGTATTCTCTGACAGGTTGAGGTTGAGGAGAATACTGTGTGTACATCTAAAGGTTATTTTGTCATTAAAGATATAATAATAATATTGTGTATATACTGTACAGTGTTATAAGTGAGGTGGACTGTATGGCCATCCCGCTAACTATAGAGAATTAATTCTACATATTTATTTAAAGGAAACAAAAACACTCACTACTCTCAAGAATGACATATATTGCCTTTTTGGAGAAGTTTGCTTAAAGCATGTCTCTGCATCGCTCTTTCATCTACTTTCTTCTTGGTCCCTGGTCGGTTTGTTTCCTTTCATCTCCCCCCCTGTGCTTCTTTTTCTGTTTCAGATGGTCAGTGTTTTCACAGTTTGATTCAGACAGCGTCACATTTTCTGTTTCTGTCTGTCCCCCCACTGACTCAACAGTTATCTCCATCCATGTACATCCATCTATAGTTACGTGCAACATATCTGACTGTGTCTCCATCTGTCCAACTCTCTCAGAGGATCATTTGTCTGTATTTAAGTCGCCATCTGC
The DNA here is from genome assembly GCF_900634625.1 of Parambassis ranga. Classification (NCBI taxonomy): domain Eukaryota; kingdom Metazoa; phylum Chordata; class Actinopteri; family Ambassidae; genus Parambassis; species Parambassis ranga. The sequence continues at coordinate 8,776,665 of NC_041035.1, forward strand.
CCGATTCAGAACCGTCTGTCATTTTTCTTAGTTGCTAAATCCTTCTCTTTTCATCTTTCTTTTCTGTAATCCCCACTTTGCCTACAACATTGTTTCCATGCATCATTTCTTTCCCTGTCCCTCTCTTCGCTGTCACAGGGTGTAGGTGGGAATCTTATGTTTGTCAGTTTGATTTGGAGTGTGTTTTTTTTGTTTGTTTTTTTTAATGAAACAATAACCACAAAAGTTATAATGTTTGTAATAATGAAGGGTTTTTTTCTTCCTATGTTTTGGGTTTTTTCTTTAGACGCTGTTCCTCTGTCTGTGTGTGTGTGTATATTAATTTTATTCTTTTTTTTTTTTGATTAATTTTTGTTGAACACCAACTGATAGAAGGAAAGTTGTTGTATGTGTGTTGCCACTAACTGTGACTGCTCTCCATGGTACATGGTACTTCTGATAAAACCAGTAAAATAAAGTTTGGGATACCCTGTTTCAGAGACCCTGTGAGTCCACTACTGCCTATCGCCTATCTACACCCTGTGAGTGAGTGAGTGAGTGAGTGAGTGAGTGAGTGAGTGAGTGAGTGAGTGAGTGAGTGAGTGAGTGAGTGACATGCAGTCTGCATTGAATAGCTTTAATATAAATGCTTAATTGTTATGCACATGTGAAGTAGCCTTCAGCCTCCTTCTTACTCTGAACCTCCCATACACACAAACACCAATTTCTTTTATAGTCTCAGACTGCTGATGATGAAAATGACAATTGTGTGAATGGTTGACACATATTAACCATCATTTGATTTGTCATTGTGTGAGCGATAGAAGCGACAGCTGCATCAGCACTGATTAATTCTGCCTTTATGTATTGTCCCTAGTTGCTCTGCTGCTGCATTTTCCTTCAGACATAAATCTTTCTTTATAGGAGAAAATTCAGGGAAAAAAATACAGTATGAATTTGTATTGAAATGGTTTACTTTAATCTGTCAAAGGACAAAGCATTGGTGAGACTTAAATGTTTGACTAATAAACCTGCTATGTGTCATTTTGCACATTTGCATTGTTAAGCAGAAATCATATAGTAGTGTTCCTGACCATGAAAATGACAGCCATGGTCAACATTTCAAGGTGATTAAAATAACTGTTGTGAGAATTTTCTTTGTAAAGTTCTCTTAGAAAGTCTTACATAAAACTAAAGCCGCAGCAGATGTGCCAAAACCCCTTGTTCCAGTTGTGAATGGCCAATTGAGTCGCTATCACAGACACTCAGGTCAATGTCTACTTTTAGTACAATTTCAGCATAAGCTGCATATTGTGCAGAAAATGCTCCTTAAACCCAGCTAATACCAGTGTCACATGAATTTTGTCACATTGGGAAAAACTGTGGAACATGTGTGCACATAAACGGTTACATTATTGACTGACAGGAGCTCTTTGCAGATAAAATGATCAGATATACTGGACGGCATCTGTGCATGTTGCCCTGTTATGGACTGGTGACCTGTCCAGGGTGTACCTCGCCTCTCACCCATAGATAGCTGGGATAGGCTGCAGCCCCCTGTGACCCTGCACTGCAGGACGAGGCGGGTTCAGATAAAGGATGGATGAAACTGTCGGCCATATTTTTTGCTACAAACGTCCGTGGTTGATATGAACTAAACACAGAGTCAAACTAGATGACAGCTGGTGAAGCAGAAAGGAAATTTAATGAATACAAACTTACAACATCCAGAGCTTTTAAAGAAATAACATCACATATACAGTCAGTACAAAGTCTTTACTGTCATATATCGGCTGACCGATAAATGAGTTGCGTTCAGATTTTTCTTCTTCCTGGGCTGCCGTTCTACGATGGATCATTCTCCTTCTCTGTGAGCAGAGTGATGGATTCGTCTCATTACAATTAAACCCTCTTCCTGTCTGTTATTTTATTTTTTTTCTGTGCGAGTGTGTCTTATTTGGTCATTTGATGTGCGAGACTCTGCTGAGATGTTTGTTTTTATGATGTTTGCTGCTTCCTGAGTGTGTATACGTGAGTCAGCGAAAGAAAACCTTGCTGCAGTATATCTTATGTTGTCTCTTGTACAGGTGTCTGCCTCGTCTCTTTTCATTACCCGCCTCTGCTGTGTCTGTCTAAAATCTCATTAGGCTGTCACATTTGATTTTCAGACAGGTACTTGTCTGGACGGCCTTCTGCTTGAAGGTTAGCATGCTGGGAAATTATTGTAAATTTATGTCTGTGTATGTGAGTTTATGGTTTCTGCTGAATAAAGCCTAAAACTGTCAGAAAGTCTGCAAACTTTACACAACCATTTAAGTAGCAACACTGGACTCAGCCTTTGTGTTCATTTCTCTTTGTTTTAGCTGTCAGGGCTCAACAACATGACATTAAAAGGCTACGTCTTGCACAAGTAACCAAAGTTTTGACAGACGTTGGACTCCCTGTTGTCTATTTTTCTTAGTACACAGCCCTAAAACATTGCCACTATTAGCTTTAAGTGGCTTACAAGCAGTGAGAAAGTGGCTTATCTCTGCGCTTTTGGTCTCCTTGACTACATTTCAAAGGTTTTGCAGTTGTGATAACGCCCAGAATAAAATGATTCTCCCCAGGGCCTGGGAAGCCATTTGTCATTTTCTGACAGGAAGAAAGGCGATTCTGGGTTTTTTTTTCTGTGGCTCACAAAAGAGATCACACTAAAGGAAAAAAAACATGACATTTAATACCCTTGGATGCTTTTTGATCTTTGAATTTGTGACAAAAATGGTGTGTTAGTGTGGCTGAATCAATGCCGAATTAATCATTAAACCATTTCTGAAGCAAATCATTCAAAACGACACAGTAAGATACTGAATATCACCAGTGTAGCTCGCCTGTGGTACAGCCCAGCAGGTGTGTTCATTTCTCTGCCTGATTAGGCCTTTCTCAGTGTGGTCCATGCAAACCTCCAACCTCCTGTCTCCATGTATGCACAAACAAAACCCAGGGACATTTGGTGAGTGACTAATTACCATTTCACCAGATGCGCTTTCTAATGTGTAACTGCATAATGTTAGCTTATTTTTTGAATAAAAAGTGACGCTTGTGATGTATTCGTGTTTAAGGTTGTTTTGAGCAGCTTCAGTGAGCACAGGTGCAATCAGCCCTCATGGTGTGCAAGTCTCTCAGAATCGCTGATACCGCAGTAATATTTGCTTTGCCTTTTCTGGAGTTTGATATGTGATCATCTGTGCGTTCATCTAAGGTTGGCTACACCTGATGTTTGTCAGGGCCATGAGCCCAATTGGAGGCTTGTCACAACCACTTATTTGTCTTCAAGTGTGTTGTGTCATAACAAATATTTTATTGCTCCTGATCTAGTCAGAGCCTTCCTGATCTCTGTCACAACAGGGCTGACGGTTGACAACAGTTTACCGACTTAAGACACGCTTGATGAGTGAGTTTCTGTGAGATTCTTTGGAATCTCCACAGGGAAACTGTTTACTGCAAACAACAGTAGGCAGGTGTGTGGTGATATAGTCATGCTGAATTGTCCAGTGTGTTCAGAAGATTATAATATTATAAATCAGTCACAATTGTGCCCACGTCTCTGTGGTCTCCCACATTTTTAAAACCTCTAAAGATGCATGAAGATAACCCAAATTTTACCTGCTTGTTTATTTTTCAAAATAATAAAGCTACTTGTAGCCATGGGAACCTATCAGAAATCACATTACATTTAAAGCCTCTCTTTCTCCTGGCAGTGCATTTCTATAAGAAATCTGTCCACAAGTCTCACAGTTGTTGTTATTCTGGAGCTAACCAAGCTGTCATCCTCCACTTCTCAGACAGGACAGAATAATGTCTGAGTCAGACACAGAAATGAGGCATGAATACTAGGAACTCTGCCCACTTCAAAGCCCTTTACAGGAAGGGTTTTGTTGAAGTGCCACACTCGTACTGAAGTGGCATTAACCCTGTGCAGCATATAGATAAATATAAAAACCATGTTTTGAGAGAACTGATACATTTATATGGTAAAAGATGAGAGACACTATGTAGACCTTTATCCTGCTGAAGGGGCTAATGTTGTCCTGATGCATACATGATTTAAATTTGTTGAGCAAGAGTACAGTACATGCTGTACACTATGTAATATATACTGTGTGAGGCCAAGCTGCATCATCACCTCACCTACACACACACACACACTTCTACATCAAGCACACACTGCTCAACTTTTTGTGTAGCTTGCCTACTCCATTAGCTGCTGTCCTATCCACTAACATGAAGGACGCGGTGTGTGTGGCCTGTACTGGAGCCAGCCACCAGGGGGGGATCATGTCGTCATGTAGTCAATCTTTACATGCAGCCAATCCTATGTACCTATGCTCTGTTTGTATGTGGATATTCTCATCAGTTGTGTGAATATGGTGCATAGCCAAAACCTTTCTTGGTCCTATCCAGTTCTATGATTTAATTTTTTTGTGCCTTTTGCCCTGATTAATGTGTAAATTGCTGCTCACTGCCGTTAATCTGGATTTTGAGCCGCCTTCTTACTTTCCAAGACACCATTGGCATTTCCCTGAATTGATTATTCCGTTGACATACCTCCTTGATGATCCTTTTCTTTAAATATTCCAAGAGTGAGTCTCTCGGCGTCTCGAGCCGTGCTCTGTTCCACATAGAGCAGATCAGCTGGCATTTGTGCTGCAGAAAGGTCAAGCCTATGGGAAAAGCAGAAAGGGAGGGTGGAGGATGCCTGGACAGGGCTAGGGGGTTAGTTCTTAATAATGGGACCATCAGTAAAGGTCCAGGTTGAAGGGACACACATAAATATGCTCGCACACACAGTAGAATAAAATATGCAGTAAACACCCACACGCCATCATAGGCACTAACACTGCACATTTGGTCTGCTTTTACCTCTGCAAATTACTACCTGCTTCACTGGCTTGATTGACAGGCCTAAAGTACAGACATAAAGTGTGTGTGTGTGTGTGTGTGTGTGTGTGTGCTTTTATTATTTTGTGAGGACACACAGATTCTGCCCTTTGGGAACAAAACACAGTGTTATTTAACAAAAAATAAAATACAGGTGAGGACTGGAGTGAGGGTCGAGTGCATGGTTGCCTTTAGACAAGTACTGGTTATGGTTAGGGTCCTCCAGAGTCAAAACATCACTGTGTGTGTGTGCGTGTGGTCATGTTAGAGCAGATGTTTCACTCATGGAATGGATTGAAATTAAATGTCAAGCAAATACCAGAGCATGATCCCCTTAATACAGAGGATGTGTTCATGTGCTGCAGTGTCAGCAGTGAATGTACACATGCATGCTGTGACTTTCTGTGGGCCTTTCTGTTCTTTGCCTCAAAAGACATCATTGTAATACAGTTTGTCAACAGTCAAAATAGTTTTTATCTGTATACTGCCCTTAATATGTTACAGTCAGATTCCACACTACACTACAATCATTCACTTTTGTTGGAAAATCAAAATACATGACAGGACTAAATAAAAATTACCTAACCTAATCTGGTCCCAGCTGACAATATTGGATCTTTGATTTCAAATAAATTGTTAACTGTGATTGATTATCTATTTCAAGCAAGTTCCAAGTCAGTGAAAGGTAATTTTCTTTAGTGAAATGGATTGAATCCAGTGGCGAAGGAAAGGAAGGCTCTGCAATAACGTAAAGTGTATGCAATTTGGAATTAATGAGCTAAAACGTGCACAAGTAGCGGTGTGATGCTTTAACACTTATAAGTCTTATTCAAATCTTGAAGCCACACTAATCAATGTCTGTTTAATGATGATGGATAAAATGGCTGCGTGGTGTGAAAGGGGCCGTTCGTGGTGATGAATCGGACCTATTCAAAGTTTCCTGTCATTGTTTTGAGGTGAAACATGGGATGGAAATGTTTGAGATCTTCTGGACAGAGCTGAGATAGATGCTTCTTTATGCTAAGCTAAATGCCAGCTGCTATAGCAGTAGCTTCGGGTCATTTCTCTTGTCAAAAACTCTGTGATTGAGTGATTGGCATTATTATTCTGTGTACATTAGCAGTGTCTATGTCATGAGAAGGTCCTGTTCTTCCTCAGTCAATAGAACATGTGTCTTTCCTCTCCCTCCCTCCGTCTGTCTATCTGCCGCCTTCACTTATCGCTCTGGCCTTTTTTACCCATCTCTCTTTCAGTCTATGTGTTTTTGTCTCATTTGGTCCTTTTCCATCCTTTCTCTTGGTAGAAGTTGATCACCAAGTCCTTCTCTTTAACTTACACACACCCACACACTCACACACATATCCACTGACACACATACACTCGACAGCAGGTTACTCTGTGTCAGCAACTGTTCTCTGCTGAGAGGCTGTGGGCGATGTGATGATGTCGAGTTACTGTGGTGATTCTCTGTTGCTGCGGAGACGCTTCGACTACAACTAAATCCAGCAAACAACCACAGTCGCACTGACATGACATGACATGTTCTCAATTACAGAGACATGCATACATGGAAGATGTGTAGTTAGGACCAAATATACACAAACCCTTAGGCACAGTTGACCTATTTTAACTTTACACCTTCACAAAATAGATGTGGGAGTCACCTTGTGACCTTTCCAATGCGTCCTCATAAATAAAAACAATCACACATTTGGTCAATAATAGACAGTCAGATCAGACTCCTGGTTTCTGATAACGGAACATATAGATGTATTTCTCTAGATTTTACATTTTAAATACATTTAAATACAAATAAACAGAAAACAGATTGTGTCAATCCTTAACTCGCCTGGGTCGTATTGAGGCACTGCATGGGGGGGTTCTGTTAAACATGTGTGAATGCCATTTGTAATATATTTAATTTTCCATAATACTTCATAAACCTACTGTAATAATACTGTGCAACATTAAAACAATAGGAATTAGGGTTCAATTATATAAATGGGCAGCTGACGTTAACCAAATGATTTCGTTTCTTATAGTGAATACAAAGCAATTGTGTCCATAAATGATTGGGGTGATACTTTACGTGGTTATAAAGTCATGTTTTATGTCTAGCATGGATTTGTGAATGATAAGTTTTGGATTCCCATTGATGCTGATGCAGAAGTCAAAATGTTCAAGACTTCATACTAAGCAAAGTTAGTTCTTCCCATAGTAACAAAAACAGAAGAATAATGAATAAAACTATGGGTGCATTGACTATGAAATGAAATTTAAGTACATTTAACTATGTGACTGACTGTACCTGAAGTACATACTGCTGTGTGCCTGCAAAGCCAGTCAATCTTTTTTTATTTTATTCAATACTAAAATCGCATAATCTGATAGCCAGTGAAGGGCTAAAAGGAAGAGGGAGGAGGAGAACAAAAGAACGAGAGCAATAACACCGATCAGACAGCATTAGCAGCGCAGAGACCAATAACTGGAACAATGAAGCGTGACTCATTAGCAAGACCTTTCACACACACACAAAAGCCATCAGCCACTTGTACCCCTCATTCACTCACACATCTCCCTTTTTATGCACATATACAGTCGCACATTTTTAATTTACACAGAGAAACACAATCTTTCTCACACTCCTAGATCCTTCACATCTCCACATCTTCTTCCAGTTTTAACATTCATGCCAACACACCCACACACACACACATACAAATCCACAAACTCTTTCTCTTGCTCTCTGTCCTGGCTTGACATTCACACAGTGCTGCAGCTATGCCACATAAGAGCTCCTTCCTGTGCTGCCCACCTGCCTCCTGCATCACTCTCCTTTCAACCTTTCCATGTGAGAAACACTTTAAAGGAAAGTGCAGCATCTCCTGTGAACATCACTGTCCCCTTTACAGGGCATGCACTTCCTTTCACATTAAACAAATTGTCTTGTGCAGGTGGCGAACAATTTGTTGTACCTGTGACCTTTCAGCAGGTGTAAAACTATAAAAGGCATGCACTTATTGTTCATTTTCTCTATTAACCACAATTTAACAGACATAAAAGAGAACATTTTCCAAAATCCAGGTTAGCTGCTCACCAAAAGAGGTAAATGACACATGAATAAATATGATAAATATGTTTAATTAATACAAGGTATAGTATATACTTAAGCAGACATTAAACATGAAAACATCTGTCACACAGTAACCATAGAAATGTGTTTGCTTGCAAAGCTACGACCTCATAGAGCCTCAAATCCTCAAATATGAGGTACAAACAGTAGTTCTGCAGCTCCTGTTACATGTACACACACTTCAGTTCTTTCAGTGATTGTGCAGGAAGTTTGATGTCAATAGTGTTTGTGGTGTTTCTGTTTCATGTAACTGAAAATTGCAAGTCTGTGCTGTCACGGTGGTGATGGCTGCCTTCCAGAGATGGGATTTAAACTCATCCAACACCTGCCCTGTTCACCTGATAAGGCAAACACATTTTCACCAAGACGAAGCGATAGCTCAGTGGTCACTGTTTTTAAGTGATGGAGTTACTGCTGCTATGGACTGCTTTCTGCAGTGCTCTATTGCAAAATAAATGCGGTGAGCTTTTTCTTTGTTCCTTCAAGAACACAGTGTCTGCTGTGTCCAAACTTAGACTTAGACTTTTTTTTTAATCTCTGCTGTAGGCTGCATTAAACACAAGGTTGAACGTGGTGAACATGTTTCTTAATTGGCACCATCACATTCAAAGTTAAGGCACTATATGACCACTATGACGTGTGTGAAATGTCATTTTGCCAGATTTGTCAACATATTTAACCTGCATAGTATATTAAGGGGAAAATCGCAGCTGCATAATTTAGTAGTCAAAGTATTTTTTGGTTTCACTTTCATAATCAATAACCAAACTTCATGTTTGGCCAGTGTTGTTTTTTTTTCTTTGAGGTCTCTGAAAGCTTCAAACAACACAGTTAACCTTCCTGAGTGCAGCTCTTTGTTTTTGTCTTCAGTGACATCTTGACCCAGCTTCAGTGTTTTTTACATTTACGCACTTGTTGGACTATGATTGGTGCTCTCCTCTGGCTGTGTCTCTACAATGCTCAGTTTTAAACTTTCCTCCCTTTCATTGCATGTCTCCGTCTCTTCACTCCTCCTGCCCTTGTCTGCTCTTTGTTCTTCATTTGTTCCTTCTGCCTGTTCGGTAAGATGCACTCCTTCATTTCTCTCCCTGGTCTTTATTGTACATTCAGTTCTTAATGTCTTCAGACGCTCATTAGCTTTAGAGAAGTAGTTCTTCAGCTTTTCCACAGGCCCCTTATTAGAGAACAGGTGGTCCAGATATACCTGAGTGTACTGATCTGATGTGATCAGGTCCAGGTTGAGTCTCCTACTTCCTGAAAAAGTCATTTGAGTACAGTTTTTATTTACAGCAGGACTGGTTTATGTAGTTTTACTGTTCAGCACAGTATACCTGTCTCCGCCTCCATGCTGGATAGGGGGACGGTCACACTCTTCCCCGTCTCCCTGTCAGTCACAGTGAGTCCAGTCATGGCGCCTTCTTCCAGCACTTCTCCAGAGGGGTCAGACGTTGCCAGAAGACTCCCTCGACATTTCACGACACAGATAGTGTTAGACTTATAACGCCTAGAATGTAAAAATGCAGGATGTGACAGGATAGAAGAAAAATTTGGGATGTAAGGACAGAAAATTAAAATTAAATAACTCTCTCATTGGATTAGCACACAAGCAGGCTCGGTGTGGCTGTACATTCTGTCAGTTCTTGTTAATAGGTTTTTTTAAATCAATGTTGTATAGGGGCTCTGGTATATTTCACATGTCTGTATACACCTGGATGTTCATATGTGTGGAACATGTAAGTCTATGGTTTCACCTGTACACAGGTATGATCTGTGCGAGGTCTTCCTGGTACTGGTTCAGTGCTGCCCTTGCTGACAGAGGCTCAGCTTTGCCCTCAAGAGCAGCCAGGTGGATCAACATCTGTGTGTGAAAAGCTGCTCCGCTGGCCCAGTGTCTCAGTGACCTGGAGACGCAAACAGCATTAAAACAAAACCAGGCCTACTGTACTTTTACTTATCTTCTTCTTCTTTACCTGGAATCACAGTCAGCCAGCAGACAGGTCTTTAGCTGGGTGAGGGTGAGGCTAAGTTGAGCCTCAAGTCTGAGGGAGTCCTGGATCAACCTGCTTTTGTCATTTAGGCTTATTCTGCAGCGTTTCAGGTACTCCTCCATCACCTCCTGCAGCTCCCAGACTCTCTGCAGGGGGTGAAAGTTTTAAATGACCCTGTATATTTAGGCCTGAAATTGTCCTAAAGAAGATATATATTTATTCTGGAAGGTAAAAAATGTATTATGTGTGTTTTAGGAGTCTTTTTTATAGAGTAATGAAACAGCTTTGAAAATATCCTGCTAGATTTGACTTGACTTATGTTAACACACACATGTTTACAGTATATGGCTCTTCCTGTCTGCTGTTACCTGGGATGATGATGACCCTGCTGACTTCCCTTTCACACCTGATGGCTGTCTGGATGACGTGTAAACCATATCCATCACCATAGTAACTACTAATCCCACAAGGCCGGCCAGGCGTGGCTCATCAGAGAATGATGACAGGCGGCCGATCAGATCCCTGAGGTAGGTGGGCGCCCTGTTCCCAATGTCGCTCTGCAGCTGAAGGAAGAGAAAAAAACAGTCCATATATATATATATATATATATATATATATATATAACAGACAACAGTGTGCTGGTGTCTCAATATAATAAAATGGTCAGTTCTCTCATTGTAACCTCCTGCTATCTCTGGCAAGACCCAATTTTAATGCTACAATCTTTCTTTACTCTTTTCAAGGCAACAGCACCTTAACCCCTTCATCTCCAGCTGCACTTTTAGATGTGAATAGGTTTAAAGGTCAAGCAGATCATGTGCCCAGTTTAAAGAAATGTTTAGTTCCCAAACATCATGTCACATCATGTTAATGTTTTTATTAACCTGTTGCAGTTGTTCCTGGAGGCCAGCCTGGGAGACAACGTTCTCATTTTGATTAGCCAGGAGGAGAGGGTGGACGACTCTCAGGTCAGGCACAGCACCACCTTCCAGCATGGCGTCATAGAGGAGGGAACCAGCTGCATCCTTCATTTGAGAAACTTCTTCTTCTGATGAGAACAGCTGGCCCATGATGATCTGATATGATTTGTGTGGGGGCAAATCTGCTTAAATTCAAGATTCTAAAGAAGAACACAGAAAATGTAATAATATAAATAAAATTATTTATGTTTGTATAAAATTAAAGAAGTAAGCCTACATTATGGAGGGTTGTTGACTGTTCAGTCTACAAAACCAAGACAAACAATGTAGCTATTGTATGTATTTAAGCATCATAACATTTCAACACTAACATCTCAGCAGCATTTCTGTCACCTTCTCTCTCTCTCTCTCTCTCTCTCTCTCTCTCTCTCTCTCTTTACCTGCAGTGACTTGTTTTGGTCCGCCGGCCTGTTTTCTCTCCTTCGTCTCTCCCCTTGCTGCTGCTGCAGTTAACGACATGAACCAAGACAACACAGCAACCCAATGTAGCTTAGCAGCAAACCTACACCGCCCCCTGCCAGCAGCGACCTGTAAGTGCAACTCAGTAACCCCAGCCTGTGATCTCAGTGTCAGAAGGTTTGTGTTGTCCTGTGGCGCATGGAGGGTTAAGGCCTCTGAGAATAGTTATTTTTTATACAGCGTTATCTGAAAGTGAAAGCATCATAGTGAAATTAAACTAATCCTCCTTGTGCCGGGAGACTTCCTGGAACAAGCCAGAGGTCCTTGGGAATAAAGTAATAGCTACAAACTCTTTATGGCGGTTAAACATTGAAAAAATAGGCCAAGGGCTTTCAGCTTTTTTATTTAGCTAAATGGAACAGTGGCCTTGGTGGTGGTGTGATGTTGACTTTTTTCACTTGATATAATATGGGGCAAGGGGATTTGGGATTTGATGTAGTGTGAGTGATGTTCTTTGTTAAGTGGGACAAGGACTTGTGCACTGTCACGCTTCAGGGCCTCAGAGTTTTGCCAAAATTACAGCTGCACGAACCACACAGAGCTGTGGGCTGAACATCTGGCCAGCATGGACATTCAGGTGGTTCACAGGCTGTGTGTTTAGTTGTGTAATGTCATTTTGCACAAGCAGCATATGTAGTAGCCACAAGCTGTCCGACACGATTAAGCTTTTTCATTAAGTGCCACACAAAAGCAGATGGTAAAAGGACTTAAAGGGCCAAATACACATAAACACAGTGAAAGACAGGTTTGCGAAACTGCTGAGATCACAGATTTTAGGAAAGAGTTAAATGCACAACACTGCACACTTTGGCATGTTCAGTAGCAAAAATATGGAAATTTCACTGCACAATTTAAGTTTCATTAACATCTGAACATTGTATCATTCCATAGATGGGTGTCAGTAAATAAAATTACATTTTATAATGGTCACTTTGGGTGCTTGCTTGTGTTGCAGCACAACAGTGAACCTCTAAATCATGCAGCAGGCACAACACAAAGCACACACAGACCCACACACATCTACTTTTCAGCATCTATTTCCTCTCCTCTTCACACGTATTCCTGTCTTTCCAGTTGGCCTCTCGCTCTTCCCCATTTCTCCTGCTATTGTTGATTTTAATAGCTTTTGTCAGTTTGTTGCTGTGTTTACCCGCTGAACTTGAACTCAGCCACTGCAGTGCATGCATGTGTGTGTGTGTCCTTCTCTCTCCAAGGATGCTTGGCCCTTTTTTTACACACTTCATGCTTCAAAGGCATGCAAGCACACATATAGTGGTGAAAATTTAGTACCCCTCACTTCCTGTGTATTGTGTGTTGGGTGTTTTCTTTTAAAGGTCTCATTTCCATCTAAGGAATGAAGATAAAAGAAAAACACTGGAAAGAGGGCAAGACAGAAAAAAATAAGATATGTAAGAGAAAGTGAAGCAAAACTAAAAGAAAGAGACGAAGTAAAGGTGATGCAGAGTCAGAAGAAAATGACAGATGGACTTCAGGCAGCCACCACACACACATGCATGAATAGTCTGGCCTTTTAAATGACAGCCCTCTTGAAACCTCACTGAATATTAATCAACACATGCTGCATGTGTAATTTTATGAGATAATGCAACTTTGATTTTCAATTAGTAAGCAGGTCCTTCAGGTCGCAGACCTCTGACATTCAGGCGTTGGCTTGACTGATCAGGCTTGGTTCACCCTTTGGTTTGTGAAGATGTAACCCACTTTCCACTGCTTCATCTTCTGATCTTCTCCACTGGACGGTCTGCAACCAAGACTTTCATAAAACAAACACGGTGAGGCTCTGTCTAAAGTAAATTATAGAATTTCTGGCCATAACGCTGCCTTGACTCTTTTTATATTTGTAAAAACAAAACTCGCCGCCATCATTTGACAAATGTTAAGGTTGTGATTGTGTTTGAGATTCTGCTTTTTTACTATTATATATGCAGAAGTTTGCTGCATTGTTTACAATGTTAGCAACTGTTCTCATTTCCTGCAGTGTACACACACACACACACATCCAAGGCTGCACTAATTAGTTTGTGATGATATACTGCAGTATAGAGCTGCTGTTTCCGTTCCCTCAGTTATGCATATCATGCTTATCCCCTCAGTTTCTTCCCCTCATCTTCCTCTCTCTTCTCATTCATCCTCTGCTTTATGTCCCTCTTTCTGCTTTCATCCACCTCTCTCCCTCTCTCAATCTAGTCATTTATGGGGTATGGAGGAGAATAAAAGCGAGTTTAATGCATGACCATACATCATGCCATGAGTGGTTTGCCAGTCTGCATCCATTTTGTGAAGCTGTTGTGTTCACTTAGCAGCAGCGGGACTAATTATTGCAAATGGCAGCTGTTGAAAGATGTATTAATGTGTCCTTTCTACACGGCTACATCCAGCAATATGGGCTGATTAAAGTAGTCACAGGTGAAACTTTTAGGTGTCATATGGTAAAGTGGGGCTGAAATGTGTCTTGTTAAGCCTTATAAAAGCCTCATAAATCCAACTTTACATTTAATTAAATCTGTCACAGACTCAAGCTCCTGTAATCATCATCCATATTGAAACACAATAGTTGCCAGATGCTGGATGACCCATTCATTTTTAGTATTTTTGACAACATAAAACCTTTAAATATCAGAAGAAATAAATAATGTCCTCACTGCCAAAGTGTGGATTTTAATGACTTTAAGTCTGAGTAATGCAGACATATTTCTTATCCATGAGTTGCTCTGACAATAGCACTGTCAGCCAAGAGATTGAGAATTAAACATTTATTCTCCTAACCTTTATATAAATTTGCTCTTGTTCTTGTACAAGAATCAAAATCATGCTTATTAATATATCTGGAATCAGCCCAATCCCCTGAAGCAATAATACATCAATCTCCAGTAGCCTAACAGCAGTACTGGCTGTTATGTAAACATTTGTACTTATCATAATTCTTCACATTGTTATGAGTGCACAGTACACAGTGGCAGGCCACACCAGCCTGTCAACATCTGAGAGCTTTATAGCCTGAGAACATTGTTAATTGAATAAAGGATTAAATGTGTTTAGGGTCATTAAAATGTCAGGGATTGATTAAAAGGGAGAATGTGACAAGGCAGAAGGAGAGGCAGAGATAAGAAAGGGATTTAAAGTAGGTAGGTGTTGAGACATGTTCGGAGGGAGGATCTCTCTGTTTCCAAGGGATGAAGGTTAAAGAGGAGGAAGTAGAGAGAAAACTCTGCAGCAAGTTTTATTTGTTTTCCTCTGAGGTTTGGAGGAACACCTGCTCAGATTGCCTCCAGGTAATCTACTGCAGCAGAGGTGCATGTAGTGTGTCCATCTAAATATGCAATGTGTGAGTGTACGTGAATATGCAGATTGCAGGAACATTGGTTTCCATCCATAAAATAATCACACAGTGTTGTCTGCATAGCCCCTGTGAAGCTGTATCACATATGGGCACAAACATTATTACACACTCTCTGGTACATTATGCAAAATGTCTATTTACCTGATCACTGTTTTTCCACTGTATAACAGTGACCCCTGCTGGCCAAGACCTCCAATGTGTCAGGACGCACTTCCGCTTCCGGTGTAAACAAACACAAAAATATGGCGGCTTTCATTGACAAGCAGTAGAAGATTTAACTTTTTACACGCAAAGATATTTTGTGTACGCTAAAAACTTTATTACAGCATAATGTCTAACCCTACAAGTGAAACGAGCACAGTTCGCTATTACTGCACTGCCGGTAACGGTATGGAGACTTTTTTAATCGAAGAAGTGAAGAGGAAGCTAGCAGCTGAAGACGTGAGTGTTAGCCACATGCATGCCAGTAAGACTGAGAAAAATGTTTATCCCAGCGGCTGTTCTAAACTGCACATGCATTATGTTTCAAAGAATATGAAAGACAGATATTAATGATTTTAAATATGACTTATACCATGTGTTGACTTAAATATGAAAGCTTGACTGTCAGTTTAACCTACTTCTGTACATGATTTGGTATCTCAGCTCATGGCTAGTTGTCATTATGTGGTTATTATCATTATTTTGGATGTTTCTTAAGTTTTAAGACTCGCTTTATTACTTATTTTGCGAAGAACGTCGAGGCAGCTTTATTTGCATGGCACAATTCATACACTGGGTAATTCTGTGAAGTGGTTTAGATTATTAAAAAGACACGGATTTGAAATTAAACACGGGGATTAGAGATAAACATAAAAATTGAAATTCCAACAAAAAAGACAGGTAAAAGTTTGAAACCATTACAATGCAGCTTAGGCATTATGAAGAAGGACATTTTCTAGCTTAGTCTCAAAAATTAACTGTAAACCTGGTACAGGTCAACAAGTTAGATAGTTGTTTAATTATATTTAGGACAAGACAGCCCTTAAATGTGAGACTGTATTTTGTGTCCAGGTGTGTCAGATGCCTGGTAAAGTGTTGTTCAGCACTTCTGCAGGGATCAAGAGTGTCTGTGAGCTAAAGGCAGCAGAGAGAGTCTTCCTGCTGTTGAAACAAGACTCTCCTTTGCGAGTTTCTGTCCACATTAAGACAGGTACCAGTCTGACACAGAAACACATTTACAAAACCACAAGACTTACCATAGTACGAATAAAATAGAATGCTTTGTGTAACATTTTGCACTGACTTTTGTATTGTGTTCCCTTACAGCAAAGGCAGCCTCTATACTGCAGTCCAAATTGTTGGATGACAGGAATCAGTGGACAAGTGCTGTAATGACGTGGAGCCGCCTGCAGGGGGAGCTAGCGAGCACCAGAACTACTGCCAAAACACCAAGCACTGCTCTGGGAGTGATAAGTAAGAGGGCGGAGGGGACAGAGTGTGTAGAACAGACAGAAGCGGGGGAGACGTGCCTTGCAGAGTCTAGAAAGTGTACAGGAGAGCAGAGGCAGCAGGACATTGGCAATGAGAAGCTGAAAAGTGACAAACAAAATGGATCATGGACACTTGGAAAGAAGAGAAAGAGGGATGATGAGGAAGCGGAAGAGAAGAGGAAGAGTGCCGCAGTGGAATCTAATAATGACAAGAATGTGGAAAAAGGGAAGACATCCAAAGAAAGGAAGAGAGAGGAACATAAGGAGGGGGCAATGGATATTGGGTTTATGGGCTGTAGAAAAAATGAAACAGACGTCAATGGCAGAGGATCAGTTAGTGATCATTCAACAACACGACTTGAACACAACATAAAAACCAGCAGCCGGATGCTTGATGACACTGGAAAGAACTTTGCTGTAGAAAATGTGAAATGTGGTAATGGGATGAATCACTTTTTAATACTTGTATAATATTAATTTAAATCGCTAACACATTTTATGTTTTTCTAACGCCTTTATTTTTCTTATCATGTTTGCATTCATATGAAGAGAATACCACTGAAGAAAGAGATACGGACCTACTCGCAACTTGCAAAGAGATGTCCTCCTTTGGCGCAGTGTCTTTTAGGATTAGCTGCAAATGTACTGGATCTTTGTCCCGTTGCCTCAGCACACAGGTACTGAAAAAAGGTTTGGTAAGGGCTATATATTTCATAGAATACTCCCTAACACACAGAAACAGATATCAATGCTTTATATAAAAAAACATATTTACATTAATAGGTGAAATTATGTTCAGGAGGAATAATGTATGTTTGCATATTATGTCTAAAATAGGAGGTAAACAAAGTGATTGGAGTAGGTCTGAGCAAATGGCTGGGCTGGAGGGCAGAGCTTAAGAATCCCCAGCTGGAGGTAAATATCTTAATGGTTGCAATAGTTATTGTGTATTTACACTTGGTGTGTTTAACTGTAAATATTTTGAAAGCAAACACAAACTATTTGGATAATGGGTTTTGGCAGAAAATTTCCAGCTCCCTTTCCCTTCTCTGTCATTTCAAATATAGTTGTTTGTTCTTTCCTGCAGATAAATGTCTATTTGAGTGATGATCACTGCCTTCTAGGGATTCCACTGAGCAGGTTATTATTCACTGTTTTCTAGTATATTTTTTAAATTTGTGCTAATCCCTCAATGCATTTTTACAAGTGCTTTTCTCCTTAATATGTACAGTATTGGTGGGTTGGAGCTCTATTTATTTTTTCATTTTTCTTTTGCTCAGATTACCTCTGGCTAGTCGGAGCTATATTAAAACCACAGGACTGAGGTCTACAATAGCCTGGGCCATGGCTTCACTGGCTCAGATACAGGTGTTAACGCCCAAAGCTGCTGTATTATTTGTTTACAGTTTAACTTCTATATGCAAATGTTGTTGTTGTTCATGAATGTATGAAAATCAGAAGGCATTGTCAGTGTTTATGAGGGTAACCACCTGTATGTGCTACATATAAAATCTCTTTACCAGCCAGGCTTCCGTGTACTCGACCCCATGTGTGGTGTGGGAACCATCTTAATAGAAGCAGCACAGGAACACACGGTCAGAACACACAAGTCAGCTCATTTTATGCATGTGTTGGTCAGTTGTTTGTTTTGCATATGTAATGATGTGTTGGACCACTGTCACTTGGATCTTCAGGCAGCTTGTTTCCTGGGAATGGACAATGATGATGGACAGCTGCAGAGAGCCAGTGAAAATGTGGCATATGCAGATCTGGGAAACAGGATACAGCTGCTGAAAGCATCATCTGTGGGTAAGAAACATGCACAACATTACCTCAGGAATAATATAACCGTTATGCTGCCATTAACTTAGCATGATTGTAAAGGAGATGCACAGTAACATTTGAATAATCCATTTATGATTCAGCAAAATACAGATCTCACACAAAATCTGCCCTGTGATAAATAAAATATAATAAATAATAAATCCCTCTATACTGTACATACGTTCAATATACAAATTGAACTGTTAACTTTCACTGCTTGTTTTGGATGGGAGGTGTAGGAGGTGTGGAGCCTGCTGTCATGTATTAAATTACCCCTTGGCTTGTTTGATTTGTGTGTGTGTGTGCAGTGTTGCCTCTGCCCAGTGCCAGTGTAGATGCTGTGATCTGTGACCTGCCGTTTGGCAGGAAGTTCAGTACTAAAATAAACATGGCTGCCAATCTGCTGCTCATCCTCACTGAGATGGAGAGGTTTGTTCTCCTTTGTTCCCCTTTTTTCACTCGTTTCTTTTCTAATTGTTCAGTGAAACAGAAAATGTGACTTTTTTGTATTTCCATGTACCATCAGTCAGTTGTGGAGCCCTTTGTTTAAATGTACAACTAACTCATCTGATTTTTGTGTGTCTAGAGTTCTCTGTGCCGGTGGTACCCTTGTTCTCCTCCTGAGCCCTCAGTTATCTTGTCTCCTGAAAAAAATTCTGATACAAAAAGACACAGGGCCAACATCCACACAGGAAACAAAGCCTCAAACTGGGATACACAAACACTCATCTCCTTCTGAATCTCAGTCAAATCAGCAGATTTTTCAAATTCACCCAGGAATCAAATCCTCATCGAGCTGGGAAATGGGACCTCAGCACAGTCTGCCGTCACATTTGTTCTCACTGAGGCACCAAACAACTCTCAGAGTCAGCTTAGGAGCCATAGATGGACTTCTCCATAAATATGTCAAACAGACACTTTGATGAGATGTCACACTTTACCTTTTGCAATCCTTCAAACAGGGTGTTCAACTCCTCAAGGACGTGCCACCCCCCAACCCTTTAGTTTAACTTCCTTTGAGGATGTAAATATTTAAAAACAGTCCAACAAAAGAAAATGCTTAATCATGGAATAAATTGTGATAAAGCACATTTTACCCATCTGATGAAACATACAGTATCTGCTATTCAAGTAAATTCGTAACAATAAGGGAAAGTGATTTTTTGACATCAAGGTGACAGAACAGTGGACAATATTGGGTTTTGGTCATGACTACATGCATGGTATTTGTGATTAGCATTGTTGGATGTAATGGTTTTTCACTAATGATACTTTTGTGCTGCCTGCAACACAGACGACATTGGTTGCATTGCCATCTGCCAATGTTTAGCCCTACTTAGCCCAGTTGGAAGGGCCAGAAAAGGCCACATAGAGCTCAGTGTTTTCATTCATTTCCTTTCACTTATAGATATAAACTTCCTGTTTTGAGTGAAAACGAGATCCGAAAACATGGTTTTATTTATATTGTATGAATTCAGTAATTAAAAAACAATATTGTTTTTGTTTTATTGTTAGACTGACTTTTTTAAATAAATAAATACGTTGCTGTTGACTGTGCAAATACATTGACAGTTCACTTTAAGTTCAAGTTTTGTGTCCGGTGTTGTGTATTTACTGTACCTGGCTTGTGAATGCATTCGCAAATTCATTATTTTCAACAGCTCCTTCTCCCTTGACACGATGGAAAGGGCACGCCATAATGTCCATTGCGCATGCCCATTGCGCAGTGGAAGCCATGTTGGAGGTACAGTGGAATCGGGCTGGGATTTTCTGACGCCGTATGTTTTTCTTAAAATATCTGTTTTCATACATTGTCGGAGTTCGCCAACCGTGCGCTACTGGCGCCGTAATCGGCAGTGGAAATGATGAACTCCAGTGTCGACCTGTCCCGGCGGAATCCGCAGGAGGATTTCGAGCTGATCCAGAGGATAGGAAGCGGCACATACGGAGATGTGTACAAGGTAAAACTGCAGTCGGAACCAGCCTTCGAGTTCCATTTTCGGACACAGAGTCGTAGACAATATCTGGTTTATAATGTTTCTTTCCAGCTGTGTCAAATGTCAGAAAACTAAACGTGTGACATCATCGAGTTGTTTGTATCATAGCGTGTCGAGCTTGTGTTTGTTTTGATGTTGCTGCTACAGTAGTTACTTCTACGTCTGCTGGTGCTGTAATTCCAATGTCGGACACGCAGCTAAGGCTGCACTTTACTGGTGTTTAATGGCTGTTATTGTATTGAAGATTGTCTTTGTGACAGTATATCCGCACGGGTAATGCAATAAAAAATGTTTTTTCTTAGTAAAAACGTCCCAGTGCTCAGATAATGATAAACAATCATAGCTAACGTAAACGGTGGCCGTAACAATGTTGTCTGGCGCATACGTTAAAGCTGTTTTTACGTCTTGTAGAAATCGGAATTTCTTCCTTTCAGTGTTATTTGTTGCAACGTATGTTCAGATAGAAGGCAGACTTGCTTGTTTACAAGACTTAGGCTGTGGTCGTCGCCTAAACATTGCGCTGAATAGAGTAGAATTGATTTTGAGTCGTATCCGATAATAGACGTTTAGCTACTAGCTGTCCGACAACGGATGTGGTTAACCCGATAGCATCAAGATGCTAACCAGGCGTTTAGCCGCTTCGTAGGGACTTGGTGTCAATATTTCAAGGTGCAGTGATTTGTTACCTGTAGGGGAACATAGATGGAAGCAGGGGGAACCAAGGAGGCTCAGTTAATAGTATTATTTGTTTAAAATCATTAAAATTTAGCTTAGACAGAGACTGACAGATGCCTGCCCGCAGAAACACTGTGGCTAAAGCGCTCAGGTTGTGCAAGCGACAACAACAACAAGATTTATATGAACACTTCTCACTGCTGTTATTCGCTTTTTAACATCACGGAAAACAAGTTGCAGTTATGAAGGTTATGAAGGAACTGGGGTGCTCGTTTCTATGTAGTCTGTTGATGTAGGTGTTATTATAGCTGGTGTGTCTCCCCCTCACTACATCAAGGCCCTTTGCAGGGAGCAGGGAGTTCCAAGCTGGGAGACAGTTTGTGAATTACAACCGACCAGTCACATCAAGTGACACATTTTCTATTGTCTTCCACAAATGCAATCCGATTTAACACGTTTTTACCAAAATCAAGCATTTACATATTGCAAAATCCGAGAAACCATGCAGCAGTCCATTAAGAACAAATGGCATCAGGTGAGGCTGGTAAAGATCCATGCAGGAGCACAGTGTAACATCTTATTGGATTCATAAGAACAAGGTCTGGTAAATACCACAGAAGTGATTTTCATGCTTGATGACTTTAGAGGCATTGCATCATCCTCACCTGGCTGATTTGCACCACCACTTTTTATAGTATGTACATCGGGCGGGTTATGCAAGGAAAGCGTCTATGCCCTCACTTCTGTAGTTGTTTGTGCAGCAGTCAGTCTGTTGTGGAATTTAATTTAACTGCAGTGTGAGGGAGAGGCTTTTGGCAGACAGAGGATTCATTAAATGCTTTAATAGAATGAGATGATGTTTGGTTAACCTCCAGGCTCTTTGTTGTAATTACAACAATCCTAAAGGATAGTGATGTATAGGATTTCCAGTATTTCTGAACAAATTGCTGCAATTAATTGGAAAAGAACATTCTAAACACATACATTTCTTTTTTTGTGTCTGTGTTGTTTATTTTGTTTCTCTCTATGCTGCAGCTAATCTCATTTGCTTCTAATTTAGGTTCGGTATCTTGCCATGGTCCAGACAGATAGGTCTGGCAAAATATCTTTAACAGGCCGCCAGCTCACAGCTAACTTGCCTGCCAGGACTGTCACAAACATTCCTTAGCTGATTAATGTGCACTAATGTCCTTTTAAAAACAAATTTAAAGGGTGATAATTGTTCAGCTGTTTGACATAAACGTGACAAAAATATTTAAAAAAGGGAAATAAATAAAAAAAAATGTATTGACATTGATAAGGCCCATAGCTTATAGTCGGTTTGGTGAAGGCCAATGCTTAAACCTGAAACCTGTGGATTAAAGGATGTGCTTCCAAGCACCAGAGCACTTGGTAAACATCATTGATGCCTATATTTGGTTCTATCACTGTGTGAAAAAGTGTGGCTTGGATAGGAATGTTTGAGCAGGAAACAAAGCATGGAGTCTGCTAGCTTGTTTTCACCGTATGTTTGTAGCTCTGACTCCGTCTGCATCTATAAAAAAAAAAAAAAAGGAGGAGGTTTGTTTGTGAGACAGTTCTGCTTAACAAACACATGACAGGTTTGATGTTCCTTAAGAGTCTGCTCATAGGGATTCCCATGTTTTTGTAAGGGAGACACAATTAGTTGCCAAGAATGAAACTGATAATGTCAACAAAATGGGTCATTTTATGCCAGATACTATATTTCACCCTAAACTCCGGTAAAGATTCAGCAATGCCTTGATACCAAGATTGTTTTGTAGTCACAGAACTCTCCATTTAAATGTATTTTTTACTTTACTCAAAAAGTTCAACTGTAACAGACAACCCTGAGGTTGTCAAGGTTAAAGGGACAGTACACCATAAAGACCTGTGAAATGCATCAAAGTTTTTGTTGTATCATTTAGTCGTGTAGTTTTTAAACTTTTTGTAGAGAAATTCTTCAAATCTTCAGGCTGTTATCTTTGACTGGTGTAAATACCACCAACTGGACAACGTACTTAAAATTCCTTGACATGAATCATTATCAGTGAAGCTGCACTGTTATTAGTGAGTCAGAGGTGACGGCTTTGTCTAATTTCCTAATTTAAACTCAGACCAGTCTGCTTCTCCCTGTTGTGGCTTGAAACGCCTTCGTAAACAACCATTAAATTAAAACGTCCATGGTCAGAATGATGTAGCATGATGCAGTAAAAGTGTACATTGTATATTTATGTTCACAGATCAATATCTATCGATTAGCTTGGCTTTTGCTCTGTGACGTTTGCGATACCAGGTTTATTAATTGTTACTTTATGTGAGTGCAGTGAAGTGAAATTGCTCTTCTTTTGCAGTAGCTTTTTGTCATCTAGACTACTTCTAATAAATATCAGTGTCAGCCTTTTATGTCCTACTAAAGCCACAAAAACCTGCCACTGTTATAGCTCTCTGAATGTGTTTTAAAACACTAATCACTGGCTAAGTATTTAGCCAGTGGTGACAGTGCATGTGGCTTTGAATGAGGAAGTATCGGCAGGCAACAGCTTTCAGTGGGCATGATCGTTTAATGACAGATCTGTTTCAGTAGCTGTGTGTGTGTGTGTTTCTGTAACACAGCAGCCATGTGGGTATTTCGGGGCAGGCAATGCTACTGGACAAGTTCACCTTTTTGCTTGTATTGAATCTGTTTAGCTGCATGGATAGATAACTATTCTTAAGCTGATGTAGTTATTTGTGGTATTTATTAAAACTCAACACAGTAAAATAACACCATGGCTAATTATCAGGCAGAGTCACACTGAAATGTGGCTTTTTACAGAAAAGATAGTTGCATCTTTACAGTAACTCTAGTGTAATCACTGTTCTCAACCTGCCATGTTAAGTACTTTCTGTGTACCCGCATTCTCTACTAACGTATGCAAAGACTTTACTGTCATAAATGTGGTAACGGATAACAACTTCCTCTGCCCACACTTGGTGTGTGTGGCACAGCTGGGTAGCTGTGGTTTAGGAATGCAGGAATCCTCACTTCCTCCGTGTGTGCGTGTTTGTGTCCTATTGTTTTGCACAAGTCCGACAGAGGAAGACGACAGAGCAGAGCTGAAGTGAAACAAATACACACAATATAACATAATTGTATCATCTCATGCATGGGCACACACATACACAAATGGCTGAGAGTCGCAATTAAAGCAGCAGGTCCACAATCACCCTGTGTTGGTCACTGTTCCTCCAGTTGTTTGCTCACTAAGGTAGACACTTAGACCTCAGTGTGTAAGGTTTGGAAATTCAGTCCCCATCTTGGCACTCTTTGTTCTCCAAATTCAGTTTATGTACTAGGCAGGCATTTGTCTCTGTGCCCCTGGTGCAGTGATGTATTATAGCTTGCATCAGCTTGCATGCTTACTGTACATACAGAAAGGACAAAACAAAATGTACCTGTAAAAATAATTGATCGGCTGGACATTTAGGCAATGTGGGATTAACTTTGGTTTACTTGTTATGCTTTTTAAGATCACTGAGATTACAGATCAATAAATTATGATATAATATGAAATAATATTGGCTTTTAAGGTAGGGTTTGCATTATTGTGGGATTATGTGTCAATCACCTGCTCCAAGTGTTTTTATCTATGTAAATAAATGCCTGAGCCAATGTGATTCAGGCTATCTTGAGCCAGGGCGTAACCAGCTATTTAAAGAACACATAAACCGTATTAATAAAGTTTAATATATAATCTTTCAGTCTGTGTTTATCCATTTTTGATAAATGCCTGAGAATAGGCTGCTGGTTGGCACAGGCCAGACAGTGACACTTCTTTGTAGGGAAGAATTAATGATGTGACAGGTGAAGAAGTGTCGGAGCCTTCCCCCACAAGCACATGTGTTTACAGCAGTGTTCCCATAGTTGCACAGGAAAAAGAGTCCAATCAGCACATTTAAGCTTTTCCTCTACAGAAGCTGCTACTGTCACTCACCAGGATTTAGCTTTCTCTCTAAACAAACGACAACTAAACTGTTACAAATGGAAGTTACAGTCAGTTATAAAATGCTTTTCACTATGACACATGAATAAACATAAAACAGCATTTCATCACACTTGGCTTCAGAAGCAATGTTGATTTGTATTTCTGGTAAGTGGTTGAGGTCAGTTTTTGTTTGGAGCACCTTGGTGATCGTACCTCTGCCAGGTCACAACTCTGCTGTAGAAGTTGTTCTGTAAATCTTGGCTCTATTGTAGTACAAGTGTCAAATCCTATTTTGAGATTGTGTGTTCATGTGATTGGAGTTGGGAATGCTCAAACTTGGCTCGAACTAAATGATTTATTAATTCTAGCCAAATGTTTCTTATGATGAAGATAATCAAGCTCTGGTAGAAATGTTTTCTTGGATTATTGTTTTTCTTTACTTCATCTAACTGCAATTACAAACACATACTTGTGCACATATTCCTGCATACTTGTTTGGGAGAGTCATTGTTGCAAGTATGTGTGTGTTCAGACTTCATAGGCTAACGTGTGAATGTCAGTGGTGTGAGGGAAAAGTCAATCATACTTATCTCACAGGCTTGATTTTATACCTCAGTACTTTATAGTTATAGTTTGTAGTACTTAAGATCTTATATGCCATTTAACCTTCTATTTGCTGACCTGATCATCTGCTTCAAAGGAAGAAGGAATTTGATAGTAAATGCTGGATTAAGTGACTCCTCTGGGTGGGTGAGTTTCTAGTGTGTGTTTAAGTGCTTAAAGAAAAGTTGAAGTAGACCTGAGAGGCTTTAAAGGATTGTGTTTGTGTGTGTTTGTGCATTTATGTTTGGTTTGCTTGAGTGAGTGGGTTTTTCTTTGAAAGACAGGCATGCTAATTAAACACACTTCACTACATTTAGCCTTCACCTCACCTGTTTCCCTCCAGGGGCACTGAGAAAAGCTTTCTGACAAAACAAAATATGTAAGAATCAGGCTGACGTGCCAGTTCATAGGCTTTAGAAGTTAGTTAAACATTTGAAAATAATTTCAAATTGTCTGTGTAAATGTTTATGTAAAGATCGTGTCATAATATAAGTTATAAGAAATTTAGGAAAAGCATGTCAGCATTTGTTATTATGTAATGAGCAGGATAAAATTCTTGTAAGGTGAGAAACGTGACAAGGCAAAAAAGACCGGAGAAACATGGTGGTGATTGGAAGAACACCTCAAATCTCTCTGAGAAATCTTGTTAGAGGAAGTAAATGGCTAACTATTATTGCAACTGATGCCCCAGGCTAGGCTTAAACCCCACCACTAATGCAGTGGAGCTGCACAGTGGCTCTCAGCAGATGGCTGTGGTTATATGGGACTATCAGCTCCCGTATGTAGGTGTGTTAATCTTTACAAAAACAACCATTTGTAAAGTTCTGTGTGGAAATCACAGTTTTAAAATGTCAGACAGGTGATTCCCAACACTAGTACACAAGCTAGGTGTAAGTGTGTAAAGCCTTGCACATAAACCTGTGACCTGAGTCAGTGCAGATATGAGGACCACCACTTCCCTGACATGAACTCTGACCTTATGCAAGTTAGACATCTTGAAGTCGGATGTGCACTTTATTTCAGCTTGGAAAAACTCCCTTAGAATAAAATCTAATGGTGCACCTTTGGTTGATTTTTTTTGAATTACTATAGGCTCAGGAATACAACTCAAACTGTGGGGGATTATTAGCTGAGTTGTAATTGCTTAGGTTGTTTTTCATGGTCAGAGAGGGAGGAGAGAATAAAATGCACCACTGATATGTCCACTGAGCTAGCCATATGCTCTGTCTATGACACAAATACTCACCGCCTTTGTCGTATATGATTAGTTAAATTTTTCCACATCAAGCAACCACTGACGGCCCTTAGCAACGTCAGGAAATTCTGGGCACTTGCATTGGTAGGAAAACTCCTAATCATATTGAATCGCCATAATAATCTTCAGCCATGTCTTCTTTTGTATATGCTTTATGCTTGTTTTTTCAATCGTTTTCTGAAATTTTAGGAAGTGATGGAGTCTTTTGTTGAACTGGAAATTGAGCAAGACGGTTGTCATTCATTCATTTTTTGGCTGTGTGTCACATGGAAGTTGGATTTTCAAGGACTAGTGCATTTTTTTATTATTTTAAATCTTTAGTTTAATTGAGCAAGTTTGAGAATATATTTTTATTATTCCTGAGTTCATTTGTTCAGTTGTCTGTCCTGAGATTTAAACCCTTGGTTACACCAAACGGCATGCTTCAGTCAGTTGTAGCAGCCACTCAAGTCAAGTCAGGCTGTGTGTTGTTGCCACTAACAGTGTTATGAGTCATCTCTGGTCTGTCTGCTGACTGAAGACGCTCTGTCTCTCTGCTCTCCAGTTAGCTTCTATCTCCCTCTTTTCTCTTTGCATGTCTTTGTCTCTTGCTCTCTGATCACAGCTTTGTTTTGGTGTGGGTAGGCTTCTGTCATTCCTCCTGCCTCTGTTCGTCTCCACTTCATCTTGCTCTTGAACTGGAGCACTTTTTGTCCTACTTAGTGATATTCAGTTCACTTAAATTAGATAATGCACTTGTTTTCTTCTGTTTACTCTTTAAGAATCAGGGTGGATGAGAGTGTTTCCATCATCCATCCAGACTGGAGAACCTAATAAGCTGCTGTTTTAGAGACAAACACAACTCTTTGACATGTTCATTAAATAGAATCTCTTTTTTTGAAAGTCACCAGTTTTCTCTGATTCCCTCACACATAGTTCTACAGCGTCACACTCACACATTCTTGCAAAGGCCTGAGAGAAGTCAGCAATTCATGTCTCTCTGAAAGCCATCTTTTATTCATGTATATTTCATATATAATTCCTCTCCCACCAAACCAGCAGCACGGCTGTATGTAAACACAGCTTGCTATTTATAGAAAAGCAGCATGTGTATCCCACAATCCCCCTAGTTTCTGACTAATTCTAGCTTTTCAGGCATACAGAAAAACCATCTCGATTTCCTGTTGAAGTCCATACATTCCTCACCCCACACCGCCCATCTGAGTTGTAGGATTCTGTCTTCCCATTTTTACCTTCGTGTTGCTCAAACAACAAGCATTCTTGGTTTGTGTTTCCCAGACTTCAGTGACTCACTTTCCCTCTTCTTGTCCTTTAGGCTCGTAATGTAAACACAGGAGAGCTGGCTGCTATCAAAGTCATCAAACTGGAACCGGGTGAGTTACCTCATCTTTCTTTCTTTTTATCAGCCTCTCTTAGCTCTGCCATCCTTCATTTTCCTCTTTTTCTTTTTGTTGTCCTCTGTGGACAATTGCCTTTGCCCATCATCAGACACACAAACCTCTTTTCCACATCTTTTCCTCTCTCACCCCACTGTCTGTGATTCTGTCCTCCTCCCAAAAGACCAGATACTTAGATACCGATGCTCTCACGAAGTGCTCAAAAGATTAAATAAACTTACCGGATTAGAGGGCAACTATAGAAACATATCACCACACTGTTAATTGCTTGACAGTTTGTCCTTGTTTCAGTTATGCTCTTCTTAGCTGTTTATACACATACTCTTGCACTAAGACAAAATTTTGTATCATCCTGTTAGTCGTAATAACAATGTGAAGCTACAGTTGTTACTACATTACCAATATAATAATAATATGTGTATACATTTGACTCTAGGTGAGGACTTTGCCGTCGTCCAGCAGGAGATTATAATGATGAAGGACTGTAAACACTCCAACATTGTTGCCTATTTTGGCAGTTATCTCCGGTAAGTGTGTGTATGTGTGTGGAATGTTCACAATGTTGTTATAAAAATGCACATTGTTGAAATTTAAAGCATGTCATGACGTGCATGATTGTCAGGACTGAGAGATAAGCTGGTGCATGTGAGAAAATAAAAGATTATGCCAGAAGATGCACTTTTAACAGAGTTTTCTTTGTGTGTGCAGGAGAGATAAGTTATGGATCAGTATGGAGTACTGTGGAGGTGGTTCTCTGCAGGATATCTATCACGGTACGGACAACATACACACAGACACACTGTGATCTTAACTATTTTCTCCCCTTTTTCCCCTCATTGATGTTATCAACCTCTTTACTCCTACAGTAACTGGACCCTTGTCAGAGTCACAGATAGCCTATATGTCACGGGAGACCCTGCAGGTAGAGTATGCTGTGTATTCATTGGCAGCACATTCCTGTCTAAACACAACAGGCATATTTAGTCGAGTAGTCCTCTGCTTAGCTGGAACTGCTTTGCTGTAAAATAATTTCCTGAATCAGTACCAGAATCATTTATGAAAAAAGAACTGTTTTGGTTGTAATGATGTTTTATTTGTGCAAATGTTGAATTGAGTATAACAAGAGAGGAACAGACATTGTCCATACAAATGAGTGTAGTTGATCTGATCTCCAGTATATTTGATTTTAATTTAAAAAATGGATCAATATATTCCATTGACTTTCCTTTTTGTTTGCAGGGTTTATACTATCTGCACAATAAAGGCAAAATGCATCGAGACATTAAGGTGAGTTTGGAGAGTGTATGAATATAAGAAAATCTGGTCATAAAACAATTTTCATTTTAATCTGTATGTTACTTTATGCTTGTAATTCATCATCATAATTACAGATTGCTACTGAGCTGAATTAATGTCAGTAGTGATGTATTTTACCATTATTGGTAAAAATCAATAGTATTTCCTACTCTTGCATTGGCTATGGGGTGTTGAAGAGCAGATTACTTAATCACAGGAGTACATAAAAATATGTTTAGTGACATAGAAAAATTGGTAAATTACTGCTACTACTACAGCTGTTGGTGTTTATGACTAAAATTATTTTTGACCTTAGCTGCAGGCAACATTGATTGTGGCAAACCTGCTTTTCTGGTGTTGATTTGTGAGTTGCCTGTTTTTTTTGACAGGGAGCCAACATCCTCTTGACAGACAACGGCTATGTTAAACTAGGTGAGAAGAAATTGCAAGGCCTCAGTAATGATCCCCTGCTTCAGAAGAGTGAATCTTGAGTGACTCTGGACGCTGACTTTGTTTCTTTCCCCACTCCTCTTTTCTTCACTATCATTTTTTCTTCTCTTAGCTGACTTTGGTGTATCAGCCCAGATCACAGCAACTCTAGCCAAGAGGAAGTCGTTCATTGGAACGCCTTACTGGTGAGTTGTTGTTATTTTCTTCCATTAGCTCCTTTGATACACCATATCAATACACATACAGTAGAGCTAAGTGTAACATCCAGCATAAATAATGCAAGACTTCTTTTCAATTCAGTAAATTCTCAGATGTTCATTTGGCTGTGCTCCAGCAATATACCCGAATACACTCTAATTAGCTGATGTTTTTTAGTGCTGATAAACTTAGCATACCAGGAACGATTGTTTTTTTTTATGCACAAATAAGTCAAGAAGTTGCATATCAGGGTCATGGTCTTTTCTCTAGTGCATGGTTATGAAATTAACTTCACTGAGTAGCTGATCAGCTGACAGTTTTTTTCTCTGCTGTTGTCTACCTTTGTCTTTACATAGGATGGCTCCAGAGGTAGCAGCAGTGGAGAGAAAAGGAGGTTACAACCAGCTGTGTGATATCTGGGCTGTGGGCATTACTGCAATAGAGCTGGCTGAGCTACAGCCACCCATGTTTGACCTGCATCCAATGAGGTTGGTTCCATGTGACAAAACAATATGGGGTTAGGCAGTGATTCGGTGATGATGTCTAATGTGGAAACTGAATTCATATCATACAGCATCAAATGTGTTAGTTTAGTTGTGTGGCATTATACCTCCATGCTGTGCAGGTGGCTGCAGAACAAAATTTAATCCTAGTCTTACTGTGTTTTATTTCCCAAAGGGCTCTGTTCTTAATGACCAAGAGTAATTTCCAGCCTCCTAAGTTGAAAGATAAACTCAAGTGGTAAGAAAACAACCTCCATCTAATAGAGAAAACCTGCTTTTGTGTTTTTTTTTGCCAAGGTTAGGTCAGTCCTTTAAATAATAACCATTTACTCTTTAAACCATAGGACAAATAATTTCCACCAGTTTGTGAAACTCGCCTTGACGAAGAACCCAAAGAAGAGGCCCACAGCTGAGAAACTGCTGCAGGTGAAACAAAACAACATATTGACAGTTGACACAATAAATGTGGTAACCCAAGCATAAACATCACAAATAACTCTGTGAAGATCCTCAGTCACTATGTGTCATTTATACAAGTTCCACAGCAATTAGTCATCAATACTGTGAAAGTAGACTTGACACCTGACGGCATACTACGGTACATAAGAGCTTTGATAAGCACTTATGGCAGGTTGTTTATAACAGCTATCACTGTTAATAACTGGGAGTCTATTGTGGTCTTTGGGTACCTCACTCTGATTGACACCTGTCTTGTCTGTCTTCCAGTATCCTTTTGTGTCCCAGCCCCTTAGCAGGACACTAGCAATTGAGCTGCTGGACAAAGCCAACAACCCTGACCACAGCACCTACAACGACTTTGACGATGACGACCCAGAACCTGAGGTAACCTTTGACCTCCTCAGGGTATGAAAAATAATTCACGCTTGGTAGCAGGGCAGCAGAGGAGTAATTATTACTTCATTATTTTGCCTGATCTCCCTCTTTTCCCTCCCCCCTTAAATTGTGTGTTTCATTTGGTTATTTATGAAATTCCTTTTTCCATCCACCATCACTCGTATATTCTCTCCTCACCCTCAGTCCCTCCTTTCTCTGGCACATGTGACTCATCTTTTTGTTCTTTGTCCTTTTCCCTCTTTCCTCTCTTGTTATTTCTACTTTCTTTTCCCGTTTGTTTCTCTCCTTGTGCTTGGTTTCCTCCTCTCTTTTCCCCTTTGTAGCACTTCTCCTTTCTCCCCACTTTTCTTCTCCCCTTCTTTCTCCCTTCCATTTTTTCTCTTGTCTTCTTGTCTCCACCTCACATCGTCTCCCTCCTCCTCAGTTTAAGTACAGGGGTCATTTCCTTCCCATAAGCCCCGGTGCTCGACGTGCACCCCGTTTTGCGGCCCGTAGGAAGGTACCAGTGTTGGCTGCAGTGATGTCATTCTAACACAAACCATTCTGCCAGTTGTTTTTTTTTTTTGACTTGGAGGAGGGCTGGAGAACTGAATGAATAGACACGATTTCCATTCGATTCAGTGTTTACTGGTGTTGTCATGGAAGTTGGCATTGGTATGTGAGATTCAGACAGTTGATGGATTACCATGTAGTTGCATAATTAGCTAGAAATGTCAGTGAACACTATTGTTTTATGTTCAAGCTTTGTACTTCACATGTTTAAATAACTGTGAAGTTTGTAGTATTTCACAGTTTTAGTTCCCTCTGTTAACATTATTGATAACAGTCTTGAAACTTTAAGACGTAAGAAAAGTTACAGCAATTACAAAACTAATTTGACTAGTGTAAACGGTCAAAACTTCAGCTTTATATGCTGTCCACACTGCATTGGTAAAAAAGTAAAATATTGTCAAATAGCAAACATTCTGGTTACTTTTACTAATGTTATGCCAGAGGAAACCCATAGCCTACACAGGAAGTTCAGTTTTTAGATTGGCAAAGAAAAAATTATTTCCAGCGTAACATCCAGCATTTAAGGCAGCATCAAAAACATACTGCTTATTTCCATGGCAACATTGGTGAGACGCTTTGGCCATAATGGTGATAACTAAAAAAAAAATCAAACAATGTCCTAAGAAACATCTTGATTCATTCCAGTTCTGTGGCAAAAGCTAGATTTTGAACACATTTTTTAAGATCGGAGGAGATGTCCAAGAGTTTAAATCGAGGCAACTCATAGATTTTTTTTTTTCTTCAGAAAAACAAAAAAAAATGTCATGAGTCCAGTTGCCTCGATTTAAACTCTTGGACATAACATGACCTGGATGAATGAAAGCATCCACAGACATTCAAACGAGATGGCTTCCAAATTATGACACTCACTAAAATAATGCATCCTATCCATTTTGAGGGTAGATGAATTTGTAAGTAAGGTAATGGTACAGTAAGTCTGACCCAGCTTTACAAGCACATTGAAATAGTTATTGAATTGTTTAATCGGCTCTTTTTAAAAGATGAAAGCCACATCTCTGAAAAAGGTTGTGATTCTCAAATGTTACAGGTGTGGTAGCCATTTTATCTGCCTTTATTTCACTAACCATGAGTTGTGTGCTTTGTAAATCTGACTTTAAATTGCCAGGTTTATTAGTGAATGTAAGCCAGAGATGTGGTTTTGATTGATGCATTTTCATAGTGTTGGTTTGAGTTTTCCAGTCTTTTCAAGCATGGTTTATGGTTGCTGTGTTTTTCCGTGGAGAGGAAAATTAACTGTGTGAGAAGTACAGTAAAAAAAAGCATTCTGTACAACCCACTGTGGATGGTAAATTATGAATGGCCAATAATATAAACATGAAACAATATGAGACGCCATTATTTCCAAATAACTATCCTTCATCAATACCTTAGTTGATTTTGTCAACTTGTTTTTATTTAGCCTGTTTAATGGAGCCTGGTGCAGTGCAGTGGATAAAGGGGTCACCTGTTTTGAAATATGTGTTTGGCAGAGAGTCACTTTTAAAAATGTCCTCTATCATTATCATACTAAATGTTTTGAAGATGTTTGAGCTTACAGTTTCAGCATGAATAGAAATGTGTTGTCGCCAGGGAAGGATTGTGTCTTACTGTGACTGTGTTGCTATGTTTTGGTTGTCTTGTTGCATTGTGTGGCCGGCTCTTTTGCTGAGTCATCAAATCCCCCTTGCAGGAAATAGCAGGGGGATTATGTTTTTTTAAAACCTATTGTAATCTCTTTCATGTAAACTACTTCACTGTGTATAGGAACGGCTCTCTGACTCTGAGTGTGTCTCCTTCTCTTTCCTCATAGTCTCCGGTCTCTGTTCCTCATCGCATCCGTTCCACCAGCAGGAGCACCAGGGAAGGAAAGACACTGTCTGAGATTAACTGTGAGTCCCTACACAAGGTTGACAGGAGTAAATACATTTCAAGTCTGTCTCTCCCCAACTCATGTTGTTCTCTCTTATCCCGTCTCTTTTCTGCCTCTGTCTGTCAATGCCAATATCCATCCCAGTTGGTCAGGTGAAGTTTGATCCTCCATTGAGAAAGGAAACAGAGCCACATCATGAACCGGTGAGTTATGGTTGTGATATATGTTAGTATGTGTGTGTGGGTGAGGTTATATTTGTTTTGAATGTCACTTCACCAATACTGGCATGGGTGATCCTCACCTCTACAGTGGAAGCTCCCTGCCCCCACCAATTCATCAGTCTGATGAACCAAATGTAAAGCCCATCCACACAGAAAGGTTTTGAAATCAATGTCACTAAGATAACTGCAGTATTGCATTACTATTTAAAAAAACAAAAAAAACAAAAAAAAAAACAAAAGTTAATTTAGGAATGATTGAAGTCTGGCTAGAGGTCAGGTATTAATCTCTTTCCAGTGCATTTTCAGATTAGAGAGAAAGTTAGGGATTACCTTTTGGATGCTGTCCAGTGGAAGAAGCCTAAGCATATCATACAGGGAGGAGACCCTGGGACAGACCTAAAGCTTGTAAGTGGGTGTTTCACCTTGCCTGGAATGCCTTAGGTCTGTTTGTAGAAGGGTGGAGAAGGTGGTTAGACTGAGCAACATCTGAGCAATTTTGCAAACACGACCCATGCTTTCATCACTGACAGTGAACACAGATGTATGCTCTTTTTTTCCCTAAAGTCTCTTTACTTACAATCATGGAAGGTCACATAGATATGGATGCACTCAAGATCTTTATGATGTTAGAATTCAAAGGGAAGGTGGACATTTTTGTTAGCTAGAAAATTGTCAGTCTATTTAGACATACATCATTTAAGCCACAGTTGCGCCTTACATTGACTTTCTAGATTTCACATGCTGTGGCTGTGCTTTTATCAATTCCTTCTGCTGCTGAACGATGTGGTGGCTGGTAGTTTAATGGGATGGTGCAAGGTTCATTCACAATCACAGCATATTGTTGGTCTACCGCTCCCTCACACCCTCCCACTCTTTTTTTTGTCCTTCTATGCACTTTTTCCACTATACCCTTTTGTACTCCCCCTCTCCTGAAAGAGCTTAAATGAATCATGTCAAACTGAATTAAGTTCTGACCTTGTTCCGTCTCTCTTTATTTTATTCATAAGTTTCTATTAGTATTCTCAGAATTATTCACAGATATAGGTCTTTCCAATGGGATGGTATTTTATATAAAACAGTTTGGAGGTTCAATCTAGATTCAGTTATATGGTCTTTATTCAAAGAAATACTAGCAAGAATACAGCTGCATCATCTTTCTCATTTTGAATTTAGTAAGATTACATCCATGATATATTGCAATTAATTAATGCCACACCAATTCATTTTGCTGAGTTTAACCCGTCTACACCATCACATCCATCCCCTCTTTCAACTGATATCCCATATCCTCCACCTCCAAACTGCTGATTCATGGACTTCTTAGCCCATTTTGGCCTTAATCCATTTTCACCCCTCATCCTCACTCTTGCCTCCACTCCTCCCCTATCCCTCCATCAGTCCAGGTTAATGTATTAACTGAGGTCTCTCTCGCTCTGTCTTGCTGACCAGTGTGATTCTGAGCCCTATCTGGACTGTGTTGAGGAGCTCTACTATACCGCGAGATCTAATCTGGTAGTACTCCTTCTGTCTCTCTCTTTCTCTGTTTTAGCCTCTGCGTTTCGGTCTCCTTCTAGCATCACGCCTTTCCTTTACTCCTTCTTATTACTCTCCACATTGCTTGTTCTGAAGGACAAGTCCTTGTCCTTCTTTTGGCTCTGTTGCCGTCTGAGCCTTCGCTGTCTCTGTTATGCGTTCTGTTTTTCAGAGGGCTGACTCTTTGGCTGCACGGTTGTCCAACATGTATTTTTGTTCATTTTCACAGTGTTGGTTCATCTATTCTGGTCTATCCATCTGTTACTGTTCATTTTGTTCTTCTTTTTCCAGCTTCAGCTTGTGCCTCACTAACTGGTGTTGTAGTTGTTGCTGTCATGGTGATTAGAGTCTTTCAGTGTTGTCGTTTTCATGTGTATAAAACACACACACACAAGTAGATACAGTAGATGGTAGTGGTCAGTTGTAGACAGACAACACACACACATACAGCCCTCTAATGCTGTGTTGCATGTCCTATGTAGTTGAAATACATAGGATATCTGTCCCTACAGTGTGTGTCCTCTCCCTTATGAACTTGTGTTTCTATGTTCTCTAACCTCTTACATGTTGTAGCTGACAAAAAACAGAGGCCTTTTCTTATGTGGGTGTGTCTGCTTGTGTCTCTCTGTTCATTTTCAGTGTGTGTGTTTCCCCTAGCACGCTCGTAGCCTTAAAATCATTACCTTCAACAACGTTTCTGTGACACAATGCTGCATTCACATTGTGGTTTTATGTAACAGAGGTAACATAATCGCACGGCAGATGAGTCACAATTATCCAGACTTTGATTCATTTGTTATATTCAGCATTAAGAAAAACTCAAGTTACTGTTACATTTTCAAAGCCAAAAACAAGTAAGCTTATCCCTCTTAACATATTTGCACAAAATAATCTGCACCTCACTGCCTACAGTATCAAGTGAGCATTACATTCAAGGAGTGCCTTATAACTAGGACACCCAGTGTGTGGTATTTAGTGGAGGAAAAGGTGGTTAGTTGCTGCTAGCTAATTTAGGTAGCATCTGTCGCTTTCTGGCTTTCTCTTAATTCATGCTTTTTTCTCACTGTACACTTTCACTTCTTTGTGCAAAGGAAACTCAACACGTTGATTGTCAAACCAGTTTTATGTTTTTTTTCTGATAGTTTTGTTATCTAAATTTTCATTGTGCTAAATAATTCAGCAATCTATCCTGCATTTGAAAATTAATTGAATAGCATTTGGGTTAATTAATCTATAATAAGATGCTGCTGTGGCTAATATCTTATGATTAACAAATTATTTTTAGGCAAGAGTCAAAATCAGATTTTGTACCTCTGGGAATGTGGTTATGAAAGATGAAAGTGTTGTTTGTAAGTTGAAGCAGGCTGCTGTATTTATTGCCACAATGGCTACAGTGGCAGCCTCTACCATAATTTGGTGATTCAAGAGGGGTTCGTTGGTTGTCACTGCTTTAAATGTAGTTTTACTTCCACACTGCTGCACAGTTTACAAGTTATGAAGTACTTGGCACAGTAGTAATGTTTTTTGTTTGTGTTGTAGGATTTGCAGTTGGATTATGGCCATGATTCACCAAGTCTTCTGGGAGGAAATAAGTAAGCCTTTTTTCTGTCTTCTCTCATTTCATCTCTTCTCCCACCACCTTTTCTAGTATTTTTATGATGAAGGGAAGCTGTGGAGAAACATGTCACAAAGTGAAATAGTTATATAGATAATAGATAATAGATATCTAGATAATAGATATGTTGTGCTTTATGTTACATGGTTTATTCATAATCGTAACTTGAGGATATAAGGTGTGAGTTCTATTTTCGTGTGCTTTGTAAGCAGAAAGCTCAAGTTCAGATCAGGGTAGCTAAATGTCCTCCACTGTCACTGGCAAGGAGTCTGTAAATATGTATTTTTTTTCCTTGTTTTTATGTCTCATGTACTATATCTTTTAATTTACAGGAGTCTTCTCAAATCTGTGGAGGAGGAACTACAGCAGAGGTAAGTCAGATAATTTTTTCCTTTTGAATCCTTTGGGACGTACTTGGTCAGCTGGAGCTCTAACCTCGCCCACCCATCAGCCAATCATTGTTTAATGCCAGGACTAATCGGGCCAATCACACGCAACTAATGCTGGTATAATGACTTCAGGCTGTCACAGCTCGCTGCACTTTGGATTCTGCTGGTTTTTATTTTCTCTCTGCGGCTTGCTTCATGCTTTGATGTCATCAGGAAAGGCTGTGCTTCATAGGAGCTTCCTGCAGAGCATGACACACACACACACACACACACACACACACCTTTGTGCATGTCAGCATTTAAACACATGCACGTTAATTTGTGTAGCCAAATTAATTATAGCAAAAATGCTGGGAAGTCTGTGGAATAATCAAATTGCTGAAAATATGATTGCTGTTTATGTGCTTTGCTCTTTTCTATGAGGCAATCTCACACAACAAATGTCCACTAAATTCATTGGTCTACATGAAAGACTGCTTACATGTATTACCTCAGGATAAAAAAAAATGCTTAATAAATATTCACTTAGATTCAATTTTATACCAATTTTCCATACAGTTCCACATTTTGTAGGCAGTGTTTGTTGGATCAGTGTTTTATGGACTGGTAGTGTTTCATTCTTAAAGATTTCCTTGCCACAGTTTGAGTTGTGCCTGGTTTTGTCTATGTATGTCTCCTTTAGTTTATTTATGTGTCAGTTCATATGTCTATATGTAGTTTTAGTAGTTTGTTGCCCAATGGTTCGTCGTTTGTTTTAGTGTTTAGAATTTCCTTAAATAAGTTAGTAGCATTTTTTTCAAGGTGGGTCTGAAGACTTTTAGCTCTGGCTGTTAATGAGGCAATTAAACACTAACTGTAGTTAGCCTAAGTAAAATATGGGTCACTGGGTTTGTGTAGATATCCGACAGTAGCTGGCATTAGCTAGCAGCAGTGACAGTTTTGACAATGACTATCATGCTAAAAGTGATACAGTGGATGTAACATTTGTATTGGCGCTAAAATCAGTAACAACTAGGTAAAGATTGTCCCCTTTCATGCTTTGTTGTAGTGAGTAGTATTAAGTTTCATTCCCTGGTGGTGCTGAAACGAGGGCAACGTTTATAACTGCAACTGTGTTAACAAGCATCATTTAGAGGGGATGATTGAGTCACTGTACCAACAAGTTCAGGTGTACAGGCCATCCTACTCAATCAGCTGTTAGCGTTTGGCAGTAGCATGCTGGCAAGGAAACAGGTCAAAGGCACACTCTACTGGATGATTATATGCTCTGATTGGACGATTGGACAGCCTGACGTCCTATACACCATGTTTTCGGAGGAAGGTAAAACACGGAGGGAGTCAGATTTGTGGGTACAGCCAATCAGCTGTTAGCAGTTAGCAGCAGGGCACCAATAAATAAACTGTGTTTATTAGTCCCATTAGTCATAAAATCATGTCATTGTATTTCTTCTTAATTTTTATAGGTGTAAAGCCACTAAATTGCATTGAATATAAATTAGTGTCTTTATCACTTGTTAAAAATCAGGTTCAAAGACCTGCCCTGTTGATAATGTGTACTGTGAAGAGTATAGAAGTTCAGTCTGTTAAGGTGTGTGTGGATCTGTAAGGACTGTATAGATGCGAACAGCACAGTTAAGTTTGAATGTTTTGTGATGGAATTTCACTAGATGTTGACCAGTTTGTTAATTGTGTTTGTTGCAGTATGAACATGTAGCTGTTGTTTGGATCTGTCCAGTCCTTTCAGATCAGCCCAGGGTTTAGGGGTTAGAGGTAGTTTGTGAACCAAGAGTCACTCAGTTCTCCCTTCCCCTTTCCCTTCTCCCTCCATCTTCTTTCACCTCCTCTTCTTGTCATCTCCTGTCTCCTGTCTTTGCTTGCTCCCTTTCCTCTTTCGTTCTCCCTGGCACCACAATTTCTATTCCCCCCTCCTACATCTACATTCTACTTTCTTTCCCACTCCCCTCCTGTCTTCACCTCCTCTCCCAGGGGCCATGTGGCACACTTAGGGGATGATGAGGATGAGGATGATGATGGTGCAGATGATGATGAAACTCACACTCAGTAAGTTCCCTCTCAGTCTTAGAACTGAAAGCTTCCTTCCTCCTCCTTCCTTGTCTCCACATCTTCCTTTCTTTCCCCTCCTTTATATCTAAGGGGAAAGAATGAGGATTAGGAGGAAGATGGGGAGAAAGGCCTCCTACCAAGGTTTCATCCATGCATCTCTATGCAGCACACACCACCGTCACCCCACATACGCCACCTGTGTTTGTGTGTGTGTTTACTGCCTGTGTGTTTTCCATGCTGTTACTGCTGTCCGGTGTGAACTACTAACAGTAACCCTAACAGCTAACCAACAGACTGTCAGTGTTTTTACAGCTGATTCGATAGTAACAATGCTCTCTCTTTTTAGTCCTACAGTAGGTCATATGAAATTCTTACTGGATTATTAGCTATTTTTCTTTGATGCAACACAAGTCTGGAGTTCAGTTTCACTCCTTTGATAACCGATCCTGTGACCTTGTCGTCTTATTTGCTGTTGTCTTGTTTTGTTCTCCACTTGCATCGCCATCTGTGTGCCTCCTTGCTGTGTGTGCCTCCTTGCTGTGTGTGTGTGTGTGTGTGTGTGTGTGTGTGTGTGTGTGTGTGTGTGTGTGTGTGTGTGTGTGTGTGTGTGTGTGTGTGTGTGTGTGTGTGTGTGTGTGTGTGTGTGTGTGTGTGTGTGTGTGTGTGTGTGTGTGTGTGTGTGTGTGTGTGTGTGTGTGTGTGTGTGTGTGTGTGTGTGTGTCTGTTGTCTGTGTGTCTGTGTCTGTGTCTGTGTCTGTGTGTGTGTCTGTGTGTGTGTGTCTGTGTGTGTGTGTGTCTCTGTGTCTCTGTGTCTCTGTGTCTCTGTGTCTGTGTGTCTGTGTGTACTCGCACTACCTTCTGTCTTCTCTTGCCTCCCATAAAACTCTGCAGGTCTGGCGTCCAGCCTCTTCGCTCATTGTGTAAAAGCCAAAAGTCTGTGGTGGGCCAGAGTGTTCTTTCTAGACAGATTTTCCACTGAAGTCAGAAAAGCCTTTTGTGCTTTATGTTTCAGCATTTTTACTTATAATCACATCCAGTGCACACAGTGCAATGACAATAAAAATAGAAGGGACCTGAATTCCTGATTTGCAAACACACCACAATCAGTTCTGATCAGTAGTGTTACAGTTTCAGGCTATTATATAACAACCTAACGTTTGTGTGTTCTAGGGAATTAAATACTGAAAATGTTGGTAAAATTATAGGCCCTTAATATTTACATTTAGGAAAAGACTGCCAGCAATTGCAAGGTATTCATAGTAACTATGTGTCTGTGGAGCTTGTAAAAAACAGTTTTGTGCTTTCCTTTTGCTAATGCCTATGGATTCAGCACCTGACAGATCAGTCATGTTCCTTTTTCCATCACCAACTGTTAAAGATGGATTTCAAACGCCAAACTGTAGGCCTAAACTTCCCACCTTTTGACTCTGCTAACCTGGCTTCTTTTAGATGCTGTTTTCCCACCCTCTGCATTTCTGCACCTCCTTATATGACCCTTATGTAAACTGTCAGATCGCATATTACTGTCAAGTATAAGCGTCTGTGAGGGGGATAAGCTGCGTGTCTGTTACTTACAATTCAGCTGAGTCACTGTGACTGAGTCGTACTGATGTAGCTGTATTTGTTTTCACTGTGATTGCCTCCCAGCTTCTCTCCATTTGAATTTGTGTCATTCATCAATTACTCTTCAGATCTGAAATTTCCGAGCTGTCATGCATAAAGTCTCTGAAAGTAGATCTGATCTGAAGACTAAATTAGGATTGTTGTCTATCCAGATGCTGAAAAACATTTATTCATGATAAAGTAATATCTTCTACCATTTTTTCAGAGACTTTATACATTTGCATCTTCTGGTTCTAGTCACTGTATTTAGTGGTTAACCTTTTCATGACTATCTGTTGTCTGTCTCTATGTTAAATAGTGTCAGGCTATGGCTGTCATTTTCACTTTTTTATCTGATCTGGAAGTGACAAGTTAAAATCTATTGATTGCTTTATCTTGATTTTTGTTATATGAAAATATAATGTGAAATATCTT
The DNA here is from genome assembly GCF_900634625.1 of Parambassis ranga. Lineage (NCBI taxonomy): Eukaryota > Metazoa > Chordata > Actinopteri > Ambassidae > Parambassis > Parambassis ranga. The sequence continues at coordinate 8,818,259 of NC_041035.1, forward strand.
CTCATACTTTAGTAAATCAAGCACTATCATGAGGCCAAAGGTTCCACCCCCACTTCCTCCCAAGGTAGGAACAACCCAGCCACAGTCAGTCTATATTGTATATTCTCTTATTATTACAAAGATGTATGTACTGTATTTTCCTTCCAGCCTAAGTCCATCAGCTCGCCTCAACAGCAGCAGCAACAAAAACAAGACGACAGCCAATCACACAGCGAGGATGACGGTGGAGGCGGAGGGACCATCAAACGCTGTCCTGTCCCAGAGACACCAAGCCCCGCCAGGCCGGCCTCTAACGTCCCCCCACGGCCCCCACCCCCGAAGCTGCCGCCCCACCGCCGCAGTAGCCTAGGTAACGAGAGCCCGATGCGCAAAGACGTGGAAAACTCTGCCCCAGAGGATGATGGGAGCTTTAGGCATTTCTGGGAGTGGCTCCACACACCTCACACTGAGGAGGAGCTGGAGGAGGCGTGGGAGGTGCTGAAGGAGGTGAAAGAGGAGCAGGAAAAACAGGAGGAAAAGAGTAAGAGCAGCTGATTGATAGATGGGTAGTGTCCTCAGATCCTGTCGTCCCCTTCGATTGGTTGTGTGGTCTCCCATTGCTCAATCCCTGAAGTCTAATCGATATATTTGTTCCATAAGTCCATTAACAATAACACCTCTTATTTTGTTTTTGTTTGTAGATACCTTCTGTTCATCAGCTCCTGCTCAATATGACTGTTTGTCTCTAAAGCCATTTTCTAGTCAAGTCTGATTGGTTGCTTAATCCAATCATTCAAAAGCTGCTACCTGTCCCCCTCGCTTCCTAGTAGGAAGAAGGAAGAGGAGAAAACATTTTCCTGGCTTTGTCAGAACATAGGATTATAGATGATGTACATAGAAATGTGTATGGGTTCAGTTTTGTTTCAAAACACTGTGCATTATGGGGTCTTAAATCCAAACTTGGATTCATTTCACTGTTGGCTTTGTTAATTGGAGAAAAACCATACACATATATACCCCTGCTTCTCTGATTTTGCACTTTTTCCATTCAGTGTGAAAGCCAACGTAAACTTTATTACCAGAGTAGGTCTAGATTCAGTGATTACTTGTGTGTCTGTGCGATAAAAGGGACAAACCTCCCAGTCATAGTTCACCACTGTCTAACTGATGGTGTGTGGAGTGTTCAAACCCACCTACGTTCATGACAACATTTGATCCTCTGTATTCTTCCTGCTAGCCTGCTCCTTCCCGCCCTCCTCTCCCTCTCTGCGCCCAGTAGTTTTTTTTCATTACTTTAACTCTTTACTGTCTTTAGAAAATGATATTATTTAGAAATTATAAGCAGCATTTTTTACGAATAGTGTTATTGGGCTGTGTCTGTATCTGTGTCAGATGCACAGGCATCGTGTTTCTGTGCAGCTTGCATTCATCGCATGGTGTCTGTGTCATTGAAGGTAATGGGCTTAACTCTCCCCATAATGGCGAGAGGGACAGTCCAGCAGAGAGACAGTCCACCATGCCCCCTAGTGTCCCCACACGGAAAGACAAAAAGGATACTCCGGTAAGAAGACAACAGTGCACCATGGAGTCCTCAGTCTACATTAGATAGTTTTTCAAGTCTTTAAATTTGATAAATGGAAAAAAAGAAATGCAATGCTCCAAGTCAGATGTTCATTTTTTTTTACATTATAGCATTGTAGGTTATTTTCTAATATTGTTTAGTTAATATGTGTGTGTTGTTGCCCCAGAAGCCGATCAGTAATGGTCTTCCACCTACACCTAAAGTCCATGTAAGTAGAATTTTCTTTTTTCTGTCTTCATTTATGTGTTGTTTTAATTTTTGTATTACTTTGCAAAAACAACTACAGTTGAACAAAGATGATCTTTTGTGTTTTTCCAGATGGGTGCATGTTTCTCCAAAGTGTTCAATGGCTGTCCTCTGAAGATCCACTGTGCCACTTCATGGATCAACCCTGACACCAGAGGTAACAGGAAAACAAAAGCGTAGTTAAAACTGCATGGTGATGTCATCCTGAGTCACAACACTGTGTCTCTGAGGGTTTGGGAGTTTTGTTGGGACCTCATAAAATAATTAATGTTGTGTTTCAGACCAGTATTTGATATTCGGAGCTGAAGAGGGAATCTACACATTAAACCTCAATGAGCTGCATGAGACAACAATGGAACAGGTAAGACTCGAAAAGTTACATTTATAAATAAAAGCAATAATCTTCGTAAGAAAAAGAAAGTGTACTAGTTGCTGCAAATGTAATCTCTGCGTTTGTATGCAGCTGTTCCCTCGGCGGTGTACCTGGTTATATGTCATGAACAGCTGTCTTCTTTCCATATCCGGTGAGTCACAATGACCTGTATCTGTGTAATGGAATTGTTTACTAATAGATAAGGGTGTTCTCTTTTTAACCTAAAATTACCCTTGATAATAAACACTTGAATGATTTATTTTTATATATATTTTGTTCTGTGTGGTCCCATTCCAGGAAAAGCCTCGCAGCTGTACTCCCATAGTCTAAGTGGTCTGTTTGAACAGGCCCGACAGTTACAGAAGTTACCAGTAGCCATTCCCACACACAAGCTGCCTGATAAGATGATTCCCAGGTAAAGTCAAAGTCAATTATTTACAGAGTCTTATTTCCTTGTAACTCACCTGAGCCAATGTTTCAAGATTTTCAATAACTTAAAACCTAAAATATTCAGGTATGAAATCCATATTTAATTAGGTAATATCAACAATAAAATAAAAAGCGTTTTTAAGAGGTAACATGTCTTTTGGTTACAGGAAGTTTGCTGTGTCCAACAAAATTCCAGACACTAAAGGGTGCCAAAAGTGCTGCGTAGGTGAGTTACTATAGCAGAGGACTTCATATACTTTGTGCTTTAAAATAATCTTTAGAAACATGTTAACAGAGGTGTAAAAAGAAAATGTTTTTATTTGAATTATTTTATCTTGTTTTTGTGCAGTTCGTAACCCGTACACAGGCCATAAGTACTTGTGTGGAGCCTTTCAGTCCAGTGTCATGCTGCTGGAATGGGTGGAGTCCATGCAGAAGTTCATGCTCATCAAGGTCAGTTTGCCTCCACCTTTGTATCTCTGTGCTTCTTTTTAGCTCATTTTATCACAGAATTCTACACAAGCACAGTTAGTGCTTCACTTTTGTTCCTACCTTCTCTTCATCTACTCAACACAGACCATCGACTTCCCGTTGCCATGTCCGTTGGAAGTCTTTGAGATGCTGGTGGTTCCGGAGCAAATGTATCCCCTGATCTGTGTGGCAGTCAGTAAAGGAACCGAGCTCAACCAGGTGGTCCGATTCGGCACCGTCAACCCAAACTCTACCTCCTCCTGGTTCACGGAAGCAGGTAAGAACTGTGAGAGTGGTGCTACAGCTTAAAGTTGATGTGTACATCATTGAGACCAAAATATTCCTCTTCTTCCTCTATGCAGACACTCCACAGACATGTGTGATCCATGTCACGCAGCTAGAGAGAGACACCATCCTCGTCTGCCTCGACAGTGAGTAACTGAACATTTATAATCATTTCTACTTCTCCACTTTTTAACATTGATCATTTTAAAACATGAGACTTTACTCATTGAATTCCTGTCTCTTTCTTCGTTCTGCAGGATGTATAAAGATTGTGAACCTCCAGGGCAGGTTGAAATCCAGCAGAAAGTTGTCAGCTGAGCTAACCTTCAACTTCCAGATTGAATCCATAGGTAAATGGAAAGAGAGGAGCCAAATATTTAAAATTATTGCACAGTGTCACTCAGAGCTACATATATCATTTTCTTCTAGTGAATTAGTAATCGACAAACAAGCAATAATTATTTTTTTGCAGTTTGTCTCCAAGACAGTGTACTGGCCTTCTGGAGGCATGGCATGCAGGGACGGAGTTTCAAGACCAATGAGGTAAGCGTGATACATGGCTTCTGTCTTTTCTGTAATTACAGTACATGTTAAGGATGGCTCCTAAAATCAAAGATGTCTGTCAAGATGTCAGTATCTTATCATGCTACCCTACATATTGTGTGACTTTCACCCATCAGATCACACAGGAGATCTCTGACAACACACGTATCTTCAGACTACTGGGATCAGACAGGTAAGAAACACAGACACTTCCTTTATATATCATACCTAAATCACACGGACAAACACACGCTTAGTTCTCTGTTAACGTCTTCTCTGATGTCTCGTCACTAACTGACCATAGAGATCCAGAGGCTGAGGACAGAGGCCTCACTCTGCCCAGGTACACTCACTGCTCACTGGCCACAAATGGTTTTTGAAACTCTTTTTGTCGGGGCTCTTGAGACGTGGATATTGGATACCAAAATCATTTGAGGACATAATCAGTTTCTATAAATGTAGAAGTTGACACGTCTTAGATGTCATTTACTGCAACTTCACTCAGTTTGAAAAATACAAGACGATGATTTTGGTATCTGTTGCCACATTACTGAGAAGCTAAGACCCTTTGAGTTATGATGTGTGAATGTGTGAGCCTCTTAACAGCTTTTTCACACTTCCCCTTTGGGTAAACAGAGTACACACAGTCCTCTCTCAGTGTCTTTTTCCAGATAACATGGCTTTTTAGACTCAGACCATATCCTGTGTGGGTTACTGGCTCTTGCACATATGGTTACAATAAATTCTGGGTGTTTACTTGATTCTTGACCTGGATTCTAACATGTTTTCACTATTTTGTTAGAACATCATGCCGGGCTGTTCTCTTGTTTGGGATATAAAGGTCAACAGTTGCCCTTGAAACTAAACTTGATGTATCGATGTGTGTGTGTTTATGGCCATGTGTGTTTGTGTTTCAGGGTGGTGGTGCTGGAGAGCAGGCCTACGGACAACCCCACAGCCCACAGCAACCTCTACATCCTGGCAGGCCATGAAAACAGCTACTGAGCTACACTCACATACACAAACACACACACAAAAAAAACAATTCTCATCACTATTGCAGACAAGGGAGGAAGCAACTGGTAGATCTTTAACCCACCTAGCCTTCACCTCTTCATCCGGCCTGCTGGCACTGTGACTGAGGGATGAGCAGCTCATGAGTTGCAGGTGTGTATTCCCAGTTGTAGCCATTTTTAAAAGCACCGCAGTGTTATATGTGTGTATCAGTAAAGCGTATTGTGTTAGAGCAGCAGGGTTTTGGGGATTTGAACTGCTGGGCTGAGGCCAGGTTTGTTTGAGATAGCTTTTCCTTTTTCCTGATACCACCTTCCCCTGTATACTGCACAATGGGAAAACACCATCCAGCACGCAAATATGACTACAACACTACTATACTACTGCTACTTGCGCTAAAGCTTCACAGAGGGGCCATCTTGCACAGAAGTTCTACCTTCTCTCCTTCATCGCCCTTCCTCTTCCACTGCCTCGTCCTCCTCTGTCTTTCCTCCCCCTCCTTCCCTTTTTATTTTAGACTGTCCCTTTATTTATTGTGGCATGATGTAACTTTATCAACCAGGATGGCTCTTCTGTTTTATTTGTTGTGTTTTTTTAAAAGGATAAAAAAAAAAAAGCTTCGCCACTTTCGCTAGCATCAAAGTCCAGTACCCCTCACCACAACACACAAGTGCTTAATTGACCTCTATTTAATTGTTGTAAATATAAATGTAGTATTTTTTTGACAAACACTAAAAAGGACTGGTCATGTAGATAGGCGTGTGTATAGTTGCTCTGTACAGCTGTGGAGACAAAAAAGAGAGAGGCGTGGAGGAGTGATGGGACAATGCATTCTCTCTCCTTGATCATGTGACGAGGGTCTAGAAAACCCTGCAGTCTCCTCAGGTGAACAGCTTTAGTAATCGGATATTACTCTCTTAATGGTGTATGGCTCAGGATGGAACTGAGCGAACACAGGAAGCAACACTGAATGGTCATTTTCATTCTGCATGCAGCATCATAGCTTCCTGCTTGTTTGCACCTGTCATAGCAACTCATCAGGGCAGCAGCGTTCTGTTTATTTACATTCGTTTCTCCTGTTTCGACATCATCCATTTAATTTTTTAATGCTGATTTAATCAGAAATCTTTTTTGTTCTTTGTGTTTTTTAATTTTTTTTTATTCAACCACTGGTGTTAAACGTTTGCACAGAGAAAAATGTATTTCATAAACAAATGTGATGTCATTATAATATATGACCTTGTATGTATGCACAGTGAGTGTGTGTGAATGTGGGTGTAGACCTAGAATATGTACAGATTTGGTCTTTAAGTGACAGTCATGTTTCTGGTTAAGGCTGATTGGGGAAAAAAATATCAAGCTATATAAAAAGAAAAAAGCTGGATTTACACCAAAAAAAACACTAACAGGTTAACCCATTTAGGCATTACAATTAAATTTTTTGACCCCAACAATGTGTTGAATTGATGAGTATTTCACAGCTGACGTGACACCCTGTTTAATATTAGCTATAGAACTCTAATCTGATACTCAAGAGAGACACACAGGATACAGATTCTCAAAATCTGCAGGATATAACATTAACCCTTACATTGCCGTGTCTTAGTGATATTAATCTTTAAGACCATGTTTTTTTTTCTGTGTAAGTCTAAGCTTGCATGTTGATCATTGCACTATATATGGGGGTTTTCATCAGCAGCCTTTACCGCTGTGACTCTTAAAGACCAACATCTGCACGAGAGATCACACTACATGCATGTAGATGCGCACTGTGTGGTGTCTAGGAGAGTCTAAGGTGTGGCAGTACACTACCAGTCTTTACAAACTGTGACACTAGACGTTGCTTCTGAGGACTTTGACACTAGTTTAGCTGAACCTAATGCTGAAATCTTCCAGAGCTGTCACGTCCTTTACATATGTAGAGGTGTAAACTAAAGTACATGAGACCACATAATGAGAAAACAAACAAAGCACACAAGGGACTTCCTCAGATCACCAAGCAACACTAAATACAAATGAGTGGTTATTAGGTTACTACCATTGAAGGTCATAAATCCTGTTACTGCTGCCATCTTGTGGTTAACATTACATCTGCCTCCCTGTCAGCAGTAATTAAGAGACATTATGGAAAGGAATGTACCAGTATTTAGTTCTGATTTGTTATTACCCTTGTGTACAGTGAAATTTGGTTATGGTGTCTTGACATCCACACAATAACATGCATTTATATTGCTTTAAATTGCCTACAAAATGTATCAGTGCCCCAATGAGCAATCTTAGCCAAGTTCATGCTAATACACGTGCTTCCTGCCAACAGCCATTAATACAGAGTGGGCTTAGTAACAGGGCTGAGTTTTTAAACCAAAAAATGGCCATTACTGTAAAACAGATTAATTTTATCTGTAGGCCAATTTAATCATGCTTCACATCAGATTGGATTGATTTTGGTTGATCCTTGGTCATATAAATGCCATCAGCCCTGCACGAGAAACCTTTCATTAGACATTTAGGAAAAATAAATCAAGTATTCCTTTACATTTATTAGGGCTCATCAGAAAACATGTTCGACATTTCTTAACCGAATGCCAAAATATGTTGCTGAAATGTACTTATGGCCATATTTAGATTAGTCTACCTCGTGCTGTAGTAAAAAAAAACAACACAAAAAATGTCTGGCTCTAATGACACCTGTCCACAGCATTCTCTCTAAACTGTGTGTCCTCTCAGTCAATGTGTGTAAATGAACAAAAGTTACTTAAATATCACAGATCAAAGTTTATTCTGAAATGTGAGATCTCAAAAAATTCTTAAGCTATAGCTGCACATTTAATGTGGACATGTTTTCAAACAGCATTCAGGGAGGCCTAACCTCTTTTGCCCATTTTCCACAGACTCCACACTCAAAATATGTAATTTTGGGAAAATGTCATAAAACATAATAATGTTCATACTCCCTCCTTTATGGACTTTGCTGATTTTTTTTTTTTTAAATAAATCAAGTACAGGTGGGCCTAAATCAAATAATGTATGTTGTGTTTTAGGATCCTTCGCTTACCAGAATGATATAAAACAATACATAATTGGCTTTTAGATGATTATTCTGAGACCGCCTGTTTTAAAATCCACCCTCTCTGTTGTTTAATACAAAATACAGTAGGTCACATCTATTCTGTCGCTTTTACATTACCTTTGTCTTTTGTTTTCATAATGCAACGCATACGTTATTAAGTGTACATAGTGTAAAATAAAATGGGTTTGTTTTACATACTGTATAATTGCCTATATTTTGTTTCAGAAGTGTAACAGATTTATGAGATGACTGGTTAACACATTAAAAAGAAGGAAGTGACATGTTTGTTTTGTGGTCATTTATGATGAAAAGGCGCTGATAGGAATAAAATAATTTTATAACACTTACTGGTTTCACCTGTTAGCACGGATCAGTATAACTGAGCCACCTTTTATATAATATAATGAAGTTATTATCAAAGAACATGTTTTACAAAATGCTTAAACATATAGAGAAATGTATACACAAAATATTAATTGCTAAATATTTGTTCTCCTGAGTATATATATATTTATAATTCTTATTATTGCTTAAGAATTTAAGCAGACTGAAAGCAGTCATTTACAGCATATAGATAAAAGTACCCTCAGTTGATTCTCCTGTCTCAGTAATGTGGCAGACATATTAACTGTACCACCTGTATCATTTTTGGTTGGAACAAAACTTTGGCAGATAACGCTATACAGCATTAATACAGCAGGTGTAAAAAAAAAACAGTCTCTGGAGCTTATTAGTATGTAAGAAAAGCCTGCTAATGTGTTCAGCCAGTGGTGTTTATACAGCGGTGCCACGGTTTAACTCCACATGGACCAGTTTGAAATTCTTCCCTGGTGTCTCTTGTTCACCATTGTTTTGGTTTTCTGATGTTTTCTCACCTGCCTTCTCCTTCTTCTCATCGCCGGTCCTAAAAACGAGAGAAGGGAAAAAAAAAATGTTAAAGCAGATTTGGTATCAGTCTATCCGTGTGCATATTTCCATGGTATCATTCTTACTTTTTCTTGAAGAGCTTCTTGAAGGAGCTCCTGAAGCCTCCTTTGTCTTTGCGACTCCTCTCACTGAAGGGGGTGTGGTTATTCTCCTCAGCCCCACCCCTCCACTTTGACTCATCTCCCCATGACTGGATCCCAGAGTCCTGTTGGGGTTGAACGCAATATTACATTTGCACAAAGTGGGTGAACATGACAACACTGAAGGGATGAATATGATAAAAACCCACCATGTTGAGCAGTCCCTGAAGATCTGGGCTGTGTTTGTCAGTGTCCACTCGGGGGCTCTGGACCTTACGGGACGGGGTGGAACCTCCTTTGCTTCCCTTGCTGCCCTGGCGCTCTAGCTTGGCGTGGCTGCCTACTCCCACCCTTTGGAGGGGGTCTGACAAAGGTCCACCATCCAGACCGCTCACTGTGTTCTCCATCTGGAGGCCGTTCAGCGACTAAATCGCAGACAGGATGTACATGTTGATTTGATACATATGTAAAAATGATGTGAGTATTTCTCCATGTAAACAAGCATACCTTACTCTTACGCTGGCTGGCCTGAAGAGGGCGATGCTGATTGCGACGCATCATCACAGCTTCATCTGGAGACACGCAGCCCCGGCTGGGCAGTTTATTGTAACTACTCCCTTGGCTTCCGCCGCCACCAAAGATATCTCGTGCGGTCGAAACATTTGTGGCTATTGCATGATGCGACGCTGAGGGGGCTTTGGGGCACTTCACAAAGGCTATGTCAATGGAGGAATCTGAAGAGGCAGATGAGCAGCGATCGAACATGGATGCGTCATGAAGGGAGCCTCCATCCTCTTCATAAAGGCTCTCCATCCCTGGGGGGTCGGGAGGGAGGAGGAACTCTCCAAGGGCATCAGCCAGAGCTGAGCCGGGCTGAACCTGACGGAATTCTGCAGGTCTGGAGGGTAGATGGTGCTGGCATGACATGGACCTTTCAGACATGTCACTCTCTCGGATACTACCAAGGCCTGAGAGAAAACTGTTGATTAGAGTGATTGTCCCAAATGCATTTAAGTGACAAGGTTTTCTGTTGAAGCAGCACTGGTCCCAAGATCCTGTGTGTAATCAAACATAATGCACAGACCTGCTGATTTGTGGTTCTGCGGGTCCTGTTCGGGGCTGAAGAATGGGACCTGGGGGGTCCACTCTGAGTCATAACAACGGGATTCAGGCTCTTGGTCCCGATCCCAGTCCTGGAAGCGGTGAGACTGGATCTGCTCCAGAAGACACTGCTTCCTTAGCTTCACCTGGTTGGCATGATCCCTGCATAACATAAACACAAGGGATATTTTTGAAGTTTCTCGAATAAAAACTGAAAAAAATGTATCAAACAATAAAATATAGATGGAAAGATATACGCAAGTGGATACTCACATCATTGTGCTGCTGCATGTGTAAGGTGAGCTGATGTTGGCTTGAATCCCACTCTCCACTGTCTTTAACAGCTGTTTCATGGTTGACCTGCACAGTTAACACATTTCTTATTTGCACAGATTTCAATTATGAGACAGATTTGTTTAAATGTGAGCTGCAGTGCTTTCACTCCTGACCTCTTCACCTCCTTGCGGTTGAGCAGCAGAAGCTCTTGGTTGTGCTGGAGGAGGTGGTGGTACTGTGCTGTGAAGGACCTGAACTGCTGGATGCACACCAGCAGCAGGTAGTAGTCTGGGTGCTCTGCATCTGTCTGTCTAAGCAGTCCCTGTTTATTCACATATAAATATATATGCACAGATGAATTTGCATATGTATAGAGAAAAGAATAGATGCTGATTATTATTGCTCATTTTCACAGCAGTGTTGATCCAACCTGGAGTAGTAGCAGGTACTCAGGGATCCTCTGAACCGGCTGAAGGAGCAGAGTGTGCAGGGACGGTTTGGATTCATCCCCCATTATGTCACTCTGACAGCCAATCAGAGCACACAGCAGCACAGAGGGACCAATCAGGATAGAAGGAGGAAACATGTTAGTACAGGTGTAAGCACCGTGGTGTTACTTAGCTGCGTCTGAGTCATTCTTGGTATTAGCTGCAGAATATGGTATTGATATATATATATATATATATATATATATTGATATTCTCCCTTATTTGTGTTTCATTCTGTGTTACCTCCACAAAGGCTGAGGACTTCACAGAGCTCGAGGCCAGCATGGTGACAACTGCCAGACAGTCTGGAAGCTCCTTCAAGTAGGACACATAGAAGTCCAAGAAATCACTCTGGATATGGATGGATGAAGAGAGGGAGGGAGGGAGGGAGAGAGAGAGAGTCATCCACAGGCAATTCTTCCTTCTTGCGCCACTCATAAAGTCTCTTAATGTTCTGCCATTCATTTGCAAGATGTTCTTTCCAATTACTGCTGTTCCTCCCTCTCACTTAGACACAATCAGCCTCACATTGGCTTTAATAAAACAGACTCATTAGCTTCAGTGTTTTGAGTCTGATCCTGGCTTTCAGATGGGTTTATACACCACCTTAATAAAACATTCAGTGGTGGATTACTTTCAATCCAAATATTAAGACTGTAAAAACATAATGTAAGTCTTTCCATTGTACACAGGGTATATCTAATATATATAGTACTATACTATTATACTATCTTTCCAGTGTCTTTTTTGCCATCAGTCTTCCGCACAGTTGTAACAAGAATCAGTGTTTCTGTCTGCTCCAGCTGTCAACATGGCTCCGCTGGAATTTGACATTTAAACACTGCCGCCACAGTGATTCAGACTCAGTATGAGGGTCTGAATCTTTGACCCTCCAGATTAAACAGCACTGGGTATTGAACTGTAGAAAGGATTTTGATTTACAGGCAAGCCGAACCACGGCTTGCCAGCAGGCAAGGCGGGTGACTGCTTGCGCCGCAGGTCAGTCAGGGTCCATGACAACCAACAAACCCTAAACTACAGCAATGACAATGAACAAAGTTTGTAATGACAGCAAAAGACCTCCCTCATGAGGCCCACGAGAAAATAAAGACCTTTTCTGTTGGTGTCAGATTATTTATAACACCATGGTGTTGGACACTTATCAGAGACATAATTCCACAAACACACAGTCCTCCAGAACATCGGGTAGCAAATGTCTGTCCCCTACTGTAAAGAGCAGATGGAGCAACAACCCAGACTCGTGTAGGGTTAATGACATTTGACATAAAATGCACTGTAGTTCCTACACGTTTTTCTGATTCTGTGTTTACCTCTTTGCTGGTGAGCCTCATGAATACATCTCCCATGATGCCTTGCCACTGGCACTTGAGCACACGTTCCTGCAGAGTATGGAGGAGTTCCAGGTGCTGCTGGATCAGAAACCTCAGACTGCTGGGAAATGGACTAAAGACAGGAGAAGAAGAGAGATGAGGTCAGTTATTGAGAATATTTTCCTATTTTGTATGGAGTCAAGATAGATGGAATTAAAGAAAAATGAAAAAAAAAGCATGAGAAAACCAACGTGTGAGAAGGATTTAAATACACAGTATGGTTTTGAAAGCCTGTTGTTTACACATCACTACTTTTTCAGACCATGTTTATCCCTTCATGTAGTACGTTTGACAATTTATGGTGCCATTTTGTGCAATGGACATCTGGCAGCAGGTTAAAGGGGTTTAAACAAATGGAGTCATTTATAACGCCGTTTGACCCAGTTCAGTGGTCGCACCATTGGGAACACGTGTGCTGAAGCTTAGCAGTGATTACATTAACGAGAGTAACTTCTCTGTCTCTCTGGTGTTTATGAGCAGCTTTTATTTGATTTATTTATTTCCTGTTCTCCTCTCACTGTAAGAGCACAAATTAGATAAGCAGCACTCCTGAATTACACACTGTTTAGAGCAGAGCAGATCTCTCCATAGGTTTGTATCAGTCTGACCTTTTTAGTAATGTCTTTCCATGTCTTTGTTGTGTCTGCAGGCTTACCGTTTGTCTTTGGGAGTGAGAGCCTCTGATCCGTTAAAGGAGATGTTGGCCTTCAGTAACAGAGACAGGTGGGATACGTAAACCCTCTCCGACTCCAGCAGCTCCAGGGCTGCTCTCTGTCTCTTATCTGCACACACAACGTACTCTAAGATTAAACACGTTACTCGCTAGTAAAAAGCAGGGGCATTAAAATGGGCTATTGGCTGGACTGCACCTGGATATATACTGGAAGCTACATTAGCTCACCTGCTAAGTATTTCAAAGCACCAAGGGTAACACTTTTCTTTTTTTTTTTTGGAAAATCAATTCATTTACTAGTGTTAGAAGGTGAGTGTTGTCCACAATTATTAAGTAACAAATACATGGATGTGCATATAGTATCAGCAGCAGTAAGCGGTAAGAGTACTGATGATAAATGGTTGCAGCCATGGTATCATTGGTGGCAGTAACAAGTGTAAGTCTTACTGTTTTCAGTGTGACTGCTGGGAGTCTCTGTCTCATCTCTGTTACTATTCCTCTCTCCCCACACTGGAGATTTGGAGAGACCACATCTCTGCTGCTGAGCCTCCTGCTCAGAGGTGGAGGCTGACACACACACACACACACAAATATGAGCAAAATGGCTCCTACAGGGTTCATCCTCACTCAAGCTACCCAGACTCACTCTGTGTCGATGTGTTACTCCTCTGTGGTGACCCGCTGTGTTGCAGGCTGGAAAAAAAGTGCTGAATAACACTGAGATCTGTTTGGCTGGGTGAACAGATATGTTCATCCCCCGACGCTGTTAGCACATCAGCCCTGGAACTCTTCCTGCTGTTGGACAAAAACAACTTAATTGACGAGTTATGCAACACAGTCTGTGTCTCTACAAATAATGGTGTAAGATTAAAAAGCAGGTTTATTTATAAAAATAATAAAAATTAAAAAATGGATAATGTGTTTAAGCCTACCTATGTGGGACCGAGATGATGTTTTCAGACTGCAGTAGTTCCATCCTCTTCTGCACCTCTCTCTGTCTGCTGGACATGTCTTTGATGTGGAACAACGCCACATTCAGCTCCTCCTGCAAGAAAGAAACAACTTTAGTTCAACTGCTTATCCAAAAGAACTCAAAAATATTATTTAATATCAGCTGTGTAAAAATAAAGACCACCGTAAGTGAGTCTAACAACCACTAAATTCTAAGGTGAAAAGGATAGGGGCCTTTTTTAAGAATCCAGTCTGATAGTAATTATATTAAATATACTATGAACATACACACACACCATAAATATATTAGGAGTATGTATGTGTTGGTGTGTCAGCCTGACCTGCCATACCATTCACTCTGTAAAAGTTCTGACTGTCAAAAATGGTCCTCCTGAAGTCCTCCTATTCACAAACAGATCCATCAATAATCTGCAATGTAGCAGGGTTGATGACTTGCCACTTCAAAATATTTGCAGAATTGTTAATAACACTTTGGATTTTTAGGCGTGAACACCACTGCACACCCTTTTGTTGATACTATTCTGGTTGTTGCTCTGCCTACACCACAAGGATCAGTCTCTGATTGGGTGAATCGGATTCATAGACCAGACTAATATTTTGTATAGAACGGAATAAGAATCAGTTTGGCTGGTCGGGCTATTGGTGTGTGTGCAGATGCATTACACAGGCCTTGCTTCCTGTCTAATAGATTAAATTAGTTTAAAGTTTCTACAGAGTTGCAGTCAGATGCTCCAAATTATGTTACTGAGGCCTCTTCACCTCACTCAGAATAGACTGTGTTTGTGTGTGTGTGTGTGTGTGTTTTTACTGGCGAGTGTCTTCAGCACCTTGAAAGTGTTGAGCGAGTTCTTGAGGCCCATTATCTTATCATCCACATCAGTCTGATGGGCCTGCAGCTTCTCTTCCAGGCGGTGGTCCCTCTGGCGCAGCTCGCACAGCTCCATCAGAGCGGCCTGGAGCCCTTCGCGCAGCTCAGCCACCAGGCCCTGCAACTGCATCACAAGGAATATTTTAATGCACAATTTCTTAATTTTATACTTTGATTATTTTATTTTATTAATTTATTTATTTTTTGCCTATTTGGGTTTTGATGTGCTTGATCTTCTCTGACTTTTTGGTGCTTTTTAAGACGTGACTTTCTTTACAGGCGTCTCTTCTCTACTTACTAAAAACTTAAAAATTCCCTCTTTTCTGCAGTTTTATTCTCAGTTTTCTCATGCATAGCTGATTGAATTTATTTAGTGGGGATAACTAAATCAGCTCATGGGAACATTACATGGGCTGAGCAGCTCGCTCTCTATCTTTCCATCTCTCTTGCTCTTTTTCTCAGTCATGTGAAAAGCATCAGGCAGAAGACTCAATAGAGAGTCTGTCCTGTTTGCCTGCTGCTCTTTTTCAGCCTTACTATAGTTGACAGAGATGCTGAGCATTCGAACACCAGGAAAAGTCCTAGATCTCATTATTTACTTACACCGATTGCAGGCTTAGTTAAGACATGTTTAGTTATTTCTTTACATTGGTCTATATTAGTCATCTGCATGCTGAAATGTTTCAGTTAATCAGCACATAACACGACATTGAAAGCAAGCTTTAGCAGCCTCAGTGAAAGACATACTCAAAACTCATTTTAAAAAAAAAACATTTTTTTTTTTTAATTATGTTGAATGGTTTTCTGAGCTCTTGTCCAGTAAAATGTTGCTTTAACCCACAGAGGCTCATGCCTCAACATTAGTCTCATATATTGGATCTGCTCTTCCGTGAGTAACTATGCAATCTTGATCAAATGTCATGAGACCTCATACAGAGAGAGCGGAAGCTTCACTCACTTCGCATTTTCACAGCTCCTGCAAAATGATAAGAACACAGACACTGAGACTTTTCTTCTCTCATGTTGCTCTCAAGCTTGAGTGAGCACCGACAACTATGACTTTAAATTTAGAACTTAACATTTCTGGTTGAAAGGTGTTAGTATAAAACCGATGTAACTTCAATCCAAGAATGTCAAGAAGAGACAGCACTCTGGCATGACTACACTGACCTTTGACCCTTTTCTGACTTATGACCTGAAGGTTTCCTTGAGATTTTTCCACGCGTTTTTACCATGAAAAAATGAAAAGCAAATGTTATTGAGACTGCTTGAGGCAAGTTTGTAGTAGCACAGTGATGTACCAGCAGCAGACATAAAGATATTAAACATCAGGGTTTCCCTGTAGAAATATGTGGATGTTTGCTCCTGGAGGAAGTAATTAACAGGAATTATTATCTTGATTACCTGAGCAATCTCCATGTTGGCTTCTTCCACATTTTCTTCTGTTTCTAGAAATCAAAAAATATAGAAAAAATTAACAATGAATAATACAGGTCAGGTATGGATGGATGAAATATTCTTACACTGAATAATACAGTAAAGGGCAAAGTCAGTGACTTTGTTAGCACTTAAATAAAAAGGTCCCATATTGGACACAAAAAGTCAGTTGTATGCTCCATCTACTCCTCCACCTCTGTCTGTTGACCATCCCCATGACCAGATTACGTCACACACACACACCGCCAGCTAGGTCATTCGGAACTGTCATGACCGTTTGTGGTTTTTGTGATAGCTGTTGCTACAAACACTGAAATCATTGGAGCAAAACTGTTTGAAACATGCATCTTCTCATAATAGCATTGCAAATTCTTCCAAATATGTAAAATGACATGGATAAGACTCCAGAACATCAGATGCTTCAGCTCTCCTCATGTTATCTGCTTTTTTTGATAAATGCATAGTATTTGCTAATAATACTGTTCTTTGTCTGAGGTAAATGTGTTTTGTGTGTAAATTTAACAAGCAAAAAACATCAATTTTTTAACTCACTGGAATAAACATGGCCAATAAATCTCCCAATTCCAACATCATAATCTTAAAAAACACCATAAATCATAGCACAGATTTAAATTCTCTCCTGTGTCCTGTGTCAAGTCTAACATGAAATGTAAGTTAATTGAAGGGATTACGTAGATCAGACAAAGAGATATCTCAATCTAGTCTTTAATCCAATGCATAGGTACCATTAATGTGTCAGATTTTTATCAAAGCAGAGCTCATAATATGTGTTTTAGGCCTGAGACGGAGAGGTTAGCACAGTAAAAGATTTCAGCAGTCATGTGAAAGCACTACACGTTAAACTCTCTAAAGGCAGGTCCTGTCCAGCTACACATGCGATCCAGCCTCATTTTAAAGTCCTTTCATGTCATGACTTAAAACCGAGAGTTTCTCCATTCATTACAAAATGCTGCATCAGCATATTCAGAATTATGATTTGTACTTATAATGCACAGTTAACTGGTTGTATAAAAGCACAATGAGTCTGTCTGTTGAGTAAATGTCACACATTGAGGCTGCCTTTCAAAACTGTAGAGGGTCATCTGAAACACGCATTTACTAACATATATTATCATGCGTAATGTGACAGCCAGAGTCTACTGCGTAACACTTCCTAAGTACAAAAAAGAGCCAAAGGAAAATGATAATGTTCCAAACAACGGAGTCCCTCTTTCTGTCTGCAGGAACACAGGGTGTGTGTCAAATTTCCTCTGGCGACAGAGATTTGTGCATTTTGCTCCAACTGTTACAGGCATCAAGATGCCTCGTTAAACTGCTGTCCCAGAGGGACCTCTGACTTCCAGACAGAAAGAGGCACATGGTGATTATTACGGTTTCTACTGTATGTGGTGACAAATATGACCCTTTGTATACTCCAGTAAAAACAATAGTGTGTGAAAGGGTTCATACTCTGTTAAATCAGTGCCCTTTTAATGGATTGCATGCTTTGAATCAACATGAAATTTCCATCTAATTACCCAAAGTAAGAACTGCGTTTTGAATATTTTGGATCATTTGGCCACATTACTGTTGTGTGCAACAGTGCATGAATATGACATTCACACAATAAAACTTTCAAATGTAAGCTGAACCCAGGAGTCCCTCTGATGGTGAGGTTTTATCTGATAAAAGATCCAATTTTTCATTCTTCTTTCACACCACAGAATGAAAACTATGAAAAAAAAGTTTCTCACCATGTAAACATAATATGATGTCACTATTTCTCTATCTTCTCTGTTTAGCAAGCTAACAATGCTAACAATACCAACAGGCTGATCTCTATGTACCAGCTGTGTGTTAACTAAATTACATCTACTTTAAAATACTCTACACTCTACAAGTTATTAGAATCAGAATCAGAAATGACTTTATTTATCCCTGAGGGAATCAAATTCTTGTTTGTTACAGACACATAGAAGAAATAATTGAAATATGAAATAGAAATATATAATAAATATCTAAAAACCTAGACAGCATTTAAATCCCTGAGTTGTATCTAAAGAACATACTACTGTATAAAAACCTTTACATAGTAAAGAGCATGACATGAATGTACCAGTATGAATGTACAATGTCAGTGTATTAACAAATAAATGTATGTTATCTATTGGTTTTAAGGATGTCAATATATTTTCCTATTATATATATATAATCCTATGGAGATGAAGGCCTGATGAAACATCTCTAAAAAGTATCCCTGTGCTTTTGATCTCTGGTACATTCATTTTTATGGTAGTTTTTATACTTTCTCATATTTTAGAGACTAAACAAACATTCAGTGGAAGCCTTTTCTTTTTTTATTTTACCTTCTGACATGCCGTCCAGCTTGTCCTCTGTCTCTGTTTTGCCATTCTCCATGTTTGTGATGTCCTGTTCTGTCTATTTCTCTGTAGTACAAGTTCCTTGTCCAGCTCAAAACAACTGGAACCCGCTCCTCCGCCTTGATCCTCTCCTCTGAACAACCCTATCTTCCGCTCTGGTCACTCACTGTCTCTCTTCCAAAGCATGTGAGTCCTATGATTTCCCTTTTGTACAAAAAGGTCCTTGTCTTCTGAGAGTAGAAGGACATAGGGGAGTGATCAGGAGGAGAGAGAGAGAGACATTTGTTCATCATACAGTCACATACTGTAGCAAGTAAGTCATTAGATTGAAGGAGGCGTGACTGGCTGTTAATGAGGATGATTTACGGAGCTATACTGATTAGAAGAAGACTGATGGAAAAGCTAGTGCATAACTATAAACTGTAGTACTCTGCAATCAACTTGTCCAGTTCTAATAAAGTGTCAGTAAAAGCCTGAGTGTGGCTGCAGAGGTCGTACCTTATCTTGATGACATGTTTGTAAAAAGGGCGCATTTATTTCCCTTTTCTGCCACTTTTACCAGATTCTTTCATTTATCAGATTCTGATAAGATTCCACCTAAACCTGAACATGCAGACCTTTTATTGGCCACTTGGGGGCAGTCAAATGAAAGATGGATTTCCATTGTGATGTATACATACATTTAATTCATCACCAGAGGCTTGTTGCAGATGAGAGAATGTTATCCTGTATAATGTGTTTTAAAGAATCTGTTTTAATTATCCTTTCAGTCCCTTTCTGGGTCTACATTGTGGGTTGTTTTTTAACAGTGTAGGCCTGCCACTTTTCTTGGAATCATAATGATGTGAGTCCACCTCTGCGTGCATGTGCTAGTGTGTTAATCAGTGTAAGTTCCTTGCCCTTCAGCTAACAGAGGCCTGTGTTTGTCTCTCTGTCCACATCTGTATGTTTATCACCCATATGTACGGCTGTCCCTTTCTCCAGATCATCAGTATACTTCTCTTTGTTGTTCTCTGCAGCGGAAACGATGAATTCTGAAGAATAAACAGCTCAACAACAAACCTGTGTTCAAAGGTTACATCATTCCCACACATCATCTGATTCTGTAGTTACATGTGAGTGTGTGGAGGGAGGATGTGCGGTTTCTCTGAGAAAAAAAAAACTTGTTTCATTGAACAATAATTGAGCTCAGTGAAAATGATTTGCCTGCTTGAGCTGGAAAAGCTAATTATTTTTAGTGGCTAACTACAGTGCAAGTTATATTATCTCACTGCGTTTATATTATTGTAAATTCATAGTGTGTCCTTTCAGGTGGAGATGTGCCACTAAGTATACTGTAAGTTATACAGACTTCACTGACAATGGCTAAACAGATTAATTTAAAAAGCTGTCACCTTATTTTGAAGGAAACAAGCAAGTTTAAGTTTACAAAACTAAAAGGTAGTCTTATGAATAAAACAAAAGCTAAGTTAAACTAAAATATATAAAGCAGCAGATAGGCCATAGATCATTTTATGTTTACTCTTTTTTTATTGTTTGTTTGTGTTATTTGTATTTTTTAAAGCACTCTACTCCTGTCCACTTTACAACCACAGTCTCCTATTTCGCTTTGCAAAAACTTTCATAAAACAACTGTGTCCTGCTGAAAGCTGGAGCGGAAATTAAGTCAGTTGACTTTGTAGAAACTGCTGTGATGATATGAACAGTGTAGAACTGCAGTCTGGGGCGGGGTTTTACGTATGTCTCTGGCAGACAGCGGTCATTTGTCTCCAGTCTGTCACATTCAGCGGACATGGACACGTCTCTGTGCTTGTTGTAACGCTGGGAGCATGCTCCACGAGAACAAAGAACTTTCTCCTCGCTCCCGAGGTGGCAAGAATAACAAAAAAATTTCGTTTCGGCACGGAGTATTCACCCCAAGAAGCGTGAGTGCAGCTTCTCCTAGTCTTCCCTCTCCGTAACCACTGAAACCTGACGCTACACCGTAAGGCTACGCGGTGACTCATTTGCATACGGACGCTGATTGGACGTTTACTCAGGGCTCAGGGTGTGTGCGCGCCGCAGTCTGTGAATACACACAGCGGACGGACGGGGAACGCTAACCAGAAGTGCCCCTTCTTGTCGGATTTTTCCGCTATCGCTGATAATTTTGTCAACTCGTAATATACTAACTTTGTGAGTATATTGACATGTGCTTTCTCAGCTTCTAAAAGTTTGATTTGAGGGGGCAAGACATTTATTTGAGGGGGCGCTGCCGCCTCACGCCCCTGCCCAGAACCGGCCTCGTTCAGACTTGTCGAGAGCTGAAATGGCGCAGCGAAGAAATCAGCAGGATTCACTGAGGTTCTCCTGTTCCATCTGTCTGGATCTCCTGAAAGATCCAGTGACTGTTCCCTGCGGACACAGCTACTGCATGAACTGTATTAAAAGCTTCTGGGATGATGAAGAGGACAGGAAGGGAATCCACAGCTGCCCTCAGTGCAGGAGCACTTTCACACCGAGGCCTGTCCTGGTGAAACAGATCCTGTTAGCAGAGTTAGTGGAGGATCTGAAGAAGACTGGACTCCAAGCTGCTCCTGCTGATCACTGCTATGCTGGACCTGAAGATGTGGCCTGTGATGTCTGCACTGACAGGAAGCTGAAAGCCTTGAAATCCTGCATGCAGTGTTTGGCCTCTTACTGTGAGAAACACCTCCAACCTCACTATGATGCAGCTACGTTCAAGAAACACAAGTTGGTGGAGCCCTCCAAGAACCTCCAGGAGAACATCTGCTCTCGTCATGGTGAGGTGATGAAGATCTTCTGTCGCACTGATCAGCAGTCTGTCTGTCATCTTTGCACAATGGAGGAACATAAAGGCCATGAAACAGTCTCAGCTGCAGCAGAAAGGGCTGAGAAGCAGAAGGAGCTCCAGGTGACGAGACTACAACTCCAGCAGGGAATCCAGGACGCAGAGAAAGATGTGAAGCTGCTCCAACAGCAGGTGGAGGCCCTCACTCTCTCTGCTGATAAAACAGTGGAGGACAGTGAGAAGATCTTCACTGAGCTGATCTGTCTCTTCCAGAAAAGAAGCTCTGATGTGAAGCAGCGGGTCAGATCCCAGCAGGAAACTGAAGTAAGTCGAGTCAAAGAGTGTCAGGAGAAGCTGGAGCAGAGGATCACTGAGATGAAGAGGAAAAACGCCGAGCTGGAGCAGCTCTCACACACAGAGGACCACAACCACTTTCTACACAACTACCACTCACTGTCAGCACTCAGTGAGTCTACACACTCATCCAGCATCAACATCCATCCTCTGAGGTCCTTTGAGGACGTGACAGCAGCCGTGTCAGAGCTCAGAGACAAACTACAGGACATTCTGAGTGAGACGTGGACAAATATCTCACTGACTGAAGTGGATGTTTTACTGTCAGAACCAGAGCCAAAGACCAGAGCTGGATTTTCAAAGTATTCATGTGAACTCACCCTGGATCCAAACACAGCACACGCAAAGCTGTTATTATCTGAAGGGAACAGGAAAGTAACATTACTGAAGAACAAACAATCTCCTCCAAATCATCTAGAGAGATTCACTGGGTGGTCTCAGGTCCTGAGCAGACAGAGTCTGACTGGACGCTGCTACTGGGAGGTGGAGTGGAGAGGAAGAAGAGGAGTTGGTATATCAGTCGCATACAAGAATATCAGCAGAGCAGAGGGGTTTGGATTGAATGATAAATCCTGGTCATTATATTGTTTCGCAGACAGTTATGCATTTTATCACAACAAGAGACGCACTAAGGTCTCAGGTCCTCCTTCCTCCAGAGTAGGAGTGTACCTGGATCACAGAGCAGGATTTCTGTCCTTCTACAGCATCACTGAAACCACAACTCTCCTCCACAGAGTGCAGACCACATTCACAGAGAGACTCTATGCTGGACTTGAACCGTTTCGTTCTGGAGACACTGCTGAGCTGTGCAATGTCATAGACTAATGACAGAACACGTGTGTAGTTATGTAAAGGAGCTGTGAGGGTTTAACAGCTTGTTACTGTTCATCACATTTATAACAGGAAGAATTCTCCACATACAGACTCAGCAGACAGTCGCCATCTTTGAAAGTAGAGAAAAAGTCCAACACAAACAGAAAATAACCATCTCTTTTTGATTATTGATTTGATATTGTTTTTTGCATTTCATAATATTGATCACAATGATAACATATATATATGATAAATACTGTATAAGTATTGATCAGATAAAGAGCTGTGACAAACTATCCAGGACAGTCTGATGTCTTTGATGTGCTGATTTATTGTTTTTAAATTGACTGTTCAAATCTGACACCACATTTACTCTATGTCTGATTATACTAACAACAAATAAAAATTATACTTTGTTACTTTATATTGTGTTTTATAATTTAACAATATAGAAAGAAAACAATTGAAAACTTTGCAAAAGGAACAATAACATTCATTTATAAGAAAAAACTAACTGGAAAATTATTGGCCAATTAGTTTATGAAACACAGACTATGAAATCATCACAAACGTTTTAGCAAATAGATAAAAACTGTAACTGAGGAGTTGGTGGGTGAGACTCAGACATGGTGGGCTGGGAAGAGACATTTCTGACTCTGTCTGGTCAAACAGGTGCTGGGGGATTTTTGTTAGTGCTGAATGAACATTTTTTTCATTATCCTTGCACTCAGAGTGCATGATCATCTCCAGAGCCTCCTGTGTGCTAGTAGTAGTGTAGTAGTGTCTTTCCATCTCGAATGACTACTCCACAATGACTACTGCTACTTGAACACTACATTGTCCAAAGTATTCGCTCATTACACTATTACACATATATGAACTTAATCCACTCATCCATCAGATTGCCAGATGGAGAAGCATGATTTGGCACTCCAAAGAAAGCGTCTCCACTGCTCTAGTCCAGTACACTTGGTGATGTTGGGCTTGGATGCAGCTGCTCAGCCATAGAAACACATTCCATAAAGCTCTCTACACAGTGTTCTTGAGCTAACCTGAAGGCCGCCTGAAGTTTGGAGGTCGGTAGCGATTGACTGCCTCAGCAACTGCTCATTTTGCATGGCCTACCACTTTGTGTTGCTGTCATCCGTACTCACTTCCACTTTGTTATAATACCACTGTGAGTTGAGTGTGGAATATTTAGTGAAGGTAAAATTTTATACACCTGTGTCTATGGAAGTGATTAGAACTTTGAGCTATATTCTTTGTTCCTGAACAGACATGTGCCTCATTTGTGTGTGAAAGCAGCATTAAGGAGAAAGCTGCTGCACACAAATAACTGATATTTACTGTGTCAGATGTTATTAAAGCCTGTGGTGATTCAGATTTACCTGATTGAAGGATGTTTTTGAATATAATGTTGAGCTGCTTTATATTTTTACCTTTATGAAAATTAGTTTCAGGTTCAAAACCAGATTTCATCTGATGATACTATAAGACTGATTAAATATAAGCTTACTCATAGAGTTAAGCACCAATTTTTCCCCAAACAAACTCTCTCTGCTTGAGCCAGTGAAGAGATGTAGTGTAGTGTAATTAGACATTATCTAATTAGACACACTCATTTAAATGTTTTTGTTTCTTTGTTGTTTTCCTAGAAAGAACTTTGTGTTACAAGATGTGTTGTATGGAAAGTACTTTATAGATATACAGAAGAAGTGTCCATGTCTGTGTGAGAGACAGATATGGACAGTTTGTCTGCAGTATTCTACATCACATACTTCTATTTCTGAATGGAATATATCAGGAGAATAACAATATGATTGACAGAAAAAATATCCATGGTAGCAGTGATGTAAAGTGTCTGGATAGAGAGCTCTCACTGACCTATGAAACTCCACTCCGCTTCATCAGAAGACAGAGGAGACATGAGGACTGATGGTGGCAGACTTCTTCTGGACCACTTTCCCTGTCCTCTTGGAGACAGCAGTACCCTGACCAGTCTTTGAGCCTCTTTCTGGATTGATCCTGATGAAGCACCTATAAACACAGCAGTCTGAGATTAGAGGTTGAATAGTAAAGTAAAGTTTTCTGCCGCTATATGAACTGAAGTCATGAAATCAGGGTTTAAGATGTGCATGATGAATAGAGAGAGAGAGAGAAAAGACAAATGTCTGATTCAGTCATACTGGACATCACTGGTTTTTATTCTGCCAGCTGCCTTGTATAAAGTCTGTGTGCATATGTGTGAATAGAGCAGGTAAGAAGAGCTGCTCAGTGTTCTTCTCTGTATATATGCTGATTTCCACTCTTACAGATACCTTCAAATACAGACTACAAACAGAACTTAACCCATGATAGCTAGCTAGCACAGCAGCCATTTAGCATTTAAAAACCTACCTTTTGACAACTTGAAAACAGTCTGTCATCTCGTCCTGTTGGATGAAATAGTTGAAGCAACTGGTCCTTCGCTTTTAAAGCCATCAGCAGTTCCTCCAAATTAAGGACATTTAGACCGTGACAGCCAGCCGCCAAAAAACAAACAATTCCAGCTTATGCTCCGCTGTTGATGCTAAATCCGCCCGTTAAAATGAATGCGCTGGTTTCCTGCTCGAAATATCATCTGGTGATGGTCTTTGTTCGCAGACTAATTAGTATTTTTTATTAAAGGTTAACCTGGAAAACGGCGTGGATCATAACTTTTGCAGCAAGGTCTCCATCGCCCGGTGTTACTTCTGTGTACTTCCGGCTTCCATTGTGAGCTCAGGCCAGGGTCAAAGAGCCCGTCAGTGATTGGAGGATAGACCTGTCAGTCACACCAGCCACGCCCACTCATTCACCGAGTTTCGATAAACATCTTTTTATGAAATTATTTTTCAGACAGACAGCCAGGACAATGAAAAGAACAAAACGTGTTGTGAAATAAATCATAATGATGTTTATTTTTTATCTTGCTGTAAATAATGTTTATACTGTTTAATTTTTACAATTATAGGTATATTTTATATATTATAAAATAATATTTTTGCTGCTGCAATAGTGAAATTCCCCAGCTTGGGATGAATAAAGTATTTTTTATTCTATTCTTCTATTCTTTATTTTTTAATCAGAGAATAAGTCAGAGTCCATTGTAGTCTTCTGAGGACCAGTGTAGGCTGGGAGAAAAGTTGTTAATTTTTTACATATCCTTGCTTTCATCATTTCAAAATAAAATCTTTTTCTATAATGTGACCTTCATTAAACAAAAGAGAATCATTCACAAAATAATTGCAGCGCATGGGCTTCTGTGCCAGTATTACCCAGCTGTGTTTCATTCTATTTGATCAGTGTGTAGCCACTTTGCTGCTGTTTTGAGATGCAGGTTAGAGTGTTCACAAACATACAATGCTGCTTTAAAACAGTGTTCTGGAAGTGTATCAGATGATACATTGATCTTTATACCTGACCTCAAACCCATCCATGCATGTCAGGCCTCATCACGCAGCAGCAGTGTTGGACCTTTCCAAATGCTTTGGAGTCTGGAGACCATCCTGCTCAATGTTAAAACTGCTTAAACTATCAAGCAGTTATAATACTGAGGGCCCAAGCAGCAAAGAGGATATGGTTAAAATAAAATGACACTGTAAAAATTAACATTAATTAAACAAATATAAATAAAAGAGAAGAAATGTTCAAATTCTGAGAACAAAAGTTTATTAATTATGATTTATGAAATAAGTATGTCAAAATTCAGGACACACAGGAGAACAGAGTGCTGGTCACAACAGACAGACTGGTAAAAGATTTCAAAGATGTGTGTGTGTGTATCCATGTCCAGGATAACATATGGCCATTGAACACAAGCTGAACAGTTCTGAGGCTAAAATAAGTATCATATCAGCATTTCTCCTGACAGAGAATTTTGCACCAACACAATGAATGCAGGGTATAATGACCATTTAACAAGATGAAGCTCCATCATTTTACAAAAGCATTTCACTTGTCATAATGACGCGTCTTGTGGATAATGGCAGCTGCTGTAAGGTTTGCTTTGTTTTGACTGCGCCATGGCCAAACCTCTTCAGCTCTGACAGAGATAGTGGCGGTTCAGATCCTTGGGGTGTGGTCTCTTTGGAACAGGGAGGTATACATTCAAGTTGGACAGATGTTCATCACCTAATGACAAATGAATGGTGTGTCTGCTGGATCTGCAGATGGTCTGATAGCTCTGGTATTTTTTGTTTGGACTGCTGGGTCTGCTGTTTCTGTATGTGGCTTGGTGGCTCTAATGAACACCTGGACTGGTCCAACTCCAACAACTATGTATGTACACTCACATTCCAGTCAGACATGTTCACATCACTACTAGTCATTGCAAAGTGTTTGTCTTCTGAGTTTTCAATGTGTTTTATTTTAGGGCAAAAAGAAGAAACGGATCACAAGGAAGGCTGCCTCCAGGCCTGAAGACTGATGCTGTCACTTCAAAAGCTTTAGCTGCCATTTGTAATCATGTGGACACCATTAAGTTTCCATCTGCAGGACATAAAGATGCAAACTGCTCTGTATGTGCACACAATCAAACAAATATGTTGATCTCTGATGTGTTACACATGCTTTGGTTTCAGGACATACAGTTTGTGGTCAGATGCTTCATTCAGGTTCTTCTCCTGTTGATCTGTGAGGGGACAAGCTTTCCTATGATCACTCTCTGTCCATCAGCTGACAAAAGCCGGCTGTGCTCCTGGTACTGAGGTCCACCTGCAGGTCAGGTAAACACAGGGACTTTATCATGAGCTCAGCTTTGACATTATTCTGACATTTAGCATTCAGGGGGCTGTACATTCACTTTCTCTGAATGACATGAAAAGCTTCTGTCATCGTAGCACACCCAAGGTCTCCTTTTAAGATCAATGATTCAAAGATCTATCTGAATTCATGAGGTCATCTTTAAATCTGTTCCTCATCCTCTCTTATTTCAGGGCCATCACTCATTTCTATATTCTTCATCAGCCGTCATAGATAATGTCAACATGAACTGTTGCACACATTTACTTTGTACTTTCACATCATCTTTTACAGCTAAAAGCTAGCAGCTAAAACACACACAGTTAGACAAACTGATCAGTTTTGATTATTTGCACACCTGCTGATGATCAATTAATCAAGAACTGATTATCAGCAGCACATGCAAATCAAAGCTCAGCCAAAATGTAAATATTAGAGGGCTTAATATCAGAGTCTGCATAGTGCCAGACTGTGATGATGCTAATATCATGACAGATGTACATAGTGTTAATGAGATGATGGGCCCTATAAATTCTTTTTGTAAAGCATCAAGTGCAAAAAAGAATGTAAATAAATCCCAGATTATGATGTGTGGGGGAGCACAGAGCACTAATAACACGTGAGGTTTTAAAGACACAGAGACAAACAACCATTCACACCTACAGGATATTATATTATATATATTATATATATATTATATTCACGCCAACAGTGCAAACCACTGCACCACCTGGGAGCTTTGAACGGAACAAAATCAAACATATAATCAATTTATGGAAACAAAGACAACTGGGATTAAAGGGGGAAATAACAATGATGAACTCACTCTTGATGTCCACCATCAACCATGTCCTGGCTGTCTGTCCTCTATCGGCAGCTTGCTGTGGAGATCCTGCATGAATCTGGTTGCCCATGACGTCATGATCCAGCCTGACGACAAAGGGACCTCCTTTGTTGTGGTTTAAATCTGTGAAGAACTTGAGGAGTTTATGTTACTCTTGTGTCTTCAAACATTGTTTTTTGAACAGTCCTGCTCACTGATGTTCATTATGAGGTAAGTTTTCTTAGTTATAAGGCTGACATACCTAAGCCAAATCAAATGTGGATTCTTCATAGAGAGCTAAGGCTAAATAAAATTACTTTACCAATTACATATATAACAATGACAGAGTAGCTTTTTGTGTTCTATATTTATCTGCCTTAACTGTTTTACAGCTTAATCTTGTAAAACAGATAGCACCTAAGCTATCTAAAAACTCCATGTATTGGACTTTAAACAAGTTTATAAAAGTGATATATAACTATTCATATTTTCACTCTGTAGAAAAAACATCCATCAAAGATTGATCAGTTCCATGACATTGTAGCAGCAGCATCCCATTAACAGAAGACCACAGCCACACCTAACACATTTTCAACCAGTAAGCAAACCAAGTTAGCAGATATGATGTTGGCAGCTGCAAGCAAACATGTACCTCAAGCAGCCATCGACAAGCTTATTGTCAATTTCATATGTGAAGGTTTGCAGTGGTAGAACAGCAAGCATTCAAAGAACTAATGACTTCAATAAGTAAGAATAAACATACATTTGTTGCAACCACCACTGTTGGTCTGCTTATCAAAAAAGTTACCTTAGTGTCACTTGCCATTAGATAGAGGAAGAGTCATTGGAAAGAAGATCTGCAGCTCTAGCAAGCAAAAGATTGAGAGGATCTCACACATTCGACATCATTGCTGGTGCTCTTGATGATGTACACTGCCAATACAAGATAAGAGAAAAAGCTGTAAGGAGCACAACTGATAGTGGATCCAACTTCATCAAAGCCTTCCATGTGTTTGCAACACAGAATGATGACTATGTATTCAAACATATTCAATAAAATTGAAGTATTATGTTGTAATCACAGTGCTGACATACCTGAAACAACACCTTGAGAAAACAAGAAGGTGAGGATCAGCAAAGAGAGTCATGTGACGATGACAAGTTTTTCTCCAGGCCGCTCTCCAGAATGCTGCAGAATCCAGTTTAGCTTGACTTTCCTTCCCAGCCATAAAGAAACTGTCTAAAAAAACACCTCTTCCTGCCTCAGCTGCATGTCAATGACTGTTTACATCCAAACGGAGCCAGAT
The DNA here is from genome assembly GCF_900634625.1 of Parambassis ranga. Lineage (NCBI taxonomy): Eukaryota > Metazoa > Chordata > Actinopteri > Ambassidae > Parambassis > Parambassis ranga. The sequence continues at coordinate 8,847,694 of NC_041035.1, forward strand.
AGACTCTATGAACTTTGAAAATCAGCTTCTGCTTTACCTGAAGAAAAGATTCAGAAAATCATATTAATGTTGATGTCATGTCCAAATGTGTAGGGCCCTGCCTAGCTTCTCCTTTCTTCTAACTCAGATTGCTTAAGCTTGATCCATACTTATTCCTATAAAATAGAAATTATTTCTACATGGATCTTTGTAGTCTACTACCCTGTGAGGTTTGGTAGTGATCAGACAAACAGTGTTTGAAAAAATCCAGAAAAACTATAATCAACCCTCCCCACAGGCACCAAAACACTGTCACACTATAGAGGCATTATGATTGGTCATGGTGTCAGACAGAACTTTCAATCAAAAGGTCAAATACACATAAGGGTTAGACATATTCAGTCCCCATGTCCATGCCACTTACGTTTGGACAAGCCAGCCAGTTAAGCTGACTTCTCACAGGAAAGAATGGGAAATCGGTCAAATGCATGACAAAACCCAGCCAAATTTGGAAGCCTCACAGTGTGGCATGCCTTTACACAGAATATAAATTTCTGGGAACAACTCATAAGCTGTTAGACTTTATAATACTGAGTCACCATTATCATGTTTTTTACCCAATTTGATCTAATTGATGAACGCACGGTTTAGGCCATTTTAAAACCAAACTTCATGGACAAAAATAGCCTCTGTCTGTTTTCTCGTGTATTGTTGATGGATAAATGATAAAAGAACTTACCATTATGAAATTACCATGAATCTCCCTCATCCATGGTACGACATACTCCCTCTCCAGGTGCTCACGCAGTGTACTGCCATGCAAGGTGAGATCAGCTGTGTACACTTTACACTAGAGATCGAGCAATCGTGGCTGTGCCTGCCTTAGGTTGTCCAGGCGGTCACACTGGCATTGATCTATAAAACCCTCCTTGGTTTGGCTCCACCTTATCTGTCTGCTCTTCTCCAGCGAACCACCAGCCACTATGCCCTACACTCCAGTGGCATTTACCACCTGCAGGTCCCTCATGTGCGGACTGAGCTAGGAAAGCGGGCCTTTAGCTACTCTGCCCCTTCAGCCTGGAATACCCTCCAGACTGATTTAAAAATCTCTGAGCTTATCTCATTTAAAACTTTTAATTCTTTATTACACATTCGGCAAAAAGCATCCATTTATCAGTGCCTGTGTTTTTAAGATATCTTTCCATTGCTGCTCTTATTTTCACTGCTCAGATAACTGTTTTGATCTTGTTAGCCAACTTTGAAATGTTGTCCTGCTGTTCTTGGCGTGTGCTGCTGACCACTTGGCCAGGTCACCCTTGTAAATGAGTTTTGGATCTCAATGGGTTTTTTACCTGGTTAAATAAAGATTAAAAAAAAAACAAAAAAAAACAAAACAAAAAATGTTCCTGCACACATGTGCAAACTGTTCCTGCCAACAGTGGGAACTAAAGGTCGAGTAATCGTGGCTGTGCCTGCCTTAGGTTGTCCTGGTGGTCAGGAAAGGATCTTACCCGTCATAGGCAAACCAGTCTTCCATACTCGCCTGTCAATACAGCATGAGTCCATTACCATGCTATCAACTACACACAGAGCTGTGTCACATGTTCCTGCACACACGTGCAAACTGTTCCTGCCAACAGTGGGAACTAGAGGTCGAGTAATCGTGGCTGTGCCTGCCTTAGGTTGTCCCGGTGGTCAGGAAAGGATCTTACCCGTCATAGGCGAACCAGTCTTCCATACTCGCCTGTCCAGACAGCCTGAATAGGTTACCATGCTATCAACTACACACAGAGCTGTGTCACTTGATCCTGCACACACGTGCAAACTGTTCCTGCCAACAGTGGGAACTAGAGGACGAGTAATCGTGGCTGTGCCTGCCTTAGGTTGTCCCGGTGGTCAGGAAGGGATCTTACCCGTCATAGGCGAACCAGTCTTCCATACTCGCCTGTCAATACAGCATGAGTCCATTACCATGCTATCAACTACACACAGAGCTGTGTCACATGTTCCTGCACACACGTGCAAACTGTTCCTGCCAACAGTGGGAACTAGAGGTCGAGTAATCGTGGCTGTGCCTGCCTTAGGTTGTCCCGGTGGTCAGGAAAGGATCTTACCCGTCATAGGCGTACCAGTCTTCCATACTCGCCTGTCCAGACAGCATGAGTCCATTACCATGCTATCAACTACACACAGAGCTGTGTCACATGTTCCTGCACACATGTGCAAACTGTTCCTGAATAACATAACATGACTTTCACCAGGCTATCAACAACACACAGAACTGTGTCACATGTTCCTGCACACACGTGCAAACTGTTCCTGCCAACAGTGGGAACTAGAGGTCGAGTAATCGTGGCTGTGCCTGCCTTAGGTTGTCCCGGTGGTCAGGAAGGGATCTTACCCGTCATAGGCGAACCAGTCTTCCATACTCGCCTGTCCAGAAAGCATGAGTCCATTACCATGCTATCAACTACACACAGAGCTGTGTCACATGTTCCTGCACACACGTGCAAACTGTTTCTGCCAACAGTGGGAACTAGAGGTCGAGTAATCGTGGCTGTGCCTGCCTTAGGTTGTCCCGGTGGTCAGGAAAGGATCTTACCCGTCATAGGCGAACCAGTCTTCCATACTCGCCTATCCAGACAGCCTGAATAGGTTACCATGCTATCAACTACACACAGAGCTGTGTCACATGTTCCTGCACAAACGTGCAAACTGTTCCTGCCAACAGTGGGAACTAGAGGTCGAGTAATCGTGGCTGTGCCTGCCTTAGGTTGTCCTGGTGGTCAGGAAAGGATCTTACCCGTCATAGGCTAACCAGTCTTCCATACTCGCCTGTCCAGACAGCCTGAGTCCATTACCATGCTATCAACTACACACAGAGCTGTGTCACTTGATCCTGCACACACGTGCAAACTGTTCCTGAATCACATAACCTGACTGTCACCGTGCTATCAACAACACACAGAGCTGTGTCACATGTTCCTGCACACACGTGCAAACTGTTCCTGCCAACAGTGGGAACTAGAGGTCGAGTAATCGTGGCTGTGCCTGCCTTAGGTTGTCCCGGTGGTCAGGAAAGGATCTTACCCGTCATAGGCGAACCAGTCTTCCATACTCGCCTGTCAATTAGGCTTGTGCAAAATCGTATCGTGTGCAATTAATCGTCAAAAAAACTGTCATCGATTAATATTTGCCACTTATCGATTACGGCGATTAGTGCCTCGTCATGATGACGCATTTTTGTGTGCGGCGTACTCTCACCATCACCCGCGCACATGTGAGCCCACAATAACAATAACGGTGGAAGGCAGTGGTGTTCAGTTAAATAATGCGGAGTTCAACGTTGTCACCATAAGTCCGAGCACGAAGAAAGTCGAAGAAAGCACAACGAGGACACAACGCCGGCTACAGCTGTATATAGTGCCGCAACATGCATTAGGTGAAGCGTGGAGCATTGGTTGTTGCCATAGTAACTGAATTTTTGCTCGTATCAAATGAATAAACTCCGATCTTTATTTAAGGACTCCACAGCAAGATAGGAAACATTACAACAGCGAAGTCTCCTCCAGCAGATATTGCAAAGAATTCCACTCAGCCGAGAATCCGCGATATGTTAGTCAGTGTGCTGCTTACGACCAAACTAAGCGCTGGAAGAACGTAACGTAGGTTGATTTGCACAGACACACATTTAAATGTGAAATTGTCCGGTTTGTTTATTTGTTTGTTTTTTCTGCTGCTGTTCAACAGTGTGAGTGAAAACATGCACTACTGTGGGACATATTCACATTTTTTAACTTGAAATAATCACTGATGTGACTTTTCTGAACTTTGTCTGTTTAATTTTAGTGTTGACATGCTTTGTGACCTTAAGATAAAAACATTTGAAGGACAAAGTTACTTTAAATGTTTGCTTCATTATTATTTTGAAGCAGTTTGTTCCTCAATATTATCAATAAATATTTCCATGGCTGGTTGGTGCCTAATCACTACTCACCAGCTTAACCTGTTAGAATGAAGTAGTTAACTTGACTGATGATTTGTCGGTATCATGCTAGAACACTGTGCCAATTTAGAGTCAAAAACATGTAAGTGCAATTGTCATCAATTAATCGTCAAATTAATCGTTATTGGCTAAATGCCACAATTAATTGTGATTAATTTTTTTGCCAATATCGCCCAACCCTACTGTCAATACAGCATGAGTCCATTACCAGGCTATCAACTACACACAGAGCTGTGTCACATGTTCCTGCACACATGTGCAAACTGTTCCTGAATCACATAACATGACTTTCACCAGGCTATCAACAACACACAGAACTGTTTGCCATGTTCCTGCACACATGTGCAAACTGTTCCTGCCAACAGTGGGAACTAGAGGTCGAGTAATCGTGGCTGTGCCTGCCTTAGGTTGTCCCGGTGGTCAGGAAAGGATCTTACCCGTCATAGGCAAACCAGTCTTCCATACTCGCCTGTCCAGACAGCCTGAATAGGTTACCATGCTATCAACTACACACAGAGCTGTGTCACTTGATCCTGTACACACGTGCAAACTGTTCCTGCCAACAGTGGGAACTAGAGGACGAGTAATCGTGGCTGTGCCTGCCTTAGGTTGTCCCGGTGGTCAGGAAGGGATCTTACCCGTCATAGGCGAACCAGTCTTCCATACTCGCCTGTCAATACAGCATGAGTCCATTACCATGCTATCAACTACACACAGAGCTGTGTCACATGTTCCTGCACACACGTGCAAACTGTTCCTGCCAACAGTGGGAACTAGAGGTCGAGTAATCGTGGCTGTGCCTGCCTTAGGTTGTCCCGGTGGTCAGGAAGGGATCTTACCCGTCATAGGCGAACTAGTCTTCCATACTCGCCTGTCAATACAACATAAGTCCATTACCATGCTATCAACTACACACAGAGCTGTGTCACATGTTCCTGCACACACGTGCAAACTGTTCCTGCCAACAGTGGGAACTAGAGGTCGAGTAATCGTGGCTGTGCCTGCCTTAGGTTGTCCCGGTGGTCAGGAAAGGATCTTACCCGTCATAGGCGAACCAGTCTTCCATACTCGCCTGTCCAGACAGCTTGAATAGGTTACCATGCTATCAACTACACACAGAGCTGTGTCACATGTTCCTGCACACATGTGCAAACTGTTCCTGAATCACATAACATGACTTTCACCAGGCTATCAAAAACACACAGAGCTGTGTCACATGTTCCTGCACACACGTGCAAACTGTTCCTGCCAACAGTGGGAACTAGAGGTCGAGTAATTGTGGCTGTGCCTGCCTTAGGTCGTCCCGGTGGTCAGGAAAGGATCTTACCCGTCATAGGCGAACCAGTCTTCCATACTCGCCTGTCCAGACAGCCTGAATAGGTTACCATGCTATCAACTACACACAGAGCTGTGTGACTTGATCCTGCACACACGTGCAAAACTGTTCCTGCCAACAGTGGGAACTAGAGGTCGAGTAATCGTGGCTGTGCCTGCCTTAGGTTGTCCCGGTGGTCAGGAAAGGATCTTACCCGTCATAGGCGAACTAGTCTTCCATACTCGCCTATCCAGACAGCCTGAATAGGTTACCATGCTATCAAGTACACACAGAGCTGTGTCACATGTTCCTGCACACACGTGCAAACTGTTCCTGCCAACAGTGGGAACTAGAGGTCGAGTAATCGTGGCTGTGCCTGCCTTAGGTTGTCCCGGTGGTCAGGAAGGGATCTTACCCGTCATAGGCGAACCAGTCTTCCATACTCGCCTGTCAATACAGCATGAGTCCATTACCATGCTATCAACTACACACAGAGCTGTGTCACATGTTCCTGCACACACGTGCAAACTGTTCCTGCCAACAGTGGGAACTAGAGGTCGAGTAATCGTGGCTGTGCCTGCCTTAGGTTGTCCCGGTGGTCAGGAAAGGATCTTACCCGTCATAGGCGAACCAGTCTTCCATACTCGCCTGTCCAGACAGCTTGAATAGGTTACCATGCTATCAACTACACACAGAGCTGTGTCACATGTTCCTGCACACATGTGCAAACTGTTCCTGAATCACATAACATGACTTTCACCAGGCTATCAAAAACACACAAAGCTGTGTCACATGTTCCTGCACACACGTGCAAACTGTTCCTGCCAACAGTGGGAACTAGAGGTCGAGTAATCGTGGCTGTGCCTGCCTTAGGTCGTCCCGGTGGTCAGGAAAGGATCTTACCCGTCATAGGCGAACCAGTCTTCCATACTCGCCTGTCCAGACAGCCTGAATAGGTTACCATGCTATCAACTACACACAGAGCTGTGTCACTTGATCCTGCACACACGTGCAAACTGTTCCTGCCAACAGTGGGAACTAGAGGACGAGTAATCGTGGCTGTGCCTGCCTTAGGTTGTCCCGGTGGTCAGGAAGGGATCTTACCCGTCATAGGCGAACCAGTCTTCCATACTCGCCTGTTAATACAGCATGAGTCCATTACCATGCTATCAACTACACACAGAGCTGTGTCACATGTTCCTGCACACACGTGCAAACTGTTCCTGCCAACAGTGGGAACTAGAGGTCGAGTAATCGTGGCTGTGCCTGCCTTAGGTTGTCCCGGTGGTCAGGAAAGGATCTTACCCGTCATAGGCAAACCAGTCTTCCATACTCGCCTGTCCAGACAGCATGAGTCCATTACCATGCTATCAACTACACACAGAGCTGTGTCACATGTTCCTGCACACACGTGCAAACTGTTCCTGCCAACAGTGGGAACTAGAGGTCGAGTAATCGTGGCTGTGCCTGCCTTAGGTTGTCCCGGTGGTCAGGAAGGGATCTTACCCGTCATAGGCGAACTAGTCTTCCATACTCGCCTGTCAATACAACATAAGTCCATTACCATGCTATCAACTACACACAGAGCTGTGTCACATGTTCCTGCACACACGTGCAAACTGTTCCTGCCAACAGTGGGAACTAGAGGTCGAGTAATCGTGGCTGTGCCTGCCTTAGGTTGTCCCGGTGGTCAGGAAAGGATCTTACCCGTCATAGGCGAACCAGTCTTCCATACTCGCCTGTCCAGACAGCTTGAATAGGTTACCATGCTATCAACTACACACAGAGCTGTGTCACATGTTCCTGCACACATGTGCACACTGTTCCTGAATCACATAACATGACTTTCACCAGGCTATCAAAAACACACAGAGCTGTGTCACATGTTCCTGCACACACGTGCAAACTGTTCCTGCCAACAGTGGGAACTAGAGGTCGAGTAATCGTGGCTGTGCCTGCCTTAGGTCGTCCCGGTGGTCAGAAAAGGATCTTACCCGTCATAGGCGAACTAGTCTTCCATACTCGCCTGTCAATACAACATAAGTCCATTACCATGCTATCAACTACACACAGAGCTGTGTCACATGTTCCTGCACACACGTGCAAACTGTTCCTGCCAACAGTGGGAACTAGAGGTCGAGTAATCGTGGCTGTGCCTGCCTTAGGTTGTCCCGGTGGTCAGGAAAGGATCTTACCCGTCATAGGCGAACCAGTCTTCCATACTCGCCTGTCCAGACAGCTTGAATAGGTTACCATGCTATCAACTACACACAGAGCTGTGTCACATGTTCCTGCACACATGTGCAAACTGTTCCTGAATCACATAACATGACTTTCACCAGGCTATCAAAAACACACAGAGCTGTGTCACATGTTCCTGCACACACGTGCAAACTGTTCCTGCCAACAGTGGGAACTAGAGGTCGAGTAATCGTGGCTGTGCCTGCCTTAGGTCGTCCCGGTGGTCAGGAAAGGATCTTACCCGTCATAGGCGAACCAGTCTTCCATACTCGCCTGTCCAGACAGCCTGAATAGGTTACCATGCTATCAACTACACACAGAGCTGTGTCACTTGATCCTGCACACACGTGCAAACTGTTCCTGCCAACAGTGGGAACTAGAGGACGAGTAATCGTGGCTGTGCCTGCCTTAGGTTGTCCCGGTGGTCAGGAAGGGATCTTACCCGTCATAGGCGAACCAGTCTTCCATACTCGCCTGTTAATACAGCATGAGTCCATTACCATGCTATCAACTACACACAGAGCTGTGTCACATGTTCCTGCACACACGTGAAACTGTTCCTGCCAACAGTGGGAACTAGAGGTCGAGTAATCGTGACTGTGCCTGCCTTAGGTTGTCCCGGTGGTCAGGAAAGGATCTTACCCGTCATAGGCAAACCAGTCTTCCATACTCGCCTGTCCAGACAGCATGAGTCCATTACCATGCTATCAACTACACACAGAGCTGTGTCACATGTTCCTGCACACACGTGCAAACTGTTCCTGCCAACAGTGGGAACTAGAGGTCGAGTAATCGTGGCTGTGCCTGCCTTAGGTTGTCCCGGTGGTCAGGAAAGGATCTTACCCGTCATAGGCGAACCAGTCTTCCATACTCGCCTATCCAGACAGCCTGAATAGGTTACCATGCTATCAACTACACACAGAGCTGTGTGACTTGATCCTGCACACACGTGCAAAACTGTTCCTGCCAACAGTGGGAACTAGAGGTCGAGTAATCGTGGCTGTGCCTGCCTTAGGTTGTCCCGGTAGTCAGGAAAGGATCTTACCCGTCATAGGCGAACCAGTCTTCCATACTCGCCTGTCAATTAGGCTTGTGCAAAATCGTATCGTGTGCAATTAATCGTCAAAAAAACTGTCATCGATTAATATTTGCCACTTATCGATTACGGCGATTAGTGCCTCGTCATGATGACGCATTTTTGTGTGCGGCGTACTCTCACCATCACCCGCGCACATGTGAGCCCACAATAACAATAACGGTGGAAGGCAGTGGTGTTCAGTTAAATAATGCGGAGTTCAACGTTGTCACCATAAGTCCGAGCACGAAGAAAGTCGAAGAAAGCACAACGAGGACACAACGCCGGCTACAGCTGTATATAGTGCCGCAACATGCATTAGGTGAAGCGTGGAGCATTGGTTGTTGCCATAGTAACTGAATTTTTGCTCGTATCAAATGAATAAACTCCGATCTTTATTTAAGGAGTCCACAGCAAGATAGGAAACATTACAACAGTGAAGTCTCCTCCAGCAGATATTGCAAAGAATTCCACTCAGCCGAGAATCCGCGATATGTTAGTCAGTGTGCTGCTTACGACCAAACTAAGCGCTGGAAGAACGTAACGTAGGTTGATTTGCACAGACACACATTTAAATGTGAAATTGTCCGGTTTGTTTATTTGTTTGTTTTTCTGCTGCTGTTCAACAGTGTGAGTGAAAACATGCACTACTGTGGGACATATTCAGTCACAGGTTCATTTGCGCAGACACATTTTTTAACTTGAAATAATCACTGATGTGACTTTTCTGAACTTTGTCTGTTTAATTTTAGTGTTGACATGCTTTGTGACCTTAAGATAAAAACATTTGAAGGACAAAGTTACTTTAAATGTTTGCTTCATTATTATTTTGAAGCAGTTTGTTCCTCAATATTATCAATAAATATTTCCATGGCTGGTTGGTGCCTAATCACTACTCACCAGCTTAACCTGTTAGAATGAAGTAGTTAACTTGACTGATGATTTGTCGGTATCATGCTAGAACACTGTGCCAATTTAGAGTCAAAAACATGTAAGTGCAATTGTCATCAATTAATCGTCAAATTAATCGTTATTGGCTAAATGCCACAATTAATTGTGATTAATTTTTTTGCCAATATCGCCCAACCCTACTGTCAATACAGCATGAGTCCATTACCAGGCTATCAACTACACACAGAGCTGTGTCACATGTTCCTGCACACATGTGCAAACTGTTCCTGAATCACATAACATGACTTTCACCAGGCTATCAACAACACACAGAACTGTTTGCCATGTTCCTGCACACATGTGCAAACTGTTCCTGCCAACAGTGGGAACTAGAGGTCGAGTAATCGTGGCTGTGCCTGCCTTAGGTTGTCCCGGTGGTCAGGAAAGGATCTTACCCGTCATAGGCGAACTAGTCTTCCATACTCGCCTGTCAATACAACATAAGTCCATTACCATGCTATCAACTACACACAGAGCTGTGTCACATGTTCCTGCACACACGTGCAAACTGTTCCTGCCAACAGTGGGAACTAGAGGTCGAGTAATCGTGGCTGTGCCTGCCTTAGGTTGTCCCGGTGGTCAGGAAAGGATCTTACCCGTCATAGGCGAACCAGTCTTCCATACTCGCCTGTCCAGACAGCTTGAATAGGTTACCATGCTATCAACTACACACAGAGCTGTGTCACATGTTCCTTTACACATGTGCAAACTGTTCCTGAATCACATAACATGACTTTCACCAGGCTATCAAAAACACACAGAGCTGTGTCACATGTTCCTGCACACACGTGCAAACTGTTCCTGCCAACAGTGGGAACTAGAGGTCGAGTAATCGTGGCTGTGCCTGCCTTAGGTCGTCCCGGTGGTCAGGAAAGGATCTTACCCGTCATAGGCGAACCAGTCTTCCATACTCGCCTGTCCAGACAGCCTGAATAGGTTACCATGCTATCAACTACACACAGAGCTGTGTGACTTGATCCTGCACACACGTGCAAAACTGTTCCTGCCAACAGTGGGAACTAGAGGTCGAGTAATCGTGGCTGTGCCTGCCTTAGGTTGTCCCGGTGGTCAGGAAAGGATCTTACCCGTCATAGGCGAACTAGTCTTCCATACTCGCCTATCCAGACAGCCTGAATAGGTTACCATGCTATCAAGTACACACAGAGCTGTGTCACATGTTCCTGCACACACGTGCAAACTGTTCCTGCCAACAGTGGGAACTAGAGGTCGAGTAATCGTGGCTGTGCCTGCCTTAGGTTGTCCCGGTGGTCAGGAAGGGATCTTACCCGTCATAGGCGAACCAGTCTTCCATACTCGCCTGTCAATACAGCATGAGTCCATTACCATGCTATCAACTACACACAGAGCTGTGTCACATGTTCCTGCACACACGTGCAAACTGTTCCTGCCAACAGTGGGAACTAGAGGTCGAGTAATCGTGGCTGTGCCTGCCTTAGGTTGTCCCGGTGGTCAGGAAAGGATCTTACCCGTCATAGGCGAACCAGTCTTCCATACTCGCCTGTCCAGACAGCTTGAATAGGTTACCATGCTATCAACTACACACAGAGCTGTGTCACATGTTCCTGCACACATGTGCAAACTGTTCCTGAATCACATAACATGACTTTCACCAGGCTATCAAAAACACACAGAGCTGTGTCACATGTTCCTGCACACACGTGCAAACTGTTCCTGCCAACAGTGGGAACTAGAGGTCGAGTAATCGTGGCTGTGCCTGCCTTAGGTCGTCCCGGTGGTCAGGAAAGGATCTTACCCGTCATAGGCGAACCAGTCTTCCATACTCGCCTGTCCAGACAGCCTGAATAGGTTACCATGCTATCAACTACACACAGAGCTGTGTCACTTGATCCTGCACACACGTGCAAACTGTTCCTGCCAACAGTGGGAACTAGAGGACGAGTAATCGTGGCTGTGCCTGCCTTAGGTTGTCCCGGTGGTCAGGAAGGGATCTTACCCGTCATAGGCGAACCAGTCTTCCATACTCGCCTGTTAATACAGCATGAGTCCATTACCATGCTATCAACTACACACAGAGCTGTGTCACATGTTCCTGCACACACGTGCAAACTGTTCCTGCCAACAGTGGGAACTAGAGGTCGAGTAATCGTGGCTGTGCCTGCCTTAGGTTGTCCCGGTGGTCAGGAAAGGATCTTACCCGTCATAGGCAAACCAGTCTTCCATACTCGCCTGTCCAGACAGCATGAGTCCATTACCATGCTATCAACTACACACAGAGCTGTGTCACATGTTCCTGCACACACGTGCAAACTGTTCCTGCCAACAGTGGGAACTAGAGGTCGAGTAATCGTGGCTGTGCCTGCCTTAGGTTGTCCCGGTGGTCAGGAAAGGATCTTACCCGTCATAGGCGAACCAGTCTTCCATACTCGCCTATCCAGACAGCCTGAATAGGTTACCATGCTATCAACTACACACAGAGCTGTGTGACTTGATCCTGCACACACGTGCAAAACTGTTCCTGCCAACAGTGGGAACTAGAGGTCGAGTAATCGTGGCTGTGCCTGCCTTAGGTTGTCCCGGTAGTCAGGAAAGGATCTTACCCGTCATAGGCGAACTAGTCTTCCATACTCGCCTATCCAGACAGCCTGAATAGGTTACCATGCTATCAAGTACACACAGAGCTGTGTCACATGTTCCTGCACACACGTGCAAACTGTTCCTGCCAACAGTGGGAACTAGAGGTCGAGTAATCGTGGCTGTGCCTGCCTTAGGTTGTCCCGGTGGTCAGGAAGGGATCTTACCCGTCATAGGCGAACCAGTCTTCCATACTCGCCTGTCCAGACAGCATGAGTTCATTACCATGCTATCAACAACACACAGAGCTGTGTCACATGTTCCTGCACATACGTGCAAACTGTTCCTGCCAACAGTGGGAACTAGAGGTCGAGTAATTGTGGCTGTGCCTGCCTTAGGTTGTCCCGGTGGTCAGGAAAGGATCTTACCCGTCATAGGCGAACCAGTCTTCCATACTCGCCTGTCCAGACAGCATGAGTCCATTACCATGCTATCAACTACACACAGAGCTGTGTCACATGTTCCTGCACACATGTGCAAACTGTTCCTGAATCACACAACATGACTTTCACCAGGCTATCAAAAACACACAGAGCTGTGTCACATGTTCCTGCACACACGTGCAAACTGTTCCTGCCAACAGTGGGAACTAGAGGTCGAGTAATCGTGGCTGTGCCTGCCTTAGGTTGTCCCGGTGGTCAGGAAAGGATCTTACCCGTCATAGGCGAACCAGTCTTCCATACTCGCCTATCCAGACAGCCTGAATAGGTTACCATGCTATCAACTACACACAGAGCTGTGTCACATGTTCCTGCACACACGTGCAAACTGTTCCTGCCAACAGTGGGAACTAGAGGTCGAGTAATCGTGGCTGTGCCTGCCTTAGGTTGTCCCGGTGGTCAGGAAGGGATCTTACCCGTCATAGGCAAACCAGTCTTCCATACTCGCCTGTCCAGACAGCATGAGTTCATTACCATGCTATCAACAACACACAGAGCTGTGTCACATGTTCCTGCACATACGTGCAAACTGTTCCTGAATCACATAACATGACTTTCACCAGGCTATCAACAACACACAGAACTGTGTCACATGTTCCTGCACACACGTGCAAACTGTTCCTGCTAACAGTGGGAACTAGAGGTCGAGTAATCGTGGCTGTGCCTGCCTTAGGTTGTCCCGGTGGTCAGGAAAGGATCTTACCCGTCATAGGCGAACCAGTCTTCCATACTCGCCTGTCCAGACAGCCTGAATCCGCTACCATGCTATCAACTACACACACGTGCAAAGTGTTCCTGAATCAGATACCCTGAATCTGTTACCATGCTATCAACTACACACAGAGCTGTGTCACATGTTCCTGCACACACGTGCAAACTGTTCCTGCCAACAGTGGGAACTAGAGGTCGAGTAATCGTGGCTGTGCCTGCCTTAGGTTGTCCCGGTGGTCAGGAAAGGATCTTACCCGTCATAGGCGAACCAGTCTTCCATACTCGCCTGTCCAGACAGCATGAGTCCATTACCATGCTATCAAATACACACAGAGCTGTGTCACATGTTCCTGCACACATGTGCAAACTGTTCCTGAATCACATAACATGACTTTCACCAGGCTATCAACAACACACAGAACTGTGTCACATGTTCCTGCACACACGTGCAAACTGTTCCTGCCAACAGTGGGAACTAGAGGTCGAGTAATCGTGGCTGTGCCTGCCTTAGGTTGTCCCGGTGGTCAGGAAAGGATCTTACCCGTCATAGGCGAACCAGTCTTCCATACTCGCCTATCCAGACAGCCTGAATAGGTTACCATGCTATCAACTACACACAGAGCTGTGTCACATGTTCCTGCACAAACGTGCAAACTGTTCCTGCCAACAGTGGGAACTAGAGGTCGAGTAATTGTGGCTGTGCCTGCCTTAGGTTGTCCCGGTGGTCAGGAAAGGATCTTACCCGTCATAGGCGAACCAGTCTTCCATACTCGCCTGTCCAGACAGCATGAGTCCATTACCATGCTATCAACTACACACAGAGCTGTGTCACATGTTCCTGCACACGTGCAAACTGTTCCTGAATCACACAACATGACTTTCACCAGGCTATCAAAAACACACAGAGCTGTGTCACATGTTCCTGCACACACGTGCAAACTGTTCCTGCCAACAGTGGGAACTAGAGGTCGAGTAATCGTGGCTGTGCCTGCCTTAGGTTGTCCCGGTGGTCAGGAAAGGATCTTACCCGTCATAGGCGAACCAGTCTTCCATACTCGCCTGTCCAGACAGCATGAGTCCATTACCATGCTATCAAATACACACAGAGCTGTGTCACATGTTCCTGCACACATGTGCAAACTGTTCCTGAATCACACAACATGACTTTCACCAGGCTATCAACAACACACAGAACTGTGTCACATGTTCCTGCACACACGTGCAAACTGTTCCTGCCAACAGTGGGAACTAGAGGTCGAGTAATCGTGGCTGTGCCTGCCTTAGGTTGTCCCGGTGGTCAGGAAAGGATCTTACCCGTCATAGGCGAACCAGTCTTCCATACTCGCCTGTCAATACAGCATGAGTCCATTACCATGCTATCAACTACACACAGAGCTGTGTCACATGTTCCTGCACACATGTGCAAACTGTTCCTGAATCACATAACATGACTTTCACCAGGCTATCAAAAACACACAGAGCTGTGTCACATGATCCTGCACACACGTGCAAACTGTTCCTGCCAACAGTGGGAACTAGAGGTCGAGTAATCGTGGCTGTGCCTGCCTTAGGTTGTCCCGGTGGTCAGGAAAGGATCTTACCCGTCATAGGCGAACCAGTCTTCCATACTCGCCTATCCAGACAGCCTGAATAGGTTACCATGCTATCAACTACACACAGAGCTGTGTCACATGTTCCTGCACACACGTGCAAACTGTTCCTGCCAACAGTGGGAACTAGAGGTCGAGTAATTGTGGCTGTGCCTGCCTTAGGTTGTCCCGGTGGTCAGGAAAGGATCTTACCCGTCATAGGCGAACCAGTCTTCCATACTCGCCTGTCAATACAGCATGAGTCCATTACCATGCTATCAACTACACACAGAGCTGTGTCACATGTTCCTGCACACATGTGCAAACTGTTCCTGAATCACATAACATGACTTTCACCAGGCTATCAACAACACACAGAGCTGTGTCACATGTTCCTGCACAAACGTGCAAACTGTTCCTGCCAACAGTGGGAACTAGAGGTCGAGTAATCGTGGCTGTGCCTGCCTTAGGTTGTCCTGGTGGTCAGGAAAGGATCTTACCCGTCATAGGCTAACCAGTCTTCCATACTCGCCTGTCCAGACAGCCTGAGTCCATTACCATGCTATCAAATACACACAGAGCTGTGTCACTTGATCCTGCACACACGTGCAAACTGTTCCTGAATCACATAACCTGACTGTCACCGTGCTATCAACAACACACAGAGCTGTGTCACATGTTCCTGCACACACGTGCAAACTGTTCCTGCCAACAGTGGGAACTAGAGGTCGAGTAATCGTGGCTGTGCCTGCCTTAGGTTGTCCTGGTGGTCAGGAAAGGATCTTACCCGTCATAGGCGAACCAGTCTTCCATACTCGCCTGTCAATACAGCATGAGTCCATTACCATGCTATCAACTACACACAGAGCTGTGTCACATGTTCCTGCACACATGTGCAAACTGTTCCTGAATCACATAACATGACTTTCACCAGGCTATCAACAACACACAGAGCTGTGTCACATGTTCCTGCACAAACGTGCAAACTGTTCCTGCCAACAGTGGGAACTAGAGGTCGAGTAATCGTGGCTGTGCCTGCCTTAGGTTGTCCCGGTGGTCAGGAAAGGATCTTACCCGTCATAGGCGAACCAGTCTTCCATACTCGCCTATCCAGACAGCCTGAATAGGTTACCATGCTATCAACTACACACAGAGCTGTGTCACATGTTCCTGCACAAACGTGCAAACTGTTCCTGCCAACAGTGGGAACTAGAGGTCGAGTAATCGTGGCTGTGCCTGCCTTAGGTTGTCCTGGTGGTCAGGAAAGGATCTTACCCGTCATAGGCTAACCAGTCTTCCATACTCGCCTGTCCAGACAGCCTGAGTCCATTACCATGCTATCAACTACACACAGAGCTGTGTCACTTGATCCTGCACACACGTGCAAACTGTTCCTGAATCACATAACCTGACTGTCACCGTGCTATCAACAACACACAGAGCTGTGTCACATGTTCCTTCACACACGTGCAAACTGTTCCTGCCAACAGTGGGAACTAGAGGTCGAGTAATCGTGGCTGTGCCTGCCTTAGGTTGTCCCGGTGGTCAGGAAAGGATCTTACCCGTCATAGGCGAACCAGTCTTCCATACTCGCCTGTCAATACAGCATGAGTCCATTACCATGCTATCAACTACACACAGAGCTGTGTCACATGTTCCTGCACACATGTGCAAACTGTTCCTGAATCACATAACATGACTTTCACCAGGCTATCAACAACACACAGAGCTGTGTCACATGTTCCTGCACAAACGTGCAAACTGTTCCTGCCAACAGTGGGAACTAGAGGTCGAGTAATCGTGGCTGTGCCTGCCTTAGGTTGTCCCGGTGGTCAGGAAAGGATCTTACCCGTCATAGGCGAACCAGTCTTCCATACTCGCCTATCCAGACAGCCTGAATAGGTTACCATGCTATCAACTACACACAGAGCTGTGTCACATGTTCCTGCACAAACGTGCAAACTGTTCCTGCCAACAGTGGGAACTAGAGGTCGAGTAATCGTGGCTGTGCCTGCCTTAGGTTGTCCTGGTGGTCAGGAAAGGATCTTACCCGTCATAGGCTAACCAGTCTTCCATACTCGCCTGTCCAGACAGCCTGAGTCCATTACCATGCTATCAACTACACACAGAGCTGTGTCACTTGATCCTGCACACACGTGCAAACTGTTCCTGAATCACATAACCTGACTGTCACCGTGCTATCAACAACACACAGAGCTGTGTCACATGTTCCTGCACACACGTGCAAACTGTTCCTGCCAACAGTGGGAACTAGAGGTCGAGTAATCGTGGCTGTGCCTGCCTTAGGTTGTCCCGGTGGTCAGGAAAGGATCTTACCCGTCATAGGCGAACCAGTCTTCCATACTCGCCTGTCAATTAGGCTCGTGCAAAATCGTATCGTGTGCAATTAATCGTCAAAAAAACTGTCATCGATTAATATTTGCCACTTATCGATTACGGCGATTAGTGCCTCGTCATGATGACGCATTTTTGTGTGCGGCGTACTCTCACCATCACCCGCGCACATGTGAGCCCACAATAACAATAACGGTGGAAGGCAGTGGTGTTCAGTTAAATAATGCGGAGTTCAACGTTGTCACCATAAGTCCGAGCACGAAGAAAGTCGAAGAAAGCACAACGAGGACACAACGCCGGCTACAGCTGTATATAGTGCCGCAACATGCATTAGGTGAAGCGTGGAGCATTGGTTGTTGCCATAGTAACTGAATTTTTGCTCGTATCAAATGAATAAACTCCGATCTTTATTTAAGGACTCCACAGCAAGATAGGAAACATTACAACAGCGAAGTCTCCTCCAGCAGATATTGCAAAGAATTCCACTCAGCCGAGAATCCGCGATATGTTAGTCAGTGTGCTGCTTACGACCAAACTAAGCGCTGGAAGAACGTAACGTAGGTTGATTTGCACAGACACACATTTAAATGTGAAATTGTCCGGTTTGTTTATTTGTTTGTTTTTTCTGCTGCTGTTCAACAGTGTGAGTGAAAACATGCACTACTGTGGGACATATTCAGTCACAGGTTCATTTGCGCAGACACATTTTTTAACTTGAAATAATAACTGATGTGACTTTTCTGAACTTTGTCTGTTTAATTTTAGTGTTGACATGCTTTGTGACCTTAAGATAAAAACATTTGAAGGACAAAGTTACTTTAAATGTTTGCTTCATTATTATTTTGAAGCAGTTTGTTCCTCAATATTATCAATAAATATTTCCATGGCTGGTTGGTGCCTAATCACTACTCACCAGCTTAACCTATTAGAATGAAGTAGTTAACTTGACTGATGATTTGTCGGTATCATGCTAGAACACTGTGCCAATTTAGAGTCAAAAACATGTAAGTGCAATTGTCATCAATTAATCGTCAAATTAATCGTTATTGGCTAAATGCCACAATTAATTGTGATTAATTTTTTTGCCAATATCGCCCAACCCTACTGTCAATACAGCATGAGTCCATTACCAGGCTATCAACTACACACAGAGCTGTGTCACATGTTCCTGCACACATGTGCAAACTGTTCCTGAATCACATAACATGACTTTCACCAGGCTATCAACAACACACAGAACTGTTTGCCATGTTCCTGCACACATGTGCAAACTGTTCCTGCCAACAGTGGGAACTAGAGGTCGAGTAATCGTGGCTGTGCCTGCCTTAGGTCGTCCCGGTGGTCAGGAAAGGATCTTACCCGTCATAGGCGAACCAGTCTTCCATACTCGCCTGTTCAGACAGCCTGAATAGGTTACCATGCTATCAACTACACACAGAGCTGTGTCACTTGATCCTGTACACACGTGCAAACTGTTCCTGCCAACAGTGGGAACTAGAGGACGAGTAATCGTGGCTGTGCCTGCCTTAGGTTGTCCCGGTGGTCAGGAAGGGATCTTACCCGTCATAGGCGAACCAGTCTTCCATACTCGCCTGTCCAGGCAGCATGAGTTCATTACCATGCTATCAACAACACACAGAGCTGTGTCACATGTTCCTGCACATACGTGCAAACTGTTCCTGCCAACAGTGGGAACTAGAGGTCGAGTAATTGTGGCTGTGCCTGCCTTAGGTTGTCCCGGTGGTCAGGAAAGGATCTTACCCGTCATAGGCGAACCAGTCTTCCATACTCGCCTGTCCAGACAGCATGAGTCCATTACCATGCTATCAAATACACACAGAGCTGTGTCACATGTTCCTGCACACATGTGCAAACTGTTCCTGAATCACATAACATGACTTTCACCAGGCTATCAACAACACACAGAACTGTGTCACATGTTCCTGCACACACGTGCAAACTGTTCCTGCCAACAGTGGGAACTAGAGGTCGAGTAATCGTGGCTGTGCCTGCCTTAGGTTGTCCCGGTGGTCAGGAAAGGATCTTACCCGTCATAGGCGAACCAGTCTTCCATACTCGCCTGTCAATACAGCATGAGTCCATTACCATGCTATCAACTACACACAGAGCTGTGTCACATGTTCCTGCACACATGTGCAAACTGTTCCTGAATCACATAACATGACTTTCACCAGGCTATCAAAAACACACAGAGCTGTGTCACATGATCCTGCACACACGTGCAAACTGTTCCTGCCAACAGTGGGAACTAGAGGTCGAGTAATCGTGGCTGTGCCTGCCTTAGGTTGTCCCGGTGGTCAGGAAAGGATCTTACCCGTCATAGGCGAACCAGTCTTCCATACTCGCCTATCCAGACAGCCTGAATAGGTTACCATGCTATCAACTACACACAGAGCTGTGTCACATGTTCCTGCACACACGTGCAAACTGTTCCTGCCAACAGTGGGAACTAGAGGTCGAGTAATTGTGGCTGTGCCTGCCTTAGGTTGTCCCGGTGGTCAGGAAAGGATCTTACCCGTCATAGGCGAACCAGTCTTCCATACTCGCCTGTCAATACAGCATGAGTCCATTACCATGCTATCAACTACACACAGAGCTGTGTCACATGTTCCTGCACACATGTGCAAACTGTTCCTGAATCACATAACATGACTTTCACCAGGCTATCAACAACACACAGAGCTGTGTCACATGTTCCTGCACAAACGTGCAAACTGTTCCTGCCAACAGTGGGAACTAGAGGTCGAGTAATCGTGGCTGTGCCTGCCTTAGGTTGTCCTGGTGGTCAGGAAAGGATCTTACCCGTCATAGGCTAACCAGTCTTCCATACTCGCCTGTCCAGACAGCCTGAGTCCATTACCATGCTATCAACTACACACAGAGCTGTGTCACTTGATCCTGCACACACGTGCAAACTGTTCCTGAATCACATAACCTGACTGTCACCGTGCTATCAACAACACACAGAGCTGTGTCACATGTTCCTGCACACACGTGCAAACTGTTCCTGCCAACAGTGGGAACTAGAGGTCGAGTAATCGTGACTGTGCCTGCCTTAGGTTGTCCTGGTGGTCAGGAAAGGATCTTACCCGTCATAGGCGAACCAGTCTTCCATACTCGCCTGTCAATACAGCATGAGTCCATTACCATGCTATCAACTACACACAGAGCTGTGTCACATGTTCCTGCACACATGTGCAAACTGTTCCTGAATCACATAACATGACTTTCACCAGGCTATCAACAACACACAGAGCTGTGTCACATGTTCCTGCACAAACGTGCAAACTGTTCCTGCCAACAGTGGGAACTAGAGGTCGAGTAATCGTGGCTGTGCCTGCCTTAGGTTGTCCCGGTGGTCAGGAAAGGATCTTACCCGTCATAGGCGAACCAGTCTTCCATACTCGCCTATCCAGACAGCCTGAATAGGTTACCATGCTATCAACTACACACAGAGCTGTGTCACATGTTCCTGCACAAACGTGCAAACTGTTCCTGCCAACAGTGGGAACTAGAGGTCGAGTAATCGTGGCTGTGCCTGCCTTAGGTTGTCCTGGTGGTCAGGAAAGGATCTTACCCGTCATAGGCTAACCAGTCTTCCATACTCGCCTGTCCAGACAGCCTGAGTCCATTACCATGCTATCAACTACACACAGAGCTGTGTCACTTGATCCTGCACACACGTGCAAACTGTTCCTGAATCACATAACCTGACTGTCACCGTGCTATCAACAACACACAGAGCTGTGTCACATGTTCCTGCACACACGTGCAAACTGTTCCTGCCAACAGTGGGAACTAGAGGTCGAGTAATCGTGGCTGTGCCTGCCTTAGGTTGTCCCGGTGGTCAGGAAAGGATCTTACCCGTCATAGGCGAACCAGTCTTCCATACTCGCCTGTCAATTAGGCTTGTGCAAAATCGTATCGTGTGCAATTAATCGTCAAAAAAACTGTCATCGATTAATATTTGCCACTTATCGATTACGGCGATTAGTGCCTCGTCATGATGACGCATTTTTGTGTGCGGCGTACTCTCACCATCACCCGCGCACATGTGAGCCCACAATAACAATAACGGTGGAAGGCAGTGGTGTTCAGTTAAATAATGCAGAGTTCAACGTTGTCACCATAAGTCCGAGCACGAAGAAAGTCGAAGAAAGCACAACGAGGACACAACGCCGGCTACAGCTGTATATAGTGCCGCAACATGCATTAGGTGAAGCGTGGAGCATTGGTTGTTGCCATAGTAACTGAATTTTTGCTCGTATCAAATGAATAAACTCCGATCTTTATTTAAGGACTCCACAGCAAGATAGGAAACATTACAACAGCGAAGTCTCCTCCAGCAGATATTGCAAAGAATTCCACTCAGCCGAGAATCCGCGATATGTTAGTCAGTGTGCTGCTTACGACCAAACTAAGCACTGGAAGAACGTAACGTAGGTTGATTTGCACAGACACACATTTAAATGTGAAATTGTCCGGTTTGTTTATTTGTTTGTTTTTTCTGCTGCTGTTCAACAGTGTGAGTGAAAACATGCACTACTGTGGGACATATTCAGTCACAGGTTCATTTGCGCAGACACATTTTTTAACTTGAAATAATCACTGATGTGACTTTTCTGAACTTTGTCTGTTTAATTTTAGTGTTGACATGCTTTGTGACCTTAAGATAAAAACATTTGAAGGACAAAGTTACTTTAAATGTTTGCTTCATTATTATTTTGAAGCAGTTTGTTCCTCAATATTATCAATAAATATTTCCATGGCTGGTTGGTGCCTAATCACTACTCACCAGCTTAACCTATTAGAATGAAGTAGTTAACTTGACTGATGATTTGTCGGTATCATGCTAGAACACTGTGCCAATTTAGAGTCAAAAACATGTAAGTGCAATTGTCATCAATTAATCGTCAAATTAATCGTTATTGGCTAAATGCCACAATTAATTGTGATTAATTTTTTTGCCAATATCGCCCAACCCTACTGTCAATACAGCATGAGTCCATTACCAGGCTATCAACTACACACAGAGCTGTGTCACATGTTCCTGCACACATGTGCAAACTGTTCCTGAATCACATAACATGACTTTCACCAGGCTATCAACAACACACAGAACTGTTTGCCATGTTCCTGCACACATGTGCAAACTGTTCCTGCCAACAGTGGGAACTAGAGGTCGAGTAATCGTGGCTGTGCCTGCCTTAGGTCGTCCCGGTGGTCAGGAAAGGATCTTACCCGTCATAGGCGAACCAGTCTTCCATACTCGCCTGTCCAGACAGCATGAGTCCATTACCATGCTATCAAATACACACAGAGCTGTGTCACATGTTCCTGCACACATGTGCAAACTGTTCCTGAATCACATAACATGACTTTCACCAGGCTATCAACAACACACAGAACTGTGTCACATGTTCCTGCACACACGTGCAAACTGTTCCTGCCAACAGTGGGAACTAGAGGTCGAGTAATCGTGGCTGTGCCTGCCTTAGGTTGTCCCGGTGGTCAGGAAAGGATCTTACCCGTCATAGGCGAACCAGTCTTCCATACTCGCCTATCCAGACAGCCTGAATAGGTTACCATGCTATCAACTACACACAGAGCTGTGTCACATGTTCCTGCACACACGTGCAAACTGTTCCTGCCAACAGTGGGAACTAGAGGTCGAGTAATTGTGGCTGTGCCTGCCTTAGGTTGTCCCGGTGGTCAGGAAAGGATCTTACCCGTCATAGGCGAACCAGTCTTCCATACTCGCCTGTCAATACAGCATGAGTCCATTACCATGCTATCAACTACACACAGAGCTGTGTCACATGTTCCTGCACACATGTGCAAACTGTTCCTGAATCACATAACATGACTTTCACCAGGCTATCAACAACACACAGAGCTGTATCACATGTTCCTGCACAAACGTGCAAACTGTTCCTGCCAACAGTGGGAACTAGAGGTCGAGTAATCGTGGCTGTGCCTGCCTTAGGTTGTCCTGGTGGTCAGGAAAGGATCTTACCCGTCATAGGCTAACCAGTCTTCCATACTCGCCTGTCCAGACAGCCTGAGTCCATTACCATGCTATCAACTACACACAGAGCTGTGTCACTTGATCCTGCACACACGTGCAAACTGTTCCTGAATCACATAACCTGACTGTCACCGTGCTATCAACAACACACAGAGCTGTGTCACATGTTCCTGCACACACGTGCAAACTGTTCCTGCCAACAGTGGGAACTAGAGGTCGAGTAATCGTGGCTGTGCCTGCCTTAGGTTGTCCCGGTGGTCAGGAAAGGATCTTACCCGTCATAGGCGAACCAGTCTTCCATACTCGCCTGTCAATACAGCATGAGTCCATTACCATGCTATCAAGTACACACAGAGCTGTGTCACATGTTCCTGCACACATGTGCAAACTGTTCCTGAATCACATAACATGACTTTCACCAGGCTATCAAAAACACACAGAGCTGTGTCACATGATCCTGCACACACGTGCAAACTGTTCCTGCCAACAGTGGGAACTAGAGGTCGAGTAATCGTGGCTGTGCCTGCCTTAGGTTGTCCCGGTGGTCAGGAAAGGATCTTACCCGTCATAGGCGAACCAGTCTTCCATACTCGCCTATCCAGACAGCCTGAATAGGTTACCATGCTATCAACTACACACAGAGCTGTGTCACATGTTCCTGCACACACGTGCAAACTGTTCCTGCCAACAGTGGGAACTAGAGGTCGAGTAATTGTGGCTGTGTCTGCCTTAGGTTGTCCCGGTGGTCAGGAAAGGATCTTACCCGTCATAGGCGAACCAGTCTTCCATACTCGCCTGTCAATACAGCATGAGTCCATTACCATGCTATCAACTACACACAGAGCTGTGTCACATGTTCCTGCACACATGTGCAAACTGTTCCTGAATCACATAACATGACTTTCACCAGGCTATCAACAACACACAGAGCTGTGTCACATGTTCCTGCACAAACGTGCAAACTGTTCCTGCCAACAGTGGGAACTAGAGGTCGAGTAATCGTGGCTGTGCCTGCCTTAGGTTGTCCTGGTGGTCAGGAAAGGATCTTACCCGTCATAGGCTAACCAGTCTTCCATACTCGCCTGTCCAGACAGCCTGAGTCCATTACCATGCTATCAACTACACACAGAGCTGTGTCACTTGATCCTGCACACACGTGCAAACTGTTCCTGAATCACATAACCTGACTGTCACCGTGCTATCAACAACACACAGAGCTGTGTCACATGTTCCTGCACACACGTGCAAACTGTTCCTGCTAACAGTGGGAACTAGAGGTCGAGTAATCGTGACTGTGCCTGCCTTAGGTTGTCCCGGTGGTCAGGAAAGGATCTTACCCGTCATAGGCGAACCAGTCTTCCATACTCGCCTGTCAATACAGCATGAGTCCATTACCATGCTATCAACTACACACAGAGCTGTGTCACATGTTCCTGCACACATGTGCAAACTGTTCCTGAATCACATAACATGACTTTCACCAGGCTATCAACAACACACAGAGCTGTGTCACATGTTCCTGCACAAACGTGCAAACTGTTCCTGCCAACAGTGGGAACTAGAGGTCGAGTAATCGTGGCTGTGCCTGCCTTAGGTTGTCCCGGTGGTCAGGAAAGGATCTTACCCGTCATAGGCGAACCAGTCTTCCATACTCGCCTATCCAGACAGCCTGAATAGGTTACCATGCTATCAACTACACACAGAGCTGTGTCACATGTTCCTGCACAAACGTGCAAACTGTTCCTGCCAACAGTGGGAACTAGAGGTCGAGTAATCGTGGCTGTGCCTGCCTTAGGTTGTCCTGGTGGTCAGGAAAGGATCTTACCCGTCATAGGCTAACCAGTCTTCCATACTCGCCTGTCCAGACAGCCTGAGTCCATTACCATGCTATCAACTACACACAGAGCTGTGTCACTTGATCCTGCACACACGTGCAAACTGTTCCTGAATCACATAACCTGACTGTCACCGTGCTATCAACAACACACAGAGCTGTGTCACATGTTCCTGCACACACGTGCAAACTGTTCCTGCCAACAGTGGGAACTAGAGGTCGAGTAATCGTGGCTGTGCCTGCCTTAGGTTGTCCCGGTGGTCAGGAAAGGATCTTACCCGTCATAGGCGAACCAGTCTTCCATACTCGCCTGTCAATTAGGCTTGTGCAAAATCGTATCGTGTGCAATTAATCGTCAAAAAAACTGTCATCGATTAATATTTGCCACTTATCGATTACGGCGATTAGTGCCTCGTCATGATGACGCATTTTTGTGTGCGGCGTACTCTCACCATCACCCGCGCACATGTGAGCCCACAATAACAATAACGGTGGAAGGCAGTGGTGTTCAGTTAAATAATGCGGAGTTCAACGTTGTCACCATAAGTCCGAGCACGAAGAAAGTCGAAGAAAGCACAACGAGGACACAACGCCGGCTACAGCTGTATATAGTGCCGCAACATGCATTAGGTGAAGCGTGGAGCATTGGTTGTTGCCATAGTAACTGAATTTTTGCTCGTATCAAATGAATAAACTCCGATCTTTATTTAAGGACTCCACAGCAAGATAGGAAACATTACAACAGCGAAGTCTCCTCCAGCAGATATTGCAAAGAATTCCACTCAGCCGAGAATCCGCGATATGTTAGTCAGTGTGCTGCTTACGACCAAACTAAGCACTGGAAGAACGTAACGTAGGTTGATTTGCACAGACACACATTTAAATGTGAAATTGTCCGGTTTGTTTATTTGTTTGTTTTTTCTGCTGCTGTTCAACAGTGTGAGTGAAAACATGCACTACTGTGGGACATATTCAGTCACAGGTTCATTTGCGCAGACACATTTTTTAACTTGAAATAATCACTGATGTGACTTTTCTGAACTTTGTCTGTTTAATTTTAGTGTTGACATGCTTTGTGACCTTAAGATAAAAACAGTTGAAGGACAAAGTTACTTTAAATGTTTGCTTCATTATTATTTTGAAGCAGTTTGTTCCTCAATATTATCAATAAATATTTCCATGGCTGGTTGGTGCCTAATCACTACTCACCAGCTTAACCTATTAGAATGAAGTAGTTAACTTGACTGATGATTTGTCGGTATCATGCTAGAACACTGTGCCAATTTAGAGTCAAAAACATGTAAGTGCAATTGTCATCAATTAATCGTCAAATTAATCGTTATTGGCTAAATGCCACAATTAATTGTGATTAATTTTTTTGCCAATATCGCCCAACCCTACTGTCAATACAGCATGAGTCCATTACCAGGCTATCAACTACACACAGAGCTGTGTCACATGTTCCTGCACACATGTGCAAACTGTTCCTGAATCACATAACATGACTTTCACCAGGCTATCAACAACACACAGAACTGTTTGCCATGTTCCTGCACACATGTGCAAACTGTTCCTGCCAACAGTGGGAACTAGAGGTCGAGTAATCGTGGCTGTGCCTGCCTTAGGTCGTCCCGGTGGTCAGGAAAGGATCTTACCCGTCATAGGCGAACCAGTCTTCCATACTCGCCTGTTCAGACAGCCTGAATAGGTTACCATGCTATCAACTACACACAGAGCTGTGTCACTTGATCCTGTACACACGTGCAAACTGTTCCTGCCAACAGTGGGAACTAGAGGACGAGTAATCGTGGCTGTGCCTGCCTTAGGTTGTCCTGGTGGTCAGGAAGGGATCTTACCCGTCATAGGCGAACCAGTCTTCCATACTCGCCTGTCCAGACAGCATGAGTTCATTACCATGCTATCAACAACACACAGAGCTGTGTCACATGTTCCTGCACATACGTGCAAACTGTTCCTGCCAACAGTGGGAACTAGAGGTCGAGTAATTGTGGCTGTGCCTGCCTTAGGTTGTCCCGGTGGTCAGGAAAGGATCTTACCCGTCATAGGGGAACCAGTCTTCCATACTCGCCTGTCCAGACAGCATGAGTCCATTACCATGCTATCAACTACACACAGAGCTGTGTCACATGTTCCTGCACACGTGCAAACTGTTCCTGAATCACACAACATGACTTTCACCAGGCTATCAAAAACACACAGAGCTGTGTCACATGTTCCTGCACACACGTGCAAACTGTTCCTGCCAACAGTGGGAACTAGAGGTCGAGTAATCGTGGCTGTGCCTGCCTTAGGTTGTCCCGGTGGTCAGGAAAGGATCTTACCCGTCATAGGCGAACCAGTCTTCCATACTCGCCTGTCCAGACAGCATGAGTCCATTACCATGCTATCAAATACACACAGAGCTGTGTCACATGTTCCTGCACACATGTGCAAACTGTTCCTGAATCACATAACATGACTTTCACCAGGCTATCAACAACACACAGAACTGTGTCACATGTTCCTGCACACACGTGCAAACTGTTCCTGCCAACAGTGGGAACTAGAGGTCGAGTAATCGTGGCTGTGCCTGCCTTAGGTTGTCCCGGTGGTCAGGAAAGGATCTTACCCGTCATAGGCGAACCAGTCTTCCATACTCGCCTGTCAATACAGCATGAGTCCATTACCATGCTATCAACTACACACAGAGCTGTGTCACATGTTCCTGCACACATGTGCAAACTGTTCCTGAATCACATAACATGACTTTCACCAGGCTATCAAAAACACACAGAGCTGTGTCACATGATCCTGCACACACGTGCAAACTGTTCCTGCCAACAGTGGGAACTAGAGGTCGAGTAATCGTGGCTGTGCCTGCCTTAGGTTGTCCCGGTGGTCAGGAAAGGATCTTACCCGTCATAGGCGAACCAGTCTTCCATACTCGCCTATCCAGACAGCCTGAATAGGTTACCATGCTATCAACTACACACAGAGCTGTGTCACATGTTCCTGCACACACGTGCAAACTGTTCCTGCCAACAGTGGGAACTAGAGGTCGAGTAATTGTGGCTGTGCCTGCCTTAGGTTGTCCCGGTGGTCAGGAAAGGATCTTACCCGTCATAGGCGAACCAGTCTTCCATACTCGCCTGTCAATACAGCATGAGTCCATTACCATGCTATCAACTACACACAGAGCTGTGTCACATGTTCCTGCACACATGTGCAAACTGTTCCTGAATCACATAACATGACTTTCACCAGGCTATCAACAACACACAGAGCTGTGTCACATGTTCCTGCACAAACGTGCAAACTGTTCCTGCCAACAGTGGGAACTAGAGGTCGAGTAATCGTGGCTGTGCCTGCCTTAGGTTGTCCTGGTGGTCAGGAAAGGATCTTACCCGTCATAGGCTAACCAGTCTTCCATACTCGCCTGTCCAGACAGCCTGAGTCCATTACCATGCTATCAACTACACACAGAGCTGTGTCACTTGATCCTGCACACACGTGCAAACTGTTCCTGAATCACATAACCTGACTGTCACCGTGCTATCAACAACACACAGAGCTGTGTCACATGTTCCTGCACACACGTGCAAACTGTTCCTGCCAACAGTGGGAACTAGAGGTCGAGTAATCGTGGCTGTGCCTGCCTTAGGTTGTCCCGGTGGTCAGGAAAGGATCTTACCCGTCATAGGCGAACCAGTCTTCCATACTCGCCTGTCAATACAGCATGAGTCCATTACCACGCTATCAACTACACACAGAGCTGTGTCACATGTTCCTGCACACATGTGCAAACTGTTCCTGAATCACATAACATGACTTTCACCAGGCTATCAACAACACACAGAGCTGTGTCACATGTTCCTGCACAAACGTGCAAACTGTTCCTGCCAACAGTGGGAACTAGAGGTCGAGTAATCGTGGCTGTGCCTGCCTTAGGTTGTCCCGGTGGTCAGGAAAGGATCTTACCCGTCATAGGCGAACCAGTCTTCCATACTCGCCTATCCAGACAGCCTGAATAGGTTACCATGCTATCAACTACACACAGAGCTGTGTCACATGTTCCTGCACAAACGTGCAAACTGTTCCTGCCAACAGTGGGAACTAGAGGTCGAGTAATCGTGGCTGTGCCTGCCTTAGGTTGTCCTGGTGGTCAGGAAAGGATCTTACCCGTCATAGGCGAACCAGTCTTCCATACTCGCCTGTCCAGACAGCATGAGTCCATTACCATGCTATCAAATACACACAGAGCTGTGTCACATGTTCCTGCACACATGTGCAAACTGTTCCTGAATCACATAACATGACTTTCACCAGGCTATCAACAACACACAGAACTGTGTCACATGTTCCTGCACACACGTGCAAACTGTTCCTGCCAACAGTGGGAACTAGAGGTCGAGTAATCGTGGCTGTGCCTGCCTTAGGTTGTCCCGGTGGTCAGGAAAGGATCTTACCCGTCATAGGCGAACCAGTCTTCCATACTCGCCTGTCAATACAGCATGAGTCCATTACCATGCTATCAACTACACACAGAGCTGTGTCACATGTTCCTGCACACATGTGCAAACTGTTCCTGAATCACATAACATGACTTTCACCAGGCTATCAAAAACACACAGAGCTGTGTCACATGATCCTGCACACACGTGCAAACTGTTCCTGCCAACAGTGGGAACTAGAGGTCGAGTAATCGTGGCTGTGCCTGCCTTAGGTTGTCCCGGTGGTCAGGAAAGGATCTTACCCGTCATAGGCGAACCAGTCTTCCATACTCGCCTGTCCAGACAGCCTGAATAGGTTACCATGCTATCAACTACACACAGAGCTGTGTCACATGTTCCTGCACACACGTGCAAACTGTTCCTGCCAACAGTGGGAACTAGAGGTCGAGTAATCGTGGCTGTGCCTGCCTTAGGTTGTCCCGGTGGTCAGGAAAGGATCTTACCCGTCATAGGCGAACCAGTCTTCCATACTCGCCTGTCAATACAGCATGAGTCCATTACCATGCTATCAACTACACACAGAGCTGTGTCACATGTTCCTGCACACATGTGCAAACTGTTCCTGAATCACATAACATGACTTTCACCAGGCTATCAACAACACACAGAGCTGTGTCACATGTTCCTGCACAAACGTGCAAACTGTTCCTGCCAACAGTGGGAACTAGAGGTCGAGTAATCGTGGCTGTGCCTGCCTTAGGTTGTCCTGGTGGTCAGGAAAGGATCTTACCCGTCATAGGCTAACCAGTCTTCCATACTCGCCTGTCCAGACAGCCTGAGTCCATTACCATGCTATCAACTACACACAGAGCTGTGTCACTTGATCCTGCACACACGTGCAAACTGTTCCTGAATCACATAACCTGACTGTCACCGTGCTATCAACAACACACAGAGCTGTGTCACATGTTCCTGCACACACGTGCAAACTGTTCCTGCCAACAGTGGGAACTAGAGGTCGAGTAATTGTGGCTGTGCCTGCCTTAGGTTGTCCCGGTGGTCAGGAAAGGATCTTACCCGTCATAGGCGAACCAGTCTTCCATACTCGCCTGTCAATACAGCATGAGTCCATTACCATGCTATCAACTACACACAGAGCTGTGTCACATGTTCCTGCACACATGTGCAAACTGTTCCTGAATCACATAACATGACTTTCACCAGGCTATGAACAACACACAGAGCTGTGTCACATGTTCCTGCACAAACGTGCAAACTGTTCCTGCCAACAGTGGGAACTAGAGGTCGAGTAATCGTGGCTGTGCCTGCCTTAGGTTGTCCTGGTGGTCAGGAAAGGATCTTACCCGTCATAGGCTAACCAGTCTTCCATACTCGCCTGTCCAGACAGCCTGAGTCCATTACCATGCTATCAACTACACACAGAGCTGTGTCACTTGATCCTGCACACACGTGCAAACTGTTCCTGAATCACATAACCTGACTGTCACCGTGCTATCAACAACACACAGAGCTGTGTCACATGTTCCTGCACACACGTGCAAACTGTTCCTGCCAACAGTGGGAACTAGAGGTCGAGTAATCGTGGCTGTGCCTGCCTTAGGTTGTCCCGGTGGTCAGGAAAGGATCTTACCCGTCATAGGCGAACCAGTCTTCCATACTCGCCTGTCAATACAGCATGAGTCCATTACCACGCTATCAACTACACACAGAGCTGTGTCACATGTTCCTGCACACATGTGCAAACTGTTCCTGAATCACATAACATGACTTTCACCAGGCTATCAACAACACACAGAGCTGTGTCACATGTTCCTGCACAAACGTGCAAACTGTTCCTGCCAACAGTGGGAACTAGAGGTCGAGTAATCGTGGCTGTGCCTGCCTTAGGTTGTCCCGGTGGTCAGGAAAGGATCTTACCCGTCATAGGCGAACCAGTCTTCCATACTCGCCTATCCAGACAGCCTGAATAGGTTACCATGCTATCAACTACACACAGAGCTGTGTCACATGTTCCTGCACAAACGTGCAAACTGTTCCTGCCAACAGTGGGAACTAGAGGTCGAGTAATCGTGGCTGTGCCTGCCTTAGGTTGTCCTGGTGGTCAGGAAAGGATCTTACCCGTCATAGGCGAACCAGTCTTCCATACTCGCCTGTCCAGACAGCATGAGTCCATTACCATGCTATCAAATACACACAGAGCTGTGTCACATGTTCCTGCACACATGTGCAAACTGTTCCTGAATCACATAACATGACTTTCACCAGGCTATCAACAACACACAGAACTGTGTCACATGTTCCTGCACACACGTGCAAACTGTTCCTGCCAACAGTGGGAACTAGAGGTCGAGTAATCGTGGCTGTGCCTGCCTTAGGTTGCCCCGGTGGTCAGGAAAGGATCTTACCCGTCATAGGCGAACCAGTCTTCCATACTCGCCTGTCAATACAGCATGAGTCCATTACCATGCTATCAACTACACACAGAGCTGTGTCACATGTTCCTGCACACATGTGCAAACTGTTCCTGAATCACATAACATGACTTTCACCAGGCTATCAAAAACACACAGAGCTGTGTCACATGATCCTGCACACACGTGCAAACTGTTCCTGCCAACAGTGGGAACTAGAGGTCGAGTAATCGTGGCTGTGCCTGCCTTAGGTTGTCCCGGTGGTCAGGAAAGGATCTTACCCGTCATAGGCGAACCAGTCTTCCATACTCGCCTATCCAGACAGCCTGAATAGGTTACCATGCTATCAACTACACACAGAGCTGTGTCACATGTTCCTGCACACACGTGCAAACTGTTCCTGCCAACAGTGGGAACTAGAGGTCGAGTAATTGTGGCTGTGTCTGCCTTAGGTTGTCCCGGTGGTCAGGAAAGGATCTTACCCGTCATAGGCGAACCAGTCTTCCATACTCGCCTGTCAATACAGCATGAGTCCATTACCATGCTATCAACTACACACAGAGCTGTGTCACATGTTCCTGCACACATGTGCAAACTGTTCCTGAATCACATAACATGACTTTCACCAGGCTATCAACAACACACAGAGCTGTGTCACATGTTCCTGCACAAACGTGCAAACTGTTCCTGCCAACAGTGGGAACTAGAGGTCGAGTAATCGTGGCTGTGCCTGCCTTAGGTTGTCCTGGTGGTCAGGAAAGGATCTTACCCGTCATAGGCTAACCAGTCTTCCATACTCGCCTGTCCAGACAGCCTGAGTCCATTACCATGCTATCAACTACACACAGAGCTGTGTCACTTGATCCTGCACACACGTGCAAACTGTTCCTGAATCACATAACCTGACTGTCACCGTGCTATCAACAACACACAGAGCTGTGTCTCATGTTCCTGCACACACGTGCAAACTGTTCCTGCCAACAGTGGGAACTAGAGGTCGAGTAATCGTGACTGTGCCTGCCTTAGGTTGTCCCGGTGGTCAGGAAAGGATCTTACCCGTCATAGGCGAACCAGTCTTCCATACTCGCCTGTCAATACAGCATGAGTCCATTACCATGCTATCAACTACACACAGAGCTGTGTCACATGTTCCTGCACACATGTGCAAACTGTTCCTGAATCACATAACATGACTTTCACCAGGCTATCAACAACACACAGAGCTGTGTCACATGTTCCTGCACAAACGTGCAAACTGTTCCTGCCAACAGTGGGAACTAGAGGTCGAGTAATCGTGGCTGTGCCTGCCTTAGGTTGTCCCGGTGGTCAGGAAAGGATCTTACCCGTCATAGGCGAACCAGTCTTCCATACTCGCCTATCCAGACAGCCTGAATAGGTTACCATGCTATCAACTACACACAGAGCTGTGTCACATGTTCCTGCACAAACGTGCAAACTGTTCCTGCCAACAGTGGGAACTAGAGGTCGAGTAATCGTGGCTGTGCCTGCCTTAGGTTGTCCTGGTGGTCAGGAAAGGATCTTACCCGTCATAGGCTAACCAGTCTTCCATACTCGCCTGTCCAGACAGCCTGAGTCCATTACCATGCTATCAACTACACACAGAGCTGTGTCACTTGATCCTGCACACACGTGCAAACTGTTCCTGAATCACATAACCTGACTGTCACCGTGCTATCAACAACACACAGAGCTGTGTCACATGTTCCTGCACACACGTGCAAACTGTTCCTGCCAACAGTGGGAACTAGAGGTCGAGTAATCGTGGCTGTGCCTGCCTTAGGTTGTCCCGGTGGTCAGGAAAGGATCTTACCCGTCATAGGCGAACCAGTCTTCCATACTCGCCTGTCAATTAGGCTTGTGCAAAATCGTATCGTGTGCAATTAATCGTCAAAAAAACTGTCATCGATTAATATTTGCCACTTATCGATTACGGCGATTAGTGCCTCGTCATGATGACGCATTTTTGTGTGCGGCGTACTCTCACCATCACCCGCGCACATGTGAGCCCACAATAACAATAACGGTGGAAGGCAGTGGTGTTCAGTTAAATAATGCGGAGTTCAACGTTGTCACCATAAGTCCGAGCACGAAGAAAGTCGAAGAAAGCACAACGAGGACACAACGCCGGCTACAGCTGTATATAGTGCCGCAACATGCATTAGGTGAAGCGTGGAGCATTGGTTGTTGCCATAGTAACTGAATTTTTGCTCGTATCAAATGAATAAACTCCGATCTTTATTTAAGGACTCCACAGCAAGATAGGAAACATTACAACAGCGAAGTCTCCTCCAGCAGATATTGCAAAGAATTCCACTCAGCCGAGAATCCGCGATATGTTAGTCAGTGTGCTGCTTACGACCAAACTAAGCACTGGAAGAACGTAACGTAGGTTGATTTGCACAGACACACATTTAAATGTGAAATTGTCCGGTTTGTTTATTTGTTTGTTTTTTCTGCTGCTGTTCAACAGTGTGAGTGAAAACATGCACTACTGTGGGACATATTCAGTCACAGGTTCATTTGCGCAGACACATTTTTTAACTTGAAATAATCACTGATGTGACTTTTCTGAACTTTGTCTGTTTAATTTTAGTGTTGACATGCTTTGTGACCTTAAGATAAAAACATTTGAAGGACAAAGTTACTTTAAATGTTTGCTTCATTATTATTTTGAAGCAGTTTGTTCCTCAATATTATCAATAAATATTTCCATGGCTGGTTGGTGCCTAATCACTACTCACCAGCTTAACCTATTAGAATGAAGTAGTTAACTTGACTGATGATTTGTCGGTATCATGCTAGAACACTGTGCCAATTTAGAGTCAAAAACATGTAAGTGCAATTGTCATCAATTAATCGTCAAATTAATCGTTATTGGCTAAATGCCACAATTAATTGTGATTAATTTTTTTGCCAATATCGCCCAACCCTACTGTCAATACAGCATGAGTCCATTACCAGGCTATCAACTACACACAGAGCTGTGTCACATGTTCCTGCACACATGTGCAAACTGTTCCTGAATCACATAACATGACTTTCACCAGGCTATCAACAACACACAGAACTGTTTGCCATGTTCCTGCACACATGTGCAAACTGTTCCTGCCAACAGTGGGAACTAGAGGTCGAGTAATCGTGGCTGTGCCTGCCTTAGGTCGTCCCGGTGGTCAGGAAAGGATCTTACCCGTCATAGGCGAACCAGTCTTCCATACTCGCCTGTTCAGACAGCCTGAATAGGTTACCATGCTATCAACTACACACAGAGCTGTGTCACTTGATCCTGTACACACGTGCAAACTGTTCCTGCCAACAGTGGGAACTAGAGGACGAGCAATCGTGGCTGTGCCTGCCTTAGGTTGTCCCGGTGGTCAGGAAGGGATCTTACCCGTCATAGGCGAACCAGTCTTCCATACTCGCCTGTCCAGACAGCATGAGTTCATTACCATGCTATCAACAACACACAGAGCTGTGTCACATGTTCCTGCACATACGTGCAAACTGTTCCTGCCAACAGTGGGAACTAGAGGTCGAGTAATTGTGGCTGTGCCTGCCTTAGGTTGTCCCGGTGGTCAGGAAAGGATCTTACCCGTCATAGGCGAACCAGTCTTCCATACTCGCCTGTCCAGACAGCATGAGTCCATTACCATGCTATCAACTACACACAGAGCTGTGTCACATGTTCCTGCACACGTGCAAACTGTTCCTGAATCACACAACATGACTTTCACCAGGCTATCAAAAACACACAGAGCTGTGTCACATGTTCCTGCACACACGTGCAAACTGTTCCTGCCAACAGTGGGAACTAGAGGTCGAGTAATCGTGGCTGTGCCTGCCTTAGGTTGTCCCGGTGGTCAGGAAAGGATCTTACCCGTCATAGGCGAACCAGTCTTCCATACTCGCCTGTCCAGACAGCATGAGTCCATTACCATGCTATCAAATACACACAAAGCTGTGTCACATGTTCCTGCACACATGTGCAAACTGTTCCTGAATCACATAACATGACTTTCACCAGGCTATCAACAACACACAGAACTGTGTCACATGTTCCTGCACACACGTGCAAACTGTTCCTGCCAACAGTGGGAACTAGAGGTCGAGTAATTGTGGCTGTGCCTGCCTTAGGTTGTCCCGGTGGTCAGGAAAGGATCTTACCCGTCATAGGCGAACCAGTCTTCCATACTCGCCTGTCCAGACAGCATGAGTCCATTACCATGCTATCAACTACACACAGAGCTGTGTCACATGTTCCTGCACACGTGCAAACTGTTCCTGAATCACACAACATGACTTTCACCAGGCTATCAAAAACACACAGAGCTGTGTCACATGTTCCTGCACACACGTGCAAACTGTTCCTGCCAACAGTGGGAACTAGAGGTCGAGTAATCGTGGCTGTGCCTGCCTTAGGTTGTCCCGGTGGTCAGGAAAGGATCTTACCCGTCATAGGCGAACCAGTCTTCCATACTCGCCTGTCCAGACAGCATGAGTCCATTACCATGCTATCAAATACACACAGAGCTGTGTCACATGTTCCTGCACACATGTGCAAACTGTTCCTGAATCACATAACATGACTTTCACCAGGCTATCAACAACACACAGAGCTGTGTCACATGTTCCTGCACACACGTGCAAACTGTTCCTGCCAACAGTGGGAACTAGAGGTCGAGTAATCGTGGCTGTGCCTGCCTTAGGTTGTCCCGGTGGTCAGGAAAGGATCTTACCCGTCATAGGCGAACCAGTCTTCCATACTCGCCTGTCAATACAGCATGAGTCCATTACCATGCTATCAACTACACACAGAGCTGTGTCACATGTTCCTGCACACATGTGCAAACTGTTCCTGAATCACATAACATGACTTTCACCAGGCTATCAAAAACACACAGAGCTGTGTCACATGATCCTGCACACACGTGCAAACTGTTCCTGCCAACAGTGGGAACTAGAGGTCGAGTAATCGTGGCTGTGCCTGCCTTAGGTTGTCCCGGTGGTCAGGAAAGGATCTTACCCGTCATAGGCGAACCAGTCTTCCATACTCGCCTATCCAGACAGCCTGAATAGGTTACCATGCTATCAACTACACACAGAGCTGTGTCACATGTTCCTGCACACACGTGCAAACTGTTCCTGCCAACAGTGGGAACTAGAGGTCGAGTAATTGTGGCTGTGCCTGCCTTAGGTTGTCCCGGTGGTCAGGAAAGGATCTTACCCGTCATAGGCGAACCAGTCTTCCATACTCGCCTGTCAATACAGCATGAGTCCATTACCATGCTATCAACTACACACAGAGCTGTGTCACATGTTCCTGCACACATGTGCAAACTGTTCCTGAATCACATAACATGACTTTCACCAGGCTATCAACAACACACAGAGCTGTGTCACATGTTCCTGCACACACGTGCAAACTGTTCCTGCCAACAGTGGGAACTAGAGGTCGAGTAATCGTGGCTGTGCCTGCCTTAGGTTGTCCTGGTGGTCAGGAAAGGATCTTACCCGTCATAGGCTAACCAGTCTTCCATACTCGCCTGTCCAGACAGCCTGAGTCCATTACCATGCTATCAACTACACACAGAGCTGTGTCACTTGATCCTGCACACACGTGCAAACTGTTCCTGAATCACATAACCTGACTGTCACCGTGCTATCAACAACACACAGAGCTGTGTCACATGTTCCTGCACACACGTGCAAACTGTTCCTGCCAACAGTGGGAACTAGAGGTCGAGTAATCGTGGCTGTGCCTGCCTTAGGTTGTCCCGGTGGTCAGGAAAGGATCTTACCCGTCATAGGCGAACCAGTCTTCCATACTCGCCTGTCAATACAGCATGAGTCCATTACCACGCTATCAACTACACACAGAGCTGTGTCACATGTTCCTGCACACATGTGCAAACTGTTCCTGAATCACATAACATGACTTTCACCAGGCTATCAACAACACACAGAGCTGTGTCACATGTTCCTGCACAAACGTGCAAACTGTTCCTGCCAACAGTGGGAACTAGAGGTCGAGTAATCGTGGCTGTGCCTGCCTTAGGTTGTCCCGGTGGTCAGGAAAGGATCTTACCCGTCATAGGCGAACCAGTCTTCCATACTCGCCTATCCAGACAGCCTGAATAGGTTACCATGCTATCAACTACACACAGAGCTGTGTCACATGTTCCTGCACAAACGTGCAAACTGTTCCTGCCAACAGTGGGAACTAGAGGTCGAGTAATCGTGGCTGTGCCTGCCTTAGGTTGTCCTGGTGGTCAGGAAAGGATCTTACCCGTCATAGGCGAACCAGTCTTCCATACTCGCCTGTCCAGACAGCATGAGTCCATTACCATGCTATCAAATACACACAGAGCTGTGTCACATGTTCCTGCACACATGTGCAAACTGTTCCTGAATCACATAACATGACTTTCACCAGGCTATCAACAACACACAGAACTGTGTCACATGTTCCTGCACACACGTGCAAACTGTTCCTGCCAACAGTGGGAACTAGAGGTCGAGTAATCGTGGCTGTGCCTGCCTTAGGTTGTCCCGGTGGTCAGGAAAGGATCTTACCCGTCATAGGCGAACCAGTCTTCCATACTCGCCTGTCAATACAGCATGAGTCCATTACCATGCTATCAACTACACACAGAGCTGTGTCACATGTTCCTGCACACATGTGCAAACTGTTCCTGAATCACATAACATGACTTTCACCAGGCTATCAAAAACACACAGAGCTGTGTCACATGATCCTGCACACACGTGCAAACTGTTCCTGCCAACAGTGGGAACTAGAGGTCGAGTAATCGTGGCTGTGCCTGCCTTAGGTTGTCCCGGTGGTCAGGAAAGGATCTTACCCGTCATAGGCGAACCAGTCTTCCATACTCGCCTATCCAGACAGC
This sequence comes from Parambassis ranga, assembly GCF_900634625.1. Lineage (NCBI taxonomy): Eukaryota > Metazoa > Chordata > Actinopteri > Ambassidae > Parambassis > Parambassis ranga. The sequence goes on from NC_041035.1 coordinate 8,886,658, forward strand.
CTGAATAGGTTACCATGCTATCAACTACACACAGAGCTGTGTCACATGTTCCTGCACACACGTGCAAACTGTTCCTGCCAACAGTGGGAACTAGAGGTCGAGTAATTGTGGCTGTGCCTGCCTTAGGTTGTCCCGGTGGTCAGGAAAGGATCTTACCCGTCATAGGCGAACCAGTCTTCCATACTCGCCTGTCAATACAGCATGAGTCCATTACCATGCTATCAACTACACACAGAGCTGTGTCACATGTTCCTGCACACATGTGCAAACTGTTCCTGAATCACATAACATGACTTTCACCAGGCTATCAACAACACACAGAGCTGTGTCACATGTTCCTGCACAAACGTGCAAACTGTTCCTGCCAACAGTGGGAACTAGAGGTCGAGTAATCGTGGCTGTGCCTGCCTTAGGTTGTCCTGGTGGTCAGGAAAGGATCTTACCCGTCATAGGCTAACCAGTCTTCCATACTCGCCTGTCCAGACAGCCTGAGTCCATTACCATGCTATCAACTACACACAGAGCTGTGTCACTTGATCCTGCACACACGTGCAAACTGTTCCTGAATCACATAACCTGACTGTCACCGTGCTATCAACAACACACAGAGCTGTGTCACATGTTCCTGCACACACGTGCAAACTGTTCCTGCCAACAGTGGGAACTAGAGGTCGAGTAATCGTGGCTGTGCCTGCCTTAGGTTGTCCCGGTGGTCAGGAAAGGATCTTACCCGTCATAGGCGAACCAGTCTTCCATACTCGCCTGTCAATACAGCATGAGTCCATTACCATGCTATCAACTACACACAGAGCTGTGTCACATGTTCCTGCACACATGTGCAAACTGTTCCTGAATCACATAACATGACTTTCACCAGGCTATCAACAACACACAGAGCTGTGTCACATGTTCCTGCACAAACGTGCAAACTGTTCCTGCCAACAGTGGGAACTAGAGGTCGAGTAATCGTGACTGTGCCTGCCTTAGGTTGTCCCGGTGGTCAGGAAAGGATCTTACCCGTCATAGGCGAACCAGTCTTCCATACTCGCCTGTCAATACAGCATGAGTCCATTACCATGCTATCAACTACACACAGAGCTGTGTCACATGTTCCTGCACACATGTGCAAACTGTTCCTGAATCACATAACATGACTTTCACCATGCTATCAACTACACACAGAGCTGTGTCACATGTTCCTGCACAAACGTGCAAACTGTTCCTGCCAACAGTGGGAACTAGAGGTCGAGTAATCGTGGCTGTGCCTGCCTTAGGTTGTCCCGGTGGTCAGGAAAGGATCTTACCCGTCATAGGCGAACCAGTCTTCCATACTCGCCTATCCAGACAGCCTGAATAGGTTACCATGCTATCAACTACACACAGAGCTGTGTCACATGTTCCTGCACAAACGTGCAAACTGTTCCTGCCAACAGTGGGAACTAGAGGTCGAGTAATCGTGGCTGTGCCTGCCTTAGGTTGTCCTGGTGGTCAGGAAAGGATCTTACCCGTCATAGGCTAACCAGTCTTCCATACTCGCCTGTCCAGACAGCCTGAGTCCATTACCATGCTATCAACTACACACAGAGCTGTGTCACTTGATCCTGCACACACGTGCAAACTGTTCCTGAATCACATAACCTGACTGTCACCGTGCTATCAACAACACACAGAGCTGTGTCACATGTTCCTGCACACACGTGCAAACTGTTCCTGCCAACAGTGGGAACTAGAGGTCGAGTAATCGTGGCTGTGCCTGCCTTAGGTTGTCCCGGTGGTCAGGAAAGGATCTTACCCGTCATAGGCGAACCAGTCTTCCATACTCGCCTGTCAATTAGGCTTGTGCAAAATCGTATCGTGTGCAATTAATCGTCAAAAAAACTGTCATCGATTAATATTTGCCACTTATCGATTACGGCGATTAGTGCCTCGTCATGATGACGCATTTTTGTGTGCGGCGTACTCTCACCATCACCCGCGCACATGTGAGCCCACAATAACAATAACGGTGGAAGGCAGTGGTGTTCAGTTAAATAATGCGGAGTTCAACGTTGTCACCATAAGTCCGAGCACGAAGAAAGTCGAAGAAAGCACAACGAGGACACAACGCCGGCTACAGCTGTATATAGTGCCGCAACATGCATTAGGTGAAGCGTGGAGCATTGGTTGTTGCCATAGTAACTGAATTTTTGCTCGTATCAAATGAATAAACTCCGATCTTTATTTAAGGACTCCACAGCAAGATAGGAAACATTACAACAGCGAAGTCTCCTCCAGCAGATATTGCAAAGAATTCCACTCAGCCGAGAATCCGCGATATGTTAGTCAGTGTGCTGCTTACGACCAAACTAAGCACTGGAAGAACGTAACGTAGGTTGATTTGCACAGACACACATTTAAATGTGAAATTGTCCGGTTTGTTTATTTGTTTGTTTTTTCTGCTGCTGTTCAACAGTGTGAGTGAAAACATGCACTACTGTGGGACATATTCAGTCACAGGTTCATTTGCGCAGACACATTTTTTAACTTGAAATAATCACTGATGTGACTTTTCTGAACTTTGTCTGTTTAATTTTAGTGTTGACATGCTTTGTGACCTTAAGATAAAAACATTTGAAGGACAAAGTTACTTTAAATGTTTGCTTCATTATTATTTTGAAGCAGTTTGTTCCTCAATATTATCAATAAATATTTCCATGGCTGGTTGGTGCCTAATCACTACTCACCAGCTTAACCTATTAGAATGAAGTAGTTAACTTGACTGATGATTTGTCGGTATCATGCTAGAACACTGTGCCAATTTAGAGTCAAAAACATGTAAGTGCAATTGTCATCAATTAATCGTCAAATTAATCGTTATTGGCTAAATGCCACAATTAATTGTGATTAATTTTTTTGCCAATATCGCCCAACCCTACTGTCAATACAGCATGAGTCCATTACCAGGCTATCAACTACACACAGAGCTGTGTCACATGTTCCTGCACACATGTGCAAACTGTTCCTGAATCACATAACATGACTTTCACCAGGCTATCAACAACACACAGAACTGTTTGCCATGTTCCTGCACACATGTGCAAACTGTTCCTGCCAACAGTGGGAACTAGAGGTCGAGTAATCGTGGCTGTGCCTGCCTTAGGTCGTCCCGGTGGTCAGGAAAGGATCTTACCCGTCATAGGCGAACCAGTCTTCCATACTCGCCTGTTCAGACAGCCTGAATAGGTTACCATGCTATCAACTACACACAGAGCTGTGTCACTTGATCCTGTACACACGTGCAAACTGTTCCTGCCAACAGTGGGAACTAGAGGACGAGCAATCGTGGCTGTGCCTGCCTTAGGTTGTCCCGGTAGTCAGGAAGGGATCTTACCCGTCATAGGCGAACCAGTCTTCCATACTCGCCTGTCCAGACAGCATGAGTTCATTACCATGCTATCAACAACACACAGAGCTGTGTCACATGTTCCTGCACATACGTGCAAACTGTTCCTGCCAACAGTGGGAACTAGAGGTCGAGTAATTGTGGCTGTGCCTGCCTTAGGTTGTCCCGGTGGTCAGGAAAGGATCTTACCCGTCATAGGCGAACCAGTCTTCCATACTCGCCTGTCCAGACAGCATGAGTCCATTACCATGCTATCAACTACACACAGAGCTGTGTCACATGTTCCTGCACACGTGCAAACTGTTCCTGAATCACACAACATGACTTTCACCAGGCTATCAAAAACACACAGAGCTGTGTCACATGTTCCTGCACACACGTGCAAACTGTTCCTGCCAACAGTGGGAACTAGAGGTCGAGTAATCGTGGCTGTGCCTGCCTTAGGTTGTCCCGGTGGTCAGGAAAGGATCTTACCCGTCATAGGCGAACCAGTCTTCCATACTCGCCTGTCCAGACAGCATGAGTCCATTACCATGCTATCAAATACACACAGAGCTGTGTCACATGTTCCTGCACACATGTGCAAACTGTTCCTGAATCACATAACATGACTTTCACCAGGCTATCAACAACACACAGAACTGTGTCACATGTTCCTGCACACACGTGCAAACTGTTCCTGCCAACAGTGGGAACTAGAGGTCGAGTAATTGTGGCTGTGCCTGCCTTAGGTTGTCCCGGTGGTCAGGAAAGGATCTTACCCGTCATAGGCGAACCAGTCTTCCATACTCGCCTGTCCAGACAGCATGAGTCCATTACCATGCTATCAACTACACACAGAGCTGTGTCACATGTTCCTGCACACGTGCAAACTGTTCCTGAATCACACAACATGACTTTCACCAGGCTATCAAAAACACACAGAGCTGTGTCACATGTTCCTGCACACACGTGCAAACTGTTCCTGCCAACAGTGGGAACTAGAGGTCGAGTAATCGTGGCTGTGCCTGCCTTAGGTTGTCCCGGTGGTCAGGAAAGGATCTTACCCGTCATAGGCGAACCAGTCTTCCATACTCGCCTGTCCAGACAGCATGAGTCCATTACCATGCTATCAAATACACACAGAGCTGTGTCACATGTTCCTGCACACATGTGCAAACTGTTCCTGAATCACATAACATGACTTTCACCAGGCTATCAACAACACACAGAACTGTGTCACATGTTCCTGCACACACGTGCAAACTGTTCCTGCCAACAGTGGGAACTAGAGGTCGAGTAATCGTGGCTGTGCCTGCCTTAGGTTGTCCCGGTGGTCAGGAAAGGATCTTACCCGTCATAGGCGAACCAGTCTTCCATACTCGCCTGTCAATACAGCATGAGTCCATTACCATGCTATCAACTACACACAGAGCTGTGTCACATGTTCCTGCACACATGTGCAAACTGTTCCTGAATCACATAACATGACTTTCACCAGGCTATCAAAAACACACAGAGCTGTGTCACATGATCCTGCACACACGTGCAAACTGTTCCTGCCAACAGTGGGAACTAGAGGTCGAGTAATCGTGGCTGTGCCTGCCTTAGGTTGTCCCGGTGGTCAGGAAAGGATCTTACCCGTCATAGGCGAACCAGTCTTCCATACTCGCCTATCCAGACAGCCTGAATAGGTTACCATGCTATCAACTACACACAGAGCTGTGTCACATGTTCCTGCACACACGTGCAAACTGTTCCTGCCAACAGTGGGAACTAGAGGTCGAGTAATTGTGGCTGTGCCTGCCTTAGGTTGTCCCGGTGGTCAGGAAAGGATCTTACCCGTCATAGGCGAACCAGTCTTCCATACTCGCCTGTCAATACAGCATGAGTCCATTACCATGCTATCAACTACACACAGAGCTGTGTCACATGTTCCTGCACACATGTGCAAACTGTTCCTGAATCACATAACATGACTTTCACCAGGCTATCAACAACACACAGAGCTGTGTCACATGTTCCTGCACAAACGTGCAAACTGTTCCTGCCAACAGTGGGAACTAGAGGTCGAGTAATCGTGGCTGTGCCTGCCTTAGGTTGTCCTGGTGGTCAGGAAAGGATCTTACCCGTCATAGGCTAACCAGTCTTCCATACTCGCCTGTCCAGACAGCCTGAGTCCATTACCATGCTATCAACTACACACAGAGCTGTGTCACTTGATCCTGCACACACGTGCAAACTGTTCCTGAATCACATAACCTGACTGTCACCGTGCTATCAACAACACACAGAGCTGTGTCACATGTTCCTGCACACACGTGCAAACTGTTCCTGCCAACAGTGGGAACTAGAGGTCGAGTAATCGTGGCTGTGCCTGCCTTAGGTTGTCCCGGTGGTCAGGAAAGGATCTTACCCGTCATAGGCGAACCAGTCTTCCATACTCGCCTGTCAATACAGCATGAGTCCATTACCACGCTATCAACTACACACAGAGCTGTGTCACATGTTCCTGCACACATGTGCAAACTGTTCCTGAATCACATAACATGACTTTCACCAGGCTATCAACAACACACAGAACTGTGTCACATGTTCCTGCACACACGTGCAAACGGTTCCTGCCAACAGTGGGAACTAGAGGTCGAGTAATCGTGGCTGTGCCTGCCTTAGGTTGTCCCGGTGGTCAGGAAAGGATCTTACCCGTCATAGGCGAACCAGTCTTCCATACTCGCCTGTCAATACAGCATGAGTCCATTACCATGCTATCAACTACACACAGAGCTGTGTCACATGTTCCTGCACACATGTGCAAACTGTTCCTGAATCACATAACATGACTTTCACCAGGCTATCAAAAACACACAGAGCTGTGTCACATGATCCTGCACACACGTGCAAACTGTTCCTGCCAACAGTGGGAACTAGAGGTCGAGTAATCGTGGCTGTGCCTGCCTTAGGTTGTCCCGGTGGTCAGGAAAGGATCTTACCCGTCATAGGCGAACCAGTCTTCCATACTCGCCTATCCAGACAGCCTGAATAGGTTACCATGCTATCAACTACACACAGAGCTGTGTCACATGTTCCTGCACACACGTGCAAACTGTTCCTGCCAACAGTGGGAACTAGAGGTCGAGTAATTGTGGCTGTGCCTGCCTTAGGTTGTCCCGGTGGTCAGGAAAGGATCTTACCCGTCATAGGCGAACCAGTCTTCCATACTCGCCTGTCAATACAGCATGAGTCCATTACCATGCTATCAACTACACACAGAGCTGTGTCACATGTTCCTGCACACATGTGCAAACTGTTCCTGAATCACATAACATGACTTTCACCAGGCTATCAACAACACACAGAGCTGTGTCACATGTTCCTGCACAAACGTGCAAACTGTTCCTGCCAACAGTGGGAACTAGAGGTCGAGTAATCGTGGCTGTGCCTGCCTTAGGTTGTCCTGGTGGTCAGGAAAGGATCTTACCCGTCATAGGCTAACCAGTCTTCCATACTCGCCTGTCCAGACAGCCTGAGTCCATTACCATGCTATCAACTACACACAGAGCTGTGTCACTTGATCCTGCACACACGTGCAAACTGTTCCTGAATCACATAACCTGACTGTCACCGTGCTATCAACAACACACAGAGCTGTGTCACATGTTCCTGCACACACGTGCAAACTGTTCCTGCCAACAGTGGGAACTAGAGGTCGAGTAATCGTGGCTGTGCCTGCCTTAGGTTGTCCCGGTGGTCAGGAAAGGATCTTACCCGTCATAGGCGAACCAGTCTTCCATACTCGCCTGTCAATACAGCATGAGTCCATTACCATGCTATCAACTACACACAGAGCTGTGTCACATGTTCCTGCACACATGTGCAAACTGTTCCTGAATCACATAACATGACTTTCACCAGGCTATCAACAACACACAGAGCTGTGTCACATGTTCCTGCACAAACGTGCAAACTGTTCCTGCCAACAGTGGGAACTAGAGGTCGAGTAATCGTGACTGTGCCTGCCTTAGGTTGTCCCGGTGGTCAGGAAAGGATCTTACCCGTCATAGGCGAACCAGTCTTCCATACTCGCCTGTCAATACAGCATGAGTCCATTACCATGCTATCAACTACACACAGAGCTGTGTCACATGTTCCTGCACACATGTGCAAACTGTTCCTGAATCACATAACATGACTTTCACCAGGCTATCAACAACACACAGAGCTGTGTCACATGTTCCTGCACAAACGTGCAAACTGTTCCTGCCAACAGTGGGAACTAGAGGTCGAGTAATCGTGGCTGTGCCTGCCTTAGGTTGTCCCGGTGGTCAGGAAAGGATCTTACCCGTCATAGGCGAACCAGTCTTCCATACTCGCCTATCCAGACAGCCTGAATAGGTTACCATGCTATCAACTACACACAGAGCTGTGTCACATGTTCCTGCACAAACGTGCAAACTGTTCCTGCCAACAGTGGGAACTAGAGGTCGAGTAATCGTGGCTGTGCCTGCCTTAGGTTGTCCTGGTGGTCAGGAAAGGATCTTACCCGTCATAGGCTAACCAGTCTTCCATACTCGCCTGTCCAGACAGCCTGAGTCCATTACCATGCTATCAACTACACACAGAGCTGTGTCACTTGATCCTGCACACACGTGCAAACTGTTCCTGAATCACATAACCTGACTGTCACCGTGCTATCAACAACACACAGAGCTGTGTCACATGTTCCTGCACACACGTGCAAACTGTTCCTGCCAACAGTGGGAACTAGAGGTCGAGTAATCGTGGCTGTGCCTGCCTTAGGTTGTCCCGGTGGTCAGGAAAGGATCTTACCCGTCATAGGCGAACCAGTCTTCCATACTCGCCTGTCAATTAGGCTTGTGCAAAATCGTATCGTGTGCAATTAATCGTCAAAAAAACTGTCATCGATTAATATTTGCCACTTATCGATTACGGCGATTAGTGCCTCGTCATGATGACGCATTTTTGTGTGCGGCGTACTCTCACCATCACCCGCGCACATGTGAGCCCACAATAACAATAACGGTGGAAGGCAGTGGTGTTCAGTTAAATAATGCGGAGTTCAACGTTGTCACCATAAGTCCGAGCACGAAGAAAGTCGAAGAAAGCACAACGAGGACACAACGCCGGCTACAGCTGTATATAGTGCCGCAACATGCATTAGGTGAAGCGTGGAGCATTGGTTGTTGCCATAGTAACTGAATTTTTGCTCGTATCAAATGAATAAACTCCGATCTTTATTTAAGGACTCCACAGCAAGATAGGAAACATTACAACAGCGAAGTCTCCTCCAGCAGATATTGCAAAGAATTCCACTCAGCCGAGAATCCGCGATATGTTAGTCAGTGTGCTGCTTACGACCAAACTAAGCACTGGAAGAACGTAACGTAGGTTGATTTGCACAGACACACATTTAAATGTGAAATTGTCCGGTTTGTTTATTTGTTTGTTTTTTCTGCTGCTGTTCAACAGTGTGAGTGAAAACATGCACTACTGTGGGACATATTCAGTCACAGGTTCATTTGCGCAGACACATTTTTTAACTTGAAATAATCACTGATGTGACTTTTCTGAACTTTGTCTGTTTAATTTTAGTGTTGACATGCTTTGTGACCTTAAGATAAAAACATTTGAAGGACAAAGTTACTTTAAATGTTTGCTTCATTATTATTTTGAAGCAGTTTGTTCCTCAATATTATCAATAAATATTTCCATGGCTGGTTGGTGCCTAATCACTACTCACCAGCTTAACCTATTAGAATGAAGTAGTTAACTTGACTGATGATTTGTCGGTATCATGCTAGAACACTGTGCCAATTTAGAGTCAAAAACATGTAAGTGCAATTGTCATCAATTAATCGTCAAATTAATCGTTATTGGCTAAATGCCACAATTAATTGTGATTAATTTTTTTGCCAATATCGCCCAACCCTACTGTCAATACAGCATGAGTCCATTACCAGGCTATCAACTACACACAGAGCTGTGTCACATGTTCCTGCACACATGTGCAAACTGTTCCTGAATCACATAACATGACTTTCACCAGGCTATCAACAACACACAGAACTGTTTGCCATGTTCCTGCACACATGTGCAAACTGTTCCTGCCAACAGTGGGAACTAGAGGTCGAGTAATCGTGGCTGTGCCTGCCTTAGGTCGTCCCGGTGGTCAGGAAAGGATCTTACCCGTCATAGGCGAACCAGTCTTCCATACTCGCCTGTTCAGACAGCCTGAATAGGTTACCATGCTATCAACTACACACAGAGCTGTGTCACTTGATCCTGTACACACGTGCAAACTGTTCCTGCCAACAGTGGGAACTAGAGGACGAGCAATCGTGGCTGTGCCTGCCTTAGGTTGTCCCGGTAGTCAGGAAGGGATCTTACCCGTCATAGGCGAACCAGTCTTCCATACTCGCCTGTCCAGACAGCATGAGTTCATTACCATGCTATCAACAACACACAGAGCTGTGTCACATGTTCCTGCACATACGTGCAAACTGTTCCTGCCAACAGTGGGAACTAGAGGTCGAGTAATTGTGGCTGTGCCTGCCTTAGGTTGTCCCGGTGGTCAGGAAAGGATCTTACCCGTCATAGGCGAACCAGTCTTCCATACTCGCCTGTCCAGACAGCATGAGTCCATTACCATGCTATCAACTACACACAGAGCTGTGTCACATGTTCCTGCACACGTGCAAACTGTTCCTGAATCACACAACATGACTTTCACCAGGCTATCAAAAACACACAGAGCTGTGTCACATGTTCCTGCACACACGTGCAAACTGTTCCTGCCAACAGTGGGAACTAGAGGTCGAGTAATCGTGGCTGTGCCTGCCTTAGGTTGTCCCGGTGGTCAGGAAAGGATCTTACCCGTCATAGGCGAACCAGTCTTCCATACTCGCCTGTCCAGACAGCATGAGTCCATTACCATGCTATCAAATACACACAGAGCTGTGTCACATGTTCCTGCACACATGTGCAAACTGTTCCTGAATCACATAACATGACTTTCACCAGGCTATCAACAACACACAGAACTGTGTCACATGTTCCTGCACACACGTGCAAACTGTTCCTGCCAACAGTGGGAACTAGAGGTCGAGTAATTGTGGCTGTGCCTGCCTTAGGTTGTCCCGGTGGTCAGGAAAGGATCTTACCCGTCATAGGCGAACCAGTCTTCCATACTCGCCTGTCCAGACAGCATGAGTCCATTACCATGCTATCAACTACACACAGAGCTGTGTCACATGTTCCTGCACACGTGCAAACTGTTCCTGAATCACACAACATGACTTTCACCAGGCTATCAAAAACACACAGAGCTGTGTCACATGTTCCTGCACACACGTGCAAACTGTTCCTGCCAACAGTGGGAACTAGAGGTCGAGTAATCGTGGCTGTGCCTGCCTTAGGTTGTCCCGGTGGTCAGGAAAGGATCTTACCCGTCATAGGCGAACCAGTCTTCCATACTCGCCTGTCCAGACAGCATGAGTCCATTACCATGCTATCAAATACACACAGAGCTGTGTCACATGTTCCTGCACACATGTGCAAACTGTTCCTGAATCACATAACATGACTTTCACCAGGCTATCAACAACACACAGAACTGTGTCACATGTTCCTGCACACACGTGCAAACTGTTCCTGCCAACAGTGGGAACTAGAGGTCGAGTAATCGTGGCTGTGCCTGCCTTAGGTTGTCCCGGTGGTCAGGAAAGGATCTTACCCGTCATAGGCGAACCAGTCTTCCATACTCGCCTGTCAATACAGCATGAGTCCATTACCATGCTATCAACTACACACAGAGCTGTGTCACATGTTCCTGCACACATGTGCAAACTGTTCCTGAATCACATAACATGACTTTCACCAGGCTATCAAAAACACACAGAGCTGTGTCACATGATCCTGCACACACGTGCAAACTGTTCCTGCCAACAGTGGGAACTAGAGGTCGAGTAATCGTGGCTGTGCCTGCCTTAGGTTGTCCCGGTGGTCAGGAAAGGATCTTACCCGTCATAGGCGAACCAGTCTTCCATACTCGCCTATCCAGACAGCCTGAATAGGTTACCATGCTATCAACTACACACAGAGCTGTGTCACATGTTCCTGCACACACGTGCAAACTGTTCCTGCCAACAGTGGGAACTAGAGGTCGAGTAATTGTGGCTGTGCCTGCCTTAGGTTGTCCCGGTGGTCAGGAAAGGATCTTACCCGTCATAGGCGAACCAGTCTTCCATACTCGCCTGTCAATACAGCATGAGTCCATTACCATGCTATCAACTACACACAGAGCTGTGTCACATGTTCCTGCACACATGTGCAAACTGTTCCTGAATCACATAACATGACTTTCACCAGGCTATCAACAACACACAGAGCTGTGTCACATGTTCCTGCACAAACGTGCAAACTGTTCCTGCCAACAGTGGGAACTAGAGGTCGAGTAATCGTGGCTGTGCCTGCCTTAGGTTGTCCTGGTGGTCAGGAAAGGATCTTACCCGTCATAGGCTAACCAGTCTTCCATACTCGCCTGTCCAGACAGCCTGAGTCCATTACCATGCTATCAACTACACACAGAGCTGTGTCACTTGATCCTGCACACACGTGCAAACTGTTCCTGAATCACATAACCTGACTGTCACCGTGCTATCAACAACACACAGAGCTGTGTCACATGTTCCTGCACACACGTGCAAACTGTTCCTGCCAACAGTGGGAACTAGAGGTCGAGTAATCGTGGCTGTGCCTGCCTTAGGTTGTCCCGGTGGTCAGGAAAGGATCTTACCCGTCATAGGCGAACCAGTCTTCCATACTCGCCTGTCAATACAGCATGAGTCCATTACCACGCTATCAACTACACACAGAGCTGTGTCACATGTTCCTGCACACATGTGCAAACTGTTCCTGAATCACATAACATGACTTTCACCAGGCTATCAACAACACACAGAGCTGTGTCACATGTTCCTGCACAAACGTGCAAACTGTTCCTGCCAACAGTGGGAACTAGAGGTCGAGTAATCGTGGCTGTGCCTGCCTTAGGTTGTCCCGGTGGTCAGGAAAGGATCTTACCCGTCATAGGCGAACCAGTCTTCCATACTCGCCTATCCAGACAGCCTGAATAGGTTACCATGCTATCAACTACACACAGAGCTGTGTCACATGTTCCTGCACAAACGTGCAAACTGTTCCTGCCAACAGTGGGAACTAGAGGTCGAGTAATCGTGGCTGTGCCTGCCTTAGGTTGTCCTGGTGGTCAGGAAAGGATCTTACCCGTCATAGGCGAACCAGTCTTCCATACTCGCCTGTCCAGACAGCATGAGTCCATTACCATGCTATCAAATACACACAGAGCTGTGTCACATGTTCCTGCACACATGTGCAAACTGTTCCTGAATCACATAACATGACTTTCACCAGGCTATCAACAACACACAGAACTGTGTCACATGTTCCTGCACACACGTGCAAACTGTTCCTGCCAACAGTGGGAACTAGAGGTCGAGTAATCGTGGCTGTGCCTGCCTTAGGTTGTCCCGGTGGTCAGGAAAGGATCTTACCCGTCATAGGCGAACCAGTCTTCCATACTCGCCTGTCAATACAGCATGAGTCCATTACCATGCTATCAACTACACACAGAGCTGTGTCACATGTTCCTGCACACATGTGCAAACTGTTCCTGAATCACATAACATGACTTTCACCAGGCTATCAAAAACACACAGAGCTGTGTCACATGATCCTGCACACACGTGCAAACTGTTCCTGCCAACAGTGGGAACTAGAGGTCGAGTAATCGTGGCTGTGCCTGCCTTAGGTTGTCCCGGTGGTCAGGAAAGGATCTTACCCGTCATAGGCGAACCAGTCTTCCATACTCGCCTATCCAGACAGCCTGAATAGGTTACCATGCTATCAACTACACACAGAGCTGTGTCACATGTTCCTGCACACACGTGCAAACTGTTCCTGCCAACAGTGGGAACTAGAGGTCGAGTAATTGTGGCTGTGCCTGCCTTAGGTTGTCCCGGTGGTCAGGAAAGGATCTTACCCGTCATAGGCGAACCAGTCTTCCATACTCGCCTGTCAATACAGCATGAGTCCATTACCATGCTATCAACTACACACAGAGCTGTGTCACATGTTCCTGCACACATGTGCAAACTGTTCCTGAATCACATAACATGACTTTCACCAGGCTATCAACAACACACAGAGCTGTGTCACATGTTCCTGCACACACGTGCAAACTGTTCCTGCCAACAGTGGGAACTAGAGGTCGAGTAATCGTGGCTGTGCCTGCCTTAGGTTGTCCTGGTGGTCAGGAAAGGATCTTACCCGTCATAGGCTAACCAGTCTTCCATACTCGCCTGTCCAGACAGCCTGAGTCCATTACCATGCTATCAACTACACACAGAGCTGTGTCACTTGATCCTGCACACACGTGCAAACTGTTCCTGAATCACATAACCTGACTGTCACCGTGCTATCAACAACACACAGAGCTGTGTCACATGTTCCTGCACACACGTGCAAACTGTTCCTGCCAACAGTGGGAACTAGAGGTCGAGTAATCGTGGCTGTGCCTGCCTTAGGTTGTCCCGGTGGTCAGGAAAGGATCTTACCCGTCATAGGCGAACCAGTCTTCCATACTCGCCTGTCAATACAGCATGAGTCCATTACCATGCTATCAACTACACACAGAGCTGTGTCACATGTTCCTGCACACATGTGCAAACTGTTCCTGAATCACATAACATGACTTTCACCAGGCTATCAACAACACACAGAGCTGTGTCACATGTTCCTGCACAAACGTGCAAACTGTTCCTGCCAACAGTGGGAACTAGAGGTCGAGTAATCGTGGCTGTGCCTGCCTTAGGTTGTCCTGGTGGTCAGGAAAGGATCTTACCCGTCATAGGCGAACCAGTCTTCCATACTCGCCTGTCCAGACAGCATGAGTCCATTACCATGCTATCAAATACACACAGAGCTGTGTCACATGTTCCTGCACACATGTGCAAACTGTTCCTGAATCACATAACATGACTTTCACCAGGCTATCAACAACACACAGAACTGTGTCACATGTTCCTGCACACACGTGCAAACTGTTCCTGCCAACAGTGGGAACTAGAGGTCGAGTAATCGTGGCTGTGCCTGCCTTAGGTTGTCCCGGTGGTCAGGAAAGGATCTTACCCGTCATAGGCGAACCAGTCTTCCATACTCGCCTGTCAATACAGCATGAGTCCATTACCATGCTATCAACTACACACAGAGCTGTGTCACATGTTCCTGCACACATGTGCAAACTGTTCCTGAATCACATAACATGACTTTCACCAGGCTATCAACAACACACAGAGCTGTGTCACATGTTCCTGCACAAACGTGCAAACTGTTCCTGCCAACAGTGGGAACTAGAGGTCGAGTAATCGTGGCTGTGCCTGCCTTAGGTTGTCCCGGTGGTCAGGAAAGGATCTTACCCGTCATAGGCGAACCAGTCTTCCATACTCGCCTGTCAATACAGCATGAGTCCATTACCATGCTATCAACTACACACAGAGCTGTGTCACATGTTCCTGCACACATGTGCAAACTGTTCCTGAATCACATAACATGACTTTCACCAGGCTATCAACAACACACAGAGCTGTGTCACATGTTCCTGCACAAACGTGCAAACTGTTCCTGCCAACAGTGGGAACTAGAGGTCGAGTAATCGTGGCTGTGCCTGCCTTAGGTTGTCCCGGTGGTCAGGAAAGGATCTTACCCGTCATAGGCAAACCAGTCTTCCATACTCGCCTATCCAGACAGCCTGAATAGGTTACCATGCTATCAACTACACACAGAGCTGTGTCACATGTTCCTGCACAAACGTGCAAACTGTTCCTGCCAACAGTGGGAACTAGAGGTCGAGTAATCGTGGCTGTGCCTGCCTTAGGTTGTCCTGGTGGTCAGGAAAGGATCTTACCCGTCATAGGCTAACCAGTCTTCCATACTCGCCTGTCCAGACAGCCTGAGTCCATTACCATGCTATCAAATACACACAGAGCTGTGTCACTTGATCCTGCACACACGCGCAAACTGTTCCTGAATCACATAACCTGACTGTCACCGTGCTATCAACAACACACAGAGCTGTGTCACATGTTCCTGCACAAACGTGCAAACTGTTCCTGCCAACAGTGGGAACTAGAGGTCGAGTAATCGTGGCTGTGCCTGCCTTAGGTTGTCCCGGTGGTCAGGAAAGGATCTTACCCGTCATAGGCTAACCAGTCTTCCATACTCGCCTATCCAGACAGCCTGAATAGGTTACCATGCTATCAACTACACACAGAGCTGTGTCACATGTTCCTGCACAAACGTGCAAACTGTTCCTGCCAACAGTGGGAACTAGAGGTCGAGTAATCGTGGCTGTGCCTGCCTTAGGTTGTCCTGGTGGTCAGGAAAGGATCTTACCCGTCATAGGCTAACCAGTCTTCCATACTCGCCTGTCCAGACAGCCTGAGTCCATTACCATGCTATCAACTACACACAGAGCTGTGTCACTTGATCCTGCACACACGTGCAAACTGTTCCTGAATCACATAACCTGACTGTCACCGTGCTATCAACAACACACAGAGCTGTGTCACATGTTCCTGCACACACGTGCAAACTGTTCCTGCCAACAGTGGGAACTAGAGGTCGAGTAATCGTGGCTGTGCCTGCCTTAGGTTGTCCCGGTGGTCAGGAAAGGATCTTACCCGTCATAGGCGAACCAGTCTTCCATACTCGCCTGTCAATTAGGCTTGTGCAAAATCGTATCGTGTGCAATTAATCGTCAAAAAAACTGTCATCGATTAATATTTGCCACTTATCGATTACGGCGATTAGTGCCTCGTCATGATGACGCATTTTTGTGTGCGGCGTACTCTCACCATCACCCGCGCACATGTGAGCCCACAATAACAATAACGGTGGAAGGCAGTGGTGTTCAGTTAAATAATGCGGAGTTCAACGTTGTCACCATAAGTCCGAGCACGAAGAAAGTCGAAGAAAGCACAACGAGGACACAACGCCGGCTACAGCTGTATATAGTGCCGCAACATGCATTAGGTGAAGCGTGGAGCATTGGTTGTTGCCATAGTAACTGAATTTTTGCTCGTATCAAATGAATAAACTCCGATCTTTATTTAAGGACTCCACAGCAAGATAGGAAACATTACAACAGCGAAGTCTCCTCCAGCAGATATTGCAAAGAATTCCACTCAGCCGAGAATCCGCGATATGTTAGTCAGTGTGCTGCTTACGACCAAACTAAGAGCTGGAAGAACGTAACGTAGGTTGATTTGCACAGACACACATTTAAATGTGAAATTGTCCGCTTTGTTTATTTGTTTGTTTTTTCTGCTGCTGTTCAACAGTGTGAGTGAAAACATGCACTACTGTGGGACATATTCAGTCACAGGTTCATTTGCGCAGACACATTTTTTAACTTGAAATAATCACTGATGTGACTTTTCTGAACTTTGTCTGTTTAATTTTAGTGTTGACATGCTTTGTGACCTTAAGATAAAAACATTTGAAGGACAAAGTTACTTTAAATGTTTGCTTCATTATTATTTTGAAGCAGTTTGTGCCTCAATATTATCAATAAATATTTCCATGGCTGGTTGGTGCCTAATCACTACTCACCAGCTTAACCTGTTAGAATGAAGTAGTTAACTTGACTGATGATTTGTCGGTATCATGCTAGAACACTGTGCCAATTTAGAGTCAAAAACATGTAAGTGCAATTGTCATCACTTAATCGTCAAATTAATCGTTATTGGCTAAATGCCACAATTAATTGTGATTAATTTTTTTGCCAATATCGCCCAACCCTACTGTCAATACAGCATGAGTCCATTACCAGGCTATCAACTACACACGGAGCTGTGTCACATGTTCCTGCACACATGTGCAAACTGTTCCTGAATCACATAACATGACTTTCACCAGGCTATCAACAACACACAGAACTGTTTGACATGTTCCTGCACACATGTGCAAACTGTTCCTGCCAACAGTGGGAACTAGAGGTCGAGTAATCGTGGCTGTGCCTGCCTTAGGTTGTCCCGGTGGTCAGGAAAGGATCTTACCCGTCATAGGCGAACCAGTCTTCCATACTCGCCTATCCAGACAGCCTGAATAGGTTACCATGCTATCAACTACACACAGAGCTGTGTCACATGTTCCTGCACACATGTGCAAACTGTTCCTGAATCACATAACATGACTTTCACCAGGCTATCAACAACACACAGAGCTGTGTCACATGTTCCTGCACACATGTGCAAACTGTTCCTGCCAACAGTGGGAACTAGAGGACGAGTAATCGTGGCTGTGCCTGCCTTAGGTTGTCCCGGTGGTCAGGAAGGGATCTTACCCGTCATAGGCGAACCAGTCTTCCAAACTCGCCTGTCAATACAGCATGAGTCGATTACCATGCTATCAACTACACACAGAGCTGTGTCACATGTTCCTGCACACACGTGCAAACTGTTCCTGCCAACAGTGGGAACTAGAGGTCGAGTAATCGTGGCTGTGCCTGCCTTAGGTTGTCCCGGTGGTCAGGAAAGGATCTTACCCGTCATAGGCGAACCAGTCTTCCATACTCGCCTGTCCAGACAGCCTGAATAGGTTACTATGCTATCAACTACACACAGAGCTGTGTCACATGTTCCTGCACACATGTGCAAACTGTTCCTGAATCACATAACATGACTTTCACCATGCTATCAACTACACACAGAGCTGTGTCACTTGATCCTGCACACACGTGCAAACTGTTCCTGCCAACAGTGGGAACTAGAGGACGAGTAATCGTGGCTGTGCCTGCCTTAGGTTGTCCCGGTGGTCAGGAAGGGATCTTACCCGTCATAGGCGAACCAGTCTTCCATACTCGCCTGTCAATACAGCATGAGTCCATTACCATGCTATCAACTACACACAGAGCTGTGTCACATGTTCCTGCACACACGTGCAAACTGTTCCTGCCAACAGTGGGAACTAGAGGTCGAGTAATCGTGGCTGTGCCTGCCTTAGGTTGTCCCGGTGGTCAGGAAAGGATCTTACCCGTCATAGGCAAACCAGTCTTCCATACTCGCCTGTCCAGACAGCATGAGTCCATTACCATGCTATCAACTAAACACAGAGCTGTGTCACATGTTCCTGCACACACGTGCAAACTGTTCCTGCCAACAGTGGGAACTAGAGGTCGAGTAATCGTGGCTGTGCCTGCCTTAGGTTGTCCCGGTGGTCAGGAAAGGATCTTACCCGTCATAGGCGAACCAGTCTTCCATACTCGCCTATCCAGACAGCCTGAATAGGTTACCATGCTATCAACTACACACAGAGCTGTGTGACTTGATCCTGCACACACGTGCAAAACTGTTCCTGCCAACAGTGGGAACTAGAGGTCGAGTAATCGTGGCTGTGCCTGCCTTAGGTTGTCCCGGTGGTCAGGAAAGGATCTTACCCGTCATAGGCGAACCAGTCTTCCATACTCGCCTATCCAGACAGCCTGAATAGGTTACCATGCTATCAACTACACACAGAGCTGTGTCACATGTTCCTGCACACACGTGCAAACTGTTCCTGCCAACAGTGGGAACTAGAGGTCGAGTAATCGTGGCTGTGCCTGCCTTAGGTTGTCCCGGTGGTCAGGAAGGGATCTTACCCGTCATAGGCGAACCAGTCTTCCATACTCGCCTGTCCAGACAGCATGAGTTCATTACCATGCTATCAACAACACACAGAGCTGTGTCACATGTTCCTGCACACATGTGCAAACTGTTCCTGAATCACATAACATGACTTTCACCAGGCTATCAACAACACACAGAACTGTGTCACATGTTCCTGCACACACGTGCAAACTGTTCCTGCCAACAGTGGGAACTAGAGGTCGAGTAATCGTGGCTGTGCCTGCCTTAGGTTGTCCCGGTGGTCAGGAAAGGATCTTACCCGTCATAGGCGAACCAGTCTTCCATACTCGCCTGTCAATACAGCATGAGTCCATTACCATGCTATCAACTACACACAGAGCTGTGTCACATGTTCCTGCACACATGTGCAAACTGTTCCTGAATCACATAACATGACTTTCACCAGGCTATCAAAAACACACAGAGCTGTGTCACATGATCCTGCACACACGTGCAAACTGTTCCTGCCAACAGTGGGAACTAGAGGTCGAGTAATCGTGGCTGTGCCTGCCTTAGGTTGTCCCGGTGGTCAGGAAAGGATCTTACCCGTCATAGGCGAACCAGTCTTCCATACTCGCCTATCCAGACAGCCTGAATAGGTTACCATGCTATCAACTACACACACGTGCAAAGTGTTCCTGAATCAGATACCCTGAATCTGTTACCATGCCATCAACTACACACAGAGCTGTGTCACATGTTCCTGCACACACGTGCAAACTGTTCCTGCCAACAGTGGGAACTAGAGGTCGAGTAATCGTGGCTGTGCCTGCCTTAGGTTGTCCCGGTGGTCAGGAAAGGATCTTACCCGTCATAGGCGAACCAGTCTTCCATACTCGCCTGTCAATAAAGCATGAGTCCATTACCATGCTATCAAATACACACAGAGCTGTGTCACATGTTCCTGCACACATGTGCAAACTGTTCCTGAATCACATAACATGACTTTCACCAGGCTATCAACAACACACAGAACTGTTTGACATGTTCCTGCACACATGTGCAAACTGTTCCTGCCAACAGTGGGAACTAAAGGTCGAGTAATCGTGGCTGTGCCTGCCTTAGGTCGTCCCGGTGGTCAGGAAAGGATCTTACCCGTCATAGGCGAACCAGTCTTCCATACTCGCCTATCCAGACAGCCTGAATAGGATACCATGCTATCAACTACACACAGAGCTGTGTCACATGTTCCTGCACACACATGCAAACTGTTCCTGCCAACAGTGGGAAATAGAGGTCGAGTAATCGTGGCTGTGCCTGCCTTAGGTTGTCCCGGTGGTCAGGAAAGGATCTTACCCGTCATAGGCGAACCAGTCTTCCATACTCGCCTGTCCAGACAGCCTGAATCCGCTACCATGCTATCAACTACACACACGTGCAAACTGTTCGT
Source organism: Parambassis ranga (assembly GCF_900634625.1). Lineage (NCBI taxonomy): Eukaryota > Metazoa > Chordata > Actinopteri > Ambassidae > Parambassis > Parambassis ranga. The sequence continues at coordinate 8,907,167 of NC_041035.1, forward strand.
GAATCAGACACCCTGAATCTGTTACCATGCTATCAACTACACACAGACCTGTGTTACATGTTCCTGCACACACATGCAAAATGTTCCTGAATCGCATGACTTTTACCAGGCTATCAACAACACACAGAGCTGTGTCACATGTTCCTGCACACATGTGCAAACTGTTCCTGAATCACATAACATGACTTTCACCAAGCTATCAACAACACACAGAGCTGTGTCACATGTTCCTGCACACACGTGCAAACTGTTCCTGCCAACAGTGGGAACTAGAGGTCGAGTAATCGTGGCTGTGCCTGCCTTAGGTTGTCCCGGTGGTCAGGAAAGGATCTTACCCGTCATAGGCGAACCAGTCTTCCATACTCGCCTGTCAATACAGCATGAGTCCATTACCATGCTATCAACTACACACAGAGCTGTGTCACATGTTCCTGCACACATGTGCAAACTGTTCCTGAATCACATAACATGACTTTCACCAGGCTATCAACAACACACAGAGCTGTGTCACATGTTCCTGCACAAACGTGCAAACTGTTCCTGCCAACAGTGGGAACTAGAGGTCGAGTAATCGTGGCTGTGCCTGCCTTAGGTTGTCCTGGTGGTCAGGAAAGGATCTTACCCGTCATAGGCTAACCAGTCTTCCATACTCGCCTGTCCAGACAGCCTGAGTCCATTACCATGCTATCAACTACACACAGAGCTGTGTCACTTGATCCTGCACACACGTGCAAACTGTTCCTGAATCACATAACCTGACTGTCACCGTGCTATCAACAACACACAGAGCTGTGTCACATGTTCCTGCACACACGTGCAAACTGTTCCTGCCAACAGTGGGAACTAGAGGTCGAGTAATCGTGGCTGTGCCTGCCTTAGGTTGTCCCGGTGGTCAGGAAAGGATCTTACCCGTCATAGGCGAACCAGTCTTCCATACTCGCCTGTCAATTAGGCTTGTGCAAAATCGTATCGTGTGCAATTAATCGTCAAAAAAACTGTCATCGATTAATATTTGCCACTTATCGATTACGGCGATTAGTGCCTCGTCATGATGACGTATTTTTGTGTGCGGCGTACTCTCACCATCACCCGCGCACATGTGAGCCCACAATAACAATAACGGTGGAAGGCAGTGGTGTTCAGTTAAATAATGCGGAGTTCAACGTTGTCACCATAAGTCCGAGCACGAAGAAAGTCGAAGAAAGCACAACGAGGACACAACGCCGGCTACAGCTGTATATAGTGCCGCAACATGCATTAGGTGAAGCGTGGAGCATTGGTTGTTGCCATAGTAACTGAATTTTTGCTCGTATCAAATGAATAAACTCCGATCTTTATTTAAGGACTCCACAGCAAGATAGGAAACATTACAACAGCGAAGTCTCCTCCAGCAGATATTGCAAAGAATTCCACTCAGCCGAGAATCCGCGATATGTTAGTCAGTGTGCTGCTTACGACCAAACTAAGCGCTGGAAGAACGTAACGTAGGTTGATTTGCACAGACACACATTTAAATGTGAAATTGTCCGGTTTGTTTATTTGTTTGTTTTTTCTGCTGCTGTTCAACAGTGTGAGTGAAAACATGCACTACTGTGGGACATATTCACATTTTTTAACTTGAAATAATCACTGATGTGACTTTTCTGAACTTTGTCTGTTTAATTTTAGTGTTGACATGCTTTGTGACCTTAAGATAAAAACATTTGAAGGACAAAGTTACTTTAAATGTTTGCTTCATTATTATTTTGAAGCAGTTTGTGCCTCAATATTATCAATAAATATTTCCATGGCTGGTTGGTGCCTAATCACTACTCACCAGCTTAACCTGTTAGAATGAAGTAGTTAACTTGACTGATGATTTGTCGGTATCATGCTAGAACACTGTGCCAATTTAGAGTCAAAAACATGTAAGTGCAATTGTCATCAATTAATCGTCAAATTAATCGTTATTGGCTAAATGCCACAATTAATTGTGATTAATTTTTTTGCCAATATCGCCCAACCCTACTGTCAATACAGCATGAGTCCATTACCAGGCTATCAACTACACACAGAGCTGTGTCACATGTTCCTGCACACATGTGCAAACTGTTCCTGCCAACAGTGGGAACTAGAGGTCGAGTAATCGTGGCTGTGCCTGCCTTAGGTTGTCCCGGTGGTCAGGAAAGGATCTTACCCGTCATAGGCGAACCAGTCTTCCATACTCGCCTATCCAGACAGCCTGAATAGGTTACCATGCTATCAACTACACACAGAGCTGTGTCACATGTTCCTGCACACATGTGCAAACTGTTCCTGAATCACATAACATGACTTTCACCAGGCTATCAACAACACACAGAGCTGTGTCACATGTTCCTGCACACATGTGCAAACTGTTCCTGCCAACAGTGGGAACTAGAGGTCGAGTAATCGTGGCTGTGCCTGCCTTAGGTCGTCCCGGGGGTCAGGAAAGGATCTTACCCGTCATAGGCGAACCAGTCTTCCATACTCTCCTGTCCAGACAGCATGAGTCCATTACCATGCTATCAACTACACACAGAGCTGTGTCACATGTTCCTGCACACATGTGCAAACTGTTCCTGAATCACATAACATGACTTTCACCAGGCTATCAAAAACACACAGAGCTGTGTCACATGTTCCTGCACACACATGCAAACTGTTCCTGCCAACAGTGGGAACTAGAGGTCGAGTAATCGTGGCTGTGCCTGCCTTAGGTTGTCCCGGTGGTCAGGAAAGGATCTTACCCGTCATAGGCGAACCAGTCTTCCATACTCGCCTATCCAGACAGCCTGAATAGGTTACCATGCTATCAACTACACACAGACCTGTGTTACATGTTCCTGCACACACATGCAAAATGTTCCTGAATCGCATGACTTTTACCAGGCTATCAACAACACACAGAGCTGTGTCACATGTTCCTGCACACACGTGCAAACTGTTCCTGAATCAGATACCCTGAATCTGTTACCATGCTATCAACTACACACAGAGCTGTGTCACATGTTCCTGCACACACGTGCAAACTGTTCCTGCCAACAGTGGGAACTAGAGGTCGAGTAATTGTGGCTGTGCCTGCCTTAGGTTGTCCCGGTGGTCAGGAAAGGATCTTACCCGTCATAGGCGAACCAGTCTTCCATACTCGCCTGTCAATAAAGCATGAGTCCATTACCATGCTATCAACTACACACAGAGCTGTGTCACATGTTCCTGCACACATGTGCAAACTGTTCCTGAATCACATAACATGACTTTCACCAGGCTATCAACAACACACAGAACTGCTTGACATGTTCCTGCACACATGTGCAAACTGTTCCTGCCAACAGTGGGAACTAAAGGTCGAGTAATCGTGGCTGTGCCTGCATTAGGTCGTCCCGGTGGTCAGGAAAGGATCTTACCCGTCATAGGCGAACCAGTCTTCCATACTCGCCTATCCAGACAGCCTGAATAGGTTACCATGCTATCAACTACACACAGAGCTGTGTCACTTGATCCTGCACACACGTGCAAACTGTTCCTGCCAACAGTGGGAACTAGAGGACGAGTAATCGTGGCTGTGCCTGCCTTAGGTTGTCCCGGTGGTCAGGAAGGGATCTTACCCGTCATAGGCTAACCAGTCTTCCATACTCGCCTGTCCAGACAGCCTGAATCCGCTACCATGCTATCAACTACACGTGCAAACTGTTCGTGAATCAGACACCCTGAATCTGTTACCATGCTATCAACTACACACAGAGCTGTGTCACATGTTCCTGCACCCACGTGAAAACTGTTCCTGCCAACAGTGGGAACTAGAGGTCGAGTAATCGTGGCTGTGCCTGCTTTAGGTTGTCCCGGTGGTCAAGAAGGGATCTTACCCGTCATAGGCGAACCAGTCTTCCATACTCGCCTGTCCAGACAGCATGAGTCCATTACCATGCTATCAATTACACACAGAGCTGTGTCACATGTTCCTGCACAAACGTGCAAACTGTTCCTGAATCAGATACCCTGAATCTGTTACCATGCTATCAACTACACACAGAGCTGTGTTACATGTTCCTGCACACACGTGCAAAATGTTCCTGAATCACATAACATGTTTTGAAAAAAAGAATTGACTTACCCATCATCATGTCTGCAACATGGACATGAGAAGCTCTGTGGCGTCAGGTTGTTGTTCTTGATTGCTGACTCTGTGGCTGTGATGCGTTCCACCACTGGAATCTGCTGCGGAGAGATGGCAAAGTTTGACCAGCACATCTTTTTCAGGCTGGCTCAGCTCCCTGTCTGATTGATAGGTTCTTCACCCATTTGTCCTGGGAGTTCTATTGTGGCGACACCATCTGGACTTTTTCTGTCAGGTTGATGACCTCATCCATAACGTTGCTGGGTAGAAGGGTGGCAAGCTGAGTTCTGGTCTGCTCAGTTGTGACCTCTTTACATTGTGCAAAATGTCTGTAAGAAAATGAAAAAAATTTGTTTATTGGGATCTGTAAAAACAACGATATATAACTGACATTATGATCTACACCACAAGGCTACACTACCAGCAGCATGAGATCTTTTTTAGCATCATAAAAATGAATAAAGAAATTGGATCTTATTCAGAGTTTGTGTCATGTTGAACTTAAAGTCACTGCACTCCCATGTCTCCCTGTGTGTATGTGTGGGCCCCATAAGAAAATGAGATCTTTAACCATTTTACCAAGTTATGTTGCTGTACCCAAACAATCAGAGGGAGTGGGTTAATTGTCGATTGAGTAAACCTATTCTGCCCTCCCTGAATGTGGGTGCTTTTCAGTTCTGCAGATAGATAAACAGTTCTTGAAATGAAAAACATGATTGCCAGGTGATGTCTGAGCTTTAAGAAAAGTTCATTTCCTACACACTTTCAAAGATTATCACCCTAAACTAAGACATTTATAACCATAAACACACCTTCTGCAACTACTGCAAAGTTAAAAACAAGTTATCGCACTGACTTTAGCATTATGCTAATGTATAATGGGAAATCCCATAGACATGCAAACAAACTAGCATATGTGCCGCGACGCCATTAAAAGAAATCAAATGGTACAAATTACTCAAGGTAAGGTACACACCTACACATAGATTTGCATGTGCAGATACTTACAGACATATGTTTCTCTTGCTCTTAAAAACCATCAAACAACTCCCAGGTTGTTAACTCCTGCTAGTCTGCTAGTTTAATTAGCATCATGCTAGTCAAAGATTAAGCTAATAATCCACTCGCTAACATTACCATGTCAGGAAAACTACAACAGCAGCCATAAAAATCTACCAAAAAAAGGTAAAAACAAAAGCTGTTCATTGTGCACACATGTAACACAGGTAAGAAATGAAGCACAGCTGTCAGATGAAAATCATCTTTCACACAAAGTGTTTGTAGATCTGCTCATCACAGCAACACAATGACATGTCAGCAAAGTAAATGTCCTCAGAAACATCAAGTTTTAGCAGCTGAAAAGTGCTCTTACCTCTCTGCAGGCTGAAGCTGGAATGAGCTTTGGAGCTCTCTGAGTGACATTCACATGGTATATCATTAGAACAACAACAACAACGGTCGCCATGTAACTCATTCAAAAATCAATATTATACAAAAGCTGTTCAATGTTCAGCCCTGCACCTGTTTAAATGTGTAGGAGTGGGTTTATGAACTACTTGTCACAGCAAACATCTCACCAATGTGCATCAAACACTTGAAACATGACAGAAATGTACAAACTCTAAGCCACCACACAAACACACTGTTACAGACACATCAGTTGTAGTTTAAATGCAAAATATCCACTTATTTTAGGTCCTATTCAGGTTTTCATTGAAGTCATTTAATATTTTAAAATTTTTGGAGGAGCCGGCAGTAAAGTCCTCTCTCTCTCTCTCTCAGCCGTCTGTCTGGTAAGGTACTGTTAATGGTAAGAGCTCTCACTTCACTGATCAGTTATCCTCCTACATACATGTAAGTGTGTGTATGTGGGAGGGGACAGTGTCTATTGACAACTTAATGAAGAAGCAGAGCAAAATCATTCATGTTAAATCCCAAAAGTAAATTCAAATAGATTTTTTCTGCAGCAAATTTAGCAATCACCATATAATCACTCCCATGTCTCCCTGTGTGTATGTGTGGGCCGGGTCATTCTATGAAACGGGTGCCATTTCCACTTTGCAATTTGTAAAATTTTCATCAAGGCTAAGAGTTTTTTTTTAGAAATCCTCTTTATAAAAGACATGTTAAACATTCAGAAAAATGTGTTTTCCCACCTCAGGCATATAATCCTTATTTATATTATCCTTTTAATTCAGACCTGGGGGTCATTCTTGCACCACCCCGTCACAGACAGTTTGTGTACAATTTGACTTGTAATACATTAAATAGTTGTTTTAAATCAAATGCTTTCCTATAAGTAAACTGTCCTTTTTTAGGATACTAATAAGTTTAGTCTTGTTATTTAATTATTATTTATTCATTTTAAGAGTTTTAGTCTTGAAATATGATTTTGACATGACCAGAGCTTCAGTTTCTAAACAAAAAACACTATTTCACTATATATTATCAAATGAACGTTGCATTTATTTGAACAGTCCAAGAAGTGAGAGCATTATGACACATTCATTTATAGAGCATTTCACTCTCCTTTCACATTTTTTAAAGAAAATTACACTGTGACGGAGTGGTAACACACGTGACGGGGGGCAAAAAAAATAAATTAAAAAATGATTAAAAATTATATCTTATTGTTTTGAAATAGCATTAATTCATATATTGTGTGATTAAGGAGACTTTAATTAACAAATTTAAACTGTAGAACATGCAGATTGATATATTTTATAACTTTTACATTGCATCAAATGTTGAGGACTTAAATGGCACCCGTTTGGTAGAATGACCCGGCCCCATTTTACCAAGTTATGTTGCTGTACCCAAACAATCAGAGGGAGTGGGTTAATTGTCGATTGAGTAAACCTATTCTGCCCTCCCTGAATGTGGGTGCTTTTCAGTTCTGCAGATAGATAAACAGTTCTTCAAATGAAAGACATGATTGCCAGGTGATGTCTGAGCTTTAAGAAAAGTTCATTTTCTACACACTTTCAAAGATTATTCACCCTAAACTAAGACATTTATAACCATAAACACACCTTCTGCAACTACGGCAAAGTTAAAAACAAAAGTTATCGCACTGACTTTAGCATTATGCTAATGTATAATGGGAAATCCCATAGACATGCAAACAAACTAGCATATGTGCCGCGACGCCATTAAAAGAAATCAAATGGTACAAATTACTCAAGGTAAGGTACACACCTACACATAGATTTGCATGTGCAGATACTTACAGACATATGTTTCTCTTGCTCTTAAAAACCATCAAACAACTCCCAGGTTGTTAACTCCTGCTAGTCTGCTAGTTTAATTAGCATCATGCTAGTCAAAGATTAAGCTAATAATCCACTCGCTAACATTACCATGTCAGGAAAACTACAACAGCAGCCATAAAAATCTACCAAAAAAAGGTAAAAACAAAAGCTGTTCATTGTGCACACATGTAACACAGGTAAGAAATGAAGCACAGCTGTCAGATGAAAATCATCTTTCACACAAAGTGTTTGTAGATCTGCTCATCACAGCAACACAATGACATGTCAGCAAAGTAAATGTCCTCAGAAACATCAAGTTTTAGCAGCTGAAAAGTGCTCTTACCTCTCTGCAGGCTGAAGCTGGAATGAGCTTTGGAGCTCTCTGAGTGACATTCACATGGTATATCATTAGAACAACAACAACAACGGTCGCCATGTAACTCATTCAAAAATCAATATTATACAAAAGCTGTTCAATGTTCAGCCCTGCACCTGTTTAAATGTGTAGGAGTGGGTTTATGAACTACTTGTCACAGCAAACATCTCACCAATGTGCATCAAACACTTGAAACATGACAGAAATGTACAAACTCTAAGCCACCACACAAACACACTGTTACAGACACATCAGTTGTAGTTTAAATGCAAAATATCCACTTATTTTAGGTCCTATTCAGGTTTTCATTGAAGTCATTTAATATTTTAAAATTTTTGGAGGAGCCGGCAGTAAAGTCCTTTCTCTCTCTCTCTCTCTCTCTCAGCCGTCTGTCTGGTAAGGTACTGTTAATGGTAAGAGCTCTCACTTCACTGATCAGTTATCCTCCTACATACATGTAAGTGTGTGTATGTGGGAGGGGACAGTGTCTATTGACAACTTAATGAAGAAGCAGAGCAAAATCATTCATGTTAAATCCCAAAAGTAAATTCAAATAGATTTTTTCTGCAGCAAATTTAGCAATCACCATATAATCACTCCCATGTCTCCCTGTGTGTATGTGTGGGCCGGGTCATTCTATGAAACGGGTGCCATTTCCACTTTGCAATTTGTAAAATTTTCATCAAGGCTAAGAGTTTTTTTTTAGAAATCCTCTTTATAAAAGACATGTTAAACATTCAGAAAAATGTGTTTTCCCACCTCAGGCATATAATCCTTATTTATATTATCCTTTTAATTCAGACCTGGGGGTCATTCTTGCACCACCCCGTCACAGACAGTTTGTGTACAATTTGACTTGTAATACATTAAATAGTTGTTTTAAATCAAATGCTTTCCTATAAGTAAACTGTCCTTTTTTAGGATACTAATAAGTTTAGTCTTGTTATTTAATTATTATTTATTCATTTTAAGAGTTTTAGTCTTGAAATATGATTTTGACATGACCAGAGCTTCAGTTTCTAAACAAAAAACACTATTTCACTATATATTATCAAATGAACGTTGCATTTATTTGAACAGTCCAAGAAGTGAGAGCATTATGACACATTCATTTATAGAGCATTTCACTCTCCTTTCACATTTTTTAAAGAAAATTACACTGTGACGGAGTGGTAACACACGTGACGGGGGGCAACTCATGTGACGGGGTGGATTTCTTATGGGTATCAATGTGGAAATAATCATAAAAACATTCAAATTCATGTATCTATGTTATTTTGATTAAAATAGTCTACTCGAATAACCATTACAATTAAAGCTGCAAGCAGCATTGCGGGCCCTCGCAGACCTTGCGATCCACGGGGCTATTGCTGTCTTCTCTCCTATGCTCTTGTCTCCTATACTCTCCTGTCCTATGCTCTCTTTTCCTCTCATTTGCAGAAATGTACAACAAACACATGTTTACAACCAAACTGTCCTGCTACCAGTAGGTGGCGCTATGACCGTATCATCCTATTAGCATATATATCTGTTCAGACTCGGGTCCATAGCAGTAGTGTAAGATTTTGTCCACATTGCATAAAGTATATGGGTAGTACTGCATAAAACACAGCGAGTTCCTTTGTAATGGCGAATGGTCAACTTTGAGGCCACTCCCCCGCCACACGGTAATACTTTTGAAAGAGTTTTGGAATGTGTCTATTCCCTATGGTGTCCTGAGTGGACACAATGAATTTCAGCTTAATTGCAAGAAGTATGTGAGCCATGAAAAGTTTTGAAGCAGGGTCACAAATACGCAAAAAATGGCCACAAAAGTCAAAATGGCGGACTTCCTGTTGGGTTTGGAGGGGGGGGTCCAAGAGACTTTTTTGTGCGTCTTGGGGTGATACACATGTGTGCTAATTCTCATGATCCTGTGTCAAACTGGCCAGCGGGGCTACACATTAGGGCAATAAATACAGTGAGTTCCTTTGTAATGGCGAATGGTCAACTTTGAGGCCACGCCCCCGCCACACCGTCAGACTTTTGTAAGAGTTTTTGAATGCGTCTATTCCCTATGGTGTCCTGAGTGGACACAGTGAGTTTTAGCTCATTTGGATGAAGTATGCGAGGCGTGAAAAGTTTTGTAGGAGGGTCACAAATCGCCAAAAATTAACAGAAATTTCCAAATTGCGGACTTCCTGTTGGGTTTGGAGGGGGGGTCCAAGAGACTTTTTTGTGCATCTTGGGGTGATACACATGTGTACCAATTTTCATGACCCTACTCAAAACAGGCCAGGGGGGCAGGCAGAAAAACCTATGAAAACACAACATTTTGTGTAGCCAGTAGGTGGCGCTCTGTCAAAGCCTCAATATTGTTGTATAGATGTGTTTAGGGTCAGACTCTGATCATACATGTGACATTTCGTACAGATCGGACAGAAAACGAAGAAGTTATAGAGACTTTCTGTGTCCTCAGAAATGGTCAAACTTTGAGGCCACGCCCCGGCCACACCGTCAGACTTTTGTAAGAGTTTTGGAATGCGTCTATTCCCTATGGTGTCCTGAGTGGACACGGCGAATTTCAGCTCAATTCTATGAAGTATGCGAGGCGTGAAAAGTTTGGCAGCAGTGTCACACATCGCCAAAAATGGCCACAAACCTTCAAATGGCGGACTTCCTGTTGGGTTTGGAGGGGGGGTCCAAGAGACTTTTTTGTGCGTCTTGAGGTGATACATATGTGTGCCAATTTTCATAATCCTGTGTCAAACTGGCCAGAGGGGCTACGCGTTGGGGGCGCTATAGAGCCATTTTTATATGTGCATTTCAAAAGTCAGCAAATTTCAAAATTTTTCGGGCGAATGAATTTTTCTACCAAATTTGGTGAGTTTTTGGGCATGTTAAGGCCTCCAAAAATGCGATCTCGGAGGGGGAAAAAAAAAAATTAAAGCTGCAAGCAGCATTGCGGGCCCTCGCGCACCTTGCGATCCGTGGGGTCATCGCAGTCTTCTCTCCTATGCTCGCGTCTCCTATACTCTCCTGTGCTATGCTCTCCTCCTCTCATTTCCACAGATATACAACAAACACATGTTTACAACCAAACTTTCCTGCTACCAGTAGGTGGCGCTATGACCGTATCATCCTATTAGCATATATATCTGTTTAGACTCGGCTCCATGGCAGTACTGTAAGATTTTGTCCACATTGCATAAAGTATATGGGTAGTACTGCATAAAACACAGCGAGTTCCTTTGTAATGGCGAATGGTCAACTTTGAGGCAAATCCCCCGCCACACGGTAATACTTTTGAAAGAGTTTTGGAATGCGTCTATTCCCTATGGTGTCCTGAGTGGACACAGTGAATTTCAGCTCAATTGCAAGAAGTATGTGAGCCGTGAAAAGTTTTGCAGCAGGGTCACAAATAGGCAAAAAATGGCCACAAAAGTCAAAATGGCGGACTTCCTGTTGGGTTTGGAGGGGGGGTCCAAGAGACTTTTTTGTGCGTCTTGGGGTGATACACATGTGTGCTAATTTTCATGATCCTGTGTCAAACTGGCCAGCGGGGCTACGCGTTAGGGCAAAAAATACAGGGAGTTCATTTGTAATGGTGAATGGTCTACTTTGAGGCCACGCCCCCACCACAATGTAAGACTTTTGTAAGAGTTTTGGAATGCATCTATTCCCTATGGTGTCCTGAGTAGACACAGTGAATTTCAGCTCAATTGCATGAAGTATGTGAGGCGTGAAAAGTTTTGAAGCAGGGTCAAAAATAGGCAAAAAATGGCCACAAAAGTCAAAATGGCGGACTTCCTGTTGGGTTTGGAGGCGGGGTCCAAGAGACTTTTTTGTGCGTCTTGGGGTGATACACATGTGTGCTAATTTTCATGAACCTGTGTCAAACTGGCCAGCGGGGCTACACATTAGGGCAAAAAATACAGGGAGTTCCTTTGTAATGGCGAATGGTCAACTTTGAGGCCACGCCCCCACCACACCGTAAGACTTTTGTAAGAGTTTTGGAATGCGTCTATTCCCTGTGGTGTCCTGAGTGGACACAGTGAATTTCAGCTCAATTGCATGAAGTATGTGAGGCGTGAAAAGTTTTGAAGCAGGGTCAAAAATAGGCAAAAAATGCCCACAAAAGTCAAAATGGCGGACTTCCTGTTGGGTTTGGAGGGGGGGTCCAAGAGACTTTTTTGTGCGTCTTGGGGTGATACACATGTGTGCCAATTTTCATGATCCTGTGTCAAACTGGCCAGAGGGGCTACGCGTTAGGGCAAAAAATACAGGGAGTTCTTTTGTAATGGCGAATGGTCAACTTTGAGGCCACGCCCCCACCACACCGTAAGACTTTTGTAAGAGTTTTGGAATGCGTCTATTCCGTATGGTGTCCTGAGTGGACACAGTGATTTTCAGCTTGATTGGATGAAGTATGCGAGGCGTGAAAAGTTTTGTAGCAGGGTCACAAATCGCCAAAAATTAACAGAAATTTCAAAATGGCGGACTTCCTGTTGGGTTTGGAGGGGGGGTCCAAGAGACTTTTTTGTGCATCTTGGGGTGATACACATGTGTGCCAATTTTCATGACCCTACTCAAAACAGGCCAGGGGGGCAGGCAGAAAAACCTATGAAAACACAACATTTTGTGTAGCCAGTAGGTGGCGCTCTGTCAAAGCCTCAATATTGTTGTATAGATGTGTTTAGGGTCGGACTCTGATCATACATGTGACATTTCGTACAGATCGGACAGAAAACGAAGAAGTTATAGAGACTTTCTGTGTCCTCAGAAATGGTCAAACTTTGAGGCCACGCCCCGGCCACACCGTCAGACTTTTGTAAGAGTTTTGGAATGCGTCTATTCCCTATGGTGTCCTGAGTGGACACAGCGAATTTCAGCTCAATCCGATGAAGTATGCGAGGCGTGAAAAGTTTGGCAGCAGGGTCACACATCGCCAAAAATGGCCACAAACCTTCAAATGGCGGACTTCCTGTTGGGTTTGGAGGGGGGGTCCAAGAGACTTTTTTGTGCGTCTTGAGGTGATACATATGTGTGCCAATTTTCATAATCCTGTGTCAAACCGGCCAGAGGGGCTACGCATTGGGGGCGCTATAGAGCCATTTTTATATGTGCATTTCAAAAGTCAGCAAATTTCAAAATTTTTCGGGCGAATGAATTTTTCTACCAAGTTTGGTGAGTTTTTGGGCATGTTAAGGCCTCCAAAAATGCGATCTCGGAGGGGGAAAAAAAAAAAAAAAAAAAAAAAATAATAATCCTAAGGGTTTCAATAGGGCTCTTGCACCATTCGGTGCTCGGGCCCTAAAAATAATAATCCTAAGGGTTTCAATAGGGCTCTTGCACCATTCGGTGCTCGGGCCCTAATTAAATTAAACAATTAAAACAGAGAAATGTAGGCCATTTAAAATTGAAAAATGTATTGCAAAACCTATTAATTGTCACGACCTGGTGTTTATTTATGGTTTAGTTTTCCTTGTTTTGGGTTTTTAGTTTAATCTGTGTTTAGTTATTGTTATTTTCCTGTTGTTCTAGTGTTTTGTTTAGTTGTGTCTTGTGCTTCCTGTTTCACTTTGATAGTCCTGACCCCCTGTGCATTGTCTGGAGTTTTGCTTCCTGTGTTTTCCCTCCTTGTGTGATTACCTGCCCTGTCCTAATGTGTGCCACCTGTGCCTCCTTGTCTTCCCTGGTCCCTTTGTATATAGTCTGTGTCTTCCCCTCTGTCTTTGCTAGTTTGCCTCGTCTGGTGTAGGGTTTGTTTCGTTCCATGTTTCGTTCCAAAACACAGGAAGTAAAACTCCAGACAATGCACAGGGGGTCAGGACTATCAAAGTAAAACAGGAAGCACAAGACACAACTAAACAAAACACTAGAACAACAGGAAAATAACAATAACTAAACACAGATTAAACTAAAAACCCAAAACAAGGAAAACTAAACCATAAATAAACACCAGGTCGTGACATTAACAGTGTCTGAAACTCTGATAAAAAAAATTATGGTAATTGATAAAATAGCAAGAATAAAAATTTGATGCCATGATGGAGACATCTCTATGTGCAAATATTTTATTATTATCATTATTCTGTAGTGAGTTATTGAGAGATTCAGGTATTGTGTGAGAAAGTGACTGACTGACTAAATGTGTGCGCGAAAGACTCAGTGAATGAGTGAGACAATAAAATGAATTGATGAATTGGTGTTGTTGATTGAGTGAGTTTGTGAAAAGCTAGTGAGTGAATGGATGAGAGAGAGAAGAACAAAACAGATAAGTTAAGAAAAGTGATTATATTACATTAAAAACACTAATAATATATGCCATTGATCTTTCCTATTCATGGCATATTAACCTACAGGTTGTGGGCTCCAATTAACTAGTTTTCTAGTTTAGATTGCATGTAATACCACCCCGTCACAGTAAAAAATGTGACAGGGTGGTATGTGACAGGGTGGTAAATTTCAACCTAAAATGGCTGCAGTTCACCATGTGGTCAGCAAGCTAACTTAGCATATGTACTTTTCAACTTGAAATATGATCTTCTTTTCATTAATACTGGAAAAAAAGTGATAAAACACTGTTTTCCCTATCAATCCCACGTGACGGGGTGGTGAGGTTAAGCTCGACGGACCCCGTCTAAAATACAAAAGCAACAAATAATCAACAAAAAATGAGGTGGGAACTTGCCTGCTTTTGAATTTTGCTGGTCCAAAGGCTTAAGTGATGTCACCTCTTTTTTGAATCTGTTACCATGCTATCAACTACACACAGAGCTGTGTTACATGTTCCTGCACACACGTGCAAAATGTTCCTGAATCACATAACATGTTTTGAAAAAAAGAATTGACTTACCCATCATCATGTCTGCAACAAGGACATCAGAAGCTCTGTGGCGTCAGGTTGTTGTTCTTGATTGCTGACTCTGTGGCTGTGATGCGTTCCACCACTGGAATCTGCTGCGGAGAGATGGCAAAGTTTGACCAGCACATCTTTTTCAGGCTGGCTCAGCTCCCTGTCTGATTGATAGGTTCTTCACCCATTTGTCCTGGGAGTTCTATTGTGGCGACGCCATCTGGACTTTTTCTGTCAGGTTGATGACCTCATCCATAACGTTGCTGGGTAGAAGGGTGGCAAGCTGAGATCTGGTCTGCTCAGTTGTGACCTCTTTACATTGTGCAAAATGTCTGTAAGAAAATGAAAAAAATTTGTTTATTGGGATCTGTAAAAACAACGATATATAACTGACATTATGATCTACACCACAAGGCTACACTACCAGCAGCATGAGATCTTTTTTAGCATCATAAAAATGAATAAAGAAATTGGATCTTATTCAGAGTTTGTGTCATGTTGAACTTAAAGTCACTGCACTCCCATGTCTCCCTGTGTGTATGTGTGGGCCCCATAAGAAAATGAGATCTTTAACCATTTTACCAAGTTATGTTGCTGTACCCAAACAATCAGAGGGAGTGGGTTAATTGTCGATTGAGTAAACCTATTCTGCCCTCCCTGAATGTGGGTGCTTTTCAGTTCTGCAGATAGATAAACAGTTCTTCAAATGAAAGACATGATTGCCAGGTGATGTCTGAGCTTTAAGAAAAGTTCATTTTCTACACACTTTCAAAGATTATTCACCCTAAACTAAGACATTTATAACCATAAACACACCTTCTGCAACTACGGCAAAGTTAAAAACAAAAGTTATCGCACTGACTTTAGCATTATGCTAATGTATAATGGGAAATCCCATAGACATGCAAACAAACTAGCATATGTGCCGCGACGCCATTAAAAGAAATCAAATGGTACAAATTACTCAAGGTAAGGTACACACCTACACATAGATTTGCATGTGCAGATACTTACAGACATATGTTTCTCTTGCTCTTAGAAACCATCAAACAACTCCCAGGTTGTTAACTCCTGCTAGTCTGCTAGTTTAATTAGCATCATGCTAGTCAAAGATTAAGCTAATAATCCACTCGCTAACATTACCATGTCAGGAAAACTACAACAGCAGCCATAAAAATCTACCAAAAAAAGGTAAAAACAAAAGCTGTTCATTGTGCACACATGTAACACAGGTAAGAAATGAAGCACAGCTGTCAGATGAAAATCATCTTTCACACAAAGTGTTTGTAGATCTGCTCATCACAGCAACACAATGACATGTCAGCAAAGTAAATGTCCTCAGAAACATCAAGTTTTAGCAGCTGAAAAGTGCTCTTACCTCTCTGCAGGCTGAAGCTGGAATGAGCTTTGGAGCTCTCTGAGTGACATTCACATGGTATATCATTAGAACAACAACAACAACGGTCGCCATGTAACTCATTCAAAAATCAATATTATACAAAAGCTGTTCAATGTTCAGCCCTGCACCTGTTTAAATGTGTAGGAGTGGGTTTATGAACTACTTGTCACAGCAAACATCTCACCAATGTGCATCAAACACTTGAAACATGACAGAAATGTACAAACTCTAAGCCACCACACAAACACACTGTTACAGACACATCAGTTGTAGTTTAACCCTCATGCATTGTTCGCAAACACTACCCTAATGTGTTGTTCGGGGACAAAAACGTCCCCTAACTTTAACGGTTTTAAAAATATATTAGATAAATATTTTTTTGAATTTTTTTTGCATAGACCTTTTAATTAACTTCAGTTCTAATCAACAGTAGTGAAAAAATCATTTTCCCCCAGGATTTTAACCCTTTAATCACCAATTTTATAAGGGGTGGTGCTGAAAATTGAAAAAAAAAAACACAAAATGGCTCATTTTTAATAGAAAAGGTGAATGTGGACTGGATTCTTTTGAACCTTTATTACAGTCTTGGTCATGTCAAACATCAGTAAAAAAATTGACTTGATTGCATTATTAGTTTTTGCACAGCACTGGATTTTCTTTTTTTCTCCCTAATGTGTTGTTCGGGGACAAAAATGTCCCCTAACTTTAACGGTTTTAAAAATATATTAGATAAATATTTTTTTGAAATTTTTTTGCATAGACCTTTTAATTAACTTCAGTTCTAATCAACAGTAGTGAAAAAATCATTTTCCCCCAGGATTTTAACCCTTTAATCACCCATTTTATAAGGGGTGGTGCTGAAAATTGAAAAAAAAACACACAAAATGGCTCATTTTTAATAGAAAAGGTGAATGTGGACTGGATTCTTTTGAACCTTTATTACAGTCTTGGTCATGTCAAACATCAGTAAAAAAATTGACTTTATTGCATTATTAGTTTTTGCACAGCACTGGATTTTCTTTTTTTCTCCCATTTTGTCCCATAGACTTCCATTATAAACACACTTTTTTTGACTGCACAGCCATGGCACTACATAATCATGCATTCTTGATTGTTGGTGGTTTACCCTGTTGGTAGGAGGTAAAATTTGTGATTTTTACAGTTAACAACTTAATTACCATATTAACCCTTTACCTGCAGGCCTGTGCTCATGTAGTGTAGTTTCTGGCTTGTATATGGAGTTATAGGGAGTATTTTAGCACATAATTGTGTGTCTACACACTGTGTGTGTATGTTAGAGAGGAAGAGAGCCATTTGCACACTGATCTTGTTGTCTGTGAGTACACACAACCACAGAGTCTTCATAGTAAACAAAAACAAAGAAAGTGTTGCTATGCACGTGTGGCCCTTTGATGTCTACAGGTGCAGACTAAACAAAACAAAAAGGCAAGTGGTCTTACATGTGACCTTGTGGTCATTTGATGGTGAGAAGAGCAGAAAGCAACATGAAGAGAGGATTCACTTGTGCACAATCTCTGGAAATGATTGTGCAGCCTGGCTCTATGAAGGGCCAGGCTGTGAAGCTGTGAAGGCTGCACAAGTAGATCCGTCACTTGTTCACAAGCGAATCCTTCATTTGTTCACAAGTGAATCCTTCACTCATGCACAGGTGAATCCTCTCTTCATGCTGCTTGCTGCTCTTGTCACCATTAAATGACCAGGAGGATGCATGCAAGTCCACTAGTGTTTTTGTTTTGTTTAGTCTGAACCTCTCAGCATCAAAGGGCCCGGCACTTACTTTTAGGGCTGCAACAAATTTACTTTACTTTACTTTACTAAACTACTTTTAATACTAATTTTAGTAGGGGACTAAACTGTAGATTAGATTTAGTTAGTCAATGATTATTTATTATGTTATCAAGTTATCTATCTATGGTGTCTATTTAGTAACATGCACATGTACGTATGGTCGTGTGGAGCGCAACACACCATGGAAAAGGGGCACTTAGACCTCACTTAGACTAATTCAGTGATCTCAACTGAGACACTAACCTAAAAGTAAAGTCACTCTACTGGAGGACGTGTTTTCCGAAAGCTAAAAAAAAAAAAAAAAAACAGCTATTTTACCCATCCACAACTTCAGACGCCAGAACTCCTGGATGTTTTCATTTTACATGCTTATGCATTGCCGTTGTACGTCTGAATTAGGTACACTTCACTTACTTAGTAACTTTATTTTCCTGACTTTCCTTCCCTGACAGTGTGCAAATGGCTCTCTTCCTCTCTAACATACACACACAGTGTGTAGACACACAATTATGTGCTAAAATACTCCCTATAACTCCATATACAAGCCAGAAACTACAGTACATGAGCACAGGCCTGCAGGTAAAGGGTTAATATGGTAATTAAGTTGTTAACTGTAAAAATCACAAATGTTACCTCCTACCAACAGGGTAAACCACCAACAATCAAGAATGCATGATTATTTAGTGCCATGGCTGTGCAGTCAAAAAAAGTGTGTTTATAATGTAAGTCTATGGGACAAAATGGGAGAAAAAAAGAAAATCCAGTGCTGTGCAAAAACTAATAATGCAATAAAGTCAATTTTTTTACTGATGTTTGACATGACCAAGACTATAATAAAGGTTAAAAAGAATCCAGTCCACATTCACCTTTTCTATTAAAAATGAGCCATTTTGTGTGTTTTTTTTTCAATTTTCAGCACCACCCCTTATAAAATTGGTGATTAAAGGGTTAAAATCCTGGGGGAAAATGATTTTTTCACTACTGTTGATTAGAACTGAAGTTAATTAAAAGGTCTATGCAAAAAAATTTCAAAAAAATATTTATCTAATATATTTTTAAAACCGTTAAAGTTAGGGGACGTTTTTGTCCCCGAACAACACATTAGGGGGTAAAATTTGCCCACAGTGTACCGTTGACCTATGAAAAATTTTAAAATCATATTAACAAAATTTATGTAAAATTAAGCTTATTGAGGAAAAATGATTCAATTTGTCCACATATTGACAAAGTTATGGCCAAAATAAACAGAAAAATTTCTCTCAGAGGACAAAAATGTCCCGAACAACGCATGAGGGTTAAATGCAAAATATCCACTTATTTTAGGTCCTATTCAGGTTTTCATTGAAGTCATTTAATATTTTAAAATTTTTGGAGGAGCCAGCAGTAAAGTCCTCTCTCTCTCTCTCTCTCTCTCTCTCTCAGCCGTCTGTCTGGTAAGGTACTGTTAATGGTAAGAGCTCTCACTTCTCTGATCAGTTATCCTCCTACATACATGTAAGTGTGTGTATGTGGGAGGGGACAGTGTCTATTGACAACTTAATGAAGAAGCAGAGCAAAATCATTCATGTTAAATCCCAAAAGTAAATTCAAATAGATTTTTTCTGCAGCAAATTTAGCAATCACCATATAATCACTCCCATGTCTCCCTGTGTGTATGTGTGGGCCGGGTCATTCTATGAAACGGGTGCCATTTCCACTTTGCAATTTGTAAAATTTTCATCAAGGCTAAGAGTTTTTTTTTAGAAATCCTCTTTATAAAAGACATGTTAAACATTCAGAAAAATGTGTTTTCCCACCTCAGGCATATAATCCTTATTTATATTATCCTTTTAATTCAGACCTGGGGGTCATTCTTGCACCACCCTGTCACAGACAGTTTGTGTACAATTTGACTTGTAATACATTAAATAGTTGTTTTAAATCAAATGCTTTCCTATAAGTAAACTGTCCTTTTTTAGGATACTAATAAGTTTAGTCTTGTTATTTAATTATTATTTATTCATTTTAAGAGTTTTAGTCTTGAAATATGATTTTGACATGACCAGAGCTTCAGTTTCTAAACAAAAAACACTATTTCACTATATATTATCAAATGAACGTTGCATTTATTTGAACAGTCCAAGAAGTGAGAGCATTATGACACATTCATTTATAGAGCATTTCACTCTCCTTTCACATTTTTTAAAGAAAATTACACTGTGACGGAGTGGTAACACACGTGACGGGGGGCAACTCATGTGACGGGGTGGATTTCTTATGGGTATCAATGTGGAAATAATCATAAAAACATTCAAATTCATGTATCTATGTTATTTTGATTAAAATAGTCTACTCGAATAACCATTACAATTAAATTAAACAATTAAAACAGAGAAATGTAGGCCATTTAAAATTGAAAAATGTATTGCAAAACCTATTAATTGTCACGACCTGGTGTTTATTTATGGTTTAGTTTTCCTTGTTTTGGGTTTTTAGTTTAATCTGTGTTTAGTTCTTGTTATTTTCCTGTTGTTCTAGTGTTTTGTTTAGTTGTGTCTTGTGCTTCCTGTTTTACTTTGATAGTCCTGACCCCCTGTGCATTGTCTGGAGTTTTGCTTCCTGTGTTTTCCCTCCTTGTGTGATTACCTGCCCTGTCCTAATGTGTGCCACCTGTGCCTCCTTGTCTTCCCTGGTCCCTTTGTATATAGTCTGTGTCTTCCCCTCTGTCTTTGCTAGTTTGCCTCGTCTGGTGTAGGGTTTGTTTCGTTCCATGTTTCGTTCCAAAACACAGGAAGTAAAACTCCAGACAATGCACAGGGGGTCAGGACTATCAAAGTAAAACAGGAAGCACAAGACACAACTAAACAAAACACTAGAACAACAGGAAAATAACAATAACTAAACACAGATTAAACTAAAAACCCAAAACAAGGAAAACTAAACCATAAATAAACACCAGGTCGTGACATTAACAGTGTCTGAAACTCTGATAAAAAAAATTATGGTAATTGATAAAATAGCAAGAATAAAAATTTGATGCCATGATGGAGACATCTCGATGTGCAAATATTTTATTATTATCATTATTCTGTAGTGAGTTATTGAGAGATTCAGGTATTGTGTGAGAAAGTGACTGACTGACTAAATGTGTGCACGAAAGACTCAGTGAATGAGTGAGACAATAAAATGAATTGATGAATTGGTGTTGTTGATTGAGTGAGTTTGTGAAAAGCTAGTGAGTGAATGGATGAGAGAGAGAAGAACAAAACAGATAAGTTAAGAAAAGTGATTATATTACATTAAAAACACTAATAATATATGCCATTGATCTTTCCTATTCATGGCATATTAACCTACAGGTTGTGGGCTCCAATTAACTAGTTTTCTAGTTTAGATTGCATGTAATACCACCCCGTCACAGTAAAAAATGTGACAGGGTGGTATGTGACAGGGTGGTAAATTTCAACCTAAAATGGCTGCAGTTCACCATGTGGTCAGCAAGCTAACTTAGCATATGTACTTTTCAACTTGAAATATGATCTTCTTTTCATTAATACTGGAAAAAAAGTGATAAAACACTGTTTTCCCTATCAATCCCACGTGACGGGGTGGTGAGGTTAAGCTCGACGGACCCCGTCTAAAATACAAAAGCAACAAATAATCAACAAAAAATGAGGTGGGAACTTGCCTGCTTTTGAATTTTGCTGGTCCAAAGGCTTAAGTGATGTCACCTCTTTTTTTAAAATGTCATTTAAAGGAACAGTACATTTTTTATAGACAGACAGGGAATGAGTGACAGGGTGGTAAGACAAAGTGAGGGACGCACAAAAATCCTAACATTTTTTATAAAATTAATGCTTTTATTAAGAATTTATATCATTTATAGTATCAGGGACATCTATTTAATTCTGAAAATGACAAATGTTTGATTTAAATTTTTGTTGTTTTTGTTGAAATGTTGGATGCAAAGTCTATGTTGGCCATTGCGGACATGGCAAAAATGCCACTATAAATTAAAAAATGATTAAATATTATATCTTATTGTTTTGAAATAGCATTAATTCATATATTGTGTGATTAAGGAGACTTTAATTAACAAATTTAAACTGTAGAACATGCAGATTGATATATTTTTTATAACTTTTACATTGCATCAAATGTTGAGGACTTAAATGGCACCCGTTTGGTAGAATGACCCGGCCCCATTTTACCAAGTTATGTTGCTGTACCCAAACAATCAGAGGGAGTGGGTTAATTGTCGATTGAGTAAACCTATTCTGCCCTCCCTGAATGTGGGTGCTTTTCAGTTCTGCAGATAGATAAACAGTTCTTCAAATGAAAGACATGATTGCCAGGTGATGTCTGAGCTTTAAGAAAAGTTCATTTTCTACACACTTTCAAAGATTATTCACCCTAAACTAAGACATTTATAACCATAAACACACCTTCTGCAACTACGGCAAAGTTAAAAACAAAAGTTATCGCACTGACTTTAGCATTATGCTAATGTATAATGGGAAATCCCATAGACATGCAAACAAACTAGCATATGTGCCGCGACGCCATTAAAAGAAATCAAATGGTACAAATTACTCAAGGTAAGGTACACACCTACACATAGATTTGCATGTGCAGATACTTACAGACATATGTTTCTCTTGCTCTTAAAAACCATCAAACAACTCCCAGGTTGTTAACTCCTGCTAGTCTGCTAGTTTAATTAGCATCATGCTAGTCAAAGATTAAGCTAATAATCCACTCGCTAACATTACCATGTCAGGAAAACTACAACAGCAGCCATAAAAATCTACCAAAAAAAGGTAAAAACAAAAGCTGTTCATTGTGCACACATGTAACACAGGTAAGAAATGAAGCACAGCTGTCAGATGAAAATCATCTTTCACACAAAGTGTTTGTAGATCTGCTCATCACAGCAACACAATGACATGTCAGCAAAGTAAATGTCCTCAGAAACATCAAGTTTTAGCAGCTGAAAAGTGCTCTTACCTCTCTGCAGGCTGAAGCTGGAATGAGCTTTGGAGCTCTCTGAGTGACATTCACATGGTATATCATTAGAACAACAACAACAACGGTCGCCATGTAACTCATTCAAAAATCAATATTATACAAAAGCTGTTCAATGTTCAGCCCTGCACCTGTTTAAATGTGTAGGAGTGGGTTTATGAACTACTTGTCACAGCAAACATCTCACCAATGTGCATCAAACACTTGAAACATGACAGAAATGTACAAACTCTAAGCCACCACACAAACACACTGTTACAGACACATCAGTTGTAGTTTAAATGCAAAATATCCACTTATTTTAGGTCCTATTCAGGTTTTCATTGAAGTCATTTAATATTTTAAAATTTTTGGAGGAGCCGGCAGTAAAGTCCTTTCTCTCTCTCTCTCTCTCTCTCAGCCGTCTGTCTGGTAAGGTACTGTTAATGGTAAGAGCTCTCACTTCACTGATCAGTTATCCTCCTACATACATGTAAGTGTGTGTATGTGGGAGGGGACAGTGTCTATTGACAACTTAATGAAGAAGCAGAGCAAAATCATTCATGTTAAATCCCAAAAGTAAATTCAAATAGATTTTTTCTGCAGCAAATTTAGCAATCACCATATAATCACTCCCATGTCTCCCTGTGTGTATGTGTGGGCCGGGTCATTCTATGAAACGGGTGCCATTTCCACTTTGCAATTTGTAAAATTTTCATCAAGGCTAAGAGTTTTTTTTTTAGAAATCCTCTTTATAAAAGACATGTTAAACATTCAGAAAAATGTGTTTTCCCACCTCAGGCATATAATCCTTATTTATATTATCCTTTTAATTCAGACCTGGGGGTCATTCTTGCACCACCCCGTCACAGACAGTTTGTGTACAATTTGA
The DNA here is from genome assembly GCF_900634625.1 of Parambassis ranga. Lineage (NCBI taxonomy): Eukaryota > Metazoa > Chordata > Actinopteri > Ambassidae > Parambassis > Parambassis ranga. The sequence continues at coordinate 8,930,832 of NC_041035.1, forward strand.
CTTGTAATACATTAAATAGTTGTTTTAAATCAAATGCTTTCCTATAAGTAAACTGTCCTTTTTTAGGATACTAATAAGTTTAGTCTTGTTATTTAATTATTATTTATTCATTTTAAGAGTTTTAGTCTTGAAATATGATTTTGACATGACCAGAGCTTCAGTTTCTAAACAAAAAACACTATTTCACTATATATTATCAAATGAACGTTGCATTTATTTGAACAGTCCAAGAAGTGAGAGCATTATGACACATTCATTTATAGAGCATTTCACTCTCCTTTCACATTTTTTAAAGAAAATTACACTGTGACGGAGTGGTAACACACGTGACGGGGGGCAAAAAAATAAATTAAAAAATGATTAAAAATTATATCTTATTGTTTTGAAATAGCATTAATTCATATATTGTGTGATTAAGGAGACTTTAATTAACAAATTTAAACTGTAGAACATGCAGATTGATATATTTTTATAACTTTTACATTGCATCAAATGTTGAGGACTTAAATGGCACCCGTTTGGTAGAATGACCCGGCCCCATTTTACCAAGTTATGTTGCTGTACCCAAACAATCAGAGGGAGTGGGTTAATTGTCGATTGAGTAAACCTATTCTGCCCTCCCTGAATGTGGGTGCTTTTCAGTTCTGCAGATAGATAAACAGTTCTTCAAATGAAAGACATGATTGCCAGGTGATGTCTGAGCTTTAAGAAAAGTTCATTTTCTACACACTTTCAAAGATTATTCACCCTAAACTAAGACATTTATAACCATAAACACACCTTCTGCAACTACGGCAAAGTTAAAAACAAAAGTTATCGCACTGACTTTAGCATTATGCTAATGTATAATGGGAAATCCCATAGACATGCAAACAAACTAGCATATGTGCCGCGACGCCATTAAAAGAAATCAAATGGTACAAATTACTCAAGGTAAGGTACACACCTACACATAGATTTGCATGTGCAGATACTTACAGACATATGTTTCTCTTGCTCTTAAAACCATCAAACAACTCCCAGGTTGTTAACTCCTGCTAGTCTGCTAGTTTAATTAGCATCATGCTAGTCAAAGATTAAGCTAATAATCCACTCGCTAACATTACCATGTCAGGAAAACTACAACAGCAGCCATAAAAATCTACCAAAAAAAGGTAAAAACAAAAGCTGTTCATTGTGCACACATGTAACACAGGTAAGAAATGAAGCACAGCTGTCAGATGAAAATCATCTTTCACACAAAGTGTTTGTAGATCTGCTCATCACAGCAACACAATGACATGTCAGCAAAGTAAATGTCCTCAGAAACATCAAGTTTTAGCAGCTGAAAAGTGCTCTTACCTCTCTGCAGGCTGAAGCTGGAATGAGCTTTGGAGCTCTCTGAGTGACATTCACATGGTATATCATTAGAACAACAACAACAACGGTCGCCATGTAACTCATTCAAAAATCAATATTATACAAAAGCTGTTCAATGTTCAGCCCTGCACCTGTTTAAATGTGTAGGAGTGGGTTTATGAACTACTTGTCACAGCAAACATCTCACCAATGTGCATCAAACACTTGAAACATGACAGAAATGTACAAACTCTAAGCCACCACACAAACACACTGTTACAGACACATCAGTTGTAGTTTAAATGCAAAATATCCACTTATTTTAGGTCCTATTCAGGTTTTCATTGAAGTCATTTAATATTTTAAAATTTTTGGAGGAGCCGGCAGTAAAGTCCTCTCTCTCTCAGCCGTCTGTCTGGTAAGGTACTGTTAATGGTAAGAGCTCTCACTTCTCTGATCAGTTATCCTCCTACATACATGTAAGTGTGTGTATGTGGGAGGGGACAGTGTCTATTGACAACTTAATGAAGAAGCAGAGCAAAATCATTCATGTTAAATTCCAAAAGTAAATTCAAATAGATTTTTTCTGCAGCAAATTTAGCAATCACTGTATAAGCAGGAAGCTGCTGTCTAAGGTGTTCACTCTGTTAGCTACATATACTGTGTTTTGCCTCTAGGATTTATTTTGACAGTGACATTTCAATATGGGGCATAACTTCATATTGTCACATTACAGACAGTGATTGTATTTGTTATTGTATGCAGGTTAAAAGTGGTTGAAGTGTACAAACATATCTATGCTTCTGTGATACTTGTTGGTTTTGTCTTCTGTGGTGTGTGTGAGAAGATGTTGTAGGGTGCAAAATGTAACAAAAGTACAAGGTAACACAACCAGACCAGGATGTGGTGCGAGGAAAGGATCAGAGGGAGGGAGACTGCTCTGTGACCTCAACACTGTTAGTGCTACAGCTGCTCCAAAATACAAATCAGCTACCTGCAGAGCAGACACACACACACAGCCAGTCTCACATCCAACAGTACGAGGACGCCTGGGCTCATCACAACTGCTATAATCATGCAACAAAATGCCCTGTATTTTATATTTACTATAGTTTTTTTGGTAGAATAGCGCACGCACTACTAACCTTATCATGTAAGATACTGCCAATATTAGAACCCACATGTAACCATGGTTCAATTTCACTCTTTACTCTATTCTCTGCATCAGCTGTATGAAACCTGCACATCAAAGACTTGATGAATCACAGCATAGAGCTTGTTCTATGCTACAAATATGACCACAGATAGACCCTATATATGTACATTACAGTCCTCAGCTACACACAAAAACGAGAGGCTGTGATGCTGATTGATCAGTACCAGAGTGGCTGATGCTTATTCTGTTTAATCAGCTGATCTTTCCCTGATTCACTGTCCTGCACATGAAAGAAGTCACTCCTTCAGATTAAATGTTACTCAAAGACAAATATAAGTATAAAAATAGTGTGAAGTGCAGATACATGTCCAAAAGTCACTCTCGGTGATGTGCAAATGAAGCAATGAAGCACTATTGACCGCCTTCATCAATTGTCTCAGTTTCAGCCGCTGTTGTGCAAATGGAACAGACAACAGGTGGAAATGAGAGGCAGTTATCAAGACAAGCCCTATAAAGGAGAGGTTCTGCAGGTGCTGACCACAGACCATTTCTCCGTTCTCATCCTTTATGGCTGATGTTTGATCACTTTTGCACTTTGTCAGTGCTCTCACCCCTAGAGGTAGCATGAGGCGGTGTCTACAACCCACAAAGAGGTTGCTCAGGTAGTGCAGCTCATCCAGGATGGCACATCAATGCAAGCTGTAGCAAGAAGGTTTGCTGTGTCTGTCAGCACAGTGTCCAGAGCATGGAGGAGACACCAGGAGATGTGGAGGGGGGACGTAGGAGGGCAACAACCCAGCAGCAGGACTGCTACCTCCTCCTTTGTGCAAGGAGGAACAGGAGGAGCACTGCCAGAGCCCTGCAACATGACCTCTAGCAGGCCACTAATATGCATGTTTCTGCTTTCATCAATAACTTACAATACAATAACACTTACATCAACAATGAATTTGACCGATTCTGTGTTGGCTCTGTTGTTATATTTAATAATTGGATGTGCACATGATACATTAGGTTGTAAAAATGTATGACTCAAATTAGTCAAAAACAGCTCTCCTCAGGTAACTTTGATGATTTGCTAAATGTCTGAATTACAACAATATATGACAAGACAAAATGAGATGAGAAAAAATGAGATGAGACAAGCCAAGATAAAAATGGAGAAATAGTCAAACTTTGAAATTGTCTTTGAAAAAAAAACTGAAATTGAGCTTTTTTAGATTTTTTTTTAGTGGTATTAGAGTACATCCACATCCACAGCTTCTATATGACATAACCAGAGTGACACATGCAGCAGCTAGTGGACAACAGCATGAACTCCCCTCTCTGGGCATTTCTGCTACACTTTCCCACCAATACTGACAGCAGGGGCACTGCATGCCTGTCTGTATGTTCACTTATTTGTGGCTGGACCTCACTCCATCACACTCACTCATAACAACACATCAACTGGATGTATGGGGTCCTACAGACAAGACATTTTTTCCAAGAGAGGCTGCTGTTTTTCTCTCTCACTCGCTTTATGATAAACATCCATCCATCCATCTTCTATTAACCCACTTGTCCCGCAGTGCAGGGTGTGTTTTAAGTTTACAGTCAGCTGCAGTTATGTGTCAAACTTAAAGCAAAGGGGGATCCTAAAATGCTGCGTTCAAAGTTCTGACCTCTGACAGCCTAATTCTATTTGCTCCATCATTTTCAAATCTGAAAAATTTTATTTAACATAATTTAACATCATTGAGACAGTCTATAGCAGCACCTGAGGTCGTCAGGAAGGTGAAACCGTATCTTTGCATAGCAGTGGAACAAGATATTGTGACAAAAGTCCAACAACACAGCAACCCTCCACCTTTCTACGATAACAATCAACACTGTCCACCATTCCAGTGGCTAAAGCACCACTTCAATGAAAAACATCCATCTATCCATCCATGTCTGAACCTGCTTGTCCTGTACAGCCATCTCCCCCCTCACTCCCTTCCTCTGCAGCAACCTTGGATAAACATCAACTGAGGAACCTCCTTAGTGTTCTTAACAACACGTCTCACCCCCTGCATGACACACTGCTGTCCTACAGGAGCACATTCAGCCATAGACTGAGACTACCGAGGAGCAGCACAGAACGCCACAGGAGGTCCTTCCTGCCAGTGGCCATCAGACTGTATAACTCCTCCCCTTTCTGTATAGGGAGAAGAGCTAGATGAGATGAGCTGTACTTCTGATTTGGATTTATATTGACACTTATACTCACTATATTTAACTGTATTTAATGTAACTTGAAACCTCTGGCAAAAGAATGTCCTCCAGGATTAATATAGTTTGATCTCTTATCTCTCTCTTTTGGTGACTGTTGTTCTGTCTGACCACCTCTCCTATCAATGTTCAACAAGCGATCTTAAAGTGATGTATCATCAAACACACCATAGAAAGATCAGATAATGAGACTTTTTTCCACCACCTGCTTTCACCAGGAGGAGCATGCCACTGTGACAATGGAAAGAAAGGTGGAGCTTTCTGGCCATGGGTGAAAGCTAAGGTACAGCTTGCACATGGGGGTCGCCCTCGTATATCTTCAATATACACTCTGTGAGCTCACCTCAGTGAGAGAGTTAGCCTGTTATCTGGTTATCCAGCTATCCTGCAACATGCATGCTGTCAGAGAAGCCTCTGCAGCAGGAGAAGCTGCTCTCAGCACACCTTTCAATACATGAAATACACAGAGAATGTCTTAGAGACTGAAGGGAAGACACCTTGCTGTACCTGGAAAAATGATTCATGATGATGATGATGATGATGATGATGTCACTTCTGATGTGGGACTTTATCCAGGAGGAACAGGTGGTTATTATGGAGCTAATAAGAGCAGAGACACATGATGAAAGGAGATAACTTCATGTCATGTTGATCATACAGTCATTCATTTTACTATGTGCCTCTTAACATTTAAACTGATGCAGCAAATAAACAAAGTGATAAATATCAATGTTACTGTCGAATTTTAAGTAAGAAATTATAGACCACATGTCCATCCGATGGTCACTGCTTTTAGCAATATGTACCGCCATGCATTGCGCAGACCGGCTAAAAGAACGGGAACGGAAGTTACGTCACCTGTCTTGTAAATATAATGATCGTTTAAAGAATGTAGCATGACCGGCTGTGTTTTTTTTTATTTATGTTTGGCCATAAAATGTTTATTAGGCTATAACGGCACAAATTATAATTGCTAACAACGTAAATTGTTTAGCCGGCAGAGGTCGGCACGTTTAATTTGCGACAGTAATGACGTCATTAACGGCGACACAAAATCACGGTAGTGTCCGAAATGTCCAGAAATGCTTGCACTATATGGTGCCCTACATTGAACTCCCCATATGGGTAGTAGGGAGCACAGACAAACACTTTACCAGAGTGACAAGACGAACTAGCACCGAGTGCAGGGAGGACGCAGACTATATACACAGGGATCAGGGTAGACACAGGTGGGAGGAGCAGGTATTCACCGGGAGGAGGGAGAAGAACACGAGCAGGGGGAAGTCAAGACACCTGAAATGAGAGGAGAGTCAGAACTAAACAGGAAATAGCAAAATAAAACAGGAAGTAAACAAACATGAATAAACACAAACCAATTCAAAAACAAAAGCCCTGGCTCAAACCTGAAACCCTGACAGTTACATTATGAAAAAGTGATATTGAAGGTTTGATGTTATTTATTCTAAATGTTTAGAATGTACTTATTTGTATTAAAAAGGGATACTACTACTTACTTGATGACGTCCTTGATCTGTAAGTGCTGGCTGATATTTCTGAGGAATCAAATAGATTTTAGTGCTGTCTGTACTGAAGTGATACTTGTGAGGAAGCAAAAGAAAACCCTTCAGATGGTTCCATTCAGCAAAATTTCTGCAGTGAAAAGAAACAAGTCTGAAATGATCTTCATGATACAGTCACTGGACACTTTGTGAGCTCAGCTCTTCCATATGCAGAAGAAGATAACCATGAACAAGGATGCTACCACAAACAGTCTGTAAACATCATTCAAACTCTCTCTTTGCCTTAGCTGATAAAAAGAATGAAAGAGCAGATTTTTACCTCAGTTTGCAGTCGCCAGATGTGACCACAGACCAGGAGCAAGCAGGTGAATACTTTACAGTTACACAGAGAGGCCACAAGGTGGCCATGTTTTCCAGCTACTGACACTGTGCTTTTTAATCTGCTCTAACACATTCAACAGTGAAGGAGCATTTTGGTCAAAGTTAAAAACACACAGGTGTTTTCTCTTAGTTTTCTTGAACACAGCTTCAGCTTTGGTGCTGTGCAGGTTACACTCTTTGGAACAGCAGGACAAGAGTTATAATATGTTATGTTAGTTTGGATCCAGGCTTATTATCTGCTGGAAAAAAAACAGTATGAAGGTGGAAGAACAATCTGAGCTGCTCACACACAGCACAGCTTTAAATCTGCACATTACAGCTGAATGTGCTGCCAAAACAGGAAAATAAAGGCTGTCATGTGACTTACACTGCTTGTTGTTCAAACAACCACTGATGACCCCTCCTCTGTTCTTATATGACAGTATTTTCCTTGCTGAATTGGGTTGTTAGCTGTGTCCAAAGCCAGCCTCGAGAAGTGGCTTGCACTTTGTCAGGCCTCTACCTTCAGACCTGTCCAACTTGGGTGTCCCACCTGAAGACTAGCTTTTGCTGGTATAGCTCTTAAGCAAACCCCCTGACCACTATAAGGTGGCGATCCCTCATGGGGGAAACTGAAACATAAACATTGAATAAATAAAATATCCTTAATCCAGATTTTACAATCAACAACATAACATTTATCTGGATGGTCTCATCCTCAAAAACATTTATACTAGATAAATACATTGGTGCTGCCTCTTTAAAGTTTGGACTTATACTTATGAGGCTTTAAATATATGTACATTCTTTTTAAATGCCGTAAAAGAGGAGGATTGAAGCAGTAATAATTACTCCTGGGTGCTGCAAATGATTGTCCTATGACTGTGTTGATTCTGGCAGGCTCGACTAGTGTTTTAAAGCTGAAGACCATTGATAGCAAGCTTAGGTCAGATGAAAATATGTTAGTCATATACTCTGTGCAGTTTTTATTGCAGCCACTAGAGGATAGCATTCCATTACAGTGCATGAACAGTTGTTCATAAAAGGCTCCACTGCACATCTGCCTCTTTACGTAAACCTTTAAATATAAATAATAGGCCAATATATTCTTTATATTTTCTAACAATTTTCTAGGAACCAGAAACACTCAAAAACATTTTGTTCCTTAAGATAAAAAGACATTTGGCATTCGGAGGATTGTAGTCTAAACAAGAAAGCCAAAGATGCACCAAATAACACTGCTAATAAAAAATACAATGCAGAGAAATGTCCACAGTTCCAAGACAATAATCCCATATTTATTAAAGGAAGTACGTGTAAAAGCTTTATTGGCATTAACAGTGTTTGCGTAATTACTTTTATTGTCAGAAGGGGGAGACAAAACGTTCCACAGAGCCGATCAGAACAGTAAGTTTTATTTATTGGTTCCAGCTGCACTGTATGCTATATGTTCACCTTGTACAAGGAACAAATACAAATACTCACACTAAAAAAAACAAAAAAAAACCAATGATCTGCTAGCAGCCATCTTGCTAACATCATGGTGCTAAAGGGATAGATGTGGCTGCTGCCATGCCTCCGAGAGCCACAGCTGGCTTTCATCAGAGCAGAAACAAAAAAAAAAAATAAAAAACTATAAGTAGGAGAGGACGGAGTTTCACACATGAAGACTACGGTTATATGAACATTTAACAAGGCAATACAAATCTAACAGGAGTGAAAACTTTCAACGTCAAAAAATGTACATTTGATATATAAAAAAATAAAAATACCACAATGGAGAAAGACATGGAGACGAGTTTTTTTTTCTTGTCTGTTCAGATTTGAGTTTTTTTTTTCCTGAGTCAGTAAGAGATTTCTTTTTTTCCCAAACATGTTTTCATTGCTCCTTTTGGATGCCAACTAATAATCATCGCAGATGCCTCGGATCAGGTGAAAAGGTTCAAACAGCAATAATTAATAGAGGTGACACAATATCTAAACACAAATAGTTTTTTTTTTTGGATCCTTTCTTTTGGTTTAAACAGGTCTCTTTTTTTACCTCTTTATGTGAAATATTCTTTGACATCTGCTGCTCACATCTCGTCTCTACATTCAGGGGCCACCGGCCTCATCAATGAACCAAGATGGAGTCCAGATTTTTAATGAAGGAGGTGGTGAATACTCTTGCTGCTGACAAAACTAAATAATCCATTCACTTTCACACACTGAACATTCACTTGCAACAGAAACACAGAATTTAGGTTAAAAAAAAGACTAAGTAACACAAGACTGGGTAAAGAAAAAAAAGGAGACTTGATGGTTTGTCATGTCAAGCTTATCGTTGATTTCCATTCTGCACTTGGTATTAATGTGTCCCAGAAGTCAGGAGGATTCTCCCTAAAATATACGCAAAAATAAAGATAAAAACAAAGTATCAATTAAACCAACAGAAAAACAAGGAGGGGGAGAGATTTTCGGTCTACGGCGCATGAGTCTGACTTCCATCTCAGCGTGGCAGCTTATGATCCACTGTCCTCACTTTGGGCTTAGTGGTTTCATACAAAACAGAAAATGTGTGAAACACTGCCCGGCAGGAAGTCTGCTGGTAGCTTTCAGATGGCTGAAGTCAAGCATGGATGGTTCATGTTGGTTTTAGTTTACACGGATTACAGCAACAGTCCTACGGCTCAGTCATGTGCTCTCTCATGGGGTCGCCATGTTTGGAGGGTTGGCTGGGGGAGGTGGCCTGTGACGGATGGGTACCAGGGGGCAGATTATGGGCGATGGGCACTCCCCCGGGCACCAACCCTTCCATAGGTCCAGGAATTCCACCAGGGGCAACGCCCACCATGCCAGGAGGGAATCTGTAGATCACCAACAGACATAATGAGGAGAAAAATAGGAATCACACTGAGAAAATGGGGGCTGCTCAGTAAGACCTTATTTTTTCCTGTTATTTGTTGATCCTGACCATCATTTTTAAAGTTACAAACTGAAAGTGTTTGGTCCTCTGGGGTAGCCACAGAGAGAAATATGTAAGGGATAATGTGAGCTGGCCATCACAGCAATTTAACCAAGGACGATTTAACCCCTTCATCAACCTGGAGGGACACAAATTAACTACAGCTACAACTGTCAAGTGCACCTTCGGTCTCTATGGCCACTCCAGGACTTTGTAAAAAACAAATCTGTGCATACAATATGAAAAATGTATCCAGTATTTTTAATTAATACAATCATGTACATTACAACATAAAACTCAATCTAAATGTGCTGTACTCACTGAGCAACATCACCTCGTTAAAACATCTAGAAATGGTCAAATATGATGAGAAGCACTGTGGCATGAGGCAGTAAATATGAGGGGGTTTGGGGCTCTAATCTAGTGTTTAGGTGAGGAGATATGGTTTTACTGCTCAATTATTAATAGGTATTTTTAATAGATTTAAAAAAAAAACAATTGAATTAAAAAGAGAACAAAATGTTTGGGTAAGCTGGTCCTTTCTTACAACTTCAATAACACAGACTGTTTTGTTGCTTGTTTTACAAAATAAATGATGACGTTCTGTCCTCATCTCATCTCTTCCTTGTAGTGACACTACTTCAGGCTTCTTACTTTCTGTCTTTACCCGGAGGAAATCTAATGGCTGTAAATGTTTTTGTTTAACTGCCTGTTTAAGCCTGATCCTGTGTGCCATGTGTGTGTTTCAGGGAGGGGAAGCTGGAGGACTGATGAGATGCTGGGTAGAGTGGGTGCAGCTACAGGACATGTTGGTTAGAGTGTGAAAAAGAAGAGGAAGGAGGAGGCTACAGGTTTACATGGGATTCGGTTTTTACTAATGATGTTACTCATTGGGCCCGGCCTGCAGGCCAGCAGCGGTAGTATTCATTTACCTTGTTGAGAATTAGGTATATAATTTGTCCTGCATTCCCCCCGTTGCTATGGCCTGTACCATGGTTTGGTTGACTCGGCTGTGTGAGAGAAGCAGTTCAGTCTGGTTGAGAAACTGAGAAACCAAGAACCTGAATGTAACAAACTCATGTGGGGCCTGTGTATAAATATGCCACAGAAACTAGGACCCAGAGGTTAAGAATTGTCACACATATACACATGAACTTGTGCCACCCCTCCACCATGTGCTAAGCCTTACTACTGCAGGTGTTGAGATGACCTCGGAGTGAGGGTGAGTTCCAAATAAATCACACGCCTACCTGTAGGCGGCACCATTGATCTCTGGGTGAACTTGAGGCTGCTGCTGCTCTATCACTCCCCAGGGTGCCGACGTAATGAAGAACTCTTTGTTGACGCAATTGCGGAGGCTGTCTGGAATACGGCCTGTGTCGGAGAGGGGGAGGTGGAACTTTTTTTAAACTGAGAAATTAAAAATCTGCGAGTGTGTGTGCTTTCAGAAAATCGCCTCCTTACCAGTGATGGCCCTCCGTATTTCTGTGGCAGCGGCCTCCCGCATCTCTAGCGACGCCTGCTCACTGTACCAGGCGGTATGGGGGGTGCAGATCAGGTTGGGGGCGTCTTTCAGAGGACCTTGTGAAAAGCTGTTCAACAGCAAAGATGGAAAAACATAAGTGATTAAGATATGATATGTTAATATAAATAAAACTATCTTTAAAGATTGTAAACCTAAATACACATCTGTCTATGGTACCAATGTAATTTTTAGACAGGATCCAGACAGAAACAACAGTGACCCACTCTAAAGAAAGATGCTACTTGTACAACTTGTACATTTAATCAGCAGTTTTAATGAAATCAGAAGTTAACAAGTCACCCGAAAGGCTCTGACTCGTGAACATCCAAGGCGGCACCCCGTATCCTGCCTTCTTTCAGGGCCTGAGCCAAAGCTTTCTCATCCACTAGACCTCCCCGTGCAGAGTTGACCAGGAAAGCACCCTGACGCATCTAAAGACACACACATGCAAACATTAAAATCTCAACAACAACATTGACTTTTAACATGTGGAACAAGACGAACAGAAAGCCCTTCAAAGATAGGTGACATTTAATCACCAATCCTTTCAAGAGTTTTATTTTAGTTGTGCACAAACATACAGAACTAAAGCTATTTAATTTCCAAATACAAAATATTGCTGTACAGTTTGTGTCCTCCAGGTGGCAGCAGTGACCCAGAGACAACTAGATAGAGTTTACGAGATGCACACTTGTTCACACAGTTGTATTATGAAATAAACAGCATTAAAACTATGGGTTAAACAGATGACGTGCTGAGCGGAGCTGCTTAACTGCTTAACTTGAGGCTGGTCTACATGCACTGCTGGCCTGGCGGCCCACTGCTGGCAACTGTGACTTGGCTGGGCAGCTGCATTCCTTGGCTTGTCACTAACTGGTTTATTGGCAGCTCACAATAGGTGTGGTGTGCTGCTTAGAATGTGCAACATATCACAGACTTTGACTAAACAGCGTGTTGGATTACACAGCAGGAAAATATTTACAGAGAGTTACTAGTTTTGGTGAAAAATATGCATAGGAGAACACTTTGACTGTACACATGCATACACTGACACACATGTGGGACATTTTTTACAACTCTAGGACCCATAAAGACCCATACCTGTTTGATAGTGAAGTCGTTAATGAGGTGGTGATTGTGTTCATTCAGGTTGCAGTGCAGGGAGACGCAGTCGCTCTGGTAGAGCAAGTCCTGCAGTGTGTAGACCCGCTGAACTCCCAGTGAGCGCTCGAGGCCGTCCTGGAGGTAGGGATCATAGAAGATCACATTGAAGCCAAACGCCTTGGCCCGCATGGCCACCGCCTGGCCTGTGCGACCTGAAGAGAGCAGGAGGAAAAATGTCTTAAAAACCTCCTGAGAGTGTTGCCTTTAACTTTGGTGAGTTGTTCTTTTGTATTTAGAATGTTACCCAGGAAATAATAAATCTGAAGAACAGGTAAAACAATCTAACTTCACAGTAAAACTTTAATCCAAATTCTCACCAAATCCGATGAGGCCGAGCGTCTCTCCTCGGATCCTGGCTGCACCAGATGCAACCTCCCGAATCTGTTCCACACTCTGGACCCGTGTACCCTCCCGGAGGGCCTGGTAGAGCCAAGTGTTTCGTCGATACAGGTTAAGGATGTGACAAAGTGTAGAGTCTGCTGTTTCTTCCACAGCTGCTGAGGGAATATTACACACAGCAATGCCTGGGGGAAAAAAACAGATTTTAATGACACAGTAACTGCTATATGACAATATTGCACCAAAGAACTCCATGCCATTCTGAAATATATCAAAGGACAATAATTAGGATCTAAATCCTGCTCTCATCACAAACATATGTCGAAGGGGCCAAATGGGAATCAGAGGAAGAGTTTTATATCAGTCGGAGCATCTGCTCCTCATGTTTACTGAACATCCTGATCAGCCCATTACTGAAGAGATTCCTTTTACATATGTTGTTTATGTTGCATTTGGTTTGGCCCCTATCCAAAGACACACTTGTCCTTATCCATAATGCAATCACTCCTGTATTTTTCCCCCATCATAGAGAATGAATGAGCCATATGTGCAGATACATCTTGTTCATTATGCTTTTCATATGATCACCGTCTGCTTCTGAACGGCCTCACTTTCTTTTACATCTGTATTCCTACTGCTCTCCTACTTCCTCTCCCTCATGCCTCACCGAGCTCCCCGGCAGCCTTGATGTCAATGTTGTCGTATCCACTGCCGATGCGGATGATGATGCGCAGCGCCTTGAACTTCTCCAGGTCTTCTCTGGTCAGGGTGATTGTGTGGTACATCATGGCCCCCACGGCCTCATTCAGCACCTGAGGGAAGAGGAATCATCGTCATCACTGCCTTATTATAGCAGCAATCATTAGCGCTCTAAATCATCATCACTCCAGCCTTGATGTTTATTAGATGGCTTTACTGCAACAGTATGTGACTTGTTGCAGCCACCGTGAACACGAGAGCTTTCACCAACTCCCATTTTTATGTACACTATTCTTCATCTAAATGCAAATGGACTGTTTATGTGTGCTCTAAAATACGAGTGGTTGTCTGTGTGTTTACGGTATAATGAGTGCTTGCCAAAGCTGTTTTTTTGACTGTATGCAAACAAGGTTAGAGCGGATGGCAGGCAGGACAATAAAGCAGACTGACAGAACCCGGGAAAGCACAAACAAGTAGCTGCTGCTGCTGCATGCTGAGTCTGTTAAATAATTGGTTTAAATTCACAACCAGCTAACTGAATTAAACTGACCGAGCCAGATTAGCATAGAGTGTGAGCTTCCATGCAGCATTTTTAGTGGAGGTAGCTGCAGTGGGAGCTACATGCAAAACCCAAGGTTAAAGCCCTCCTCGTGCATTATCTCATTACCGAAGCAGCCTTGGCTGAGCGACACTGAATCACTGCACACTGTTGAGCAGCAGTAATATGAGCTGAGAGCGACTTTACAACAAATGGAAAAAGTGAGCGAATGGGTTTTGTGTTAATTACTAATGGTAAAATAACTAAAAGCTGCTGGCTGTCACAATGCATGTGTGCCTTGATTATGTTCTGCAGTAACAAGTGCTACAGTAAGACATCATCAGATGTGTCAACATTTAAGGCTGTGTGAAGATTGAAGGTGCAAATATGTTTCAAAGGTATTTTTTAATGACGCCTTAGGACGATTTCAGTCTATATGCTCAACTAAGCTCACTCGCTATCTACCTACAAGTCTCCTGACTCCAGCTGCTCACCTGATGTTTCACCTCTCTGGATGAGCCTGGGCAGATGGTGCAGAGAAGGCACCATTAAAACATGTGATGTGGGGTTTATTGATCTTTACCTACAATCAGTGGGTGTAAGCCAAGCTAACAAAAATATCAAAATATTAAAAAAGATTATGCTTGATTGCACAACAAATAAGCTAATTTATTTATTTGTTTAATCATTTTCTACCTTGTATTACCACTGCTCCTCCTTCAGAGTAAATGCTTGACAAAAGGGATTTTGGTTTATCTTAAATTCCTGGCTTAAGAACAATAAAACATTGCAGGATGACACGACACAAAAACCCAGAAATCATCATGGTATACAATTATACTGACTATATGAAATCTTAAAGAGTTCTACTACTTTACACAGACATCCCAGCATGAAGAAGAAAGAGCAGAATACACAAAATGTTCAGTGCCAGATGAGAACCTTTGCCTCTTATCTCCCACTCTCTGTAAGTGTTTCCTGTCTGGTAACGCCATGACAACTATTCATCGCACAAAAAATAAAAAATGAACTACCATTCTTGTGTGACGATGTTCTGACATTCTCCATTTCTCTTGAAACGTTCCTTTGTACTGACTAATGTAACATTTTCCGCATGAGTGAAATTCATGTAATTTTCTCAATTACATCCGCAAACCGAAAGTTGAGTGATAACCAGTTTTATTTTGTGCTTCAAGAGCACGCACCACTTTGTGTCTTTCTGCAATTCAGTGAGTCTTCTTTGTCTTTCCAAGGACTACTGTATCAGTTAAACAGTGCTCTTGCAGGTCTTGAACGTTCTTACGTGATGGATTCATCTACTCACTTCTGGGTCAAGCAAAAATGACAACAGCCTTCTTTGGTGTGCTGCCTGCGAGTTCGTATGCTTATGTGTGTCAACAGAAAATCACTGCTGAACCATGCAGCTGCATATGTGTGTGTGTGTGACATGTGCACCATGTATTATCCTCAGCACAAATGGGATCCATACCAACATCTACACTTCCAGATGTGTGTGTGTGTGTGTGTGTGTGCACGTGTGAGACTGAGAGAACTTGTGTGAGCATGTAATACGATGAAAAATCAACTATTTATTTTGCATTTCTTCTATTTAACCCTTACATTCACACCATTAGTTTGACATTAAAGCAAAGCTGATGACAAGCCCTTCAGCTCAGACTGTAAAACTGCTGCTCGCTGGCTCTGGCACTCAGACAGTAAAAATAAGACAAATGTTTCAGCCACTCTAGCTGAGAACAATTATACTGCATTTCTATTACCAGCCACCCTTTCCTCCCCCTCCTCCTCCTACTCCTCTTTATTTAACAAAGCAGCACTTCAGCACCCACTGGGATTATAGTCAGTCATGAAACCATTAGAGTTGAACTGGGAGAGTGGAACAAGCCAGTGGGCTGAAATATTATTAAAACATTACAGAGGAGGAGACGCAGACGGACGAAAAAGATTCAGCACTCAATTCAAGAAACACATTCACAGCCCATACCGTGTGTGTGTGTGTGTGTGTCCTTCTAATTCTTATAAGATCCTGCAGATACAGCCTACTATGGAGATATACAACGAGCAGCACAGTCTGCAGCAAGAACATTATGTAGTCTGACATTTACTGTGTGTTACTGTGAAAGAGTTGTAATGTAAAAGTCTGCATTAGCTACTACTCTAATATCGGAAATGTCCCCAAACAATTCTAGATCAGGTATCCACCTGTGATGAGGATTATGTATTTTTTTCAAGGCTAACGGCATTTTTTGTTGCTTCCTCTCAATTTAATTTTTATATTTTGTGTCACTGCTTCATATATACATATATATATATGCTTCAGAAATCATCAGATAGTTTATAATGTAAATCACACCAACATGAAATCTGCAACATCAAGAGGACAGAATCTTAGAAAACATGCTGTAATTAAAATAAACTTTCTGCCCCCACTTGACTGAGTTTGAGTCAGATTTGAAATGTTTCCACTCTACACAAAAAAAAAAGAAACACAAAACTGGCACCAAATCAGCAAGAACAAATTAAAGTTAATTACACGTGTTAACAAAAGCTGCTTCAATCTGCTTGACAAAATCCAACCAAGGACAAACAGCTTCAGGTTTGTGCCAGTTGAGTCTAAAATGTACTTCTGTACCTTTTCATGTATTTCTTGTGTGGACTGGGCATCACAGAAAGCCACGGTGGCTAGATCCTTGAGGATGGGCATCTCCACAGTGCAGTCTCGTCCATCCAACAGCGCCACCAGGGGGCGCGGGTGCATAGGCCCGTTCATAATCTGGGGCCGAATACCTGTGGAGAAACAGAGACAGAGCCAGTTAATTATTTATGTGTGGCACACACACACACGCACACACAGTCAAATGAGCTGCAGAAGAAGCAAGAAAATGCAGGAAACGTATCCCACAGCTGGACATAGTTCCACAGGCAGAAAGCTGTTTGTTTCCACTGTGACAAACACCAACACACACCTGAGTGATCGATACTCTTAAAGTTGACTGAAGCACCCTTTGGTGTCATCATCTCCTTTACCTGGCAACACACAACCACACACACACACACAAACTACTGATATGACCACCCGCCCCCTCTCACTGTTACCCTCACTGTTACCAGGCAACAGGTCCTTTCAACCCATGAGGTCATCACCTCCATTATCCTATCACCGTACAGAAGCCCGGCGGGCCTTCAGTGCGTGCTACTGTATTTGTGTATTTGTGTGTCTGTGTTTACACATGTACACTGACACTGGAGGAAATAAGCATCTACTGAAATTCAATATAAACTTCCAGGTTCTGTAGAGTTTGTGGTTTTCTGTCCTCGCCTGGTCACTGAGTCATGATACGGTGGCCTGTCAGGGACAAAAGCAGCAAAAAAAAAAAAAAAACACTGCAGTAAATTACATCAGTCTTTATATGAGTTTCTTATTCGATTAAAAGACCCACTTGGGAGTCTTCATTATGTGATAGAGAGTTCTACTGAGGAAAGAAAATCTGACAGCAAGGACCCAAATTCAGAGAAAAAGGGAAAAGGAGGGGAAAGAAAAAGAAGTGGGAGGAGGGGGGGGGTCTACACACCACCACCAGCGCTTTCTGGCTCCCTGCTGCCTGTTGTCATGGTGATTAGAGGATTTGGGCAGGATTATGAAATATTTTATTTAGTGGCATCTGCGCTGCTGGAGAGGACATCCAAGCTTGCTCTCACTCTGTGTCTCTGTAACTCCTCCAGTTTTGGGAAGCGAGGACAGTGTTTGTGACCTGCCTGACTGCAACATGCTAACATATGTACTGTAAACTGATCAGATACAAGCAAAGCTTCTATTCTGCACAAGGGGAGAAGCTAATCCAACAATGTAATTTCAAAGTATTACCCATTGTTATTTATTAGCTTCTCACTTCATGAGTAAATAATTCTGCATGGTCACAAATATATTGAGCAGTGGGTTTTTTTAATGTGTGTGTACATGTGGGTGGGACTTAGTTGTAAAAGGTGACATCACCTCACAGTCTGCACCAATCAAGAGTTAGCAAAAACAGTCATCTCTGAATATACCATTCTGTCCATCTTGTTAAATTTTTCCATTGAAAACATTATTTATTATAGTTATTGACTGAGAATACTGTATTAACTAAACATAAAAAAATAAAAATTTAAAAGCAAAGCAGATAAATACATGCCCATTAGACTGCCATACATTAATGTATTCCATACACTTCACTTTCACATTCTTTCCCTAAACCTGGGTAATTTCCCTGCACATTTGGATGAGTTTAAGAAATGTAAATGTAGTGCCTACGTCGGTTTCCCAGTTAACACAGCCAGTGCTAATAGCTGCACAATAAATAAGAGGCTACGTGGACATGCGTGCTGAGCCTCGTGCACGCTCTTGACAGAGTCACAGATGTTTGAGTCTTACATCCCTTTTGTCTTTTCAAAATAAACATCATACAGGCGATATGTTAGGAGATCCTTATTTAACACCTGCTAATAGTTTATCTGTTGTCGACACATGAAAGAGAAACGAAAACAGTGGATTCTGATGAAAAGGAGCTCAGCAGGAAGTCATTAACATCACTGCCATAGCATATGGCCTGTAGTATTATAGGATTAGCTAATTACCTTTCTTTTCTTCAATCAACAACTATAGCACATAATCTTGTGTGACATGAGAGAAGAAGAGGCCACCACTCGCAGAATTAGAGATGAAGTAACTGAGCCAAAGAAAACAGCAATAATAAAATCCTCTTTGACTCTGGAGGAAGATAAGGGTACAGTATATATATATCATGTTTAACAGAAAGCCTGAGTCACAAACTAAAGGTGTGGGGTATAAAAGGAGTGGACCCGGCAGCAGGCGGACAGGCTTTAATAAAATCGTGGGAACCGATTGTGAGCTGTGTTGTTTAGATTTTATCATTCTTTTTTTAAAAAAATCTGTTTCTTGTAAGTTACTGGAAAATATACTCAGGCTCCACCGCTGCTCTTTGATCGTCGAAAAAGCCTCCTTTGAGGAGCTTAAACCAGCAGATTGATTAAAATCTGTTAATAGCTGCTGATGGAAACTCTCTTTTATGGACTTGTTGAGATGACTTGATATCCTGTTAGTTATTATACTGACCGAGTTTTTACTGTTCATTTAATGTTGGTGCTTTTGTTTTATGTCGTGCGTGCATCACTCTTCTTCTGCTCTCTGTTTGATTTTATGAGTTTCATAACAGATATATGAGCCAAGATTCTTTCTTTAAAAATATTCCATTAACAATATTATTATTGTGCAACACCATGGGGATGTCAGTGAAGCAACACTCAGTCTGTATCAAAGCTGCCTGTGCACAGAATGGATCAGTACCTTACTATACTTCTCTTCTCTCAAACATTATAAGTGTAAATTATAGTGCAATTCACACTTTGCTACAGACAGATGAGGAGTGCAGCTAAAGCAACAACCACAAAGTCCACCAGTATGGATGTTTTGTTTACTCAGGGCTTAGATCTGCATATTTACAAAGAATAATCTGGAAACCTGCTTTTTCAGAGAGGAAACTGGAAGCATTATTCTCACTGGATAGACTCATTTTGTATGTATGTATGCATTTGTGTGTGTGTGTGTGTTGGTGAGGTAGCTCAGGAGCGAGGACTCGTCAAACACACCTGTGGCTCCACCGCTCCCACTGCACCTCCTCATCACACTCCTGCAGAGTTCATTACCAGGCTGAAAAATACCTCTATCATGTTATAGTCACACACTCTGACTGCAACACACTGCTACACACACACACTGCTACACACACATTCTGTCATGAATCTGTAACTGGTGGAAGGAAGCAGGTCAAAGAGCTGCTGATTAATTATTTCCTAGTGGCTAATAGCTTTTCTTTTGGACTAATAAGGCAGAGCGAGAAGCTGCATTTAACAAATGACAAATCCACGAATAATTAACACTCAACCAGGCTGTTAATGAGGATCTTAATGACTCAGATACCTGGTCAAAAAATTTGGAGGAGCTCAGTGGAGATGGACAGAAATTAATAATTATTCTTTTTTCACACATTGAAAGAGAAAGCTGCAGTATTTTAACGGTCATATTCTGTCAGTATCTGCTTGTTTTTCTTTCACTTCACTCCTGTCACCTTCTGATCCATCCCCTGGTGGGGTCGGCCTCCGTCTGACATGTTTGGCAGCAGCTCGCCAGCCGTCCCACCGGGCAGCCAGACCCAAAACCTTGATTTAAAAAAAAAACACAAAAGCAAAGCCAGAAGTCTCCTTGTGCGAAAACAGAGTCCCACCCAATACCAGACTCCTACAGAGGGACCAAAAAGCTCCACGGAGCCCTTACTTAAGTGCCTATGTGCTGTTACATAAACTTCTCAGAGCAGCAGAAACAACACGACTCAAGACGATTTACATTAGGCAGCGAGATGTTTTGGCTTTTGGATAGAAATGCTAATTGCTGGTGCCAATTTCCTGTTATTGTACCCCAAGTATTTATCATAGCACAACAGCCAGCATTGTGTGCAAGCCAGCGAGTAATAAAGAAACAAAGCCGACAGCTTGACTAGCTGAATCTAAAGCGTGTTCAGTGTGGCAGCAGATAGTCTTATCCAGTGGAGGTCATGTGTTGTTATACATCCCTGGAGGGAAGCTTGAATGGACTAAAGTTGATATCATCCTCATCCAATGCTAATCACAAAGTGAATGATTCGCCAGGAAGTATGAAAACTTTCTGGCAGAGCTGGCAGGAGCGTATACTCTCAACCACAAATGGATTACAGATGTTCCAAACTAAAAAGCCTTTTTGGAGTCTGACAACAGAAATAGAAGTCATCTCCTTTAGGGGGAAAAAATGTCTCTCCTTAGTGAATACGATCTGGTGTCTAATTCTTTCGTTTGGAGGAGCTGATCTTGGAAAAGCAGCTCAGAAAGCTTCCCTGCCAGACGGTGTGACTCAGAGTTTTCAAAGGGAGAAGGATCATTTCCTAAATAGAGCGCAAACAATCAATGAAAGAAAATCAAACCTGTTTCTTCCCAAAGGGTTTGAAAACAGCCATTAAATGTGTATTTAATAACATCGCACTACATTTTCCTTATTTTCTGACAGATCCCGTGCTCTGGTTTTGTGGTTGCATGGATTTTTATTTGGAAGGTGATGCACTCCCTTCAGATTTACTTGTGGCTTGTTTTTCTTTTGTCACACTGTTTGAAATGTAAATAGTCCTCTCTGGGACTGCAGAGCTGTATTAGCTTACCTGCACTATTGTGAATTCTTGAATCATTTCACTGTGTACTCAGCCATCTCAGATCTCTTTTAATAGCCTTCTGAGGCAGTTTAGCAGCCTCACTTACACACTGAGGTCATTTTCACCCATTGAACCCTAAAACCACACCAATAGGGTGGAAATGCACGCTTTCTTTGTAAAAAAAAAAAATTCAAAAACTACAACATGTAACAAAGCCAGAAACTGAAGCAGTCATCAGACACTTACATCTCCATCAGCCTTTGGATGCATCATGTGTCACATAAGGTTCTGTTGTAAAATATAACCCTATCTTGACTCAAATAAGATTCACTAAACACAAACTGTCAGCATAAACAAACAAAACTCTGTAAAAAAAACTACAATTCTGCACCCATCAGTGCATCTAGAAGCGAACGATTCACTCATTTATGACCTTCCATTACATTAAGTTTTTTCTGAGCTGCAGGCTTTCTATATTTGTTGCGCAGAACAACATGGAAAACTTGTTTGTTGGGGTTATATCTATAAATGTGTAATATCTCTAGCATGCAAAGTTTCCATCCTCTCTAAGACGGTTAACATTTGGAAAAACGTTGTCGATGACTCCATTATTGTCCTTATTTTGTGAAATAAATAATGAAAAAACATGTTTGGTGCTGTGTTACTACACAAAAGACATGTCTGTTCACATTTACCAATGACACAGCTTTAGTGTTTAGTGTCTGAAAATGTGACAGGAAATGAAAACTGCTTGGGGTTTATTTAACTGACTCTAAATTACAGGTGACTTCTATTCTCAAACCAGCACTCCATCTATAAATAGCTGTGTTAAGAGGGACAAAATGATGCATGCTGCTGACGCTCCCACACCGGTCACTCTATCAGTGGAACAATAAAACTGCAAAAACAAAAGGAAATGAGGAAGATTTTTCCACAGCGTGATGATGTCAGGGACACAACAGCAGCGGTCGCGGAGTTCACCGAGCTCTCACAGAAATGTACTCTGCAGTTGACACGAGACCAAAAGCGGGCTCAACGGGCTTAGGACCAACAGCTGGTTCTGGTTACCTAGCAACTCCCAAGCTGGGGGGTGGGGGGGGGGTGCCCTCAGTGATGGGATAGTCTAAGAGTGCGATGAGAAAGGCAGATGGGTGAGGGAGGAGGGGACCTTGTGTTTGTGTCAAGTGCAGCAGTGAGAAAACAAAAAGCTTCATGATACCGAACCTTGTCCCCACAGGACACCCCGACCTAGCAACCCAAACATGGAAGCTGAAAGAGCCACGATCAATGTGTCTCTGCAGTAATTTCTACAGAGAGAGAGATCATCAGGAATACCAACAACAACTCACATTCTGTGCGCACACACTGAAGCCAAATTTGGCTGCACTTAGTTTCACACACACCCACATATGATAACCATTAATGATCACCATTAATGATCTTGTTAAACTAAATGTTTAAGGGCATTCACAGCTCCCAACGCCCCTTGTCTGCTCCACTAATTTTTCTGCCATTTCTGTGTCCACTCGAAAAGAAAAAAAAATGTCTCTGTGTATACATGTTAACAAGAACCCGGCGCCTGTATTCTTGGGAGTGTCTACTCTCTCGAGTGTGTTTACGATCCCTTGGCATCTGTAGAAAAAGAGGGGAGGTTTAATCTTTTCTTTGGCAGACTCCAGGCACCCCCACCCCACCCCGCCCTCTACACCCTATCAGTGCCCAGCTACTGCACCACCACCACCACCACTGCCATTACCCCGGCGTGTCTCTTGTTCCACTATGTGGACACACAAAGACATTGTTTGTCCTCCCCTCTGCCTGCCCCCAACCCCCCCCCCGGCCACCCTCCAAAGTTATCGCCACCCAAACGCTCAGCCAGAGTGGTGTAAGAGGGAGGAGACAAACAAGCAGGAAGAGAAAATACATGTAAAGGTGGGTAAAACATCTGCTGACATAAAGATATCATAAGTGGTGTCAGCTGTAAACACTGACAACAATGCAAAGCCAGGGAGACAACATCACTCCTCTTTAAATGTTGTCTTTGGTGCTGAAAGCCTCCAAACAATCAAAGCCTGAGGACAAAAGCAGCTGTCAGCACACTGAAGACCAGCTTTACATTACATGTATGAACGAGTGTTTCCAGGTCAGAAGCTGACACATTAAAGCGGGAAAAAATTGTGTGTTAAAAAATGCAAACAAGGGCGCAAAAATCAGAAAACATCGTTGACGGAATTTCACAGAAAATATCTGGAATATTTCATATTTTGGAGGAGAGAAGACAAAGGATGGAAGCAAATATAAAAATGGGACTAAAGTGAAATTAATAGCTACATAAATTTATATCTTTAGTGCAATTTTAATCTGCATTTATTTATTTTGATGCAGCAAAACTGCAATTTTAACAAATAAAGTCACACTCGTGTCCATTCACGTGTGACCTTTGACCCTACAAATGACATCTATTAGTCACCTCCTCTCACTGCTGTGCAGAACTCTGCAGTTCCAAACAAGGCAAACACACACACACACACACAGAGTGCACTTTCCCTCATGCACACACACACACAGGCACACACTGTTTTCATGACACACTTCATTGCAAAAACATAAGAGGCTCATTAGCCTTAAAGCCAAATCCAACTCTCCCTCCCCACCTCTCACCATCACACACAGACACACACCACAGCTTTTTATTATTATCACTATGTGAAACGTGCTCCTTGCCTGGGAAATGCTGTCTCCACATTCTTTAAATCAGGTGCTGCACATGGCAAAGGAAACGTAGTGGTGAGGGACACAAAAAAAAAAAAAAAAAAAAAAAAAAAAGGAGAACGAGATGAAGTGGGCGTTGGTTTATTCTCACACACACTCTGCCCTGGGGTTATGCTCTCCTCCTCCAGCCTTCCTCCCTCCTCCTCCTCCTCCTCCTCCTCTCCTTCCTTTGCTGTCTTCTCTGCTCGTTTCCAAATCTGTCCTCCTTCGTCACCTCACCCCCAGAAGTTCCATTTCCCAGACGACTGGCGAAAACAAAAAAAAATAAATAAATGGGTGGTGCCACAGGAGGGCAGCGGGTGAGGGGGTGGACTGGAGACCATACGTTCGTCACTCCGTGCAGTTAAACCAGCTTCAACTCCTTTAATCTCCAGAGACTGAAGGTGGGGGAGAGGGAAAAAAATGGATCTGTATTCGTCCTCAGCCAGCAATCAGCACTTCTCCGCTGCGCTCTCCTCTTTTCCGCCTCTTCAGCCAGATCACTTGTATCTTTTTCTGCTCAGCCTCCTCTTCCCCCTTGCTCCGTCTCCCTTCACAGCAGGTTTGGGCTATTCATTCAGACGTCAGGCTCACTCCGTCAGCCTTTTGTTGCAAGTCACAGAAAGAGAGAGAGGGAGAGTGAGAGAGACAGAGAGAGGAAAGGGTGGAGGGGAGGGAAAGAGGGGGGGAGGAGGAGAAAAAAAAGACAGAAAACAATCTGGTGCCACAGCTATGCAGAAGAATAAAAAAAGGAAGGAGATAAATGAAAGAGAGAGAAGGAAAAAAAAATCCTTGAAGAGCACCAGTCACAGCGCTGCTGGCATACGTACGATTCCCTCTTCCATTCTCTCCAACCTTCCCCTTCGCTCAACATATTTTCCTTCACTCCCTCCCTGCCTACTTTCCTCCCTCCATCCCTCCCTCCCCTGCCTTTCTGTTTTATTATTTGTGATCTGGCCTTCGCAGTCCTTAAAGAGTGCCAGCCCCCCCCACCCTCTCTTTCTCCCTCTCTCTCTTAGTTTCACTCCTTGTTCACAAACTCTCGCATTTTTTCCCCTCTTCCATCTCGCTCCCTCCTCCTCCTTTGAAACATGCAGATTGATTTTCCCACTCAACGAGCCATTAAGTGTCATTTCAAGGTCCCAGCATAAGATTGTTGTCCAGCCTTCACACCAATACGTGTCAAAAGATGTAAGATGTACATACAATACTAAGGCAGAAGCTAAGACGAGCTCTCACATTTACATCTAACTACACTGGGCAGATTTAAAGGCTTCATTTGCAGCACACACGTCTCATTTAATAGCTGCAAAATGAGTTTAAACACACACCTGCAACTGAGAGAAGTGTGTTTGAACACAGTGCGCAGTGGAGTCCAGCATGTGAACTTATTAGTAACACAAAGGTCTTCATGGACTGTAACTGAGTGAGTTCATGAGTAACAGATTAGCCTGTTTACTACAGCACCAGTCTGAAAGAGCTTTACTTTAAAGGGATCCCGATAATAAGGGTTAAGGTGTCTGCGTCCAGGTCGCCACTCACAGACACAACAGTGCTTTTACAGCAGGAAGGTAACGTTCTCAATTCTTACACTGACATAAAGTCTATAGTAAAAAAATAAGATTCAAGGTGAAAATGTTTCCGTCTCAAGGGGTGAATATGAAAAAAAAGTTCCAAACTTTGCAAATGTTTTGAAGAAATTCAAGAAAAGTAACCAATAATTAGATTGATTTATTATCATAAAGAATGTTCCACTGTTAGTTAACTCATTAACTCAATAACAGCTTCAACATAACGGTACTCATTTAATTACTGTAATATTAACCGACGGTGCAACAAAGGCGATGCAGGTGAATGAATGACCCGTGTTTACATGAATAAGCCAAGCTAATGAACAAATTAGGGCTGAAATGTTAAGCAGATTAATTGATTATTTGATCAGCAGCGATTAACAACAATTCTGTTAATGCATTAACCCTCTGATCCACAAACAGTTTTTTGTGCATTGCTGTTCATCTTTAAATTAATAGCACAATCATAATTAGAAGCAGAGAGAACTCTGTTATGTATTATAACAGTTTTAAAGACATAAATAATACAAATGAAAGACAATTTCAAAATTTAACTGGAACCAGTATAAATGTTACAACTTATTTCCAGCTGACACTGTGACAGCTGTAGATTGAATAAACTGCATAAAACAACACTGCATGTGCTGCTGTAAGCTGTTGTATTGAACATACTGCACACAATGTTGTGTACAGTATGTACTCGATGTGATTTCAATGGGAGCGTAGTGAGTTTAAAGGCCTTCATTGAGGAGATTTGGTTACAACATGTAACCAGAGCCCGCAAACCAGCCCGGAGTAAAAAAGCCTCATTCATGAAAATAGAGTGCTGGAGTGAGAAGGGCCTACTGTATAATTTGACCTCTAAAATTCACCATCCCATCTGCCTCCTGTGATCTACATGTCGCTCTGCTGCCAAATGACTGAGGCACAAACGAGAATCTGGGGAGAAGAGTGAGAGAGGAGCAGAAGACAAAAAAAAAAAAAACGAGGGGGAGATGGCACAGCTGCAGGTGGACAACAGATGTTGATTTTCAGCACATAAATTCTTGTTCTTCCATTCATACTCCGTCTGTGCATCTACCTCTCCAACACCCACACCCTCCTCCACCTTTTTCTTTCTCTGTTGACTTGAGCCAACTGGCCTGATTAAAGAGAGAGAAAAAGATGTAAAGAGGATGTGTGACGATGGAGGGATGAATGGTGGAAGGCACTGCTCATTACACTGCTCAGTATGCTGCAGGCTTAGACAAACACAGAGTGAACGGGCATCCATAAAAAACACATATTAACACATGTTTGTACTATGGCCAAGTATCACACACAGTAACACATAAATTTAGGATTTGAAAAAAAAAAACAACAGCAGTGACGTCTCTTCATAAGCGTTACCAAACGCACATACACAGACGCATCCTCCTCCCTGTTGTTAGGCTAAAAACACTGTGAAACACAATCCCATTTACAGCCCCCTGTGATCCTGAACACAACTGACATGCCTACTGAGAAATGTATAATATTTTCCTCGGGTGCAAATGAGATTCATCTGCACCTCTAAACATATCTTCTCGCCACTTTTGTTGAAAACACGGCGGAGCAAAGTGTCAACTTATGTGACACACGAACATGGTCTGCCCTTCCTTTCCTTATTCTGGCTTAACACCCATTAAGATTTCATTTTCTCAAAATGAATAATTTAGGGTGACTCTAGAGGGGGGGAGGAGGAGGAGGAAAGGAATGAAAAGAGGGAGGCAAGAAGGTAGCAAAGCCTTCTGCTTCTTATTTCTTCTCCCTCTAAGCTGCAAATGTTTTTGGTATCTGTCCTTCTGCTTTAATCACTTCATATCTGCCAATTTTGTGTTCATAGCACCTGCACACTGTACGCTTGATGTTACTTCACCTGCCTACAAGTGTTATTCATTGTCCAAGGTGTTGATTTCTGATTTGGATAAAGATGTAGGTGACAGATGGCCTGTTGAGATCCGACTAAAAATTTATCAGCCCATTGAATGGTTTATATCAGTGGCATTGTTTATTGCTCTGGTTGGTTGATGGTTCTGCTCACGGTAACCCATACAATGGAGGATAAACATTCAATACAAAATCAATGTCAGGTTTTGACATCAATGTCAGGTGTAGCTGTGTTCTAATCAAAACCCAAACATCATTTTCAGTTTCATTATACACAAATTGATTTGAGGTGTCCTCCTCCTCTGCTTCACTCCAAGATGTCATACCAGAGTTTCCATTTAGAAAATCTTCCATTCTCCATCTCCATCATCATGTTTCACTATCTAATCTGAAGCAGCTTTTTCCTGTCTTTGCCCTATACTCACTTCCCATCTTCACTGTTCTTGCATTCCCCCATTTTCCCGCAGTCAGCCTCTATAAAACCCACAACCACAGTCATGAATGAATGTGCTGAGCAGGGTATGACGTTTGTTTAGTAACATATTTTTCCCCCCCATTACATCTTCTAATTTATTTTCCCCCCAAAAACACCAAGAGGGGAAAAAGAGACAAGAAGAAGTTAGATCAATTATAAAGCAGAAATGACAAGAAGATAACTCAACATTTGTGTACTGGCAGACAGCGCGACATACCAGGATGTGGAACTTTATTCTCTTTTGAGGAAAAAAGGAAAATAACTGCCTGATATTAAGAGGAACATCTGTTGGGGAGAGGAGCTCAACAACGAACCATAACAGACGCCAACAATGCCACCTGCAACAACCCGACCGCTCATGCTGTCTCACACATACACACACACACAATCATCAAGCACTTTATTACAAATCTACACAATGTCAGGCAATGACATCATCAGACAGGGTCAGAGTGTGTTTTGCTGATGGTCTACTGGACTGAAAATAATGACTATGATACATTTTGACAGCAACACAGTCCTTTTTATGAGCTCTGAGGCAGAAATACAATCGCCAGAAATAAAAGGCTAATGTTACACTATAAACACCATGAATGCATGACTTCTATGACACTAAGCACGGCACAGTCGACCAGGATGCGGTGAGGAAATGTTGCTAAACTTGTGACAAGACAGGAGAGACACCAGACGGCACCAAACTTCAGGAGAATGGATCAAGTGTTTCTTTCTCTTCTGCTGCTTTTATACTACCACAACCGCTGCCAGTCGCTTTCTTTTGCAGAAATAAAGAACAACGAAAACATAATTTTACATATCGAAACAAGCACAAACAATATTCAAATGCACAATTAATATAATGTCTGTGTCCCTTTTTGCTCTGGAAATGTAATCCAGTGGCAGTATTACTCAAGGTCACGGTACTAAAAAAAAAAAAAATAGCAAGCGAGTGAGCGGCAACATAACAAAACAACCTTTGACTGTCAGCACAGATTAAGGCCGGCGTTTGACCCTCAGAGTCGAGATGCAAGATTTGACAGCTAGCTTCATCTCTGGAGGGTCCAAGGTTGAGTGACAGCTGTCAACGTTCTGTTTCCCCTCCACATCAGGAGCAGTTTCCCCTCACTCGATCGCTCTCTCTTCCTTAATCCCTCACTCAGTGTAACAACTGCCTGCAGCTTTGACCTGGACCCCGTTAATACATAATCTGCCATCTCCAGAACTAATATGCCACAACCCTCCCCCAACCATCACGCTACGCCTAAGCGAGGAAGGGAAATTGTGGCTAGTGTGTCACGCAGAGCAGAACTGACCTTAGCTGGCATTGGGTCGCCTGGACAGAATCCACAACCTGGCAGCGCACTCCGCAGCGAAGACAGTGAAGGCCCACAGTCTCGCACAGAGTGATTAAACCTGAGTCGGGGGATGGGGAGTGTGCCCACGTGAGTCATACAAAGCGAGGGTCCTGCTCAGGGGTATTCAATGAGGCATCAGGGGCAGGAACACGCCATCTGTATTTACACGTGGGCTATTAATTCAAAAAGAAATTCTCTCTGGTTGTGGATGCAACATACTGCAGATGAATTCTGACAGAATACCAGGAGATATCACGAGTTTGGAGAAGATTCGATTTAAAGGAATGCAAAACACTAAAGTTAAATTCTAGCAGAGCGGCTGTGCCACATATTTCTAGCTTTACAATTTACATAAAACAATTTAGACCTCATATTAAAATGACAAGTTTGAATCTAATTAATACTTCCCTCCAAATGTATCAGCTCAGTCAGCCATTTTGTAAAAGAGAAAAAAAATAACGAAGTAAAGAAGTAAATTTGCAGTGTTTTCTGACAATGGACAGACCCTTTAGCCAGAAGCAAATCTGCCTACGATTACCACCAAAACCCCCCGTTGCCTAGCAACGTACAATTTAGGAATATGCTTTCAGAGCAGCTTTGCAGACGTGTCCATTAACAGATGAAATAACCAAAGCAACAAATGTCAGCCACATGCAAATAAGGTCTCCTCTGCTGACTGTGTGTACCAACAATGTGATGTATGTGCGTGTGGCAGACTTGACGAAATTTACTTCCAAAGCACGTGTCTGCGTGTGTGTGTGTGTGTATGCAGCCTGTTTTGACAGCCAAGCACTGAGAGATCTTTTAGTATCTGCTCACTTGGGCCTAAAAATTGCAGAGATGACAACATTTGTTCCCAATTATTTCAGGTCTATTTTAACATGTACAGGCTATGAACAGTTTCATAGGCTTTCACAGGAAACCAGCAGGCTGGTCTGAGCAGAATTGGAGTATCCATGGATTAGTGCAACAGTGGAAATGGAGGATCTGGAGGATTAACCCCCCCCCCCTTCCCCTCCCCCTCTCTTCTCATTACAACCTGCACAGAATGACACAATCACACATCGGCCATCAGCACAGTAATTTGATTTTATCTGTCCAGTGATGCTGCTAGTCAGCCTCTAGTGAGCTGGTATTGATGGAAAAATCAGATCTCGCCCACAGAATGTCTAAATCTACTGTTAATCAAGCTATGAGATCAAAAAGAATATATTTAGGTAGCAGCTCTTCTTGTGCAGAGTAAAACTTTAATCTGATATGACCAACCAAATAAATCTGACTGAGTACACAATAAAAATGCACTGCATTTCATTCTAATTTGGAAATTGGAACACAAAAAAATCACTAACATAAAGTCAGGGGTGCACCTTAGCAGCAGCATGACTGCACAACCCATACCAAAACAACACAAAAGACATAGTCCTAATCTAGTCTGTGTGTGCTTAGCAGTGGTTGTATATATTAATGCATTTCAACTACATCATGCATGTTTCCACGATCTGAGGAATGAAGTATTCAAAATTGCAGGTCCTCCTGCAGCCTCTAGGGGCTGGCTCCAAAAGTGAGTCAAATCTCAAAGACTCCCAGGTTAAAATACATTATCTCACTCGTTTTAATTATATTAAAACGTACAACATATAATTATGGGTGTGACGCAGTTCAGTGACAGGCCAGTGCTGACTCAAAGCATGAGCTTCCTGCTTCTGTGACTACCTGTCTGCCTCAGCTACACATTTCCTCCTCTTAGCCTATATTTGGAGTTTAGGCAGACGGTGATGCTGCCAACATAGCGACGGGTGGAGCCTCCTAAAGAAATTTAAAACAGTGTTTCAGGACCACTCTGTCCACAGTTATATCCTGGGGCCTGTTTTTCAGGGTTGGAAAAAAGCCCCTACTTCTGCATGGCTCTAAAAACTCTAGTGCTCAGTACTGATTGGCTTAACTCAATAACGCAGCTTTTTTCAGATTAAACACAGAAGTAAACATTTTATTTAAACCCTTTAAATGTTTATTTAAAACAGAAACTTAACTGAAATATCCACAGAACAAAGGGAGAAGAGTGGAAAAAGAGTGAAAATAGAAGGCTGAAGAGCCTCTCTTGGCTTATTAGGCTGCCAAAACCTAGCCATTAGTGAAAGTAAAGTGACAGGTCATAAAGCACTTAATAAAAACACCAATTCCCCATGGGAGTCTGGAGCAAAGTTATAGTCACCATCCGTCCTCCAGCTATGCTTGTATGTCAGTCCCATGGCTGAACATGAGCATCTGTGTGGTCTGAGGGGCTATAAGGCGTATAGGATGCACCCTTTTTGTCACAATGAAGGAAGACATCCATGTTTGCTACACGATTTGCTTGGTGCGCAGACAGTGCGAGGCAAAAGCAGAAAGGACCTCATCACAAACAGCTGCAAAAGCTGAAGAGCTGCAAACCACTAACGTGCAATCACCATTATGCAACATCCCAAATTCTACACAGTGAGCAGATTTTGTCAAAAACATGTCTTGCACTGAAGACACTACAGATATGAGCTTAATGAAGAAAGAACATATCTGCACAGTGGCTCTCTTCTCATACACAGAAAAGAAGACACACCATCAGATAGTATGTCTCGTTTCCTTTTAGTTAACACATCTTTGTAGCCTAAGAGATCTTAATGTGAAGTATTCACACATGACTGCATTAACTGACAGACTGTAACGTGAAGACTGCACAGTTGGTAAAACTTAAAAACGTGTAGCAGAAAAGGGTGCTGACAGCTGTTCCTCCCAAATCCTCTATATTTCGCCTTGTCAATGCCAGTTTCTTGCTGCATTTAATGGGACGATATCACTGCCTGACAAAAAAAACTGCATGAGATACTGACATAATAACAGGCTTCACAGAAGGTGCAAAAAAATTCGAACAAAACTGCCTCCTGCAGAGATGAGCAGACAAAGAAAAGAAGTGGGATGTAAGTATCATTGAAGGATTAGAGCAAGAAACCAAAAACAAAAAGTAGGACAGGAGATGGACACTGGCGCCCAGCGTTTAAAGATATCCTTTTATGGCATTACTTTATAATCTGACTTAGATAGGCAGCAACATTTAGATTTCCACTGGCTGAGATAAGAAGAAAAGACACATCATTTATCTGCTGTTTATGTAATGAGCGCCAGTACAAGACAGCAAACAAATGACCAGAAAGAGAAAATGATTTAAAAAGTCTATTAACATTCTTTTTGTGTTTGTGTTTTTTGAAGGTCAAAAGTCATGTGGCACACAGTATCCCACTCCTAGCTATACAGAGTTAATGTGCAGCTATAAAGCAAACCACACTTGTTTGACAAAGATGTATTACATACAAATGGCTCAGCACAATGAAAGATGGAAAGCAGTTTTACTGTGCTTTAAAAAACCCACTACAACCTCATAACCAGGGGTTGTTTTCAGCATACTAAACGGATGAGAGAAATGATAAATGAAATAAAGAGCAGTCGCAGATATAGACTTTCTTATCTATTAAAAACACGTGAAAGAGCCAAGAAAAAGAAAGACCCCATCTATCAAGAAATCAGAGAAACGGCAGATATATGAAACATGGAAGGAGAAAAAGAAATTGATTTACTTGTATCTGGAGACGCCATAGTGGACACGATGACTGGTGGGCCTGTACGTCGACTTAGCTTCTGGTTAGCGATCAAGGCACCTTGGCCTTGAACAGGTGCTCCTACTGGGACTAAGGAATTGTCTGATACTGGTCCAACACCCTTACGCATCAACTGGGGACTTGGGTGGGGGCTGTGCATCGGTGACAGAGGAAGTAAGTTTCTGTCCCTCTTCATCAGCTCCATGGGCACTGTGTAATTGGTGGAGTATGCTTTTGGTACCTGTTGTGGCGGCTGCTGTAAAGCTGGCATAGATACTGGCATCTGCTGTGGCATACCTGGGATGGAATGAATAGATCCCGGTATGGTAGGCATAGACCCAGTCATTTGTTGTGGCATTATCTGCATACCCTGCATAGGCATCCCTGGCATTGTGGCCCCTGCAGAGTAGGCCGACATGGGTCTTGAGTGAACGGGCATAATAGCTCCTGTGTACGGCCCAGGAGAACGAGGGGGTTGGCCTGGGTACCCTCCAGAGGCTTCAAGGAGTTGCTGAGAGGGGGCGCTGCTGGGCCTCCTACCCAGTATTTCTCCTGCCCGTGGGGAGATGGTATGCATGGCTCCAGGTGTCTGTGGAGGCATTAGTTGGGACTCCATAGCTAAAGCCTGTAGATGTTGTGGTGGATGGTGGTGGGGCAGCTGGTGGTGGTAGATGTCTGAGCGGTGGCTAAAGCTATTAGAGCGCCCTCGCATAGGTGTCTGAGGCTGAGAGGGAGCAGGAGTAATCTCAGCGGGCCGCTTGCAGTTGTGGACCACGCGTGACAGTACACGAGCCTGGCCAAGGTTAGGAGCAACGGTGCGGACATCGTTCTCCTCCATGACAACCAGCATACTAACAGAGTCAAATCCCTGCTGAATGAGAGAGGAGATTGTGCTCTCTGAGAGGCCCTCATTTCGCAGAAGAGAAAGGAACTCAGGATCAACACTCTTCTTAGGGTCCACAGGCAAAGGCGTCTGTGGGGCAGTTGGTGGGGGAGGAGGAAGAGGAGCTGGAAGTGGAGTAGTTGGTGGTGGAGGGACTGCAACTGGGGCTACCTGTACAGGTGTAGGAACAGGTTGAGCAACCGGCTGCACTGCACCTGGTAGAGCAGGAAGTTGAGCTACCACAGCAAGGGTAGGGTCAGAGATTGGCATGGTAGGTTGAGATGGCAGTGTCTGTTGCAGAGACTGCTGCAACTGTTCCTGCTGAAGTTGCTGATGTTGAAGCTGTTGTTGTTGTAATTGTTGCTGCTGTATTTGTTGTTGTTGAAGTTGCTGTTGCTGTAATTGTTGCTGCTGTTGTATTTGTTGCTGCTGAAGTTGCTGCTGCTGTATTTGTTGCTGTTGAAGTTGCTGCTGCTGTATGTGCTGCTGCTGAAGTTGTTGCTGTTGTAATTGCTGTTGTTGCTGGATGGTGAAGGGCGAGGCTGTCTCTTGCCTCATAATCATGCCTTGACTGGCAGGATCTATAACTAGACAGGTAGCAGCCTGCTGCTGCTGTGGATCCAGCGGGCGGCCATTAACATCAGTATAAACTGGCTGACCAGCCAGAGGTGGAGGCTCGCTGGCATACCGAGGAGACGAGTGCTCCATGACATAATGAGCAGGAGATGGGTCTCGAGAGGGCATCTTGGTTACAGCACCAGGTTCCCTGTATGCCCGATTCAACTCATGAGCAGTGGGAGGAGGCGGAGGGGGCGGCAGAGGTGATGGGGGAGCTTGTGGTCCTGCCCTCCCTGGCTGACCTTGATCCCACGCAGCACGAGCCCCAGGTGTAATTCCAAAATGAGAAGCTGACCTACTGAGCGGATGAGGATGAGGCGGTGGAGGCTGGTGTTCTGATCGGTAAAAGCTCTCAGGTGGCCGGGGAGTCATGGCCGGGTCATGAGGATAGTAATCCTGATGCGGAATGGAGCCTCGATGAGCCATGGGAGCCCGTTCGTAGTGATTTAGATCCGGCGCAGATCCCTTCCTCAGCCCCCGCAGGTCGTTACGCTCCGGGTAAAGCTGTCCGTAGAGAGAGTCTTGGTAGGAATACGGGTCACGTTTTAAATCCAGGTCAGGGGGACGCACGCCTGGTGGAGGTTCGTACCACCCTCCTCCCTCTCCGTATGACAGAGAGCCCCGTCGGCCTGCTACTCTTGCCTGCTGCTCGTACACGCTGTCAGCCCTTTCCCACTGACCCTCATTCCCTCCTAATGTGTCCCAACTGTGGGAGCGTCCAAGACTCAACTGTTTGTTAGTGACAAGCATTGGCAAAAAAGGAACAAGTCGAAAAAGTTGTTAACAAAGGAAGAAAATGTACAAGAAAGAAAACTGTGAGTATAAGGTCCTTCTTAAGTCTTAAGGTACAACAGCAAAAAAACAAAATGCAGAACGAAAGGAGCAAAACGGAGCAGTAAAGAAGAAGCAGCTGGCTCTACCGTTTCACCTGATATCAGGTTGTAATATTGTACGTCCGTGCTATCAGGTGACTCCCCCTTTAGCTGGCAGTCCTTGAATAATTAATCTCTGGTCATGCTGGCTTGTTGTGCATGAGGTAACACGACGCCACACACAAACATCCCAAACACACAAACACAGCAGAGGTAGCACAGTTATTCCATGGAAGACACAGAAAGAGGGTGCATGCCAGAAATGTCCACCAAACATTCATTGAAAAAAAAAAAATGAAAGGAGGGGATAGGTTGGGTTATAGGTTGGAATGGGCAGGGGCTTGTACTAATCCAATAGGGTTTATCTCTCCCTCCTCTGGGGACATTTTACTCGCTCTGCCGATTGCTATGAGGGATTACATCTAAATAAAGCTTGTTTAATTCCACTTCCTAATGTGACGTCATGTGCACCAGATACGAGCGAATCTGGTGATGGTGGCGATGATGGTGATACCAATGATTCTGATTCTACCCCTCATCCCTTTTTTCATTGACACCTACCTGAAGCCGTTGATGATGATAATGGCGATAATGATGATGATGCTGCTGCCGTCAACTGGTATCAGAGTTTGCTAGATTCACAGCGTGGGGAGGGGAGGCCGGGCAAAGCGCACAGCTTCATTTAAAAACAAATGAAATACAGTTCTCTCAGCTTAGTCCCATGTGCTGTTAGTACACATCAAATCCACTCTGATTGGACACTAATCCTCCAGGCCCCATGCTTGCAGCAGAGCCACCACGCAACTGCTGCCCAACTCCCTCTGAAATGCCCTTGATGGCTCTGTGGTGCTCACTGTCACTGCCTCACTCTCCTTGATTTGGGATCAATCTACAGACCTGATGTCCTTTTGTAAACTACAGGACACTGATGATTTAATATGTTACATAACATGCATACAAATGAGAACATTTCTTACGGTATCCACTCAACCATCAATAATTCTGTTCCACTGAAAAATGTAAATGAACAAAATGTATCAGTACACAAGTTTCTCAATGTTGTTTTATTTGGCTGTGTGCATTACATACATTCTAACTGTATGTGTCTTAATGTCAGTAAAACAGTACCTTCCCCCTCTTTCATAAATCTCCTCTTATCTCCTTCACCTAGAGAGGCTCTGTAATCTGGATTTGCCCCTTTGCAGAGAAAAGTAAAACACTGGGGGAGTGTGATGAACATGCAACTGTGTGTATGTGTAGGGGGAAGGGGTTTTTTTGTACCAGCAGTTACAGAAAGCTTGTATAACAAACGTTGTATAATTACTGCTGACCAACACCTCACAAAACAAGTTCCTCATTTAAATATGCAAAAGTTGTGCCATAATACGATATTATGCCTTCTTGTTTTTAAACCAACACATTCAGTCACTGAAACCTGACCCCCTTCTGGATCTTCTGTTCATTAATGCATGAAAACACATGTAAGGTGAGGACGTGTCCATTTTACATTCCTGATCTAATCTGTAACCATAGCGAAGGAGAGGTAATACATATTTTAGACTGTGAAAAAAGTCTCGCTTAATGTCAGCATTTTTTTAATGTTCATGAATATCTCACTGTGGTGACTGCGCAGGCATGCCGGTCGTTGGCAGTACTATCTTGTTTAATCACAGTTGTGTAATTAGAGTAGCAAGAGATCAGAGAGGGAGCGAAGTATTCTGCTGTTTTCACACAACTGGAAAGAGCTGATGACAATTGCACTGTGAGTTTTTTTTTTGTAAGGCACAGGGACCATTAATGATGTAAGAAATGAAAATTAAAATGAGGAGAGCGAGCCGTCACAGAGATCTAAAACTGACTGTAAAGATGAATTATTCAATCAAAGCAGTGAGATGAAAAAAAAAATCAATTTTAAATCACATTATGGTTTTATTAAACAGTTGGATTTGTGCTGGTATAAAGTCAATCCAAGTTTTACAGTCATTTCAAGCATGGATGTCATTCATCACCTGAAGGCCCAAAGACTTTCCTGCCTGTAACTTTTGCAGTAACGACGTTCAGTGTCGTCAAAAGAGGCTTCACATTTATCATTCCTAATTTAAATCAGCAAATATATTTCAAGATTTTATGTCGACTTAAAAAGCAGCTACTTAGAGGTGGAAGATTAATGTCTCTGTATATTCTATATGCATTCCTATTCATGTCATTATTAGTTGTCAGGAAAACACTGATTGCTCTAGATGGGAGAACTTTGCTCAATAGCATGTTTAACAAAGGGATTGTTTATCCCAAACCAAATCTAAACTGCCTGTTCTAGATGTTAGCATCCCATTAAATGGACATTTATCACTTAAATCCTTCAATTGGACAGTAATCAGTGTGAAAAGGTGCCAACATCTGGTCAATATACCTTACTTATTCCATTAAATGCCCCATTCAGTGAACTTCATTACATGTTATCATAGTACGTGTTCCACCATAGATGCAAGAATGTACTTTTTTACACAAGAGGTCACTGACATACCATGATATATAATATCACACCTTCTGCCCTACAACAGGGTGATAACTTTAATATTGCTTACCACTTATAACAGCCACTCAATGGGCTGACAATCTTTGCTAAGAATGGAAGAATCTAAACTGGAAAAGTAATGGTCCTGCACAGGATAAGAACACAGGTCTAGGAGTAAGTTCGTAGAAAAGTACACCTCCACAAGGACTGACTGTTGATGTTTATGGATGGACATTTACAACCTTGGCTTCACCATCTCAGTGGCTGTATTTGAGGAGTCATTTGGCAATCAACCATTTCTGTCCTTTATGTGCAAGTTTGCGTTGCACATAGCGGACACACACCTCTTCTTCTGTTCTGGATCTTGAGAGACTTCCAGCACAACTTCAAACAGAGAGACGGGGCAGAGGAGTGTACTCAGAGTTTGCAGATCTAATCCTGACAGGAAGGTAAATCACTGTTCAGTTCTGTTGGTCTCGAACTAAACAGTGTTTGACTTTGAAATTCTAATGTTCCTCCATTTGCCATACTTGCCAGACTGTGCACACAATGCCAGATTCGCTGTAACAGAAGGATTTAGGAATTAAGCCAGGGATTGTAGAGCAAATATAATAGCACGCCAGCAGAAGCTTATAAAGGCCTTAGACTAGCGAAGAAGTAAAAAAACATATAGAAAACTCCAGTACAACAACCCTAGAGTGACAACGCTATTATGTAATTCAGGGTTTTTTAGCCGCTAATAGATTTAATAAAATACTATTGTAGAGTGCACTACTTCTCTATAGAAGGACTACACTGCTCTCACTATTAAAACAAATATACACAATGTTCAACAGTCATGTCTGTGGCTAATCTGTGACACTTTTTTTTTAACAAAAAATGTATATCTCCATGTCACTTAGCTGCAACATTATTACTGCAGGAAAGGCAGACATGAGATGAGTATGTGCGCACAGGTTGTCAGAATCTGAAGGTTCAGATGCAACAAGCTGATTTAACAATGTTCGCCCTCTCCGCCTAACCACCCACCCACGCACACCCACACACACACAGACATTTGGCTCCTAATCCCGGATTCCCCCTCTCGGGCCTTTTGACCCTGCTCAGCTCATTTTCTGACATGCTGCAGCGGCCACGGTGCCTCATTTATGTCCCGTTTCATTCACACGTGTAAACCGCTGCTGAAGCCTTGGCCTTGGTGTGGCGTGCA
Organism: Parambassis ranga; assembly: GCF_900634625.1. NCBI lineage: Eukaryota > Metazoa > Chordata > Actinopteri > Ambassidae > Parambassis > Parambassis ranga. The sequence goes on from NC_041035.1 coordinate 8,969,699, forward strand.
TACATGAATAGGAATCACACGCTAACTCAAAGCAAATACTGCTCTGCAACTGAAATAAAAACGGTCTCTTATAGTGTGACACGTCACGTAGCAAAGGCACGGCTTGAATGTTAAACACACATTGACTTATGCATGAGGCGTGGAGCAGGAGGCACTAACTGAAAATGGGATTACAATCCCAGAGAATAATGCTGTCAGGTGAATTGCAATGCACATTTAGCACACATTATATACATGACTGGCTTGTATTTGAATCTGGTGGGATTATTTGTCTGAAACCTTCTCCATAGGGATTAAATGGGCTGTAAAATAGAGGTCGTTGGCAACGAAGCTAGTACTTATCTAAATGACGATCGTTTAATGGTGTAACATTCTGAAATGACTGGGGTTTTTTTAACATGTTGCCAGTCCACAACTTCGCCAGAATTTCCACTATGTCAGCTATGTCATGCTGCTACCCATATTCAATCACCCACCCTCTCTGCATCCCTCATCCAGTATCCAGGCTGATCCAGAGAAGCCAAAGGTCTTTATGTTGCAGCTGAAGAGTTCATTTGGAAATGAGTTTTATTTCCAGGAGCTCACTTTAACCACTAAGCTACATGCCAGCTCAAACAAAAGCAAATGCAGAGCATAGACGTAAAAAAAAGTCACACTCTAAAGATAATAATAACACAATGACACATGCCAGTTTTTTCCTTCCAGAAATAACACTTTCATCCATTTTTTTTAAACTTGTCCCACCCCCTCTGCAGTTCCTCTCCACACTGCTCCCTGCCTCACCACAAAGCCTATAAAGGGGCCGTGGGTTTTGGTGAGGAGCCTGGAACAAGCCCGAAGGCAATAGGAGTGGTGGTGAGGGGGGGTTAGACCAAGACACCGCTTCGATGACTTCATACTAGAGCTGTAAGCCAGAGTCAGGGTAGACAAGGGGGGAGAGAGGAAAGGATAAAAACAGTGCAGTAGTAAAGCTTTGAGTCTTTGCTCATAGAGCTCAGGACACATAGCACCCATACACCGGCAGGCACCGACAGACATATGCCCCCTCCTCCCACTCCACTGTACTCCTCATTCTCACTGCTCGTCTTCTCTGTTTAACATGAAGCACTCAGGTCTGTTAAATGTGACAATGTGAATAATTCACAGTTTAAATCTGCCATCTTTCCCTCTGTATTTACTATTCAGTGTCAAATCAATGCCGCCCCTCCACACATGACAAAACAAGGCGCATTACCAAGCATTTACATTCTCATTAAACTGCAATTTGTAATGGCCATGACAAATTCCACTACCCCACCTTGTGGTGTTCATGTCCAAGCACACGCTCTCACAACTTGCAAAATCAACATTCAGGGAAACATGCTGTCACAGCGACCTAGTTCACGTTGCAGCGCAGCCTGCGTCCCATCTCTGCCTGGATCAGTCACTTAGCTCTGGCTAAATGGCAATGGCAACGACTTGAGCTGCCGCCCAAGCCAATGCATGCTGGGTACACAGATGGAGCGGACAGAAGGAGACACACAGAGGAAGAGAGAGGGAGAGAAAGAGGGGGAATGAGAGAGTATGGGAACCGATGGCCACAACAGATGTTTGCCACAGTTCCCTTATTGCAGTTACGCTCTTCTTGGCACCCACAACACAGAGAACATTTGTACCATATACATTTAGAAACTAAACAACGCTGTTCGGCTTAATACAGAAATAAGTGTAGTAATTTGCTCAATCAATTAAGACTGACTGAATTAATGGATTACTAAGAAAACAATATTATGTACACAATATTTGAGTATGAAATGTCAGTAGAGGGCTCAAAAAAACAAAAATGAGGGTAATCAAGGGCAAAGAGCAGAGGCACAATTCCATGCAGCAAAGGGCATGTGACGGGTGATTGATAAGATTGTGGTATTATACAAAATGGGACGAGTGGTACTACAGTGCTGGTTACATACGTGTGTGTGTGTGTGTAGTTCGACTTTCTGAGTGATGTAAAAGTCAATAACTTGCACACCATTTCTGTCAGTGAATGAAAACTGAAAGTCACCCTGGAAGTTTCAGGGTGACATATGACATATGTGGTGAACATTTTAAGGGTGATGATGTCATCATCTCCACTGGTGTTGGGGCTAAAAATATCTTGATAATGGTGACTACATTTCTCTGAAGGTCCAAGAAAAAAAGATGAATAAATACGTGTAAATTGATCTTAGAAACTTCTCAGTCAACCCTTATATCTCATAAGTGGCTGTAGTTATGGCTGTCTGCTGGGAAAAACACACCGCAAAACATGATGTGCCCAGGGTAAGTAGTTCCTGTGAAAAAGCCTAATCTGATTATTGATTAAATGTCCAAACTAATTTACCGGAGAAAAATATTTTAAACTCTGTATTACAAGATTGAAATTTCAGTATCTTTAGACAAGGTTAGTTGGACCAAAAGAAGTTAAGGATGTCACCCTGGGCTCTTGGAGATCAGGATGAGCTGCTTCATGACATTTTACAGATGAAACAATTATAATATCTATTCACTGCAAACAAATAAGCTCCAGTTTGAACCTTTTTTTCAGCCTAATTTTAAACCACACAAAATCCAAATATGAAAGCAAAGGATAGTGAATCACACCAGATTCAGTAAATCATCCACCGTTCCGGCATAATCTACATTCCTGCACTGTGACTGCGTTTGATGGGAGTAAACAGCCACACTTGATCAGCCATTTCGAATTCGATTTAGGCCACAGGCAGGGCTCGGTTAGCCACTCATCACAATGAGTAAAGATGTAATCAATGCACTCCGCTGTGAAACAAGTATTGGATTGACACAGTTATCCTCGGAAGATAAATGGAGATTAGGGAAGCTGCGCTCGCTGTCTCGCCAAGTGCAACCCACGACAGCAACGCAATCACAGTCACTCCATAACGTTCTTGTTTTTGTCAATACACATGATATGAACTTTGATTTCTATTTCACGGCTCAGTCCCAACACTCTGTTTATAGATAATGGTGGGTGGCTTTGACATTATGGTGCAGAACACCACCACCCCATGCCTCTGGTTTTGAAATACCCTTTTTATAAGGCTGAGTAGATTTAATGTTACCGTGAAAACGGCGTGATTCACCACCCTCTGATCTTTTAACTTCCCCGATGTGAATCACCCTCTTCTTCACATTTTGTTTAAGTGCAGCTGTGGTGACTAACTGCACCAGAAAAAAATTCCCCTTCATCTTTGCAGAATGATTTCCTTGTTGATAAGCAGAGGAGATATGGTCACTGCTGAGGAGGATGTCATGTTGTATTGTTTTATGACGTTTAACCTGATGCCACCATAGAGAGCATAGTCATCTTTATCCTGTTAAAAAAATATGTTTCCAGGCGTTGGTGTTTAGGGGAAGTTTGAAATGCCACGTGTGGAAACAGCATCACAGCTTCATTTAGGAGTCTATTAATGCAACTCTCTAAATCTTACTGAGATTTTCCTCAGTAGGAGATGAGAAATGTTGATATTTGAGCCTAAGCAGAGTTAGTCTGATCTAATGTGAAAATCAATTTATTATGATTAGAGTTCATTTGAAATCCTAAATCTAATTGTCAAAAAATATTCAAAATGTAGCACAGCCCTGCAACTATACCTTCATTCAGTGTAACATCCTTTGTATCCTCCCTGTCCTCTCGCCTTCTTACAGAGTGAGACTGGGAGGGTGCCTCCCATTCAATTCCAATTATTTCTCTTGGCCCATGTTAATCGTTGCTTACTATTTTGCCACATTTTTGCCACAGCAGATAGTTGGTTTTAACCTCTTTTATGTGCACCTTTTCTGTCATTAATTTTAAATTAATGACATTACATTATACATTTTTCATTAATTCTTGTTTTGAATTATTCATTGTATGAATTGTGCTATACAAATAAAGCTCCCAAAATTCAGCTTACAAAGGGCATCAAAGCCTCACATTTATGACTTAAATTCATTTATCAAGAAATAGTTTGATTTCCAAGCAAATGACTCTTTTCTGAATAGCCCTTGAACCCATGAATGGATATTTTTTTTGATGAAGTAATTCGAAATAAACTCTGAGCGATTGCAACAAAAGCTAAAGGAACGTAGCTGCTCCCAGTCTAGCTTCAGAGTTTGGACTCAGATACACACACTATTAACATTCAGACATTTCAGTGGCTCCCTGTCAACTGTTAAGGAAAAAAAAGAGTGAGGAAAAACAAAAGGAAAATCTCACTCTACATTTTAAGCACACACACACACACAGACATAAACGCACACAAATCAATCCCACTACCCACTATAATCAATGCCAGGCCTCTGAGGAGTGCTTCACTTTATTACAAACTCCCTACTTCATCTCTTCAGCAATCTGGAAACATCGAACTCAAGCCTCATTCAGTCTTCAGCCCACGCACACACACACACACACACACACACACACACACACATTCTCTCTCTGCAAGTCGGCCTTCAAAGTCGAAGTTTGGAGCCCCGGCTGGTCTCAAGACTCCCTATTTGACACACACACACACAAACACACTTATGCAAATGATCCCACTGGCTTTTCATTGCAATTGCAGCAGCGGGTTGAAAAGCTTAAATACTTGGAAACTTAATTTTCATATGACAATGGTAGGAAACGCACACAAGCACTCGAAACCTCACACATAAAGATGTAAATAATCCATTTCCAAATGTATAGCCAGCATTTCAAATCCACCGAAAGAAGAGGAATCTGTCTCACTCACCCTCACAGATCCTGTCCAGACGCTGGCGTTTCACTTTGTGCTTGTCAATCAGAGCCATGCTGTGACAGCCTGAAACGCTCTCTCCTCTCTTAAGTTGTTGTATCCTCCTCTCCTTCTTATTTAAGTCCCAAACACTCCAAGAAGTCCTCAAATTCGCTATCTGATGGCTTACACCTGAAATTAAAAAGGCAGGGATTGAAATGATCAATTAGTATCATTTGTGTAAAATATCTTACATAAATGATGCTTATAATAAAGCTCTATTTGCACCTACTGTGCTCCTGGGAGGCACCAATTAAAATGCTCTGACAATAACTTTAAGTTAGACACACGCAGGGCATGGCACATGTTATGCAAAGCAGTACAACACATATAAATGTGTGTGATGTGCAAATTAAACCCCAGAGAGGCTGTATACAATGCAAACAGCTGTATTTAAATTTGAGCAGTATTTATAGTTGGAGGACTTACAGTATAAATGATTTACATGCTTCAAATAAAAGAAGGAACCCGGACAACCACAGTGCAAAGACTGGACTGTCCACAAGAGGGAGTCTCATCTAAGAAAACAAAATTAATTTTAATTAAATTAAGAAATGTCACTTTTTCTGAGCAGTGATCACCCAAATTGAGTAGAACACAGCACAGGCAGGCAAACAGAGTGAGCAAATGAGGCATTTTACCAATCACTGACTGATGCTACTCTAAAGAGTAATCTTCTAATTGGCTCCTACTGAAGCCTGAGGGACATGGCACATTTTTTTTTTTTGGAAAGGGGAAAGGCAGGCAGACAAAGATAGACAGTGGATAGCACAAAAATGCACACACACACACACACACACACACACACACACAGAGTAAGGGCAGCAAGTCACACAGAGGAATGTGGGTCAGTTAGTCAGCAGACTGGAGGAGGTTGTATCAGCAGAATAGACATAAAAGGGGGTTGGTGGGTGGGTGAGGAAAGTACTAGAAAAATATCGTCTAACAGGATGAGTACAGTGTGTCACCATCCTCCTCCTGTATGTCTGTCAGCACTTCATAACTCTGTTTCTTTATATATTCGCCTCTGGGCCCAATCCTGAAGCGCTGCACTTTCAGAACAACTCTCACTTGACTATTTATATCATGATATATTGCTATTTGCGCTGTAAATGCAATTATAAGTGGTATGTTTTGGTGGTGGGGCACAGAAGCACGCTAAACAATGTGGCTGAATGATAAATTGATGTTGCATTTTAATTTGGCCAGCTGCTAGGGCATTTTTCCAGCTGTGGGGGTGGGAGGAGGCGGAAGGAGGTGGCGCAGTGCAGTCCAAGTATATTCTATAGAAACACCACTGTAGGTGCTATAATTGCATGTCTTTCAGCTGTGCTTCAGCGTCCCTCCTCCACAAGGTATGCCTTCCTGCCAAAGAGCTGAAGACCCACATGTGGGAGTCAGAGGAGAAGTAATTGAGCAAGAGGGAAAGCAGGAAGCAGTCGCTCAGAGGCGGGGGAGTTACACCGCCTCGTCTATGAATAGACTGGAGGAGACATGCATGGGCATCTCTGACTTTGTGCTGCTGCATGAGCTGCTACTCTATAGGTCATGAGTGAATCTGGACATTTCTTATACACTCCCTAAAAAGACTTCAGTTTGCTGACAGCTGCCTTGAAAACAAACACACACTAAAGGCTGCTCTAATGATGCGATAACTTAACATAATGCACAATGAGCACCATTAAGATGGGTATAAAATAACACTATTAAATGATAAAAGGAAATTAAAGGATACTGCGCAAAATAAACCTGTAAATAAAAAATTAACTGCAGCTTGTTCCACAACCTAGAAAAAGATAGATACTCTGAAATGATCTGTGTGTACTTTATGCCAATCTCTGCTCATGTCTATAAAGTGCATCTCAAAAACACTCTTCAGGATGAGGTGAGCCTTTACACCCAATTATATGAGTCCAAAAGTCAGATCACACCAGGCCAACCAAAGGAGGTGAAAACTGACCTAGACAATGTGTTGATGTGTTGCTTTGGTCGGTCACAGAATAAACATGCTGAACACATTATCTTCAAAACATGAATTGAAAATCTAATTTGATAAATAAATCCAGCCTTAAAAAAGGCCATACTGTACAAGCAGCCATCATGCATGTTGTGTGTAATCACTCTGAAAAAAAACATTCTCAGTCCCAGCATACAGCCTTCTTCCCCCAACCCCTCTACAACCATCATCTACACCTAAATCATTTCAAACACGACACATCTGTCCTCACATCTCTAAATGATGGCATGGTAAACCACGCAGGCTTACAGGAATGGCCGGCTCAGCAGACTGAGAGCTTCATTTTTATCCAAAACCCAAAGCTGTGGTATACATGACTTAATTTCCATAAATTAATTCCAGAGGTTTAGAAGGAGATCTACTCCATTTCCAGAGAAAGGAAAAAAAAATTAAAAAAAATCAGTCGGCTCCACTGAGCGGGATGAAAAGTCAACAACTTTGAGCAGAGCTCTCAGTCAAAAGAGTGCCAGAGAGGAAGTACAGTTATCCTGCGGCCCTATCCTGCTGGACTGTTACTTGACTAAGTGCTGTTATGTAACTTAACAATAAGGGGGATTGACCGGAGAGAAAATACACGCTCAGAGCTAGAGGAGAGGAAAACACACACAGCAGAAATACACAACTTCTGAGAGTGTCTGGCTCGGCGTGGAGAGGGTTCACACACACACACACACACTGTGTTAGTTGTGGCTGGGTAGTCGTGTTCACAGGTTCCCTGACAAGTCTGTGAATGTTACCAAGTTTGACTGTGACGGAGGGAACGGAAGCGATGCATATCTCAAAATATTCTTGGTAAGAGAATCTTTTATTTGTATTTCAAAGATCAGGATTTTGACTTTGTGTGCTGAGAACATCTTACAAAATGTATCAGTACCATAAATTCAGACTTTAAATGACCATTTTGACCTTATTTATAACAACTGTACTCAGTCCTGCAGTATCCTTACACAGCCAGCAGTCCCAGCATTACAAGCAAGGGCTTAATGTCATGTTTAAAAAGTGTCCTTATAAGTTATCCAAAAATGAAGTAGACCACTGAATGAGCTCTCATGAATACATTATGGGTTGTTATGGGCTGTGACTGGAGTGAAGATTTGAAGAATCTATGCAGCAGGATGTGAGGTCACACTGACCTTTAACCTCCAAATTCCAGTGAATCCATCTGATCAGATGATTAACTTATTACATAAACAATCACTAGCTTTATGCCTTATTTACTTAAATTAACTTCTAAAGTCTAGACAATTAACTCCCACGATTTCACAGTGAATAATGAGAAGCGTTGAGTAGTTGTTTTGTAACAGCTGTGAAAGAAGGCAGATGTGCACACAGATGTGTTATTGCTGTTTCTACTCTGTGAGCTGCAATATCGAAATGACAGAAAAAAAACATTTCGAGAGCCTCGCCAGCACTTTGCACTGTTGCAGCTGTTGCATCACTCCAAGAGGTTATGAATTCATACAGTGCTCCTCTATCTGACACCCTGTACATCAAGAAAGAACCACTCTCTGACTTTGGAAACAAATCTCTCTTTCAGCTCTTTATGTTTCAGCTCTTTCACTCATGCTCATTCTTCCCTATTCCTTTTGTGGAGCACATAAAGAGGCAGCCCAGGAGATCTTGTTTAGGTACCGAAAAACACAGAGGGAGGGAAGAAAAAGTGAAATGGAGCGAGGTCTTTTTCTGGCCGAGACCATCTCTCACAGGATCCCTCTTGCTAGATTAAGAAAACCTGAAGGTGAAATGACAGAGAGTGAAGCAAAGCTGTAGCTGTGACAGATGTAACTGTGGAGGCGTTCACTACAAAGGGGAGTTCTCATCTTTACAAAAAGACGCCTTGCACTTTCTTTTTTTAGAACATCACTCGAGCTTCCAACCCTTGACCTCAGTGAGCTACATATGAACTTTATGACAAAAAACTCATAACTACACACACACACACAAAGGACTCAGCTGTGTGGGCCTGTAATCAAAAGACTTACACAAGTTAAAGGAAAGCCTGGTGGCCTTTAGATAAATCTTTAAAAAGCCCTTTTAACTTGTAAAGTTTCTTTTTTCCATCAATACTCTGAATATCCGGCAGTTTTCCTTCTTTATGTTTAAATGTCTCTTTACTTAATGCAGCCCTGTCTCTACATGTGAAACAGTTTGATCTGTGGAAAACACACTTATTCGGTTTCTTGCCCACACACATGCATGTCAGTTGGGGAGGGGAATCACCTGACTTGAATTTGGTTAAATGTATTGTATCTTGAACTGTGAATGAAAGAATTTCAATGTAATGTGTTTTTAAATTTAAAGATAAAATCAAACCATGCACAACTTTACTGCAAATTATTTGCTTTGCTTATTACTTTCTCTGTTGTCAATCAAACCTGACTGATCAGGGAAAACCCCTGCACTAATATGGTAACACACACACACACAGTATATGTTGCTATGGTTACAAACCAATAAATATATGGTGCATGCTCATTAGGGCCCTTGATTTGCACTATGGATTTCACAGTATCAGAGCATTAGCCACTATTTTACTTGTTATAGCACGTTGAATTAATCACTCATATATATTTGTTAAAACATGCCTACTGACCTGATTATTTGACAGTTTTTTTCAGGTCAAAGCTGTGGTTACCATAATGGTGACATTATCTCAATATGATGCAATTTTTTAAATTTACTCAAGTGGACCACTTGGACAGACGCCCTACATTTACTTTAGACAGCATGAAAGCAACCATGCCAACAAATTGGTTAACCATCAATCTGGTCTTCATCCATCGCTGGACATGAGTTTGCTTTCATTACCACTGCGTTCATCAGCAGGACATTTGATCTCATTAATCAGTCCCTGGGTGACACTGAAGAGAAAATGGTCATAAGTGTATTGCACATAAGAGTGTGTGTGAGGTTTTCCTCTCAGTACTGACCCTCACTGGCACAGGATGTGATGTTGAATAGATTACCAGAAAGAAAGCATCTGCCAGCTTGTAATGAATGAAGGGGGAAAAACTAGGATCCTAGTTTGCAATGCTTTAGTAGTCTGTATTCTAAAAAGAAATAGTCAATTATCACAGTGGAGATTTTAATGCCAGACTTTGTTTAGTACATTAAATGTAAGGACCCAAAGAGAAGAGGAATGCAGACGGCGCTGAAAGCCACAGAGGGTTAGGCTAACAGGGTACCGTGCACAATAATGTCACCATTATGCGTTTCCTGGGTGACTTAAACGAATAGGCATTATTACAAAATTGTGCATTAGCCCAAGTCAGCAGTTAGTACTGCTGCAGTCTCATTTCATTTAGAGCTGAGGAGAGAAAGATGGAGAGAATGTAAGGGGGGGTGGAAAATGTAAAAGGGAAGATGAGAAAACGGTTTAGAGAAAAGGCAATGTAAAGGAGAAATAGGGAATGAAAAGGACGTTGTCTGCCAGAGGCTGACAGGACATGCAAAAGAAGGTAAAAGGATACACAGAGAGGTTCAGATGGACTGACAGACATGGGGGGTTGGGGGTCTGTAACTGGTGTATTTAGACAGAGGGAAAGAAGGAGGATGGTGAGGAGGTGGATGGTGTAAATCATCGGTCTGAGTGACAGCTTTACGTGCCCCTCAGAGCCCCAACTATCCAATTAATAAAGGAAGAGAAACATTAGCTACCCGCCCCTCTTTGCCTCTTCTTTTTCTGCTACTTTGCACTTTCACAGACATAAATCATAGACTCTTAAGCCGTCACTTTAGTGTCTTGTGTTGCTGCTACACAATTCTCCATCTACATGTTGACTGTAGGGTTATCCCCATCGCTTCACATGTTGCATTGAGATTTAATGCAGCTAGTGTCCAGAATGTAAAACTCAGCAGTGATCTTTATAATAAGTCGACATTATTCACAAATCCTTGAACCTGCAACTATTTAGCTTAGCATAAACAAATGCTCAGCAACAAATTTCCACACAATGATAACTGCCAATGTGTTTTTAAACTGCATATATGAGAGTTTGGGCTCAATTTAAAGGCAATGTCAGAGAAGGCTGGGTTGAGTAATAATTATGTACAAATTTAAGCCATATTTCAATTATATAAAAAAGTAGCTCCTTAGAGGCTAGAACAGGCTGGATAATTATCTATTAGAGACTATTATCTGCTGTAAAGACACTTAAGATGGACATTTCTCTCAATTTGTTCTGAAGGTTGTATGAGTACTGACTCTTTTAAAAATGAATAAAAAAGTCCTGCCAATAATACAATGCATTCTACAGACTGTGTGAAACTATAATCAGATGCT